>NC_135334.1:5000000-6250000 GCF_023851605.1 Tamandua tetradactyla | reverse complement strand
TGGATGCACTGCTGCCACAAATCTTCAATTTGTAAAAAAATACGTACTGTGTACATGGATGATTCAGTGGTAGACTTCTTGCCTTCCATGTAGGAGACCCAGGTTAGATTCCCAGACCATGCACACCCCAAAAAACAAAACAAAACTACAGTATCCGCAAAAAATAAAATGAGGTCTGCTGGTATACAGACATTTAAAAACTAATATACATTAAAAATTTTTAGCCAGTATTCAATAGATGCAAAGAAGTGTTTGATAAAATAGTACCCATTCCTTGTTAAATTTTATAAATATCATAATCAAAGAGGAATACAAGTGTTCTTAAGTATCTACTAAAATAAACAATGCCCTACTTATGATAGCAGACTAAACCATTCCTATCAAAAGGAGATAACAAGGATGCCACCTTTATTGCAATTGTTTAACACTGCCCTGGAATTTAAACCAATGCAATAAAATACAAAACAAAAATAAGAGGCCTGATTATTGGAAAAGGAAAAAGAAAGTCATTATTGCATACAGAAATCTGAAGATGAATTGATAAACAGCTGAGTTTCTAAGAGGGTTTGAAGAGGTGAGCAGATGCAAAAGAATTTAATACAAATCAATAGTTTTCCTAATTAGTAACAATGATCCTAGAAAACATTGTAGAAAAATAAGTAGTTATGGAGAGTCTACTATGCACTTAGATTAGTCTTTTAGGAAATGGGATGTGAGATGACTCAATTAAGAATGATTCTCGATTTCCATAACTCCCAGCCACCCATAAGCTAATAAGATGTGAATGATCAATTTTCAAAAAAATAGTTCCCAGAAAGCATAAAGGAAGATGCTTTCTAAGAATTTCACCAATAAAACATTCAGAGCACCTGTTTTTGGTTAACTTTAAACCTTAACTTTTAAAACCAGTGGAGGCCAAGAGATGGAAACAGCCCAAATGTCCATCAACAGATCAGTGGCTAAACAAGCTGAAGTATAGACATACGATGGAATATCATGCAGCTGTAAGACAGGATAAATCATGAAACATGTAACAGCCTGGATGGACCTTGAGGACATTATGCTGAGTGAGATTAGCCAGAAACAAAAGAACAAATACTGTATGGTCTCACTGATATGAACTAACATTAATGAATGAACTTGGAGAATTTCAGTTAAGAACACAGGCCATAAAGAGATAGAAATAGGGTAGATTTTGGGTAATTGGAGCTGAAGGGATACAGATTGTACAACAAGGCTGATTGTAAAAATTCAGAAATGGATAGCACAATACTACCTAACTGTAGCACAATAATGTCAGTACACCGAATGAAGCTGAATGTGAGAACGATACAGGGAGGAGGGCTGGGGGCAGAAATGAAACCAGAAGGAAAGATAGACAATAAAGGCTGAGATGGTATAATCTAGGAATGCCTGGAGTGTACAATGATAGTGACTAAATGTGAAAATTAAAAAATGTTTTTGCCTGAGGAAGAACAAAGGAATGTCAATATTGCAGGGTTTTAAAAATAGATGGTCATTCATATTTTAAAATTTAACTTACGAGTGAGACTAAAGCAAGAAATGTTTATTTGGTACAAAATTTATATCTTGAGTAGTGCATTTCCTAATATAACTTATATTAACAGTTTAATTGAATACCATAAGTACATGGAACCTTGAATAGGGCATGAAATTTTGTAGGTTTGCCCCAATAAATCCCAGAGTGATTTGCACAGTGAATGAAGAAGTATTTGCAAAGTCCTTTTGGGGAAATGGGGAGAAAGGGGGAAAATTCAACTTCCCCATGTGGAGAATCCCTGATAAACTCACAAGCAGTGGAGACAACCAACTCAATAGGCTGAGCCCTCAATCTTGGGGTTTGTTCCTATTAAACTTAGCCCCACAAAGGATAGACTAAGCCTATTTAACTAGGCCTAAAAGACACCCCAGAAAACTCTTTCATTGCTCAGGTGTGGCCTCTCTGTCTTTCAGCCAACATGGCAAGCTAACTCACTGCCCTCCCGGTCTCTACATGGGACATGACTCCCAGGGGTGTAAATCTCCCTGGCCACATGGGACAGAAATCCTAGAATCAGCTAGGACTCAGTTTCAAGATATTGAAAAAACCTTCTTGACTGAAAGGGGGAAGAGAGAAATGAGACAAAATAAAGTGTCAATGGCTGAGAGATCTCAAACAGAGTTGAGAGGTTATCCTGGAGGTTATTCTTACGCATTTTATAGACATCCCCTTTTTAGTTTAGGATGTATTAGGCTATAGGGAAGTGCCTGAAACTGTAGAACTGTGTTCCAGTAGCCATGTTTCTTGAAGATGAATGTATAATGATATAGCTTTTGCAATGTGACTATGTGGTTGTGAAAAAACACCTAAAATTGTGGAATTGTAACCCTTGTTAAACTCTGAAACATGTTCTACAACTAATTGTGGTGCTGTGCTTTGATATTTATGCTTTTTGTGTGTGTATGTTATTTTTCACAAAAAAAGAAGGAAAAAAGGTCAATTGTGATGATAAAAAATATTTAAGCCCCCTAGCCTCCTATATGCTGGAGCAGCTAGAAGGAAAAATATGAGAGAATTGTGTGGTAGCCCATGATAAACTCTGGAATCTGTCCTGTAACTACTAGTTGAGGAGTGCTTTGGAAACTATTGATTTATTTTTATTTTATTTTTTTTTTGATTTTTTATTTCTTTGCTTTGTATATATGTTTTACTATACAATAAAAAAAGTTAAAAATTTAAAAAAACATGAAGGAAGAAAAATTAAATTAAATTAAAAACAACTTCAAAAAAAACCAATGGTGAGACAAAGTATTTCTATTGTGAGTAAAACGCCTCTTCTGTATAATGCTTTACAGCTTGCTGAAACTTTCATATGGATAGCCCCATTTCACCCAACTGAGACTAGGAATATACCGGCTGGCCAAATGGCAAACTAGGGTAAGGCTTCTATAGAATGGGAGAAAGGAAATGGGGAAAAAAATTTAAAAAGAAAACCCTAAGCCAAATACAGCAAAGATTAAAATCTACAGGAACATTATTCTGAATGTTTGTGGGTAATCCACGAATAATCCTCAGAAATTGATATTTGCTGATGCAAATCAGATGAAAAAAAATTGGTTGGATTCTCCCAGCACATACGGCAATAGAGCCGATGAGACGACTGGAGGACAGTGATGTTGTTATGAGCAAGCAAAAATGAATAATTTTAAAGCCTGAGAGGGGACTAAAAGCCTCAGGTTAGAGAAATATCCTTCCTCTGTTAGTAAGCACCAGATTTCCCTGATTATTAAAAGCAGGAGTCAGTAAGAAATGAGGGGGAAACTGCTTTCTACCGTGAAGCCTCCTCTGATACTTCAGGATTGAATTTTAAGTTTCTCAGCCTCTAGCTCTCTCTCAGCAGTCAGCTCCTGTGTATATTTACATTTAAACAAGCCCTTTCTTCTTCCTTAACAGTGTTTTTTATTTACTCTACTCCCTGTAGTCATGGAATGTAAATATCCTCTTAACATCTCTTCATTATCATATTAAAATTTTGAGAAGTGAGCCAAATTCTTTCCTCTTAAGGTTTCCCATAGAATTCCAGTATGGCCAACGATTTCTTTTCATTTTAGTCATGACAAAATAACAAAATCTTAAGCTTTAAATGTTTTACTTCCTCCCCGGGAAGACATATTAATCACTAATGCCTAATCATTAATCACTGCTGATGACTAGGTTTCCGGGGAAAAAAAATCTTTTTTTCTTTTGTTTTGCTTCTTGACTCAAAAGTCACACACATGCCCAGACATCGCAATTGTCCAGGTTCATGTCCTAGCCATTCCCTTTACACCCAGGCGATTTGCTTAAGATGGTTTCCCCAGGTTAAAGTATGCAATACGTGGTCTCTTATCCTTGAGACGATGAGTCCCTTTAAAATCCATATGCCAAATATCATGTCCACGTTCATATGCGCATTCCTTCTGGGGAGAGTTTCATAGTTTCAGCACATTCTGGGAGGAGTCAAGGACCCCAGTGTTATAATAACAACTGAGAACCACGGGACCTTTTACGTGGGATTCCACAGACTTTCGCAACTAGCTATACCCCTGCTTCCCAGATTTTAATTTTCATACGAATCACATGGAATTCTTGTAAAAGAAAATGCAGATAAGGATTCAAAAGGTCTGGGATGGGGTCTGAGATTCTCCACTTCCAACAAATTTGTAAGTGGTACCCTTATGGCTAGTCTATGGACCACACTTTTTAAAAATTTTATATATTTTTATTGAAAAATCTTTATGCACCATATAGTCCATCCAAAGTATACAATACAAAGTATACGATCAACACAATATCATCACATAGCTGGGCATTCATAACATGATCATTTTTAGAACATTTGCATCATTCCAGAAAACTAATAATAAGAAAAAAATAAAGCCCCATATATCCTATACACCTTACCCTTCCCTCTCACTGACCGCTAGTATTATAATCTACCCCAATTTTTTTTAACCCTTTGTTGTAACCAAGAAATTAGGATTTAAAGGGTAATTTTGATTACAGAATGATTACATAGATATTCCTTTCTGGTATCTGGTATATTGGAGTAGACAAAGGGAAATACCTGAAATCTCTACATTGTAATCCAGCTGCCCTGATCTCTGAAAAGAATTGTATGGCCTTTATCTTCTGCCCCTGTTATTTATAAAAACCTTGCGACTAAACTTCATTTTATCCATTAATCCAGTTTTTCTTGTAATCACTAAAGGCAGCCCCTAATGTTTATTAATGAAGGGTCTTGGGTCAGCCCACAACTAACCTACCGCAAGTTCAAAGTTATCTTGATAACCAGAAGTGGATCAAACCCAAATGGGCCCACCTGACAAATGCAGTAGCTTAGACTTTAACCTACAAGTTGCTTACACCTTATTATAGTACTAAAAATCGTGCCCATCATCATATTAAGGCTGTCATTTTCTTGCATACATTCTGTGACTAAGCATGTAGTCAGTTTGTGCATGCTCAGTAATTAGATCACCTCGGCATCATTTAGGCCCACTGTGCTCATTATTCTAAAGCTGTCAATTTTTTGATACTATACAACCATCAGAATCCCTGTAGCTAGGGGAGACAGATTTGGGGCTCCTAGGCTACCTGATCTCCTGTTTTGTGCCTAGTAATAAATTTTTTCTCTCTTTGAACCTCCAGTGTTTCAAGAATTGGTTACTTGAGCTTATTGGGCCAAAGAATCCAACATCTTTCTCCATTAACATTATCCCCCCATAATTATTTCTTTATTTTTTTGTCCTTATTTTTTCACTCATCTGTCTATACCCTGAATAAAGGGAGCATCGGCTAGCCTTTACTGTGAATAAAGGTTTTCACAATCAGTCACACTATAAAAGCCACATAGTTACACAATTTTCTTCAAGAATCACAGCGACTAGAACACAGTTCAACAGTTTCAGGTTTTTCCTTCTAGCTATTCTGAAATACGAAAGCTAAAAAGAGATAGCTATATAATGCATAGGACTAACCTCCAGGATAACATTTTGACTGTTTAAAACCTCTCAGCAACTGAATCTTTATTTTGTCTCACTTCACTTTCCCCTTTTGGTCAAGAAGATTTTCTCAATTCCATGATGCTGGATCCAGGCTCATCCCTGGGACTTGTGCATGGACCACACTTTGAGTCATAGCAAAAGATATTTCACACACTCAAAGAGGGCACTTGGCAGAGTTCAGAAAATTCTGCCTATTGAGAAGAGTCTAATGCCATATTTGGTAATTGTTCTAGTTTGCAAGTTGCCAGAATGTGATATACCAGAATTGGAACAGCATTTTAAAAGGGGGAATTTAATTAGTTACAACTTTGAAATTCTAAGCCTATAAAATTGTCCAAACTAAGGCATCCAGGGAAAGATACCTTAGTTCAAGGAAGGCCTATGAGTCAAGAACACTTCTGTCAGTGGGTAGTTATGTGGCTGACATTTGCTGGTCCCTTGCTTCTGGGTTCCTTGCTTTCAACCTTTATTTCTGTGGGGATTCCTCACATTACTTCTCCAGAGCTGGCTTTCATCTCTTGGCTTCCCTTGGTTCTCTCCAGGTTCTGCTTGCTTAAATCTCATGGCAACATCTGTTGGGCTCCAAGCATCGCCTAACATCTGTGTCTCTGTTGTGTTGGCATCTTTGTCAACTCTGTGGGCTCTGTGGTTTCTGACTCTCTAGAATGTTTCCCCTTTTAAAGGATTATAGTAAACTAATCAAGACCACCTGGAATGCAAGGAGACACAACTCCATCTAATTAAAAAATCACAGCCACAATTGGGCGAGCCATATCTCTATGGAGATAATCTAATCAAAAGTTTCCAACCTAACAGTGTTGAATTAGAACTAAAAGAAATGTCTACTCTCACCAGATTGAATCAGGATGAAAACATGTCTGTCTCTGGGGTACATAATATTTTCAAACCAACACAGTGATGTAACTTAAAGTCTGGCAAAGACAGGAAGTAAACACTTTTCCATGTTGACTTCTGCCACACTTGGAATCTATTGGAAGATTCACAACATTCACTACTATTCAGCCATTCAAGGGTTGAGTTTTGCAGATGCCACATATCATGGAAGCTTTCTGATTGAATTCCTTGTTTTTGCATTTCTTCCTTTCCCACTATGTATAAAATTAGTTCCATAGAAGACATTTAGTAAGTTGCTGTCTGTCCCCCAAATGGAGACACAAATATAAATTAATGATGCTCATAGTAAGAGAAAAATTTTTTTATCATTATCCCCTTTCCTCCGATATTCTGAAATACGAACTTCTCTTTTTCATCCTCAAGTGTACAAAGACTTTTACAATCAGAAATAGTAATAACAAATATATTTTACTATCACGATAGGGACAGGATCATCTCTCTTTTTTCCCCTATTATTTTTTTTTTAATCCATATTTTTTACTCTTCTGTCCATACCACAGATAAAAGGAGCATCAGACACAAGGTTTTCACAATCATACAGTCACATTGTGAAAGCTATATCATTATACAATCATCTTCAAGAAACATGGCTACTGGAACACAGCTCTACAGTTTCAGGCTCTTCTCTCTAGCCACTTTAATACACCATAAATTAAAAACCCCAAGATTAAAGGCTAAACCTATTGATATGGTTGTCCCCACTGCTTGTGAGGATACCAGGAATTCTGCAGATGGGGACATTGAATTTTCCTCCTTTCTCACCATTCCCCCAAAGGGACTTTGCAAATACTTTTTTATACACTGTTCAAATCACTCTGGGATTTATCAGGGCATCACTCTGGACAAACCAACGTAATCTTATGCCCTACTCAAGGTTCCAAGTACTATGGTGTTCAGTTAAACTGTCCATATAAGTTAAATTAGGAAATGCACTAATCAAAATCTAAATTTTGTACCAGATAAAATTTCTTGCTTTAGTATCACGCAGAGGTTGAAGTTTTAAAATATGAATGATCATCTATTTTCAACATCCTGCAGTATTGACATTCCTTTGTTCTTCCTCATGCAAATACATTTTTTAATTTGTACATTGAGTCACTATCATTGTACACTCTAGGCATTCCTAGATTATACCATCTCAGTCTTTATCATCTATCTTTCCTTCTGGTTTCATATGTACCTCCAGTCCTCATCCCTCTATCATTCTCACATTCTGCTTCATTCAGTGTACTTACATTATTGTGCTACAATCAGGTAGTATTGTGTTATCCATTTCTGAGTTTTTACAATCAGTCCTTGTTTTAGTTTGCTAGCTGCCGGAATGCAATATACCAGAAACAGAATGGCTTTTAAATAGGGGAATTTAATCAGATGTTAGTTTACAGTTCCAAGACTGAGAAAATGTCCCAATTAAAACAAGTCTATAGAAATATCCAATCAAAGGCATCCAGGGAAAGATACCTTGGTTCAAGAAGGCCGATGAAGTTCAGGGTTTCTCTCTCAAATGAGAAGGCAGATGGTGAACACAGAGTTTCTCTCTCATCTGGAAAGGCACATGGTGAACACAGTCAGGGTTCCTCTCTCATCTGGAAGGGCACACGGTGAACATGGTGTCATCTGCTAGCTTCTTCTCCTGGCTTCCTGTTTCATGAAGCTCCCTGGGAGGCATTTTCCTTTTTCATCTCCAAAGGTCGCTGGCTGGTGGACTCTGCTTCTCGTGGGTATGTCATTATGCTTTGCTCTCTCTGAATCTCTTTCATTCTCCAAAATATTCTCCCTTTTATAGGACTCCAGAAACTTATCAAGACCCACCCAAATGGGTGGAGACATGTCATCACCTAATCCAGTTTAACAACCACTCCTTACCAAATCACATCTTCCAGGGAGATGATTTGATTACCGTTTCAAACATACAGTATTGAATGGGGATTATTCTGCTTTTACAAAATGGGGTTTAGATTTAAACATGACTTTTCTAGGGGACATACATCCTTTCAAACCAGCATAGTCCTGTTGCACAATCTGTATCCCCTCAGCTCCATTTACCCATTCTCTACCCTATTTCTATCTCCTGATAACTTGTTCTTAACTGAAATTCTCCAAATTCACTCATTAATGTTAGTTCATATAAGTGGGACCATACAGTATGTGTTCTTTTGTTTCTGGCTAATCTCTACTCAATATAATGTCCTCAGGGTCTATTCTCATTGTTCCATCCTTCATGAATTTATTCTGTTTTACAGCTGTGTAATATTCCACTGTATATACATACATACATACATACATACGTGTGTATGTATATACACATATACCACAGCTTGTTTGGGGGAAAGTGTTCATTCTTTCCCCATTGAGGATATTTGGGCTGATTTCATCTCTTGGCAATTGTAAATGCTGCTATAAACATTGGTGGGTAAATGTCCATTTGTGTCCTCACCTCATGTCCTCTGCATAGATACCTAGCTATGATATTGCCAGATCATATGGCAATTCTATACTTAGCTTCCTGAGGAACCACCAACTGCCTTCCACTGTGGTTGTACCATTTGACATTCCCACCAACAGTGGAAAAACGAGTCTCTTTCTCCACATCCTCTCCAGCACTTGTTGTTTTCTGTTTTTTGATAATGGCAATTCTGGTGGGTGTTAGATAATATCTCTTTGTGGTTTTGATTTGCAATTTCCTAATAGCCAGTGAAGTTGAGCATCTCTTCATGTGCATTTTAGTCATTTGTATTTCCTCTTTTGAGAAGTGTCTGTTTATGTATTTTGCCCATTTTTAATTGGGTTGTTTTTCTTTTCGTGGTTGAGTTGAACAATCTCTTTATATATTCTGGATACCAGACCCTTATCTGATAGGTTGTTTCTGAATATTGTCTCCCATTGTGTAGGTTGTCTTTTTATTTTCTTGACAAAGTTCTTTGATGCACAAAAGTGCCTAATTTTGAGGAGATCCCATTTATCCTTTTCTTTCTTTAATGCTTGTGCTTTGGGTGTAAGATCTAGGAAACTGCCTCCTATTACAAGTTTATAAGATATTTCCATGCATTTTCTTCTAAAAGTTTTATGGTCTTAGCTCTGTTAATATCTTTGATCCATTTTGAGTTAACTTTTGTATAATGTGTGAGATATGGTTCCTCTTTCATCTTTTGCATATGGATATCCAGTTTTCTAGGCACCAGTTATTGGAGAGACTGTTCTGTCCCAGGTGAGTTGGCTTGACTGCCTTATCAAATATCAATTGTCCATGGATGAGAGGGTCTATATTTGAATACTCTATTCAATTCCATTCATCAGTATATCTATCTTTATGCCAGTACCATGCTGTTTTTGACCACTGTAACTTCCTAATGCACTTTAAAGCCAGGTAGTGTGAGACCTCCAACTTCAAATTTCTTTCTCAAGATATTTATAACTATTCAGGTTATATTTATAACCTGAAGTTATATTTATAACTTCCAAATGAATTTGGCTATTGGTTTTTCTATTTCAGAAAATAAGTTTTTGGGATTTTAATTGGTATTGCATTGAATCTATAGATCAATTTAGGTAGAATTGACATCTTAACTATATTTAGTCTTCCAATCCATAAACACGGCATGCCCTTCCATTTATTCAGGTCTTCTGTGATTTCTTTTAGCAATTTCTTTGTATTGGTCTTTTGTATCCTTAGTTAAATTTATTCCTAAATATTTTATTCTTTTGGTTACACTTGTAAATAGAATTTTTTTCTTGATTTCCCCCTCAGATTGCTCATTACTAGTGCATAGAAAACATTATAGATTTTAGAGTGTTGATCTTGTAGCCTGCTGCTTTGCTTTACTCATTTATTAGCTGTAGTAGTCTTCTGTGGATTTTCCAGGGTTTTCAACATATAGTATCATATCATCTGCAAACAGTGAGAGTTTTACTTCTTCCTTTCCAATTTTGATGCCTTGTATTTCTTTTTCTTGTTTAATTGCTCTGGTTAGAACTTCCAATACAGTGTTGAATAACAATGTTGACAGTGGACATCTTTGTATTGTTTCTGATCTTAGGGGAAAAGCTTTCAGTCTTTCCCCATTGAGGATGATGTTAGCTGTGGATTTTTCATATATTCCCTTTATCACTTGGAGGAAGTTCCCTTCTATTCCTATCTTGTGAAGTATTTTCAACAGGAAGGATGCTGAATTTTGTCAAATGCCATTTCTTCATCAATTGAGATGATCATGTGGTTTTTCTGCTTTGATTTGTTGATATGGTGTATTATATTAATTGATTTTCTTATGTTGAATCATCCTTGCATATCTGGGATAAATCCCACTTGGACATGGTGTATAATTCTTTTAAAGTGCTGCTGGATTCGATTTGCAAGAAGTTTTTTGAGGATTTTTGCATCTATATTCATTACAGAGATTGGGCTGTAATTTTCTTTTCCTGTAGTATCTTTGCATGGCTTTGGTATGAGGGCAATATTGGCTTCATAGAATGAGGTAGGTAGCCTTCCCTTCTCTTCAATTTTTCTGAAGAGTTTGAGCAGGATTGATAGTAATTCTTTCTTGAATGCTTGGTAGAATTCATATGGTCATATGGTCATGGACTTTTCTTTTTTTGGAGCTTCTTAATTCAATTTTGTTACTTGTGATTGGTTTGTTGAGGTTGTCTATTTCTTCTCAAGTCAATGTTGGTTGTTCATGTCTTTCTAGGAAGTTGTCCATTTCATCTACATTGGCTAGTTTATTAGCATAATCTTGTTCGTAGTATCCTCTTATTACCTCCTTTACTTCTGTGGGGTCAGTGGTTATGTTTCCTGTTCCGTTTCTGGTTTTATTTATTTGCATCCTCTCTCTTTTTCTTTTGTCAACTTTGTTAAGGGTCCATGAATTTTTTTTCAGTTTAGATAAAATATCATTTTTATTTTAAAAAAATTCAGAGCTGGACTTCCGGAGAAGATGGCGGCTTAGTAAGACGCGCGGATCTTAGTTTCTTCTCCAGGACAGCTACTAGGGGAGTAGAAACGATACAGAACAGCGCCCAAAGCCACACAGAGATAAAAAAGACAGCGTACCCCATCCTGGAACGGCTGGCTGGCTGGCTGAGAGAAGCCGCTCGGGTGAGATCGCCGAGGCGCGAGGGCTTCACCGGGCGGGGCAGCAAGCGGCTGGAGTCACTCCCTTCCCCCTTCCCGGGCCGGTTGGGAGAATTGGAGAGGCGGTCCCCTGAAACCGCAGCGGCTGGCACCCACACCACACGCGGCCCCCCGGACCAACTGAGAGAATTGAATCGGAAACCCCCAGGCCGTGGAGAACGGTGACGGGTGGGGGAGGCCCCTTCCAAACCCGTGACTCCCCGGGAACGTGCACTCTCCCGGGCGGGCCACTGCCGCTGGCGCCCTCCCGCCATGCTTGTCGCCCGGGCGACTAGGAAATTCGGACGGGCGCTTTCCCGGGCTGCGGCGGCCAGCAACCCTCCCTGCGTTCGGACCCTGGGCCGGCTCGAACTCTTCCAAGCTGCTTTGGCTAGCGAACCTACCGGACGGCGAGAGTTTTCCAAAGTTAAAGGTCCCACAGCACCTTTTACTGGTGGGACCCGCAGACTAACGTGTGCACGAGCGCCACCTACTGGGCAGGATAAGAAAAACAGAAACCAGAGATTTCACAGAAAAATCTTCCAAACTTTTGGATCCAATACCCAGGGAAATCTGTCTAAATGCGCAGACGCCAACAGAAGATAACGGATCATGCTCAAATAATTGAAAATATGGCCCAGTCAAAAGAACAAACCAATAGTTCAAATGAGATACAGGAGCTGAGACAACTAATGCTGAATATACGAACAGAAATGGAAAAACTCTTCAAAAACGAAATCGATAAATTGAGGGAGGACATGAAGAAGACATGGGCTGAACATAAAGAAGAAATAGAAAAACTGAAAAAACAAATCACAGAACTTATGGAAGTGAAGGACAAAGTAGAAAAGATAGAAAAAACAATGGATATCTACAATGATAGATTCAAAGACACAGAAGATAGAATTAGTGATTTGGAGGATGGAACATCTGAATTCCAAAAACAAACAGAAACTATCGGGAAAAGAATGGAAAAATTTGAACAGGGTATCAGGGAACTCAAGGACAATATGAACCGCACAAATATACGTGTTGTGGGTGTCCCAGAAGGAGAAGAGAAGGGAAAAGGAGGAGAAAAACTAATGGAAGAAATTTTCACTGAAAATTTCCCAACTCTTATGAAAGACCTAAAATTACAGATCCAAGAAGTGCAGCGCACCCCAAAGAGATTAGACCCAAATAGGCGTTCTCCAAGACATTTACTAGTTAGAATGTCAGAGGTCAAAGAGAAAGAGAGGATCTTGAAAGCAGCAAGAGAAAAACAATCCATCACATACAAGGGAAACCCAATAAGACTATGTGTAGATTTCTCAGCAGAAACCATGGAGGCTAGAAGACAGTGGGATGATATATTTAAATTACTAAAAGAGAAAAACTGCCAACCAAGACTCCTATATCCAGCAAAATTATCCTTCAAAAATGAGGGAGAAATGAAAACATTCTCAGACAAAAAGTCACTGAAAGAATTTGTGACCAAGAGACCAGCTCTGCAAGAAATACTAAAGGGAGCACTAGAGTCAGATACAAAAAGACAGAAGAGAGAGATATGGAAAAGAGTGTAGAAAGAAGGAAAATCAGATATGATATATATAATACAAAAGGCAAAATGTTAGAGGAAAATATTATCCAAACAATAATAACACTAAATGTTAATGGACTGAATTCCCCAATCAAAAGACATAGACTGGCAGAATGGATTAAAAAACAGGATCCTTCTATATGCTGTCTACAGGAAACACATCTTAGACCCAAAGATAAACATAGGTTGAAAGTGAAAGGTTGGGAAAAGATATTTCATGCAAATAACAACCAGAAAATAGCAGGAGTGGCTATACTAATATCCAACAAGTTAGACTTCAAATGTAAAAAAGTTAAAAGAGACAAAGAAGGACACTATATACTAATAAAAGGAACAATTAAACAAGAAGACATAACAATCATAAATATTTATGCACCGAACCAGAATGCCCCAAAATACGTGAGGAATACACTGCAAACACTGAAAAAAGAAATAGACACAAATACCATAATAGTTGGAGACTTCAATTCCCCACTCTCATCAATGGACAGAACATCTAGACAGAGGATCAATAAAGAAATAGAGAATCTGAATATCACTATAAAGGAGCTAGACTTAACAGACATTTATAGGACATTAAATCCCACAACAGCAGGATACACCTTTTTCTCAAGTGCTCATGGATCATTCTCAAAGATAGACCATATGCTGGGTCACAAAGCAAGTCTTAACAAATTTAAAAAGATTGAAATCATACACAACACTTTCTTGGATCATAAAGGAATGAAGTTGGAAATCAATAATAGGCGGAATGCCAGAAAATTCACAAATACGTGGAGGCTCAACAACACACTCTTAAACAACGAGTGGGTCAAAGAAGAAATTGCAAGAGAAATTAGTAAATACCTCGAGGCAAATGAAAACGAAAACACAACATATCAAAACTTATGGGATGCAGCAAAGGCAGTGCTAAGAGGGAAATTTATTGCCCTAAATGCCTATCTCAGAAAAGAAGAAAAGGCAAAAATGCAGGAATTAACTGTTCACTTGGAAGAACTGGAGAAAGAACAGCAAACTAATCCCAAAGCAAGCAAAAGGAAAGAAATAACAAAGATTAGAGCAGAAATAAATGAAATTGAAAACATGAAAACAATAGAGAAAATCAATAAGACCAGAAGTTGGTTCTATGAGAAAATCAATAAGATTGATGGGCCCTTATCAAGATTGACAAAAAGAAGAAGAGAGAGGATGCAAATAAATAAGATCAGAAATGGAAGAGGAGACATAACTACTGACCTCACAGAAATAAAGGAGGTAATAACAGGATACTATGAACAACTTTACACTAATAAATACAACAATTTAGATGAAATGGACAGGTTCCTGGAAAGACATGAACAACCAACTTTGACTCAAGAAGACATAGATGACCTCAACAAACCAATCACAAGTAAAGAAATTGAATTAGTCATTCAAAAGCTTCCTAAAAAGAAAAGTCCAGGACCAGATGGCTTCACATGTGAATTCTACCAAACGTTCCAGAAAGAATTAGTACCAATTCTCCTCAAACTCTTCAAAATAATCGAAGTGGAGGGAAAACTACCTAATTCATTCTATGAAGCCAACATCACCCTCATACCAAAACCAGGCAAAGATATTACAAAAAAAGAAAACTATAGACCAATCTCTCTAATGAATATAGATGCAAAAATCCTCAATACGATTTCTAGCAAATCGTATCCAACAACACATTAAAAGAATTATACATCATGACCAAGTAGGATTCATCCCACGTATGCAAGGATGGTTCAACATAAGAAAATCAATTAATGTAATACACCATATCAACAAATCAAAGCAGAAAAATCACATGACCATCTCAATTGATGCAGAGAAGGCATTTGACAAGATTCAACATCCTTTCCTGTTGAAAACACTTCAAAAGATAGGAATACAAGGGAACTTCCTTAAAATGATAGAGGGAATATATGAAAAACCCACAGCTAATATCATCCTCAATGGGGAAAAATTGAAATTTCCCCCTAAGATCAGGAACAAGACAAGGATGTCCACTATCACCACTATTATTCAACATTGTGTTGGAGGTTCTAGCCAGAGCAATTAGACAAGAAAAAGAAATACAAGGCATCAAAATTGAAAAGGAAGAAGTAAAACTATCACTGTTTGCAGACGATATGATACTATACGTCGAAAACCCGGAAAAATCCACAACAAAACTACTAGAGCTAATAAATGAGTACAGCAAAGTAGCAGGTTACAAGATCAACATTCAAAAATCTGTAGCATTTCTATACACTAGTAATGAACAAGCTGAGGGGGAAATCAAGAAAGGAATCCCATTTACAATTGCAACTAAAAGAATAAAATACCTAGGAATAAATTTAACTAAAGAGACAAAAAACCTATACAAAGAAAACTACAAAAAACTGTTAAAAGAAATCACAGAAGACCTAAATAGATGGAAGGGCATACCGTGTTCATGGATTGGAAGACTAAATATAGTTAAGATGTCAATCCTACCTAAATTGATTTACAGATTCAATGCAATACCAATCCAAATCCCAACAACTTATGTTTCAGAAATAGAAAAACCAATAAGCAAATTTATCTGGAAGGGAAGGGTGCCCCAAATTGCTAAAAACATCTTGAGGAAAAAAAACGAAGCTGGAGGTCTAGCGATGCCAGACTTTAAGGCATATTATGAAGCCACAGTGGTCAAAACAGCATGGTATTGGCATAAAGATAGATATATCGACCAATGGAATCGAATAGAGTGCTCAGATATAGACCCTCTCATCTATGGACATTTGATCTTTGATAAGGCAGTCAAGCCAACTTACCTGGGACAGAACAGTCTCTTCAATAAATGGAGCCTAGAGAACTGGATATCCATATGCAAAAGAATGAAAGAAGACCCATCTCTCACACCCTATACAAAAGTTAACTCAAAATGGATCAAAGATCTAAACATTAGGTCTAAGACCATAAAACAGTTAGAGGAAAATGTTGGGAGATATCTTATGGATCTTACAACTGGAGGCGGTTTTATGGACCTTAAACCTAAAGCAAGAGCACTGAAGAAGGAAATAAATAAATGGGAGCTCCTCAAAATTAAACACTTTTGTGCATCACAGAACTTCATCAAGAAAGTAGAAAGACAGCCTACACAATGGGAGACAATATTTGGAAATGATATATCAGATAAAGGTCTATTATCCAGAATTTATAAAGAGATTGTTCATCTCAACAACAAAAAGACAGCCAACCCAATTACAAAATGGGAAAAAGACTTGAACAGACACCTATCAGAAGAGGAAATACAAATGGCCAAAAGGCACATGAAGAGATGCTCAATGTCCCTGGCCATTAGAGAAATGCAAATCAAAACCACAATGAGACATCATCTCACACCCACCAGAATGGCCATTATCAACAAAACAGAAAATGACAAGTGCTGGAGAGGACGTGGAGAAAGAGGCACACTTATCCACTGTTGGTGGGAATGTCAAATGGTGCAACCACTGTGGAAGGCAGTTTGGCGGTTCCTCAAAAAGCTGAATATAGAATTGCCATAAGACCCAGCAATACCATTGCTGGGAATATACTCAAAAGACTTAAGGGCAAAGACACAAACGGACATTTGCACACCAATGTTTATAGCAGCGTTATTTACAATTGCAAAGAGATGGAAACAGCCGAAATCTCCATCAACAGAAGAGTGGCTAAACAAACTGTGGTATATACATACGATGGAATACTATGCAGCTTTAAGACAGGATAAACTTATGAATCATGTAATAACATGGATGGACCTAGAGAACATTATGCTGAGTGAGTCTAGCCAAAAACTAAAGGACAAATACTGTATGGTCCCACTGATGTGAACAGACATTCGAGAATAAATTTGGAATATGTCATTGGTAACAGAGTCCAGCAGGAGGTAGAAACAGGGTAAGATAATGGGCAATTGGAGTTGAAGGGATACAGACTGTGCAACAGGACTAGATACAAAAACCCAAAAATGGACAGCACAATAATACCTAATTGTAAAGTAATCTTGTTAAAACACTGAATGAAGCTGCTTTCAAAATTTACCTTTCACTTTGAAATCTGACATTCTGATTAGTAAGTGTCTTGGACTATGTCTATTTAGATCTGTTCTGTTTAGGGTATGCTGCACTTCTTGGATCTGTAATTTTAAGTCTTACATAACAGCTGGGAAATTTTCAGTGATATTTTCCTCCATTGGTCTTTATCCTCTTTTTCCCTTCTCTTCTCCTTCTGGGACACCCACAACCCATACATTCATGAACCTCATGTTGTCATTCAATTCCCTGAGTCCCTGCTCCTATTTTTCCACTCTTTTCACTATATTTTCTTTTGCTTGTTGGATTTCAGATGGCCCATCCTCCAGTTCACTAATCCTATCTTCTGCCTCTTGAAATCTAACATTGTAGTTTTCCATTGTTCTTTTTTCATCTCTTCTACTGTGCCTTTCATTCCAATAAGTTCTGTGATTTGTATTTCCAGACTTTCAATTTCTTCTTTTTGTTCACCCATTGCCTTCTTTATATTTTCTCTCAACTTGTTGATTTGATCTTTGGTGAGATTTTCCATGTCTGTTTGAACCTCCAGAATTAGTTGTTTCAACTACTGTATCTCATTCGAATTGTTGGTTTGTTCTTTTGACTGGGCCATAGCTTCAATTTTCCTAGAATGACTCATTATTTTTTGCTGTCTAGGCAGTTAATTTCCTTAATTAGTTTATTCTGGAGATTATTTCCACTCTTTTACCTAGGATTTTCTTGCTGGATGGCTTTGTTCTCTAACTACTCTTTGACATTCAGTTCAGCTTATTCTAGACCTCTAGCATCACTTTTATTTAATGATCATATTTTTTTCAGTTCTTGTTTTCTTGTTTCTTGCCCTGCATACATGGATCCCTTTTTTTTTTTTTTTTTTATACCTTAGGTGGGTCTACTTAGATATTATAGACCCCAGTCAGATTTTCCCAGACCAGACTGGCTTCCTCTCAGGCAGAAAGAGTTGCCAACATCAGTTTTCTCTGAGTGTGAGACCCAGCAGGTTGATGGACTTTCCTATGAGGCCTTTAGACTTGTGCTTTTCTTGTTCTGCCCAGTACGTGGTACTTCTCTGTATGTGGTTTCCCACCAGTATAACATGATGTGGTGCTTCTAACTTCAGCAGACTCTCCCTGATGGGGGCATGGTTGAGAGAGAGGGGGGAATTGTTGGCTTGCTTTAATTGCTTCAGTTTTCCAGACACGGGGGTCTGAATTCCTTGATGGAGGCATTCTACCTGAGCTAGGCCCCACCCCTCTTTTGGGGAAGGCACAGCCTCCAGGGAATTAATTCCTTTCACCTGACCAGCCTCTTTGTGTCTCAGACAAACTTAATTCTGCCCTTCCCTGGGGCAGTTGGAGCCTGAGAAACCTAGCAATTCTATCTAATGAACGGTTAAGCAGTAGAAACAAAGAAAAAAAGTCCTTTTCAGAGAAGGACCCCCTTTCTTCAGGTTTGTTAATCAAGAACTTAATTTGGTACATTGCTTTTTGTATCTCCAGGTTCTGTGTGCCCCCCCCTTCTTTTTTTCTGGGTCCAGCCCTTTTCAGGTATTTTGTGCTGTCTGTCCCCAAAAACACTCTGTTTCTTTTATTTTTGTTTTTGCTTTGTTTTTCCATCAGCCCTGCCCTCTCTGTGCCAGGGTAAAAACTCCTAGTACCTTTAGCTCTTATTCAAGGTTATCTAGGCTGGAGGTCTCTTTTCAGTAGTCAGCATTTGTTGATTAATTCCACAATTGGAGCTTGGTTGAGCTTAGCCCTTGCTGCTAGTGAGGTCTCTTTCCTTTCTCCTTCGGGAAGTAGCCTGTGGGGGAAGGGCGTTGGCCTCCACAGCTTGAGGGAGTTTCAGTTCTGGGTGGGATCGCAGCTGGTCCAGCTGGTCCAGACTGTACGCTGTGTGTTTGGTCACTGATGTGGCCCCAGCAGTTGTTCTGTACTGTTCCTGGCTATTTACTAGCTGCTCTGGAGAGCAAACTAAATCCCACATCTCACTAAGCCACTATCTTGGAACCACCTCCAGATCATCTCTTTTTTATACATTCACTTAATATTTTTCTTACCTGTCTGTTATGACTCTACCCAGGATTATCTATACCTGTCTGAAAGTTTTACCAACATTTGAAACAACACAAAAAATTAAAATAAGTCCCCTTTCTTACAAATATTTATCTTCCATGGCCAAAGTAACAACTTTCTGATCAAAACCTTTTCCTTTGACCATGCCAAGCCCCTATTAATTCATGCTCTCTTGTTTTGTAGAGTTATTCAGGACTTCACATGAGAAAGAAAATAACTACCCATTTTTCTTTCTTCTAGCCCTAACCCCAAAGTACAGGCTCCTTTCCCAAGAGCTGAGAAGAAAAAGCAGCAGTGAAGCCTTTGGTAGCATCTACCAAAGAAGGGAAACTTTGGACAAAATGTATTCTGATGTTTTTTAGATTCCATCTTCTGTGGAGCGTGGGACCGAAGCCCTTTTTAAAATAGTGCCAAATAAAATAATGTTTGGGAATATGGGCTCTGCTGTCAGACCTACTTCTATCACTGTTTTTAAAATTATATTCTTAAGGGTGGGCCATAGTGGCTCAGCAGGCAGAGTTCTCACCTGCCATGCTGGAGACCCAGGTTCTATTCTTGGTGCCTGCCCATGTAAAAAAATATATATATCCTCAAGCTCCATGTTCCTCATTAAGTTGATCACAAAAATATTTCTTCTTATTTATTAAAATAATGTTATTGGCTATCTTTTCAGCCTTCCTTGCAATTAAAGCTGGCCATGTGGCAAAGTTCATACAGATGATGAAGGAAATCCTTGAGAAGAGATGTTCATTGTGCATTTGGCTCACCCTTCCTTTTGGTCCAGAAGACAGATGCAATGTCTGGAGAAATATCGATTATATTATAAGCTTGAAGACATATATACTAAGAGTAGCGAGCAGTGAAGATAGAATGAGCCTGGATTCTTGATAACCTCATTGAGCGTCATGCTAAAACCGGACTAGCTTTTCTGACTAGGAAAAAAAAAGAACTCTGACCACCTCAAACTCTTATAACAGGACTTCCTGTTAAATGTAACAAAATCCTAACAGATGTACTATTTCACAGAGTCGTTGAGGGTATGAAACATGAAAAGGAACGTTAAAATGGTTAATGCCGGGTCTTGTGCATGGTAAGCTCACTCTAAATGTCACTGGTTAACATTGATATTATAGCTATTATTAATTATTACTCCAATGACTCCTTCGTTCTACCCCAACTCAAGCACAAGCTGTTTGCATTCTTCTACTATTTGGCCATCCAAGGCTGATTTTTGCAGATGCCGCACATCATGGAGGGTCTCTGATCGAATTCCTCGTTTTGGCATTTCTTCCTTTCCCACAAGGAAAGCTCTAGATCAACCCACAAGGCACTTTAGTTGAACCTTGAAAAATAAATTATTTTTAGATAGGCAGAGAGAAGGAACAAGGGCCTTACTGGTAAGGGGGAAAAAGGAATGTCAGTGATAGGTCAGAAAGCAAGGTGTAGTTAGAAACTCCAGGCTTTCAAAGAGGATTAGTGGGAGATAAGATAAAAAGAAAGGTTAGAGCTAGATTGTTGAAGGTTTTATGTAAACAGCAAGGGGCAGGCCAAGAAATCTGTAGTTAAAGCCTTACTGTGAAAATTTTAGGGTTTTGTTTGTTTTTGGTTTTAAGGGAAGTAATGTGATTAAAGAAGAGTCATCATCCTTGATACTTTTTACTTTCTTGGTGAAGTTATTCAGCATCTCTGGAATTTAGTTTAGTTCCTTAACTCTAACATGAGGAAGTAAAAGCAGATGATCTCAAAGACCCCTGTCAGTTTTGAAACTCTACGATTCCTTGGAAATTATTAAAATGTTCTAAAAATGTCTCAGCATAAGAGCCTCAATTTCAATATCAGCCCTAATTTATTCTTCCATTCATTTATTCTTTCTTTCAACACATTTCATCTGTTTGATGTTGCATATGAGGAATCTTGCTACTATTTGAAGTCTCGTTGGAAGCCAACCTAAATTATCCATAACCATCAGAATAATCTTCCTCAAACACTTCTCAGCAGTTCCTCCTGAACTCAGGACCCTATAGCAGCAACTCTTACTTCACCAACTCAGGGAAGTTTCCATTTCCTATCTCTCTGCTCAGTTTTCTCCATCTGCCATGTCTCATACATGATACTAGATTCTAAGTTAAGCAGAAAATTAATTCATGATTCAAGTGTGACACACTTGTACCCAGGTTTTAGTAATTAATAGATTGTGCTTGCTTTTAAAAATGAGTTTATGATGTTCCAATTATATTATTAGTATCTGACATAAGAAAAATAGATGAAATATAAAAAAGAGTAAGGAGGTGATAAGCTACCATTCAAAGGGAAAAGCATTAACTTTTTGGAATACTTCTTTGCCCTTCTTGGTTTTTTTTTTTTTACACAGTAGTAATTATCTTGACTATTAAAACTTTTTAACTTAATACTATAGCACATATATAAAACCAATGGGTTTTATATGTAACTTTTTTGGTAACATATATAAAATTTGCTGTTAGTAATTTTTAAATGTACAATTCAGTGGTATTAATTGCTTTTACAATGTTGTGCCACCATCCCCACCATCCATTACCAATTTTTTTCATCACCCAAAATAGAAACTCTGTACCCTCAAGTATAATTCCCCATTCTCCCTCTTCCAGCATGAATTTACTTCTGTAGAATTTGCCTATTCTTGGTACCTCCAAAATGTAGAATTATACAATATTTGTCCTTCAATGTCTGGCTTATTTTGCTTAGCACAATGTTTTCATGGTTCAACCATGGCGTAGCATGGATCAGAACTTCATTCCTTTCTATGGCTGAATAATGTCCCATCGTAAGGATAGACAACATTTTGTTTACCAGTTCAGCAATTGATGTACACTTGGATTCTTTACACCCCTTGACTTTTTTTTAATTAATTAAAAATTTTTTTAAAAAAATATAACAACAAACACGAACATTCTTAATTTATATTTATTCCGTTCTACATATATAATCAGTAATTCACAATATCATCACATAGCTGCATATTCATCATCATGATCATTTTTTAGAACATTTGCATCAATTCAGAAAAAGAAATAAAAAGACAACAGAAAAAAATTCATACATACCATACCCCTTACCCCTCCTTTTCATCAATCACTAGCACTTCAATCTAAGTTTATTTTAATATTTGTTCCCCCTATTATTTATTTTTATTCCATATGTTTCACTCATCTGTTGATAAGGTAGATGTACTGGTTTGAAAGGAAGTATGCCCCCTAAGAAAAGCCATGTTTTAATATAAATCCCATTTCATAAAGGTAGAATAATCCCTGTTCAATATTGTGTGTTTGAAACTGTAATGAGATCATCTCCCTGGATGATGTGATTTAGTCAAGAGTGGTTGTTAAACTGGATAAAAGGACGACATGTCTCCACCCATTTGGGTGGGTCTTGATTTGTTTATTGGAGTCCTATAAAAGAGGAAATATTTTGGAGAATGAGAGACTCAGAGAGAGCAGAGAATGCTGCAGCACCACAGAGCAGAGAGTCCACCAGCCAGCGACCTTTGGAGATGAAGAAGGAAAACGCCTCCCGGGGAAGGAAACCGAAGCCAGGAGAGGAAGCTAGCAGACGACGCTGTATTTGCCATGTGCCCTTCCAGCTGAGAGAGAAGCCCTGACTGTGTTCACCATGTGCCTTCTCACTGGAGAGAGAAACCCTGAACTTCATCGGCCTTCTTGAATCAAGGTATCTTTCCCTGGATGCCTGTGACAGGACATTTCTATAGACTTGTTTTAATTGGGACATTTTCTCGGCCTTAGAACTGTAAACTAGCAACTCATTAAATTCCCTTTTTAAAAGCCATTCCATTTCTGGTATATTGCATTCCAGCAGCTAGCAAACTGGAACAGTAGATAAAAGGAGCATCAGACACAAGGTTTTCACAATCAGACAGTCACATTGTGAAAGCTGTATCATTATACAATCATCTTCAAGAGACATGGCTACTGGAACACAGCTCTACATTTTCAGGCAGTTCCCTCCAGCCTCTCCATTACATCTTGACTAACAAGGTGATATGTATTTAATGCATAAGAATAACCTCTAGGATAACCTCTCGACTCTGTTTGGAATCTTTCAGCCACTGACATTTTATTTTGTCTTATTTCACTCTTCCCCCTTTTGGTTGAAAAGGTTTTCTCGATCTCCTGATGCTGAGTCCCAGCTCATTCTAGGATTTCTGTCCCATGTTGCCAGGAAGGTCCACACCCCTGGGAGTCATGTCCCGTGTAGACAGGGGGAGGGCAGTGAGTTTGCTTGTTGTGTTGGCTGGAGAGAGAGGCCACATTTGAGCAACAGAAGAGGTTCTTTTGGGTTCACCCCTTGACTTTTATTAATAAGGCTACTATAAACATTCATGTACATATGTTTTCATTTCTTCTGGTTATATAGCTAGAATTGGAATTGCTGGGTCATATGGCAACTCTATATTTATTTTTTCATCATTTAGAATTATTCCCTTAGTAAAAAGCCCATAGAGAAGTAGCCAAACCCATGAATATTTTTAAGATCCTGATGCATATTGGCAAATAGCTTTCCAGAAGAATTTTAGCCATTTTAAATTTCTACCAGAAATATATTCATTCCTTATTTCATCACATATGACAAGCCATGGATGGTGTTACTTGTTTGTTTCTTTGACTTTGGTTAATTTGCTAAGCAAAGAGTGGTATATTGATTTCTGGTGAAGCTGAAGTGGAGTAATTTTCCATGTTTGTATTTTAATCATGTTACTCCTTTATAATATATCTTGTCATGCCTTTTGCTTATTAAAGCCCTTGGAGACAGTGTTTTGTCTCATTTTAAGAGCTTTTTACATAACAATAACTAACTTTGTTAAATTCGCCAAAAATTGTTCCTAGTTTGTTTTTTTTTACATGGCTTATTTTAAAAAAATAATGCCTAGAGGAATATAACTAAGGAATCTGAAAACTAATTTCACTCTAATGTCATCCTGTGTTTGGGTTTCCTGGATTGCTCAAAGAAATACCATGAAATGGGTCAGGTTAAATAATGGGAGTTTATTCACTCATGACAAGCTAAAGACCAAGACTTGCCAGCGGCCAACCCCTCATGCCACAGTCTTGGGGAGAAGGCGTTGCCTTTATGAAGCCTTGATTTGGATTTTTCCCCTCTGTGCTGGTTTGAAATAATGTATGTACATTTTTTTGATTTTGAAGGTATTCTAGTTTGCTAGTTGCCAGAATGCAATATACCAGACACAGAATGGCTTTTTAAAAGGGGAATTTAATAAGTTGGTAGTTTACAGTTCTAAGGCTGAGAAAATGTCCCAATTAAAGCAAGTCTATAGAAATGTCCAATCTAAGGTATCCAGGGAAAAGATACCTTGGTTCAAGAAGGCCAGTGAAGTTCAGGGTTTCTTTCTCAGTGGAAGGACACATGGCAAACACAGTCAGAGTTTCTCTCTCATCTGGAAAGGTGCATGGTGAACACAGTCAGGGTTCCTCTCTCATCTGGAAGGGCACATGGTGAGCATGGCATCATCTGCTAGCTTCTCCTGGCTTTCTGTTTCATGAATCAGCCTGGGAGGTATTTTCCTTTTTCATGTCCAAAGGTCACTGTCTGGTGGACTCTGCTTCTCGTGGCTATGTCATTCTGCTCTGCTCTCTCTGAATCTCTTATTCTCCAAAATATTTCCTCTTTTATGGGACTTCAGAAAATAATCAAGACCCACCCAAATGGAGGGAGACACACCTTCAGCTAATCCAGTTTAGCAACCACTCTTGATTAAATCTCATTTCCATGGAGATGATCTAATTACAGTTTCAAACATATAGTGTTGAATAGGGATTAGAAGAAGTGACTGCATTTACAAAATGGGATTAGGATTGAAACATGGCTTTTCTAGGGTACATACATTATTTCAAGCCAGCACAGAGGGGAAAAATCCAAATCAAGGCTTCATAAAGGCAACGCCTTCTCCCCAAGACTGTGGCATGAGGGGTTGGCCGCTGGCAAGTCTTGGTCTTTAGCTTGTCATGTGATAAGGCACATGGTGGCATCTCCTGGTCTCTCCCTTCTCTTCCAGGTTACTGCTATTGGCAGATTATTTTGTTCCTTGTGCTCAAATGACCAATTTCTGAGACACTGGATTTTCAAAGGAAAAGTCTATTGCTAGGCACAAAGCAGATCAGATGGCCTATGGGCTCCAAAATCCATCTAGGAGGTTCAAGGTTTTTATGGATAAACAAGGGGAGATGGAGTTGTTGCCTTTAAAATCATAAGTATAAACAAAGGTGAGGTTAGTTGAATTTCAGTGATTTCAGGTATTAATTTTTGGCTACTCTGTAATTTAGAAATTAAAAAACATCTATATAATGATTCAGTAATAATGATCATTTCTTAATTCTTAATACTTCAGTTACATTACCTAATTCAGTTGGGCCATCTCTCTTCAAGAGATCCTACTTACAATGGGTTCACACCCAGAGGTCTGTATTGGACTTAAGAACATGCTTTGCTGGGGTACCTACAGCTTCAAACCACAAGACACCCATATACAGAATAGAATAGAACAACATGATTGTTAAAATAATTAGTGTATCACTAAAGTTACTAGCATATAGTTACATAGCATATATGTTAATGTGAAATTGGCCAAATTTTGAGATTCCCTTGGTGGTTTTAATTCATCCATTTCCAAGACTACCATTGATGGAATTGTAAAACGTTCACTTCCATACAATTTGTAAAGTGTGTGCAAACAAAATCCTATGCAGACCTTTTAGTTAGCCTTTCTTTCCTTTAAGGAATTTCTTTTAAAGGAAATCTATTTATTTATTACTTTTAAATAAAATAATATTTATTTAAAATTTTATTGATATTTTCTTAAGAAATTATTTAGCAGTTCAAGTTTAAATAGACTGTAAAGCCTTTCAAAATACCTGTCACTAAATTGTCTAATGTTAGGAAAATGAGCACTCTTGTTATTCTTTCATGAACTTCTTCTACTTTGAGGGATGAATGCTTCTGCTATTTTGAACAAAAGATAAGACCTTAAAACATTCAAGCCCTAAACTGAATGAATCAGTGATGGCATTCTGAGGACAAGAGAATTAGATGAGCATTTATTTATCACAGGTACACATCCTCCAATGAAGGAAGCCTAGGAATTAGTAGACATTTCCACTGAAACGTTATACAATTCATATAATTCTCTGCAGATGTTGGGATTTGAATCATGACCCCCCAAAATGGCATGGTCAGGGCCCACCCCTGGTCCTGTAGGTGTGCATCATTTGCTTTTGTTTTTTCGGTTACCCCAGGAATCAAACCCGGGTCTCCGGCATGGAAGGCAAGCATTCTACCACTGAACCACCTGTGCATCATTTGTAAATAGGACCTTTGAAGATGCTATTAGTTAAGGTGTGTCCAAACTGAATGAGGCTGGGCTGAAGCTCATTTAAGAAAAAGAAACTGAACCCAGAGACAAAAGCCACTGGAGAACCCGAAGCTGGAACGGAACCCAGAAGAGAAAGGAGAAGACGCCATCGTGTGCATTGCTGTGGGAAGGAAACGCCAAAGAACCCCAGAGATTGATGGCTGGCCAAAAGTTACTGACCCAGGGAGGAAGCAAGCTTTCTAGCCTCTAAACCATGTGCCAATAAAGTCCTACTGTTAAGCCTACCCATTGAATGGTATTTGCTTTAGTGGTTAAGGAACTAAAACAACAGGTCAAAGTAATTATCAATCTATCAAGAAATACTTATTGAATACTTGCTTACACCCAGATCTCACACTGATGCTGGAAAATATAAGAAGAGCTAGACAGAGCAGAGGAGAGGAAGCGAGAGATAAAGCTGGAACTTGCTGAGACAGCTCACAGATAGTGTATTATAACCTGCTAAAGAATATGGATTTTATCCCATAGCAACTGTCAGGCCATAAAAAAAAAAACAACTTTTTTTTTGCAATGCCATAAATCAGTGGGCATCTGTAAAACACATAGACATATGTGGTGCTACCTTTGCCATATTTGCAGCACCGTAAATCTAATTAAATAATTAAACGTCAGCATTTCTGCTTGAATTTTTTTTTTGAAATGTGTCTTAGAGAGATAACTCGGGTGGCAATGTAAAAACTGGTGTGTAAAGAGGAGATATGGATGGAGGGTGGGTGACCTGTTGGGAGATTGATTGTAATAAGCCGGGTGAGAAATGATGAAGGGCTGATGTTACAAGACTTCACGCTGAGCACGCCAGGGAACACAAAGAGGAACAAGACAAGACATGCCCCCCCCACCCCCACCCCGCCCCAGGGCTGAATGAATGAAAATGCCAAGCTCCAGCCTTGTTTACCCTAACGGAATGTCCCTGGAGACAGTCATGCAGAAAGATAGGAATAAGATAAAGCAGACTTTTATTAGAGTGCCCCTGAAGGTAAAGATTATAGAAAGCAATAATTCTTGCTTGATCTCTTCCATTTGACTTATGCCTTCCTATTATCAATGTATACACTGTGCTGTTTGCGTTCTGACTAACCACATTTAAAAAAGGCAAGGGGACCCAAGCAGTCGGCAATTGTCCAGACTTGTTAGTGGATGTGATTTCAGTAACTAACTACTTGCTGACTCAGAGACAGGAGGAAAGCAAAAATCTCCTCTCCCAGTTCTGTGGCCAGCGAAGCGATTACAGGACAAAGTCTGCAGTGATGGGGTCCTTTTTTATATGGCCCAGGTTTGCTCATTTGCTGTGTCATTCAGTAATCTGAGGTGTCTCATTCCAAATTTAAAGAAAGAAGTGAGTCATTCAAATCATTTCTGGGGCGTGGTATCCAGGACCAAGTGGCAAAAAAATAAATAAATAAAAACCAGCCTCCTCCTTCAGCCTTGGGCTCCATTACTCACCTTATCTCCTGTGTCAGCCAGAGTGAGCCCAAAACAAAGCTGCTGCTGCTGCTGCACCTTCCCCCTTTCCTGTTGAGAAAAACAAATACCTGGCACAGAGATTCAACCCCAGAGTAGAAGAAGTATGGCATTTGGAATCAGACCTGGTTGAACTGTGCCTTTGTCAAGACTGGGCGACCTCCTGCACTTAAGGCTCTCAGCCTCGGGTTTCTCCCCTGTAAAATAGTGGTTATAATGTAACCACACACAGGCATACAGAATGATACAGATAAAATGCCTGCTGACCTGCCTGCTGGCAGGAATGTAAAATGGTGCAGCCCTTTGAGAAAGAGTTTGGCAGTTTCTTAAAAAGTTAGACATAAATTTGCCACACAACCCAGCAATTCTCCTCCTGGGCATCTACCCAAGAGAAATGAAAACATATGTCCACACAAAGACTTTTGTGAGAATGTTCACAGCAGCATTATTCATGAGTGAACCGCAGAAAGATTATGCTAAGTGAAAGAAGCCAGACAAAAAGGCCACATATTTTATGGTTCGATTTCTATAAGGAAAGGAAAACCCAGAAAAGGCAAATCTGTCGAGCCTGAAAGAAGCTTAGGGTTGCCTTGGTGGAGGGATTGTGACTGCAAATGGGCACGAGGGATCTTTCTGGAGAGATGGAAATGCTCTAAAATTGGATTGTGGTGATGGTTGCCCATTTCTGCACATTCACTAAAAGTCATTAAATCATAGGGTACAATGACAGGATTCTGTGATGTATAAATTAATACCACAAGAAAGCTATTTAAACAAATACCAGGCATGTGGCAGGTTCTCAATATTATAGCGAGTAACTAATTACTGGTAAGTCGGTGCTATTCCAAGCCTATCACATCCCTTTACTCATTTGAACTTCCACTCGTAAGGCAGTTGTTTCCCACACTTCAGCCATACACGTGTCACTTTCAAATTTTCTCCACATCCACTTACCACCTGTACAATTATTAACCTAATATTTTTCCTTAAACCGACTTATTTTTTGTAACTACATAAATTAATTTAAAATGAAAGTTATGATTTAGGTGCAAGGGTGGTTCAGTGGTAGAATGCTCGCCTGCCATGAGGGAGACCTGGGTTGGGTTCCAGGACCATGCACCACCCCCCTCAAAAAAAAAGTTACATCACTAAGGTAAATGGAACAACAATATCACTTGTCATAAATAACATATACTGTGAAAACAAACACAAGGAAAGCTGAATATTCTTAGTTTGTAGATAGATTTTGCCAAAAGAAAGCTCGCTTTCTCTCCTTGAAAATGGGGACGAAATGTTAGGGAGGTGATTTAGGTAGCACCAATTGAGAATTTCTTTTTGATATAATCAAAACTGGTGACGGTGAACCAAGGCTGAGAGCAAAGGTTTTCTGTACCTCACCTTCAATACAGACTTGAAAAATAACTGAGGCCAGATGCTTTCTTAAGGCTTATCAACAGGCAGCTAAGTCTGCTTCTGCTGCTTTATCACTATTCCCCTAAGAGTCCATAAAAGCAGCTGCCGGAGAGAGAGGAGGGGACGGATGACCTGACTCACCAGGCCTCATCAGGTGTGAGATAGTGTAGGGGGGGTTAGGAACACTCCTCCTTTGAGTCATGGGGTGGGGGTGGGGGGCTGTCTTAAGAGAATCTCTCGCCAGGACTGGAGACTGGTAAGTAGGAAGTCTGGCATCTCGCCTCTGGACAGGAAGTTTGCTGAGCTGGAATCTGTGGCCGGCCCTGGGCTACTCTCCAAGCTGAGCGGAGTGTGGAGAAAGCGGGCTTGGTCTTGGGATATTGACACGTCTGGGGGCTGGTCATGGAGGAGGGGAGTGGGAGCCAAGGGGTCAAGCCACAGAGGCCTTCCCGTGGTAGCATGGTACAGGCAGGCCTGCTGGAGACCTCACCTCACGCTGCTGTGACAATCGGACTAGGGGCAGCCATAGTCCACAAGTGTTAGTGACGGGGTCACACCAACGAGAGAGTCACACCTAAGAGGCATTTGTCTCGTTTTCTGTCTTTTTCCCCTGCTCCCTCATTCGGGAGGAGAAAGGAAACTAGGTGGTTGGGGGAAGCTGGGGGAGGGGAGGGAATGCATGAACCAAGCATTCATTTAAATATGAGATTGAAGTTTTAAGCTTGACTGACCTTTTCTTATTACTAAAAGTGACCAGAAATGTATAGCCCCTGCCCAAGAGGTGGTTAAGGGGTGGGAAATTGATTTGGGTGAGCCTGGTGGAAGGTGATACTTGGAGAGCACAAAATGTTGCATGTTTGTACTGCCCTTGATTCAGGCCAGTCAATAAACTGGGTAGTGAAGGATTAGAACAACAGGAGGACTCACTTTCACACAAGGGCACTCGCTGTAATGTCTAAAATTATCTTTTGAGAAACACTGCTCTAGGGGAAGGCAAGTGCTCACACTCTTCCACCTTGGGTTATCAACTGGTACACTGAAAAATGGACTACAAAGATATCTAAGTGGCTTCCCTTGACCTTCAGAAGCCTTGGTCTGTCTTTTCTAAGCTGTGGACTGTCAAGGTAAAATGTAATAACACCCATTTCTGATCTAAATGACTATTTTTCTCTCCATTTCCGCCCCATACTTTCCATTTCTCTCAACTGCTCTATTTTCTTTCCCCTTACTGATTTCGTGGCTCTGGCCTTTCCTTGGTTAGCAAAAGAAATTTCCGCCCAGCATTTTGGCTCCCCCAGGCATTACAGGAGGCAACTGGCTGAAGTACAAAAACTCCTTGTGCAAAGACTGGGTTCTGAGTTCAAGTCTTGCCTCTTATTAACTGCTGAGCCTCAGCCAAGTCCCTGGACCTCTTAAATCATGTTTATTTTTCTGTTAAAAGGGATTATCATAATATCTGCTTTACAGGGTTGTTGTGAAGCTCCAATGAAGTAATGTAAAAATTCCCTCCATGAAATTCTACAAAAATGTAAATTCACCTTATTGTGGTGGTGGGTTTTGATGAAGCACCTTTTAAAAAGTAATTTGTCAATTATAACCCATACCAAACCCTGAAATCTGTTCTACAACTAATTGTTGCGATATATTTTGAAACATATTACTTTTGTGTACATATGTTATTTAAAGAGAAGGACTAAGTGATGATATTGTGAATTACTGATTATCTATGTTAATGTTATATTTCGCTTGTTAAATTTTTTAAATTAATAAATAAATTAAAAAAATAAAAATCCCTATTCATAAAAAAAAAAATAGGGTGGGCCACGGTGGCTCAGCAGGTAAGAGTGCTTGCCTGCCACGCCTGAGGACCCGGGTTCAATTCCCGGTGCCTGCCCATGTTAAAAAAAATAAAATAAAAATAAAGAGAAGGAGTGTAACAGAGAAGATAGGATTTAACAAATGCATATGACTGCTAAATCATTATATTGATATTTCTGTTGGTCTCCAGTGTCTTGGAGCAGCTAGAATTAAAAATGAAAACTCATGGGGCTGTAACCCATATTAAACTTTAAACTCTGTTCTATAACTAGTTGCTAACATGTACTTGGAAATTTATTGTTTTTTTTGTATATATATTATATTTCACAATAAAAAATAATTTGTCTACTTAAGATATGTATGCATGTTTCAATCTCTCAGAAACAAAGTTGAATGAAAAGAGTAAGTTACAGAAATGCAATGCAATGTAATACTCATTATATGTGAATTTTAAAAAAATATTTTCATTGTAAACAAAAAACAAACATACAAACATTCTTGACATGATTACAATCAGTGGCTCACAATAGCATCACATAGTTGTGTATTCATCACCATGATCATTTTTTTGAACATCTGTATCTCTCCAGCAAAAGAAAGAAAAAAGAAAAAACTCATACATGCCATATCCCTTACCCCTCCCTATCATTGACCACTAGTATTTCAATCCTCTCATTGAACACTAGTATTTCAATCTACTCAATTTACTTTAACCTTTGTTCCCCTTATTATTTATTTCTTATCCATATTCTTTACTCCTCTGTTCATACAGTAAATAAAAGGAGCATCAGACACAAGGTTTTCATAATCACACAGTCACACTGCAAAAGCTATATCATTATACAATCATTTTCAAGAGACATGGCTACTGGAACACAGCTCTACAGTTTCAGGTACTTCCCTCTAGCCTCTCTAATGCAATAAGGGGATATCTATATAATGCATAAGAATAACCTCCAGGATATCCTCTTGACTCTGTTTGAAATCTCTCTGCAACTGACACTTCATTTTGTCTTATTTCTCTCTTCCTCCTTTTGGTCGAGAAGGTTTTCTTAATCCCTTGATGCTGAGTCCCAGCTCATTCTAGGATTTCTGTCTCACATTGCCAGGCAGGTTGATACCCCTGGGAGTCATGTCCCATGTAGTAGGGGAGGGCAGTGCCATATCAGGAGAAAGAGAGGCCACATTTGAGCATCAAAAGAGGTTCTGTGGGGGTGACTCTTAAGCCTAATTTGAAGTAGGCTTAGCCTATCCTTTGCAGGGATAAGTTTCATAGGGGTGAAACCTAAGATTGAGGGCTTGGCTTATTGATTTGGTTGTCCTCACTGCTTGAGTGAATATCGAGAATTCTCCAAATGGGGAAGTTGAATTTTCATTCCTTTATCCCCAGTCCCCCAATATATGTGAATTTTAAAACACATGAAACAGTAAACTGTGTGTTGATGGACGCATGCATACGATGTGAAAGTACTTGAAATAGATGGAAAGACACACTGAACTCATGCATGCTGATGGTTGCTTCTGGGGAGAAAAGGGTGTCAGGAGCTGGGAAGGATATAGAGGAGACCTTGTGGTAGCTCTAATGTTTCTCATAAAATAAATATTCAAAGCAAATAAGACAAATTATAACAACTGTTCAGCTGGGTAATTGGAACATGGGTGATGGCTATATTATTCCGTATGCTTTTCTCTATCGAAAAAAACAATTAAAAAAATATTGCAGTTCAGTGATGAAAATCTGAGCAAAACAGTAAAAGATAAAGGCGTAAGGACAACAAAAAGCTATCTAAAATAGCAGAAATAACCACTGTCAACATTTATTTTGGTACATGTACCTCCCATCTATGTTATTCATCTATACCTGTAAATGTAGTTTAAACACAACTGGGTCATTTTAGTTTGTGATTCCTGAATCACCTGCCATCATGTGGATTGCTTGCTTTGCCAGGGTGTCAAACTTGCAAGTCCTATTATCAAAATGAACCTATCCCCACCCCTGTTTACTATTCAACCTTCTGGTTTATAAAATTGCCCTCTACAAAAGATCTATTGTGTGGAATGTAAATATTTAATTTAATCCACATCCACTTAGGTGTTCCTGGTGCTTATTGCTCATTTATATTTCACCAGGTTACATAACATCAGATTCATCTGCCGACTTCCTCATTCAGTTTAGGAAAAAAAAAAAAAAGGCAAAATGTTTGTTCAGTATTCTGTAGGCATCAAGTGTTTCGGTGAACCATTTAATTTTTCTTTCTTTGTCTAGCTGGTTTAAAATGGTATATTGTTCCTCCTTTCACCTCCATAATAGATGAAAGTCTTTTTTTTCCTTTTCTCTCCCTCCTTTCACTTTCCAACCACCCACTTTTTTTAGTTTGACTTCAAATTCAGGAGATAGTTAAAGTTGCCATCTCCCAATACTTAACCAATCAAGAAATCTGGGTTGGTGTCCAAGAGCTGGAAAAGGCATCTGAAAGTCTAGAACTGAATGTCTGAGACAATAACCACCAGCCAATGGATCACTTATGTTTAAATGTGTTAGAATTAAATAAGATTAAAATTTCAAGTCCTCAGTCACACCAGGCACATTTCAAAGACTTAGTTACATGTGTTTAGTGGCTGCTGTGTTGGACAGCTCAGATATGGGACATGTACAACATCCCAGAAAGGGCTAGACATGTCTGGAATTATGTGACAGCAGCTTTGATCACTTGCCTGATTTTCCAAACTTACCACTTACCTTTTCCCAGCCCTGAAAGACATCTATTCACAGGTCCAACTCTGGATGAGGAAACTGTGGGTCATATATTAATGGTACAGAAGAGCAGATTAGAGCTGTTTTCCCTATAGACTGATTCTTCTGATAAGCATTCAGATTCCCTGGTTCACACCTTTGAACTGTTGTGAGATCTTCAGATAAGGATCTCAACAACAGACAGAAGTAGCTCCACCCAGCTGAGGCTCCTTGTCATGTTTATTCGTGAATGATAGAGTTTAAGGTTTTGAGGGAGATGAAAGAGATAAATGAGTTTCATCCTTAAGACAGACTTGTAATTACTCCATCTATCTGCTTACCTCTTGGGAAATGGAGTAGAATTAACCAATAGATCCAAAGTATAGAGAGCAGGAAATTGGCCAATAGGTATTAAGTGACCCCATAAGGTCAATGGAGAATGGTCAGGACTCTTTTTTTTGTAGCAGACAAGCCTTGTGACAGAAAGTAGGGCAATACCTGCTCCTTGTGAATCTAGGAAAAACAATTAGCAAATGAAATGTCTGGCAAATATGTCTGTCCAAGACTCATGAGGAGTTTCTCACCTTTTGGCAGGCATTTGTAAAGTAATTGTGATCTCACTAAGTGTACTGTTATTTTAATTTTTCATTGGTTTTATCCTCCCTCTGGATTTTTTTCATTTGGGTTTTACAGCAGTGGGCTCTACAGCTATCCTAGAATGACTTGATAGACCATTCATGCTTTAAAGCCCCACATTTTATTAGAACACCTATAGAGTGTTTATTACTCCAATTAATAAAACTACATCCTTTGGAATAATTGCCTTGGGATAGGAGCACAACCTAAAAAACACTTCAGTAAGTTATGTTAAACTATAAAAGCCTTCATCAGGTTGATAAAAGTGTGCTTTAGGCATGCAGCCATTTAAAATAATTTTCGGGCAGCTTTCACAAAATCCTCTTTCCTATGGAGATGCCAGCTGAAAGATAAATGTGGGGCCAAACTCTGAGAGACACTAAAGGAGGGGTTCACCTGGCTAGGACTGGGCAGGAAATTCTGTAAACAGGGTCCACTATGATAAGGCCTCTGACATTTCAGTTCCCTCTTCTGTGGGTCGAAATTGGAAACTGTTAATAGACGTGTCCTAGCAGATCTCCAGTCGTTTCTGCACTGCTGAGGGAGAGAAGCACTCACTAGAGTAACCAAATCTCAACCCACTTAGGGCCTTAAAAGCCCATGGTCAGCACTTAAACTTCTCCTTAGAAGCAAACTGGCATCCAGGCCCTCCAAGACAAGTTCAATTTCAGAGTTTCAGAGATAGGTTAATAAATCACATGAGTTTTAATTTAATTTCGCGAGTCTTCCTCTGAATGCTAGACAAACATTAGCCACCAACTACTCCAACTCACTGGAGGCTAATCATCACTCCCAGTGCCTCTCTACACTAGAAATAATGAGCTTGGAAAGAAGATCTGAAAAGCCTCTGATTTTAATCAGCCATACAGAGTCACTAGTTACAAATAATCTCACTTTTGTTGCGCATGTGATTTTAGGACAATGCTCAGAGCACTTGTGCAGGAATCACCACACACTTCTGAAAAGCACATTCCTAGCTCCACATAAGACCCAGAGAATCACAACTTTTGGAGAGTGGTATCAGGAATCTGCATTCTAATAAACTCCCTTCCTTGATTCTTTTTTTAAATTTTTATTAATAAAAGCAATCAACATACAATATGAACATTCTCTTTCTTTCATCACATAGTACAACATTCATCATCATGATCATTTCTTAGAACATTTGCATCAATTCAGAAAAAGAAATAAAAAGAAAACAGAAAAAAATTTACACATACCATCCCCCTTACCCCTCCTTTTCATCGATCACTAGCATTTCAATCTACTGAATTTTTTTTAACATTTGTTTCCCCTATTATTTATTTCTTTTTAATCCATATGTTTTACTCATCTCTCCATAAGGTAGATAAAAGAAGCATCAGACACAAGGTTTTCACAATCACACAGTCACATTGTGAAAGCTATATCGTTATACAATCGTCTTCAAGAAACATGGCTACTGGACCACAGCTCTACATTTTCAGGCAGTTCCCTCCAGCCTCTCTGTTAGGCCTTAACTAAAAAGGTGATATTGATTTAATGCATAAGAATAACCTCCAGGATAACCTCTTGACTCTGTTTGGAATCTCTCAGCCATTGACACTTTATTTTGTCTCATTTCTTTCTTCCCCCTTTCGGTTGAGAACGTTTTCTCAACCCCTTGATGCTGAGTCTCCGTTCATTCCAAGATCTCTGTCCCACGTTGCCAGGAAGGTCCACGCCCCTGGGAGTCATGTCCCATGTAGAGATGGGTAGGGTGGTGAGACTGCTCGTCGTGTTGGCTGGAGAGAGAGGCCACATCTGAGCAACAAAAGAGGCTCTCTTGGGGGTGACTCTTAGGCCTAAATTTTAAGTAGACTTGACATACCCTTTGTGGGGTTAAGTTTCATATGAACAAACCCCAAGACTGGGGGCTCAGCCTATAGCTTTGGTTGTCCACACTGCTTGTGAGAATATCAAGAATTCAACTTGGGGAAGTTGATTTTCTCCCTGTTCTCACTACTCCCTGAAGCGGGCTTTGCAGATACTTTTCCACTCACTGATCGAATTACTCTGGGATTCATCGGGGCATCACCTGGACAAACCAACAAAATCTCATGCCCTACTCGAGGTTCCATGTATTATGGTGTTCAATTAAGCTGTCCACATAAGTTATATTAGGAAATGCACTAGTCAAAGTATAAATTCTGTACCAAATAAACATTTTTTTTTGCTTTAGTCTCACACATAAATTAAAGTTTTAAAATATAAATTACCATCTATTTTCAACACCCTGTATTATTGACATTCCTTTGTTCTTCCTCATGCAAAAACATTTTTAAATTTGCACATTTAGTCACTATCATCATACACTCTAGGCATTTCTAGATTATACCATCTCAGTCTTTATTGTCTATCTTTCCTTCTGAATTCATTTGTGTGCCCAGGCCTCCTCCTCTATCATTCTCACATTCAGCTTCATTCAGTGTTCTAACATCATTGTATTACAGTTAGGTAGTATTCTGCTCTCCATTTCTGAGTTCTTACAATCTGTCCTGTCACACAATCCGTATCCCTTCAGCTCCAATTACCCAAAATCTTACCCTATTTCTATGTCCTGATGGTCTCTGTTACTAATGAAATTCTCCATGTTTATTCACTAATGTCAGTTCGTATCAGTGAGATGATACAGTATTTGTCCTTTGGTTTCGGGCTAATCTCACTCAGCATAATGTCCTTAAGGTCCATCCATGTTGTTAATACTTCATAAGTTTATTCTGTCTTACAGCTGCATAATGTTCCATCATATGTATATACCACAGTTTGTTTAGCTACTTGTCTGTTGATGGACATTTTGACTGTTGCCATTTCTTCGCAGTTGTAAATAATAAAAATAAAAAAAAAAATAAACATTGGTGTGCAAACGTCCATTCATGTCCCTGTCCTCATATCCTCTGAGTAGATACCTAGCAATGGTATTGTTGGATCATATGGCAATTCTATACTTAGCTTCCTGAGGAACCACCAAACTGCCTTCCACAGTGGTTGTACCATTTGACATTCCCACTAACAGTGGATAAGTGTACCTCTTTCTCCACATCTTCCCCAGCACTTGTCATTTTCTGTTTTATTGATATGGCCATTCTGGTAGGTGTGAGAGGATATCTCATTATGGTTTTGATTTGCATTTCCCTAATAACCAGGGAAGTTGAGCATCTTTTCTTGTGCCTTTTGGACATTTGTATTTCCTCTTCAGAGAAGTGTCTGTTTGAGTCTTCTGCCCATTTTGTAATTGGGTTGTCTGTCTTTTTGTTGTTGAGTTGAACAATGTCTTTATATATTCTGGATACTAGACCTTTATCTGATATATCATTTCCAAATATTGTCTCCCATTGTGTAGGCTGTCTTTTTACTTTCTTGATGAAGTTCTTTGATGTACAAAAGTGTTTAATTTTGAGGAGTTCCCATTTATTTATTTATTTCTTCAATGCTCGTGCTTTGGGTGTAAGATCTAGGAAATTGCCTCCTATTATAAGATTTATAAGATATTTCCCTACATTTTCTTCTAACAGTTTTATGGTCTTAGATCTAATGTTTAAGTCTTTGATCAATTTTGATTTAATTTTTGTATAGGATGTGAGATATGGATCCTCTTTCATTCTTTTGCATGTGGATATCCATTTCTCTAGGCACCATTTATTGAAGAGACTGTTCTGTCCCAGGTGAGTTGGTTTGACTGCCTTATCAAAGATCAATTGTCCATAGATGAGAAGATCTATATCTGAACACTCTATTAATTCCATTGGTCAGTATATCTATCTTTATGCCAGTACCATGCTCTTTTGACCACTGTAGCTTCATAATATGCCTTAAAGTCAGGTAGTATGAGACCTCCAACTTCATTTTTCTTTCTCAGGATACTTTTTGCTCTTCAGGGCACCCTACCCTTCCAGATAAATTTGGTCATTGGTTTTTCTATTTCTGAAAAGTAAGTTGTTGGGATTTAAATTGGTATTGCATTGAATCTGTAAATCAATTTAAGTAGACTTGACATCTTAACTATATTTAGTCTTCCAATCCATGAACACGGTATGCCCTTCCATCTATTTAGGTCTTCTATGATTTCTTTTAAGAATTTCTTGTAGTTTTCTTTGTATAGGTCTTTTGTCTCTTTAGTTAAATTTATTCCTAAATAGTTTATTCTTTTGGTTGCAATTGTAAATGGAATTTTTTTCATGTCTTCTCCCTCAGATTGTTCATTACTAGTGTATAGAAACACTACAGATTTTTGAGTATTGATCTTGTAACCTGCCACTTTGCTGTATTCATTTATTAGCTCTTGTAGTTTTTTTGTTTGTTTGTTTGTTTTTGTTTTTTTTACATGGGCAGGCACCGGGAATCGAACCTGGGTCCTCGGGCATGGCAGGCAAGCACTCTTACCTGCTGAGCCACCGTAGCCCAGCTCTTGTAGTTTTGGTGTGGCTTTTTCGGGGTTTTTCACAGAATATCAAATCATCTGCAAAAAGTGAGAGTTTTACCTCTTCCTTTCCAATTTTGATGCCTTGTATTTCTTTTTCTTGTCTAATTGCTCTGGCTAGAACTTCCAACACAATGTTGAATAACAGTGGTGATAGTGGACATCCTTGCCTTATTCCTGATCTTAGGGGGAAATTTTTCAGTTCTTCCCCATTGAGGATGATGTTAGCTGTGGATTTTTCATATATTCCCTTTATCATTTGGAGGAAGTTCCCTTCTATTCCTATCCTTTGAAGTATTTTCAACAGGAAAGGATGTTGAATTTTGTCAAATGCCTTTTCTTCATCAGTTGAGATGATCATGTGGTTTTTCTGCTTTGATTTGTTGATATGGTGTTTACATAAATTGATTTTCTCATGTTGAATCATCTTTGCATATCTGGGATGAATCTCATTCGGTCATGGTTGTATAATTCTTTTAATATGCTGTTGGATTCAATTTGCAAGAATTTTGCTGAGGATTTTTGCATCTACATTCATAAGACAGATTGGTCTGTAGTTTTCTTTTTTTGTAATTTCTTTATCTGGCTTTGGTATGAGGGTGATGCTGGCTTTGTAGAATGAGTTAGGTAGCTTTCCCTTGCCTTTAATTTTTTTGAAGAATTTGAGCAGGATTGGTACTGATTCTTTCTTGAATGTTTGGTTGAATTCTATTCGGTCCTGGACTTTTCTTTTTGGGGAGCTTCTTAACAATCGATTCAATTTCTTTACTTGTGATTTGTTTGTTGGTGTCCTCTATTTCTTCTTGAGTCAATGTTGGTTGTTCATGCCTTTTCTAGGAAGTTGTCCATTTCATCTACATTGTCAGGTTTATTAGCATAAAGTTGTTCACAGTATCCTCTCATTACTTCCTTTATTTCTGTGGGATCAGTGGTTATGTCCTCTTTTCCATTTCAGATTTTACTTATTTGCATCCTCTCTCTTCTTTTTGTGAATCTTGCTAAGGGTCCATCAATCTTATTGATTTCCTCACAGAACCAACTTCTGGTTTTGTTGATTTTCTCAATTGTTTTCATGTTCTCAATTTCATTTATTTCTGCTCTAGTCTTCATTATTTCTTTCCTTTTGCTTGCTTTGGGGTTAGTTTGCTGTTCCTTCTCTTGTTCTTCCAAGTGGACAGTTAATTCCTCGATTGTTGCTCTTTCTTCTTTTTTGATATAAGCATTTAGGGCAATAAATTCCCCTCTTAGCCCTGTCTTTGCTGCATCCCATAAATTTTGATACATCATGTTTTCATTTTCATTTGCCTTGAAATATTTACTGATTTCTCTTCTAATTTCTTCCTTGACCCACTGGTTGTTGAGCCTCCATATATTTGTGAATTTTCTGGCACTCTACCTATTATTGTTTTCCACCTTCATTCCTTTATGATCTGGGAAAATGTTTCATATGATTTCAATCTTTTAAAATTTATTGAGACTTGCTTTGTGACCCAGCATATGGTCTATCCTTGAGAATGGTCCATGAGCACTTGAGAAAAAGGTATATCTTGCTGTTATGGGGTGTAATGTTCTATAAATGTCTGTTACATCTAGCTCATTTATTGTATTACTCAAATTCTCTGTTTCTTTATTGATCCTCTGTCTAGATGTTCTGTCCATTGATGAGAGTTTCGAATTGAAGTTTCCAGCTATTCTGGGGGATGTGTCTATATCTCTTTTCAGTGTTTGCCTCATGTATTTTGGAGCATCCTAGCTCAGTGCATAAATATTTATGATTGTTATGCCTTCTTGTTGAATTGTTCCTTTTATTAATACATAGTGTCCTTCTTTGTCTCTTTTAACTGTTTTACATTTGAAGTCTAATTTGTTGGATATTAGTGTAGCTACTCCTGCTCTTTTCTGGTTGTTATTTGCATGAAATATCTGTTCCCAACCTTTCACTTTCAACCTATGTTTATCCTTGGGTCTAAGATGCATTTCCTGTAGACCGCATAAAGATGTTTCCTGTTTTTAAATCCATTCTGTCAGTCTATGTCTTTTGATTGGGGAGTTTAATCCATTAACATTTAGTGTTATTAATGTACAGGCAGTACTTTCTTCTACCATTTTGCCTTTTGGATTTTATATGTCATATCTAATTTTTCTTCTTTTATTTTTACTGATAGTCTTCCTTTCTACACTCTTCTTCACACCTCCCTCTCCTGTCTTTTCATATCTGCCTCTAGTGCTCCCTTTAGTATTTCTTGCAGAGAGGGTCTGTTGGTCTCAAATTCTGTCAGTGGTTTTTCATCTGAAATGTTTTAATTTCTCCCTCATTTTTGAAGGACAATTTTGCTGGATATAGAATTATTGGTTGGCAGTTTTTCTTTTTTAATAATTTGAATATATCATCCCACTATCTTCTTGCCTTCATGGTTTCTGCTGAGAAATCTACGCATAGTCTTTTGGGCTTCCCTTTTATGTGACAGATTGCTTTTCTCTTGCTGCTTTCAAGATTCTCTCTTTCTCTTTGACATCTGACATCCTTGATTAGTAAGTGTCTTGGAGTACATCAATTGGATCAATTCTGTTTTGGGGTATGCTGCACTTCTTGGATCTGTAATTTTAAGTATTTCATAAGGGTTGGGAAATTTTCAGTCATTATTTCCTCCATTAGTTTTTCTCTTCCTTTCCCTTCTCTTCTCCTTCTGGGACACCCACAACAAGTCTATTTGTGTACTTCATGTTGTTATTCAATTCCGAGTCCCTGCTCCTATTTTTCCATTCTTTTCCCTATATTTTCTTTTCCCTGTTGGATTTCAGATGTCCCATCCTCCAGTTCACTAATCCTACCTTCTGCCTCTTAAAATCTGACATTATAGGTTTCCATTGTTCTTTTTTCATCTCTTCTACTGTGCCTTTCATTCCCGTAAATTCTGTGATTTGTTTTTTCAGACTTTAAATTTCTTCTTTTTGTTCATGCCTTGCCTTCTTTATATTCTTCCTCAATTCATTGATTTAAGTTTTTTTCCCCCAAAAGACATTTTATTTCCATATACAAAATACATTCATTTCACCACAATATCACAAAAGCCTTAAATAATTTCAGTAATGGTATTAAGGACAAAGACTAATAGAAATCAGTTATAACATGGACTGTGCTGGTAACTTAGAACAAGTTATCTGCTTCCAATACACATAACATTTTCAAACACCTTTCATCATATTAAGACTGCCATTTTATTACATATGTTCTGTGACTAAGCATGTAATCAGTCTATTCTGGCTTAATAATTAGATCATCTCCAACCTTCACATGTCAATCTGTTGTGCTTGTTGTCCTAAAATCTGCCCGTCTTCTGACAGAATTACTGTAGTTTTGGAAAGTGATTTTAGGCCAATAGGCCATCTGATCTCTTCCTTTGTGGTTAGTAATAAATCCTTTATTTTTCTGAAGTGGTCGTGTCTCAAGCACTGATCATTTGAGTGCATTGAGCAGAGAACCCACCATTGTTGATAAGTAAATTGTGACCCAGAAACAGAAAATTTTGTAAATACCTCTTTCTTCTATACATTCTGAATGATCAACAAATAGAATGGGCAATTATCCATGGATTCAACCTTGTAAACACCCATAAAGGTAGCTTTGGTGTAATAGAAAATGTATTTGATCTTGATTTAAAATTCCTGGCTTCAAATTTTGGCCCTGAATCTGTCCAATTTCATGACCTTCAAGAAAATACTTACACATGAAGTACCTCTTTCTCTTCATCTAACAGATTGGATTAATAATGCCATGATTTAAGTTTTGATGAGGTTTTCCATGTCTGTTAGAACATTCTGAATTAATTGCTTCAACTCCTGCATCTGATTTGAATTATTTGTTTATTCCTTTGACTAGGCCATGTCTTCAATTTTCCTAGTATGATTTGTTTTTTTTTGCTGGCATCTAGGCATTTAATTACTTTAATTAGTTTATTCTGGAGATAGTTTTCATTTTTTTTACATAGGATTTTCTTGCTGGATAACTTTGTGGTCTATCTGTTCTTTGACATTCAGTTCAGCTTATTTTGAACCTCTAGCTTAGGTTTTTTTTTAACCGATAAGAATTTTTCAGTTCTTGTTTTCTTGTTTCTTGCCCTGCCTGTATGGTGCCTTTTCCCCCCCACTTAGGAGGGTCTACTTAGGTATTATAGGTCCCAGTCAGTATTTTCCAGATAAAACTCGCCTCCTGTCAGGAGGAAAAGAGTCAACTGCGTCAGTTTTCCCTGCGGGTGAGACCCAGCAGATTGAAAGGCTTTCCTATGAAACCTCTGGGCTCCCTTTTTCCTATCCTGCCCAGTATGTGGTGCTTGTCTGCCTGTGGGTCCCACCAGCATAAGGTGATGCAGTACCTTTAACTTCAGCAGACTCTCCTTGCTGGGGGCGTAGTGGAGACAGAGGAGAGGTTGTAGTCTGGTTTTAATTGTTTCACTTTTCCAGATCCTGGGGTCTGAATTCCTTCAGGGAGGGATTCTGCCTGAGCTGGGCCCCAACGCTCTCCTGAAGATAGCACAGGCTCCAGACAAACACTCAAAAAGGTTAATTCTGTCTATGCCTGGGGCAGTGGAACCTGAGAAGCCTTGGAGTTGTATCTAAAGAGCAGTCAAACTGTAGAAACCCAGTCACCAAAACAAAAGAGAAAAATCCTTTTCAGAGCAGGACCCCTATTCCTCGGGTTTGCCAATCAAGAGCTTAAGTTCCTACGTTGCTCTGTGTGTCTCCAGGTCCTATGTGCCCCCTCCTTTCCTTCAGGGCAGGCCTTTTCAAATCCAAAAAAATCTCTGTTTTTTTTTTTTTTTTTTTTTTCCGTTTTCCATCAGCCCTTCCCCCTCTGAGCCGGGGCAAAACCTAGCCACCTCCGCTTTTACTCGAGGTTCAGCTGAGCTGGGGTCTATTTTTAGTAGTCAGAATTTGTTAATTAATTCCACAATTGGAGTTTGGTTGTGCTCAGCCCCTGCTGCTGGTAAAATCCCTTTCTTTTATAGTCTGGGAAGTAACCTGTGGGAGAGGGGCACCAGCCACCATGGCTTGGGAACTCATGGTTCTGGGTGGGCTTCCAACTGGCCTAGCTGGTCCAGACTGGGGTACGCTGTGTGTCCAGTCACTGATATGGCCCAGCAGTTGTTCTGTACTGTTCCTGGTTATTTATTAGTTGCTCTGGAGGACGAACTAAATCCCACACCTCACTAAGCTGCCATTTTGGCCGAGACCAGCTCTGACAGTTTTTGCTTGTTGCTCAAAGATTCTGTGGGAGAATGGCACCATGGAGTACCTTACGCTGACATCTTACTCTACCAGAAGTCCCTATCATTTTTAAGTTGCCTTTATCTTGATTTGGTGCCTTCCACTGCTACTGCAGTCCTTTAGCTGTTCTCTGGACCTTTGAGAAAGATGTTTCTTTCACTTCTTACTGTTGTTCAAAGTTTCTACTGGGGGGATAGACCCTGAATATTCTCTTTCTACTATCTTGATTTGGGTAGGTGAGATAGTTTTTTGAGGGCTCTGACAATATCAAATTTCTGACCTATAAAACAAGGGATGCCATATAGCCCAGCAATTCTGCTCTTATATATACACTAATAGAAATGAAAATATATACCCACACTGAAAATTGTCCACAAATGTACACAGCAGCATTATTCATAATAGCTAAAAAATGAAAGCATCCCATTTGTCCATCAGTGGATGAGTGGTACAATAAAATGTGGTATACCCGTACAATATAATTTGGCAATAAAAAGGAATGGATTTCTGATGCTACATCATGGATTAGCCTTGAAAACATAATGCTAAGTGAGAGAAGCCAGGCACAAAAGGACAAATATTGCATGCTTCTATTCATAAAACATCTAGAATAGACAACTCTATAGAGATAAAAAGTAGATAGGTAGTTGCCTAAGGCTGGAAGTGGGAGAAAGGTTGAAAGGAATAATAGTGAGTATCCTGTCTTCTTAACAAGGTTGGTAATAAGAGAAAGCAAGAAAGAGATGTGAGCCATTCCCCATCCTAGTATAAAATACAAGTATATTGCAGAAAATTTGGAAAATACAGATATATTAAGAAGAATAGAATTCCATTATCCAAAAAGTTAATACTTTGATTTATTTCCTTCCAAGCTACTTTAAATGCACCATTGAAATTATTCTAGATTTGCAAATTTGCATTCTTTAAAAAAAATATCTCCATAAGGTAAATTATACCTCATAAACCTAGTTCCATCAGTTATTCTTATTTGGAATTATTTCCTTAGGATGTGTTCCTAGAAATGAAATAAGTGAGTCTTGTGGAGTTCTTTTGAACATGAAACAAGATAATGGATACAACAGAAATGTGAAAATTGAAAAGCAATACACACAGATGAGCTGCTATTGTAATATCATTAATTCTCCCCTGAACTTGCTCCTCACCTGAATTCTCCGTTTTGCTGATTAGCACCAGCAGGCCCATCAAAATCATAGACAATCTTCACTGTCTACTATTTTGCACTGGGTGCTTATTATGTGCCATGCACTGGGCTAAACATGCAAGCACCTTATGCGTTATTCCACTTAGTCTTTATAGAGCCCCCACGAGGCAGGCACTATTACCCTATTTTACACAGAGCATACTGCATTTGGTGAAATTAATTCATCTAAGTTCACACAGCTGGAAAATGGTAGAGTAGGGGTTTGAATTCTGAAGTTTGTCTGAATTAAAATCCTTGCTTTAATCATTGTTATTCTGATACACCTGCCCTGACTCCTCCCTAGTGTGCATTCCCTCTGTATCCATCCAGTCATGGAGCATGGCAGTTTCCAACCCCTATATCCTCAATACTGGTTTGGGTTTTGATTGTGTCTCCCTTGGAATATTGCAATAGTCTTCCAGCATAGTATTTTCCTACAATCTGTCCTCCTGCTGACAGAGTGATCTTTTTTAAAATGCAAATCTGACCATCATTTAGTGGTTTCCCATAGCTGTCAAGATAAAGTTCAAAATCTTTATCTGAGGGTGCACTGGTGGGTCAGTGGTAGAATGCTCACCTGCCGTGAGAGAGACCTGGGTTCGATTCCTGGACCATGCACCCATTCCCCCCCAATCCTTATCTGAGCACGCTCACCTTCCACGTTTCCTCTTCTCCCTTGTGGTTCCCACACGGCGTCATGCTGCTTCATGCTTCCATGACAACACTCGTGCCACTGCCTCTGCTTGGCTCACACCTGCTGGCGCTATTTGCCTTGTTCATCCAGGCGATCCTATCTTTTCAAATTCAGTTTAAGCATCTTCTCCTTCAGAAAGTCTTCCCTGTTATCAGAACACTTTTTCTTTTCTTTTCTTTTCTTTTTACAAACATTGACTTAATAGCCTTTATTTACTAAGCAAATTGAGGACATATCTTATTTAATTTTATGATCCCAGTAAAGTACATGATAAATAGTAGGTGCTAAACACCTGTTGAATGAATTATTATGTGATATTGGTATAGATGGTCTCACCAGGAAGTGCTGGGTTAATAGTTAATATTAACACTAATAAAATCTATCCTGTCCAGACAATGAAGTTGCTGCTCCATAGAGTGTGTGAAATATTGAGTTCCAGTTTTGTATGTTGTATTTTTAAAGGCTGATTGATAAATTGAATATATACAGAGGTTCATCAAGCATGATAAGATTTGGAAAGAACATCACAGATAAAATGACTGAAGAGATTAAGTCTGTTTACATTAACAAAAAGACCTTGAGAGAGGGGTGAGCACAATGGAGACATGAAACCATTTTCAAATATGTGAAAAGGGTGCGCTCAGTGTAAAGAAAACATTTTTAACCGACATAGACTTGAGGTTCTCCATCCTTCCACTGCAGATATTGTAGAAAGACTTAAGCATAGGATGCAAAGATGACCCAAATACCTTCAAACTCTGTGATTTGGGCATCTCAAACTGAGTAATTTATTTTTATTTTATTTTATTTTTTTATTAATTAAAAAAAGAATTAACAAAACAATTAGAAATCATTCCAATCTACATGTACAATCAGTAATTCTTAATAACATCACATAGTTGCATATTCATCATTTCTTAGTACATTTGCATCGATTTAGAAAAAGAAATAAAAGACAACAGAATAAGAATTAAAACAATAATAGAAAGAAAAAAAAACAAAAAAACAAAAACAAAAAACCTATACCTCACATGCAGCTTCATTCAGTGTTTTAACATAATTGCATTACAATTGGGTAGTATTGTGCTGTCCATTTCTGAGTTTTTATATCCAGTCCCGTTGTACAGTCTGTATCCCTTCATCTCCAATTATCCCTTCTCTTTTTTTTTTTTTTTTTAATTAACGGAAAAAAAGAAATTAACCCAACATTTAGAGATCATACCATTCTACACATGCAATCATTAATTCTTAACATCATCACATAGATGCATGATCATCATTTCTTAGTACATTTGCATTGGTTTAGAAGAACTAGCAACATAACCGAAAAAGATATAGAATGTTAATATAGAGAAAAAAATAAAAGTAATAATAGTAAAATCAAAACAAAACAACACAAAACAAAACAAAAACCTATAGCTCAGATGCAGCTTCATTCAGTGTTTTAACATGATTACTTTACAATTAGGTATTGTTGTGCTGTCCATTTTTGAGTTTTTGTATCTAGTCCTGTTGCACAGTCTGTATCCCTTCAGCTTCAATTACCCATTGTCTTACCCTGTTTCTAACTCCTGCTGAACTCTGTTACCAATGACATATTTCAAGTTTATTCTCGAATGTCCGTTCACATCAGTGGGACCATACAGTATTTGTCCTTTAGTTTTTGGCTGGATTCACTCAGCATAATATTCTCTAGGTCCATCCATGTTATTACATGGTTCATAAGTTTATCTTGTCTTAAAGCTGCATAATATTCCATCGTATGTATATACCACAGTTTGTTTAGCCACTCTTCTGTTGATGGAGATTTTGGCTGTTTCCATCTCTTTGCAATTGTAAATAATGCTGCTATAAACATTGGTGTGCAAATGTCCGTTTGTGTCTTTGCCCTTAAGTCCTTTGAGTAGATACCTAGCAATGGTATTGCTGGGTCATATGGCAATTCTATATTCAGCTTTTTGAGGAACCGCCAAACTGCCTTCCACAGTGGTTGCACCCTTTGACATTCCCACCAACAGTGGATAAGTGTGCCTCTTTCTCCGCATCCTCTCCAGCACTTGTCATTTTCTGTTTTGTTGATAATGGCCATTCTGGTGGGTGTGAGATGATATCTCATTGTGGTTTTGATTTGCATTTCTCTAATGGCCAGGGACATTGAGCATCTCTTCATGTGCCTCTTGGCCATCCGTATTTCCTCTTCTGAGAGGTGTCTGTTCAAGTCTTTTTCCCATTTTGTAATTGGGTTGGCTGTCTTTTTGTTGTTGAGATGAACAATCTCTTTATAAATTCTGGATACTAGACCTTTATCTGATATATCATTTCCAAATATTGTCTCCCATTGTGAAGGCTGTCTTTCTACTTTCTTGATGAAGTTCTTTGATGCACAAAAGTGTTTAATTTTGAGGAGTTCCCATTTATTTATTTCCTTCTTCAGTGCTCTTGCTTTAGGTTTAAGGTCCATAAAACCGCCTCCAGTTGTAAGATCCATAAGATATCTCCCAACATTTTCCTCTAACTGTTTTATGGTCTTAGACCTAATGTTTAGATCTTTGATCCATTTTGAGTTAACTTTTGTATAGGGTGTGAGAGATGGGTCTTCTTTCATTCTTTTGCATATGGATATCCAGTTCTCTAGGCACCATTTATTGAAGAGACTGCTCTGTCCCAGGTGAGTTGGCTTGACTGCCTTATCAAAGATCAAATGTCCATAGATGAGAGGGTCTATATCTGAGCACTCTATTCGATTCCATTGGTCGATATATCTATCTTTATGCCAATACCATGCTGTTTTGACCACTGTGGCTTCATAATATGCCTTAAAGTCAGGCAGCGCGAGACCTCCAGCTTCGTTTTTTTTCCTCAAGATGTTTTTAGCAATTCGGGGCACCCTGCCCTTCCAGATAAATTTGCTTATTGGTTTTTCTATTTCTGAAAAATAAGTTGTTGGGATTTTGATTGGTATTGCATTGAATCTGTAAATCAATTTAGGTAGGATTGACATCTTAACTATATTTAGTCTTCCAATCCATGAACACGGTATGCCCTTCCATCTATTTAGGTCTTCTGTGATTTCTTTTAGCAGTTTTTTGTAGTTTTCTTTATATAGGTTTTTTGTCTCTTTAGTTAAATTTATTCCTAGGTATTTTATTCTTTTAGTTGCAATTGTAAATGGGATTCGTTTCTTGATTTCCCCCTCAGCTTGTTCATTACTAGTGTATAGAAATGCTACAGATTTTTGAATGTTGATCTTGTAACCTGCTACTTTGCTGTACTCATTTATTAGCTCTAGTAGTTTTGTCAAACTGAGTAATTTAAACCAGCTTTTCTGGAAAGCAAGTAACAAGTGCACACCTACTAGAATGGCTGACGACCCAAACACCAACAGCACCAAATGCTACTGAGGACAAGGAGCAAAGAAACTTTCATTTGTTGATGGTGGGAATGCAAAATGGTACAGCCATTTGGAAGACAGTTTGGCAGTTTCTTCCAAAGCTAAGCATAGTTTTACCATATGATCCTGCAATGTGCTCCTAGCTATTTACTCAAAGGAGTTGAAAACTTATGTCCAAACAAAAAGCTGGGCATAGGGTGGTGTGACGGTGGCTCAGTGGCAGAATTCTCACCTGCTATGCTGGAGACCTGGGTTTGATTCCTGGTTCTTACCTATGAGAAAAAAAGAAGAAAGAAAAAGAAAAGGCTGAGCACGAATGTTTATAGCAACTTTTTTCATAATTGCCCCAAATTAGAAGCAACCAAGATGCCCTTCCATAGGTGAATACATAAACAAACTGTGACATATCTGTACAATGAGATATTATTCAGCAATGAAAAGAAATGAGCTATCAAGTCATGGAAAAATTTGGAAGAACCTTAAATATATATTGCTAAATGAAAAAAGCCAGTCTGAAAAGGCTGCATACTGTATGATTCCGACCCTACGATACTGTGGGAAAGGTGTAACTATCCAGACAGCAGAAAGGTCAGTGGTTGCTATGGGTTCAGGGTGGGATGGGAGAGGAATGGATGGATAGAGAGCAGCACATTTTTATGTCAGTAACTATTCGGTATGATAATATAACAGTGAAATTATGCTTTTGTCAAAACCGGTAGAAATGTATATTCAAAGAGTGAATCCTTATGGAAACTATGGACTTCAGTTACTAATAATGCATCAATACAGATTCATCAGTTAGAACAAGTGTCCCACACTAATACAAGATGTTAATAATAGAAGAAACTATGTATGTGAATGGAGGGGGTCAGTTACATGGAACTCTGTACTTTTTGTCCAATTTTCTCTAAACCTATAACTGCTCTTATAAAAAAAATTCAAGTCACATGGAGAGATCACCAGCAAAAGAACTTCTAATGTAGGCAGTTGGACAGCACTGGGTTTTAGCACTATTTTATATTTTCTGTACTGAAGGTAGAATAATCATTCAGGGCAGGATCTGTAACTTGCTTCTGACCAATAGAATACAGTAAAGGTGATGGGATGCCATTTCCATGATTAGATTACCTAAGATAGTGACTTTGTCTGGCTAGCAGATTCTCTATTTAGCTGGCTTTGAGAAGCCAGCTGCCACGCTAGAGAGACCCATATTGCTGGGAATGACCTGAGGGTTCACAACCAGCAAGGAACAAAGGGCCACATTTCAACAGCCCTTGACAAATTGAATTCTGACAACAACCATTTGAGCTTGGAAGCAGATACCACCTCAGCTGAGTCTTTGGATGAGACCCTTTCCCTGCCCTATACCTTGTGTCTTGTGAAGCAAAAGGCTTGGTTAAGCTGTGCCTAGGTTCCTCATTCACAGAGGCTATGCAATAATAAATGTGTAATTCAGCTGCCAAAAAAAAGAGACGATTGTATAACTATATAGCTTTTACAGTGCGACCGTGTGATTGTGAAAACCTTTGTCTGATGCTTCTTTTATTCAGGTTATGAACAGATAAGTAAAAAAAAAAAAGGTTAAAACATAAATAAATAATAGGGGGGATAAAGGGTAAAAAATGGGGTGGATTGAAATGCCAGTGGTCAAGGAGAGAGAGGGAATAAGGGGTATGGGACACGGGATGTATGAGTTTTTTTCTTTTTTCTTTTTGTCTCTTTTTCTGGAGCGATGCAAATGTTCTAAAAATGTTCGTGGTGATGAATAGACAACTATGTGATGCTATTGTGAGCCATTGATTGTATACTATGGATAGACTGTATATGTGTAAAGATTTCTCATTAAAAGTATTAAAAAAAAGAAAGGAAAATTAAAAAAAATAGGGAAAAAAAAACCCAATAAAGAAAAACCACTTAAGCGCAGGATCAAACTCAGCTATGAAGAGAGGAATTATATAAAGCCTATTTAACCCTAAGTATTTAAGACAATGAGCAGAGTAAGACAGCCTTCAGCTAACAGACAGCATTTAAACAGCTGTGTGAAATAATGTTGCTTAAGATTAATAAATGTGGTGTGATACATTAAGAATGTTCGGGTTGTATGTTGATTGGTTTTATTAAGAAAAATTTAAAAAAATTAAAAAAATTAAAAAAAAAAAGAATAAATCATTCAAAGAAGCACCAACAAAGAGCTGTAAAATATGTGGCATCATTAAGGACAGCTGAGAAAACAGCCATAGCATACAGGCAGAACAGACCAACTAATGTACAAGGAGTGGGATGGCTTCTTTTAAATAAAGACCAAGTACTAAAATTAAGACAAACTGACAAACAGACAATTTTTTTTTTTTGTCTTTGCAGGTTGGCTCTGAGCTGAGACATTCCTTGAACACTTAGTCAGGCTGTTGCAACTCTGTCTTAACCTTCAATTCCTGCTTTCCCTAGGCCTTGAGAACAGGCAGAGGTTAAACCTTAAGGTCTTCTAAGTCTTATTTTGAGCTTATATCCTGCCCTGGGCATGTGCATGGCTTCCTAAATTTCCCAGCATACACAAGCACTTTATTTATTTTTCAATGTATATATTTTTTTATTTTATTAAACTATACCAACATACAAACATAAACATTCTTACCATATGATCATTCCATTCTTGGTATATAATCAATAACTCACAATATCATCACATAATTGTATATTCATCATGATCACTTCTCAGAAGAACATTTTTCTCAATTCAGAAAAAGAAATAAAAAGAAAACAGAAAAATATTCATACATACTATACCCCTTACCCCTCCCTTTCATTGATCACTAGCATTTCAACCTACTAAATTTATTTTAACATTTGTTCCCCCTATTATTTATTTATTTTTAATCCATATGTTTTACTCATCTGTTGATAAGGTAGATAAAAGGAACATCAGACACAAGGTTTTCACAATCACACAGACACATTGTGAAAGCTTTATCATAATGCAATCATCTTCAAGAAACATGGCTAATGGAACACAGCTCTACATTTCAGGCAATTCCCTCCAGCCTCTCCATTACACCATAACTAAAAAGGTGATATCTATATTATGCATAAGAATAACCTCCAGGATATCTTCTCAACTCTGTTTGAAATCTCTCAGCCATTGACACTTTGCCTCATTTCACTCTTCCCCTTTTGTTCAAGAAGGTTTTCTCAATCCGTTGATGCTGAGTCCCAGCTCACTCTAGGATTTCTGTCCCACATTGCCAGGAAGGTCCACACCCCTGGGAGTCATGTCCCATGTAGAGAGGGGGAGGGCGGTGAGATAGCTTGTTGTGTTGGTTGAGAGAAAGAGGCCACATCTGAGCAACAAAAGCCGTTCTCTTGGGGGTGACTCAGGCTGAATTTTAAGAAGGCTTAGCCTATTCTTTGCAGGGTTAAGTTTCACATGAACAAACTGCACAGGCACTTTAAAATGTCATAATTTCCCATGGAAATATTCTTCCCAGTTTTTCACTGTAGCCTTTATGTTGGGCTATGTTATGTCTCAATTGTGATATTTTGCCCCAGGAAACTGCAGGCTTTTCATTTGCCTTCCAATGTTTTCAAGCAATGCATGGTGCTTTTCCCTTCTGAGTGGGTTTTAACTTCAGCATAACAGAGGCATGGCTTCTGTCAGTCCTTTGGGTAGAGTCCAGACAGGTTAGATCAGACCAACACAACAAGAAAGAAAGCTAAACAGGCAGGGCTATATGTTATGACAACTTTTCCAAAAGCAATTTGCAACCAAAGGTAGGTTTTCTGCAGAATTCATCAAGATGGAGCTTGGGGACCACTTTTTTTGCCAACAGTCTCTTACCAGGCCCTGGCAGGAATGCAATAATTTTATGTTGTTTGTCTTTAAGAGTGCATTCAAAATTGTATAAATCTTGGGCCTTACAAAATCTGTTTGCATCAAGTCTGTAAACCCGTTTACCAGCAAAATCAAACCCAGAATATGCACGGGTGTGTTTAAATTTTTTTCAAGCACTGGTTTCCAGACACGCCTACATACCCAGATTATAATCAGTTAAATAATGTTATTATCTTTGAAAACAAATCATACTTAACATGCATACTCTACGGCCAGATTCTTTCCCATGCCCAGACCCCGCTCTGGTATTATTGAATTTGGTTGCTCAAAATTGATTTCAGGCACTTCATATTTTCATCTTCTTGACTTGTTTGACAAAATCAGGTCCTTGTTTTATTCTAGACCATTGGAAGTAAAGATATTTAAATCATAATTACCTATTCATGTGGTAAAGTTGTAAACCATGTAAGGTTAAGCTATTCTGCTTCAAGTAATCGCCTTGCTTCCCTCCAGAGAAGTGATTTCGCCTTTTTAGCATCAGTGACAGAGATAATAGGAAAGCTAAGCTGCAGAGAAAGGAGGAGCAGCTAGCTGACTTTCTAAGTCCTTGAATCGTATTTGTGTATAGCTGCTTCTCCGTTTATTATTGGAAGTGTGGTTTAAAAGAATAACATAAAACCACCTTAAAATGCAAGCAAAAAGAATGGAAAGTCATTTATACATTTTTTTGTGTGTACCCATTGAGGGTTTTATTAGATTATTATTTCTCTGATATTTGGTGGGGAGCTTGATATGATAAGGTCACAAGTTTCTGAGTTACACAAACCAAGGTTCATTTTACTACTAGTTATTGGTTTTGAGCTGTAAGCAAGTTAGTCAACCTATCTGAGCCTCCGTATCTGCCTCTATTAAATGAGTATTATACTTATTTTACAAATGTCAACTATCTCTTGATTTTCAGTTTCTCCCTTTCTACTGGTACACTCTTATCAGTGACAAACATCAAAAGCAACAAAACTCTCCATCCACGTCCCACAAATGCTACTCTCCCAATTCACTCTTTCAATAGAGAACATCTTGGAAGAGGTGTCTATACTTGTTAGCATGTCTTCTTCCCAATTCACTTAAACCTTTACTTCTTACAAGCAGTTTTTTTCCTTACAAGGAAATGACTATTGACCAAGTTCAATGGTCTCCAGGTTCAGTGGCTATTTCTTTTCTTCTTCTTCCTGCTCTCCTCCTCTTCCTCCTCCCTTTTCTTCCCTTAAAATTTTATCGTAGTAAAATGATATAAAGCATAATATTTGTCATGTTAACTATTTATTTATGTTTAGATTTATTTTTCTAATTTAGGGTATTAATACATTAATAAAGAAAAATCATACAGTCATCTCAACATATTAACCACTTTTAGGTGTTTAGTTTGGTGGCATTATTTGCATTCACAATATTGTGCAGCTATAATCACTGTCGATTTCCAATACTTTTTTGTCATTGATGTTCTTTTCTTAGACTTTGTGCTACTCGGTTTTTTCTAGCTTTTGACTCTGTGCTGTGGTGATAAATATTGGCTGAATAGAAAAATTATCATCCTCTTGGGTTTCTTTCTCTGTCTTCTTTTATGGCTGCCCCCATTAACTATCTCCTGGATTTAACTAAAAATCTTTGGGTAGGTAACTCTAGATTCTAATTCCAAATAATTCCTATGCATCTCATGCTGGAGATCCTGCTGGCACTTTATCACCTCTACCTCTTCCCATCGCTGTAATTGTCTCATCTTCCCTATTTCTGTCAATGGCCACATCATCATCATACTCTTCCAGGCACCGAGTTTGGACACTTGAGATTCTTTTTATTCTTTCTCCCCTTTTTCCTTCTCTGCTTTCATATACCAACTGCTGGACCAGTGACTGCCCATGACTGTAGTCTCCCTTTTGCATCTGTCTCCTTCCCAGATCCCACTGAATCTCTCCTTGCCTCTGGTATACAGTCCATTCCTCATTTCCTAAAAATTTCCCCCTAAAATCCAACTCTAATTATGCAAAGTTTTCTATGGCTCCCCAGTATCTTTTAGGAAAAACCACCCACCAGCACACATTGTTTAATGACTTACCACAAACTCTGTGCTCCAGCTTAGCAAAACATTCTTGTATTCTCTTATATGTCTCTTGTTTTCCATGGCCTTGCTTAGTCTGTTCTTTCCATTCTTCTCATCCTTCTCCTGACACTGCACCTGCACATCCTGGAAGTATACCCAGGAGAGCTCAGACAGCATCTCTTCTCTGATCCTTGCCTGGCATCCTCAGCCAGAGATAATTGCCTCCCCTGAACTCCCTCTTCTCTCACTCTCTATGCCTTTCTACTTGGAACTGTATACATTTTATCCTCTGCACCAGACTGTAAAGCTCATTTAGTTATGTGTCCATTCTGCAAATATTTTGAATGTCTATTTATAACTAACAGTATGCTAGATTGTAAAGTCACAGAAGTGAATGAAACCTGGTTCCTCCCCTCCAGAGATTCTTGGTATAATTAAAGGAAACAGTAAAGAAAATAAATGATGAACATTTAGTTTATAAATCACGTGATGGAGGTGTATACAGAGTGTCTGGGGGAGAACAAGGGACGTGTGTCTAACCTGGACTTGGAGAAGAAGGGGGAGAGCAGAAAACTTCCCTGCGCAGGATGCTTAAGACAGATCTTTAACACTGCGTCATCCGTGGATGAGGCTGAAGGGCATTGTGGATAAAAGGGATGAGCTGTTTAAAGGCTGCAGGTTCCTGGAGACCAAACTTTATAACTCATTCATGTTAATTTCCTCTCTCACAGTGCTTCAGACACCTGTGTGTAGATCAGGACCTTCCATTGTAAAAGGCTTACCATTCTGATATGTAATGAAAAAAACAAATGGAATGCAGTGAGTTACTAGAAAATTATATTTTATCCAATATTATATTTTAAAATTACAACCACTTTCATTATTTTTGTTGTTGTTGTTAAATATTCTCTAATGACCCTAGAATGAGCTGGGAATTAACATCAAGGGATTGAGAGAACCTTCTCCACCAAAAGGGGGAAGAGTAAAATGAGACAAAGTGTCTCATTTTACTCTTCCTGAGAGATTCCAAACAGAGTCGAGAGGTTATCCTGGAGGTTATTCTTACGCATTAAGTAGATATCACCTTGTTGTTCAAGATGTAGTGGAGAGGCTGGAGGGAACTGCCTGAAAATGTAGTGCTGTGTTCCAGTAGCCATGTTTCTTGATGATGATTGAACAATGATATAGCTTTCACAATGAGACTCTGTGAATGTGAAAACCTTGTGTCTGATGCTCCTTTTATCTACTATATCAACAGAAGAATAGGACATGTGGAATAAAAATGAATAATAGGGGGAACAAATGTTAAAATAAATTCATTTTGAAATGCTAGTGGTAAATGAAAGCGAGGGGTAAGGGGTATGGTATGTATAATCTTTTTTTTCTCTGTTATCATTTTATTTCTTTTTCTGTTGTCTTTTTATTTCTTTTTCTAAATCGATGCAAATGTACTAAGAAATGATGAATATGCAACTATGTGATGATATTAAGAATTACTGATTGTATATGTATAATGGAATGATATCTTAATGTTTTGTTTGTTGTTTTTTTAATTAATTTAAAAAAAGACTAAAAAAAAAGGATGCAAAGAAAAAAATGTGTCTCCCTACATGTATGTAATTATATCTATATATATACATACACAGAGACATATACATGATACGTATATCACAGGGAATTTTGTTTGCAACTTTTTTTGTTTTTGGTGTATGGGCTGGGAATCATATCTGGGTCTCCTGCATGGCAAGTGAGAATTCTACCACAAAACTATATTCTAGTAGTTTTGAGCACCTCTACTCAAAAGCAATGGTTGCTTAATTCTTGAATATCATGGACCAGTCAAAATTTTTTTTTCTAATTAGAGTAGCTAATTTAAAGTGACCAGTTTTTAGTTCATTAAGTAAAAGCATTAAATTATTACCACCACCACCGCCCCTATCTCATTAGAGAATATTTTTTGGGTTTTTCTTTTTTTTAACTTTTTTATTAATTAAAAAAAATTAACAAACAAAACATTTAGAAATCATTCCATTCTACATATATAATCAGTAATTCTTACTATTATCACATAGTTGTATATTCATCATTTCTTAGTACATTTGCATCGATTTAGAAAAAGAAATAAAAAGACAACAGAAAAAGAAATAAAATGATAATAGAGAAAAAAAAAGTATACGTACCATACACCTTACCCCTCGCTTTCATTTACCACTATTTCAAACTGAATTTATTTTAACATTTGTTCCTCCTATTATTTATTTTTATTCCATATGTTCTACTCTTCTGTTGACCTAGTAGCTAAAAGGAGCATCAGACATAACATTTTCACATTCACAGAGTCTCATTGTGAAAGCTATATCATTGTTCAATCATCATCAAGAAACATGGCTACTGGAACACAGCACTACATTTTCAGGCAGTTCCCTCCAGCCTCTCCACTACATCTTGAACAACAAGGTGATATCTACTTAATGCGTAAGAATGACCCCCGGGATAACCTCTCGACTCTGTTTGGAATCTCTCAGCCATTGACACTTTGTCTCATTTTACTCTTCCCCCTTTTGGTCGAGAAGGTTCTCTCAATCCCTTGATGTTAATTCCCAGCTCATTCTAGGGTTTTTCTCAGTCCCTTGATGCTGAGTCTCAGCTCATTCCAGGATCTCTGTCCCACGTTGCCAGGAAGGTCCACACCCCTGGGGATCATGGCCCAAGCAGAGATGGGGAGGGTGGTGAGACTGCTCATCATGTTGGCTGGAAAGAGAGGCTCTCTTGGGGGTGACTCTTAGCCCTGAATTTTAAGTAGACTTGACCTATCTTTTGTGGGGTTAAGTTTCATGTGAACAAACCCCAAGACTGGGGGCTCAGCCTATAGCTTTGGTTGTCCACACTGCTTGTGAGAGTATCAAGAATTCAACTTGGGGAAGTTGAATTTCTCCCCACTCTCACCATTCCCCAAAGGGGGCTTGCAAATACTTTTCCAGTCACTGGTCAAATCCCTCTGGGATTCATTGGGGTATCACTCTGGACAAACCAACAAAATCTCATGTCCTACCTGAGATTCCAAGTACTTATGACGTTCAATCAAACTATCTACATAAATTATATTAGGAAATGCTCTAGTCAAAATATAAATTTTGTACCAAATAAACATTTTTTGCTTTAGTCTTACACAGATGACATTTTAAAATATTAATTACCATTTATTTTCAGCACCTGTAGGGAGACACATTAAAAAAAACTACCGGAGGATCAGAATTCCCTGGAGAGCTTTAAAAGTACATATTGACATTTCCCGGACCATGCACTCCCCTCCCCCCCAAAAAGTACATACTGATCCCCTTATGCCAACCTAGCCTTAGTGATTGGAGTTGGACCTTAGGAATTTGCTTTTTTATAAAACTTAGTTGATTCTGAAAAGCATCCTGATTTGGCAGCAATTATCCAAGGCTGGTTTACCACATTCTTAATAGATGCTTGATAAAGAAATGTCAGGTGAATGAATGGGTGCTGCTTCTGGAAAGATACATTTAGGACCATAATCTTTACTTAATTTTTTTTCCAAGAAGGAAATGTGCACATCTTAAGTGTGCATAGAAAATAACTCTTTGAGGAGAAAGTCTAATTCTTAAGAAGGTAGAAAAAAAAGAGAAGGTTATTTTAGGGTCTTTTGCTTTTGTGCCCAAAATGAAAATGGCACTCTTGAAATGCATTTCATGAGCATATTTAGGATGATAAACTATTGTTTGAGGATTGCAAGACTAGTTATGCTTCTGCGATTTAATAAAAAAAACAAAACAAGGGTAGCATTATAGAGTCAAGAACACTGATGAATGAGGCAATGAACTCATTAATTATCCTTCAGTACCTGGAAAAAGCAAATAAACTTCTTTAGGGACTTAACTAATTTTAGATTGAAGAGCCCCCCAAATCATTTTCCTGTATTTCCTTGTCCCATACCCTGACACTAGAACTCATCAGCGTGAAGTATCCAGCCCACTGTTCTGAACTGATGAATTTCACTTGCTTTAGAGCCATAAAAATTTAGCAATCACTGAGTTGAGGTCCTAATTTTGTGAGTAAGGAAAGAGTCCCTAGAGAAATACTGGACTCATCCAAGGCTACCCAATGGAACTAGGGCTTGTGCAGTCATTGGATACTGTTTCCATACTATTTTCACATAAACTTACACTAGGAAATAAGTTGCTTTAACCTCCCCACACCCCTTATATTTGAGACTCTTCGAGCTTTTCACTATTTTCATATACGTTTTTTTTTTTTTTATCTTGAGTCACACAAATTGGTTAACTGACACAGGTTTTAATATTCCCTTTGACAGAGAAGCAGAGAGTCCTAAGTGATGAAGTACTTGCCCATAGGTAAAGACAGCTAAATGAATGAGCGCTCCAGAACTAGGACCAGCACCCAGGATAACTGGGCCCCGGAACAGTGGACAAGCATCTGTGAGCACCTCAACTGTGAGGGATCCTGCAGCACTACCATCACAAGAAGCCCAAACTGCACAGGGGCGGTGCAGAAATAAGTAGAGGAGCAAGCGACACAGTGGGAGACAGCACTCTGGGGATGCAAAAGTGGATGAAATTACATCCAGTGGGGCAGAAGAAGAATGAACATGTTTTCAACAGGTAGGGCACATACTGAGAGAAGGCACTGCAGGCATAGCAACAATATTAAAAAGAGCTGGGTAATGGAAAAGCATGGGGTGTCTTTGGGGGCATGTCGCGCAGCGGTGCGGAATAAGGCTGGGAAATCCAGGATTCTTCTCATTGCACCACTCTGCTGGCTCTTTGGACACGTCTCTTCCTTTTTCCTGCCAGTGTTCTCTGGGTTGAGATCCTGTTTTCTGTTTACTTAGCTGAACCTAAAAGGACTGACCCAAGACTCTGCAGAGAGGGTGGGAACACGCCGGGGGTGGGTGGGGGGTGGGACAAAGCCCGTGGAGGTGCCCGCCAGTCGTGAAATGCGCACCAGGAACGCGAGCGCAGCAGCAAAGCGGGAGAGGCAGGGCTCTGCGGGTGACCTTAAAGAAGAAGTAAAAAGGATCTTCTCCTAAAACACACGAGAAAGGGGACATGGGCTTTAAAGTCAAGTGGTCCTTGCATCAGTGGTCTCTATGGGGGGGCAGCTGACCCAGGCTTAAGTGGTCTGTGGAAGAAGGTCAGGAGGGACCTCAGGATGGAGGTCAAAGTGTGGGAACAAGGAGGGAGTGCAGCGGACTGCGGGGGCATGCGGGTGAGGGGCGCGCCAGGCGCGGGGCCGGGGGAGGGGCAGGCGCCCTGGGGTGGGGGGATGGGGGCTTCTTGTGAACAATCCTGGACTCAGAGCAATTCATCCTGTTTTTAATAAAAACCATTTCCAGAACCCAAAGAGGGTGGTACCCAAAGGAACCTGGAAAATACCCAAGGGGGATTGGGGGAGTGGAGCGCGCCCCACACTGTGGAGGGTTGTGGCGGCCCGGCCGAGCCCCTACTCCCGCGTGTTCCCCGCGCCCCTGCATCCTCTGATGCCCCTCCGACCCACTGGGAGGTTGGAGCTGGGCCGGGCAGCAGCGGGGGCGGGGCCCTGCGTCGGCCGGGGGCGGGGACAAGGCGGAGCGGTGGCGGCGCGGGCCCAGACAGTTCCTGATTGGGTGCGCTCTCCAGAGGGGCGGTTCCGGGAAGATGCTGCGGGTCTGCATTGGGCACTGCGTAAGGGGGCTGGGTTCCGTGACATCAGTTCCGGTTAGTGTAAAACCCCCGGGGCGGCGGCGGCTAGGCTTCAGATGTTACTGGGTCGCGGTGGCGGCGCTGTGGTTTGTGTGTGCCTGTGTAGAGCCGAGCGCCACGGCCACCGCGCGAGGTATGGCGGCGATTGGGACGGCGGCCGCCGCGGCCACTGGCAGGCTCCTGCTGCTGCTGCTGCTCGGGCTTGCGGCGCCCTCCGTGGCGCTGGCCGGCTACATCGAGGTAGGGCTGGCCACTGCCTCCGCGTCCGCAGGGTAGGGGCGCCGGGAGAGGGCAGCGGGGCGGGTTCGGAGCGTGCGGCTGTGGTGGGGCCGCAGTGGGGGTGATGGGGCGGGGGGGCTCCGGCGCCCCCTCCCGCGGCCCGCGGTCGCTGCCGTCCGCTTGGCGCAGTGCTGGGCGCTGGAGGTCGGCTGCCTGCGCCGCTTCAGAGGCCGAATGAAAGGCATCTGGGCGCCGGCTGTGGGCTCCGGGCAAGGGAAGGGCTGCTCCCGGGTCCTGCCCGCTGAGGTCCCCAGCCTAGCCAGGCTGGGACCGCGCCCTCCCCCGGGACAATGCGCCCTCTCCCGGGTGCGCTCTGCGGCCCCGCGCCTGGGATCCGCAGCCGCAGCTCCAGATCTTTGTGCGAGCGACGCGGCTCCCTCCCGAGGGTGTAGGGCTGGATCGGGGGAGACCCGGAGCTTGGGGCCCAGCCTCTCCAACCCTCCTTCCCCTGTACCCAGACCCTCTCGCTGCAAGGAGGGCACACTCCCCGGGTCTTGGGGTGGCGCTTGTGCTCTGGAGGTTTCCCTGGAATGACTGGCCCCGGCCTTCCTTGGCACCGTGGGCTGTGATTTTTGGATACCAGCCTGCGGGTTTTTCGCCCTTTGCAGTGAAACCTCGGTGCGGGGGTCGCGGACCGAGACCTGCTCGGGGAAAGCTGCGGGTGTGCTGCTGCGCCCTGAGCTGCCTCGCCCTGGCTCCAGCCCTTGGGGAGGAATGTTTTTGAATAGAGCGGATTGTCAGAGTCCAAATCCTCTCTGGTGTCGTGGTGATGTGAGTAAGGAAGGTACTCGTTTGCCCGCGGTAAGAAGTCGTTTCTTAATCGGACTTTTCTGGTGTCAGAATTCAGCTGCCTTCGTGTCTTCGAGGACCTCTTTGCTTGGTGAGGTTCTGTTAGGACACTTGATTGGCAGAGGTGGCTGTTTAGGTAGTTCAGGCCCCCCTAAGATGGGGCCAGGGAGGTCTCTGCAGCGGGGTCAGCGGGGACTGGGGGTGCCGCTTGAGATAAACCTTTCTGTTGCCGCCGGAGACGTGGAACTTTATTTTTGCTTGCCTTCTCGAAATAGTACTTGAGTTGTTGTACTGGAATGCGTGTTTCTCGTGGAGTTTATTTTTTATCCCTCCCTATGACTATTTTAAAAATGAGGGCTGATGTCTGCTCTTGGCTGATTTTAGAGAGACGTAGGCTGATTCAATTAAACAGAAACTGACTAGCGTCTTTTCTAATAAAAATTCCCGGTTAGAGAGTGTCGGCTTCTACAGTATGTTTAAAATATTTCCATAGATGAAATAGATGTACTCAGCAAGAAAAGCCCTCTTTGATGAAATAGTTTAAAAGATTCATTCTACTTGAAGATTTATTTCTCTTTAGGGGAGAAGGGGAGCTAAGTTTTAAGTAGAAATAGTAAATATTTGTGTGCATGTGCTTTTCCATTAAGATATATTTTACTCTGCTCAGAATGGTTGGATTTCTGGCCGATCCCTGGTATGATGTAGCATAAACGTCAGTGGGATGGGAGAGAAAGGAAAAACAGGATTTTATATGGGAGATGGGATTAGCTCTTGGGGCAGCTTGTCAGAAACCATTGTTAACGCCCTTTCACCTTTTCCCAGCGGCATGAGTAAGTCAGGCGCTAGTGAATTCACAATGCAGAATTAGTCAATTTTAAAGGCTGCCTTCCTTTCATTGAAGCAGAATGTTAACACTTGTGTGCCTGCAGAGCAAGAAAAAATACCAGGTTTATTTGTTGTGCTCTAAACTTGACTGTCAGCCTCAACATTGTTCAATTGAACAGTCTGGCTAGACAGAAAGTGGGGATGAAACATTTCCCCAAATGATTTTCAAATACTGTTTTATGGTGACTCCAGTTCTTTGATCCATATTTTTACCGGTACTTACCCAGGTGTCTTTCAACTTGTCTTAAAACAAGCTGCCTTTTCTTTTATCAAGCGGGCAGCATTTTGTTCACATGCTGTCTAATTTGATTTTATTTATCTGTTGTCAGATAAAGCACTGCCTAAATGAGAATGGCCTTGACTTCAAAGAGAATGGCCTAAATTAGGATGTCTTTGGGAAGGTCTTCGTTGAGATTTGCCAAAGGGACTCTAGCCAAAAACCCTGATCAAGTTGCTTGGCACAGAATTACTGATTGGAGAATCTTTCGTGTTTGGTGTTGACAGGATTAATCTCTTACACCTGATGAAGGGAAAAACCAAAAGACAAGAACACTCTGGGTCATTTCCTCTGCTTAAATCCAAACCAAGTTCTGTAGTGCGCCTGTTCCCATTTGGGAATCTCAAGATAGTATTTGGTGTTGAAACCCTGCACCATATGCAATGGACACTTAGGCTTCTGAGTGAATGGATTGAGTTCATTCTGCCACATTTTAAAGTAAGTGGGCCAGTGGATAAATAGCCAACTTTCAGGAAACCCAAATCCAAATTAAAGTATGGCCACTGAGGCAGAGGCTAGAGGAGGCTTTGGTGTTGCTGTTTCCTAATGTTGGTTTAGGAGATGTCTAATTATGACTTGGGGAGATATCTTGTTGATTCTTCGGATAGGAAAGTCAGTTGTTATTTTATCACAACTATATTAAAAGTCTTTTGATAAATATAGTTAACTAAATTTTATCCGTCAGGTCCTCCTTTTGTAGAGGGGATTTGTCTTACTGTCCAAAGTTGGGTTGGCCAGTACTGTAAGCCACCCACCACGTGTGGCTTGAAAGGTGGCTAGTGTGGCTGAGGAAACGAATCTTTACTTTCATTTAAATGTTTTTGTATGCTGTATGGTGGGGGCCACATTTCAATCTTTTTCCATGAGACTATCGCATTATTGCAGCACCATTTGTTGAATTTTTGGGTGGGTGGGTGGGTGGGGGAGTATATGGACTGGGAATTGAAGCCAGGTTTCCAGCATGGCAGGTGAGAATTCTACCACTCAACTACCCTTGCATCCCCCACTTTTATTTAATTTTAATTGAATATAAATTTAGTTTGAAAAAAATTAGATTGGAAAACTTTATGTGTGAAACAACTTGGTTATACGATTCTACTTTTTTTTAATTTATTTTTGGCGTGTGCAGACTCAAGAATATTTTAACTTTAATGTTGCTTTTAGCACATTTCATAATACATATGTGGATGGTGCTGATTTAAATTCCCCATAGTATTTTTCAAGCACGGTTTTTTGCTTTTGTTGCTATTTTTTCCCCCAATAAAGTCGTAAAGTCAATGTAGCATGATTTTAGGTGTTTTTATTAGGATAACTTTGAATGTTATTTTCTTCAGTTAAAAAAAACAACCTTTTTATTTAGTAATGCCCTCACACTTAGAAAAATCTTTAAGAATTTTATGAACAACTCATACCCTTTACTCAGATTGGCCACTTAACATTTTCCCCATCTAGCATTTGCTTTATCACTTGTTCTATTATTATATTGTTTGCCAAATTATTTGAGCATGAGTTGCATTATCATGCCTCTTTATCCCTGAAAATGTCAGTGTGTTTCCTAAGAACCAAGGACGTTCTTTTACATAACCATAGGACAGTTACCAATGTAAAGAAATTTAACATTGATACAGTCCTTTGAACAAATCTATTGCCTGTATTTTAGTTTGTCAATTGATGCAATAATGTCCTTTATAGCATTTGAAAACATGATTATTTTTAAGACCAAAGAGTTTTTGAATTCTTGGCAGTCACAGGTGAAGGTTTATTAATTTTTTCCAAATATAAAGATCAGGTTTTTAATTCACCTGATATTGTTTTGACTTTGAAAAATCAAAACGTCAAAACATTTCAAAAGTTTTTATTCAGTTACATTATTCACCCTTACCACATTCCTGGGCATTTGCATTTTCTTTTTAAAATAACAGAAAAAAAATGATATGTATACGTATGTATGGTAAAAATGAAAAAATACAGATAAACAATAAGAAATGAAAGGTAACTTGAAATCACGTTTCCAGGAAACCTTACTTTTTGGTCCTTCCAGATAAATCACATGTAAATTTTATGAAAATGGTCCATATTGCAAATTGAAGCTGGTACCTAACAGTGATTGTTTCAAGTTATCCTAAAATGAACTACTGAGAGAAAATTAAGTTTTCTGTGTGACAGAAAGTAGAGGCAAATCTTTGTTCAGTAATTGTGGTTTGAATGGAGGGAGCAGTCGAGAAAGAATTCTAAATTGCCTGTAATTCAATTTTCATGAGTCGTTTTTTAGTGAGATAAACTGGGTTACCTTGACACTTAATTAAATTTAGTGTAGTGTACCTTGATTTATAGCCTAAAATGGAAAGTGAACCATGTAGGCACATTCAAATAAAAATGCCTTTTATCAGTTCTCTTGGTTTTGGTTGCTTTATGCCAAGTATAACTAATGCCTATTTTTGCTAAGGGAGTTTTTCTTCCATAAGCATCATGAAGTCTTTTTAAACATAACTGTAATCTATTGTTTTTAAAATATGAAGATTGGAAAAGCAGCTGACTTTCGTTTGTTGTTCATCCACCCTACTAGTGCTCATTGAAGCCCTGTTAGGAGGGTTTGTGCTAGATGCTGCACAGTACAGTAGTAATAACCAAAGTAGAGAGTGCTTTTTACTTTACACAGTGCATTTGCTTGCCACTCAGAACCCCTCCCCCAGAGAGTCTCGTTGAATACATCTGGGATGCGCTTTTTCCAAAAGCTCCCCAGGTGATTCTGAAGTGCAAGCAGAGAAAAACAAAGCACTAGCACATAATAATAAAAAACCCTCAACAGAACCATTTGAGTCCATTGGCTTGTGTACCTCCCCAGGTAGCTGGTGAAGTGGGTGTTCTTGTCCTCGTCTAAACGTGAGTCTGTGGAGGCCCAGGTTGGTCTAATTCTACGTCTCGTGCTCATTCCTCCCTCTGTATCAGGGCATCTCTAAACGTTTCCCTTTTCACACACCTCGACCTATCTTTCCCCCTACTAAAAATCTAATCTGAGTGTATCTTTAGAAAGGAACTAATTTCACGGAAATTAAAATAAGTATTATGAGCCAGTTCGCTTTGAAGCTGGGGTTAACAGGGACTTTGCCTTTTTACGTATCCCATTGATTTTTTTTTTTTTTGCCAGCTCTGTGCTTTTTAAAAGATGTAATGTGTGAATTTTTAAAATAATTTTCATCTTTGTTTTCTGACAAAGTTTCGAGAAAATAATATATTCACACAGCACAATAAGATGTGACCCTCTGTGAGATGTCTCATCAAAATCAGGGTATAAAATTATTTGGGAGAAAAAAAGGTATGTACAGCAGATTTACAATCACTGGTTGACACAGTGACCGGTGTGAGTTGATGAGATTGTGGTCCAGGAAAGAAGTTTATCGATATTTGAAGTGGGCACCTGGGGGGTTCTGCACCACCAGCCTCAGGCTAGCTGTTGGTGAGGGCAGCTGCACTTCCAGAGGATGATCCAGATAAGTTAATATCCTGGAGAAGAAGACACCATCTCTTCCTGCATATCTCTTTTCAAGAGTGAAGCACCTTTTTCCCAAAGCCCACCACATAAGACCCCTCGAGTCTCTTTGGGCAGAATTCTATCATATGCTCACAGCCAAGGGGGAATGTGGTACCTTGAGAGGCTCAGACTTCTTGCATCCTGTTTTCTGGAGCAGGGGGCCAGGAGGAGGGGGACACATGCTTGAATTAAGTGGGGTTTAGTTGGAGAAAGAGGCTACGGATGATGACTCCCAGGGATGTAAAGCTTCCTGGCAAAGTGGGACAGACACCATGATCACATAGTTGTGTATTCATCACCATGATCATTTTTAGGTCATTTGCATCATTCCAGAAAAACAGAAAGAAAAAATTAATGCATACCATACCCCTTACTCCTCCTTCTCATTTACCACTAGTATTTCCAGCTACCCAATTTATTTTACCCTTTGTTCCCCCTATTGTTTATTTATTTCTTATCCATATATATTTTTTTACTCATCTGTCCATATCCTGGATAAAAGAAACATCAGACACAAGGTTTTTCACAATCATACAGTCACATAGTAAACGTTCTATCTTTATACAGTCATCTTCAAGATTCAAGGCTTTTGAAACAGTCATCTTCAAGATTCAAGGCTTTTGGAACACAGCTCAACAGTTCCAGGTATTTCCCTCCAGCCTCTCCAGCACACCATAAACTAAAAAGGGATATCTATATAATGCATAAGAATAGCCTCCAGAATAACCTCTTGACTCTGTTTGAAATCTCTCAGCCACTGAGAATTTATTTTGTCTCAATTCTCTTTTCCCCCTTTTGGTCAAGAAGGCTTTCTGAATCCCTTGATGCTGGGTCCTGGCTCATCCCAGGAGTTCTGTCCCATGTTGCCAGGGAGATTTACACTCCTGGGAGTCATGTCTCACATAGGGTGGAGGGCAATGAGCTCACCTGCCAAGTTGGCTTAGAGAGTCCACATCTGAGCACCAGAGAGGTTCTTTGGGGGTGACTTAAGTAGGCTTAGCCTATCTTTTGCAGGTATAAGTTTCATAGGGGCAAACCCCAAGATCTAGGGCTCAGCCTGTTGAATTGGTTGTCCTCACTGCTTATGAGAATACCAGAAATTCTCCAAATGGGGAAATTAAATATTCCATCCTTTTTCCCATGTCCCCCAAGGGGACTCTGCAAATACTACTTTAAAAAAATTTTTTATTATAAATCTTAACAAACAAACATACTTTCTTGACATACAAACATTCTATACGTGGTGTACAATCAGTGACTCACAGTATTGTCACATAGTTGTGTATTCATCACCATGATCATTTTTTTGAACATTTGCATCTCTCCAACAAAAGAAATAAAAAACAAACAACTCATACATTCCATACCCCTTACCCCCCCCTCATTGACCACTAGTATTTCCATCTACCCAATTTATTTTAACCTTTATTCCCCCTATTATTTGTTTATTTTTTTCCATATTTTTTACTCATCTGTCCATACCCTAGACAAAAGGTTATTTAGTGCTTTTTGTTCTGTCAACTGTTTCTTAACCCCTTTGGAATTGATTGTTACTCTACTTCTTCCCTCTCTTATTATGTTGGAACATATTTTCACAGTCTTTTATTATCTCTTTAGTTGTTACTCTGGGAATGTCAGTATCTTACACTTATCAATATCTTATATTAATTGATACTTTTACTCCTTCATGGAGAAGACAAGGGCCATAGAATATTTTAACTCTGTTTATCCCCATCTGAAATTTATATGCCACTGTTATTGTGTATGTTAGTTTCATATGCTTTTTAATCCCTAGAAGAGTGAGACATATTAAATCAGAACCTCTTGAGAGGGGTCTTAAAAGCTCCTGTATAATTCAAATTTGTAGTCCAGTTGAGAACTTTTGCTTTAGATTTACCACATATTTATTCTTTGTTATTCTTCATGACTTTTACACTTCTTACTTTTCTGCTGGCATAATTTTTCTTTCTCCAAAGCATCCTTTAGAATCTTCTCCGGAGTGGGTCTGCTGGTGACACATCCTTTCAGCAAAATATCTGTTCACTGGCTTTCTTGAAAGTTGTGTTCATCAGGAATAGAATTTCTTTCACCACTTTAATTATTTCATTCCATTCCTGATGTCTATGGTTTTTGTTGACATTAACTACCGGTATAATTGTTCTTTTAAAGGTAATGTGCCACTTTTCTCTGGTTGCTTTTAGGGTTTTTTCCCCTTTAAATCTGGTTTTCAGCAGTTTTACTATTAGGTACCTATGTATGGATTTTTTTTTTTTTTTAAGTAGTTTGCTTTGTGGAGCTCCTTAACTATAGTTTGATGTCTCTCATCAGTTTTAGAAAGTTCTCACCCATTATCTCTTTAAATATTGTTTCTGTCTAAATCTTTGTTTTCCTTCTGGAAATCTAAGTATGCTTACCTTAGACAGTCTCACAGTATTTTCTTTGTCTCCTGTCTTCGGTGTTTTCTATCTTCTTTGTCTCTCCTGGCCTCATTTGTAAATTTTCTTCTGATTTTTTGCCTTAGTTTGTTAGGGCTGCTATGACACACAGTATACAGGTTACCTTAAGCAGGAGGAGTTTTTTTTTTCCTCATGGTTTTGGAGATTTTAAGACCAAGATCAAGATCTCCATAGGCTGTGTTTTCTCCCACAACCTGTAGTGTTTTGTTACTGGCTTGCTGCAACCTTTCGGTTTTTTTGGCTTAAATTTTTTTCTCTGTCCCGTGATGATCTTAAATTTTCTGGCTTCTTCTAACTGCTCCTACTTCCTTGTCCAATTCCCCACCCAACCCACGTTCCCCTCATATGTAAGACTCCCCTTATAATGTAATATTTTTTAAGATTTCTGTTTGGTTATTAGTTCTTTTCTTTTATTAGAGGATTTCTGGGTTTATGGAGCATTCATGCATAAAATTCAGGATTCCCGTATACTGCCCTACTACCAACACCTTGCATTGGTGTGAAATATTTGTTAAAATTGATGGTATCACCTTTTTATAATTGTACTTTTATAAAAACAGTAGTTACCTATGTTAAAATTGATGAAATATTATTAGAATTGTATTATTAGCTATCGTCCATAGTTTACATTAGGTGTATTTTCCCCCATAAGCCACCCTGTTAGCGCTTTGTATTAGGGTTGTACATTTGTTATAATCCATGAAAGAACATTCTTATACTTGTACTACATTAACTAGTTTATCATCTATAATAGGGTTCCCTGTGTTATACAGTTCTGTTTTATCTTTTAATTTTTATTCTAGTAACATATGTGTCCTGTAGTTTCCCCTTTGCACACATTCCCTTACATAATTTGGTGCTCTTAATTAAACTCACAATATTTTGCTACCATCGTCACCATCCATTTTCAAACCTTTGCAGTCATCCCAGACAGATTCTGTGCAAGTCAGGGATCAGCTCTCCATTCTCCAAATGCAATTTATCCCTTGCTAAACTATAATCTATATCCTAAGTTTATGAATTTGCTTATACTAAGTTCATAACACTAAGATCATACATTTGTCCTTTTGTGCCTGGCTTATTTCACTCAGTGTACCGTCCCCAAGATTCATCCATGTTGTCGTAAGCATCAAGACTTGGTTCCTTTTTTTTTTTTTGAATGCATGCGAATAAGTACTTGATGATCTCTTCCTATATCAGCTAGAGTATACAAAGTAAGAAAAAAGTCCATGGACTTCTGAGTGATTTTTTTTTTAAGTATTGTCAGTTTAATTTTGTTTTTTATGCTCATTCCGTTCTACATATATAATCAGTAATTCACAATATCATCATGTAGTTGCGTATTCATAATCATGATCATTTCTTAGAACATTTGCATCAATTCAGAAAAAGAAATAAAAAGACAAGAGAAAAATAAAACGAGAACAGAAAAAAAAAGAATTTTACATACCATACCCCTTACCCCTCTCTTTCATTGATCACTAACATTTCAAACTAAATTTATTTTAACATTTGTTCCCCCATTATTTATTTATTTATTTATTTTTTTCTGGGTTTTTCATTATTTATTGATTTCGTGATTTTACCCCAGATTCTCCTCTTGCTGAAGGGCATCTATACTGATTTTTTTTTAACTTTTATTATTAATTAAAAAAATTAACAAACAAAACATTAAGATATCATTCTATTCTACATATACAATCAGTAATTCTTAATATCATCACATAGTTGCATATTCATCATTTCTTAGAACATTTGCATCGATTTAGAAAAAGAAATAAAAAGACAACAGAAAAAGAAATAAAATGATAACAGAGAAAAAAAAGATTATACATACCATACCCCTTACCCCTCGCTTTCATTTACCACTAGCATTTCAAACTAAATTTATTTTAACATTTGTTCCCCCTATTATTTATTTTTATTCCATATGTTCTACTCTTCTGTTGATATAGTAGCTAAAAGGAGCATCAGACACAAGGTTTTCACATTCACAGAGTCTCATTGTGAAAGCTATATCATTGTTCAATCATCATCAAGAAACATGGCTACTGGAACACAGCTCCACATTTTCAGGCAGCTCCCTCCAGCCTCTCTGCTACATCTTGAACAACAAGGTGATATCTACTTAATGTGTAAGAATAACCTCCGGGATAACCTCTCGACTTTGTTTGGAATCTCTCAGCCATTGACACTTAGTCTCATTTCACTCTTCCCCCTTTGGCCGAGAAGGTTCCCGCAGTCCCTTGATGTTAATTCTCAGCTCCTTCTAGGGTTTTTCTCAGTCCCTTGATGCTGAGTCTCAGCTCATTCCAGGATCTCTGTCCCACGTTGCCAGGAAGGTCCACACCCCTGGGAGTCATGTCCCACGCAGAGAAGGGGAGGGTGGTGAGACTGCTCGTCATGTTGGCTGGAAAGAGAGGCCACATCTGAGCAACAAAAGAGGCTCTCTTGGGGGTGACTCTTAGGCCTAAATTTTAAGTAGACTTGACATATCCTTTGTGGGGTTAAGTTTCATATGAACAACCCCCAAGACTGGGGGCTCAGCCTATAGCTTTGGTTGTCCACACTGCTTGTGAGAATATCAAGAATTCAACTTGGGGAAGTTGAATTTCTCCCCACTCTCACCATTCCCCGAAGGGGGCTTGCAAACACTTTTCTAATCACTGATCAGATCACTCTGGGATTCATCGGGGCATCACTTTGGACAAACTAACAAAATCTCGTGTCCTACTTGAGATTCCAAGTACTTATGACATTCAATCAAACTATCTACATGAGTTATATTAGGAAACCATTATTTATTTTTATTCTGTATGTTCTATTCCTCTGTTGACAAGGTAGATAAAAGAAGCATCAGACACAAGGTTTTGACAATTATACAGTCACATGGTGAAAGCTCTATCATTATACAATCATCATCAAGAAACATGGCTACTGGAACACAGCTCTACATTTTCAGGCAGTTCCCTCCAGCCTCTCCATTACATCTTGAATAACAAGGTGATATCTACATAATGTGTAAGAGACTCTGGAATCTTTCAGCCATTGACACTTTGTCTCATTTCACTCTTCCCCATTTGGTCCAGAAGGTTTTCTCCGTCCCTTAATGCTGGGTCTCAGCTCATTCTAGCGTTTTTCTCAGTCTCTTGATACTGAGTCTCAACTCATTCTGGGATTTCTGTCCCACATTGCCAGGAAGGTCCACACCCCTGGGAGTCATGTCCCATGTAGACAGGGGGAGGGTGGTGAGTTTGCTTGTTATGTTGACTGGAGAGAGAGGCCACATCTGAACAAAAAAAGAGGTTCCCTTGGGGATGACTCTTAGTCCTAATTTTAAGTAGGCTTGACCTATCCGTTGTTTCATATGAACAAACCCCAAGACTGGGGGCTCAGCCTATAGCTTTGGTTGTCCACACTGCTTATGAGAATATCAAGAATTCAACTTGGGGAGATTGAATTTTCTTCTGTTCTCACCATTCCCCGAAGGGGACTTTGCAAATACTTTCCCACTCACTGATCAAATCACTCTGGGATTTATTGGGGTCATGACTCTGGACAAACCAACAAAATCTTATGTCCTACCCAAGGTTCCATGTACTTATGGTGTTCAATTAAGCTGTTTACATAAGTTATATTAGGAAATGCACTAGTCAAAATATAAATTTTGTACCAAATAAATATTTTTGCTTTAGTCTCACACATAGGTTGAAATTTTAAAATATTAATTACCATCTATTTTCAGCACCCTGCAGTAATGATATTCCTTTGTTCTTCCTCATGCAAAAACATTTTTTAAATTTGTACATTTAGTCACTATCATTATACACTCTAGGCATTCCTAGGCTATGTCATCTCAATCTTTATCGTCTGTCTTTCTGTCTGATTTCATTTGTGCCCCCAGCCCTCCTCCCTCTATCATTCTCACACTCAGCTTCATTCAGTGTTTTAACATAGTTGTATTACAGTTAGGTAGCATTGTGCTGTCCATTTCTGAGTTTTTGTATTCAGTCCTGTTGCACAATCTGTATCCCTTCAGCTCCAGTTACCCAATATCTTACCCTATTTCTATCTCCTGATGGTCTCTGTTACCAACGAAATATTCCTAGTTTATTCACTAATGTCAGTTAAGACTTGTTTCCTTTTGATGGCTGAATAATATTCCATTTTATAGTTATACCACATTGTGTTTATCCATTCATTGATGGATGGCACTTGGATTGCTTCCATCTTTTTGGCAATTGTGAATAGTGCTGCTAAGTGAACATCTCTGTGCACACTTCTGTTCGAGTCCCTACTTTGAATTCTTCTGGGTATATACTGAGTAGCAGGAATCCTGGGTCATATGATAATTCTGTGCTTTGCTTTCTGAGGAACTGCCAAATTGTCTTTCACAGCAGCTGCACCATTTCACATTCCCACCAGCAATGAATGAATGTTCCTGTTTCTCCACATCTTCTCCAACACTTGTAGTTTTCTGTTTTTTTAATTAACAGTCATTCTTTTGGGTATGAAATGTTATCTCGGGCTTTGATTTGCATTTCCCTAATAGTCAGTGATACTGAGCTTCTTATTGTGTGCTTTTTAATCATCAATATGTCCTTTTTGGAGAAATGGCTATTCAAGTTTTTTTGCCTATTTTTAATTGAGTTGCCTTTTTATTCTTGAGTTGTAGGATTTCTTTATATAGTCTGGATGTTAAACCTTATGGATATGTGATTTCCAAATATTTTTTCCCGTTGAGTAGGTTCTTATTTCACCTCCATGACAAAGTCCTTTGAGGCACAAAAGTTTTTTATTTTGAGAAGGTTCCATTTATCTGTTTTTTTCTTTTTGTTGCTTGTGCTTGGGTGTGAAGTTAAGTAAACTGTTGCCTAACACAAGATGCTGGAGATACTTCCCTACATTTTATTCTAGGAGCTTTATAGACCTGGTTCTTATATTTAGGTCTTTGATCCTTTTTTTTGGGCATGGGCAGGCTCTGGGAATTGAACCCAGGTCTCCGGCATGGCAGGTAAGAGGTCTTTGATCCATTTTGAATTAATTTTTGTATATGGTGTGAGGTAGGGGCCCTCTTTCATTCTTTTGTATATGGATATTCAGTTTTCCTAGCAACATTTGTTGAAGTGCGCTTGATAGTCTTGTCAAAAACTAATTGGCCATAGATGTGAAAGTCTATTTCTGAACTCTCAATTTTATTCTGTTGGTCACTATATTTGTGCTTGCACTTGTTACTATGCTGTTTTGACCACTGTAACTGTGTAATATGTTTTTTATTTATTAATTAAAAAAATTAACAGATAATCAGTAATTCACAATATCATCACTTAATTGCATAGTCATCATTTCTTAGAATATTTGCATCTATTCAGAAAAAGAAATAAAAAGACAATAGAAAAAGAAATAAAACAAAAACAGAAAAAAAAAGATTATACCTACCATACCCCTTACCCCTCACTTTCACTGATCACTAGCATTTCAAACTAAATTTATTTTAACATTTGTTCCCCCTATTATTTATTTATTTATTTATTTATTTATTTATTTATTAAAGAAAAAAAAGAAATTAACACAACATTTAGAAATCATTCCATTCTACATATGCAATCAGTAATTCTTAGCATCCTTATTATTTATTTTTATTCCATATGTTCTACTTGTCTGTTGACAAGGTAGGTAAAAGGAGCATCAGACACAAGGTTTTCACAATCACACAGTCACATGTAATATGTTTTTTAAAAAAATATTTTTATTGAGAAATATCCAGACATATACAGTCCAACATTATTACACAAATCAGTGGCTCACAATATTATCACATAGCTGTGTATTCATTGTCATGATTGTTTTTAGAACATTATGTCACTTCAGAAAAAGAAATACAAAAAAAGAACCCATATCCCTTATCCCTCTTTCTCATTGACCCAGTATATCAATCTACCCAGTTTTTACCTATAATTTATTTAGTTATATAATCCTTTTTTTTCAACTCATCTGTCCATATCCTGGATAAAAGAAGCATCAGACACAAGTTTTTTCCAATCACACAGTCATATTGTAAAAGCCTTATGGTTATATAGTCATTATCAAGAATCGGCACTACTGGAACATAGTTCAACAGTTTCAGGTATTTCCCTCCAGCCACGCCAATACACCATAAACTAAAAAGGGATATCTATATAATGCATAAGAATAGCCTCCAGAATAACCTCTTGATTCTGTTTGAAATCTTTCAGCCACTAAAACTTTATTTTGTCTCATTTTTCTCTTCCCCCTTTTGGTCAAGAAGACTTTCTCATTCTGTTGATGCCAGGTCTTAGCTTATCCTTGGGAATCAGGTCCCATGTTTCCAGGGAGATTTACACTCCTGGGAGTCATGTCCCATGTAGGGGTGAGAGCAGTGAGTTCACCTGCTGAGTTGGCTTAGAGAGAGAGGCCACATCTGAGCAACAAAAGAGGCTCTCGGGGGTGACTCTTAGGCATAACTATAAGTAGGCTTAGCCTTTCCTTTCCAGAATAAGCTTCACAGGGTCAAGCACCAAGATTGAGGGCTCAGCCTATTGGTTGCCCCCACAGCTTGAGAGAATATCAGGAATTCCCCAGATGGGGATGTTGAGTATTTCTTCCTTTCTCCCCATTCCCCCAAGGGTCTTTGCAAATGCTTTTTTATTCTCTGCTCAAATTACATTGGGATATAGCGGGGCATTACTTAACCTGTGCAAGCCAACAAGATCTCACACCCTATTTGAGATTCCGTGTAATTATGATGTTCAATTAAACTGGCCATGCAAGTTAAGTTAGATAATGTGCTACCAGAATATAAATTTTGTACCAAATAAACCTCTCTCCCTTTAATTTTGCACAGAGGTTGAAGTTTGGTTTGAAATATGAGCCATATCATTCTTTACCCAGTGTTCTGATTTACCTTAGCCCTATCCAGATCACCTTCATTCATATCTCTAGACAAAGTCTGATCACTTTTTCAGCTTTTTTAACAGTTGCTGAGAGGGGTAATGCTGACATTCAAAGCTTCAGTGCTCTAACTCTGAGTCTCAGGTGTTACATAGATACCCAAAGTTTCAGTGAACGACCAGGTTATATACAAATAGCCCAGTCTCTCAGAATTTAGAAATATCAGTTGCAATTCCTACATATATGTGACTGCTGTAAGAGCTTACAATGTAGGAACCTTTACAATAGGCCCCCAGCCTGACAACCCATGCTCTCAACTTCAAAATTCTCTGAGCTTGTTTATTATAGTTGATCCCTATGAGTGAGACATGATAATATTTATCTTTTAGTTTCTCACGTTTCTTTCAGCATACTGTCCTTAAGTTTCATTCATCTTGTTGCATGCCTCACAACTTCATTCCTTCTAGCAGCGGCTCAGTAGCCTGTTGTATGTAAATACCACAGTTCCTCCTTCCATTCCTCAGTCGTTATACCTTTAGGCCACCTCCATCTATTGCCAATTGTGAACATTGCCACCATACATTTAATCACCATCATTGTCCACTCTAGGCATTCATAAGTCATATTGCCTCAGTCTTTATCCTCTATCTTTCCTTCTGGTTTCATACATGCCCCTGCCCTTCTCCCTCAACCAAACCCACATTCAGCTCCATTCATTGCACTTGTATTATTTTGCTACCATCAGATTGTAATATGTTTTAAAGTCAGGAAGTGTGCGTGCTCCAACTTTGTTATTCTTTTCCAATATGTTTTTGGCCATTTGGAGCCCCTTACTCTTCCAAACAAATCTGATCATTGGCTCTTCCATTTCTGCAAAGTAAACTGTTGGAATTTTGATTGAGGCTGCTTTGAATGTGTAAATCATTTTGGGTACAATTGATACCTTGATGATAGTCTTCCAGTCCGTGAACACGGACTGTCCTATTTATTAAGGTCCTTTTTATTTCTTTTAGCAATGTTTGTAGTTTTCGCTGTACAAGTTCTTTACATCTTTGGTTAAATTTATTCCTAGGCCTTTGATTCTTTTTGTTACTATTGTAAGTGGATTTTTTTCCTTAATCCCCTCCTCAGATTACTCTTTACTAGTGTATAGAAAAACTTCTGATTTTTAGACGTTAATCTTGTATCCCACCACTTTGCTGAATTCATTTATTAGCTCTAATAGCTTTGTTGTCACTTTTTTTTTAGTTTAAGTATAAGGTCCTGTCGTCTGCAAACAGTGAAAGTTTACTTCTTCCTTTCCTGTTTGGATGGATGCCTTTTATTTATTTGTTTTTCCTTGCCTACCTTCTCTGGCTAGAACTTCCAGTACAGTGGTGACAGTGGGCATCCTTGTCTTGTTCCAGCTCTTACAGGGAAAACTTCTCAATCTTTCACCATTGAGTACAATGTTAGCTGTGGGTGTTTCACATATATCCTTTATCATGTTGAGAAATTTTACTTCCATTTTTATCTTTCTAAGTGTTTTTATCAAGAAAAGATGCTGAATTTTGTCAGATGCTTTTTCTGCATCAGTTAAGATGAGTGTTTTTTCCTTTGTTTTTTTAAGTGTGTTGCATTACATTAATTGATTTTCTTATGTTGAACTTCCTTTGCATATGTAGGATGAAATCCACTTGATCATGGTATACAATTCTTTTGATGAGCTGTTAGATTCAGTTTGCCAAGAATTTTGTTCAAGATTTTTGCATCTATTTTCATGAGAGAAATTGGTCTGTGATTTTTTCAAACTATCTTTGTCCAGCTTTGGTGTGTTGGCCTCATAGAATGAGTTAGGTACTTTCCCTCCTTTACAATTTTTTTTTGGTAGAGTTTGAACAGGGTTAGTATTAGAATTCACCTGTGAAGCCATGTGGTCCTGGGTTTTTCTTTGTTGGGAGATTTTTGATGACTGATTCAGTCTCTTTACTTGTAATTGGTCTGTTGATTTTCTGTTTCTTCTAAAGTCAGTGTACCCTGTTAGTGTGTTTCATGGAATTTGTCCATTTCATCTAAGTTGTCTAATTTGTTGGCAAACAGTTGTTCATAGTATCCTCTTATGATCCTTTTTATTTCTGTGGGGTCAGTACATTGTCCCCTCTCTCATTTCTTTTTCTTTTTCTTTTTTAAACTTTATTATTAAAACCAATCAACAGACAATATGAACATTCTTTTTTTCATCACATAGTTGTATATTCATCATGATGATAATTTCTTAGAACATTTGCATCAATTCAGAAAAAGGAAAAAAGAAAACAGAAAAAAATTCATGCATACCATATCCCTTACCCCTCCCTCTCACTGATCACTAGCATTTCAGTCTACTAAATTTATTTTAACATTTGTTCCCCCTATTATTTATTTATTTTTAATCCATATGTTTTACTTATTTGTCCATAAGGTAGATAAAAGAAGCATCAGATAAAAGGTTTTCACAGTCACACAGTCACATTGCAAAAGTTGTATCATTATACAATCATCTTCAAGAAGCATGGCTACTGGAACACAGCTCTACATTTTCAGGCGCTTCCCTTCAGCCTCTCTATTACACCTTAACTAAAAAGGGTGGTACCTATTTAACGTGTAAGAATAACCTCCAGGATAACCTCTCGACTCTGGAATCTCTTAGCCAGTGACACTTGATTTTGTCTCGTTTTTCTCTTCCCCCTTTCGGTCGAGAAGGTTTTCTCAGTCCCTTGGTGCTGAATCCCAGCTCATTCTGGGATTTCTGTCCCATGTTGCTGGGAAGGTCCACACCCCTGGGAGTCATGTCCACGTAGAGAGGGGGAGGGCACTGAGTTCGATTGTCCTGCTGTCTGAGAGAGAGGCCACGTCTGAGCAACAAAAGAGGTTCTCTTACCCCTCTCATTTCTGATTTTGAGCCTTCTCTTTTTCTAGCTAAGCATTTATCAATTTTATCGATCTTTTCGAAGAACCAGCTTTTGGTTTTGTTAATTCTGTTGTTTTTAATTCTCAGTTTCATTTGTTTCTGCTCTAATATTTATTACTCCTTTCCTCTTGTTTGTTTTGCAGTTAGTTTGTGGTTCTTGTTTCTGATTTCTGCAGATGTGCAGTTAGGTCTTTGATTTTAGTTCTTTCTTTTTCAGTGTAAGCACTTAGGGCTATAACTTTCTCCCTCAGGGCTGCCTTCTCTGTATCCTATAAGTTTTTTTAAGTTGTGTTCTTGTTTTAGTTTGTCTGAAGATATTTACTGATTTCTCTTGCAGTTTCTTCTCTGACCTACTGATTCTTTAAAAGTGTGCTATTTAATGTCTATATATTTTGGATTTTCTGATTCTCCATCTGTTATTGTGGCTTCATTCCGTTATGGTCAGAGACAGTGGATTATGTCATTTCAGTCATTTAAAATTTATTGAGACTGTTTTGATACCCAACATGTGGTCTGTCACGGAGAATGAGCCATATGCACTTGAGAAGAATGTATATACTTCTGTTTTGGGTGCAGTGTTCTGTATATATTCTCTTAGTTTCAGTTCATTTATCACAATATTCAAGTTTTCTGTCTTCTGATTTTGCATCCAGGTGTTCTATCTATTGAGAGTTGTATATAGTAGTCTCCTACTATTATTGAAGTGTTGTCTATTTCTTCCCAGTTTTGCCAGTTTTTGCATCACATATTTTGGGACACCATGGTTATATGTGTAAATATTTATTATTGTTATTTTTTCTTGATGGATCACCCATTTTATTAATATATCATGGCCTTCTTTGTCTCTTATAACAGTTTTTGACTTAAAGTCTGTTTTGTCAAATATTAATATAGCTATCCCAGCTAGTATTTACATGGGATATCTTTTTCCAGTCTTTCACTTTCAGCCTGTTTATGTCTTTGGGTCTAAAGTGCGTCTCTTGTAAATAGCATATAGTGGTTCACGTTTTTTTTTATCCAGTGGTTTGCGTTTTTTTTAAATCCATTTTGCCAGTCGGTCTTTTGATTGGGGAGTTTAATCCTTTAACATTCAGTTTTATTCACTATAAATGCAGTACTTCAGGCATTATATCTTTTGGTTCTTATTTATCATATATATGGTTTTTTTGGTCTTTTTTCCTTTATTGCAACCTCCTTTTCTGTATAGTTAATCTTTTGTGATATATCTAACTGATCCCTCTCTAATTTCTGTTTCTCTCTCTCTCTCTATATATATGTATATATATTTATCAATACAATTTTATGGAGCTATATTCACACACTGTATTAATTTCTTAATACTGCCGGAATGCGATAGACCAGAAATGGAACAGCTTTTACGAAGGGAAGTTAATAAGTTACAAGTTTACAATTCTAAGCCTATGGAAATGTCCAAATTAAGACATCCAGGAAAAGATGCCTTCACTCAAGAAAGGCTGATAGATCACAAACACCTCTGTCAGCTGGGTAGTCATGTTGCTGGCATCTGCTGGTCCCTTGTTTTGGGTTCTGTTGCTTTCAGCCTCTGTCTCTGTGGGGGTTCCTCACTTTGCTTCTCTGGGGCTGGCTTTCATCTCTTGACTTCCCTTGGCTCTCTCAAAGTCCTGGCTTGCTTATCATCTCATGGCAAAGTCTGCTGGGCTCTAAGCATCTGCAAATGTCTGTGTCTCTGTTCTGTGCCTGTCAGCTCTGCTCTGAAATTTCTGCAGGCTCTGTCATTTCTAAGCTCTCTCTAAAACATTTCCTCTTTTAAAGGACTCCAGTAAACTAATCAAGACCCACCCTGAATGGGCAGAGTTTTATCTCCATCTAATCAAAAGCTCACACTCACAATTGGGCATGCCTCATTTCCATGGATTTAATGTAATTAGAGTTTCTGCCCTACAATATTGAATTAGGATTAAAAGAAACCTGTTCCCACAAGTTTGATCAGGATTAAAACATGGCTTTTCTGGGGTACATAATAGATTGAAACTAGTACACGCACCATATAGTCCTTTTAAAGTATACAATTAGTGGCACAGAGTATCGTCACATAACTGTGCATTCATCACACAATGGACTCTCAAACATTTTCATTAGTCCAGGAAAAAAAAGAGAAGACCCTAAACATCCCATACCCTTAGTACCCCCCACCCCATCATTTATCCTTAGCATTGGTATGGTATATTTGTTGCTATTGGTGAAAGAATATTAAGATATTACTGCTAACTATAGCCCATAGTTTGTGGTAGGTGCATTTTTCCCTGTATACCACTCCATTAACTCCTCGTAAGAGTTTCATATTTGTGTTTAGTTCATGGAGAACATTTTTTTATATTTGTACTGTTAATCACAGTCATTGTCCAACACAAGATTTACTGAGTTGTACGGTCCCATGTTTTAACCTCTAGCTTACTTTCTTTTGACGTATCTGACTAAACTTCCCCATCAATCATTTTCACACACAGTTCAGCGTTGTTAATTATGTTCACAATAATGTGCTACCACCACCTCTATCCATTTCTACTCATTTAAATTCAACCTAATTAAATATTCTGCACATCCTAAGAAATTGCTCCCCATTTTCTAGCCTCATTCTATCTCCTGGTAATCTGTATTCTAGATTATATGGCCATGAGTTTACATAGCAGAATTAGTTCATGTCAGGGAGATCATACAGTATTTGTTCTTTTGTGTCTAACTTATTTCCCTCAGCAAAATGTCCTCAAGGTTCATCCATGTTGTCACCTGCTTCAGGACTTCATTCTTTCTTACAGGCGAATAATATTCCATTGTATGTGTTTACCACATTTCGTTTATCCATTCTAGGCCTGAATATTCTTAAAAGTATTTTCTTAATGAGACCATACAATATTTGCTCTTTTGTTTCTGGCTTATTTTGCATCACATAATGTCCCACAGGTTCATTCACAATGTTAACTTGCCTCACAACTTCATTCCTTTCTGTAGCAGCACACTATTCTATCATATGTATATACCACTATTTACCATTCTATTTTTCAGTCAGTGCATCCTTCAGCCATCTCTATCCATTGGGCAGCCTGTATAATGTCCAAAGTGAACAGTCCATTAGACTCTCACTTTTAGGCAATTTTCATTCCTCCCAGGAGAAAATAACCAGTAAGCACACCCTCACCAAATAGAAAATCCAAACCTCCCCTTAACTCTTGTCACCCTCCCCCTCCCTGGCCCTATTATTTATCCCTGATATTGCTGTGGTACTGTTGATGTTTTCCTGTTAAACATAGCCCGTAGCATGCAATAGTAGTTTGCCCCCATACCCTGATATTATACAATCTTTGTACGGAATTCATACCTTTGAAGTAGTTCATGCAAGGACATTTTTTTTTAAACTTTTTTTTATTGTATAATATAACATATATACAAAGCAGAGAAAGAAAAGAGCAATAGTTTTCAAAGCACTCTTCAACATGTAATTACAGGACAGATCCCAGAGTTTTTCATGGGCTACCATACCATCATCTCAGATTTTTCCTTCTAGCTGCTCCAGACTATAGGAGGCTAGAAGAAATAAATATGGTTTTATCATCACAGTCGACTTTTTCTTTTTTTGTGTGAAAAATAACATATATACAAAAAACCAATAAATTTCAAAGTGCAGCACAACAATCAGTTGTAGAATAGATTTCAGAGTTTGGTATGGGTTGCAATTCCACAATTTTAGGTTTTTACTTCTAGCTGCTCTAAGATACTTGGAGACTAAAAGAAATATCAATTTAATGATTTAGCAATCATATTCATCTGTGTAACTCCACCATCACCTTTGATCTTGCTATCAAGACCTTTCTTATATTTGTAGTGTTAATTGGTGGGACGCATGGGTATATACAACCCCTTTCAATCATACTCACCTCCAATAAGGCAATATTACTTACAGACCCACTAATGAACTGCTTTCCTTTCTATCTATTCCCTTACATGTAAGTTCAACCTCATTAGCTAACCATTCACCTGTCTGTAGCTTCCGTGTATCTCTAGGTCCCCTATGTTTGGTATTATAAGCCTTTAAATTTACCTTTACCATGGTCATAAAAGCAAAATCATACAGTATCCTTTTGTGTCTGTGAAATGCCAACAGTCTTTAAAGTAAATTGTCACAATCACATTTCTTGTGGCCGACAGAGTGCAATTAATTTAAATTAAGCTCTGACTTTTGGGTATTAGATGTTTTGATGGATTTTCTTTTTAGATTAACTGCCAATCTCTGTTGTCTTTTAAATTAAATATAAAATATATCCTCATAATTGGATATGTATGGTACATAACCTAAAGCAGTGGTTGAAAACTTGTATTCTCTGCCCAAATATTCTGGGATGTATTGGGGGCATCACAGTAACCTGCACAAAACCAACAAGAGCTCGCGCCCTATTCAAGATACCATGTATTTACGGTGTTCAACTAAACTGACCATACCAGTGAAATTAGATAATGTGCTACCCCAAATGTAAAATTTGTTCCAAATCTTCTCTCCCTTTGGTTCACTCAGAAATTGAGGTTTTAAAATATGGACCATTTTATCCTTTACCCAGTATTCTGATTTACGTTAGTCCTATCCAGATAAGCTTCGTCCGTATTTCTAGTTGAAGGCTGATCACTTTTTCAACTTTTTTTTTACCAGTTGCTTTTTGGGGTACTGCTGACTCTCACAGCTTCAGTGCTCTAACTCTCAGTCTCAGGGTGTCATGGAAATACTGAAGTTTCAGGGAATGACCGGGTTATACACAAATAGCTCCATATCTCAGAATTTAGAAATAATGGTCACAACTCCTTGGTATACACACATGGCTTTTTATGTAAAAATTTCTTCCTACAACTGCTCAGTACACACACACATGGCTTTTCATGTAAACATTTTTCCCCAGCTTTTGAAGAATTCAGAAGATCTGGCAGCTGGGGTGGAGTAGCAGCAGGGCCCCCCGCTGAGTTGGCATTGGCAGTTTTGCCTCCCTGAGGAGGCTGAGTGGGGGTCTTATTTTTGTCTTATACCCCATCTGCTCCTGTTTCCTATTCTCTATGTGCGGTTGTAATTTCAACCCTTGATATAAATGTCAGAAAAGAGAAGACGGACTTGAAATGATCTCTTAGAATAAATATATATTTTTTATCCTTGGTCTATTTCGAGTGACCTTGTTCACATTTCACAACAGAAACTTCTTTGATTGTCTGGTTAGACTCTACCTCCCCCGCCCCGTCCCTTTTAAATAAGGTTTCTGTTTTAGGCATCATGAACACTTCTTATTTCAACTCCTCCTTGCCCCCCCCCCCCCCCCCCCCCCCCAGTTCTTAAGAAAAATCGTTGAGGCTTGATTAGCTTCTTCAGGATTTAACATTGATAAAATACCCTTCTGGAATCATTTTGAAAGATGAATCATGTGAATTGATTAAAAAATCAGGAGACTGATTTTTGGTTAGTGTTGTTTTTAAACAATAGAAATGGTGCTCAGGACAGATTAAAAGTCAGATGACAATGTTTTAAGTATTGCTCTTAAAAGATTAAATGCAAAGCACGTACTCAAACCTGTTAAGCTCCCAGCAGAGCAGAGCCATTACATGTGGCTTTTTGCCTGCGTATGTAGCAACTAAAAAAGTGAATGATAGATGAATAAGGCATTGTACATCACCTGGTACTGATCCTTACTGGATGAATGGTTCTTTGTTAAAATATCCCTATGGTGTTCTGATTTTATGTCAGTAGCATCTATGTCTCTGAAAAGCCACAGAAAATAAAATAGTCCATAAAATCCAAGTTGAGGTAACGATAGCTGCTTTGGTAAAGCATTATTGTTAAAAAGGTAATGTTATAGGTATACCACCTTTAGCATTCTTTTTATCTCGTCATTTCTGAAGATAAATTTCTTTTGGATATACCACCACACAAGTATTTGATACATTTTTATGTTTTATGGGAGAAGATGTTTCAAAGAAAGCAGTGAGGTTCTTAGATAGACGAAGAAGTTCAGAAGGGTAAAGAATCACTTAAAAGAATAGGTGAGATTACATTCTTTTATATCAGTGTAGTTAGAGTTCCTTTTTAGCCGAGTAAAATGTAACCATGTTAAATATCACTGATAGATAGCAAGCTGTGGCTTTTCATGTTACACATGTAACCTTTTAGTGTTACATACTTTTGGAAATTTTTGAAACCTGCATACTTTAACCTCATTAACCTCATGAACACTTGAAATCTTGTATAAAGTAGTTCAGCCTGTTTCATGCTGGCATTAAGTCTTAGAAATGAGTTGCAAAAATTCTTCCACCAAATTCCTTAAAAGTTGCTCTCAAGAGATGCTGGCCATAGAGGAGAAGCTCCGTTGAGTCATTCTCATAAAAACTAGCATGGATTGCCCAAATTTGCTTTGAATAATGAGTTACCAGGTGGTTTTATATGTCAATAGCTACTTGCCCTGGTCAGTCTGAGAAGGGTTCAATGTGGACTAGTTCTGATGTCACCTGACTTCTACAACTATTTAGAAAAAAAACAGAAAACAAGGAGAGATTTTTATAGATGAAGTTTGTGTGCTGCACAGGGATTTATATACATTGAAAGTTATCTTAGTGCTTAAATATTGAATAAATCACTTTTTCCTTTATTCCTCCCTTCCTCTCCTCCTTCTCCTCCTCTTTTTTCCTCCCTTCCCTCCCCTTTCTTGGAGAAAATATGTATGTTGGTAGAAATAATTTCTTGCGGTGTTTGGGCTGCCATATCATTTAGAGGCTGATCTACTACTTAGGACAAAACAAACACTTCACTTTTAGTAGAGTTAATTTTGTGTCAGCTGGTTAGTGTTATAAAATCATATCCAGTTCTCATTGGGTGAATTTTTAGGAAATGTTGAAAGAGTGTCTCTCCCTCTTTCTCTCTCTCTCTCTATAGGGTTGTGAGTTGTAATGATAATTAAAATAAATGTTATTTGGGAACACAAAATCAATTTAGCAAGTTGGTTTTGTCATTTTTTTTTTTTAAATCCAAGATATAGTTTGGTATTTGCTGATGGTTGCCGTGCTGTGGACTACCTTTCTGATTTGTTTTTATGGGGTGTCTGAATTCAAATTAAAGTGTTATACAGCATAATTGGTTAAACTTGGTCTGGGCAAAGTTTGCAAATCATTAAAGGAAGAAGTTTTCAGTGTAAGAAAAGGATGGTTTGATCCAGATAAAAAATGATTAGGTGAATTTTTAAGAATATCAGTTTTTCTGGGAAAAGTTGCGAACACTAGCGAGTAGATGTCACAGAGTTTTCCAGAGAAGTTAGCTGAAATTGAGAGTTAAGGAATCACTGAAGAAATAGATGTGGGAAAATACCTGAATCCCTTCTTGATGTGACTGAAGGATTCATATACAGTGAAGTAGCAGTGAAAATCATCCAAGCACATAATTTTGAAGGAAATAATAGGTTCTTCCTTCTTTGAAGGAAGTAATAGGTTCTCAGTGTATCAAAGGATACTCATGCCTGCTCCAGGGAAGTTTCCCAGGGAAATAAAATTGTCATCTCCCCTTGTATTTCACTAGATTTAAATATTTAAGAAGCATTGTCCAGCCTGTGAAGGAAAAACATTCCCATTAATCCTCTCCCTGCCAAAATTTCTGACTTTTAAAAAATATTTATTAATTTTTAAATTTTTTTTAAAAATGACAAAAAGAAACACAAACATTCTTTTAAATTTTTTAAAAAAAATATGACAACAAAGAAACATTTTTTTAACTTTTGATTATTCCATTCTACATATATAATCATAATGCACAATATTATCACATAGTTGCATATTCATCATCATGATTATTTCTTAGACCATTTCAACCAGTTCAGAAAAAGAAATAAAAAGACAACAGAAAAAAATTCATACATACCATACCCTTTACCCCTCCCTTTCATTGATCACTAGCATTTCCCCCATTATTTTAACATTTGTTCCCCCTATTATTTAATTTTATGCCATATGTTTTACTCGTCTGTTGACAAGGTAGATAAAAGGAGCATCAGACACAAAGTTTTCACAATCACACAGTCACATTGTGAAAGCTATATCATTATAAAATCATCTTCAAGAAACATGGCTACTGGACTACAGCTCTACATTTTCAGGCAGTTCCTTCCAACCTCTTCACTACATCTTGACTATCAAGGTGATATCTATTTAATGCGTAAGAGTAACCTCCAGGATAACCTCTTGACTCTGTTTGGAATCTCTCAGCCATTGGCACTTTGTCTCATTTCACTCTTCCCTCTTTTGGTCGAGAAGGTCCTCTCAGTCCCTTGATGCTGAGTCTCAGCTCATTCTAGGGTTTTTCTCAATCTCTTGATGCTGAGTCTCAGCTCATTGTAGGATTTCTGTCCCATGTTGTCAGGAAGGTCCACACCCCTGGGAGTCATGTCCCATGTAGACAGGGGGAGGGCAGTGAGTTTGCTTGTTATGTTGGCTGGAGAGAGAGGTCAGATCTGAGTTAACAAAAGAGGTTCTCTTGGGGGTGACTCTTTGGCCTAATTTTAAGTAGACTTGACCTATCCTTTGTGGGGTTAAGTTTCATATGAACAAACCCCAAGATTGAGGGCTCAGCCTATAGCTTTGGTTGTCTGCACTGCTTGTGAGAATATCAAGAATTCTCCACTTGGGGAAGTTGAATGTTCTCCCTTTCTCACCATTCTTTGCAGTACTTTGCAAATACTTTTTTATTCACTGTTCAGATCACTCTGGGATTTATTGGGGCATCACTCTGGACAAACCAACAAAATCTCATGTCCTACCCAAGGTTCTATGTACTCATAGTGTTCAGTTAAGCTGTCTACATAAGTTATATTAGGAAATGCACTAGTCAAAATATAAATTTTGTACCAAATAAACATTTTTTGCTTTAGTCTCACACATAAGTTAAAATTTTAAAATATTATTTGCCATCCATTTTCAGCACCCTGCAGTAATGGCATTCCTATGTTCTTCCTCATGCAAAAACAATTTTTAAAATTTGTACATTTAGTCACTATCATTATACACTCTAGGCATTCCTAGATTATACCATCTCAGTCTTTATCATCTAACTTTCTTTCTGATTTCCTTTGTGCCCCCAGCCCTCCTCCATTTATCATTCTCATACTCAGCTTCATTCAGTGATTTAACATAGTTGTATTACAGTTAGGTAGTATTGTGCTGTCCATTTCTGAGTTTTTACAATCAGTCCAGTTGTGCAATCTGTATCCCTTCAGCTCCAGTTACCCAATATTTTACCCCATTTCTATCTCTTGATGGTCTCTGTTACCGATGAAATTCTCCATGTTTGCTCACTAATGTCAGTTCATATCAGTGAGACCATACAGTATTTGTCCCTTTTTTTCTGGCTAATCTCACTCAGCATAATGTCCTTAAGGTCCATCCATGTTGTTACATACTTCATAACTTTATTCTGTCTTATGGTGACCTAGATACTTGAGTTTATAACAGCATGTATGTATGTTCTTTTCCCCTCCATATATATATTTTTATTAATTAAAAAAAATTAACTAACAAAACATTTAGAAATCATTCCATTCTACATATACAATCAGTATCCCCTCCATATTTTCATACTTGTTTGGATATTTTTGTGGCACCACATGAATTTCAGAAATAGAATCTCAATTTATATTACACATATGGAAAGTAAGGGCACCATTATTGTACCCTTTATTGTGGCCTATTTTTTGCCCCCCCCCCCCCCCGCATGGATATTTTTTTTAAAACATTTTTTATTTTGTAATATAACATATTTGCAAAAAAGCAATAAATTTCAAAGTAGATTATAACAAGTCATTATAGAACAGATTTCAAAGTATGATATGGGTTATAGTTCCACAATTCCAAGTTTTTCCTTTTAGCTGTTCCAAGACACTGGGGACTAAAAGAGATACCAATATAATGATTCAGGAGTCATACTCATTTGTTAAATCCTTACTCCTCTGTTTAACTCCTTCTCCTTTGATCCTTCTCCCACTCATTTTTTAAAAATTTTTAATATTTTATTTATTTTATAATTTTTTATTTAAAAAAATTACAAGAAAGAAACGCAAACATCCTTAATAAATGCTCATTCCGTTCTACATGTATAATCAGTAATTCACAATATCATCACATAGTTGCATATTCATCATCATGATCATTTCTTAGAACATTTGCATCAATTCAGAAAAAGAAATAAAAAGACAACAGAAAAAGAAAAAAAAATTTACATACCATTCCCCTTACCTCTCCCTTTCATTGATCACTAGCATTTCAAACTGAATTTAACATTTGTTCCCCCTGTTATTTATTTTTATTCCATATGTTCTACTCGTCTGTTGACATTTTTAATTTTTTTTATTAATTTTTAAATTAAAATATGACAAAAACACGTTCTTAACATGATCATTCGTTCTACATATATAATCAGTAATTCACAATATCATCACATTGTTGCTTATTCATCATCATGATTATTTCTTAGAACATTTGCATCAGTTCAGAAAAAGAAATAAAAAGACAACCGAAAAAGAAATAAAACGATAACAGAAAAAAAAGATTATACATACCATACCCCTTACCCCTCCCCTTCATTGATCACTAGCATTTCAAACTAAATTTATTTTAACATTTGTTCCCCCTATTTCTTTTTTTTATTCCGTATGTTCTACTCGTCTGTTGCTATAGTAGATAAAAGGAGCATCAGACACAAGGTTTTCACAATCACACAGTCACATTGTGAAAGCTATATCATTATTCAGTCATCATCAAGAAACATGACTACTGGAACACAGCTCTGCATTTTCAGGCAGTTCCCTCCAGCCTCTCCACTACATCTTGACTAACAAGGTGATATCTACTTAATGCGTAAGAATAACCTCCAGGGTAACCTCTCGACTCTGTTTGGAATCTCTCAGCCATTGCCACTTTGTCTCACTTCTCTCTTCCCCCTTTTGATCGAGAAGGTTTTCTCAATCCCTTGATGCTAAGTCTCAGCTCATTCTAGGATTTCTGTCCCACGTTGCCAGGAAGGTCCACATCCCTGGAAGTCATGTCCCACGTAGACAGGGGGAGGGTGGTCAGTTTCCTTGTTGTGTTGGCTGGAGAGAGAGGTGTGACAAATAATCTTAGTGTGTGAAACTTTTGTAGAATCTCAGCTAAAGCCCTAGGCATTCTTTAGGGTTAAACGGAATAGTGTTGGTTGTGGCTTAACTCTTTTTTTTTTTTTTTTTTTAATGTACAATACAAGTCCAACCAAAGCATACAATCAGTGGCTCACAGTATCATTACATAGTTGTGTATTCATCACCATGACCATGTTTAGAATATTTGCATTGCTCCAGAAAAAGAAATGAAAAGAAAAAGGAAACTCATACATCCCATACCCCTTATCCTCCCTCTTATTGACCACTAGTTTTTCAGTCTACTCAATTTTTTTTTAGTCCCTTATCTATCTGCTCTATTATTTATTGTCCTTTTTTGTTTTTTTTTACTCATCTGTTCATACCCTGGGTAAAGGGAGCATCAGACACAAGGTTTTCACAATCACACAGTCACATTGAAAAAGCTGTATCATTATACAGTCATCTACAAGATTCAAGGCTACTGGAACACAGCTCTACAGCTGTTGTAATATGCCATAAACTAAAAAGGAATATCTGTATTTGCATAAGAATAACCTCCAGAAAAACCTTTCAACTCTGTTGGAAATCTCTTAGCCACTGAAACTTTATTTTGTCTCATTTTTGTCTTCCCCCTTTTGGTCAAGAAGGCTTTGTTAGTCCCTTGTTGCCAGGTCCTAGCTCATCCTTGGGAGCCCTGTCCCACGTGGCGAGGGAGGTTTACACCCCTGGGAGTCATGTCCCATGTAAGGGAGAGGGCAGTAGTTCAGCTTCCAAGTTGGCTTAGAGAGAGAGAGGTATTGTGGTTTGACTTTTAACTGTCATTTAGGAACTGGTCAAACTGTAAGTCAGGGATCTCATATGGCAGAACATATATTTTATTGTGGTTATCCTGTTTACCTGATAATCTCCCCTACCAGGCCAAGCCTCCTTCAGAATTATGAGTTGTGACATATTCATCTTGTTGTCTCTGAGGCTACTCTTGTAGGCTTTTAAAAATCCGTGTTGGCATGAGAAACAAAAATAACAGAACTGGCAGTTCATCTGTGGCGTGAGCTTTATATCATATGGATAGTATCTGTTCTGTTTTTGTCGTGTTTTTGGAGACTTTGGGATTTTGTTCTGTCATCGTCAGAAGCCTGTGAAAATGGTTTTAATTTTTAAGTCTTAGTCAGTGATCCTTTAATATTTTGTGGGTCTAAAAAGTTTGAGGAATGAAGGAGATTGTTCTTTTCTCCCCCAGCAGTTGGCTAAAATAAGAACTTGGACTCTTGGCACTTGGCTGTTCTTAAGTAATCTACACTGAACTAAATCCTTCTTAAGAAGAAACATCTCAGTGTCTACTTTCCTATCTAATTCCTGTTTATTATTTTACTTGTAACCGTTAACTCTTCTGAACTAGCCTGGGTCTTCACAGAAGCTTTATGACTTTAACCATTTAACTCTTGGCAGTTTGAGAATTTCTCAGGGAATTTTCAGAGTACCTCATTATTCCAATGAACAGAAATTCTTGTTAGCCAATTGTAATGTAAGAAAGGAAAATGCATTTAAATGGAATCTACAGGTAGTTGGAAAAAAAGTCATTCAAGTAATTTCTTCCCTAGCATTATATTCAACATTTAATACAGTGTTGTTAATAAATAGAAACATCATTGAGGATTGTCCCTGACCAGCAATGTCTATTAGTTCAATGACGAGTAGAATTGGACAGAAAAAGTTGGGCTGTGATGCCCTCCAAACAAAGGTCTTAAATCATGTAATTATTAATCCTTTCCTGATTAATAATTGCCCTCTTTCACGGGAAGCAAACTGGTTAACATTTTGCAAAACCCTTTTTTTCTCAGAACAGTATGTGGTGACGTTTTACTAATTATTCACTCTTAGGACTTGGACTTTCAGCCCCAAATTGATTTTTCTCATTTAAGTATGACTTGTGAATCCAAAAAAAAGAAGCAGAAGCTGTGTTCCAGTAGCCATGTCTCTTGAAGATGATTGTGTAATGATATAGCTTTTGCAATGTGACTCCGTGATTGTGAAAATCTTGTGTCTGATGCTTCTTTTATCTACCTTATGGACAGATGAGTAAAACATATGGATTAAAAATAAATAAATAATAGGGGGAACAAATGTTAAAATAAATATAGTATATTGAAATGCTAGTGATCAATGAAAGAGAAGGGTAAGGGGTATGGTATATATGAATTTTTTTGTTTTCTTTTTATTTCTTTTTCTGAATTGATGCTAATGTTCTAAGAAATGATCAGGATGATGAATATACAACTATGTGATGAAAGAAAAAAAAGCAGAGCAATATGATGTATCCTTTTAAATGGGAGGGTAGGGATTTTCATTAACAGTATACTTTATCTTATCAGTATATCTGCCAAAAGAACAATGATGGACCAAAAAGTTGATCATTATAAAGATTTTAATGTATAGTTTGAACCCTAGACATACATCTTTAGGACTTTTTCTTTACCTCGATGTCCTGTTGACAAGCAGAATTTAACTAGTTCAGAGCCACATTTCTGCCATTTTCCTTTTGACAAATATGTTCTTCCTGTGCCAGAATCTTATTTATTTTGGTCCAACCACCATCCCAGTCATCCAGGCTTGTAATTGTCATCAGTTGTGATGTCTCTCTTCCCAGTGCTACTTAATTGCTGATTGAGGACCACTGATCCTTCCCATCAATTCCCAGGCCAACCCCCCTAGTTCACCTCTTGAGAACCTCCCATTTGTACTATTGAAGTAGCCTGCTCCGAGGTCTCACCCATGCAGCCCTCTTCAGACACGGCTGGTGCACGAATCTCCCTAGAGTACTTCTCTCATTAGAAATTCTTCAAGTGCCTCACCATTGCCTGCCAAGGACCTCTGCAAGCTCATCCCCACCCCTTTTCTCCACTCTAGCTAAGTACTCTGACTCTTAGCTACTCCAGAATATAAACAGTTCTTTGACTTCATCCTGTTCTTTATAGCCTCTTGGCCTTTGTAGTTGCCCTTTTCCTAAACAATAACAGCTTTATTGAGACATGTCACATACTGTACAATTTAACCATTTACGTTTCCACTTCCATGTTTTAAGATATATTTACAGTTATGCAATCACCATGACAATCAGTTTTCGTTACCCAGAAGAGAAACAGCTATCCATTAGCAGTCATTCCCCCTTCCTTCCTTCCTTCCTCCTCCTAGCCCATCAATAATCTTTTTCTGTCTCTATAGATTTACCTATTCTGGACATTTCATGTAAATGGAATCATACAGTATGTGTTGTTTTTGTGACTGCCTTCTTTCACCTAGCTTAATGTTTTCAAGGTTCATCCATGTTGTGGTATGTTTAGATACTTCTTTCCTTTTATTACTATATAAAATAATAGTAATTGTGTGTTTATATGTATATCATATTTTGTTTTAATTCATACCATATTGTATTTTTTCCATTCATCAGGTGATAAACTTTTGGGTTGTTCCCCTTTTAAGCTGTTGTAAATAATGCTGCTGGGAACATTCGCATAAACTTCTGTGTGGATATGTTTCATTTCTCTTGCATAAGTACCTAGGAGTAGACTTGCTGGGCTATACAGTAACTCTTGAGTTGAGACTTCTGAGAAACTATCAGATTTTTACAAGGTGCTGAGCCATTTTTATGTTCCCACCTCCATATCCTTGGAGTGGGAACATATGTTCCAGTTTCTCCATATCCTTGCCACCATCTTGTCTTTTTGATTATAGCTATCCTAGTGAATGTGAAGTGCTATCTCATTGTGGTTTCGATTTTTGTTTCCCTGGTGGCTGATGATGTTGAGTATCTTTTCATGTTGAGTATCTTTTCATGTACTTATTGACCATTTGTATGTCTTTGTTGCAAAAATGTCTATTAAGATCCTTTGCCCAGGACTTCCGGAGAAGATGGCGGCTTAGTAAGACGCGCGGGTCTTAGTTCCTCCTCCAGAAAAGCAACTAAAGAAACAGAAACAATATGAAACAGCTCCCGGAGTCACGACAGAGACGAAAAAGACAGCGTACCCCATTCTGGAACAGCTGAACGGGCAGGGAGAATCTGCTGCGGTGAGATACCCGAGGGGCGCGGGTTTTCCCGGCTGGGGCGGCTGGCGACTGGGGTCCCCTCCACGCACGTGGCTCCCCGGTCTGACTGGGAACGTTGGATAGCGGGGCCCTCCCGTCACGCTTGGCGTTTCGGGCCAGCTGGGCAATTAGGACCGGCACTCTCCCAAGCCGCGGAGGCCAGCGACCCCCGCCTCCACGCGCGGTTTCCCGGGCCGACTGCCGTGCAGACAGACGAGCGCCACGAGCGCCACCTACTGGGCAGGAAAAGAAAAACAGAGCCCAGAGATTTCACAGAAAAAGCTTTCAACCAGCTGGGTCCCACACCCAGGGAGATCTGATCAAATGCCCAGACACCAGCAGAAAATAATGGATGACGCTCGGAAAATTGAAGATATGGCCCAGTCAAAGGAACAAACCAATAGTTCAAATGAGATACAGGAGCTGAGACAACTAATGCTGAATATACGAACAGAAATGGAAAAACTCTTCAAAAACCAAATCAATAAATTGAGGGAGGACATGAAGAAGACATGGGCTGAACAAAAAGAAGAAATAGAAAATCTGAAAAAACAAATCACAGAACTTATGGGAGTGAAGGACAAAGAAGAAAAAATGGAAAAAACAATGGATACCTACAATGGTAGATCTAAAGAGACAGAAGCTACAATTAGTGAACTGGAGGATGGAACATCTGAATTCCAAAAAGAAACAGAAACTATAGGGAAAAGAATGGAAAAACTTGAGCAGGGGATCAGGGAACTGAATGACAATATGAAGCGCACAAACATACGTGTTGTGGGTGTCCCAGAAGGAGAAGAGAAGGGAAAAGGAGGAGAAAAACTAATGGAAGAAATTATCACCGAAAATTTCCCAACTCTTATGAAAGACCTAAATTTGCAGATCCAAGAAGTGCTGCACACCCCAAAGAGAATAGACCTAAATAGGCGTTCTCCAAGACACTTACTAGTTAGAATGTCAGAGGTCAAAGAGAAAGAGAGGATCTTGAAAGCAGCAAGAGAAAAACAATCTGTCACATACAAGGGAAACCCAATAAGACTATGTGTAGATTTCTCAGCAGAAACCATGGAAGCTAGAAGACAGTGGGATGATATATTTAAATTACTAAAAGAGAAAAACTGCCAACCAAGACTCCTATATCCAGCAAAATTGTCCTTCAAAAATGAAGGAGAAATTAAAACATTTATAGACAAAAAGTCACTGAGAGAATTTGTGACCAAGAGACCAGCTCTGCAAGAAATACTAAAGGGAGCACTAGAGTCAGATACGAAAAGACAGAAGAGAGAGGTATGGAGTAAAGTGTAGAAAGAAGGAAAATCAGATATGATATATATAATACAAAAGGCAAAATGGTAGAGGAAAATATTATCCAAACAGTAATAATACTAAAAGTTAATGGACTGAATTTCCCAATCAAAAGACATAGAATGGCAGAATGGATTACGACCCAGCAATACCACTGCTAGGTATCTACTCAAGGGACTTAAGGGCAAAGACACAGACAGACATTTGCACACCAGTGTTTATAGCAGCATTATCTACAACTTCAAAGAGATGGAAACAGCCAAAATGCCCATCAACAGACGAGTGGCTAAACAAACTGTGGCGTATACCTACGATGGAATATTATGCAGCTTTAAGACAGACTAAACTTATGAAGCATGTAATAACATGGATGGACCTAGAGAACATTATGCTGAGTGAGTCTAGCCCAAAACTAAAGGACAAATACTGTAAGGTCCCACTGATGTGAACCGACATTCGAGAATCAGCTTGGAATATATCATTGGTAACAGAGACCAGCAGGAGTTAGAAACAGGGTAAGATAATGGGTAATTGGAGCTGAAGGGATACAGACTGTGCAACAGGACTAGATACAAAAACTCAAAAATGGACAGCACAATAATACCTAAGTGTAATGTAACTAGGTTGGAACACTGAATGAAGCTGCACCTGAAATATGGTTTTTTGTTTGTTTGTTTGTGTGTTTGTATCTTTTGTTTTTGTTTTTTTTCTTTTTCCTTTATATATATATATATAAGTAGTATTATTATTTTAATTCTCTTCTCTATATTAACATTCTATATCTTTTTCTGCTGTTTTGCTAGTTCTTTTTCTAAATCGATGCAAATGTACTAAGAAATGATGATCGGGCGGGCCGCGGTGGCTCAGCGGGCAAAGTGCTTGCCTGCTATGCCGGAGGACCTCGGTTCGATTCCCGGCCCCAGCCCATGTAACAAAAAACGGAAAAACAAAATACAATAAAACAAGAAAATGTTTAAAGTTGTTTCCCTTTCTTCCTTCCTTCCTTCCTTCTATCCTTCCTTCCTTCTCTCTGTCTTTCCTTTAAAAAAAAAAAAAAAAAAAAGAAATGATGATCATACATCTATGTGATGATACTAAGAATTACTGAGTGCATTTGTAGAATGGAATGATTTCTAAATGTTGTGTTAATTTCTTTTCTTTTTTTTTGATTAATAAAAAAATTTAAAAAAAAAAAAGATCCTTTGCCCATTTTTAGGTGGAGTTATTTGTCTTTCTGCAGTTGTAAGAGTTTATATATTCTAGGTATACATCCTTTATCAGATATATGATTTGCAAATGTTTTTTTCACATTCTGTGGGTTGCCCTTATACTTTCTTGATAGTGACCCTCTTTAAGCACAAAAATTTTTAGTTTTGATACTGTCGGGAGTATGTTTTTCTTTTGTTGCTTTTACTTTTGATTTCATAGCTAAGAAACCATTGCCTTATGTAAGGTCCTGACAGTTTACACCTGTGCTTTCATCTCAGCGTTTCATAGTTTTTGTTTTTACATTTGGGTCTTTGATCCATTTTGAGTTATTTTTTACATGTGATATGAAGTAGGGTTCCATCTTCATTCTTATGCACTTGGATATCTTTTTTTCCCAGTGTGATTTGTTGAAGACTGTTCTTTCCCTGTTGAATTCCCTTGGCACCCTTGTTGATGATCAGCTGTAAATTTGAGGTGTTTATTTCTGCACTCTCAATTCTATTCCACTGATCTGTATGTCATTATGGTAGTACCACACTGTCTTTGTTACTGGAGTTTAAGAAGCGTGAGTCCTCCAACTTTGAACATTTTTCAAGATTATTTTGTCTATTCTGGGGACCTTGAATTTTCACAAAATTTGTAGGAATAGTTTGTTAATTTCTACAGAGGAGCCAGCTGGGGTTTAAATAGAAATTACGTTAAATCTGTAGATCAGTTTGGGAAATATCTCCATTTTAACAATATTGTCTTCTGCTTAATGAACATAGGCTATCTCTCTATTTTTTAGTTCCTCTTTCATTTCTTTCAACAGTTTTGTATTTTTCAGAGTATAAATTTTGCACTTTTTTCAGAGTATAAATTTTGCACTTTTGCAAAATTTTATTTTTTACGTATTTTATTCTTTTTTACATATTTTATTTACAAATTTATTTTTTACATATTTTATTCTTTTTTACATATTTTATTTATTTTTTACATATTTTATTCTTCTTGATACTATTGTAAATAGAATTGTTTTTAACTTGTTTTTGGAGGGTTCAAGTGTGTAGAAATAGAATTAAAATTTTTTTTATTCATGTTGTACCTGGCAACCTTTCTAAACTCATTCATTTCAATAGTATTTTAATGGCTGCTTGAGGGTTTCCTATAGCTAAGATCATGCCATCTATGGTAGTTAGGTTCAGTTGTCAACTTGGTCAGGTGAAGGTGCCTAGCTCTGTTGCTGTGGACATGAGCCAATGGTATGTGAAGCTCATCTGTTGCTGATGACATCTGCAGTTGGCTAGGAGGTGCGCCTGCTGCAATGAATGATGTTTGATTTAATTGGCTGGTGCTTAAATGAGAGAGATCAACTTAGCACAGCCTTTGGAACCCAGAGGCCTGGAGAGAAGCCAGCAGAGATCGCCCTGTGCCTTCCCATGTAAGAAATAACCTCAGCTGAAAGTTAGCTGCCTATCCTCTGAAGAACTATATGTTTTTAATTAAATAAACCCCCTTTTATAAAAAGCCAGTCCATCTCTAGTGTGTTGTATTCTGGCAGCTAGCTAACTAGAACACCATATGAAAAGAGAGATGGTTTTACTTCATTTCCAATCTGGCTGCTACTTGCCTAATTGCCCTCTTCATAACTTCCACTACGATGGTTATTAGAAGTGGTGAGAGCAGACAGACATCCTTGTCTTGTTTTTAACCATGGGGACATCTAACCAAATTTTGAAGTCTTCAGGGGCCATCTCTTCTGTGGGTCCTGTTTACTGATAAGTTTTTTTTCTTTCTGTAATCTGTATGACTTTACATTTTATTTTGGGCTTATTGCTTTGTATATTTCTTTTTATAACTATGCATAACTAGCATCTTGTAGGACAGGAGATTATGCTTTGTCTTTAGGATTCCCAATAATAACTTATGTTTGTTTTATAGCTTACTGTGTGCTGATTCTGTGTACCAATTTTAAATTTTATTATCACATTTAGTCTTCACAATAGCTTAGTCTGGTAAATGGTCTTTTTTGGGGGGGGTCATAGGGGGGAGGTGCATGGTTTGGGAAACAAATGGTAGATAGTCTTATTTACCCATTTACGAGAGGAAACTTAAATATAGGAAGCTTAATAATTAGCCAGCCTGTGGTAACATAGCTCTGTAGGAGACAATAATGTATATAGTTAGATAATAAACAGAAAATATTAAATACCTGAACTTGACAAATTGAATAGATTCTTGTGTTTGAGGAGATACCTTAAAAAATGATTCACATCAAAATGCCAGAGCTGTATTTAAATGATGCCATAAACAGTATAAATACTCATAGACAATAAAATAGAAATAGAAAGGAAAAGCAGGAAATATATTCTTTAGGTTTCCAGTGCCATAGTCTTGAGACCCTTCTCGACTAACAGTGATGGTAGTAAATGCTGCCCTTCACTTTGTGATTAATTATATAACTATGTTGGTAGAGGAAAACTTGTATTCATCGCCATCGAAACTCTTATCTTAAACCTAGGTTTTTAGACATTTAGTCCTAGGGAAAAGCAGCAATTTCTGCTGTTGCCTGTTTTGGATGTTTTTGTTTAGAAGAAGTTAAACTGTTGAGATTCCTGGTGATGGTCAAGATGGACTAAGGCCACTATAGCCTCTTTCTTCCCGTTCACTACAACTAAAGCCTCTGTAGAGAATTTGAAAAGTAACTACCTGTGAGTTCTGTAAAGTGAATATTAGCAGGCTGATGGTGAAGAGGAGGGAGAATCAGAACAAAAGCCATATGGTAATGTGTTTTTTAGTTCCTCCTCCAGACCCACCCCCCCTCCCTACCCCCCATTTATCTCCTGGCTTTTATCCAGAGCCTGCCTGAGTTGCAAGACTGGACAGTAGCTAGATATTTCCTCTTTCAGGCCTGAGGCTACAGAACAAGGCCCTTGGAAGTTGGAGTGTGTGTGGGAAATCCCAGAGAGGAAGAGAGCTGGGTAAGGGGATTTCCTAGGTCTTTTATGAACTGATGTTTGTCTGGACTCATCTCCAGACTGCACATGCTGGGAACAGATACAAAGAAGCGTGACAAAGGCTTTGAGTAGCGTGCTCAGGCTACTCAGTCATGCATTAGTCTGGTATATGAGTGCAGCCTGTGCCTAGCAAACTTTTGAGGACTGAAATGACGTTGGAACTCCTGCTCACAGAAGACAAGGTACAACTCATGGTCTGAACCAAACCAGGTTGATAGCTTACCAACACGAAAGATATCAATCTCTAGAGAAATTTAACATGACCCAGAGTCTCACCATAATCAAAATGTCCAGGATAAAATCCCAGATTACCCAGTATACAGAGAATGAAGAAAATATGATGAATTTGCAAGGGAAAAAAAAAATCGACCAATGCAGATTCCAAGATGACACATAAATTGAATTCACCAAAGGCTTTAAAGTAGCTATGTGACTATGCTCCGTGTAGTAAAGGTAAACACTCTTGAAATGAAAGAAAACCAAAAGAACCAAAAGGAAATTTTTTAAAACTATTTTTTATTAATTAGAAAAAATTAACAAAACATTTAGATATCATTCCATTCTACATATACAATCAGTAATTCTTAATATCAACACATAGTTGCATATTCATCATTTCTTAGTACATTTACATCAATTTAGAAAAAGAAATAAAAAGACAACAGAAAAAGAAATAAAATGATAATAGAGAAAAAAAGGCTATACATACCATACCCCTTACCCCTCGCTTTCATTTACCGCTAGCATTTCAAACTGAATTTATTTTAACATTTGTTCCCCCTATTATTTATTTTTATTCCATATGTTCTACTCTTCTGTTGATATAGTAGCTAAAAGGAGCATCAGACATAAGGTTTTTTTTTTTTTTTTTTTTTTGACTGTTGAATTTTAGTAATTCTTTTTTTTATTAATTAAAAAAAGAAGTAACAAAACAATTAGAAATCATTCCAATCTACATGTACAATCAGTAATTCTTAATAACATCACATAGTTGCATATTCATCATTTCTTATACATTTGCATCGATTTAGAAAAAGAAATAAAAAGACAACAGAATAAGAATTAAAACAATAATAGAAAGAAAAAACAAACAAACAAACAAAAAAACAAAAAACCTATACCTCACATGCAGCTTCATTCAGTGTTTTAACATAATTGCATTACAATTGGGTAGTATTGTGCTGTCCATTTCTGAGTTTTTATATCCAGTCCCGTTGTACAGTCTGTATCCCTTCAGCTCCAATTACCCGTTCTCTTTTTTTTTTTTTTAATTAATGGAAAAAAAGAAATTAACCCAACATTTAGAGATCATACCATTCTACATATGCAATCAGTAATTCTTAACATCATCACATAGATGCATGATCATTGTTTCTTTTTTTTTTTTTAATTTTTTTATTAATCAAAAAAAAGAAAAGAAATTAACACAACATTTAGAAATCATTCCATTCTACACATGCACTCAGTAATTCTTAGTATCATCACATAGATGCATGATCATCATTTCTTAGTACATTTGCATCGATTTAGGAAAAGAAATAGCAAAACAGCAGAAAAAGATATAGAATGTTAATATAGAGAAGAGAATTAAAATAATAATACTAATAATATATATATATATAAAAAGGAAAAAGAAAAAAACAAAAACAAAAGATACAAACACACAAACAAACAAACAAAAAACCATATTTCAGGTGCAGCTTCATTCAGTGTTCCAACCTAGTTACATTACACTTAGGTATTATTGTGCTGTCCATTTTTGAGTTTTTGTATCTAGTCCTGTTGCACAGTCTGTATCCCTTCAGCTCCAATTACCCATTATCTTACCCTGTTTCTAACTCCTGCTGGTCTCTGTTATCAATGATATAGTCCAAGCTGATTCTCGAATGTCGGTTCACATCAGTAGGACCATACAGTATTTGTCCTTTAGTTTTTGGCTAGACTCACTCAGCATAATGTTCTCTAGGTCCATCTATGTTATTACATGCTTCATAAGTTTAGTCTGTCTTAAAGCTGCATAATATTCCATCGTAGGTATACGCCACAGTTTGTTTAGCCACTCGTCTGTTGATGGGCATTTTGGCTGTTTCCATCTCTTTGAAGTTGTAGATAATGCTGCTATAAACACTGGTGTGCAAATGTCTGTCTGTGTCTTTGCCCTTAAGTCCTTTGAGTAGATACCTAGCAGTGGTATTGCTGGGTCGTAATCCATTCTGCCATTCTATGTCTTTTGATTGGGAAATTCAGTCCATTAACTTTTAGTGTTATTACTGTTTGGATAATATTTTCCTCTACCATTTTGGCTTTTGTATTATATATATCATATCTGATTTTCCTTCTTTCTACACTTTACTCCATACCTCTCTCTTCTGTCTTTTCGTATCTGACTCTAGTGCTCCCTTTAGTATTTCTTGCAGAGCTGGTCTCTTGGTCACAAATTCTCTCAGTGACTTTTTGTCTATAAATGTTTTAATTTCTCCTTCATTTTTGAAGGACAATTTTGCTGGATATAGGAGTCTTGGTTGGCAGTTTTTCTCTTTTAGTGATTTAAATATATCATCCCACTGTCTTCTAGCTTCCATGGTTTCTGCTGAGAAATCTACACATAGTCTTATTGGGTTTCCCTTGTATGTGACAGATTGTTTTTCTCTTGCTGCTTTCAAGATCCTCTCTTTCTCTTTGACCTCTGACATTCTAACTAGTAAATGTCTTGGAGAACGCCTATTTGGGTCTATTCTCTTTGGGGTGCGCTGCACTTCTTGGATCTGCAAATTTAGGTCTTTCATAAGAGTTGGGAAATTTTCAGTGATAATTTCTTCCATTAGTTTTTCTCCTCCTTTTCCCTTCTCTTCTCCCTCTGGGACACCCACAACACGTATATTTGTGCGCTTCATATTGTCATTCAGTTCCCTGATTCCCTGCTCAAGTTTTTCCATTCTTTTCCCTATAGTTTCTGTTTCTTTTTGGAATTCAGATGTTCCATCCTCCAGTTCACTAATTGTAGCTTCTGTCTCTTTAGATCTACCATTGTAGTTATCCATTGTTTTTTCCATTTTTTCTTCTTTGTCCTTCACTCCCACAAGTTCTGTGATTTGTTTTTTCAGATTTTCTATTTCTTCTTTTTGTTCAGCCCATATCTTCCTCATGTCCTCCCTCAATTTATTGATTTGGTTTTTGAAGAGTTTTTCCATTTCTGTTCGTATATTCAGCATTAGTTGTCTCAGCTCCTGTATCTCATTTGAACTATTGGTTTGTTCCTTTGATTGGGCCATATCTTCAATTTTCCGAGCGTCATCCATTATTTTCTGCTGGTGTCTGGGCATTTGATCAGATCTCCCTGGGTGTGGGACCCAGCTGGTTGAAAGGTTTTTCTGTGGAATCTCTGGGCTCTGTTTTTCTTTTCCTGCCCAGTAGGTGGCGCTCGTGGCGGTCGTTTGTCTGCGGGGCAGTCGGCCTGGGAAACCGCGCGTGGAGGCGGGGGTCGCTGGCCGTGGCTTGGGGGAGTGCCGGTCCAAATTGCCCAGCTGGCCCGAGACGCCAAGCGTGACGGGAGGGCCCCACTATCCAACGTTCCCAGTCAGACCGGGGAGCCACGTGCGTGGAGGGGACCCCAGACGCCAGCCACCCCAGCCGGGAAAACATGCACCCCTCGGGTATCTCACAGCAGTGGATTCTCCCTACCCGTTCAGCCGTTCCAGAATGGGGTACGCTGTCTTTTTTGGTCTCTGTCGTGACTCCGGGAGCTGTTTTGTATTGTTTCTGTTTCTTTAGTTGCTTTTCTGGAGGAGAACTAAGACCCGCGCGTCTTACTAAGCCGCCATCTTCTCCGGAAGTCCAGACATAAGGTTTTTACATTCACAGAGTCTCATTGTGAAAGCTATATCATTGTTCAATCATCATCAAGAAACATGGCTACTGGAACACAGCTCTACATTTTCAGGCAGTTCCCTCCAGCCTCTCCACTACATCTTGAACAACAAGGTGATATCTACTTAATGCGAAAGAATAACCTCCAGGATAACCTCTCGACTCTGTTTGGAATCTCTCAGCCATTGACACTTTGTCTCATTTTACTCTTCCCCCTTTTGGTAGAGAAGTTTCTCTCAATCCCTTGATGTTAATTCTCAGCTCGTTCTAGGGTTTTTCTCAGTCCCTTGATGCTGAGTCTCAGCTCTTTCCAGGATCTCTGTCCCACATTGCCAGGAAGGTCCACACCCCTGGGAGTCATGTCCCACGCAGAGAGGGTGAGGGTGGTGAGACTACTCATCGTGTTGGCTGGAGAGAGGGGCCACATCTGAGCAACAAAAGAGGCTCTCTTGGGGGTGACTCTTAGGCCTAAATTTTAAGTAGACTTAACCTATCCTTTGTGGGGTTAAGTTTCATGTGAACAAACCCCAAGACTGGGGGCTCAACCTATTGCTTTGGTTGTCCACACTGCTTGTGAGAGTATCAAGAATTCAACTTGGGGAAGTTGAATTTCTCCCCACTCTCACCATTCCCCAAAGGGGGCTTGCAAGTACTTTTCCAGTCACTGATCAAATCATTCTGGTATTCATCGGGGGATCACTCTGGACAAACCAACAAAATCTCATGTGCTACCTGAGATTCCAAGTACTTATGACGTTCAATCAAACTATCTACATGAGTTATATTAGGAAATGCTCTAGTCAAAATCTAAATTTTGTAACAAATAAACATTTTTTGCTTTAGTCTCACACATAAGGTGACATTTTGAAGTATTAATTATCTATTTTCAGCACCCTGCAATAATGACATTCCTTTGTTCTTCCTCATGCAAAAACATTTTTAAAATTTGTACGTTGTATATTTCACTATTATTATACACTCTAGGCATTCCTAGATTATAACATCTCGATCTTTAACATCTATCTTTCTTTCTGATTTCATTTATGTCCCCAACCCTCCTCCCTCTGTCATTCTCACATGCAGCTTCATTTAGTGTTTTAACATAATTACATTACAGTTAGGTAGTATTGTGCTGTCCATTTCTGAGATCCAAAAGGAAATTTTAGAACTGAAAAATACATTGGAAGATAAAAATTCACAGAGTGGCCTCAATAGCAGAATTACGTTGAAAAGGAGAGTTAGTAAAGATAGGTTAATAGAAATTATCCAAACTGAAGAATTAAGAGAAAAAAGAGAACAAAGCCTCAGGGACCTCTGAGACAATATCAAAATATACTGTCATTGGAGTTTGAGAAGGACAGCAGAAAGAATCTCATAAGTAATGACTGAAAACTTTCCAAATTTGGTGAAAGACTTTACAGTAAAAGCTCAGCAAATCCCAAGCAGGATAAACTCAAAGAAAGTTACTCCATATGCATCATAATCAACCTGAAAGGCAAAGGTAAAACAGTCTTAAAAGCAGCCAGAGAAAAATGAAGGATGGTATATGGTGACCTGAAGACTGTAGAATGTCATTGAGATGCTGAAAGAAAAGAAATGTAAACCCAGAATTCTGTATCCTGTCAAAACACCATTTAGGAATGAAGGTGATGAAATAAAGAACTTCTCAGAGGAAGGAAAACTCAGAATTTGTCACCAGCAGACCTGCTCTGAAAGAAATATTAAAGGATGTTCTTCAGGTTGAAGAGAAATGATACCAGAGGGAAACTTGCAACTTCAAAAATGAAGAAAAAGCAACAAGTTGTGAATATCTATTTAAATACAATAGACTACTTTTTGCTCTTAAGTTATTTAAAATATGTATGACTGTGGAAAACAAAAGTTGTACACATTGTGTGTGTAGGGGTGTTCAGTGTATGGTGGATGTCCTAGTGACAGCTTGCCTTGCCTTTTAAGGGAAGGGAGAGGAAAGGAAATGAAGTGGTTGTAAAGCATTCACGCTGTCCTTGAAGTGGTGAAACAGTAACTTTCCGTATAAATTCCTTATTCCCCGGCCTATGATTTTCTGTGGTACATGAATGATGACTTCTTTAAGTGGCTGTTTATTTTACTTTGTATTAGAAACATATAGGTATTCCCCTGCTGCCTTCAATCTCATACCAAATAGATTGAAATATTAAATGATACTTAGACGTAACTACCTTATCAAGAAATAGTGGTTTTCCATTTGTGGTAGTGTTCTAAGTTCCCTTTTTTTAGTGTAAATTTTTATTAATAAAACCAATCACATACAATATGAACATCCTTTTTTTTTCTCACATAGCTGTATATTCATCATCATAATAATTTCTTAGAACATTTACATCAATTCAGAGAAAGAAATAAAAGGAAAACAGGAAAAAAAAATCATACATACATACCCCTTACCCGTCCCATTCGTTGGTCACCAGCATTTCAATCTACTAAATTTACTTTAACATTTGTTTCCCGTATTATTTATTTATTTATTTTTATTTTTTATAAACCTGCCATTATTTTATTAATTAAAGAAAAAAAAGAAATTAACACAACATTCAGAAATCATTCCATTCTACATATGCAATCAGTAATTCTTTTTTTTTATTAATTAAAGAAAAAAAAGAAATTAACACAACATTTAGAAATCATTCCATTCTAAATATGCAATCAGTAATTCTTAACATCATCACATAGATGCATGATCATCATTTGTTAGTACATTTGCATCGATTTAGAAGAACTAGCAACACAACAGAAAAAGATATAGAATGTTAATATAGAGAAAAAAATAATAATAATAGTAAAAAAAAACAAAAACAAAAGAAAAACCTATAGCTCAGATGCAGCTTCATTCAGTGTTTTAACATGATTACTTTACAATTAGGTATTATTGTGCTGTCCATTTTTGAGTTTTTGTATCTAGTCCTGTTGCACAGTCTGTATCCCTTCAGCTCCAATTACCCAATATCTTACCCTGTTTCTAACTCCTGCTGGACTCTGTTACCAATGACATATTCCAAGTTTATTCTCGAATGTCGGTTCACATCAGTGGGACCATACAGTACTTGTCTTTTAGTTTTTGGCTAGACTCACTCAGCATAATGTTCTCTAGGTCCATCCATCTTATTACATGCTTCATAAGTTTATCCTGTCTTAAAGCTGCATAATATTCCATCGTATGTATATACCACAGTTTGTTTAGCCACTCGTCTGTTGATGGGCATTTTGGCTGTTTCCATCTCTTTGCAATTGTAAATAATGCTGCTATAAACATTGGTGTGCAAATGTCCGTTTGTGTCTTTGCCCTTAAGTCCTTTGAGTAGATACCTAGCAATGGTATTGCTGGGTCGTATGGCAATTTTATATTCAGCTTTTTGAGGAACCACCAACCTGCCTTCCACAGTGGTTGCACCTTTGACATTCCCACCAACAGTGGATAAGTGTGCCTCTTTCTCCGCATCCTGTCCAGCACTTGTCATTTTCTGTTTAGTTGATAATGGCCATTCTGGTGGGTGTGAGATGGTATCTCATTGTGGTTTTGATTTGCATTTCTCTAATGGCCAGGGACATTGAGCATCTCTTCATGTGCCTTTTGACCATTTGTATTTCCTCTTCTGAGAGGTGTCTGTTCAAGTCTTTTTCCCATTTTGTAATTGGGTTGGCTGTCTTTTTGTTGTTGAGTTGAACAACCTCTTTATAAATTCTGGATACTAGACCTTTATCTGATATATCATTTCCAAATATTGTCTCCCATTGTGTAGGCTGTCTTTCTACTTTCTTGATTAAGATCTTTGATGCACAAAAGTGTTTAATTTTGAGGAGTTCCCATTTATTTATTTCCTTCTTCAGTGCTCTTGCTTTAGGTTTAAGGTCCATAAAACCGCCTCCAATTGTAAGTTTCATAAGATATCTCCCTACATTATCCTCTGTTTTATGGTCTTAGACCTAATGTTTAGATCTTTGATCCATTTTGAGTTAACTTTTGTATAGGGTGTGAGATATGGGTCTTCTTTCATTCTTTTGCATATGGATATCCAGTTCTCTAGGCACCATTTATTGAAGAGACTGTTCTGTCCCAGGTGAGTTGGCTTAACTGCCTTATCAAAGATCAAATGTCCATAGATGAGAGGGTCTATATCTGAGCACTCTATTCGATTCCATTGGTCGATATATCTATCTTTATGCCAATACCATGCTGTTTTGACCACTGTGGCTTCATAATATGCCTTAAAGTCAGGCAGCGCGAGACCTCCAGCTTCGTTTTTTTTCCTCAAGATACTTTTAGCAATTCGGGGCACCCTGCCCTTCCAGATAAATTTGCTTATTGGTTTTTCTATTTCTGAAAAATAAGTTGTTGGGATTTTGATTGGTATTGCATTGAATCTGTAAATCAATTTAGGTAGGATTGACATCTTAACTATATTTAGTCTTCCAATCCATGAACATGGTATGCCCTTCCATCTATTTAGGTCTTCTGTGATTTCTTTTAACAGTTTTTTGTAGTTTTCTTTGTATAGGTTTTTTGTCTCTTTAGTTAAATTTATTCCTAGGTATTTTATTCTTTTAGTTGCAATTGTAAATGGGATTCCTTTCTTGATTTCCCCCTCAGCTTGTTCATTACTAGTGTATAGAAATGCTACAGATTTTTGAATGTTGATCTTGTAACCTGCTACTTTGCTGTACTCATTTATTAGCTCTAGTAGTTTTGTTGTGGATTTTTCCGGGTTTTCGACGTATAGTATCATATCGTCTGCAAACAGTGATAGTTTTACTTCTTCCTTTTCAATTTTGATGCCTTGTATTTCTTTTTCTTGTCTAATTGCTCTGGCTAGAACCTCCAACACAATGTTGAATAATAGTGGTGATAATGGACATCCTTGTCTTGTTCCTGATCTTAGGGGGAAAGTTTTCAATTTTTCCCCATTGAGGATGATATTAGTTGTGGGTTTTTCGTATATTCCCTCTATCATTTTAAGGAAGTTCCCTTGTATTCCTATCTTTTGAAGTTTTCAACAGGAAAGGATGTTGAATCTTGTCAAATGCCTTCTGTGCATCAATTGAGATGATCATGTGATTTTTCTGCTTTGATTTGTTGATATGGTGTATTACATTAATTGATTTTCTTATGTTGAACCATCCTTGCATACGTGGGATGAATCCTACTTGGTCATGATGTATAATTCTTTTAATGTGTTGTTGGATTCGATTTGCTAGATTTTTATTGAGGATTTTTACATCTGTATTCATTAGAGAGATTGGTCTGTAGTTTTCTTTTTTTGTAATATCTTTGCCTGGTTTTGATATGAGGGTGATGTTGGCTTCATAGAATGAATTGGGTAGCTTTCCCTCCACTTCGATTTTTTTGAAGAGTTTGAGGAGAATTGGTACTAATTCTTTCTGGAATTTTTGATAGAATTCACATGTGAAGCTGTCTGAGGAAGCTTTTGAATGACTGATTCAATTTCTTTACATGTGATTGGTTTGTTGAGGTCATCTATTTCTTCTTGAGTCAAAGTTGATTGTTCATGTCTTTCCAGGAACCCGTCCATTTCATCTAAATTGTTGTATTTATTAGCGTAAAGTTGTTCATAGTATCCTATTATTACCTCCTTTATTTCTGTGAGGTCAGTGGTTATGTCTCCTCTTCCATTTCTGATCTTATTTATTTGCATCCTCTCTCTTCTTCTTTTTGTCAGTCTTGCTAAGGGCCCATCAATCTTATTGATTTTATCATAGAACCAACGTCTGGTCTTATTGATTTTCTCTATTGTTTTCATGTTTTCAATTTCATTATTTCTGCTCTAATCTTTGTTATTTCTTTCCTTTTGCTTGCTTTGGGGTTAGTTTGCTGTTCTTTCTCCAGTTCTTCCAAGTGGACAGTTAATTCTTGCATTTTTGCCTTTTCTTCTTTTCTGATATAGGCATTTAGGGCAATTAATTTCCCTCTTAGCACTGCCTTTGCTGCGTCCCATAGGTTTTGATATGTTGTGTTTTAGTTTTCATTAGCCTCGAGGTATTTACTAATTTCTCTTGCAATTTCTTATTTGACCCACTCGTTGTTTAAGAGTGTGTTGTTGAGCCTCCACGTATTTGTGAATTTTCTGGCACTCCGCGTATTATTGATTTCCAACTTCATTCCTTTATGATCCGAGAAAGTGTTGTGTATGATTTCAATCTTTTTAAATTTGTTAAGACTTGCTTTGTGACCCAGCATATGGTCTATCTTTGAGAATGATCCATGAGCACTTGAGAAAAAGGTGTATCCTGCTGTTGTGGGATGTAATGTCCTATAAATGTCTGTTAAGTCTAGCTCATTTATAGTAATATTCAGATTCTCTATTTCTTTATTGATCCTCTGTCTAGATGTTCTGTCCATTGATGAGAGTGGTGAATTGAAGTCTCCAACTATTATGGTAGATGTGTCTATTTCCCTTTTCAGTGTTTACAGTGTATTCCTCACGTATTTTGGGGCATTGTCGTTCGGTGCATAAATATTTATGATTGTTATGTCTTCTTGTTTAATTGTTCCTTTTATTAGTAGATAGTGTCCTTCTTTGTCTCTTTTAACTGTTTTACATTTGAAGTCTAATTTGTTGGATATTAGTATAGCCACTCCTGCTCTTTTTTGGTTGTTATTTGCATGAAATATCTTTTCGCAACCTTTCACTTTCAACCTATGTTTATCTTTGGGTCTAAGATGTGTTTCCTGTAGACAGCATATAGAAGGATCCTGTTTTTTAATCCATTCTGCCAGTCTATGCCTTTTGATTGGGGAATTCAGTCCATTAACATTTAGTGTTATTACTGTTTGGATAATATTTTCCTCTAACATTTTGCCTTTTGTATTATGTATATCATATCTGATTTTACTTCTTTCTACACTCTTCTCCATACCTCTCTCTTCTCTTTTCATATCTGACTCTAGTGCTCCCTTTATTGTTTCTTGCAGAGCTGGTCTCTTGGTCACAAATTCTCTCAGTGACTTTTTGTCTGAAAATGTTTTAATTTCTCCCTCATTTTTGAAGGACAATTTTGCTGGATATAGAAGTCTTGACAGTTTTTCTCTTTTAGTAATTTAAATATATCATCCCTCTGTCTTCTAGCTCCCATGGTTTCTGCTGAGAAATCTACACATAGTCTTATTGGGTTTCCCTTGTATGTGATGGATTGTTTTTCTCTTGCTGCTTTCAAGATCCTCTCTTTCTCTTTGACCTCTGACATTCTAACTAATAAGTGTCTCGGAGAACGCCTGTTTGGGTCTATTCTCTTTGGGGTGCGCTGCACTTCTTGAATCAGTAATTTTAGGTGTTTCATAAGAGTTGGGAAATTTTCAGTGATAATTTCTTCCATTAGTTTTTCTCCTCCTTTTCCCTTCTCTTCTCCTTCTGGGACACCCACAACACGTATATTTGTGCGCTTCATATTGTCATTCAGTTCCCTGATCCCCTGTTCAAATTTTTCCATTCTTTTCCCTATAGTTTCTGTTTCTTTTTTTTTTCTTTTTTTTTTTTTATCATTTTAAATTTTTTATTAATTAAAAAAATTACAAGAAACACAAACATTCCCAACACATACTCAGCAATTCACAATATCATCACATAGTTGCATATTCATCATCATGATCATTTCTTAGAACATTAGCATGAATTCAGAAAAAGAAATAAAAAGACAACAGAAAAATATAACAAACAAAGAAAAAAAATTTTACATGCCATACCCCTTACTGACCCTTTCATTGATCACTAACATTTCAAACTAAATCTATTTTAACATTTGTTCCCCCTATTATTTATTTTTTTTAATTTTTTTTATTAATCAAAAAAAGAAAAGAAATTAACACAACATTTAGAAATCATTCCATTCTACACATGCACTCAGTAATTCTTAGTATTATCACATAGATGTATGATCATCATTTCTTAGTATATTTGCATCGATTTAGGAAAAGAACTAGCAAAACAGCAGAAAAAGATATAGAATGTTAATACAGAGAAGAGAATTAAAATAATAATACTAATAAAAATATTTATATATATATATATAAAGGAAAAAGAAAAAAACAAAAACAAAAGATACAAACACACAAACAAAAAACCATATTTCAGGTGCAGCTTCATTCAGTGTTCCAACCTAGTTACATTACACTTAGGTATTATTGTGCTGTCCATTTTTGAGTTTTTGTATCTAGTCCTGTTGCACAGTCTGTATCCCTTCAGCTCCAATTACCCATTATCTTACCCTGTTTCTAACTCCTGCTGGTCTCTTTTACCAATGATATATTCCAAGCTGATTCTCGAATGTCGGTTCACATCAGTGGGACCATACAGTATTTGTCCTTTAGTTTTTGGCTGGACTCACTCAGCATAATATTCTCTAGGTCCATCCATGTTATTTCATGCTTCATAAGTTTATCTTGTCTTAAAGCTGCATAATATTCCATCGTATGTATATACCACAGTTTATTTAGCCATTCTTCTGTTGATGAACATTTTGGCTGTTTCCATCTCTTTGCAATTGTAGATAATGCTGCTATAAACATTGGTGTGCAAATGTCCATCTGTGTCTTTGCCCTTAAGTCCTTTGAGTAGATACCTAGCAGTGGTATTGCTGGGTCGTAATCCATTCTGCCATTCTATGTCTTTTGATTGGGAAAATTCAGTCCATTAACTTTTAGTGTTATTACTGTTTGGATAATATTTTCCTCTACCATTTTGGCTTTTGTATTATATATATCATATCTGATTTTCCTTCTTTCTACACTTTACTCCATACCTCTCTCTTCTGTCTTTTCGTATCTGACTCTAGTGCTCCCTTTAGTATTTCTTGCAGAGCTGGTCTCTTGCTCACAAATTCTCTCAGTGACTTTTTGTCTATAAATGTTTTAATTTCTCCTTCATTTTTGAAGGACAATTTTGCTGGATATAGGAGTCTTGGTTGGCAGTTTTCCTCTTTTAGTAATTTAAATATATCATCCCACTGTCTTCTAGCTTCCATGGTTTCTGCTGAGAAATCTACACATAGTCTTATTGGGTTTCCCTTGTATGTGACAGATTGTTTTTCTCTTGCTGCTTTCAAGATCCTCTCTTTCTCTTTGACCTCTGACATTCTAACTAGTAAATGTCTTGGAGAACGCCTATTTGGGTCTATTCTCTTTGGGGTGCGCTGCACTTCTTGGATCTGCAAATTTAGGTCTTTCATAAGAGTTGGGAAATTTTCAGTGATAATTTCTTCCATTAGTTTTTCTCCTCCTTTTCCCTTCTCTTCTCCTTCTGGGACACCCACAACACGTATATTTGTGCGCTTCATATTGTCATTCAGTTCCCTGATCCCCTGCTCAAGTTTTTCCATTCTTTTCCCTATAGTTTCTGTTTCTTTTTGGAATTCAGATGTTCCATCCTCCAGTTCACTAATTGTAGCTTCTGTCTCTTTAGATCTACCATTGTAGGTATCCATTGTTTTTTCCATTTTTTCTTCTTTGTCCTTCACTCCCATAAGTTCTGTGATTTGTTTTTTCAGATTTCTATTTCTTCTTTTTGTTCAGCCCATGTCTTCTTCATGTCCTCCCTCAATTTATCGATTTGGTTTTTGAAGAGGTTTTCCATTTCAGTTCGTATATTCAATGTTAGTTGTCTCCGCTCCTGTTATCTCATTTGAATTGGTTTGTTCTTTTGACTGGGCCATATCTTCAATTTTCTGAGCATGATCCGTTATCTATGGCTGGCCTCTGGGCATTTAATCAGATTTCCCTGGGTGTTGGACCGAGCAGGTTGAAAGATTTTTCTGTGAAATCTCTGGGCTCTGTTTTTCTTATCCTGCCCAGTAGGTGGCGCTTGTGGCACTCGTCTGTCTGCGGGTCCGACCAGTAAAAGGTGCTGTGGGTCCTTTAACTTTGGAAAACTCTCGCTGTGGGGGAGGGTCACAATCCGACTCACCCAGCCGGCCCGGGGATCCGCTCGCGGGGAGGGTCGCCAGACGCTGCGGCTTGGGGGGCGTTTGTCCAAATTTCCCAGCCGGCCCGGGGTGCCAAGCATGGCTGGGGGGCGCCAGCTGCCGCGGCTTGGGGGAGTGCACCGTTCCCAGCCGGACTGGGAAACCACGTGTTTGGAAGGGACCCCGGTCGCCGTTCTCCGCGGCTTGGGGATCTCCGATCCAATTCTCCCAACTGGTCCGGGTTGCCACGCGTGGGTGGGGGGGCACCAGCCACCGCAGCTTGAGGGGATCGCCTGTCCACTTCTCCCAGCTGGCCCGGGAAGGAGGGAGGGAGGGACTCCGTCCGCCTGCCGCCCTGGCCCGGGGAAGCCCGCGCCCCTCGGCGATCTCACTGGAGCGGGTTCTCCCAGCCAGTAAGCCGTTCCAGAATGGGGTACGCTGTCTTCTTGGTCTCTGTCGTGGCTCCGGGGGCTGTTCTGTATCGTTTCTGCTTCCCTAGTAGCTGTTCTGGAGGAGGAACTAAGACCCGCACGTCTTACTGAGCCACCATCTTCTTCTTCTTTTTTTTTTATTAATTAAAAAAAGAATTAACAAAACAATTAGAAATCATTCCATTCTACATGTACAATCAGTAATTCTTAATAACATCACATAGTTGCATATTCATCATTTCTTAGTACATTTGCATCGATTTAGAAAAAGAAATAAAAAGACAACAGAGTAAGAGTTAAAACAATAATAGAAAGAAAAAAAAAACAAAACAAAAAACCTATACCTCACATGCAGCTTCATTCAGTGTTTTAACATAATTGCATTATAATTGGATAGTATTGTGCTGTCCTTTTCTGAGTTTTTACATCCAGTCCCGTTGTACAATCTGTATCCCTTCAGCTCCAATTACCCCTTCTCTTTTTTTTTTTTTTTAATTAACGGAAAAAAAGAAATTAACCCAACATTTAGAAATTATACCATTCTACATATGCAATCAGTAATTCTTAACATCATCACATAGATGCATGATCATCATTTCTTAGTACATTTGCATCGGTTTAGAAGAACTAGCAACATAACCGAAAAAGATATAGAATGTTAATATAGAGACAAAAATAAAAGTAAGAATAGTAAAATCAAAACAAAACAAAACAAAAACCTATAGCTCAGATGCAGCTTCATTCAGTGTTTTAACAAGATTACTTTACAATTAGGTATTATTGTGCTGTCCATTTTTGAGTTTTTGTATCTAGTCCTGTTACACCGTCTGTATCCCTTCAACTCCAATTGCCCATTATCTTACCCTGTTTCTACCCCCTGCTGGACTCTGTTACCAATGACATATTCCAAATTTATTCTCGAATGTCTGTTCACATCAGTGGGACCATACAGTATTTGTCCTTTAGTTTTTGGCTAGACTCACTCAGCATAATGTTTTCTAGGTCCATCCATGTTATTACATGCTTCATAAGTTTATCCTGTCTTAAAGCTGCATAGTATTCCATCGTATGTATATACCACAGTTTGTTTAGCTACTCTTCTGTTGATGGAGATTTTGGCTGTTTCCATCTCTTTGCAATTGTAAATAACGCTGCTATAAACATTGGTGTGCAAATGTCCGTTTGTGTCTTTGCCCTTAAGTCCTTTGAGTATATTCCCAGCAATGGTATTGCTGGGTTGTATGGCAATTCTATATTCAGCTTTTTGAGGAACCGCCAAACTGCCTTCCACAGTGGTTGCACCATTTGACATTCCCACCAACAGTGGATAAGTGTGCCTCTTTCACCGCATCCTCTCCAGCACTTGTCATTTTCTGTTTAGTTGATAATGGCCATTCTGGTGGGTGTGAGATGATATCTCATTGTGGTTTTGATTTGCATTTCTCTAATGGCCAGGGACATTGAGCATCTCTTCATGTGCCTTTTGGCCATTTGTATTTCCTCTTCTGAGAGGTGTCTGTTCAAGTCTTTTTCCCATTTTGTAATTGGGTTGGCTGTCTTTTTGTTGTTGAGATGAACAATCTCTTTATAAATTCTGGATACTAGAGCTTTATCTGATATATCATTTCCAAGTATTGTCCCCCATTGTGTAGGCTGTCTTTCTACTTTCTTGATGAAATTCTTTGATGCACAAAAGTGTTTAATTTTGAGGAGCTCCCATTTATTTATTTCCTTCTTCAGTGTTCTTGCTTTAGGTTTAAGGTCCATACTTTCCTGTTTTTTGGACCTCAGCAATGGCCTTACCTTCCTTCTGCCTGCCCATTAAATGTTGATGTTTTTTGTGATTCTGTCCTCTCTCTTCACAATATACACTCTTTCCCTAGATGATCTCACCTGTTCACAGGGCATAAAATTCTTCTAGCCTGCTCTTGAATCACAATTGCATAATTCCAACCCACCAGATTAACCTCCAGAATTCCTAGCTTTTTTTTTCTTTGGTCTGGTAGATTTCTGTACTATTGCTACTTGGGTGACCTATGAATACTTAATAATACAGTGCTCCAGCACTGAAATCTTTGCCCATCTCCAGTCTTTACACCTGTCCCTTCCTTCCTTCCCCCTTCAGTTTCCTTTGTTTTCCCTGTCTTGATTAATAGCCCGACCATCCCCGTAGTTGGCGGGACTAGACACAGGGATCATTTATGACGCTTCCTCCATGCCTCTTGATACAAGTCCTTTTCCTGTTTCTCCAGCCTGTCCCTCCTCTGTCCACTTTACTCCTACCTCCGTCCAGCATTTTTTCTCTGGACAAATACGGTGGCCTCTTAACTAGCCTATCTGTCTATAGGCTTTTCCTTTCCCATCAATTTCTCTGTATCAAACCCTCTCACCTTCTCAGATATGCCTAGCAAGATCTTACTCAGCGATGGGAGAGAGCCTCAGCACAGTTTCCCTGGAGAAGAGGTTCTGAAGACTCTGCTGCTCCACCCCCCTCAAAGCTGTTTCTTTTACCCTGAGAACACTTCTATTATGGCTCTTCTCGTATTACAGTTTACATCTTGTGTCCAGTCCTCACCTCTCATTCATAATGTACACATTGTACTGCAATTCTGTATTTGTGTATGGCTGGCCTTTTCTCTCTTTTTTTTAAAAAATGTTTTATTGAGAAATATCCACATACATACAGTCCCACCGTATTATGTAATCAGTGACATATGATTATTATCACATAGTTGTGTATTATTCACCATGATCATTTTTAGAACATTTGCGTCATTCCAGAAAAAATAAAAAGAAAAAAGAACTCATACCCTTTACCCCTCCCTCTCATTGACCCACAGTATTTCAGTCTACCCAAATTTTATACTTTATCACTCCCTATTATTTATTTTATTCATCTGTCCATACCCTGGATAAAAGGAGCATCATATACAAGCTTGTTTGTTGTTTTTTAAAAATATCTTTATTGAGAAATCTTCATGCATATACAGTCCATACTTGGTGTATAATCAGTGGCTAACAGTTTCATCACAGAGTTGTCTATTCATCACCATGATCATTTTTTAAAACATTTGCATCACTCCAGAAAAAGAAATTAAAAAAAAAAAAAAGAAAGAAAAAAACTCATATATACCATATACCTTCCCCCTCCCTCTCATTGACCACTGGTCTTTTCATCTAACCAATTTATTTTACCCTTTATGCCCTCTATTATTTATTTTATCCATATTTTGTTTACTTATCTGTCCATACCCTGGATAAAGGAGCATCAGACACAAAGTTTTTACAATCACATAGTCTCATTGTAAAAGTTTTATCTTTATATAATCATCTTCAGGACTCAAGACTACTAGAATATAGCTCAAGTTCCAGGTACTTCTCTTCAACCACTCCAATGCACCATAAACTAAAAAGGGATATCTATATAATGCATAAGAATAATGTCTAGGATAACTTCTTGACTCTGTTTGAAATCTCTCACCCATTGAAACTTTGTTTTATCTCATTTCTCTCATCTCCCTTCTGCAGACACAAGGTTTTTGCAATCACACAGTCACCTTGTAAAAGTATAAAGTTGTACAGTCTTCAAGAATCAAGGCTACTGGAATATTGGGCCTGTCTCTTAAGACTGTGAGCTCCCAGGTACACATACTAAGTTTTTTCAGTACCAGTTAGGGTACCATGTTGCCTGGAGCATAATGGTAAAATGATCAAATGAAACATTCTTTGAGTGAAAGATCAGAGTTATGTTTAGATAAGCTAAAGGGCATTATGTTTAATAAAAAAATAAGAACTTATGATCTTCTATATACTTTTCCATCTCTGGTTTTCAAATATAATTCATAGTAGCTCCGTGGTAGGTAGAAGATGCTAGTTGTTCTAGCTTCTGTCCTCATGGGAGAACTCCACTGAGCTTTTGGCAGATTTTTACCATATGAAGAAACCAAGAGGACAGAGAACAAGAGAGAAGAGGAGATGACAACAAAATCTTAAAGATAGAGAACAGACAGACCTGAGTACCAGACCCAGAAAGAGCTAAAATCTGAACTTGGGGTGGGGGTTGGGGAGGGGGACATGCCCTGCCACCTAAAAGCAAAGTGATTTGCAAAGCAGAACTCAGATAGGCCAAGGAATTGGAAGCGCCCGAGCCTCTGAAGATAGACTTGAAGCTGAGAACAGAGAAGTGGTTAAGACTAAATGCAGATAGTAATTAGCTCCTTAAAATCCTTCCCCATCCCATATCCCAGGAAAAGACTTGAGGTTTACTCTGGAGACATGGATTCCCGGACAGACAAGCTTGCAGTCCCCAGGTAGGAGACTACACCATTCCTCTCTGGAGCCAACGGGGGCATACTCACAAGTCCTTCCAAGTACAGAAAACTTCCAACGAACTTTTTAGCACTAAATGTGAGGTAGATGGCATAGGATCACCAAACATTTCAGGAAAGCCTCAAACATCAGAGGAAAAAAGCAACTTCAAGGAAGTAGACAGTGCAGGGAGCGAAAAATAATTTGTTAAATTGTTAATATTTACACTAAAGAGTTGGTATAACATCTATGAAACAATAGATTGCATTTACAAAGGTGACATTCAGTGAGCAGGAAGAGCTCTTGAAAGTTAGAAATCTGATAAGGGAAATTTAAAAATCCAATAGAAATTTCCAGGAAGAGGGTACAAAATGACAGAATGAGAAAGGAAAAGATAAAAAATGTAGAGATTCATATAGAAGATCCAAGGAGTAATTAAGACATGCAGGAAGAGAGGAGAGGAAACGCAAGTCTGACTATATCCAGATTGACAGGCTCGCTGAGACCTCGGCCCAGTGAGTGACGAAAAGACCGACTCCAAGGCATGTAATGTTGAAATTTCAGGATACTAAAGATTGGGAAGATCTTAGAATTTACCTCCATGTAGGAAAAGCACTAGGGGTTAGGAGTAAAATTGGTTTTAGATGCAGCAGCAGCAGCAGCAGCAGCAGCGGCAGCACTGAAAGCTGGAGGACAGTAGCTCCACATCTTAAAATTCTAAGGGAAAATTATTTCTAGCTTACAACTCAGGCTCATCCAGATTATGATGAAGTGTGCATATTATAAAAACTATTTTTGAGACCTGTCATACTTGAAATTTACCGTTCATACACCCTTTCTCAGAAAACTGTGGGAAGATGTAAGCCATTAAAAAAAGGAAGTAAGTCAAGAACGAGGACGTTGTTGGTAGAAATGTAAAACGGTATGGCTGCTATGGAAAACAGTTTGTTTATTCCTCAGAAAGTTAAATTTAGAATTACCATATGACCCAGTAATTTCACTCCGAGGTATAAACCCCCAAAGAATTAAAAGCAGGGACTTAAACAAATGCTTATATATCAACATTCTTAGCAGCATTACTTACAATAGCCAAAAGGTGAAAACAACCCAAGTATCCATCCACAGATGAATGGATAAACAAAATGGTATGTACAGACAATGGAATATGCATTGGGACTTAGAGAATAACTGGTCCAGATGAAGCAGGATAATGGAGAGCCCGAGTAGGGATGTCTTCAGGAGAAGAGAAAATGAAACTGATGAATAACCTAATACATCTGACTGTACTGAAGGAAGTTTTACAGATCTTCTCAACAATTTCAGAAAGTATCATAAAACCAAGCGGTAAAAGAAAGGATGCAGTTGTTCATTCTAAGAGGAAAAGGAGAAGTCTACGAAGGGAAATGCAGTCATAGTATACTTCGATGTTTGCTATAATAAGTAAATAAGAAGTGTTCACTTGACCAACAGAGGAAGAGCAAGGGGGAGGGTGAACGTAGGATATGATGGTTGAAGAGTTCAATCTTTTAATAGGAATAGGATGGATAAAGTTTGAACTGAAAAATCATGGTGTAGAAATTATGTCTGTTTTTCAGAAATGCAGAGGAAGTAGCAGATGGAAGACTGCAAGACCTGCCGGTGAATGCTTCTGAGTGGTGTGCTCGGGGTTGGGGTAGGGGGCTGTGTTCTTGCTCCAGCCTTTTAAAAATAGTCACTTCCTTTGTTGTAAATGATTGTCTACTGTATTCTAGGTGCAATTCCAGGGACAGTTGTTTGAAAAGGCCCCTCCTCCTGAGGAGCTTATGTTTTGTTGGTGGCAAGTGGACAATGCAATATAAATAAGCAAGATAAGTTTCAAATTGCTTGAGGAAAACAAAACTTGGTAATGGGCTACGGAGGGGTGTCTCGTTGGGGTCATTAGGAAGGCCTCTTGGAGGCTGCACATTTGAATCCATTCCCAAAAGGTGAGAAGATACCTGCTCTGAAAAGCAGGGAAAAGGAGTTCTAAGTGGATGGCCTGCAGGCGAGAAAGAGCCTGGCTTGTGTGCGAAACACCAGGGTTGGTGGTGAGAGCTGGGTTGGGGTGATGAAATGAGTGAGGGTCAAACTGTGTGTGTGTGTGTGTGTGTGTGCGTGCGTGCGCGTGCACGCACGCACATTTATGCACACATTCACATGCCTTTTTATTCATTCTTTTTTACTTGAGTGTAGCTTTTTCTGCTGTCCTTTTATGCATTAATTTAGTGGTTAGGTGGCTTGAACCCAGGAAGGCTAATTAATGGCTGTTGCAGCAAGCAGTCTGTAAACAAACTGACTAGTGGCTCATATTAGCTTTATTACTTTATTTTTTAAGATTGCTGATAATTACAATAATGCATACAGGCATGGGTCCAAGACAGGAAGAATTATCGTCTGCCAGCAGATCTGGTGTGAGCCGATAAAGCAGTCTATTTACTTTTAAATTTAAATGCTGCATAAAATATAGGAAAGCTGTCTTTTTTACTTGCTTTGAACTTGGAGAGGTTGCTGATCTTTCCTATTTTTATTATTTTCAAAGCTTTAATGGACATGTGACGGTAAAGTGAATTGTTTCATCAAGTCTGTTGTCCAAATAGTGTTTGCACCTGGTAAAACATTTGCAGAATAGCTGTATGGAAATTGCCTTTTGGGTTTTAAAATGTGAACCCCTCCCCCCACACACACCTTTCCCTCCTCAGTCTTGTGAAGAGTCATTTTGGCAAATTGTCATATTTTCTAGTTATGATCAAAGATAGAGGTTTATTTACCCAAGAATTTCTTTTCTGCATCATAGAATTTTAGAAATAAGGGACTAAATAAGCCTGTGATTTCCAACATTTTGGTTTTTGTGGAACAGTAAAACAAAGAAGAAAGTTGTAGCTATGTGAAGTTGCCAATTCTTAAGATAACAGACCTTTTTGAAAAAGCTCAAGCTACCCATTTACTAATTCTATTTTATGAAAACTATTTAAAGGCATAAGGTGGAAAGGACACAGTCTTAGAGACCACGACAGTCATTCTTTTTTTTTTTTATCCTACTAAATTTATTTTGACATTTGTTCCCCTTATTATTTATTTTTAATCCATATATTTTACTCATCTGTCCATAAGGTAAATAAAAGGAGCATCAGACACAAGGTTTTCACAATCACACAGTCACATTGCAAAAGCTATATCACTATACAATCATCATCAAGAAACATGGCTACTGGAACACAGCTCTCCATTTTCAGGCAGTTCCCTCCAGCCTCTCCATTACATCTTTCTTTTTTGTTTGTTAGTTTTAAAATTTTACCTTTATTTTAAAAAGTACAAATATGATTTAAAAATTTTTATAATGATTTTGCTAGTATGAAGCTATTATATTCCCCAGAAAAGCCCGCATTCTTTTTTTTTTTTTAGAAATCATACCATTCTACATATGCAATCAGTAATTCTTATCATCACATAGATGCATGATCATCATTTCTTAGTACATTTGCATCGATTTAGAAGAACTAGCAACACAACAGAAAAAGATATAGAATGTTAATATAGAGAAAAAAAATAATAATAGTAAAAAAAAAACAAAAACAAAAGAAAAACCTATAGCTCAGATGCAGCTTCATTCAGTGTTTTAACATGATTACTTTACAATTAGGTATTATTGTGCTGTCCATTTTTGAGTTTTTGTATCTAGTCCTGTTGCACAGTCTGTATCCCTTCAGCTCCAATTACCCATTATCTTACCCTGTTTCTAACTCCTGCTGGACTCTATTACCAATGACATATTCCAAGTTTATTCTCGAATGTCGGTTCACATCAGTGGGACCATACAGTACTTGTCTTTTAGTTTTTGGCTAGACTCACTCAGCATAATGTTCTCTAGGTCCATCCATGTTATTACATGCTTCATAAGTTTATCCTGTCTTAAAGCTGCATAATATTCCATCGTATGTATATACCACAGTTTGTTTAGCCACTCTTCTGTTGATGGGCATTTTGGCTGTTTCCATCTCTTTGCAGTTGTAAATAACGCTGCTATAAACATTGGTGTGCAAATGTCCGTTTGTGTCTTTGCTCTTAAGTCCTTTGAGTAGATACCTAGCAATGGTATTGCTGGGTCGTATGGCAATTTTATATTCAGCTTTTTGAGGAACCGCCAAACTGCCTTCCACAGTGGTTGCACCATTTGACATTCCCACCAATAGTGGATAAGTGTGCCTCTTTCTCCGCATCCTCTCCAGCACTTGTCATTTTCTGTTTTGTTGATAATGGCCATTCTGGTGGGTGTGAGATGGTATCTCATTGTGGTTTTGATTTGCATTTCTCTAATGGCCAGGGACATTGAGCATCTCTTCATGTGCCTTTTGACCATTTGTATTTCCTCTTCTGAGAGGTGTCTGTTCAAGTCTTTTTCCCATTTTGTAATTGGGTTGGCTGTCTTTTTGTTGTTGAGTTGAACAATCTCTTTATAAATTCTGGATACTAGACCTTTATCTGATATATCATTTCCAAATATTGTCTCCCATTGTGAAGGCTGTCTTTCTACTTTCTTGATGAAGTTCTTTGATGCACAAAAGTGTTTAATTTTGAGGAGCTCCCATTTATTTATTTCCTTCTTCAGTGCTCTTGCTTTAGGTTTAAGGTCCATAAAACTGCCTCCAATTGTAAGTTTCATAAGATATCTCCCTACATTTTCCTCTAACTGTTTTATGGTCTTAGACCTAATGTTTAGATCTTTGATCCATTTTGAGTTAACTTTTGTATAGGGTGTGAGATATGGGTCTTCTTTCATTCTTTTGCATATGGATATCCAGTTCTCTAGGCACCATTTATTGAAGAGACTGTTCTGTCCCAGGTGAGTTGGCTTGACTGCCTTATCAAAAATCAAATGTCCATAGATGAGAGGGTCTATATCTGAGCACTCTATTCGATTCCATTGGTCGATATATCTATCTTTATGCCAATACCATGCTGTTTTGACCACTGTGGCTTCATAATATGCCTTAAAGTCAGGCAGTGCGAGACCTCCAGCTTCGTTTTTTTTCCTCAAGATACTTTTAGCAATTCGGGGCACCCTGCCCTTCCAGGTAAATTTGCTTATTGTTTTTTCTATTTCTGAAAAATAAGTTGTTGGGATTTTGATTGGTATTGCATTGAATCTGTAAATCAATTTAGGTAGGATTGACATCTTAACTATATTTAGTCTTCCAATCCATGAACACGGTATGCCCTTCCATCTATTTAGGTCTTCTGTGATTTCTTTTAACAGTTTTTTGTAGTTTTCTTTGTATAGGTTTTTGTCTCTTTAGTTAAATTTATTCCTAGGTATTTTATTCTTTTAGTTGCGATTGTAAATGGGATTCGTTTCTTGATTTCCCCCTCAGCTTGTTCATTACTAGTGTATAGAAATGCTACAGATTTTTGAATGTTGATCTTGTAACCTGCTACTTTGCTGTACTCATTTATTAGCTCTAGTAGTTTTGTTGTGGATTTTTCCGGGTTTTCGACGTATAGTATCATATCGTCTGCAAACAGTGATAGTTTTACTTCTTCCTTTTCAATTTTGATGCCTTGTATTTCTTTTTCTTGTCTAATTGCTCTGGCTAGAACCTCCAACACAATGTTGAATAATAGTGGTGATAGTGGACATCCTTGTCTTGTTCCTGATCTTAGGGGGAAAGTTTTCAATTTTTCCCCATTGAGGATGATATTAGCTGTGGGTTTTTCATATATTCCCTCTATCATTTTAAGGAAGTTCCCTTGTATTCCTATCTTTTGAAGTGTTTTCAACAGGAAAGGATGTTGAATCTTGTCAAATGCCTTCTGTGCATCAATTGAGATGATCATGTGATTTTTCTGCTTTGATTTGTTGATATGGTGTATTACATTAATTGATTTTCTTATGTTGAACCATCCTTGCATACCTGGGATGAATCCTACTTGGTCATGATGTATAATTCTTTTAATGTGTTGTTGGATACGATTTGCTAGAATTTTATTGAGGGTTTTTGCATCTGTATTCATTAGAGAGATTGGTCTGTAGTTTTCTTTTTTTGTAATATCTTTGCCTGGTTTTGGTATGAGGGTGATGTTGGCTTCATAGAATGAATTAGGTAGTTTTCCCTCCACTTCGATTTTTTTGAATCTCCATTACATCTTGACTAACAAGGTGATATCTATTTAATGCATAAGAATAACCTCCAGGATAACCTCGGACAGTTGTTCTTTAAGAGGACAGTTAGTAATTCTGCACCTTTATCTGTTTTTGGGTGCACACATGCACACCACGCCTTGGGTTCCTTGGCAGTGTCCATTCCTTTCTTCTCCCCGTTCCCATGGACTTCTGCCTCCTGACTCCCCCCCATGCCTTTCTCTCCTGTTTGTATTCCTTCTGCTTAGAAAGAACTCCAGGAAACTGGATTAAGACCCAACCTCAGTCAGTTGGGCCATCTCTCTTCAAGAGATCCTATTTACAGTGAGTTCACGCTCACAGAAATGGAATTAAGATTAAGAACATGTCTTTTATTTTGGAGGGTTGGGGTTTATAATTCAGCCTGTCATGGCCCCTTATGAGTCATGGAATACCTGCTTTAAAACACTAATAAAAACCATCCTGCAAATTAAAACATGTATGATTCCAGCTGCATGGCTTTGTCTTCTTATCTTTTCCTGGATGCTATATTAAAGAAAAGGAGATCCAGTGAAACCAATTTCAGATCTCTGAATTGACATTGGCTATTCATGTTTGTGGTTTTAACATTTGAAGTCAGGTTTGTAGTATTTTAGTCACATCAGACATGGTAGATAGTTTCTCAACTTAACCTTGATAAAATCACGAAGCTGAGTATTTAGGAATCTGTCTGAAGAATAGGATATTTAAAAAATATAATTCTTTACATTTCGAATACATGAAATACTCAAAATTTGTTAAGAATTCCTTGGTTTCTATGACTGTGACTTAATACGTGTAAAAGCCAAAAAATATAGACTATCAAAATATAACACCAAACAAAAAAATACTAGCTATCAGATAGGCCAGAAAGATGCTTTTTTTATTTTTATTTTTAACTTTTTTTATTGTACAGTATAACATACAAAACAAAAAAATAAAAAAGCAATCATTTTCAAAGCACTCTTTGAGTAGTTACAGACAGATCCCAGAGTTTGTCATGGGCTACCATACAATTCTCTCATATTTTTCCTTCTAGCTGCTCCAGAATATAGGAGGCTAGAGGGCTTAAATATTCTTTTGTCATTACAGTCGACTTTTTTCCTTCTTTTTTTTTTGTGAAAAATAACATATATGCAAAAAAGCTATAAATTTCGAAGCACAGCACCACAATTAGTTGTAGAACATATTTCAGACTTTGACATGGGTTACAATTTCACAATTTTAGGATTTTACTTCTAACTAATCTGAAATACTGGAGACTAAAAGAGATATCAGTGTAATGATTCCGCATTCATATTCATTTGTTAAATCCTATCTTCTCTCTATAACTCCGCTATCAACTTTGATCTTTCCATTCCTCTCTTTAGGGGTGTTTAGGCTATGGCAATTCTAAATTTTTCATATGGGAAGGGTGTGTCACTAATATGGGGTAGGGAGATGGAACTATCTGATTTTCTGGAGAGGCTATGGTAGGTTTCAGGACTCATCTGGACCAGAGACCCATCTGGAGGTTGTAGGTTTCTGGAAAGTTACTCTAGTGTGTGGAACCCTTGTGGAATCTTATATATTACCCTAGGTGTTCCTTAGGATTGTTGATATGGTCCTGGTTGGGGGTTGGCAGGTTATGATAAGTAGCAAGGTCTAATTGAAGCTTGCATAAGAGCAACCTGCAGAGTAGCCTCTTGACTCTATAAGAACTCTCTCTGCCACTGATATCTTCTTAATTACACTTCTTTTCCCCCTTTTGATCAGGATGGAATTGTTGATTCCACAGTTCCAGGTCTGGATTCATCCCTGGGAGTCATCTCCCACATCACCAGGGAGACTTTCACACTTGGACGTCGTGTCCCATGTTGGGGGGAAGGCAATGATTTCACTTGCAGAGTTGGTCTTAGGAGACTGAGGCCACATCTGAGCAACAAAAGAGGTCCTTCAGAAGTAACTCTTAGGCATGCCTATAGGTAGTCTAAGCTTCTCTGCTACCTACATAAGCTCCACAAGGGTAAGCCTCATGATTGAGGGCATGGCCTATAGATTTGTGTCCCCAAAGTTTGACACAGTATCAGGGGACTCCCTGATGGTAAGGTTTAATAGTTCCATATTCTTTCTCCTGTCCCTCAGGGGACTTTGCCAATACTCTTTGATTATCTGCTTAATATACTCTAAGATGTGTCCAGGCCTTACAATAATCTATACAGGATTAAAGGACCTCTCAGAAGGATGCTTTCGATTTATGAGAGTATTGCCAGGTTTGTACTTGGAGAGTCCACAGAAAACTCCCCATCATTGGTATTGTTTCTGCCTGTGAATCAATAAAAGTGATTTAGAGTGAATACATTTAATTATTAATATTTAATCAGTAGCACTTCTGTCTGTTTGCTTTTTGAACTAATTTCACCCTTTTAAGGCTTAAGAAACGCACTCCTGCCCATTACCCCTGCCCCACACATGCTTATTTAGCCACTTGTAATAAATAACTGCCTAAGTAATAGTGGCCAAATGAGTTCAAAGGTGGAGCCCAAGTTCACATCATTTAGATCATCTTATATTAATACCCCAGCCTCCTGGCTTTCTGACCTTGCAGTCAGCCTGCCTTGCAAAGTCTGACAGATGACTGCCTTGCTGTGGAATCATAGCTAATTCCTTCCGTGAAAAACTTTGTTTCCTAAGCCATGTTTTTCATGCATTAGAAATTTTAGCAAATACACAGTAGGGTTCTGTTGGGTGTCATGTGAACCGAGGTTAATATTGTAGGTATCAGTCATTTTAATACCTTAAATTTGGGTGGCACTGTATTTATGTGGCACAAAAGTGAAAACTAAGTCCAAGGGAGATGAGTCACAGTGAATTGTGAGTTTACACACTAGTAAATAGAGGAAATGCATCTCAAGAAAACAGATTTAGAGAACTGACTTGCATGGTGTGCTCTTAGTCACAGCCGAGTCTCAGTTGTAACTGCAGATTCAGCTTGACCTCATTTGCGTGCCAGCCGGAAGCTGGACCAGAGTCAGGAAGCTGGCAGCTCTTGGCCATTTTCTAGGTGTAGGGTTGTATTCAATTGCTCATGTAAAAATGACACGAAATGAACCTACTTTAGGCATGCTCAGATTTAATAGGTAGAGAAGAAGCATGCGATCTCAGCCCCCTTTCATCCGTCTTGGATTAGGGAAAGCTGACCTATCCCACGGGGACTCGGATGTATCCTTCCTTCGGTGCCTGTTGTTGAAGCCCTGGTCTGTGTAATTCTAGCCAGAGAGAATTGAGTCCTCTGGGTGCACGCATTCTACCTTTGCAGTGTGTAAGCCAGCAGCCCTGCCTTAGAGACCAAAGGCCTTTAAAATCAGAGAGAACCATTCCAGAGGAGAATTTTAGGACTGTAAACACTCTTGTGCATCTGTTTTTTGACATGAAAGCATTTTATGTTTTTTAAACATAGTTTCAGTAACTTACTTTATGAAAGAGTTGTAGCTCCCATCTCAGAGAGAGGTACTTGAAAGAGAGACCCTCTGTTGAATCTCGGTACTTGGGCCCTTCCCTCGGTAATCCAAATAGACAAATTATCATGTTTCTATAAAAAGCCTGGCATACATCTAGAGCATTTTCAATCTTGGAAATGATACCTCATTTATATTTTAATATTTAAAGCTGTAATAAAAGCAGAGGTTATTTGTGAAATTTACTGCCTATAAAAATAATTTCTAACAGCTAGCATATGTCAGTGGAAGAATGATGGCTTTTTGCCCTTGGAGTCTTTCCCCCTATACCTAATTCACCAGTTCTAATAAGACTTGAGTTCATGTATAAAAAGGCCAAATATTTTCAAGTTGATGTAATGTGAACTGTCACTTTTAAAAATGGGTTTTCTCAGTTTGCTGCTGAAACTGGAAAATGCTTAATTAAGAATCCTAGTATTTTATTAAATGGTGGATCTAAATGTTTGACTGCGGATTTTTTCTTTCTTTCTTGTTTTTCAATCTACTAAATTTATTTTGACATTTGTTCCCCTTCCTGGTGATGTTAGTTTTGGTCACTTGGTTTCAGTGGTGCCCGACAGGTTTCTCTGCTGTTAAGTAATTGCATTCCCTTTTTTATTAAGCTATAATAAATATCTTGGGGTAGGAGGGCCCATTAAGACTATGCTTAACACAGGATTATTTTTTTCACTTTGTTCAGTTAAGCCCTTAAGTCTTTGGGGGAGAAATCATGACTCATGATTTGTGAATCACCAAGTACCACTGTGGACTCGAACAAACAGGAACAAAAAGATTCCAGAGGATCTTTGTATTTGTATCTGTCAGTGGATTGTGATTCTACTGACTTTTTTTAAAAACAACAAAAAACATGAGCATGCCCTGTGCTTTGCTCTCACCAGCACAGCGGTGGTCAGTGCTGCAGGTGTACTTCATTCCATGTTTATGGGAACTGGGGCTGTGTTGACCGACTTGCCAGGGGGAGCTCAAATGGTGAGTGTCTGTAAGCCACTGCTTTCCATCCAGGGACCCTGGGTTCTTTCAGGATCTTTTGGAAGATGCTCCCTCTCATGCAGGCACTTTCACAAATCCTGGAGCTAAATAAGATTCCGGGCAGTAGCTTTAGTGGGGAAAGAAGCACCAGGGCTTCCGCGTTTGCTTTGGGTTGGAAGGACTTGTGTTGGCCCCTAGCAGCTTCCCGAGGATAGGCAGTGGTTTAAATTAGGTTCAGATTTAGATTTATTTATATTTGTACATTTACTTATTGCTTTAAGTCACTTAAGATTTTCAACTAAGTTACTAGAAGCAGTTTTTACCAAGTTGAATATCTGTCCTTGTAGAGCTTAACTCTTCCCCCCAAGCCAAATTAATAAAATGGAATTTCTTATTAAGAATGAATTATTCTATGTGATTATACCAAGAGCCATTGATGGTACGCTTAGAATGGATTGTATGATGTGTGGATAAAACTGTTAAAAAAAAAAAGAATGAATTATTAATTAAAATGAAAGCACTGGGCTAGGACTGCAATTGATGCAATTTGTTTTCAAAGCCTTAGAAGTGCTGCAGTGTGCATAGGTCACAAAGGCTGGTTTAAATGCCACAGCGTGGGGCAGGAATTTTCTTTTCTAGAGGATTCCAGGTTCACAGGTACTAGAAGTGCTGACTCAGCAGTGCAGTCCCATTTGCAACAGTTAGATTAGGAAGCAGATTGATTTATATATGATGTAATGGATGCTGCGCAGTGCGTGCTTAAGAAAATGGAGAGCACATTGAATAAAAGCTTTTCAAAGCAAAGAAGTGCAGACACTACAGCCAGAATCATCCTGTTACACTCTAGGTTAGGTTGGGGTATGTTTGATTAGTTGATTCCTAGACGTGGTCCACAGAGGCTTTTTATGTTTCAGATGATACCTTCCTGAGAGTCTTTCGTGACCACAAGGATTAATCTTTCTGAACTCAGAAGTGAATCACTGCAGCATATTAGCTGTCTGGAATCATTCCAGTCCCTCTGCTCTTTCTTAGTGGTAACCGATGGGAGGATCTGTTGCTGCTTGGCTGCCTCTTCCTGTTGCTTTAACCTCTGGTATTTCGGAGTCTCTTTAGGGAAGGTGATGCTGACCACTTCAGCACAAAGATCAAATGCACTTACCAGTGATGTATTGACCTCAGCGGTTGAACCGTAACCTGAACATTTATGCAGTTGGAGCTCTTGTGGTCTTTAGCCAGCAGCCATAATGAGTAACACGTGGGACATAATCCTTGGTGCCATTGCATGGTGGCTGCCTGCACCTAAACTGGGCGTTCTAGGGCTGCAGCTGGGTGAGCTCATGGTAATTGACATCACGTCTTACCGGTTTTCTTCTTTGGAATTTAGGTGTATGTTTTCTCATTGTACTTAGGGAAGATTAGATGCCACATCTGAAATGCTTTTTGTTTAATAATCACCTTTAGCATTCATAAAACATACAAGGCTATAGAGGGAATCTAGGAAATACTGCTGAAAATTGTTTGGATTTAAATGTGGTGATTCATTGCCAGCAGGTTTGGGAGACGCTTTCCTCCTGACTTGTCAATTTGGCTTTCTCACTTATGCATTTATCTTGCCATCTTGGATTTCTCCTTTTTTTTCTTTCCTTGTGGGCTTTTGAAGAATGAAGCAAAGAATTTGGGGAGAGCACTGGGTTTGCTGTAGAAAATATCCCTGGAAGTAGGGGTGGAGGGGTAAAGGAAAATATCTGTGTATGCATTTGAAGTGAAGTGGATATCAAACTAAATAAAATTATCATATATTTAGAGTGTTAAATTTTAACCCCAAGGTAACCAGGAGGAAAATACATAAAATATATATCCAGATAGAAAGGAGAAGGCATTCAATACATATAACATAAAAAATCAAATAATTATGAAAGTAGAGCATTAACAAAAGAATTCAGGGAAAAGTAGGCATAAGACTTACAAAGACTGAATAGCAAGATGGCAGAAGAAAGGCCTGTGTTATCAGTAGGGACTTGAAATGCAAATGGATTAAACTCTATATTCAAAAGCAGAGTTTGATGATCATTTCTTCAAATGTTCATTCTGTTTCCTTCTTTTGTCTCCATGATCATACATGAGGTATGATCATGTGTATTTTGGTATTTTTTTATAGTATCCCACAGGGCTCATTATTCTTTATTCTTTTTTCTTTTCGCTCTACAGACTAGAAAATTACAATGAAACTAACTTCAAGTTTATTGATTCTTCTGCAGACTCAAATCTGCCATTGAATTCCACTAGTGAAATTTTTATTTCAGTTTTTATACTTTTAAGCAACAGAATTTGAAAATTGCTCTTTTTATAATTTTTACCGCTTTACAGAGATCCTCTCTTGGAATGTAAAATCAGTAGTTTCCTTTGCATGTATATATGAAGTCTCTAAAAATTAGCTATTTCTAATATTTATATGGAAATACAATGTTCAGGTAATCCATGTCAGATTTTAATATAGTTGTATTTTAAAATATTTTTATTGAGATATCTTCACAAAGATACAGTCCATCTAAAGTATATAATCATTGGCTCACAGAATCATCACATAGTTGTGTATTTATCACCATGATCATTTTTAGAACATTTGCATCACTCCAGAAAACAGAATAAAAAGAAAATACTCCTACATTCCTTATGCCCCTTACCCTTCCCTCTCATTGACCACTAGTCAATTTAAATCTATCCAATTTATTTTACCCCTTATCCCCCTCAATTCTTTATTTAGTTTTTATCCTTATTTTTTTTTTTAAACTCATCTGTCCATACCCTAGATAAAAGGAGCATCAGACACAAGGTTTTCATAGTCACGCAGTCACGATCGTAAAAGCTATATTGCTAAAGTCATCTTAAAGAATCAAGGCTACTGGAACACAGATTAGCGGTTTCAGGTACTTACCTCTAGCCACTCCAATACACTAGAAACTGAAAAGAGATATCTGTATAGTGCATATGAATAACCTCTTGACTCTGAAATCTCTCAACCACTGAAACTTTATTTTGTCTCATTTCTCTCCTCCCCTTTTGGTCAAGAGGCTTTCTCAGTCCCATGATACCAGGTCCTAGCTCATCCTCTGGAGTTCTGTCCCACATTGCCAGGGAAATTTACACCTCTGGGAGTCATATCCCATGTTAGGGGGGAGTGCGGTGTGTTCACCTGCCAAGTTGGCTTAGAAAGAGAGGCCATATCTGAGCAACAAAAGAAGTTCTCTGGGGGGGTGATTCTTAGATATAATTGTAAGTAGGCTTAGCTTCTGCTTTGCATAAATGAGCCTCATAGGGGTGAGTACCGAGATTGAGGGCTCAGCCTGTGGGATTGGTCGTGTCCACTGCTTGCGAGAATATCAGAAATTCCCCAGATGGGGACGTTTAGTATTTCTTCCTTCCTCCCCAGCCCCCCAAGGGGACTTTGCAAATAGTTTTGTTTTTGTTTTGCTTCATACGCTTTAATTTTACATATGTTATAAATCTCACATGCAAATAGTTTTTTATTCTCTGCCCACATTACTCTGGGATGTTTTCAGGCATCAAACTAACCTGTACAAACCAACAGTATCTCACACCCTATTCAAGATTGCATGTAATTATGGTATTCAAATAAACTGATCATACAAGTTAAATTAGATAGTACGCTACCTAAAGTATAAATTTTGCACCAAATAAACATCTCTTCCTTTGGTCTCACAGAAGTTGAAGTTTTAAAATATAGACCGTATCATCCTTTACCTTTGTCCTGTATCCAGATCAGCTTCATCCGTAGCTCTATCAGATCAGGAAAAATAAAATCATATCTCTAGTCGAAATTTGATCATTTTTAAAACAGTTGCTATATGGGATAATGCTGACTTGCATAGCTTCAGAACTCTTTACAGTGGGTCTCAGGTGTCAAATACCCCACGTTCTGGGGAATGACCAGATTATATACAAATTGCTCCATATTTCAGAATTTAGAAATAACAGTTACAGCTCTGGAATAGATGCAACTGCTGTAAGAGCTTGCAATCTAGGAACCTTTACAATAGGCCCCAACCTGATAACCATGCTCTCAACTTCAGTTTTCCAAGTTTGTGTATTATACTTAGTCCATATGAGTGAGACATGATACTATTTGTCTTTTTGTTTCTGACATTTCATTCAACATATGTCCTTAAGGCTGATTCACCTAGTTGCAGGCCTCACAAGGTCATTCCTTCTTGAAGCGGCTCAGTAGTCTGTTGTATGTATACAACACAGATCCTCTTCCAGTCCCCTTCCATTTGTCAGTTGCTGTATCCTTAGGCCACCTCCATCCATTGTGAATCACGAACACTTCTGCCATAAACATCAGTATGCAAATATCTCCACTCTCAGTTTTCCCAGTATGATTGCAAGATCCTACGGGAACCCCACTCTTAGCTTTCTGTAGGACTGTCCCATAGCCTTCCAAAGGGCTGAGCCTCTCAGCTTCCCTACCAACAGTGAGTAGGTACATCTCTTTCTCCACATTTTCTCTAGCACTCTCTCTATTCATTTTCAAGCAGTTTTGTTTGCACATTATACAGTCCAAGCTAAGGAAAAAGATGAGTGGTTTCTGGTATAATCACGTAGCCAAGCCTTACTACTACAGTCTATATGGGGACATTTCCTTTCATGTCCGTTTTTAAGAAGAATAAGTCTTGATAATTTATGACACCCTAATTCACGTAATCTACAGAACTAGAATAATTATGCAATTGGGAAAGACAGATAAATAGACCAGGAGAACAGAATAGAGAATGTGTAAGTAGAACCACGTATATACAGTGCCCTTATTTTCAGCAAGGGACTAAGACAATTCAGAAGGCAAAAGAATAGTCCTTTCAAAAAGTTACTAGAGAAGAATTATGCTATTGCTGTACTGAAAGATGAACTTTAACATACTTCTCAAAATTCTTAAACATTAACAGGAGATGGAGAGTAAATTGGTAAATGCTTTTGCCCATTGAAAAAAGTAATAAAACAAATAAGCAAAAAAGGAAATTTCTTGAAAGATATAACTATATAAGACAGTGTTTTCCTGCCTGGACATAGGCAAGAATTTCTAAATCACAATTGTAATGGCAATAAACATAAAATTAAAAATGATTTTTTTTATTTTAAAAGTGTCCCTGGTATTTTTCTGTGTGTGCAGAAACCTTTTTTTTTTTTAAATGTTCCTACTTGGGCAGGCCACGATGGCTCAGCAGGCAGACTTCTCGCATGCCTGCCATGCCAGAGACCTGGGTTCGATTCCTGGAACCTGCCCATGCAAAAAAAAAAAAGTCCTCTTTTGGAGACATGGGAAATTCACATCAGTCTGTAGCTTCATAGGCAATTATACTGAAGGCATAGGTTTGCCTTCTTCTTTAATAAATGATTATTCTCACAGTGGGGCTACAATAAATTTTAGTTAATAAAGGTCCTAATTGTTCTCTTCATTGGTTTTAATTGTGGTATTTACAACCTTGATCTTGGTAACAATTTAATTCCAAATTAGCTTTCCCCCAGTTATCCAACAAGTATTTTTGTGCTTTTTTCTCTTATGTTAGTAGATAGCATACTAATTTTAATATGCACTTAAGCAAAATATATGTAGGATGGTAAATTTGTTTTGGGAAAAGATCATAATGTATTTCAAAATCAAATGTAAGCGTTATCCTTGCCTGTGTAGTCCATTAGCACAGATAAATAAGAATAGCACACTTTATCCGTATATTTTGAATGTCAAATCTACCCTTTCTTTCTAACAAGAAAACTATTTCATGTTTATGTCCTCTTTTGACAGAATAACATAATCAACTATTTGGTTTAGCTCCCAGTTTTAGCATTTTTCAAAGCTGTTTAATTTTTATTTTGAAATAACTTTTGTATTAGGGGAGACTACAAAACTCCGCCATAGATATAGTCACCGGTATTGGCATATGGGTAAATGCAGGGATCAGTGCTTTTTTTGGTGCACAGTTCTCTGTAGGAGCCTTACTGTTGTAGTGCCTAAATGTTATTTCCCATCTATCATTTTTAAGCACTTCATGGCTCAGATCAGTTCATCACAGAAGGGGATAGTAGCCAAAGAAAGACTTCCTGGAATAGTTGACTATATATATCCATGAAATCCATTATAGTGTTCTCTGTCTATGTGAATGGTGCCATCACCTATGGAGGATTGCAAGGCAGATTTGACATCTTCCTCCTCCTCAGCCTGTACACCCAATCCTGCCCCTTTTACTCTGTCTAATCTCTTGACTTGGCCCCACCCCCACAGCACTTAGTCCTCCGCCCATTCTCTCTGCAATTCCAGCTTCCTGAACCATTTCCATACTGCAAACACTCATTTCCTTCAGTCTGCCAAAGAATCAGAACTGCATTTTGAAACTATTAACTTCATACATAAAACCTTTCATCAGCTTCTAGTGTTAAAGACCAAATCCTCTTTGTCTACAGACTGTGCAGCCTTGTCCTGCATCCTCTCTACCGTAGATTCAAAACTCTATTTAAGTGCCATCTTCTTCGGGAAGTTTCCCTGATCAACTCTCTAACCAAGTCTAGGCCAGATTCCTTTTTTATTTTTATTTTATTAGAGAAATTGTAATTTTACAGAAAAATCATACAGAAAATACAGAGTTTCCATATATCTGCCCCACTATTGACGTTTTGCATTAGCGTGGTACCTTTGTTACAATTGATATTATTATACTATTAACTATTTACATTAAGGTTCATGGTTTGTGTTATACAGTCCAATGGTTTTTAAAATATTTTTATTCTAATAACACATGCCACCTAAAATCCCCCACTAGCCACATTCAAATATGCAATTCAGTGGGTCTTAATAACATTCATTCACAGTGGTTTACCATCACCACCATCCATTACCAAACACACACTTGTTCAACCCTGTGTTCTTTTACTTCTTAGAACACCTCGGAATGTGCTCACACTTTCTTCGTGTGATTATTGACCTCTGATTTGGTATATTAAGGAATGGAAGTGGAAAGTAGATCTTCTAGTATTAGGGTAGACAGAAGTCGGGTTATAAATTCCCAAGTTGGAAGTATCCCAGTTGAGGATCGGAGACTTAGGTTTCCCATTGACCTTGGATTATATTAGCCCAAAGGTTGTTTTTTTATTCTGGCTCAGTCCCTGGGAAAACTTGTTTATGAAGACAAAAATAATAAATAATAAAGATCTTAAAAGGATAAAATCTACTGCCACAAACCACTGGATGACTTTGCCCTCATGCCAAAATTTTTTGGAGTAAACCTGTACTTTTCCCTCCTTGATAGGCTCTTGCAGCCAACGCGGGAACAGGATTTGCTGTCGCTGAGCCTCAAATTGCAATGTTTTGTGGCAAGTTAAATATGCATGTGAATGTTCAGACTGGGAAATGGGAACCAGATCCGACAGGCACCAAGAGCTGTTTCGGGACAAAGGAGGAAGTTCTTCAGTACTGTCACGAGGTAAGAATCTGGCAAGAAGCCAGAACCACTTTTTCCCTCCCCCAGGTCAGCGTTGAATCTGTTAGATGCTCTGTCATTCTCCACTTTGACCTAAGATCCAGGTGGTAATTAATAGGGCACCAGGACTTTTTCCTAAATATATGACATGATATATAATTGTGACTTCTCAGTGGCTCCAGCTATGTATGCTAAGAACTCATTGCTTTCCAGAAGGCTAGCAAGTACCGTAAAAGAACAGTCTAGTTACCTTGATTTCCCATGTGTTACGGGAATTTAGAATTAAAACATGATCTGTGTGGTTGTGTTTTCAATTTGCTGATATAAAGCCCCTAGTATTGTAAATGTTGATCTCAGGTCTGATTCAACTTTTCTTTTGGGTCAAAACACAACCTCAAAAAGGATAGGAGATGTTTCATTTCAACTTCTCACTACAGCTAGAATATAGGCCAGGGGGTGAAGTATTACTCCATGCTTTCATTAACAGACATTTTCCTTGATTTGTCTCTTAAATGAACTCACAGCAATTCACACATATCCTATAATGGATAGGATACAAAATGGATATGCTTTGAGCTGAAAGCATGCTTGTCCTTAAATAAACATAAAAGAATGCCTGGAAATGGTCAGAAATCTGCTTGTCAAAAGAAAACTAATGGTTACAGTATCTTTTGAATTGACCACTGCAGTGGGGACCAGGGCCAGTGGAGTGGAATCTAGATTTATATGGAGTAGTGCAGACCAGGATGGGTAAACACAGCAAGCAAAGGTCCACCAGCAAGTTGATTTAATTGTATGTGGGTGGTTTCTTTTCCTTAACAGATATATCCAGAGCTACAGATCACAAATGTGATGGAAGCAAACCAGCCTGTCAATATTGACAATTGGTGCCGGAGGGACAAAAAGCAGTGCAAGAGTCACATCGTTATACCTTTCAAGTGTCTTGGTGAGTGTTTCTTCTCAAAGTGTTTGACTATTTTTCAGGAAATGGGTTTCCCCACTCTTAAATTTAATTTTCTCTTAGCTCAGAGTGAAATGTCTTTCTTTTGAGGAGCTGAGGGCTGCCTGAGTTCACCGGGAAATGTCTCTTAGGAACATTACTTCTTTTCAATGATTATTAGCTGTCCCTCTCCCACTGTGAACATCGTTGTGTCTTTTGAGGATAAGCCTCATTCACAGTATTGAATGCTGTGCTCTCCCAACAACCAGCTTTGTCCTTGCACTGACAGGAGTGAGTGATCTAAAGCAGCCTGGGAAATAGAGACTTCATCCGGCACACAGCCACGTGCAAGGCACCAGAAGCCTGCATTATTAGCCAGACCAGAATTCTGAGAGTTCAGGAGGAGACTTGTCTCATAATGAGCCTGTCCATGGGCACTTAAGCGTGTGGGGCCATGTCCTTTGGCATCTGCCATTCTGGAGGTTTCCTAAGGGTGTCAGGACTGTGTAGCTGGTATCAAGTCAGTGCCAACTTGGGTAAAGCTGTAACATTTTATTGCCCCAAGGCAGGGTTGTTGCTTTAAACACTTAGTGAATGTATTCGTGTAACTACATATTGCCTGATACGCCTGAACTGTGTTCACAGTTATGTAGTCAGGGTGATTTGGAAACAGTTTTGGTTGGTCACAGAAGCTTATAAGAGCCAAAGAGTCATTTCTAGATTATCCATGATAGGGCTAACCTTGATATAGCATAAACATAGATGACCTGTATCTACAGAACTAAGGAGTTCTGTAGTTGTGTCTAATTTTAGCTATCAAGTTAATGTATTTCCCTCCCTCCCTTCCTTAAAACTTTTCCTCACTGCCAACAGCAGCAACATGTAATACTTGCTTTCTCATTCTCACATGTAGACAAAAAACAGGAAGAATCAGCACCTGAATAACAGTACTGAAAATCTGTAGCAGTTAACTTTGTTGTAAAAGTATTCAGTTGGGGGAAAGAGGTATGCCCTTATAACGGAGCATCTTGCAGTAGGCTGAGAGTCTTTGGAAATTGTGTGTGATCCAGTTGAAGCATGTTCTTCCATTCCACTTGGCTCTAGGAAATCTGTGGGCATGAGGTATTAGTTCTCTACAGAGTGCTTCAGCTGTAAGTGAGATGAAGTTGTTCTCGAGTATTTGTGGACAACGGGTAGGTAGTACTTAATATTGATTCTTTTGTGTAGGTTTCTCCTTTTGTATCATCCTTGACTTCATCTTCTTCCTCCTCCTGCTGTAGGTTCTGCTGGCTCCATTCCCCATCCAGACATCGGCGCTTGGAGCTTGTAGACCTTTTGATTCCTCTGTCCCTTATCCCCCCACAGCTAGTCCATTTTCAAGGCCTACTTATTATCTTTAATTATGGCTTATCTCCACAGTTCCCAAACGGTGCATGGAGGCAGCCCAGGGCATTACAGCAAATTCCTACCGGCATTGAGAACATTTTTGATTTTCAGGGGGAGGCAGTGGTACCTGTCAGATGTGTCCTGCAAACTACAAGCTGCAGTTAGTTCCTGGTTTTAACAGTAGATCACACCATTCTTTTTTAAGACCTCATATCTTTGCAAAACTCGGTCTTCAGTGGTTCTGGTAATAAAAAGCAAGAGTCACACAAAAATCACTGAGGAATAGAAAAGGAGGGAGTGGGTATCCAATCTGATTACATGATTGTCGAAGTTGTGTAGTGTCCAACGGGCACTAGAGTGTTAGGAACCAAATATGTAAGTTGTTTGCACCGAACTACTTAGCTTTCAGGTTGTTTTTTGTTTGTTTTGGCCTAGTGCTGCCATGAAAAATTCCTGGACACTAAAGGTGCTGTGAACCAAAAAAGGTTGGCATCTGGCTCTATCCTCCCTTCTGCTGGATCATGCTGCTCTAGTTCAGCCTTATCATGCTGAGATTTTGGCAGCAGTCCCCATGTAGTTTCTCTCAATTTTGTTGCTCAAGGTATTGTCCCTGTGCTCTAATTATGTCTTTCCCCTGAGTAAAACTCTATAGTAGCTCTTCTTCACCTAAAACATACTGTTTAAGCTCCTGTTAATGGATTGAATCCTGTCTCCACGCCCACCCTACCCCCCACTGAAGGGGGGAAAAAAAAAGATGTGTTCAGGTCCTAACCCTGGTCCTGTGAGCGTGAGCTCATTTGTAAGTTATAAGTAGGATCTTTTTGAAGATGTGTTTAGTATGAGACCAAACTAAATTAGGGTTGGCCTTAACCCACTATGACTGGTGTCCTTCTAAGAAGAGGAAGTTTGGATGTGCTTGGTAAGAGACAGATGGGGAGAGAGACGGTCATGAGATGGAGGCTGAGATTGAGTTACAGAGCCCTGGCAAGCCCTCACCAGAACGAGTCAAACTTCAGAGAATTTATGACCTGCTGACACCTTAAATTTGGACTTGCAGCCTCCAGACTGTGAGACAATAAATTCTTGTTGTTTAAGTCAACCAGTCTGTGGTGTTTGTTAGAGCAGCCCAGGGGTAAACTGAGTCAGCTCCTTAGCTGGACTTAAAAATTAAAAATTCTCCGTAACCTGGCCCTTGCTCAATTCTCCCTCTGCTCTCCTGTTCCCAGCTCTCTGTTCACACTTGATCAGCATGGACCGCCATGTGGTTCCTGTTCACAGGCTTTCCACAGTTGAAACAACTTTCCTCCACTTCTCTGCTTGGCTAGAGGTAGCCTTCCCTCCTGGTCTGATTTTTCTATCCAGATGTCCAGATTTCTTTAATACTCCTTGCTTCTGTCATTGTACCTATCATGCTGTGTAGTAATTATCTGTTTATGTCTTTCTCCACCTTGCTTGTAAACACTTTGAAAATAGGAGCCCTGTTTTAGTCTTCTTTGTACCCTCAGCACTGCATCATCCCTATGCCATTTAGATAGACTGTTTGTTATAAGCACTGTTACACAGCATGGCCCCTACCGTAGTTGGTACACAACATGGTTTTATCTTATTGCTTTATTTTCCAAATGCTATCGTTTGAATTTTTCAGTGTGTTACAGAATCAAATGAGGAAATGATATTGTCATTAACTAAAGCCATAAAAGATGACTATAATCTATTCAACACCTTCTTTGCATTGTGGTCACTGAATAAAGCATTATGCAGTCTTCATTGTTACTTAATTCAAACAGTTTACCCCAGCACAGTTTGGACAACTTCTTAACCAATAAGTAGAGCTTTCCATGGTTATTTTGAAGTGGCCTAGGCCAGTGGGGGACCAGGAGACTGTGGAGTTTGAGGGAGATAGGTATCAGAAAAGAAATAGTGCCAGTTCTTCCTTGTTGTCATTGAAGAAACATCAGATTTTAATGTCCTCTGTCCTGTGTCCCCCTAGACCACCCAGGTGGGACTGACATTGCTTAACAACCAGCACCACCACCTGTTTTTCCATAGATTCCTTAGAAAGCCTTTGGTGATAGTCTTTTATGTTTGCTTTTGCCTCTTTATATTAAAAAATAATTTCAGATTCACAGAAGGGTTGCAAACAAAGTTCAAAGAACTCCCATAATACCCTGTATTCAGATTTCAGATTCTCCAGTTGTTAACATTTTATTGTATTATCCTTAGCCATTCTCCCTCCCACTATAGACACACAAACACATACACACACACACACACACACACAGACTCTCTGTACTGAGTTGTTTGATCTTTTAAATCATTTGCTAAGAAGCCTCAGATATGGTGCCTTTATTCCTTAATACTCAAGTGTGTATTTTCTAAAAGCAAGGACATTCTCATATATAACCATAGTACAACCCTCAAAATCAGGAAATCAACACTGATCTAATATCTAATTTGTAAACCCTGTTTAAATTTTACGTGTGTTCCAGTAATGGCCAGGATCCGATCTAGGACCATAACTGCATTTAGTTATCTCTTAGAGTACAGGCTGTTTACTTTGTAGAAAGCATTTCAGTTTGGCTTTAAAGATCCTTATGATGTATGCATATCCTAGAAATGATTCTGTATTCTTCTCTTTGTGTCATTAGAAGTGCATAATGTCCTCTGTTTCATTACTGGTGATAGTTTTTATCACCTGGCTAAGATGGTGTCTTCATTGATTTATTTATATTTATTTTTTTGATATTTATTTTTCATATATTTCAGTACTTTATGAACTCATTTTCCAGATCTGTTCACTAGGATCCTTAGGGCTGATTCCTGTATCCTTTTGACATATCTCTACCATTCTTAGAGAACTTCCTTATTTTCTGATACAAAAAGATGTTTCAGGTTTATCCTTTATATTCACCACCTCACCCTAGAGTCAGCCATTTCTCCAAGAAGTCCTGGTTCCTTGCATTAGATATGCTTAGAGTTACTAGGATTTTAGTGCTTCTAGGTCCACTCAGCAAACAGAGCTAAGAAATACATGATATATATACATAGACACGTGTACACATCTGTTTTTATGTATGTATATTAAAAACCGTGTGTTCATAATGATACCTCCAATTCCAGCCCCAACACCATAGGATTATTCTAAACTTCCCACTTTGCATTTTGTAACTGATGATGAGAAACCAACGTCCCATTGTCCTTGGTGTGACTTGTTTGTGCAAAACCCCCTCTAAAATTAATCAGTCTCTCAGTTGTGTCAGCCAAAAAGTTGATCCCAGACCCACCCTCTGTTGTCATAAAACCTGGCTTGATGAAGGAGGAAGTGGAAAGAGTTGTACATGGTTGCACTATTCTTTTTTTTAAAAACTCTTTTGTTGAGATATAATTCACACACTACATAGTTCACTCACTTAAAGACTACAGTTCTATGGTTTTTAGTATAATCACAGTTTATGTAGCCACCCTCAATTTTTTTTTTAATTTGTCCATTTTATTCAACAGAAGTAACCACAGCAAGCCCATTAATGCATATTAAGATGAATACCATGTGTTTGAAGTAAAGAGATGATATGTTTGGTGCTGGCCGCCAAACCATCTATTGCTGCCTAGCAAACCCAGAAAAGGGTGAGGAGATAGAGAACCAGGAAAACTACGATATGTATACATTGGCTGAGTGCCTCTAGTAGTCAGTTTGGGTGTCCCAGTTTGCTTTACACTCTTGTTTTTGTTGGTTGGCGGGATCTTAAAGCTGTTGACGTGTGTGCTCACCAGCTGGCTGAGCTCTGCCCTGTTCTCACCATACTTGACTCATCAGAGTGACTCTCTTTTAAATTGATGCTTAATATACCTGGTGGGATGCTTCCCCTTCTTCAAAATGAACCTTGTAGCTTATGTTACTAGTTTTTGCCTCCCATTGAGCGATAAAATTTTAAAACTGATAGATAGGGTGGTCAGAGTAGGGCCGAGTTGGTGAAGTGCAAAGAATCAAAGCTGCCACTCTTTTAGGAATGGGCAGTTAGTCATCTCTGACATTTATAGAACAACTCCTGTCCTAAGGAAAGGGTGCTTTGTAAGCCCTTAGCTGCTGCTGCTGTTTTGGGATGGAGTATGGACAGGGTGTGCTACTGTAATTTAAGGACTACCAAAATAATACTCTAATTTAATGTTTACTTTAAAATCAAACCTAGATCCAGAATCTTTGAGATGCAGGCTTTAGCAGCTGCTTTGGTATCTAGAGCAGCCCCTTTGCCAGTTGGATCCATTTTCAAATCTCCTTTTTGCCTTGGAGTTCTGTGTTACACAGGAACAATTTACCCCATTCCCATGGTGGACTGTTGCATAGGGTAAATATCTCTGCATGTCTTTCATCACTTGCCAGATTCCTATTTACCCCAGAGCCATCTACAAGAAGGATGTCCTCCCATATATTTGGGTCTTCTTTGATTTCTTCTTTGATTTCTTTTAGCAGTGTTTTGTAGGTTTCTGTGTACACGCCTGTGAAGCCATCTGGTCCTGGGCTTTTATTTGTTGGGAGATTTTTGATGACTGATTCATCGTCTTTACTTGTAATTGGTCTGTTCAGATTTTCTTTTTCTTCTAGTGTCAGTGTAGGTTGTTCATATGTTTCTAGGAATTTGTCCATTTCATCTAGGTTGTGTAATTTGTTGGCATACAATTCATAGCATCCTTTTATGTTTTTTATTTCTGTGGGGTCAGTAGTAATGACTACTCTCTCATTCTTGATTTTGAGTCTGCTCTCTTTTTTTGTTAGCCTAGCTAAGGGTTCGTTAAATTTACTGATCTTTTCAAAAAGTAATTTTTGTTTTGCTAATTCTCTCGTTTTTTTATTTTCAACTTCATTTATTTCTGCTCCAAGCTTTGTTATTTCTTTCCTTTTCCTTGCTTTGGGATTAGTTTGTGGTTCTTTTTCTAATTCTTCCAGGTATGCAGTTACGTCTTTGATTTCACCTCCTTTTTCCTCTTTAATGTTGTGTTTTGAGCTATAAATTTCCCACTCAGCACTGCCTTCACTGCATCCCATAAGTTTTGGTATGTTGTCCTCTCATTTTCACTCGTCTCAGGGTATTTACTGATTTCTCTTGAAATGTCTTCTTTGACCCACTGATTGTTAAAAAGAGCATTGTTTATCTACCATTATTTGTGGATTTTCCATTTCTCCACCTGTTTCCTTCTTCATTCCATTATTAACAGAAGAGATACTTTGTATAATTCAGTCTCTTTAAATTTATTGAGACTTGGTGAATGATCAGTGTGCACATGAATGCATATCCTTCAACTTTTGCATACTGTGCTCAGTGTTTGTCTCTTAGGTCTAGCTCTCTGTTTTCCTCATTGAGCTTTCTAAGTGTTCTATCTATGGATGAGAGTGGTATATTGAAGTCTCCAACTATTATTGTAGAGACGTTTGTTTCTTCCTTCAGTTTTTGCCAGTGTTTGCCTCATGTATTTCAGAGTACCCTGGTCAGGTGCATAAATATGTTTGATTTTTATTTCTTTTTAGTGTGTTACCCCTTTTAATAGTATATAGTGTCCTTTGTTATCTCTCATAGCAGTTTTACATTTAAAGTATTCTGTCCAACATTATGATATGTTCTATTATAATATATATATATATAATTATATATAATATAATATAATATAATATAATATAACTACCCCAGCTCTTTTTTGGTTACTATTTGCATGGATTATATTTTTCTGTCCTTTCACTTTCAACCTACTTGGGTCTTTTGGTCAAGGGTAAGTGAGTCTCTGGTAAACAACATATAGTTGGTCATGGTTTTTTTTTTCATCCTTTCTGCCAATCTGTGTCTTCTGATGGGAATTTTAATGCATTAACATTCAGTGTTATTCCTATAAAGGCCCTACTTCAGCTATTTTGTCCTTCTGTTTTTATGTGTCATTTCTTTTATTCTTTTTTTGTCTCCTCCTTTATTTCATCCTCCTTTTCTATATAATTGATCTTTTGTGAAGTATCTGACCAATCCATTTCTCATTTCTGTTTTTTGTATAATTTTAAATACTTTTTTTGTGATTACTCTGGGGTTTATATTACACCACCTGCATCTATAACCTACTAATTTGAAAAGACACACATTAGCTTCAATAGCCTACATGTCCTCTGCTCCCATATCGCTGGGTCTCTGGGGACGTAGGTCCCTGTGCTTGGATTTGCTGGGATTCTGTGCTGCGCAGGGTGAGTGACAGGGAGGGGGCTGGAACCGGCTGGCAGTTCTGGTGGAATTTTCCTATCTATTTTTCTGTGGAGTCCTTTTCCTGTCTTTACTGTCCCCCAGAGTGCTAAGCAAGTGGGATTTGTCCTTTTCTTCTGCTGAATCTTTGGGAAGGCTTTTTCGGGGGATGTCTTACATCACCATGTTGGTGACACCATGTTGCTTTTAACACTGGACACTACATCCTAAATACTCTCTATTTGCTTTCTGTCACAAATTCACAAATGTAACAATCCCCTGATTAATACAGAGCAAGCACCTCGGATAACGTTAGTTGGTAATTGGGTGTTAGGATTTAAGGTATTTCTACTTCAGTCGACTGTCAGCGTCTTCTAAGTGGAGGCAGATGCCAGGTTGCCCTTGAGTTTGGTTTTGTCCCTGGATGGTGAGTCTGGTTGGCTGTAAATCTTGCACACGGGCACTGTTTTGCTGAGACCATTAGGGCCCTCCAGGGCAGCACTATGTCTGACCAGCTTCTTTTTTTTTTTTTAACTTTTCTATTGTATAATAGAACTTATATACAAAGCAAAGAAAGAAAAAAAGCAGTAGTTTTCAAAGCACTCTTCAACAAGTAGTTACAGGACAGATCCCAGAGTTTGTCATGGGCTACCATACAGTCATCTCAGATTTTTCCTTCTAGTTTCTCCAGAATATAGAATGCTAGAATAAATGTTTTTATCATCACAATCTACTTTTTTTTCTTTTTTTGCACAAAATAATATATATACAAAAAGCAAGAAATTCCAAAGCACAACACCACAATTAATTGTAGTACAGATTTCAGAGTTTGGTATGGGTTACAGTTCCACAATTTTAGGTTTTTATTTCTAACTGCTCTAAGATACTGGAGACTAAAAGAAATATCAGTTCAGTGATTCAGCATTCATATTCATTTGTTAAATCCTACCTTCTCTATATAACTCCATCATCACCTTTGATCTTTCTCCCACTCTATAGGGGTATTTGGGCTATGCCCATTCTAACTTTTTCATGTTGGAAAGGGTTATCCATAATATGGGGTAGGGAGATGGGACTAGCTGATGTTCTGGAGAGGCTGGTCTCTCTGGTCCAGGGACCCATCTGGAGGTTGTAGGTTTCTGGAAAGTTACTCTAGTGCATGGAACCTTTGTAGAGTGTCATATATTATTGCCCTATGTGTTCTTTTGGATTGGCTGGAATGGTTTTCATTGGGGTTTGGCAAGTTATGATAGGTAGCAATGTCTAACTGAAACTTGCCTAAGAGTGACCTCCAGAGTAGCCTCTCGACTCTATTTGAACTCTCTTAGCCACTGATACTTTATTAGTTATACTTCTTTTCCCCCTTTTGGTTAGGATGGAATTGTTGATCCCATGGTGCCAGGGCCAGACTCATCCCTGGGAGTCATCTCCCACACCACCAGGGAGACTTTCACCCCGGCTTTTGTCCCCCTGCTTTGGGGCTTGGCACTGAGATGTCACCGAGCTCAGTACGTTCACTTGAGCTACTTGACACAAAACATCCCAGCGCTAATAGAGCAAGGAAGGAGACATAACTGGTCTTGAAGAGCAGAGACTGTACTTGGCGCACATCATGAGCTGGAACAGTGGCACGTCTTTCCCCCTTACTGTGTATCAGGGGCTCCTTTCCCTTCCAGCTTGCATAGAGGAAGAGCCAGCTCCTCCAGTGTCTGGAAACAAGGAGCCCAAGGCTGTGATGGCGAAGGGGAGGAGTGGGTCTCTGTAGACCTTCTGCCAGAGCCCTGCCTTCACAGGTTAGCCTGCCCACTCCCTCTTCCCCTGCTGTACTTACCCTGTCTCTCCTGGAACCAAGCACACAGGGCACTTGTCTCTGCCTTCTTCCTCTGGGACCATCTGTCCAAGGACAAACTCCATCTCCTGCATTGGAATCACCTGGGATGCTTGTTAAACACAAATTAGTGTCCCACCTTAGGCCTACTGAATGAGAATCTCTGGGGGAAAATCCAGTGAAATGTATGCTTTTATTATGGAAAGTTACAAACATCAAAATGTAGAGAGAGAATGATGCAATTAATCCCTATGCCCCATTCCCCAGCTCTAGCAGTCACAGTTTCACGACCACTCCTTATTTTTAGTTAAACCATTTGAGAGTAATTTGAGGCACTGTGACAGTTCCCCTCTAAATACTTCAGTTTGTTGTTCCTAACAGTAAGAGCATTCTGCTATATAACAAAGCAGTTCAAACACTTTATTCCCCTAAATATCCCAATAATGCCCTTTAAAATTCAGGTCCACCCGTAGCATTTAATCTAAACCAGCTCCCCAGTCTTTTTTTGTATGAGAGCTCAAGCTTTTTGATTAGTAGAATATCCCTGACCTTGGATTTGTCTTATTGCTTATCATGATTAGATTCAAATTATACATTTTTGACAGAAATACTATGTGGGTGATGTGTTGTTCTTTGGTCATCACACCTGTCATTCCATCCGTTATTGGTGATGCTAAGTTGAGCCTCTGGTCAAGAAAGTGCCTCTGAGTGTTGCATGGTAAAGTTGCCTTTTCCTTTTTGTAGTTAGCTTCCCGTTGATTATTCTTGCCTGACTCAGTCCCCACGATGCTGGTTTGTCTTGGAGCCAGGAGTCTTTAGGTACACAAAGTAAGATTCATCTGCTCTTCAGTAGAGCACCCAGTCTTAGTTCCCTGGGTGCTCACTATTAGAACAGGTGTAGGCAGAAGGAGGGAGGAAAACGCCTAGGAACACAGCACGTGGGGAATCAGCAGGGAGTAGCTGTGTTGTTCGGGGTGGCGGGGGAGGAGGGGTAGTGATTCAGGAGCCCTGTTTCTATTCCCCTGTCCTGTCACCTGAGCCTGCAGTGGGACCAGTGTCCGGGTAGTCTAGAATGTTTCAGTGCTGTGGCTGTAAAGGAGGGTGGGATTCTTGTGACTGCCTGTTCAGAGGGGTCATGTCCGCCTGCCTTCAGCCACAAGAGGGGTGGCTCAGTCCGAGTTACAGGCTGCTCCTGTGCGTGCCCGCCAGGCGCTGCCTCAGCCACCTGCACCGAGGGTCCCTGTCACCCTGGGCCACGGTCTGATATGCTTCTCACAAAACCTCTCTTTTCCAGTGGGCGAATTTGTAAGTGATGTTCTGCTAGTTCCAGAAAAGTGCCAGTTTTTCCACAAAGAGCGGATGGAGGTGTGCGAGAATCACCAGCACTGGCACACTGTGGTCAGAGAGGTAAAGCGCTGGGCGGGGAGGTCTGGTGCTGCTGCCATGAGGAAAGAAGGGGGGACATCTCCACCTCTCACCACGTGTCAACTCCTCTTTTTTCTCATCACCTCTTCAAAGTTTGCAATTACTTCTGTCTTCTAATTTACACTGTTAAGGGCAGGGGGGGTAGATATTTCTGTAGGGAAGTGCCAACTTGCTGGCCCAGCTCCCGAAGCTCAGGTTGAGTAAGGACACTGTGCTGTCCGCAAGGCTCCCAGGGAGGCACGGAAATAGGTGTCACCAGGATTAGCCGTCATTTCATTCTTCCGGTGGAGAGAGACATGCTCCTCTTGCCTTGTGCAGTTAAATTCTAAGTTAATTCTCCATTCAGGAGTCCTCCTGATTGCTCCTGCGATGAATGGAAATTGTCAGTGACCGCCTTTACCTACTGTTGATAATTTCTGGAAGAAACTCCCTTCTCCTTAATTTTTTTCCAGCTTTGGGTTTTCAGTGTTTTTGTCCCATATGGTGCTAGTTAAGCGAAATTTGTGAATCTTCTTAAAACAATAGTATGGAAGCTTTTTGGCAGGAAACTTGTGGCCTTAAGGGATCCCATCGCATAGTGATCTGATAAGGGTTTCTTTAGGGTCAGGCTCTGGGGATCAGGGCGTGTTGGGCCTCTTTCACTATGGGCATGTCCTAACCTGGGTCTGTGGATTTCTTGCAGGCGTGTCTCACCCAGGGAATGACCTTGTATAGTTACGGCATGCTCTTACCCTGCGGGGTGGACCAGTTCCATGGCACCGAGTACGTGTGCTGCCCTCAGACAAAGGTTATGGAGGCCACCGTGTCTAAGGAGGAGGAGGAGGAGGAGGAGGAGGTGGAGGAAGAAGAGGAAGAAGAGGAGGACTATGACATCTATAAAAGGTGAACTCTTGTCCCCAGCCTGTGACACCGGCTTGCCTGTCTGTTTGCTCTTGGTACTTCTGTACGAGGAGCTGCCCCTTGTTCACATATGAGTCGAGGCAGCTGACCGTCCCTTGGAGCCGTTGCTGACCCCTTCCACGTTATGCCGCCCTGGGCCATTCTGCTTTGAGCAGGCTAACGTGGTCTCTGGCCACTCACTGTCCCCTTTGGCTGACGTGTGGGCTGAGGGCTCTCACGGTGCGGTTAGATGCGAGCTGACTTCCTCCCTCTGTGTTTGTGGCTCCCGGTGGGGGAGGCAGTCATTGTCGTGATTGTGCATAGGAGCTGGCGCCCACCTTCCTTTTTCATTGTGGCCGTCAGTGAATTTCCGACTGAAGCAGATTTGGAAGACTTCACAGAAGCAACTGTGGATGAGGACGAAGGTGAGGAAGTGGTGGAAGATCGCGATTATTACTACGACACCTTCAAAGGGGAGGACTACGCCGAAGAGAATCCCACCGAGCCCGGCAGCGATGGGACTGTGTCTGAAAAGGAGATCATCACCCACGACGTTAAAGGTAACCTGGAGCTGGGCTGCAGTCATAGAGTCGTAGGCTAGCTGCTCACTTAGAACTCGGTGCTCTATGCATTCCAGGTAAGGAAAGGGGCGTGCACCGAAGGTGACCTTCACCGCCTGCACCTTGGGGTGCCGTCTCAGCAGGGACAGGCAGGCCCACCACTGTAGGGCATCTGGTGGGTGACACCTTCAGGGGGAGGTGCAGGACTGAGAACAAAAGTTTGCATTGTAGGGATTTGGTAGGACAACAGATCTAGAGAAGAAGAGAGTTTGCCTCTCACCCCCCGGAGTGATTCTTCCTCGTGCAGCCTAAAAGGTTCTCCTAGAGGCCTCCCACCCTCAGCGCCACTGAAGTCCCCTGCCTTCTAGAGAGGAATAACTTCCTCTGTATTCCTTTTTCCTGAATGTGTTGCCATCTGTAAGTTGCCCTATTCATTGGTTAGAAAAATGTTTGTAGCTGGGAGGGTGGACTTAAGGAGATCTAGTGAACAGATCAGGGCCCTGGTTTTTCTCATCCTGCCAATTAAAGAAAAAACAACACTGTAATAGGTTCAGAGCCGTTTGCACACAACCTCCTGCTGCTCATATATTTGAGACCAACTAAGAGCCAAGGAATTATTTAGGACCCAGCTAGGGGGAAATTACTTGACGAGGTTAGAAGTTTATGATTCACTGTGCAGACGTAAACACAAAGAACACTCATCCCTTCCGGAGGCCTAAGTGGTCCTTACCATGGTGTCCCAGCTTTTCTCCCCGATCGTCTTGTTTGATCTTTGAAAGCCCCGAGATGAGTGAATCAGGCAAACACCTCTGCCTAACGGGTCAGAAATGGGAGCCAGAAGACGTGGGATCCTTTTTAGGTCAACCTGGACATCAGTCTAGACTCAGTAACTTTCGGTTCTTTTATTTATCTATCTATTTTTATTAATAAAACAGCATAAAGACATAAAACATTCTTAACATATAAACATTCCATCCATGGTGTCCAATTAGTGGCTCACAATATCATCACAGAGTTGTGTATTCATCACCATGATCATTTTTTTAGAACATTTGCATCACTCCAGAAAAAGTACAAAGAAAAAAGGAAAAACTCATATATACCACACCCCTCACCCCTCCCTCTCGTTGACCACTAGTATTTCCATCTACCTAATTTATTTTAACCTTTGTTCCCCTATTATTTATTTTTTATCCATACTTGTTACTCATCTGCCCATACTGTGGATAAAAGGAGCATCAGGCACATAACTCTCAGTTCTGAAATGCCCTTTTTCACATACGTCCTTAGAAATGCCCGACCTTCGAGTGGGCGAGCTTAGCTTAGCCAGTGCCTTCAGGTGCCCTGGCCCCTCCTCCGTCATGCCCCCACCCCTGGGGGTCCGTAGCGTTGTGAGCATGTGCAGCTGCCACCCCCTCCCCCACCTCCTCCCCCTCCCCCCCGCTGACACTCTGACCGTTTCCACACAGCTGTCTGCTCCCAGGAAGCGATGACGGGCCCCTGCCGGGCCGTGATGCCCCGGTGGTACTTCGACCTCTCCAAGGGAAAGTGCGTGCGCTTTATATATGGCGGCTGCGGCGGCAACAGGAACAATTTTGAGTCTGAGGACTATTGTATGGCTGTGTGTAAAACGATGAGTAAGTCCCGCCTCCTGCTGGCTCCGCGGCAGCCACTGTCCTGTCCCACGTGCTGTCCTCCCGGCCGTCCTCGCGGCCGCGTCTGTGTGGTGTGCCCCGCCCCCGTGGGCGTCTGCTGTCAGTCCCCCGCCCCCGTCTTCGTGCTTTCTGGACCCGGGCTGTGCCGTCTCTCTGACATAGTCTCACGTGTGTCTGCCGGCGGTGGAGGAGGCCCGCCTGGGCGGCTGTGCCGCGGGGCTTGTTGGTTCTCACCCTGCTTTGTAGTCCGCAGGCCCCCAGAGTGCATGCGTGTCAGGGCTTTGTGAAAGGCACACACAGGTAAGCAGACCAGCGTGAGTTCTGCTCACGCTCAGGCTCTGGGCTTTGTGGCGCCTTCTCGTCTTTGAACTGGCCTGTCACTACCCCTGTGACGCATGCTGGCGCCGGGGGCTCCCTGCTCACGGAGAAAGTGACAAGCCCGTGACTGGGGGTGTCCAGGCTATTAAAAGAGCTTGCTTTGTGCACTCTAGAGTGAAAGCTCTGCAGCCAAGTGGCATTGGCTCTTTGTTTCTCATGATATTTTGGCCACAGTAGATCGTAGCTTGCTTTAGAAAGTGAGGGTTTTTGTTCGTGCAGTCTTTCATCACAGAAGCAGCCCAGTGGTTCATCTGTGTTAGATTCAGCTGGGAAGTAAGCACGAAGGCGGTCCCAACTCGTGGCCTTTTCTCTCCCCTTGCATTTCTGGCAAGTCCCGAGAATGGGCGGTCTCAGGCACAACCCTGGAATTTGGGGGAGTGCTTTACCGTCCCAGAGCACCTGGTATTTGCTCTGATGGTTTTTGGCTGTAGTTTCTGGTGGCTTTTTATTCAAGTACCTTCATGTTCCCTCTGCCAAAAGATTTTTAAAATCTGTGGTATACTCTTAGCACTTCTACTCCAGCTGCTGCTCTATGGAAAGGCTGTTTTCTTAAGGCTTTAGGCAACTGTAGTGGCAGAAACTTGGTTTATTGAGGACAGATTTAGAGATCGAAGTTATGATGCCATTTACTACTCTGTAAAATCGCCCAAGTTAAGAGTCCACAAAACATTGTTTAAGGTTGAAGCCTAACGAACCAGGGACCCCAAGAACTCACTAAGGACAGGCTTTCCAACCTTTACCCCAGGGTCAGGTGGACAGTGGAGTGGGACCACACAAGTGGCTGTTATTTAGAGCACCAACAGCTTAGAAGTCTGCAAAGTGGTGGTGTCCTGTAACTCATGGTTGGGGAGAATTGCCACAGCACGGTACGGTCGTGTGCTTGTGGGGATACCAAGCACAGTGCTTTGGAGGCTCAGAAACACCCCACTGCCAGGTTTCAAGTTTGTGCCCCTCCTTGAAGGGCTGAGGTGGGCCAGGGCTCTGAGCTTTGTGAGAAGGTGACGTTCCATGCACGGACAGAGGGTAGTGGGCCTGGGAAGGTGGTGGGTGCAGTGTGGGTTTTATATGGTCGGTACCCAGTCTAGTAATGAAGCCACAGGCCCCATCCCCAAAGCGCAGGCATTAGACAGCAGATGGATGTCTGCATCTGTGGGATTCAGTGCTTTGAAATTTTCCTTCACTTAAGTCATGGGGAATGTGGTTTGCTAAACTGTATGTTCTAGTATAGGTAAACTTGAAAGTTGGCTGTTGAGATCCTATGTAAATTTATTAGGAGTCTATTATTCTTCACAAGACTTAGTTGTAGCATTTAGGTTTATTTACTAAAAGGAGGAAGGTATATTCAAGATGCTTCTAGCATAGAAATCTTGGAGTGGCTTACTGATTTATAGCTAAATCCATCAATTATAGAGCTGAATTAATGTTAAAATAATACAATCTGGAATTAAAATTAACTGGATTTTGACATTTGTTCTCCACTTAGTGCTAAAACTATGTCATGATACAGTAAGTTTTTTAAACCAGTTAAACGTCATTCCTTCCCAGTACAGGGAACCTCAAATGAATTGGGCGAATAAGAGTTTCCATAAGTATTTCTTGAGAGGTTGACTGAATAAACTTTCTTTTTCAGATGTGAAGCCCCATTGTGCAGGTACTCATTTGCCTGGGGACAGTAATAGTTTATGCTCCACTAGCAGCGAAGACTGTTTAGCTTAACGGATTTTGTTCTCTAATGGCCTGGGAATCAGTGTAATGGATTGAAAAGCCCAAAGCATCTTCACACTCAATGTAATGTGTCTTGGTAAAATAAAGCAACTTAGTTTTAGCCTTTTTATTGGGGGAGGGGTTAAAAGTCCCTTAGTGATACTAAAAACTAAAAAATACAGCTAGAGTGGTTTAGATTTTTTTCCACCCAGGCTGCAAGCAGAGAACCTGCAATGAACCAGTTCCCCAAGTAACTTATGACCTGGAATTGACCAGATGGTGCTCTAAAAAAAGGAGAATTTGTGGCAATGCCTCTACAGGGTCTGATTTCAGCCCTCATCTCTGTTAAGATGCTATCAGTGACAGACAAGAAGGTGGTTAATTTTTAGGTTTGAGTTTCAAGGGCTGAAGGGCAGACACAGGAGCACTCATTACTTGTTCTGTCCTGAAGTCATATAAGTGGCTGCCTCGCCAGGTGGCTGACCTCCCATCACGCTGCCGTGTTAGCATGGGCCGACAGGGTTGATGTGGGAAGAAGACTGCCCTGTCACCTCACAGAGTGGAGTCTTTGTGGCAGGCAGCTGCACCCCGTACTTTTTGGCATGATGCAGGATAAACAGCGTCCATTTCGCAGGTCCCGAGCTTGGTGTTCCTCCTTAACGTTGGGCCTGACCCCCGAAGAGAACTTCCTCTGTTGCTCTGTTTCAGTCCCCCCAACTCCTCTGCCGACCAACGATGTTGACGTGTACTTTGAGACCTCTGCAGATGATAATGAGCACGCGCGCTTCCAGAAGGCCAAGGAGCAGCTGGAAATTCGGCACCGCAACCGAATGGACAGGGTAATATCTTTGTGCTATTTGACCTTGGATAGCATGGTTTACTCAGAGTGGAAGAAAAGGAATTCTCTATCCATTGTCTTGCGACTATGTTAGAAAAGGTGAGACCAGGGAGTAGACATGGAGCTTCCTTCTGGACATTACCAGGTCTTTCTTCCCCACCTCCACCTCCATGATAACAGATACCCTTCAGTGCTTACCTCCTTTCCAGACTTCGTGCTAAGCACTTCCTGTAACTTTTATGTACTTATTTTTATTTGCCATTAACTCACTTTTTAAAAAAGAATTATTTTAAAGAAGGAAGCTTGATATTACAGATGTGAATAGAGGCCAGGATCATTTGCCGCAAGAGGAATGTAAAGGAAAGCAAACGTGATAAACTCCACCCAGACACTGCTGTTGCCTGCTGAAGGTTCTGCGTCTCAGGGTGGTTTTCCTTAAAAGGAATTCTAAGAAGGGTGTTCGCCATTTGAGCACCAAAGTGCAACTTTCTCCTTGACTTACTCAGAAAGACAGAAAGGAAATTGAGAAGGGAAGCATGTAGTGTTAGTTACTGCCAGGTCTGGGACCATCGAACGTTCCACTGTCACCAGGACTGCCCTTACCCTGAAAACAGAAATAATGAAGTCTCATTATTTCATTTTATCCACATCACTTCTGAGAAATAGCAACCCCATCTTTAAAAAAATTTTTATTAATAAAACCAATCAACATATAATATGAACATTCTTTTTTTCATCACATAGTTGTATATTCATCATCATGATAATTTCTTAGAACATTTGCATCAATTCAGAAAAAGAAAACAAAAAAAAATTCACACATACGATGCCCCTTACCCCTCCCTTTTTTTGATCACTAGCCTTTCAATCTACTAAATTTATTTTAACATTTGTTCCCCCTATTATTTATTTATTTTTAATCCATATGTTTTGCTCATCTGTCCATAAGGTAGATAAAAGAAGCATCAGACATGGGTTTTCACAATCACACAAACCCTGTGAAAGCTATATCATTACAACCATCTTCAAGAAACATGGCGACTGGAACACAGCCCTACATTTTCAGGCAGTTCCCTCTAGCCTCTCTGTTATGCCTTAACTGAAAAGGTGATATCTATTTAATGCATAAGAATAACCTCCAGGATAACCTCTTGACTCTGGAATCTCTCAGCCATTGACACTTTATTGTCTCATTTCTACCCTTTCTGTCGAGAAGGTTTTCACAGTCCCTTGGTACTGAGTCCCAGCTCATTCTAGGATTTCTGTGCCACATTGCCAGGAAGGTTCATATCCATGGGAGTCATGTCCCACGTAGAGAGAAGGAAGGCAGTTGGCTGAGAGAGAGAGGCCACATCTGAGCAACAAAAGAGGTTCTCTTGGGGGTGACTCTTCGGCCTAATTTTAAGTAATCCTTTGCAGGGTTAAGTGCATATGAACAAACCCCAAGATTGGGGGCTCAGCCTATAGCTTTGGTTGTCCCCACTGTTTGTGAGAATATCAAGAATTCTTCACTTGGGGAAGTTGAGTTTTCCCCCTTTCTCATCATTCTTCCAAGGGAACTTTGCAAATACTTTTTTGTTAACTGTTCAAATCCTTCTGGGATTTATTTAGTCATCACTCAGGACAAACCTACAAAATCTCAAGGTTCCATGTACTTACAGTGTTCAGTTAAGCTGTCCACATAAGTTATATTAGGAAATGCACTAGTCAAAATATAAGTTTTGTACCAAATATTTTTTGCTTTAGTCTCACATATAAGTTAAAGTTTTAAAATATGAATTACTGTCTATTTTCAGCACCCTGCATTATTGACATTCCTTTGTTCTTCCTCATGCAAAAACATTTTTTAATTTGTACAGTTAGTAACTATCATTATACACTCTAGGCATTCCTAGATTATACCATCTCAGTCTTTATCATCTGTCTTTCCTTCTGATTTCATTTGTGCCCCCAGGCCTCCTCCCTGTATCGTTCTCACATTCAGCTTCATTAAGTATCCTAACATTATTTCAACCCCATTTTTTATAATGAAGAGACTAAGGCCCAGAGCCTTTTAAGTAACCTGCCTAGGGCTTCCTCACCAGGAAGTCATGGAACCGGGAGCTCTGCCCAGGCCCTGTGAACAGACACCAGTAGCCCCGATCCTTAGGGATCCTGGGACACAGTTTCTTTCATCAGATTCAGTGCCCTGCAGTATTTTTAGGAAGCAGAGGCATTGTTTCACAGGACTGTCCTCTGATTAGAGTGTTGTTGTCCTTTGTTCTAGGTAAAGAAGGAATGGGAAGAGGCAGAGCTTCAAGCTAAGAACCTCCCCAAAGCAGAGAGACAGACTCTCATTCAGGTGAGATGCTTTCCCCAGGGACAGACTTGACCACTCAGAAATATGGTTGTTACCGACTCACAGGAAATTAGAATTTGACACCTCCTCTTAGCGGAGGGCTTATGTTACAAGGAAGCACTGACTGGCCTGCTTTTCTCTCTCTCTCCCGCTGGTGCAGAAGGAAACCAAACACCCAACCACAGCACTCGTAATTCATGCCAAGAAGGAACCTTAGCTCGGCTGCGTTGGTTAATTCCACTTTCCTGACAGACATCCACTGTCATTCTCATTCTTAGGTTATGGCTTGATTTTCAGCAGCACTGAATCTTTTTGTCCTTTTTTCAGACTTATTAAAAAGTCTGAGGCAGAAAATGAAAATCTCTGACACAAGCTCATCTCTCTAAGAACATATCTTAAAATCTTAGTAGGAAACTGCGTTGCCCATGAATAGAAGGGGGCATTGATCAGAGTAGAATGCAGCTGTTTACAAGGCTGATTTAGGGTTTCAGAAAACTGATTATGTTTTAAATCATCTAGTCTGTGTTTTTATTTAGCTGAAATCTGTTCCTGAGATAGTAACACTTTATTGGTAGACCTTTGCTTTTTTATCAGTTACCTAGAAAATCTACCCTTCGAAGTTTTTTTCCTTCTCTCTTTTTTTTTTTACTCATTTTTAAATTTATTTATTGATTTGATTTGATATACTTACTTACTTTTAGCATTAGAGGTTTTTTTTTTTTTTGATGTATGGTCCGGAAATTGAACCCAGGTGTCCCGCATGGAAGGTGAGCATTCTACCACTGAACCCCCCATGCACCGCCCCCCCCGCCTTAGACCTTTAATTTCTCTGTAAGTTAATGTGGCTTCTGCAGGGAAATTTAAGCTCTATTAAACCTGGCCAGGTACCTCACAGGTAACTTGTCCTCCATGACATGAGTGTGAAGATTCAGTGTAACCTAGCATGCTACTGGAATATATTTCAGTCTAGCCCCAGCGGATCATTGGTTTCATGATTTGGAAATCAGTCCTTGCTACAAGGGGAGAACAGTATTCCTTATTATTATAGTGTGTACTGAGAAATCAGGCGCTAGACTTGCAGCCCTCATAATTTCTGTCGGAAATGCCGAGGAATCCCTCCGAAACTCAGACTCCATGTGCTTTTATCAGATGAAGGAGTAGTCTGGCCAGAAATTGAAGAAAGTGTGTCTTGCTCTTTCCTCCGTGCCACCTCTCTGAACCTTTTACCTGCTTGCATGGGACTGGGCAAGGAGAAGCACTGCATCGGAGTCTAAAAGTTGCTTGCTTAGACTCCCCCCCAGGGCCATGCATTCTGAGGTGGACCCTTTTGTTGGTTCAGCACTTCCAAGCTATGGTGAAGGCTCTGGAGAAGGAAGCAGCGAGCGAGAAGCAGCAGCTGGTGGAGACCCACCTGGCTCGCGTGGAAGCCATGCTGAATGACCGCCGACGCGTGGCTCTAGAGAATTACCTGGCAGCCTTGCAATCTGACCCACCCCGGGTGAGACGCATTCAGAGCTGAGTTCTTGGGGAGCTGTATCCTCAGTGTCACAGTCCTAAGGTGGTGGGTGCAGGGGTATTGGGGGGAGGGGCACACAGGTCTGTAGAAATTAGATTTTTAATGACAGGTTCTGGCAAGTCTTGCAGTAAAGAGAGGTTATAGAGAAAACAGTATTATTGTCTTCTGTTACCTGTCTGCATAGGTTTAGAATTACATCACTTTATGCCTAAGTATGCCACCTCCCACCTTTGAGATGCAAGTGTCCTGCACTAAGAAAGCATAACCTCAGGATATTAGCTGTTAATTATGCAACTGTTGCATTTTTTGTCTAACTTTACTTTCAAAGAATAAAAGCATGTCTTCCATGGATGAAGACTTTTGAACCGTTTCCATTCTAAATAAAATTATGAAGAAAAGGGTCAAGTAATTTATATTAACTCTGTGTACCTGTGGTCCCTTAATTCTGACTTACCTTGCTTTGAAGAGGGTGGGGTAGTTTTGGAAAAGGAGGATATTTCTTTATTCCTTTAAAGTAAGCCATTGAAGTCTTTTCTGGGTGACAGAGAGGGCTCCCTAGCTTGTCGTTAAGTATCAGAGGCTGGGGTCGGTTGGAAGAAAAAGCAGTGTTACTGAGGAGCTGATAGAACTTTGGAACTTAGTTTTTAGAATTTACCTAGAAAGATAGTTTTTTTTGTGTGTACTTTCATAAGTGAGTTTTTAAAACTTTTTTCCTGCTTTTCAATCCTCTAGTCTCTGGGTATTAAAACTGCTGTCCCCTTCCCTTGCAGCCCCATCGCATTCTCCAGGCTTTACGGCGTTATGTGCGTGCTGAGAACAAAGACCGCCTGCACACCATCCGTCATTACCAGCACGTGCTGGCTGTTGATCCTGAAAAGGCAGCCCAGATGAAGTCCCAGGTACAGTAGACAGGGAGAGGTGGCTGCCCAAAGAGTACTTCCAGTGGGGAAATGTGGCTTTGACCCGTGGTTGGATACTGCAGATGATTGTGCTACTTCTTAGTTCTTAGAAAAGAATTTTTGATTCCCGGAGACATCTGGGACATGAGTTGGTTTTTGCAGAGAGACTGTGTACTATTTTGAAATATCTTTTACAAACTCTCTTTTATTCAATACTTTCTGCATTGACAGTTTTTGAAGATTTAGAAATGTAACATTATAGGGAAGGCTTACATGAATTTCTAAGTCCATTTTTATACCAGCATGTATTTCTGATTGAGGGTACAACCTAACAGTTGAAATCCTTTCTAAGCAGATCTATCCAGTAGATCTTAAAAGTTGGTCACTGTTCTTGTTTTATACATCATAGATTTTCCTTAGACAGGCATTTTTTACACACCTGGATTTTGTCCTGTCCCAGATCTCCCCGCTTTATTTTACAGTCATCTTTACAAGTTTGTTTCTGGCCCCTGCTTCTCATTTCAGTATTGTCCATATATAAATTTGAGTTCCACTCCATTTTGTTTGCAGAAAATGAACTTGCCTACAAGACTGCAAGCTTTCTTTTAAACCAGAACATCTAGTGTAGTTTAGTCTGTTAAGTAGTTTTCTGGGAGGGCCTTATAATAACACAAGTGATCTTATTTGATTTCCACCCATGTTTTAAATACAGTGCAGTGTCTTTTTCCACCCCATATTTTAAATTCTAGTACACATGAGATGCACTTACCGGCATGGGAACTTGCCCATCATCCAGACCCCCGCCTCCCAGCTTCTCCTGTGTGTTTATTATGAATGTAATCTACCTAAAGGTCTTGTGAATTTTGGAGCTGAGTCTGTTGCTCCGTTTGTTGAGCACAAGGTTTCTGTGCCTACTCTCCATATGCCAAACTCTGTCCTAGCATCCAGTGACACAAAGCAGAATTCTTGAGTAGCCTTTAGCAGCCACTGCCTGGGGTCAGATTAATTATATCGCTAGAAAGGTGAAGAACACTGAGTTCTTTAGAAGTTGGATGTTTTGGGGGATGAAAGAATTTAGGCTCCTGCTGAGTGGGGAAAATGTGGAAGGAGGTGGGTGTTGGGATCATAATAAGCAGAGAGGTTGGGCCTAGAGCTTGAGGCTTCATTTGAAGCTGGCTGGGGTAGAATAGAAGGAGAAAAGGCCAAGAAGATCCTAGAGTAGCCTCTAGGAAGCTTTGGTGGAAAGATGCATGCATCTTGACAAGGATTAGACTTTTCAGGATTACTTGATTTTCTTAAAAACTTAACCATTTTCAAACTTTTTATTGAAAAATTAGACTTGTTTTGTGGGATAAGAGATGGAAGGAGAGACCTTAATCAGCTTCATAAATTAATGACTAGAAAATAGTTACCTGGAAGCAAGACCAAAGTGCCACACCAAGTAACATGGGAAGGAGCACGCTCCCACCTCAAAGACCCAGGGAGAGAGAACTCGGTGCTGCTGTGGGACAGTCACTGTCTATCACAAGCCTTTGCTTCTAGTGAAACTTGGCTGTTGAATTTGTTAGCTTTTTTCCTTTCACTTATTCTGTTTCTTATTGTGTTTCTAACACTCTAGAAAAAATGGAATAAATTCAGCCAATTACAACATGCCATATCTAGTTGCCTGGTTATGACTGATAATGGGGCTTTCTCCCCTTACAGCTCAGGGGTCCACCATAAAGACCCCAATTTCCAGAATTCCACCCTGTGATTCTTGTCCCCCGTGAGTAGATAAACTGCCCTTCTCCTGGGGCTCCTTAATTCAACTGTAGAGGCATAATAAACATGTCACCACACTAAACTGCAGGTGGTGCATTCCAGGTTCCGTTTCCATTTTTCCTCTCAGGCCATCACTCTCATGCTTTTCCATCAATTTACTTGAATGACAGAATGGCAGATATAAAATTAAATTGCTTTCATCCTTGCTTTTAGAGGTCAGAGAGAAATCAATCTACAATAAAAGCATCTTTCCATTTAACTACCCCGCCCACCCCCCATTTTGGCCCTTATTGGACTTGGGGCCCACATGATTAATCCATTGGCTTAGAGCACCCTCTTTAGGAGAAGCTTGATGACTGCAAGCCTGTCCAGGTAGGAGTAGCTTAGTTTAGCACAGCTCTTGTGAATGGCATTAACTGGCCACCTTAGGCCTCTGGAGTGGATGTTAGCCAAATAATCTTTCAGTTTTACCCTGAAAAGCTTTAAAAATAAGTTACTTATTTTTAAAAATAAAATTTTTAAAAATAATTTTAAAAAGCATTTAAAATTTTTGATGGCTTTTCTCTTAGGGAAACTCTTGCATTCCAGAAAAGGTAGTGAGCTGTGAAAGACAGTTGGTCAATAGGACTTTTCCTTTATTGCCCCTTAAAACAGGTTTATGTATAGCCCAGGATGAATTTTTAGAAGAATAATCTAATTTAGATTAAATAGAAAAAAATATCTTTTCACCACAATAACCATTTTTAGCAATTGCTTCATTAAGTAAAATGCATAAGTGATCCCTTTCCCCTCCACATCTACTTTTTAGTCAGTGATTTCAGTCTTTCTTTACCCCATATTCTTTCAAGCAGTAAAAATCAACTGACTTTCCATCTTTCTCCATTAAAGTTTTATTGAGTGTCTGATGTTGTGTGGGGTGAGGGTTTTTACCCCATTGAGCACAGTTAGTAAGTACCTCCAAGGAAAAGCAAGTCAGGAATGGCCATTGAAGGTCTTACTGTTTTCTTTCCCCTTGGAGCCATCTGAATAAATGACCGGATCTTGCGAGGGGCTCATGCACCAGCTGATTACATTCTGACCCTCTGCCCAGTGGTCGGTATGGCTGAAGATTAATACCAATCCCCTGACCAGCTGGACCCTGGAGATGGGGGCTGTGGCTCTCATCAGGGAGCCTCTGACATGGCTGTGCTTCCAGGTGCTGACACACCTCCATGTGATTGAAGAAAGGAGGAACCAGAGCCTGTCTCTACTCTACAAAGTACCCTATGTAGCCCAGGAAATACAAGAGGAAATCGGTGGGTGCACTGGTTATCGTGTGTGTGTGTGTGTGTGTGTGTGTGTGTGTGTGTGTGTGTGTGTGTGTGTGTGTGTGTGTGTGTGTGTGTGTGTGTGTGTGTGTGTGTGTGTGTGTGTGTGTGTGTGTGTGTGTGTGTGTGTGTGTGTGTGTCAAGGTCAGGCTGTCGGGCTGAGGCTCAGTGGTGAGCCCCGGGCAAGGGTAGAGGAAGCAGGAGTGAGGCAGGCCGATGGAGTTGGGCGTTGGCAAGCTGCTGGTTGAAAAGCCTGCAGCTACACTGGAGCTTCCATGGCAAGGTTAGGGGAGTAACCTTGGACAGACATGCTGGCTGTGAGCCACAGGGCCTTGTATTTCATTGACCTTACACTCTGTTACCAGAAGAAAATCTAGGGTGTGAGATTGCAAGAGACTGGGAAGTTTCCTGTTACCTTTTCTCCCCCTTAATTGCTGATGTATTTCAAGGAACCCTATTTTATACACAGTCTCACTTCTTCTCCCTCTTCTGGTCTTTCTTTATCTTTTTCATTCGTTCAACAACTATTCGTTGTGTTAAGGTAAAATGGTGGGCAAGCAGACAATATCCCACAGAGCTCACATTGTAGGAGGAGGGAGATGGTAAAGTAAGAAAACCAGTGACAATACCATGATAAATGCTGTTTAGGGTGAGTGATGGGGAGCGACATGGTGGCTGAGGAAGCTGTCTCGGGAAAGTTGATCAGGTGAGAAAGTGACCGTGCAAAGATCTTGAGGGAAAAAGCATTGCTAGGAGAAGAACTGACAACTCTAGGGCCCTGAGGTTTAAAGCTGGCGTGTATAAGTGGATCAGCATGGCTAGAACATGACCGAAGAAAAACAAGACCCAAGTAGACCAGGCCTATATCTTGAAGAGAGTTAAGCAAAATCAAGGGGTTTAGAATGAGGTGCCATTAAAGTGTTTTCACTTGGGGAAGGACACGATCCAAATGATGCTTTCTAAAAAGGCATGAATTCTTAAAAAAAATCATTTGGTTGGAGGGTGGAGAGTTGATTACAACTGGAAAGCAGCCAGGAAGCAATTATAAAAACCCAGGAGAGAGATGATGGCAGTTTGTACTAAGATGGCCATAAAAGAGAAAAAGAGACGTGGAGGGCTTTTAGGGTATGTCTGAGGAAGGGTAGATTGGCTGCACCATGTGTGAGAAAGGAAAGCATTAAGGATAATGCTTAGGCTTTTGTCTGAGCAGCGGGGCATATGGGGTGCTAAGTTTTATTGTGGTGAAGAGCGTGTTTGGGAAGAAACTTGAGAGTTGTGTGTGTGTGTTAAATTAGAAGTTGTGGGTAGATGTTTAAGTGGAGGGTGAAGTAGGCTGTCAGAGCCAGATGTTGGGGCAGTAGGTGCATGACCCAGGTTTGGGAGTTGTGGTTTACAGATATCATTTACAACCATGGCATTGGGTGAGACCACTGAAGCAGCGTGTGCAGGCTGAGAAGGGGGGTGGCCAGGATGGAGCCCTGGGGTCTCTGCAGCCCTGCTCCAGAGCCAGGGGTGTTTCAAGGAGGAGGGAGTCATCAGCAGATTGCACAGTGGTGAGGTGTTCTCGCAGCCCCCCACCTCCTGCGGCAGATCCCCTAACTCTCTGATGGCATGAAGTAGCCCGTGCTTAGAGATGAGCTCCTTCTGAAAACCTGGTCCCCTGTGTGTTTGTTGTGATCAGATGAGCTCCTTCAAGAGCAGCGGGCGGACATGGACCAGTTCACTGCCTCCATCTCAGAGACCCCTGTGGATGTCCGGGTGAGCTCTGAAGAGAGTGACGAGATCCCGCCGTTCCACCCCCTCCACCCCTTCCCGCCCCTACCTGAGACCGAAGGTGGGTGTGATTGACAGCACAATTTCCGGGCGGCCACGGGAGGCGGGCGCAGTTAGAAAGTCGAACCCAGTGGTTTGAATCAGGGTTGAGTTGGGAGGTGGTTTCCCAGGTGAGAGTAGGGCAGGGAAGAGAGCACCTCCTCTGGCTCAGGCCCGGTGCCAGGTGTATTCAGAGTCAACTCGAGCATCCTTGTGGAGCGGCTCACATCTCTCCTGTTTATAAATGGATGGCTTAAAGCCCACTAATCTTGCCAGCTGGGTAGCAGCTCCTGTGATGACCTATGAAAGTCACTCTTTGGTTTAGATAGCACTCTCATTTTCTATTGTGGCATTGCCTTCCGTGACCATCTTGGGTGGTGGGTAAGGGAGAGCCCAAAAGGTCACAGACTCGTTCTAGATGTGGGGTTGAGATAAGAAGCCGTGGCCCGGCTCCTGGGCAGGCATGCTCTCCTCTTTTCCTACGCTGGCTCTTGGTGTCTGAAAGTATCTCCAAAAGTTGGGCGTCAGCATCAGAAGCAAACAAGCTGCCGAGGTGGTGCCCTGGGACCAACACGTGTCATCAGATTCTGTTCTTCATCTCCTGCTGCCAGGGGAGTAATGAATAGAAATCAGGGCCCACAGCTTTCGAGTCCTTATTCTGTGCCAGCTGCAGCTAAGCATTTTGCAGGCCTGTTCTCATTTAATCCTCGAGATAACCCTCTAAGGCAGGTACTGCGAGTGTCCCATGGGGGCGTTCCAGGACTTAGAGAGGCTAAGTGATTTGCCCAGGGCAGGGCACCTGCAGTAGAGAGTGAGAATCTGAACCTGAGGCCAGAGACTGTGGTGCAGTCACATCCCTCTGGCCTGAATCAGTGCTGGGTGAGGCCCAAGGAAGGCCCCAACAGGGGAGCAGCCAGCTTTGTCACCTCCTCAGCTTGGTCCCTGAAAGTCAGTCTTCCCTCCAGTAATAGGACAAGGATTAACGAAGACCTGCCACTCTATTCTTAAACTTACTCCCACAAATCCCCACCCACCCAGGGGGCACAGACAAGTCTCCTGTACTTGTTTGCAGTGGAGGCCTCTTGGACATACCCAAACTAGGACCTTGTCTGCTTGTTGACAAACCACCATCAATTGTCACTCCAAATTCTGGTATTTTCTAATAAAAACAGCTTTGTGGCTTTAGCCAAATAATTTAGGAATCTCCAGACTTCCTTGAAAAGGCCCAAGACAGACCCCGCTCTTTCCATCGTATCAGGATGCCTTTCCCTGGTCTGCTTTCACTCTCGCTGCTGGTTTGTCCGTGGGATGTCTCGTTCACGGTTTTTGAGGAAGAATGCTTTCTGTTCACGTTATAGAGAAAATCTAAGACAGGAATTTTGAAAGAACCCATTTTTTTTTCTTAATCTCCTTTTGTGCTGTTTTGTTTTTATTGTTTTCCTTTCTGCTAGACACTCAGCCGGAGTTGTACCACTCAATGAAAAAAGGTTGGTTTCTCAAAGATGTTGCCCTTAAAACCTCATCCCTTTTCGCTTCCTCGGTGTGTTGGAAGTTTCACTGTTTGTTTCATTCCATCCCCTGGCTTCTCCCACCTCATGTTCACACACGGCCGAGCGTGGCGCCAGCATGGCCCTCCCTCCGTGTTGCTAACAAGGCGACCCGACCCCCCAACTCTTGGAGTGGCAGTTCCAGCAGCATTTGTACAGTGTGACCAGCCTGCACTCCCCTGATGGGAGGTCCAGAGAATACGGAACAAACCCAAAGATATTTTTATAAATTATTTTCATCTGGGCAGATGGTTTAAAATAGCCGACTTAATTGCTAGTGTATATAAATAGGTTTAATTTACAGCCAGGTGGAGAGTCTCTTTCTTTTAGCCCTTTGCTCTCTGCTACTCTCACTTGCATCTTTTTCCTTTCTTTTTAGAGCTCTCTTACCCTCAGTCTTTACCAGTAGTCTCATATTCCTCTGAGTTGTAGCATCCCTCAAACCATTAGATGCTGATAAGTGAAATAAGTAGTGAGTCTCCAGTTTTCAAACCAAGTGAACATTGCACACAGCCCGTTGCTGCATGGTTCGTGAACTTGGTCTCGTTTCATCCATGAAACATCCCTGTCAGGTGTGCTTTTAGCCCCGTTTTATAGACTAGGGGCTCAGAGTCTCTTGAGATAACATGAATTGCTCCAAGTCATGAGTTTAGTTGGGAGGAGACCAGTGTTTGAACTCAGTTCCCTCTGTCTTCAAAGCCCATGCTATTTCAAGCACGTAAGGTACCATTGTCAGTTGCAGAATTCTCCTGGGTTCGTGGTTATCTGCAGTCTCTAGAGTCACTACAGATGAGTTCAAACATTTCCTGATTCTTGCCATGTGTTTTATGAGCTCACTCTTTGGGCTTTGGCAGACTGATTATGGATGGACCAAGCCAAGTCATATTCCTGGATAAGAGTTGGGTGTTCTGGTACACGCTCCAGCCTGTTCTCAGGATCTAATAGCACAGCGCACTTTGACTCTTCTAAAACTCACCTAGATATAAATGCTTTATTTTGATTTGCTGGGATGTGCTGCTGCTTGGAGATCACCATGTTAACGTTCCTTTGAACAGCACATCTCAGATGTTTATAGTTAAAGATGAATTTTTATAAGTTTAACTTGCTTTTGCCCTTGTATTTCAACTATTAAGCTGCAATAATTTAACCATAACTAACTTTTGGTCTCTTGAATTCACTTGTTGATGTATACCATAAATCAGACTGTTTTGGCCTGAGTTTAAGAAACACATAGATGATTCTGCCCAAACTGTATGAGAACAGTAGCCCTGGACTGGTAGTAGGGCTTGAGAGTAGTTACGGCCCAATGCCACCTTATTTTTCGAGTAGGATCCTGACCTTGTAGGTACATGACCTTTAAGATTCTAGGCGAAGGAACAACTCAGAACTAGAATTTATTAGACTTGATCACAAGTACCCTGATAGGCAGAATCATTCCAGACTTCTCCTCCTCAGCTAATTAGCGTGCAGGTCTGCTGTTCCCTGCGCATTTTCAGACCACAAAAGCCAGCCCCAATTTAATTTACCCTAGAATTAAGTCTGCTTTAGCAAAAATTATGTCCTTTTTGGCTGCATTGTAATGAATTAATGCATGGTGCGTTAGCTAACTGCAAGTTCAGCAGCCTTGGTGGCTGGTAGTAATTGGCCCATGATAAGAATGAGTCTGAATGTGAGCTGGAACATTAGCTGCAGCGGGGCTGCGTGTCATTGTCTGCCTTTGAGGAGCCCGGGAGTGACACTGCTTTGCATAGACTCGTATTTGAATGTTACTCATTTGTGGGTAGTTACCTCAGAATGCAGCACGTGTTATCACGTTCATCAATTTATAAAAGGTTCAAATCTTAGATGTTTACAGAAGACTGTAGTGTGTATTTATTATTAATAAGGGGCACTCATGGTGGCTTGAAATCACATGCTTTGTAGCTAAAAATAAAGAAGGTGCCTCTGCCTTTCCTCCTTGGTCCGGTCACACTGCACATTTGGGTCCCGATGTGTGGTGCCACACCCAGGTGCCACAGGCTCAGGCAGTGTCTGACCTTGACGAGCAGTGTCGCTGCTCGTCCTGTTTATAGAAAGGTGCCTTTCACCCTGGCGCCATGGAACACTTCCTTCCTTGTTTATTGTTTAATAACTAGTCAGGATGTGATGGTCTCGGTACTTCGCTGTTTTCCTTAGAGAGGAATGATCTGGGGGGGAGGACACAGAAGAAAAATAGTAAAAAGCTTAGTAAAAATAGTAAAAAGCTTACAAAGCTGATTGTAAGTCTGAAAAGTAGAAATGTCTCCCCAAAAGAGCTGCAGCTTGAAGGATGCGTAGGGCTTTGAGATAGAAGAGGGTATACCAGGCAGAAAGAATGGCCGGTGGGATAAAATCCGATGAGCGAGGCAAATGTGCACACTCGTCGCTGGTGGAACAGCTTCTCCGTCCTTTCAGAAGGCCCCAGGGTGTGGAAGGAGCAGGGCGGGGACCGCAGGTGCTCGGGACATCATGTGGGGCGTTGCGTACGTTTCCCCACGCCGGAACACCTTTGGACTCTGCTTCTATTTGTCTCTCAACAAACGTTCTCTTCTGAAGCTTTGCATTCCATTTCCCCAAGGTGGAGCCAAGTCAGCCCTCTCTCTTCCTCCGTTCTAACCACCGGTCCTCTGAACAATGTTGCACCATTCATGCTTGTAGAGCACAGTGCATCTCAAAAATGTGCACAAAGGAGCACACGGAGTGGGGCACAGGGCGGGGGGCGGTGCTCAGTGAGGGGCCTCCCTGGCCGCCGGGGGCCAGCTGGCGGCGTCTGCGTGTGTCCTGAGGCTCGGCTCTAATCTCTGTGCACAGGATCGGGCGTGGGGGAGCAGGACGGAGGACTGATCGGGGCCGAGGAGAAGGTGATCAACAGTAAGAACCAAGTGGACGAGAACATGGTGAGCCGTTTCTCTCCTGCCCTCTGCGCACTTTCATTTTGAGAGGAATCTGGATGAGCGGCACTGTTTTAGAGGCTTGCCAGATGAACTGCCATGTGCTCATTTTCCATATGGCAGAGATCCGTGGGCTCAAGCTGCTCCCACAGATTTGCCATGGTGTCGAGCACCGAGGTGAGGGAGGGAGCAAAGATCTCTCGGCAGTAGCTCGTCTTTTACTATACAGATAAAGTGGGAAATATCTTTGCAGCTGAAAATATAAATAAAATGTTAGCATTTTTAAGGAATTCGAGATTTAATAGCAGAATTGGATTGGGTTCTTATACTGTCTTAGGATGGTTCCTTCTATCATTCTAGAATTTTCTATTACTTATATTTCTGGATTACTCTCGCCTGAGTTTGATACTTGAACTTGGCTTCATGGTAATCTGCCCTGAACTGTCTCCCCACAAAAGTTACCTTAAGGGGAGAATGCAGGTCAGAGCCCCCAAAGGACCCACTGCTGTTCAAGATCCTTGCACCCCCCCCCGTCTTGCGTCTTTGTTCAGGGGTGTGGTGAGTGGTTTTAGATGAATGTGATGGAACTGATGCATGTTAGTGGGTATCGAACACGTGTCAGTTTCCCTTCACGCGGTTGTAAATGGGAGAGAGAGAAGCAATGATGTTTATACTAAATCCCTCTTCCACACATTAGCTGACTCTCTGACGGCTGTTTCAGGTCATTGATGAAACTCTGGATGTTAAGGAAATGATTTTCAATGCCGAGAGAGTTGGAGGCCTGGAAGAGGAGCCGGTAGGTATTTAGTAACCAGGTCTAATGCCACCCTTCATTTCCGTCTTCGCTACTTCTCTGTCCTGCCTTCTCAGTTCAAGTAGACTATGATAGAGCTGCCTGATGTCTTCCTGTAACAAAGGTCCTCGCCCCCATTTTTCCATACTCTTGGGTAAGAAAACGAGAATGACCATCTCCATGTAGACTGAGAAAGTGGGGGAGTTCCCGCACAGGGCCTCGGCACTGCCTTGGGTTTCGGAGATAGCATTGGAGGCGTGTGGCCCGGGCTGGCTCACGTGTCCCCTCAGTCTCAGGCCCCTGACAGCGCCCTGACCTTGTTCCGCCTCTGCTCTGCCCTTTCAGGAATCGGTGGGGCCGCTGCGGGAGGACTTCACCCTGAGCAGCAGTGCCCTCATTGGCCTGCTGGTGGTCGCCGTGGCCGTGGCGGCCATCATAGTTGTCAGCCTGGTGATGCTGAGGAAGAGGCAGTACGGCACCATCAGCCACGGCATTGTGGAGGTGAGGGTCGGCTGGACCCTGGCGGGATGGTTCCCAGCTGCAAGGGTGTGGGTGCCCTGAGCCGCGGGCCACCCAGAGGTGCGGTGAGGGGCGGGGGGCCCTGTGGGTTCATGTGTCTTAGTGTCATCACCTCCAATACTCATTGGGTTATCAGATTGTGTTTTGGAAGTCAGCCCTACCTGACCCTCACAGAGGGTTGCCGCCAACTTTGAACATCCACTTGGGCTTTGACTGTGAATGTTCGAAAGTCCAAGAGCATTTTGTTTTGCTGAGAGCCGAAACTGTTTTCTCTGATTATTTCCACTTTTCCTTTTTCCCAGATATGTTAGCTATTTGGGAATGACAAACTGCTAATGTTCTTCTTTTTGGACAGGGGAAGAAGCAAAAGAAAATTCAGTGATAGCCAAAGCATCTGTTTCTTTTCTGTCTTCTGCTTTGTAGTGGGAACTTTTTGCCATTTACTTTTTTTTCATAAAATAATTTTACTGAGAAATCTTCACACACATACCTTACAAGGTATACAATCAGTAGCTCACAACATCATCACATAGTTGTATATTCATCACCATGATCATTTTTAGAACATTGGCATTGCTCCAGAAAAGGAAATAAAAAGAAAAAAAAAAGATCCATATATCCCTTATCCCTCCCTCTCATTGACCCTAGTATTTCCATCTACCCAGTTTTTTACCTTTATCCCCCACCCCATACTTTACTTTTTATCCTTATTTTTTACTCATCTGTCCATACCCTGGATAAAAGGAGCATCAGACAGAGGGTTTTCACAATCACATGGTCACATTGTAAAAGCTATATAGTTATACAATCATCTCCAAAACTCAAGGCTACTAGAACACAGCTCAGCAGTCTCAAGTACTACCCTCCAGCCACTCCAGTACACCATAAACTGAAAAGGGATATCTGTATAATTCATAATAACTCCCCAGATAATCTCTTGACTCTGTTTGAAAACTCTCAGCCACTTATTTTTTCTCATTTCTCTCTTCCCCTTTTTGGTCAATAAGGCTTTCTCAGTCCCGTGGTGCTGGGTCCCAGCTCTTCCTAGGAGTCTTGTGCTATGTTACCAGGGAGATTTACACCTCTGAGGGTCATGTCCCACGTAGGGGGGCAGGGCAGTGAGTTCACCTTCTAAGTTTTGCCACTTACTTTTTTTGTTGATGGCAGGGACACTTGAGTGCCTTGATTCTAGAATATAAGCACAATAAGGGACATAATTTGCTTTGAAAAATTAGTTGAGGTGCATGTCTTCATCTCCTGCTGGAGACTGACCCAGTTGTAGAACGTCCGATCTCTTGAAGAGATCTTCAAGGAGGCCAGAGAGTCCAGGCCCTTATTTTCTGGATGGCTGGTTAAGTAAATGTCTTGTCTCTGCTACCCAACTAGTAAGCAGCAGTGACATGCTTGTCACTGTGGTGCTGGGAAGCTCAGTGGACTCTTTTCTCCTCGGACTAAGCTTTTTAGGCCTGCAGCTCTCCAAAGCATTGCTTCCTTTTACCCTCTTTCTTCCCCCCCCCCCACTACTTGCTCAGTGTCCACCCAGAGGATGACACAATCTTGCTCCTTCCAGGTTGACCCAATGCTCACCCCAGAAGAGCGTCACCTGAACAAGATGCAGAACCATGGCTACGAGAACCCAACCTACAAATACCTGGAGCAGATGCAGATCTAGGCCCAGCCTCTTTGATCGACTACTGACCAACAGTTGCTTCCAGAGGATTTCATCTTACATTCAGAACTCCTGGATCACTAAGACTATAAAGTACTACTGTAGAATTGCAATTTCCATTCTTTTAAATGGGTGAAAAAAATGTTAATATAACAGTATATGATATATAAACCTTAAATGAAAGAAAATGATCTATTGCAGATACTTGACTGATGTAGTTTTCTTTTTTTAAATTAATCAGAAATCCCAGTTCTGTTGTATTCTCACACATGCTCCATGTACTCTATGTAAATGGCAAAGTTGATTTTCAATGATAGACTGTATATGCAGGCTGTTTGTTCCCATTGCAATGTATAAATCAACTCTTAAAGGCTCATTCACTTTCCTAATTTTTAATTTAAAAAAAAAGCAGGATTCCCTTTATAAAGGAGCTCTTAGAAAGTGGCTGAGAAATGAAATGAAAGAGGGAACTGGGATTGACCTTGTTGAAGCATATCATGACAACCTCTCAAAATAATGTCTCAAATGATCTGTTTTTTATTCTGGCGTCTGGTGCTCCACTGCTGGGTGACGTGGTGTGTCTGTCAGCCCTGTCACCACGGAGTTAAAAGCTTCTGAGTTCAGCATCTTTTAGCGAGCCTAACGCACACGGATTAGGACGTCCACAACTGCTTCCCTTCAAATCCAGTTCTTCCGCAGCAGTCAGCCTGTACTTTGTATATGACATCCTTCCACTCCCCGTCGTTTACTCTGTAGGTTTTTACTCTTCACTTACCCTGACAAGTTATGTCCAAACATGATGTCTTTTTCCTCCTTGGACATGTCCCTCGAAAGGCACTGACTCCCCACCCCCACCTCTCCCTTCGCACCTGAGCTTCTCTGCTCTCCCTTTCCTGACCGCCAGCCCCCGTGGTCACTTAGAGAAGACTGACGATGAGTAGGCCACTGATGGCCCATGCTAGAACATGCGAGGTTTGCTTTTATTTGAAAAGAGGATATTCTAGGTTGCATATGAAACTGGAGCTGTAGACACTGTGGAACGCATCAAAGATTTTTGTTTCACACGCGTCCTTGTACTGCTTGTATAGTTGCTATTGGTATCCTTGGCTTTGTTTTCCTTTTTTTTTTTTTAAATCTGAAGGTTCTGGTAACCTGTGGTGTATTTTTTTCTATTTTCCTGTGACTGTCTTTTTTTTTTTTTCTCTTCCTCCCCCTTCGACCCTTGTCCATGTGTCTTCCCACTATGCACAGATTAAACTTCACCTACAAACTCCTTAATATGATCCGTGGAGAATGTACAGAGTTTAAACACATCAATAAATACTTTAACTTCCCCAGAGACTCCTTGTTTTATTCACCCCGACATTAATCTGTGGTGACGGTTTTAGTCCTTCTGCCTTCAGGGGTGAGGTGTCTTCCTTCCACAAAGGATTGCTGAGCTCTCTGGCAGAGGCTCAGATGGATCTACTCAAGCAAGTTTCATGCATGCTTGGACTTGGATTTCATTTTTCACTCTAAAAAATAAAAGAAGCGGAGAGTCCATCTACAGCATTTGACAAAATTTAATCTCACCTACGGATACTTATTAAATATGACACTTTTCTTCTTAATGATTCTGTAAGCAATAAGCAGGGCTTGTGTCTGGATTTTCAGATAAATGTTTGCAGCCTCCATGTCGGAGCTTCATAAATAACCCGCCACTAGGAGGCCATGTTTCCTCATAGGAGCAGAGTGCCTGGTTAGTTTACCTGATGACTACCTGCAGTGCTATTAACTAGCAAGATTTTTTATTGCCCAGTCAAGTTCAAGGGCTAATCGCCTATCCTGGTATAGACTATCTCCGGTTTACATGGTGCAGCCGTCTACACATGCATAGATGGACAAGTGCACAGACGGACCTGCTCTTTCTTCCCCAGGACATTGGAATAGGGAATTCACACTTCATGAGGCTCTAACCAAGAAACACCTTCAGAAGAACCAGTTGAAAAAGCTGATTCTCGATGAGGACTAGCAGTTCCCCATCTGCCATCCTCTCAAACTCCACTTGCTGCCAGAAAGGTCATTAAAAAAAAAGAAAGTAACTTTATTCCTTTTTTTAAGCTTGTTTCTTCCAGAGTGCCCTGAAAGAGTGGTATCAGTCAGTCCTCTTCTTTATCAGTTGGAAAGTGTGAATCTGGCCCCATTTGTTATCTTAATTCCAACCAAACCAACCAGCTTCATTTATTTTAGTACTTGCCATCTGCTAGCTACTTTACATGCAAGTTCTCTTCTCAACCCTTGGAGGTATAGCTTAGATATTCTTATTTTACGGAAAGCCAAGGCCTTCCAACTGGCAAGGGATGGAGAATAGAGATTGCAGCCTCACTCTGTGCCTCCAATGCCCACAGTCAGTCCACTATTTAGTCATCCGTCAGTCTCGGAAGGCAGTGGGCCCTGGGGTTCGGTACCCGTCCAACTCATTAGCTATCAGGACTTACATGCACTACTAACTGCCCTGTTGATGACAGACCTAGAAGTTTGGGGCTGCCAAAACGGCAGAGTATGCTTTCAGTTCGTTCCCAAGCAGGGTTGGATCAGGATGTGGGCTGCTCGCAGCCGGGCTTGGACCTCCCCAACCAGGACTGCTCTGCTTTGCACTAAATGGGGTGGATTGACACAATATACTTTGCACTGTAGATAAGCGGACATGTAAGTGGTAGCCAAATAGAGACTAAATTCTGATTTTGTAAGGAAACCCCCATGGCAGAGCAGATAAGGTGGGGACTGCCCAGCAGGCCTCACCTGGGCCATTCCACTCGGCTCCCGGATGGCACAGCCCAACGTTGGGTCTGAGGGGACTGACTCACTGCCAGGAGTTTCTGCCCCCGGTGTGACTCAGCTCTGACCTCTGGGGAATGTGGCCCCACCCACCACTCTGCCACCTCTTCCGGGTACGCAGGTGCTGCTGTCTCCCTGCCTGCCCTGTTAGAAATCAGCTCCGCGGCCTGCATGATCTCTGGTTTCATGCCCATGACACCAAAACGCTTATTTAGGAGGCACAGATGGGTCGCGAGTTCCTAGAATTTGGAGAGGACCAAGGTTCCTCTAAAGGAGCACACATGTCTGAGGTTGTGTGTTATCTGAGAAGTGAGGGCCACGGACAAAGTGGATAAAGGAACTAAGGGGCCCTATGGACCCTCTTCCCGTTGTCCAGTTGAAGCAAGGCCACTAGGTCCCACGCTGTTTGGTGGCAAAGCCAAAGTCTGGGGTGGGTGACAGGTTCTTTCCGGCACAAAGGTGAAGGGGTCTTTACAAAACAGGAGATGGATAGCTTGCCTTGTCACTGACAATGAAACAAGGGAAGTTGTGCCTGTTTTGTCTCCTGTGGGCACTTATTTGGGGCTCTGTCTGGCAGGCCTTAGGGATCCCAGGGTTTTTAGTGCCTTCCCACTGTGGAGTACTCCAGAGAGCTAGAGGATGGTCAGGATTATTATAAATTAGGTATTTCATCTAGCATCCTTGAGATGGATATGGCATGATTTCTTGAGAATCCATAGGCTTTCTTTGGCCAAGGTAGCCCAGACCTGGTGGAACTTAGGATGGTCAGTGACTTTGCGATTCGAGCAGTGGCCTCCAGCAATAAAAGATGCTTAGCATGTGCCCTTACATGTAGATATTTTAAAATTATATACCTGTACTAGCATAAATCAAGATGGAAAGCATAAGAAAGATGAAATCTTCCAAATTTTAACTGATAAAGTTTCAAAGCCTCTGGACTTCACTAAAATATTACTAGTTTTAGTGCAAGCAAAGTGATAGCTTTCATTTTACCTTTTTCTTTATTATTAACTAAAGTCCATACTTTATTCAGATTGTCTTAGTATTTTTGCCTAATGTCCTCTTTCTCTTCCAGGATCCCATCCAGGATACCTTATCATATTTCATTATTTTGTCTTGGGCTTCTCTTGGCTGTGGTGGTTGGTCAAACTTTGCTTGTTTTCATGATGTTGATAGTTGTGGGGACTGGCCAGGTATTTTGTAGGTTGACCTTTGGTTTGGGATTTGACTGATGTTTTTCTCATGATAAAACCCTGGAAATGCATGGAACCTTGAGTAGGACATGAGATTTTGTTGATTTGTCCAGAGTGATGCCCGAGTAAATCCCAGAGTGATTTCAACAGTGAATAAAAAAGCATTTGCAAAATCCCCTTCGGGAAATAGTGGAAAAGGGGGAAAATTCAACTTCCCCAAGTTGAATTCTTGATATTCTCACAAGCAGTGTGGACAACAAAAGCTATAGGCTGAGCCCCCAATCTTGGGGGTTGTTCATATGAAATTTAACTCCACAAAGGATAGGTCAAGCCTACTTAAAATTAGGCCTAAGAGTCATCCCCAAGAGAACCTCTTTTGTTGCTCAGATATGGCCTCTCTCTCCAGCCAACACAACAAGCAAACTCAACACCCTCCCCCTGTCTATGTGGGACATGACTCCCAGGGATGTGGACCTTCCTGGCAGCATGGGATAGAAATCCTGGAATGAACTGAGGCTCAGCATCAGGGGATTAAGAAAACCTTCTCGACCAAAAGGGGGAAGAGTGAAATGAGACAAAATAAGTGTCAATGGCTGAGAGATTCCAAAAAGAGTCGAGAGGTTTTCCTGGAGGTTATTCTTACGCATTACATAGATATCACCTTGTTAGTCAAGATGTAGCGGAGAGGCTGGAGAGAACTGCCTGAAAATGTGGAGCTGTGTTCCAGTAGCCATGTTTCTTGAAGATGATTTTATAATGATATAGCTTTCACAATGTGACAGTGTGATTGTGAAAACCTTGTGTCTGATGCTCCTTTTATCTACCTTATCAACAGATGAGTAAAACATATGGAATAAAAATGAATAATAGGGGGAACAAATGTTAAAATAAATTTAGAGTGAAATACCGGTGATCGGTGAGGGGGAGGGGTGGGGGTTATGGTATGTATGAATTTTTTTCTATTTTCTTTTTATTTATTTTACTGAATAGATGCGAATGTTCCAAGAAATGATTATGATGATGAATATGCAACTATGTGATGATATTGTGAATTACTGATTATATATGTAGAACGGAATGATCAAAAATTACGAATGTTTGTGTTTGTTTAGTGTTTTTTGGTATTTAAAAAAAATCAAAATGTATCATAATGTAAAAGCATGTGGCACATTAATTTCTCATCTCTTATACCCACAACCTCATGAATTTGATGTGAGATGGGGCAGAGCCTCTTTCACTCTTCTGTCCGAACATATGTTCATTGTCCAGCCCTTGGGAAACCTTTCAGTCCTGTCTTACCACTTGGGGCTTCGAAGAACATCTAAGGAATTAAAGCCATGACAAAACAAATGACCATATTTGAAGAGTCCAAGACAAGACACAAATCCTAATCTTATTTTAAAACACGAGTAATTCTACTCATTTTGAAACGAGGTTGAAGTGTTTGTTGAACTGTGATTGGATTTGTCCCTTTTTAACATGCTCTGCTTTAAAAGGAATCCATTATAATGATCTTACAATTCATACATAATTCATTTATATATAAATTACATCTCTTAGATACACACGGACATCTAAGCATTTATCCTGCAATCATTTCAAGTCACCGCAGCCTTGCTCCAACCCTAAAATTCCCTACCTACTCTATCCCTTTTTCATGTGCTTCCAGAGTTAGCAGATTATTGTACAATAGTAAGTGAGCGCACTGCTCCCCTGGGCCTTTGCGCATGCTGCCCCAGTTTCTACTTCTCTTTGAATCACAGTTTCCTACTAGATCCTCATGTCCCACCTGTAATATCACCTCACAAGGTATGCCATAAGCACATTAGGAACCAAGAAACCCATATCTGTTCTCCTTGGCTCTCTACCTCCAACGCCCTTGGAATTCTCTAATTATTTGCTTTTTGATTTCCAACTATGTTTTGGTTTGCCCTACTGCATTATGCCCTGCTTTAAGGAAGTTGGTTTCTGTGAGAGCCACCTTGTACAGTGATTTACAAATGTCATTATTCAGTAATTTTGCAATGATTGAAATGATCGTGAAAGAGGATTGTCTTATGCTTCTCTGGGCTGTGGCTTTCCTTGGAGCTTATTAAACCTAGGGGAGCTCACTACAGAAAAAGCACGTGTTCATAAAAAAAATAATAAAATTAAATAATAATAATAAAAAACCCTGGAAATAGTGCAACCACTGCAGAAATCAGTTTGGCAGTTCCTTAAAAAGTTGAACATACAATTACCCTAGGACCCCACAATTTCACATCTAGAAATACACCCAAAATATTGAAAGCAGGGACTCAAGCAGATATGTGTATACTGATGTTCACAGTAGCATTATTCACAATACCTAAAAAAATGGGAAGCAACCCAAGTGCCGGTCAACCAGTGAGTGATAAACACAATGAGGTATATACATACGATGGAATATCTTTCAGCTGTAAAAAGGAATGAAGTTCTGATACATGCAATAACATGGATGAACCTTGAAGACATTGTCTTGAGTGAAGTAAACCAGATACAAAAGGATGGATACTGTATAATGTCACTTATATGAAGCAACTAGTGAAATAACTCATATGATATAACTAGAATATGCTAACTCATAGAGACGAAGATTACAGGATAGCAAGGGTGAGGGCAGGAAATGGGGAGCTACTGTTTAATGGGTAGAGTTTCTGTTTGGGGTGATGGAAAGATGTTGGTCATGGGTGGTGGTGATGGTAGTGCAACACTGAATGTAACTAACCATTGAATTGTATACTTGAAAGTGGTAAAAATGGGAAATATTATATTCTACATATGTTACCAAAACCTTCCCCTGGGGTTTTGTGGGTTCTTGGGGGGAGACTGATAATTTGGAGGTTTCATGGACCCCAGAAAAGAGCATATTCTAAAGCTAATCCATTCCTGTGGGTGTAGACCTGTTGTGGGTGGGACCTTTTGATTATTTCAGTCGAGACCTGCCTGGGGTGGGTCTTAATTCTCCTGCTGTAGTCCTCTAGGAGGGGTGAAATTCAGAGCAGCTGAGAGGGAAAAAGCTAGAGAAGCTGAGAGAGACAGGCGCTAAAAAAGAGAAAAACAGAGGTTCAGATAGAAAGTCACGATGGAGCATCCAGAAGCCAAAAGCAACAAAACCCAGGAATGAAGGACCAGCAGACGCCATCACGTGCCTTCCCATATGACAGAGAAGCCCTGGACCACCAGCAACCTGTTTTCAGGAAGAAAGTATCATCCTATTGATGCCTTGATTTGGACATTCTCATGGCCTCAGAACTGAAAAATTGTGAGCTAATAAATCCCCATTGTTCAAAGCCAGTCCATTTCTGGTATACTACATTTTAGCAACTTTAGCAAACTGAAATAGAGAGCCAAAGGTAAAGTGTCTTTTTTGTCACATACCCAGGATGTGTGCTCACAACCTGATTTATTGACATGGGTCACCTGGCTAAGGTGGTGCCTGTCAGGTTTCTCTGTGATGAACTTATTCTTTTCTCTCCCCTTTATATTCGGCACTCTGGAAGAAAGTTGCTATGCACAGCCCACATCTAAGGAGTGGGTTGTTGTGCTCCCTCATATCTCACTATTACTACTTTTTTTCTATCTTCCAAGAGCAGTATTTATTTATACAGAGTCTGATCACTTCAGGGGTAAGAGGAGTGGGAGAGGTTCCTTTTTCAGTCCAGAGGCCTCCCTAACATTGCTTCGCTTTTACCAAACGCATAGGCAAGTGGCATCATGGATTCGGGAAACCAGTTATAGTGTGAGTCTGTTTAGTCCCTCTCTGCTAGAGCAGCAAGGTAAGCATCAATCTCTGCTTCTGTAAGAATCCTGACTTTAGGATTTTGAGCTGTGACTACTCCAACTTCTATTTCTGAAGGTTTGAAATCAACTGATCGAACAGTAGACAGGCATGTGATGCAGTTTCCCTGTCTGTTCAGATGCCCACTCAAATTTCTTCTTCATTTTGTATTTCAAGAAAGCTGGTTGGCTCGTTTGTTTAACTCCTGCTGCAGTGGCTGTCAACGCACAGCAGGAACCTGCAGGACCCCCTGTACCCCCCTGAGGCCCTTGCTCTTCATCTATACCAATTCAAGTCACACCACCACCGTGAGGCCTCCTCTCGGCGTTCTGTGTGCAGACCCGAGACAGATCTGCAATTCGTTTCCACAGCATGTCCGTGGGAAGCTCATAGCCATACTTGTATTTCCAATTAGCATTCCCTCTGTACCTGGGATTTGCTGTCAGCTGTCATCGGTCATCACACAGCCAAAAACGTTTTCGGTTATCTTGAATAAGTGAGTCACTGTGCTGGAATCCAATAATTTGTCAGGTACTTTCTTCTGTGTGACAATTACTCCGACAGCTACTGATGTAAGTCAACCCTGGTTAATAGCCTTAAAAACATATTCTTCTTTGTAGAGGCTGCCCTCAGGTGAAAAAATGTAATGTGGCAGTCAAAACCAGTGCTGGAACCGGAGGACAGGCTGGCACACCCACTACTTCAATTACAGTCGTATCTCGTTATTATTATTATTTTTGCACAGGCAGGCTCTGGGAATTGAACTGGGTCTCTGGCATGGCAGGTGAGAGTTCTGTCATTGAGCCACTGTTGCACCGCCCTTCGTTATTTTTTATTTTTATTTTTATTTTTCCTTCATATTTTTCAAATTGTGTTTTAATACTCTGAAATGGAGCAATAAGAAAGCCTGATTCCAAGGTCAGTTTGTTTCAATATTATGTCAAGGGCTGTCAAAGCTGAAGGAGAATTCTCGGTTAACACAAAATTTCACCAGTGTACATCTTTGTCAAACCCTATCAGATTGTACACTTTCAACATCTGCCGTGTATCATATGTCGATTGTACCTCAAATAAAGCTGTTTTTAAATCTAATTTTCTTTTTATTGTGTAAAATGACATATAAAGCTGCTTTTTACAACTAAGTTTTCAATCCTATCGACCAATTCTATTTCTAAGATTAAGTGTGCAGCGAGCCCTTTAAGTGAGACATCACTTTTGACAGCAGAATTACCTAATAATGGGAATTATACTGAAAACAGACATCTGTTTTCAAAATTCCCCACAGCACAAGTTTCTTTAGAAAAAGTCAGCACGCTGTTATGAGTGTGTTTTAATTTAAAGCAAAAACGAAAAGACAAAGACTATGTGACATCTTTACGTTTATCAATTCTTTTTTCTTTGTTAAAGAAATTGTGGGTTTATAGAAAAATCATGCATAAAATGCGGAATTCCCATACACCACCCCATGAACAACAGCTTGTCTTGATGGGGAACATTTGTTACAATTGATGATTATCCATTTTTGTAATTGTACTATTAGCGACTGTCCATGGTTTAACTTAGATTTCACTGTGTAGTGTGGTTCTGTGGATATACTTTTAAAAAATTTTTATTCTGTTACCATATATATATACATATATATATACATATTCTATTTCCCATTTATGCATATATGTAATCAGTGCTGTCAATTGCTGCTATTATCACCATCCATTATCGAAACATTGCCATCATTCTAAGTAGGAACCCTGTACAAATTAAGCCCTAACTTGTCACTCTCTGTTGCCACTCTGTCCCCTGGTAAACTATGAAATTTCATCAGTTCTTTAAATATGTTGTCACAAGCTCAAATTGCACATGTATCATTCTTTAAAGAAATGTTATAACTTATTAAGTAGAGTATTACATGACTTAAAACACTGAAAAAAATTTTAAAGGCTTGTCTTGCTCTTCTGGACACTTCGTTTTTGTCTTGCTAATCACATTTGCCTCATAATATTCTGAGCTAAGACCTCAAGACATGACATACATGAGGAGTGAGGAGTATCATTACTGATAATAAATATGGGGGTACACAAGTGGTTCTGTGGTAGAATGCTCGCCTGTCATGTGGGAGACCCGGGTTTGATTCCTGCCCCATGCACCCCCCTAAAATAATAAATAAATAAATTACTGTAAATCCATCAATCAAATGGTCTTGACAATTTCAAACTTTTTTGACCAACTTCTTATCAGGCGATCATTGTTTTCACTTGATTACATGGCTCTCCAAGAGCTTGTGCTAGGAGTAGAAATGCCAAGCTTGCCGTTTCCTTCACTGCACTTGAAGCTAATACTTTGCAAGAATCTTTATAAGCCACTGCGGTGGTTTGAAGCTGTATGCCCAAGAAAACATGTTCTTAAACATAATCCATTCCTGTGGGTGTGAACTGATTGTAAGTTGGACCTTTTGATGAGGCTACTTCAGTTAAGAAGCTGTGGTTCTCCTCAATCAGGATGGATCTTAAGCCAATGACTGGAGGCCTTTATTAGCAGAATTTAGACAGAGAGAAAAAGCCAGAAGCTGAAATCAACAGAACCATGAGGAGAAGGGAGAGACCAGGAGAGGCCACCATGGCATTGCCATGTGACAAATTATGGGCTAAGAATCACTGGCAGGCAGCCAAGAATGATATAGTTTTGGGGAAGAAAACATCACCCTGATGATACCTTGATTTGGACTTTCTTTTAGCCTCAAAACCATAAGCAAATAAATTCCCACTGTTTAAGCTAACCCATTGCCTGCAATTTGTTTGAGCAGCCCGGGAAACTAAAAGTTAGCCAATGTTACAAAGATTGGTTTGATTAAAACTTAAGCTCCTGGGTGGTGCAATGGTGGCTCAGTGGCAGAATTCTAGTCTGCCATGCCAGAGACCTGGGTTCAATTTCCGGTGCCTGCCCATGACAAAAAACAAAAAAACAAAACTTAAGTTCCTTTAACTACATACATACCAACAGCAGCAGGCTCAGAATGTAAGCAAATGACTCAATGAAATTTTGTGAGGGACATAAAAATGAAGTGATTTGGCCAAAACCAGAAAACATCAATGTGCTGGTTTGAAAGGATTATGTCCCCTAGAAAAGCCATGTTTTAATCCTGATGCATCTTGTGGAGGCAGCTGTTTCTTTTAATCCCTATTCAGTTCTGTAGATTGGAAGTTTGATTAGGTTACCTCCACAGAGATGTGGCATGCCCAATTGTAGGTATTAACCTTTGGTTGGTGGGAGATGTGACTCCACCCATTCCAGGTGGGTCTTGATTAGTTTACTGGAATCCTTTAAAAGAGGAAATATTTTGGAAAAAGCTTGAGAGCCACGAGATCCATGAGAGCCCAAACAGCCAGAGACCTTTGGAGATGGAGAAGGAATATACCCTCTGGGAAGCTTCATGAAAAAAGAGCTGGAGAGAAAGCTAGCAGACATCGCCATGTTCACCATGTGCCTTTCTTTCCAGTTAAGAGAGAACCCTGAATTTCACTGGCCTTTCTTGAGTGAAGGTAACCTTTTGCTGGTGCCTTAGATTGGACATTTCTATTATTTTGCTTTGGACAATTCACAGCCTTAGAACTGTAAACTTGCAACTTATTAGATTCCCCCTTTTAAAAACCATTCTGTTTCTGGTATATCACATTCCAGCAGCTTTCAAACTAGAACAATCAGTGAGTGATTCAGGGCAGAGGTGTGCTATCTTTTTCTTTTCTTTTTTCCTGCAAACAAACACTCCCCCTCCACCTTCTATTTATCTCTGTGTATTTGCTATTTCTAGTAATCTCTTATAAGAGCTATCATCCAGTTTTTGTCCTTACATGCTTTGCTTGCTTCAAGGTTGCTCCATGTTACAGTTTATCTTATATCTTCACTTTTTTCTAACAGCCAAATAATAGTCCATTGCATGTTGTGTACCACATTCTATTTATCTGTTCATTTGTTGATGGATGTGCTGGTTTGAAGGGATGTATGGACCCTAGGAAAGACATGTTTTAATCAGAATCCCATTTCGTAAAGGCAGAATAATCCCTATTCAATACAGTATGTTTGAATCTGTAATTAGATCATCTCCCTGGATTCAGTGATGACATGTCTCCACCCATTTGGGTGGGTCTTGATTAGTTTCTGAAGTCCTATGAAAGAGGAAGCATTAGTGGAGAATGAGAGAGATTCAGAGAGAGCAGAGAAAAACGACATAGCCACGGGGAGCAGAGAGCCCACAAGCCTTTGGAGATGAAGAAGGAAAACGCCTCCTGGGGAGTTCATGAAACAGGAAGCCAGGAGAGAAAGCTAGCAGATGATGCCATGTTCACCATGTGCCCTTCCAGCTGAGAGAGAAGCCCTGACTGTGTTCTCCATGTGCCTTTTCACTTGAGAGAGAAACCCTGAACTTCACTGGCCTTCTTGAACCAAGGTATTTTTCCTTGCATGGATGCCTTTAATTGGACATTTCTATAGACTTGCTTTAATTGGGACATTTTCTCAGCCTTAGAACTGTAAACTAGTAACTTATTAAATTCTCATTTTTAAAAGCCACTCTGTTTTTGGTATATTGCATTCTGGCAGCTAGCAAACTAGAACAATGGACATTTGGGTTTTTCAGCTATGGGCTTTTGTGAAAAACACTGCTATAAGTAATCCTGTTTTCATCCCTTTGGGTGTATACCTAGAGTGCGACTGCCAGGTCAAATGATAATTATATATTTAACTTTTTGAGGAACCACCATATTGCTTTCCACAGTGGATGCATTATTCTATATTCCCAACAAGACGTTAGAGTTCCAATTTCTCCACATCTTCTCCAACAATTACTTTCCTTTATTATTTTTTTAATGATAGCCATCCCTGCGGGCGTGAAGTGGTATCTCATTGTGCTTTTAATGTGCATATCTCTACTGGTTAATGATTTGAACATCCTTTCATGTGTTTATTGGCAATTTGTTTATCTTCCTTGGAAAAATGTCTATTCAAGTCCTTTCCCCATTTTTTAAATTGGGTTGTTTATCTTTTTGTTGTTGAGTTGTAGGAGTTCTTTATATATTATAGATATTAAACCCTTATCTGATATATGGTTTGAAATTTTTTCTCCCATTCTGTAGATTGTCTTTTAACTTTCTTGATGATTTCCTCCAGTGCAAAGAAGTTTTACATTTTGATGACATCAAATACATCTATTGTTTCTTTGTTGATTGTACTGTTGGCATCATATTTAAGAATCCATTGCCAAATCCAGGTCATGAAGATTTGCCTATGTGTTATCTTCTAAGAGTTCTACAGTCTTAGCTCTTGTATCCATCTTGAGTTGCCCTTTTTATATAGTGTGAGATGGAGGTCTAACTTCACTTTTCTCCAACTGGATAACCAATTTTCCCAACACCATTTGTTGAACACTTTGTTCTCTCCCCACTGCATGTACTTAGCATCCTTTTCAAGAATCAGCTGGTCATATATGTGTGGGTCTATTTCTGGACTTTCAGTTTTGTACCATAGACCTATTTAATTACATTTGCTTTATAATACAATTTGAAATCAGGACTGGAATCCTCCAGCATTGTTCTTTTCTTTTTGAAGATTGTTTTGGCTATTTGGCTATTTGCCATCCCTTGCAGTCCCATGTAAATTTGAGGATCAGCTTTTTCATTTCTGTGATAAAAGGCTGCTGGCATTATTGTGGAAATAATTAACAGTGCTGAATGGTGTGTGAATGTGGTGGAAAGGGGAAGTTTAAAATGATGTATGTCGGGCAGACCACAGTGGCTCAGCAGGCAGAGTTCTCGCCTGCCATGCTGGAGACCCATGTTCGATTCCTGGTGCCTGCCCATGCAAGAAAAAAAAAAAAAGATGAATGTCACCAGAAGGAAAATTAGAGGTCAATGTATAACACAGTGACTCTTGTGGTGGACAATGTCTGTGACTAACTGTACAAATATAAAAATGTTATTTCATGAACTAGAACAAATATACAACACTGTTAGAAGGAGTTAACAATAGAGGGGTATATAGGGATAATGTACCTGTTGCAAGTTATGGGCTATAGTTAACAGCAATATTTTAATATTTTTCATCAACAGTAACAAATGTACTACACCAATACTATGGGTCAATAATGGGGGGGATAAGAGGTATGGGAAGATTTGGTTTTTCTTTTTTATATCTTTTCTGGAGTAATGAAAATGTTCTAAAATTGATCATGGGGATGTATGCTTAATTATGTGATGATACTGTGAGCCAGTGTATACTTTGGATGATTTGTAAGGTATAAATATATTTCAATAATAACAATAATAGTAATAATAATAGAAAGGCTGCTGGAATTTTAATAAGAAGTTGCACTGAATTTGTATATTGCCTTAGGTAATATTTACATTTTAACAATGTTAATTCTTTCAATACATGGACATGGTATGTCTTGCCATTTACTTAGGTCATTAATTTCTTTCAGCAATGTTTTATAGTTTTTAGTATAGAAATCTTTTGTAAAAACTTAGCTAATTTTAATCCCTAGGTATTTTAACCTTTTAACTGCTATTGTAAATGAAATTGTTTTCTTAATTTCCTCATCAGATGGTTTGCTGATAGTGTATAGGAACACAGTTGTTGCTTTGTTTTTTTTACAGCAACTTTAATTTTATTTGGAATATTCTATTTTTTTGAAAAATATTTTATAGACAAATCTTCACACACACAATCCACACGTGGTGTACAATCAACGGCTCACAATATCATCACGTAATGGAATGTTCTATTTTGTTTACAGGAAAGTTTATTCATCTTTTACTTCTGTAAGTAATTTTTTAAGTACAAAGCTTGGAAACTGGACAAAAGTCTTAGAAAATGATCAGCTTCTGTAAGACAGTTCCTCTTTTCCAGAGGTAAGGGAGTGACTCACCAATGCAGACGTAGAGTGTTTTTGTGGGATAACCAGTTAGGAGGAAAGTCAGCATCCAGGGAAGAGAAGAAAGGAATGAGCTGTTCTTGAGAACTTAGAAGAAATGCTAATGTGTGTCTTTAGAATCTTTCAATCTAGGCAGAGCCCACTGGCTTCTGAGTCTCCCTTCCCAACTCTGCTATTCTGTCATAGAATAATTGTTTTTTGTGTGTTCATCTTTTACCCTACCACTTTGCTGAATTAGTTTATTAGCTCCAGTAGTTTTCTTGTGGATTCCTTTCAGTTTTCTACATATAAGATCGTGCTGCATTCAAATAGAGATAGTTTTGCTTCTTCCTTTCTGATTTGGATGCCTTTTATTTCTTTTTTTTTTCTAATTGTTCTGGCAAGAACTTCCAGTACAATATTGAGTGGCAATGGTGACAACAAACATCTTTGTGTTGTTCTTAGAGGGAAAATGTTCAGTCTTTTGCTATTTAGTAGGATGTTAGTTGAGGGGTTTTCATATATGCCCTTTATCATTTTGAGAATGTTTCCTTCTGTTCCTAATGTCCTAAGTGTTTTTATCAAGAAGGAATGCTGGATTTTGCCAAATACCTTTTCTGCATCAGTTGAGATGATCATTTGTTTTTCTCCTTTATTGAGTTAATGTGGTGTAGAGCATTAATTGATTTTCTTATGTTGCACCACCCTGACAAACCAAAGATAAATCCCACTTGATCATAGTGCATAATTCTATTAGCTGTTGGATTTCATTTGCTACTATTTTGTAGGATTTCTGCATCTATAATTCATAAGAGATATTGGCCTGTAGTTTTCTTTTCCTGTGATTTTTTATCAGATGTTGGTATGAGGGTGATGTTGGCCTCATAGAATAAATTGGGAAGTGTTCCCTCTTCCTCAAGGTTTTGGAAGAGTTTGAGCAACAGCGGTGTAAATTCTTCCTGGAATGTTTGGTAAAACCCCCCTGTGAAGCCATCTGGCCTTGGGCATTTCTATGTTGAGAAGTATTTGATTACTGATTCATTCTCTTTACCTCGTTGTTGATTTGTTTTGATCTCTTTCTTCTCAAGTCAGTGTAGGTAGTTTCTAGGAATTTGTCCATTTCATCTAGATCATCTAATTTGTTGGCATATACTTATTCATAGTATCATCTTGCTGTCCTTTTAAGTTCAGTGCAGTTGGTAGTAATGCCCCCCTTTTCATTTCTGATTTTGGTCATCTGTGTCCTCTGCCTTTTTTCTTCATCAGTCTAGCTAAAGGTTTATTATCCATCTTTTCAAAGTACCAACTTTTTTGTTTTGTGGATTCTTTCTGTTGCTTTTTAAAATTCTCTACTTCATCTACCTCTGCTTCAATTTTTGTTATTTTCTTCCTTTTGCTCACTTTTGATTTCATTTGCTCTTCTTTTCTAGTTCTTCCAATTCTGAAGTTAGGTCTTTGACTTAAGATCTTTCTTTTTTTAAATGTAAACATTTAGAGCTTTACAGTTTTCCTCTTAGCACTGCCTTTGCTGCATCCCATAAGTTTTGATATGTTGTGTTTTCCTTTTCACTTACCTCAAGACATTTCCTAATTTCCTCTTTCACCCATTGGTTGAATGGGTTAAATGGATTGTTATAATTTCCACACATCTGTGAGTTTTCCTTTTCTCTCTTTGTTATTGATTTCTAGTTTCATTCCATTGTGATTTCATTCCATTGTATGATTTCAATACTTTCTAATTTAATAGACTTGTTTTGTGACCCGAGATGTGCTCCGTCCTGGAGAGTGGTCCGTGTGCACCTGAGAAGAATGTGTGCTCTGTTGTTAGTGAGTGAAATGTCCTATATTTGTCTGTTAGGTCTGGGTGGTTCAGCGTATCCTTCAAGTCTTGTATTTCCTCATTGAACTTCTGTCTAGATGTTCTTTCCATTATTGAAAGTGATGTATTCCAGGTCTCCTACCATTAATGTAGAACCATCAATTCTCTCTTCACATCTGTCAGTATTTGCTTCATATATTTTGGGCTCTGCTTAGTTGCAAATATATTTGTTACATCATCTCACTGAATTGAGCCCTTATTCATATACAATGACTATCTTTGTCCCTTGTAACTGTTTTTGACTTAAATCTGTTTTATCTGATAATAGTATAGCTACCTCAGCTCTCTTTTTGTTGCTACTTGCATGGTTTATTTTTTCTCATCCTTTTACTATCAAGCTAGTTATGTCTTTGAATTTAAGTTGAATCTCTTGTAGACAGCATACAGGTCAGTTTTTTGTCCATTCTGCCAATCTCCTTTTGTTTGTTTTTGTTTTTGTATACTGTATGGCAGGGTCACGTTTCATTATTTTTCCATGTGATCATCAATTATTGCAGCACCATTTGTTGAATTTTGTTTGTTTGTCTTTTATTTGTTTGTTTGTTTTTTGGGGAAGTGCATGGACCAGGAATCCAACATGGGTCTCCCACATAGCAGGTGAGAATTCTACCACTGAACTATTCTTTCATGCCCTTTTTAAAAACATTTTTTACTGTTTATAAATATAAATATAAATATATATATAGCATATATACAAAGAAAAGAAAGGAAAAGCAATGATTTTCAAAGTACACTTCAACAAGTAGATACTAGAACAGATTTCAAAGTTTGTTATGAGTTACCATTCCACTATTTCAGATTTTTCCTTCTAGCATTTCCTTCTAGCTAGAAGAAATTTTATTTTCTTTTCTGTGAAAAATAACATGCATACAAAAAAGCAATACATTTCAAAGCACATTGCAACAGATAGTTGTAGAACAGATTTCAGAATTTGGTATGGGTTACAATTCCAAAATTATAGGTTTTTACTTCTAGCTGCTTTAAGATACTAGAGACTAAAAGAAATATCAGTATAATGATTCAGCAATCATACTCATTTTTTAAACCTTATCTTTTCTGTATAACTCCCCCATCACCTTTGATCTTTCTCTCACTCTTTAGGGGTATTTAGGCTATGCCCATTCTAAATTTTTCATGTTGGAAGGGGCTGTCAATGATATGAGATAGGGGGATGGAATGAGTTGATGTTCTGGAGAGGCTGGCCTCTGCATTTCAGAACTTATCTGGTCCAGGGACCCATCTGGAGGTTGGAGGTTTCTGGAAAGTTACCCTAATGCATGGAACCTTTGTAGAATCTTATATAATGCCCTCGGTGCTCTTTAGGACAGGCAAGAACGATTTTGGCTGGGGTTAGCAAGCTGTGGCAGGCAGCAATGTCTAACTGAAGCTTGCATAAGAATGACCTCCAGAGTAGCCTCTCAACTCTATTTGAACTCTCTCAGCAACTGATACCTTATTTATTCCACTTCTTTCCCCCCTTTTGGTCAGGATGGCATTTTAATCACTTGGAGTCATCTCATGCTGCCAGGGAGACTTTCACCCCTGAATGTCATGTCCCATGTAGGAGGGAAGGCAATGATTTCACTTGAAGAGTTGGGCTTAGAGAGAGAGAGAGGTCACATCCGAGCAACAAAAGAGGTCCTCTGGAAATAAAAGTATAGGTATACTTTAGGCATACCTATAGGTAGGCTAAGCTTCTCCACTACCTACATAAGCTTCACAAGAGCAGATCTCAAGATCAAGGGCTTGTGAGTGTGGGAGTGGTAGAGGGAAAAGGACTGGGAGCACATATGAAACCAGAAGGAAGGATAGATGATAAAGATTGAGATGGTATAATTTAGAAATGCCTGGAGTGTACAATGATGGTGACTAAATGTACAAATTAAAGAATATTTTTGCATGAGGAAGAACAAAGAAATGTCAGTATTGCAGGGTGTTGTAAACAGATGATCATTCAGATTTTAAAACTTCAACTTTTGTGTGATACTAAAATGAGGAATGTTTATTTGGTGCAAAATTTATATTTTGACTAGTGCATTTCCTAGTTTAACTTATATGGACAGTTTAATTGAACACCATATGTACATGGAACCTTGAACAGAGCAAGAGATTGTGTTGATTTGTCTAGATTATGGTGATGCCCCGATAAATCCCAGAGTGATTTGAATAGTGAATAAAGAAGTATTTGCAAAGCCCCCTTGGAAGAATGGGGAGAAATGGGGAAAAATTCAACTTCCCCATTTGGAGAATTCCTAATATTCTCGCAAGCAGTGGGGACAACCAAATCAATAGGGTGAGCCCTCAGTCTTGGGGTTTGCCTCTATGAAACTTATCCTTGCAAAGATTAGGCTAAACCTACTTAAAATTAGGCCTAGAGTCACCCCCAGAAAACCTCTTTTGTTGCTCAGACGTGGTCTCTCTCTCTAAGCTGACATGGCAAGCGAACTCACTGCCCCACCCTTCACTTGGGACATGACTCCCAGAGGTGTAAACCTCCTGGCAATGTGGGACAGAATTCCTAGGATGAGCTGGGACTCAGCATCAAGGGATTGAGAAAACCTTCTCGACCAAAAGGGGGAAGAGAGAAATGAGACAAAATAAAGTGTCAGTGGCTGAGAGATTTCAAACAGTTGAGAGGATATCCTGGAGGTTATTCTTGTGCATTATACAGATACCCTTTTTTGTTTATAGTGTATTAAAGTGGCTAGTGGTAAGTACCTGAAACTGTAGAGCTGTGTTCCAGTAGCCATGTTTCTTGAAGATGATTGTATAATGATATAGCCTTTGCAGTATGACTGTGTGATTGTGAAAATTTTGTATCTGATGTTCCTTTTATCTATGGTATGGACAGATGAGCAAACAATATGGATAAGAAATAAACAAATAGGGGGAACAAAGGTTAAAATAAATTGAATAGATTGAAATACTAGTGGTCAATGAGAAGGAATGGTAAGGGGTATGGCATATACGAGTTTTTTCTTTTTTTTATTTCTTTTGCTGGAGTGATGCAAATGTTCAAAAAAATGATCATAGTGATGAAAACACAACTATGTAATGATATTGTGAGCCACTGATTGTAACCACGTCAAGAATGTTTGTATGTTTGTTTGTTGTTTACAATAATAATAATAATAATAAAGCAAGGGCTTAGGCCTATTGATTTGGTGTCTCTAATGTTTGACACAGTATCAGGGGTTTCCCTGGTGGTAAACTTTAATAGTTCCATACTTTTTATCCCCTCCCACAAGGGAGCTTGCCAATACTTTTTGATTATCTGCTTAATATACTCTGGGATGTATCCAAGCATTACATTAAGTTATGCAACATTGAAGGCACTCATTCTTATCTGGGCTCCCTGTGTTTGGATTATTCAAATGATCTATCCAGACAGGTAGAGTTAGATTATGTTCTGGCAATCTCTTTTTACTGGAGATTTAATCCATTTACATTTAAAGTCCCTACAGATGATGCAGGACTTTTTCTGCTATTTTGCTATTTATTGCTTTTAAGTTTGATACCTTTTTTGGCCATCAATTCTTCTGTGAATGCTACTTTTATATCTATTTGATTTTTTTGTATCATACTATACTGAGTGTCTTCTCACTTCAATTTGGATGTATTTGTCATCTATTTTCCTTGTGGTGACATGGTATTAACATTTAACATCCAAAACAATCTTATTTAATTTGATACCAACCTGACTTCAATAGCATACAGGTACACTGTTTGTATATCCCTCCAACCCTCGATTTTTATGTGCTTGTTACAAATTATAACTTTGTACATTGTTTGTCCAAAACCATATATTTATCATTACAATATATTTATAACCATATATATAAACCATATATTTATGCATTTGCATTTTAGTACCTATAGGAAGTGAGAAGTGAAGTTATAAACCAAAAAATAAAATACAATAGTACTGGCATTTATAATTACCCAAATGGTTATGTTTATTGGAGATCTTTCTTTCACTTTGAACTACTGTCTAGTGTCCTTTCCTTTTAATCTGAAGATCTTGCTTATATGGCAAGTCTATTGGTGATGAAGTCCCTCAGATTTTGCTTATCTGGGAATATCTTAATTTCTCCCTCATTTTTAAAGAAAGTCCCACCATATATAAAAATCTTACTTGACAATTGTTTTCTTTTAGTAGTTTAAATATTTCAACCCACTGCCTTTTTTGCCTCCATGGTTTCTGATGAGAAATCAGAACTTAATCTAATTGGAACTCCCTTGTACATAACACATCACTTTTCTCTTGCATCTTTCAGAAATCTCTCCTTGTCTTTTGCATTTGACTCTTGCATTTGATCAGTACGTGGCAGGTTGTATTTTTCTCCAAGTTTATCCTGTGTGGTGTTCTCTGGGTTTCTTGGATGTATATAGTCATGTCTTTTGCTAAGTTTGGGATAGTTCTGTCATTATTTCTTTGAATATTCCTTTCTCCCCCTTCTCTCTTTTTCCTGCTGAATACCTGTAATTCATATATTTGTACACTTGATGATGTCTCAGAGATATCTGGGGTTTTTTTGTTATAGAATTTGTCATATATAATTTTTTAGTTTTTATGTTTACAAAGATTTACATTTAATATTGTGTATTGGGTAACAATTTCATAGTGAGTATCTCAATATGTTAACTGTTCAATTCCCATATAAATTTTTTAAAATATTTTTTTGAGAATACTTCACACAGCTATAGTCCATCCACGGCACACAATCAGTTGACTCACAATATCATCACATAGTTGTGTACTCATCCTACGATCATCCTTAGGTCATTTGCATCACCCCACGTGCTGGCTTGAAAGTATTACGTACCCCAGAAAAGCTATGTTTTAATCATGGTTTAATCTTGTGGGGCAGCCATTTCTTTTAATCCTGGTTCAGTACTGTAGTTTGGGAAGTTTTGATTAGATTATCTCCACGGAGATGTGGCACGCCCAATTGTGGGTATGACTTTTGATTAGATGGAGATGTGACTTCACCCATTCCAGGTGGGTCTTGATTAGTTTACTGGAATCCTTGAAGAGAGGAAACATTTTTGATAAACCTCAGAAATGACTGAGTCTAGAGAAATGACAGAATCCTCAGAGGTGACAGAAACTTCACAGCAGAGCTGACACAGATGCGGACACATGGACACAGATGTTTGGAAATGCTTGGAGCCCAGCAGACATTGCCATGAGATGTTAAACAAGCCAGAACCTAGAGAGAGCCAAGGGAAGCCAAGAGATGAAATCCAGCCCTGGAGAAGCAAAGTAAGGAGCCTCCACATGGACAGAGACTGAAAGCAACAGAGCCCAGGAGCAAGGGACCAGCAGATGTCAGCCATATAATTACCCAGCTGACAGAGGTGTCCCTGACCCATCGGCCTTCCTTGAATTAAGGTGTCTTTCCCTGGTTGCCTTACTTTCAACATTTTTATAGGCTTAGAATTATAAACTTGTAATTTATTAAATTCCCAGTTTTGAAAGCCATACCAGTTCTGGTAGACCACATTCTGGCAGCATTAAAGAAACTAACACACCCCAGAAAAAGAAATAAAAAGAAAAAGAAAAAAACTCATATGTCCCATACCCCCCACCTTTCACTCTCATTGACCACCAGTATTTAAATCTACCCACTTTTTTTACACCATATCCCTCCTAATATTTATTTATTTTCCTTATTTTTTCACTCATCTACCCATATCTGGATTAAAGAAACATCAGATATAAGGTTTTCACAAACACACGATCACATTGTAAAATCTATATAGTTATACAATCTTCTACAAGAATCAAGGCTACTGTACATAGTTTGACAGTTTCAAGTACTTCTTCTCTAGCCACTCCAATGTACCATGAACTAAAAAGAGATATCTATATAATGCACAAGAACAACCTCAGGGTAACCTCTTACCTCTGAAATCTCCCCAGCCATGGAAACTCTATTTTGTCTCATTTCTCTCTTCCCCCTTTTGGTCAAGAAAGCTTTCTCAATCCCGTGATGCCTGTCTCAGCTCTTCTTGGAGTCCAGTTCCATGTTGCTAGGGAGAGTTACATCTCTAGGAGTCATGTCTCACATAGGGGGGAGGGCAGTGAGTTCACTTTGCTGAGTTGGCGTAGAGAGAGAGGCCACATCTTAGCAGCAAAAGAGGTTCTCCGAAGGTAGGGTTTAACAAATGAGTACGATTGCTGAATCATTATATTGATATATCTTTTAGTATCCAGTATCTTAGAGCCTCTAGAAGTAAAAACCTAAAACTGTGAAATTGTAACCTATATCAAACTCTGAAATCTGTTCTACAGCTAATTGTTGTAATGTACTTTGAAACTTATTGCTTTTTTTGTGCATATGTTATTTTTCACAAAAACGTCAATTGTGATAAATGCACAGCTATATGATATTTTGAACTATTGATTGTACACTTTGGATGATAACATGATAGGTGAATATATAATATATATCAATAAAAAACAACAACAACAAAAAAGGTTCTCTGGGGGTGACTCTTAGGCATAATTATAAGAAGGTTTACTTTCTCCTTTGCAGGAATAAGCTTCATAGTTTTGAACCCCAAGACTGAGGGCTCAGCCTATTGATTTAGTTGTCCCCTCTGCTTATGAAAATATCAGGAATTCCCCAGATGGGGAAGTTGAATATTTCCTCCTTTCTCTACAGTCCTCCAAGGGGTCTTTGCAAATACTTTTTTATTCTCTGCCCCAATTACTCTGGGATATACCGGAGCATCACACTAACCTGTACAAACCAACAAGATCTAACGCCGTATTCAAGATTCCATGTAATTATGGTGTTCAAGTAAACTGACCATACAAGTTAAATTAAGTAATCACTACCCAAAATGTAAATTTTGCACCAAATAAACATCTCTCCATTTAGTCTCACACAGAAATTGAAGTTTTAAAATATGGACCATATTATCCTTTACCCTGTGTTCTGATTTACCTTAGTCCTATCCAGATCAGCTTCATTCATATCTCTAGTTGAAGTCTCAGAGTTATCTTAAACTATTTTCACTTTTTGTAAGTTTTTTCTTTTGCTCCTTGGTCTTGTCCATTTCAATTGTCTTGTCTTCAAGTTTGCTAATTCTTTCTTCTGACACCAACCTGCCATAGAAACCCCCCAGGGAATTTTTCACTTCAGTTATTGTGGTTTTCAACTCCAGTAGTTCTGTTTGGTTCCTTTTTAAATTTTCATTTATTGGGATTCTAATATTGTTCATTCATTGTTTTCCCGATATCCTTTAGTTCTTTTTCTTTTTTCATTCCTCTCCTTGAGCATACTGAAGATAATTAAAAAAAAAAAATCTTTGTTTGGTATGCCCACAGTCTGTTCCTCTTTGTTGGTGTTTTCTGGATTTTAGCCTCTTCTTTGGATGGGCCATCATGTTTTGTTTCTTTTCCTTATAATCTTTTGTTGCACACTATACATTTTAATATTTTAAAATGTTAACTCTGGGATTTATTCCCTGAGATGCCTGTTTCTTGATTTTATAGCCAGCTGGTGATATGACAGAGATTTCCTGGAATGTCAGCCCTTCTATCAGGAATGTCCACCCAAGATGAAATCAAAGTTCAAAGCAGAACAGGAAAATTAAAAGGAGGGTGTGTGTGTGAGAGAGAGAGAGAAACTGAAAGAGGCCAGCGTTGGGGGGGTAGGAGGGGAGAAATAATACTAAAAGCAGACAAAATACCCACCAAAAAAACAAGATCAAGGAGTAAAAATAATGAAGTGCCCTGATTCTCCAAGTTTCTCATTATAGGCTAGTGGGAAGCCAGAAGTGGCTGCTTTGAGGCTGAAACCTAGGCTAACATCCTGGCGCATCCCTTAAGGATTCATCAGACCCAAAAATATAAAATTAAGAAAGATAAAAACAACCAACAAACAAAAAGAAGAGAAAAAACAAGGAAGTGAATAAAGAAAAGAAGAAGAGAAAATAGTACAAAAAAGACAAAGTATGCATGGTTTCTATTTTAGAACCTTATCTACTCTTTGAGACCAAAGGAAAAGAGGTTTATTTTGTCTAGAACCTTAATTTCCTATAGCACATAATCTAACTCAACCTGTCTGGGTAGATCATTTAAGCAATACAAACACAGGGAGTCCAGAATAAGAATGAGGGCCTGTCACCTTGTATAGCTTAATGTAATGCCTGGATACATCCCAGAGTATATTGAGCAGATAATTTAAAAGTATTGGCAAAGTCCCTTGAGGGATGGGAGAAACAATATGGAACTATTGAGCTTTACCACTGAGGAAACCCCCTGATACTGTGTCAAATATTAGGAGCACCGAAATCAATAGGCCAAGCCCTTGAACTTGAGGCTTGCTCTTGTGAAGCTTAAGTACATAGTGGAGAAGCTTAGCCTACCTATAGATATGCCTAAGAGTTATTTCTGGAGGACCTCTTTTGTTGCTCAGATGTGGCCTCTCTCTCTCTAAGCCCAATTCTACAAGTGAAATCACTGCCCTACATGGGACATGACAGCCAGGGGTAAAAGTCTCCCTGGCAGCATGGGAGATGACTCCCAGAGATGACCCTGATCCTGGCACCAGGGGATTATAGGCCAGTGGGAATGCCATCCTGACCGAAAGGGGGAAAAGAAGTGTAACTAATGAAGTATCAGTGGCTGAGAGACTTCAAATAGAGTTGAAAGGCTACCCTGGAGTTGATTCTTATATAAGCTTCAGTTAGACATTGCTACCTATCATAACTTGTCAAATGCCAACTGCAACCATTTCAGTCAATTCTAAAGGACACCTAGAGCAATGTATAAGATTCTACAAAGGTTCCATGCACTAGGGTAACTTTCCAGAAACCTACAACCTCCAGATGGATCCCTGAACCAGATAAGTCCTGAATGCAGAGGGGCCGGCCTTTTCAGAACATCCCCCTATCCCATATGATTGGGTACGATTGCTGAATCATTATACTGACATTTCTTACAGTCTCCAGTATCTTAGAGTAGCTAGAAGTAAAAATCTAAAATTGTGAAATTGTAACTCATATCAAATTCTGAAATCTGTTCTACAAATAATTGTTGTGCTGTCGTTTGAAATTTATTGCTTTGTAGTATACGTGTTATATTTCACACCAAAAAAATAAAATAAAAAATAAAAACGCACACATACACACACACACAAAAATAAGAAGAGAGAGAGAGAGAGAAAGTATGTGGCTGTAGATGCTAGTATAAGGCCAGGAGACTCTGCTTCTAAGAGGAAACAAGCCTAGCATCTGAACTGGGTCCTCAGAGATCAGCCAGACTAAACAACATGAGAAAGAGAGGAGAAACCCTAGTCCTCAAGTCTTGGTAGATGCTGGTGTGAGGTCAGAAGCCCTAGCTGCAAACAGGGATGAAACAAGGCCAGAGTCCATCCCGTGCCCTGAGGGATCTGCCAGACCAGGAAATGTCCATGCACGGAAGGGAAAAAGAAACAACACTAGCTTTTATGTCCAAGTGGATATGGTGGGAGGCTGGGAACGCGGCTGCTCAGAGGGGCAAAACCGAGGACAACAGGATCCCCCCATGGATCCCACAGACTGACCTGGACCCTCAAACACTGACTTTCAGAGGCCAACGTGTCCTCTCCAAGCCCTGGCCCCAGACAGGTGCCTTCCTCCTTGCCACAGTCATAGTTGCTTCTGCAGCCACTGCCCAGGGCTGAACCACAGGCACTGTTTCCTGCTTTCACTTACAGAAGGTGAACTCTTGGCAGCCTCTCACTTCCTCTGGCACTCCCGTAGTGTTCTACATGTCCATTCTGGTTCCAGAGTTACCACCTAGTTAATTAAAGTCTTTGCAGCTCCTTCATTTTTCCAGTGGAGGAAGCCATTTGTAAAACCTCCTACTCTGCCATCTTGTGCCTGTGCTCTGGAAGGTTCTCATGTCAATCAAGCCACGTAGACCCTGTGGGTCAGGGAGGAGACTGGAGCACAGCTGCACACATTAGAAGGAAGAAGAGATGAAAGTGGATGTGTTGGTGGTGCGAACAGGGCAAGGGCAGTCAGGGAATGGGGAAGTCTTTAATGATGCTCTCAAAATGGAGGATAAATAAGTAGCCCAGGATGAAGTGCATTTCCTGAAAAGCTTGAAGGACGCATTCCCAGAATAATTGCTTGGTGCATCTGTTTATTCCCAGTTTATGGATACCCCAGTGGCTTTCCAGCAGCCCTCCTATATTTGGAGAATTCCCATATTATGAGTCCTGAATTCAAAAGGCACAAACCAGACCTCAACATCTGGGCTCCTTGAATAGAGGCATAATTTAGGATCTGCCCAGGAGACGCACTCGGGAGAACACAGAGGGTACACTGGTGCCATGGTGAATCCACTCTCTGGCTTGGACGAAGATAGAGGCGTCCAGCTCTTGGGGCAGCAGCGTAAGCATTATGTGTGTCCAGAGGTGATGTCACTGGGTTGAGCTGCAATGGCCTCCCCAGGGCAGCCTCAGTGGGCTTTCCCACGCAGCCTGGGGTGGGGCTGGGGCCTCGCTCCTGGTTACAGCTCCTCCACACTTCCCTCGCTGGCCCTCCCAGCAATCCTGGGAGCCTCCTAGAAATCTTTTAATAATTTCCTTTTTTTTCCCCTTCCTCAAATTAGTGACACAGTTCTGTTGTGAATGAGCTGGCAAGTTAACAAAACACCCATCAAGGGTAAAAAGTCACTGAACTGTAACAGGAAAATCGTACTTGCCTTAATTTAGTGAAAGAGATGGGATAAGAAAAGAAAAAAAAAAGAAGTGACAAGGAACAATGATTCTCTGTGGGGAAAAGAGGATATAGATAGAATAAATTAAGTTCCTACCCTGCACTCCTAAATTGGAATTGGAAGTATCAGTATGAACTTATCAGGTGTTTTATTGTAAAACAAAACAAACAACAATGAAAAAAATTCTTAGCTTTGTCCACCAAAAAATTCCAGAAACAATGATCAGCTCAGTAGCAGCTTTGAGTCCTCCTTAGGTCCTGCTTCATGGTCTGGAAATACCATTTCTCACTAATGTCTTGGAGAAATTGCTAATTCTAATTCTAATGTAGGAAATGTAGGAAATGAACCTGGAGCATCTTATCGGAAAACATCAAAAGATGATAGATGGTCAAAGATGGAATAATAGGACTTGGAGCCTACTTGAAGAGACTCCCACTGCCAAAGATGGGATTATCTGAACATCAGTAAAGACAAAGACAGAATGGGCCCAACATATCAAATACATTTAAATCAAGAGTTTTTATAATATGAAAACAAATAAACAAAAAACAATTGGCCCATTTGGAGAATATGAGGGAATTTACTCTTTTGAAAACTTCTAAATTTAGGAATATCTTGGGCATTTGTCCTACCTCTCCTATACAAAGGGCACCACAGCGTAACCAAATAGATGAGGAGAAATTCCTCTTTATAGAAACATTGCAAGTAAACAAGGACTGAAAAATTGAAATATCACTGCCTGCAATCTCCTGATGACTTTAGGATCCAAGCATGGACTGACGATATAAAATAGGACACAAGCAGATATGTGTCACGTGAAGAGCAAAGCAATGTTTTCTCCTAACAATCAAACCTCCATCCAATTAAGCATCTAGATACAACTCACGATTTGCAGGAAAGGCAAAGAACAGGGGACCCCATTAAATAGACCGCTCCATGAGAAAGCAAATGATCAATGATTTATTCAATAGATAAATAGCAAAGATGTGTATGGGGGTGGGTGGTGGTGGTGATGAGGGGAGATGATGTGGGAACTGTAGATTAAAACAGACCTAAAAAGCATTTTTAAAACAAAACCAAACCCAGGCCAAAGCTAAACTGCAGTGTGGTTAGACCATCCATTCAGGCCTGAATGTAAAACTATATAAAGAAAAACAAAGCAGTAATCATATAGATGTGAGTCTAGTGGTTATATTTAATGGTGTGCTTGTTTGAAAGGATGCATGTATCCTGGAAAAGCCATGTTTTAATCAAAATCCCATTTCATAAAGGTAGAATAATCTCTATTCAATACTGTATGTTTAAAATGTAATCAGATCATCTCCCTGGAGATGTGATTTAATCAAGAGTGGTTGTTAAACTGGATTAGGTGATGACATATCTCCACCCATTTGGTTGGGTCTTGAGAAGTTTCTGGAGTCCTACAACAGAAGAAACATTTTGAAGAATGAGAGATTTGGAGAGAGCAGAGAATGCTGCAGCACCACGAAGCAGAGAGTCCACAAGCCAGTGACCTTTAGAGATGAAGAAGGAAAATGTTTCCCAGGGAGCTTCATGAAGCCAGAAGCCAAGAGAGAAAGCTAGCAGATGATGCCGAGTTCGCCACGTGCCCTTCCAGCTGAGCGAGAAGCCCTGACTGTGTTCGCCATGTTCCTTTTCACTTGAGAGATAAACCCTGAACTTCATCAGCCTTCTTGAACCAAGATATCCTTCCCTGGATGGATGCCTTTGATTGGGCATTTCTATAGACTTGTTTTAATTGGGACATTTTCTCTGCCTTAGAACTGAAACTAGCAAGTTACTAAATCCCCCTTTTTAAAAGCCATTCTGTTTCTGGTATATTGCATTCCGGCACTAGCAAACTAGAACAAGTAGGTAGAGTGGGGCTTATTATGCCATGGGGACAGCTATGTGGAGGACATTTTTAGGGGGTGGATGGACATTGGCAAAGTTCTCTTTCCTCTCATGAGTAGCAATTACCAGGGTGTTGCCTTACAAGACCTATTAAGCTTTCAATTTGCTCTGTGTTGTTTTCTATATTTGCGTTACATCAAACAAAGAAACATTGAAATGGGAACGGGAAAATCAGAAAACATTTGCTTAAGCTTTTCACTTGAGCATTTATTCTCTTAATAATTTAATAAATATTTATTAAATTATTTATATTGGGGAAACAGATACTGGTCCTTGTCTCCGGAGTTTATAATCTCATGGGGGAAGACAGATGTTAAAGAATCACACGTACATAAATATAAATGGCAACAAGTGCTATGAGGGAAAAGTAAAGATGATGACAAAAGATTACAAAGGAGGTTTGTGTCAGACCCAAGTTACCAGGAAACACTGGTCCTGGGAGAGATGCTGGGACTGTCCTCAGCCCGTGCTCTTTTGTGGCTCTTGCCTCGTTGCTCTACTCCTTTTCCAGCAGGACTTCTTGTCAAGAGTTTTCACACTTGCTCCTCCACCTCCTCACCTCCTATTCATTCTTCAATCCATCCTGCTCTAGTTTTGTCACTAAAGCTGCCTTTGCCAGGTCAGCAATTATTTCTGCGTTGTTAGATCCAAAGGATATTTCTTTGTTTATGTGAGCCGTGGTCTCCAGCAGCCTTCGAGGTAGCGGTTGTTTGTTTGGGACCCACAAGTTGTGTCAGCTTCTGGGAAGCACCCACTTTTGGTTGTCCTTCTATCTTTCGAGTTATCTGCTTCAGCCTTCTCTTCTCTGCTCTTTGCTCGTCCTCCACCTGAACTCTAGGTATCAGTGCACCTCAGGGTTGGGTCCAACGTCTTCCCTTCTTTTTGCTGCACTTGCTTCTTTTTTTAATTTAAATTTTTAAGCATTTTTCTTTATTAGAGGAGTTGTGGGTTTATGGAACAATCATGCATAACACATAGGATGGGTATATACCACCCCACCTCCAACACCCTGCATTGGCATGGAACGTTTGTTATAATTGATGACAGCACATTTTTATAACTGTGCTATTAACTATAGTCCATGGTGTAACTCAGGGTTCACTGTTCGTGTAGTGTAGTTCCACGGATTAAAGAAAAAATGTATTCTGTTACCATGTATACACTTTAATATTCCCCCTTTTAATCATATTCAGATATATGTGTCAGTGTTGTTAACTATGTTCAAATGTTGTGCCACTATCACCCTCATACCACAGTCAGAAAATATGCCACAAGAAAACTACAGATGTATCTTATATCTTATATTTCTTATGAATATGGATGCAAAAATCTTCAATAAAATACTAACAAACTGAATCCAACAGCATATTAAAAGAATGATATACCATGATCAGGTGGGTTTATCCCTGGTATGCAAGGGTGGTTCAATATAAGAAAATCAATTAATGCAATACATTACATTAAAAGAATGAAGGGGGAAAAAGAAACATGGTCATCTCTATCAGTGCAGAAAAGGCATTTGACAAAATCCAGCACCTCTTCTTGATACAAACACTTAGAACACCAGGAATAGAAGGAAACTTCCACAACATGATAAAGGGCATATGTGAAAAGCCCACAGCTGACACCTTACTCATTAGAGAGAGACTAAAAGCTTTCCTTCTAAGATCGGGAACAAGACAAGGATGCCCACTGTCACTACTGCTATTCAACATTGTCTTGCCAGAGCAGTTAGGCAAGAAAAAGAAATAAAAAGCATCCAAATTGGAAAGGAAGATGTAAAACTTTCCCTATTTGCAGATGACATAATCCTATATACAGAAAATTAAGAAAAATCCACAATGAAACTCCTCAAGCTAACAAATGAATTCTGCCAACGTTTTAAGAACTATGCTAGAGTCCTTAACCTAGGCCTAAGGACTCCAATTAATTTAAGGTCATATTTCCATCTAATTTCCCAATCCTATATTGCATATGCATTTGTTATTCTAATCAGTGTGGAGCCCTTTAGTCATGACTCAGCTTAAATGCAACCTATTCTACTAAATGAAGGTTAAAAATCACGGGATGCAAAGGCTCTGGGGTATTGCACTGGGTTCCAGTTCAAGCGCAAAAAGGCTTTTATAGAAATGCTTTCCAGAGTCATGCTTTTAACTTTCTGGCCCCTCTGAACCTTGGATTTCACACCAAGGGAGTTGGGGGCTAACAGTAACACCACAAGAAGGAACACGAGGGGTGCAGATAATGAAGAGTCTGAATTCATGCTTTCATTTGGGATACAAAGAGAAAATACAGGCCTGAGAGTAACTTGGAAGATAGGATAAGAGAAATTGTAAATGAACGATCTCTCACATTGGAGAGTGCTATTTGCCCATATTCACAGTCTAGGAAGACTCCAACTTTGTACATTTGCTTTCTCAGGAAGACCCTATGAGTGACAATTTATCTACAGAAGATCGGGCCTATCACCCTTTCAGCTTGCAGTCTAGAATATGCCCAACTTCTGCCTTTTCTACATCCATCTCCCAGTAACACCTCCCTGAGGTGAAGCTCTCCACACCCAGCACATTGACACTAAGTCATATCTCTCTGGGTTATCAGGTACATCCTGCAAGATATTTCCAACTCTCCTACTTCTCAGATCCTCAGATGAGACTAGACAGGGATGAGCTTTTTCAGGATCTAAAGTTATATATGTTTGGAATACTCTCAGAGTTTTGCTCATTCCTGTTATTTGACAAAAATTCAGAGTTGTGATATGGGCAGGTTCTAGACACTGAAGCATTAGTAACTCCTTTCCAGAAGAATATCTTGCATTCTGGGGCTCTGTGGTGGTTCTCTGGAGGCTGCTGATGTGGTCAGAGACCCTGATTTCACTCACCTCCAATTTATTCATGTTCAGTCCCTGTAGCATTTCCTGGGACTTCTTTAGCTCTCTGGGAAACCTGATCAGGTGACGCAAACTGGCTTCTCTCATTTTCAGGTTGAATAAGCATCCTTACAGTCTCAAGAGGTTCATCTCATTCTCTTCATTAAACAACCGGAACCTTATCCTATGTTCAGATTCTATCATTTCTTTAAAATTCTGCTCCTCTTTCTGAATCGTCACCATTCTTTCTTGCTCATCAGCCAATATCCTTTTAGCTACTTCAAATTTCTCTTTCAATGTGTTCAACATCTGGAATAACTTCCTGTAATTCACAGCAACCTCTTCTACTTGACACATCATATGATTCTTGTGCTCTTGGTACAGAAAATACTTGACAGAAAGGATGATTTGGTCATCATCATAGAGTAACTGTGGAGGCCCCAGGTGTTTCCCACAGTGCTAATTTCCTGGGATTTTTTGCTGTAAATGGGGCTGAGCCTTTTGGACATCTTGACATGTGTCGTTAGTTGAAGATAGGACTGTTTATTTCTGATGTGGATGGGGAAAAGATTAGTGGTTTCTTCCGCTTTCTGGACCAGAAACACTTGGCATTGCTACGTGTGGCATCGCAATGCCAAGCCTCAGTGGCCCAAGGAAACAGTTCATAGAGGCCCAGCAGTTTGGCTCATCCTACACTCTTCAAATCAAGCAAACCTTCGGGATCCCTTCTTTCTCTGTAATCTTGAGTATTTCCTTTAGAGAAAACGGAACAACAGAGACTGAAGGGCTTTTAGCTGTTCAGTTGTTTCCTCAACCTCCCTCTCCCTCTATTAGGTAGTTAAGTGATTGTGGAGTTTGGTAAGCCTAAATTCCACTGCACAGGCCCGAGGCTAGGAATATCAGTAAAAGTGATATTAAAATCTGGAGTTCCGAATTCTATAGGCTGGAAACTCAGGAAAGAGTAGAGGATGTAATCTCCAGGCAGAATTCCTTCTCATCTCTGTTATTCCTATTCAGAGCTCAGCCTGCATTTGTTTCTGAGAAGATCTCATCCACTGCCATGGCTCTACAAATTATAGTTATGGTGTGACATGGAAATTTGTCTGCAGCCTGGCTTTCTCTTCTGAACTCCCTGACATCTCCACCTGGATGTCTTATAGAGATCTCAGACTGAATTTACCCTGCAACCAAACCCCTCATTTCCTGCACATCAAATCTGCTCCCTTACCCTTCCAGTGTTTCCCATTTGACATAAGATGCCATCATCCACACAGGTGCTAAAGCAGAAACCTGGAAGTTGTCTGTGTTTCATCTTTCTTCACCTACCCACTTCTGCAGGGACCCCTCCATTCTACCTCCAAAATATACCTATATATAATAGATGTGGATATTAAATTTATCTATATCTCACCAACTCCACTGCCATCAATTTATCTGAGCTCTTGCCTGGACTACAAATAGCATCTTGAGATATAATCTCCCTGTTTCTACTTTTGCCCCATTACAGTCATTTCTCTGCTCCACAGCCAAAGGGATCTTTTCAAAATCATGATTTGGATTTTGTCATCTTGCTGTTTCAGCTGCCTCAGGCTTTGTGGTACATATTTCAGCCCTGTGGGTCTGGCCTAAATGCGATCTCATCTTGCCCCCTACCCTCCTGTCACACTGGCCACTTTCTTCTTTCCCCAAAATGCAAAGTCCTTCCTGTCTGAGTGCCTTGGGCCTGCTCTTCTCTCTCCTGGGATGTGTTTTCCCTACTCTTCTGTTTTCTCCAAGCAAAGGGGAGAAGGCTGAGATGAGGCTGGAGTCATATGAATGTGTGATGGATAGACATGTACCTCCTCAGTCCCCCCTCAAGGAGGATCTCCTTTTCCCCGCTGCAGGGAGTGTCATCTGTGAACAGCCTTCAGCCCTGTGTTAGCTAGATTCAGTTGTCAACTTGGCCAGGTGAGCATACCTAGTCTTGTTACTGCGGACCTAAGCCAATGGTACGTGAACCTCATCTGTTGCTAATTACATCTGCAGTCGGCTAGGAGGTGTATCTGCTGCAATGAGTGACATTTGACTTAATTGGCTGGTGCTTAAATGAGAGAGCATAATGTAGCACAGCTAAGCAGCTCGGCATTCCTCATCTCGGCACTTGCAGCTCAGCCCAGGCCTTTGGAGATGCAGAAAGAAGTCACCCCAGGGAAAGTTGTTGGAACCCAGGAGCCGGGAGAGAAGACCAGCAGAGACCATCCTGTGCCTTCCACGTAAGAAAGAACCTCAATGGGAAGTTAGCTGCCTTTCCTCTGAAGAACCAGCAAAATAAATCCCCTTTTATTAAAAGCCAATCCGTCTCTGGTGTGTTGCATTCCGGCAGCTAGCAAACTAGAACAAGCCCCTTCAGGGATGTCCCAGTTGCAGAGAACCACCTCGCCCAAGGCATGCCCTCTCTGGGGTAGCCCTCATCCAATGACTGATGGAAATGGGGTGCGAAGGCCTGGCCACTCTTGTCCAACACGGCCCAACTCTGGCGGTTCAGAGCCATAGCTCCTTGTAGGGTTGGGCAAGACTGTCATCAGGCACCGCTGTAGTTCCACCTCCCCCTCTGCCCAATCCTGCTGCCTTTCCTTCCCTTCCACAGCTCAAGGCACACCCTAAAAACTTAACTCTTCCTGGGGAGCTAACTGGTGGCAGTCAAGCCCTGAGATGCATTATTGGCAGCATGGAGAATTTGGGCTTTTATCTTAAGTGCAATGAATTGTAATTCTTTTTCTTTCTTTTTTTAGCATTCTGATCTCATATAGTCTTTTTTTTTTAAATTTTTTCACTGACATATCTTCACACACAATACATTCCATACATGCTGTACAGCCAGTGACTCACAATGTCATCACACAGTTATTTATTCATGACAATGATCATCTTCTAGAACATTTGCATCACTCCAGCAAAAGAAACAAAAAGAAAAAATTCATACATACCATACCGCTTGCCCCCGCCTCATTGAACACTAATATTTCCATCCACCCAATTTATTTTACCACTCATCCCACCTGTTGTTTATTTACATTTCCCCATATTTTTTTTACTCATCTTGTCCATACCCTGGACAAAAGGAGCATCAGACACAAAGTTTTCACAATCAAACAGTCACATTGCGAAAGCTATAGCATTATACAACCATCTTCAAGAAACATGGCTACTGGAACACAGCTCTACATTTTCAAGCACTTCCCTCCAGCCTCTCCAATATACCTTAACTAAAAAGGTGATGTCTATATAAATGCATAAGAATAACCTCCAGGATAACCTCTTGACTCTGTTTGAAATCTCTAGCCACTGACACTTTATTTTGTCTCATTTCTCTCTTACCCCTTTTTGCCGAGAAGTTTTTCTTAATCCCCTGTTGCTGAGTCCCGGTTCATTCTAGGATTTCTGTCCCACGTTTGCCAGGAAGGTTTATACCCCTGGGAGTCATGTCCCACGTAGAGAGGGGGAGGGCAGTGAGTTTGCTTGTCATGTTGGTTGAGAGAGAGAGGCCACATCTGAGTAACAAAAGAGGTTCTCTTGGGGGTGACTCTTAGGCCTAATTTTAAGTAGGCTAATCTATCCTTTGCAGGGATGTTTCATATGAACAAACCCCAAGATTGAGGGCTCAGACTATTTATTGCTTTGGTTGTTCCCACTGGTTGTGAGAATGTCAGGAATTTTCCACAAAGCTGAATTTTCCCCTCTTCTCACCATTCCCCCAAGGGGACTTTGCAAATACTTTTTTATTCACTATTCAAATCACTCTGGGATTTATCGAGGCATCACTGCCGACAAACCTACAAAATCTCATGCCCTACTCAAGGTTCCATGTACTTATAGTGTTCAATTAAACTGTCCACATAAGTTATATTAGGAGATACACTAGTCAAAATATAAATTTTGTACCAAATAAACATTTTTTGCTTTAGTCTCACACATATATTAAAGTTTTAAAATGTGAATGACATCTATTTTCAACACCCTGCAATATTGACATTCCTTTGTTCTTCCTCATGCAAAAACATTTTTTAATTTGTACATTTAGTCACTATCATTGTACACTCTAGGCGTTCCTAGATTATACCATTTCAGTCTCTATAGTCTATCTTTCTTTCTGATTTCACTTGTGCCCTCTGCCCCCTCCCTCTATCATTCTCACATGCAGCCTCATTCAGTTTACTAATATTATTGTATTACAGTTAGTAATACAATAGTATTCTGCTACCCATTTCTGAATTTTTACAATCAGCCCCATTGCACAATCTGTATCCCTTCAGCTCCAATTACCCAATATCTACCCTATTTCTATCTCCTGATGGTCTCTGTTATTAACTAATATTCTCCAAGTTCATTCACTAATGTCAGTTCATATCAGTGAGACCATACAGTATTTGTCCTTTTGTTTCTGGCTAATCTCACTCAGCATAATGTCCTCAAGCTTCATCCATCTTGTTACATACTTCATAACTTTATTCTCCCTTACAGCTGCATAATATTCCATCATATGTTGGTATACCACATATGGTATTCCATACCACAGCTTGTTTAGCCTATCCTCTGTTGATGGACATTTTGGTTGTTTCCATCTCTTGGCAACTGTAAATAATGCTGCTGTAAACATTGGTGTACAAATGTCCGTTGTGTCCTTGCCCTCATGTCCTCTGAGTAGATACCTAGCGATGGTATTGTCAGGTCATATGGCAATTCTATACTCGGCTTCCTGAGGAACTGCCAAACTGCCTTCCACAGCAGTTGTACCATTTGACATTCTCACCACCAGCAGATTAGTGTGCCTCTTTCTCCACATCCTCTCTAGCACTTGTTGTTTTCTGTTTTATTGATAATGGTCATTTTGGTGGGTGTGAGATGATATCTCATTGTGGTTTTGATTTGTATTTCCCTAATAGCCTGGGAAGTTGAGCATCTTTTCATGTACCTTTTGGCTATTTATAATTTCTCTTTTGAGAAGTGTCCATTCAAGTCTTTTGCCCATTTTATAATTGTGTTGTTTGCCTTTTTGTTGTTGAGTTGAACAATCTCTTTATATATTCTGGATATTAGACTTTTATCTGATACATCGTTTCCAGATATTGTCTCCTATTGTGTAGGCTGTTATTTTACTTTCTTGATGTAGTTCTTTGATGCACAAAAGTGTTTAATTGTGAGGAGTTTCCATTTCTTTCTTTCTTCAATGCTTATGCTTTGGGTGTAAGGCCTAAGAAACTGCCTCCTATTATAAGATTTATAAAATATTTCCCTGCATTTTCTTCTAAAAGCTTTATGGTCTTAGATCTAATGTTTAGGTCTTTGATCCATTTTGAGTTCATTTTTGTATAGGGTGTGAGATATGGATCCTCTTTCATGCTTTTGCATGCGGATATGCATTTCTTTAGGTACCATTTATTGAAGAGACTGTTCTGTCCCAGGTGAGTTGGCTTGACTACCTTATCAAAGATTAATTGTCCATAGATGAGAGGGTCTATATCTGAACAGTCTATTCGATTCCATTGATCAGTTTATCTATCTTTATGCCAGTACCATGCTGTTTTGACCACTGTAGCTTCATAACACACCCTAAAGTCAGGTAGTGTGAGAACTCCAACTTCATTTTTCTTTCTCAGGATATTTTTAGCTATTCGGGGCAGCCTGTCCTTCCAGATAAATTTGGTTATTGTTTTTTCTATTTCTGAAAAGTAAGTTTTTGATATTGCATTGAATCTATACATCAATTTAGGTAGAATTGACATCTCAAGCATATTTAGTCTTCCAATCCAGGGACACGGTATGCCCTTCCATTTATTTAGGTCTTTTGTGATTTAGCAATTCCTTGCGGTTTTCTTTGTATAGGTCTTTTGTATCCTTAGTTAAATTTATTCCTAAATATTTTATTCTCTTGGTTGCAATTGTAAATGAAATTTTTTTTTGAGTTCCTCCTCAGATTCTTCATTACTAGTTTATAGAAACGCTATAGATTTTTGAGTGTTAATCTTATAACCTGCCACTGTGCTCTACTCATTTATTAGCTCTAGTAGTTTTGCTGTGGATTTTTCGGGGTTTTTGTCATAGAATATCATATCATCTGCAAACAGTGAGAGTTTTACTTCTTCTTTTCCAATTTTGATGCCTTGTATTTCTTTTTCTTGTCTAGTTGCTCTGGCTAGAACTTCCAACTCAGTGTTGAATAACAATGGTGACAGTGAACATTCTTGTCTTGTTCCTCACCTTGGGGGAAAGTTTCCAGTTTTTCCCCATTGAGGATGATGCTAGCTGTGGGTTTTTCATATCTTCCCTTCATTGTGTTGAAAAAGTTCCCTTCTATTCCTAACCTTTGAAGTGTTTTCAACAAGAAAGGATGTTGAATTTTGACAAATGCCTTTTCTTCATCAATCGAGATGATCATGTGGTTTTTTTGTGTGTGATCTTTTTGTCATTGTTGTTTATTTTATTGTGGATGGGGTAAGGACAAAGAAGAAATCAGCAATATCTTCTAGAACTGGGTGACAATGGATGACAAAGGCTTTATTAAGAATGGAAAAAATGCCCTTAGAATAGATTTGTTTGATTAGTTTTTACATCGATGACTTTTAACTGACATGCTGTGAATTTGGGGAAAATAACTGGTTATTGGTAAGGTATGTTACAAACCGCTTGTCATTCCCAGAAAATATGAAATCTTCGTTCCTACCTCTGCAGTTGAACTAGTGGGTCAGCCCAGAGACCACTCCTCTCCCCTACCATACCACCCTGTTGAAATCCTTCCCATTTTAAGTGACACTTTCTTCCCAAAGTCTTTTTTGATCTTCTGTCTGGAATAATCTCACCATTTGGCAGTTTGAACCTTTCTCATACCATCTATGCATCTCTTTGGCTACATACCTCACCTCCTTTACAGCCCCTTGATTTGGGGAACCAACATAGTTCATCTGAACTGTCCTCTCAGAGCCTGGATCAAAAAGAATGTTCAACAGCATGCATATAAATTGAGTTGCAAAGACTGAAACCTCTAAGCTACTGTGTCTGTGGTTGTTGGATGAATCTTCTTGTTACATCACAAAAACTCTCCTTAAGAATCTAATTGCTCCTCTGGTTACAAGCAAACCTTCAAGTCAGCTATTTGATGCCCTCTATCAAATGGCCTCAGTGATCCCATTTGGCCTTTTATCTGGAACAAGAATTTATACTCATCTCTAAACTGTCCCATCTACATGCACTTCTGTACATCTCTACCTCTTGGGTTCAAGTATGCTTTTTTCTTAAAGAGCCCATCAAATCCCAGGTCCTATTCCAGTAGCTTTTCCCAATGAACCGTAAAAAGGAAAGGAGTCTTTCAATGCTCTGAGTTTCTATAGAATCCTGCCTCAGGATGCTTGCTGCTTTAAGTAACTGTTAACCCTACTGGATCTGGCTTAAACAAAAAAGGGGATCTATTGGCCCACATAATTGAGATGTCAAAATGGAAGTGGACCACACCCAACGCAAGGTATTAAGAATAGGGTTGTATACATCTGTGTATGATTTTTCTGTAAACCCACAACTTCTCTAATAAAAGAAAAAAAAAAGAAAGGAGGGTGTGCCTCAGGCACTTTATGGGGGCCCCAACTCTCTTTCTGGCTGAGTCACTGGGTTTTGGTCTCTTTCCCCAGTCAGTTTTGGCTTTAGGTTAGCTTTCAAGATGGCTGCTGGAAGCAAACAAGACTGTGTGCTCCCTCCTTCATATCCAGTGGTGAGTGTGCTGCTTTCTCCAATCACTGAACACAAATACTGACTGCCAGATGGAGACTGGCTTCAGGCTGAGTCAAGCCTCCATCCTTGAGCCAATCAATGTGGCAAAGAAACGGCTCACCCTTGGGCCCAATCAGGTTTCTCACCCAATCAGGTCAATCTCACTGAAACTGCCAGACTGCTAAACAGAGGAGAGAAAATAAGTACATTCAGGGAGGATAACCACAGTAAGAAGATCAGTCCCTATTCAATATCCTACTGCCAGAGTTTAAATTGCCTTGATTTTTTTTCAAATTGTTCCCTATGTTTTCAGCCAATAGCAAGTACTTAGTAGAGACCAAATGTACTTCTATTTTGTCTCAAAGACCAAGCCAAACAAAACAGCTATAATTCTGAGCTAATAGTAAAGGCTTACTATACTGATATTTACCAGCTTCATGGACTCTTCTCCCTTGTCCTTCCTTTCAACATCTGGAGAGTTTTATATGTGCCAGGATAATCAAAATACCCTGTCACCTAAGCTGTAGTTAAGGTGTGTACCAACATCTGGGAGTCAGAGGAAGAGGAGGTGGTGGAAGAGAAGCTTATGCCTGGTAAAGCTTCATAGAAGTGATATTTTAACTGAATTTTGATTCATCAAGAGAAGGAGACAAAAGGGAGTGCAGAAAAGTGGGGAAGGGTTGCAGGTAAATGGAGTTGCATATTTAAGGGTCCAAGGGCTCAAGTGTTCAACAAGTCTCCTGTGGCCATGGCACTGTGTGGTGGTGGAGTGTTGTGTGGGAAAAAGGCAGAATTACTTCGTGGCTACTAAAGTACTCATATTTATAAAGAGCACTTTCCACAGAGAAGTGCTAGAGCTATGCCAGCACAAAAGCAAAAGGGCTAGGTGTGTAATGTATAAACCTTGTTGTTTCAGAAGTTTCTGTCCAGGAGATGTTTGCATGAATTAGGCTCTGTAACTGGTTAATTCTGCTGGTTCTAAACCTCTCATATTGTGTAGGACGTGGAAGGCTGTTTACCTCACCTCAAGAACCAAGTAAAAGATGGTCCCTTTGGCTATACTGAGGACTTCTATTTTTTTATGCTAGTGTTCAGATCTCTTAGATCTCTCCTTGTTTACAGATTTCTTCTCCATGAAGGAGTGTGATGTGCCTGTAGGGCAGGCACAGTCAGCTCCTCTGGGTTTGCATGTGGGTCTCATCTTCTTGAATAACAGAGCCCAGTGATTTTAAACTTGCTCTGGGTCCACTTGATTTAGCTTCACTCTTTCCTCAAGTTTCTGGCCAGTTCTTATGGCCTGTGGCCAGCACCACTAAATGGCCCCAGGGAAATGCTGAACTTGAATTAGTTGGAGAGGCCCTCTGGGGAGCCTCAGGGACAGAGACCTGACTTCCCCAAAAGGCTGAGTCCTGGGGTCAGGAACTGACTAACTGGAGAGAAGAGAGATGGAAGCTTTGGCATGGGAGAATTGGTAGGGGTGACTGGGGGAGTGGGGGAGAAAGAAGCCCTGGGTGTGCAATTCTGGTCACTGCAGAAGAGAAATGACACAGGTCTCAAGTTGAAGTCTGAATTTGAGTGCATTTGCCCCTTGTGAATGTAAGAACCTGTCTGTATCCATTAGACTGGGTTTATTTCTTCAATAGCAATTTAGGAATTAAAGTACTTATCACACATGTCATAATTTTATGAGGATTAAACCAAATGGGTCAAAATGTGATAATACAGGGTCACTCTTCTTCCTCCATCAAGCACACAGAGTGTCCTCAAAAACCTGTCTTGACCCAGACCAGCAAAGGCAGCAGCCAGAGCAGCCGCAGCCTGTGCTCTCTCCCGTGCTCTGCTTTGCTGCCAGGTCTCTTTCCCCCTTCCTCCTCCTCCTCCTCCTCACCCCTGCTTCCTCCTTCCCCGGCCCATGGAAGGGCCCCCCTCACCTTCCCGCCCACCCCTATTGTTCTGCCCTGGCCTCCTGTCCTTCCCTTTCCTGCCTGCTCCCCTTTATCCCACAGTCGCCTCGCACCTGCAGTTCTTGGCTTTCACCCCCACCAGTGACCAAAGACTTGACCACTCAAAGTCCAGCTCCCCAGCACACGGCTCAACATGGACACCAGCATGATTGGTGGTGGAGTAAATGTCATTCGCACCATCTGGCTCCTTATGCATGGAAAGGAAGTTGGCAGTATCATCGGAAAGAAAGGAGAATCAGTTAAGATGTGTGAAGACAGCGGAGCACTTATCAATGTCTCAGACGGGAATTGTCCTGAGAGAATGATCACTTTGGCTGGATCCACTAACGCCATCTTTAAAGCTTTTGCTATGATCATTGACAACCTGGAAGAGGACATCAGCAGCTCTATGACCAACAGCACAGCTACTGGGGGTCTATCCAGTGACCCTGAGGCTGGGGGTTCCTGCAAGTCAGTGTGGCTCTCTCACTGGGAAAGGTGGTTACAAGATCAAAGAAATGTGAGAAAGTACAGGGGCTCAGGTGCAGGCGGCAGGGGATGTGCTCCCCACTCAACTGAGCAGCCATCACTTGATGGCATTTTTCAATCCATCATTGAGTGTGTCAAACAGATCTGTGCGGTTATGCTGGAGACTCTCTCAACCCCCCTCGAAGGGTGTGACCATCCTAAACTGGCCCAAGCTGTCCAGTTCCCCGGCCATCTTTGTAGGTGGTCATGACAGGTACAGCACAGGCAGTGACAGTGCGAGCTTTCCCCACACCACCCCGTCCCTCTGCCTCCACCCTGACCTGGAGGGACCACCTCTGGAGGCCTGTACCATTCAAGGACAGTCTGCCATTCCACAGTCAGATTTGACCAAGCTGCACCAGTTAGTGATGCAACAGTCTCATTTTTCTGTGATGCATGGTGTTCTAGTTTGCTAGCTACCCGAATGCGATATACCAGAAATGAAACAGCTTTTATAAAGGGGAATTTAATAAGTTGCTAGTTTAAAGTTCTAAGGCTGTGAAATTGTCTAAATTAAAACAAGTCTATAAAAATGTCTAGTATAAGGCATCCAGGAAAAAATACCTTGGTTTGAGAAGGCTGATGATGTTCAGTGTTTCTCTGTTGGCTGGGACGGGCACGTGGCAAAGTCTGCCAGCTTTCTCTTGCAGCTTCTCATTTTATGAAGTGACCTGGGAGGCATTTTCCTTCTTCATTTCCAAAAGTCACTGGCTGATGGACTCTCTGCTTCATGGTTCTGTAGCGTTCTGAAGCTTTCCCCCAAATCCTTCTTCTTCTATAGGATTCCAGTAAATTAATTAAGACCCATGTAGAATAGGTGTAGACACGTTTCCATCTAATCAAGTTTAATACCCACAATAGATTGAGTCATATATCTGTGGAGATAGCCTAATCAACCCAACTCTCCAGAGGTGAAAGGCTATTGGGGTTTGGATGCATCTGCTCAGACTACTTCTCATGAACTCACCATTCCAAACAATTTCATTGGCTGCATAATCAGACGTCAAGTTGCCCAAATCAATGAAATCTGTCAGACGTCTGGGGCGCAGATCAAAATTGCAAACCCAGTGGAACGATCTACTGATAGGCAGGTTACCATCACTGGATCTGCTGCCAGCATTAACCTGGCTCAATATATCTAATCAATGTCAGGCTTTCCTTGGAGTCAGGTGGCATGGGAAGCAGTTAGAATAATGCAGATTCATCCATAATCCTTTTCTGCAGCTCATCACCACCAATCATCCAACTGTGTAGTTTATGAACAGTCAAGCGATTCCAGGTTTTAAATAGTTTGGAAATACCCAGTTTCTACACTGTCATCCACTTGTGTTTTTTTTTTTTTTTTTGGTATGCTGTATGGCGGAGTCACATTTCATTATTTTTCCATGTGATGATCCCGTTATTGCAACACCATTTGTTGAATTTTTGTTTATTTGCGTGCTTATTCATTTTTGGTTAGTGCATAGACCGGGTGTCCCAAATAGCAGGCAAGAATTCTACCACTAAACTACCCTTGCACACTTGTGATTTTTTAATTAAAGCGTTTTAATTCCTTTCTCTGTTCAGTTGTTACTGCTGAGATCTGTATTTAGTTTTATAATCTTCTCCCTGTTTTTTTTGTTTGTTTGTTTGGGCTCATGAATTTTTTTTTATTTGTCATGGAAATGTAAGAGTAGAATATTAATACATTTCAGTTTAGTTTTGTAAGGTCAGGAATTTTTTTTTTTTTTTAATTAAAAGGTGGACTGGAGTTTTTCCTTTGTAAATAGAAACTAGGAAGAAAAAAAAAAACCTGCCGATACAATGAACAGTAAATGCCTTGCATATCAGTATGTTGAATCATGGTCCGAATGAAAGACAAGTTCTTAATCTGCATACCAGTGGGTGTGAATTGATTTATAAATAGGGCTTGTTTTTAAAACTTTTAAAATTATATAATATAATATATATAGAAAGCAAAGAATGGAAAAAGCAATAGTTTTCAAAGCACGCTCCAACAAGTAGTTACATGACAGATCCCAGAGTTTGTCATGAGCTTACCATACCATCATCTCAGATTCTTCCTTTTAGCTACTCCAGAATATAGGAGGCTAGAAGGAATAAATATTTTTTTTATCATCCCAGTTGACTTTTTTTTTCTTTTCTGTGTACAAAAAAGCAATAAATTTCAAAAGACAGCTCAACAATTAGTAGTAGAATGGATTTCAGAGTTTGGTATGGGTTACAATTCCACAATTTTAGGTTTTTACTTCTAGCTTCTCTAAGATACTGAAGACTAAAAAAATAATCAATGTAATGATTCAGCACTCATACTCATTTGTTAAACCCTACCTTCTCTGTATAACTCCACCATTACCTTTGATCTTTCTTCCTCTCTTTAGGAGTATTTGGACTATGCTCATTCTAACTTTTTCATGTTGGAAGGGGCTGTCAATAATATGGGGTAGGGAGTTGATGTTCTGGAGAGGATGGGCCCTTTAGGTTTCAGGACTTATCTGGTCCAGGGACCCATCTGGAGGTTGTAGGTATCTGGAAAGTTACCCCAGTGCATGGAACCTTTGTAGAATCTTATATATTGCCCTAGTTGTTTTTTTAGGATTGGCTGAATGGTTTTGGTTGAGGTTTGGCAAGGTATGATAGGTAGCAATGTCTAACTGAAGCTTGCATAAGAGTGACCTCCAAAGTAGCCTCTTGACTTTATTTGAACTCTCCCAGCCACTGATACCTTATCTGTTCCACTTCTTTTCCCCTTTTGGCCAGGATGGCATTGTTGATCCCATGGTGCCAGGGCCAAACTCATCTTGGGAGTCATCTCCCACGCTGTGTAAATAGGGCTGTTTGAAGATGTTATTTAGTTAAGGTATGGCCAACCGAATCAGAGTGGGTCTTAATCTATATTACTGAACGCCTTATAAAGAGAAGAAACTGGAAGCCAGAAGTCAGAGATGGCCACAGGGAGAAGCAAGAAGATAGCAGAAATTGGAAGGGCCAACACAAGGAGAGAGAGTTCACCATGTGTGTGTGCAAGGGGGGTTATTGTGCAGGGACACAGCCAAGGAACCCCAGCTACAGACTCAGAGAGGGAAGGGTTTGCTCACACCTTGATGTTGGATTTCTAGCCCCCAAACAAGCCAATAAACACTTGTTGTTTAAGCCAATGTATTGTGTGGTGTTTGTCATAGCAGCTCAGCAAACTAAGGCACATATGAATTTCATTCAAATAATAGTGCTGAATGCCACTTGCATTCCATACATGATACTAGGTTCCATGAGCTCAAAGAGGCTGCACTAGGATCCGAGGATATAACATGTCTCACTCTTTTTATAGTAGAATAGCAGACTGGGGTGCTCTGAGTGTCATGCTCATTTTTGTTATTGGATCTGACTTACTTGTAATTATCCACACTAATTGAAGGGTGTTGGGCTGTTGATCATCCCAAACAGAAAAATAAATTGTTTTTAATGCCTTCTATTTAGTTTTGGAATGTTTTATATGATGGAAAGTGGCAGATTTATTTTCCTATTTATTAATTTCCAGTTTATTGTGATAGGCATTTTGCTTGTCTCTGAGGACTCAAAGATGAGTGAGAAGGAAGTTTGGGGCTTGTTGACTTCAAAGCATGGATTTTTGCCTATTTTGTTCACTGTTGCCTCCCAGCATTTAGACAAGTGCTTAGCACATCATAAATGTTCAATGATATGTGTGGAGCAAGAGTGGAACACAAATGGAGACATTCCCAGGTGATTGTTAGTGCAGAATTGGCACTCAGGGTTGTCAGTACTAGCAAGGCAAACTTACCTATTTGAAGTTATAAGATGAATGGCTTGTCAAAGGAGAATGCATAGAGAAAGAAAGGAAGAGGTGGCAGAGAGAGCTTAGGGAACCATCCCATTTAGGGGGCCACAGAGTAGAATGGGAAACTGGGGAAGGTGGGAATTTGAAGAGGATCTGCAGATGCTGTGAATGGGTGGAGAATGGCATGAAGTGATACATGGGCATTAGGTTGAACAGCTTGGATCCCTGGTGACACACTGGGAGGGCTGGGTGCAGCGACATCAGGGGCTCCTAAGAATGAAGAGGTGGCAGCACTGTCCTGGGTAAGGAAGAGCTCAGTGGCTTGAGGAGAAGGTTGGGCCAAGGGGCTCTTTTGTGTTTTGTTTGGTGTTGGAGAGGGCATAATTGAGATTTAGCCACGGAGCAAGGTGGCCATGGTGAAAGATGTAGTGGAGGAAGAGTGAAGATGCAAGAATGAGGGAGTGACTCTCAGCCAACATGGCAAACAAACTCACTACCCTCCCCCTCTCTACATGGAGCCTGACTCCTAGGTTTGTAAATCTCCCTGGCAACATGGGACAGAAATCCTAGAATGAGTTGGGACTCAGCATCAAGGGATTGAGAAAACCTTCTCGACCAAAAGGGGGAGAGAGAAATGAGACAAAATGAAGTGTCAGTGGCTGAGAGATTTCAAATAGAGTCGAGAGGTTATTCTTACACATTATATAAACATCCCTTTTTTAGATCAAGGTGTATTAGGCTAGAGGAAAGTGCCTGAAACTGTAGAGCTGTGTTCCAGTAGCCATGTTTCTTAAAGATGATTGTATAATGATATGGCTTTCGCAATGTGACTGTATGATTGTGAAAACCTTGTGTCTGATGCTTCTTTTATCTACAACATGGACAGATGAGTAAAACATATGGATTAAAAATAAATAAATAGTAGGGGGAACAAATGTTAAAATGAAAATAAACATTTATTAGATAGATGGAAATACTAGTGGTCAAAGAGAGGGAGGATAAGGGGTATGATATGTATGAGTTTTTTTTTCTTTCTATGTTTTTTTCTGGAGTGATGCAAATGTAATAAAAAATGATGATGGTGATGAATATACAACTATGTGATGATATTGGGAGCCATTGGTTGTACACCATGTATGGAATGTTTGCATGTTAAGAATGTATGTGCTTGAGTGGGCCACGGTGGCTCAACCCAGGTTTGATTCCCAGTGCCTGCCCATGCAAAAAAAAAAAAGAAAGAAAGAAAAAAGGAGGAGGGAGAGAAATAATGTTGGAATCAAGGAGATAGACCAAGGATTTCTTTTCCAGTGGAAAAGGGCACTTACTCTTCAGGAGAGGAAAACAGTGGGAAGATTTAACTCTTTTTGTTCGTTTTAATTTTTTGCTTTAACATGGCAACATATATAACACAAATTTGCCATTTCAACTAGAACATAATTTAACGGGGGCCAGGTGGGAGTAGGGAATGGGGAGTTAGTGCTTACTTGGTGTTTTGGTTTGTAAGCTGCCAGAATGCAACATACCAGAAACGGAACAGCTTTTTAAAAGGGGGAATTTAGTAAGTTGCAAGTTTACAGTTCTAAGGCCATGGAAATGTTCAAATTAAGGCCAGGCTATAAGAGTGTCCAAATTAAGGCATCCAGAGAAAGATATTTTGGCTCAAGAAGGCCGATGATGTTCAGGGTTTCTCTCTCAACTGAAAAGGCACATGGCGATGGCTGCTAGCTTTCTCTCCAGGCTTCTCCAGCAGCTTCCCCGGGGGTGCTTTCTTTCTTCATCTTCAACAGCCTCTGACTGTGTGGGTTCTGTTGGTTCTGGTGGCTCTAAAGCCTTTTCGAAAACGGCTCTCTTAAAGCGCTCCATGAGCAACCCTACCTTGAATGGGTGGAGACACATCTCTATGGAAACCATCTAATCAAAGGTTACCACCCACAACTGGGTGGGCCACATCTCCATGGAAACAATCAGAAAGCTCCCACCCAGCAATACTGAATGAGGATTAAAGGCTATGGCTTTTCTCGGGCACATAATAGCTTCAAACTAGCACACTTGGTGAGGAGTTTCTGTTTGGGGTGATGGAAACATTTTGGCAATGGATGGTGGTAATTGTAGCATAACATTGTGAATGTAATTAACAACACTGAATTACGTATGCAAATAAGGTTAAAAGGGGGAATTTTAGGATGTATAAATGACAAGAATAAAAATTTTTAAAAAACACTAAAACTGTACAACACTGTAGACTCTAATGTAAACTATGGACTATAGTTAATAATATGTTATTAACAAAGTTACCAGACTAATGCAAAAGGTTAATAATAGGGAAAACTGTGTGTGAGGGTGGGGAAGTATGAGAACTCTACTTTCTACAACTTCTCCAATTAAAAATAAAGTATACAAAAATTTTGTCATTTTATTTTTAAGCATACAATTCAGTGGCAGTAATTACATTTACCTTGTTGTGCTACCATCACCACCATCCATTATCAAAACTTTTCCACGATCCCACGCAGAAACTCTGTATCAATTAAACAATAAATAGCTCACCATTCTCCCTACTCCCAGCCCCTGGTGGCTTTTTACCTCCTTTTGGTTTCTATGAATTTGCCTGTTCTAGATAATTTGTATATGTGAAATCATAGGATACTTGCCCTTCTGTGTCTGGCTTATTTCACTCAGCATGATGTCTTCAAGGTCCATCTATGTTGTCGCATGTATCAGGACTTCATTCCTTTTTATGGCTGAATGATATTCCATTGTGTGTGCAGTGGCTTGGAATTACGTGCTCAAGAAAAGCATGTTCTCAAATTTAAACCATTCCTGTGGGTGTGAACTCTTGTAAGAAGGACCTTTCGATGTGTGGTCCTGCTGAATTTGATTGATTCTTACTCTTATTCCTGAAGGCTTTATAGGGAAGACCATGGAGAGAAGCCACAGGAGGTATACAGAAGCTGAAGTCAACAGAAGATGGAAGAGAAAGGAGATGATGCTGCCATGTGCATTTGCCATGTGACAGAAAAGCCAAGCACCAAGACCAAGGATCTCCAACAGGCAGCCCCAAAACACCACAGTCTTCTGGGAGAAAGCATCGCCTTGACAATGCCTCGATTTTGGACTTCTCCTACCCTCAAACCTGGGACCCAATAAATTCTTGTTGTTTAAGCCCCCATTGTATGGTATTTATTTTAGCAACTAGGAAACTAAAAAGATTGTATATACATACACTTTTGTTTATCCATTCATCTATTGATAAACACTTTGGTTTGCTTCCACCTTTAGGCAATTGAGAGTAATTCTGTGATGAACATTGGTGTGCAAATATCTGTTTAAACTACTGTTTTCAGTTCTTTTGGGTAGATACCTAGAAGTGGGATTGCCAGGTCATATGGTAATTGTTGTAGTTTCCTGGATGCTAAAACAAATACCATACAAGGGGTTGGCTTAACAACAGCAATTTACTGGCTCAGGGTTTCAAAGTCTAGAAGGCTTGCTACCTCCTGGGGTTGGTATCTTCTGGTACCTGGCAGTATTTGAGGTTCCTTGGCTTTTCCATCACATGGCAATGCACATGGCAGCGTCTTCTCCTTTTTTTTCAGGATTCCTTTCACTTCCAGTTTCTGACTTCTCTCTGTGGCTTCCTCTATAAAGCCTCCAGTAGCAGGATTAAGGCCCAACCTGATTCATTCAGGCCATGTCTTAAGGAAGCAACCTCATCAAAAGCTCCTATTTACAATAGGTTCACACACACAAGAATGGTTCAAGAAAAAGAACATGTTTTCTTGGGGTACATCACTCCAATCCACCAGAGAAATTCTATGTCTTACTTTCTGAGGAACCACCAAACTGTTTTCCGCAGTGGCTGCAACATTTTACATACCCATGAACAAAGCCGGAGCGTTCCAATGTCTCCACATCCTCCCCAACTCTGGTTATTTTTTTCTGTTGCTGTTATTTTTAATAATAGCCATCCTAGTGGATGTGAAGCAGCATCCCACTGTGGTTTTGATTTGCATTTCCCTAATTAATGGCTAATGATACTGAGTATATTTTCATGTGCTTATTGGCCCTTTGTGTATTTTATTTGGAGAAATGCCTATCCAAGCTCTTTGTCCATTTTAAAATATTGAGTTGTTTGTCTTTTTGTTGTTAAGTGTAGGAATTCCTTACATATTTGGGATATCAAACTCTTCAAATATTTATATATTTCTCTCATTCTGTAGGTTGTCTTTTCACTTTCATGATAATGTCCTTTTTTTTGAACAACTTTTCATGTGTTTATTGGCATCTTACCTATCTTCTTTGGAGAAATGCCCAAGTTTCCTGCACATTTTATAATTGGGTTATCTTTTCCTGTTTCATTAACAAGTTCTTTATATATTCTGGACATTAAGCCCTTATCTAATATACGGTTTTAAACTATTTTCTCCCATCCTATAGGTTGTCTTTTCACTTTCTTAATAATTTTGATCAATGCACGTAAGTTTCAAATTTTGATGAAATCAAATTTATCTATTGTTTCTTTTGTGGCTTATGCTTTTGGTGTCATATTTAAGAACCCATTGTCAAATTCAGATCATGAAGAACTGCTTCTATTTATCTTCTAGGAGTTGTTTAACTTTAGCTCTTATATTTTGGTCCTTGATTCATTTTGAGTAGATTTTTGCATATACTGTGAGGTAGGGATTCAATTTCATTCTTCTGCCTGTGACTATCCAGTTTTCCCAATACTGTTGGTTGAAGAGACTGTTTTATCCCCATTTCATGTGCTTAGCGTATTTGTCAAAAATCAATTTGCCCTAGATGTATGAGTCTATTTATGGATTTTAAATTCTGTTCCACTGGTCTATCTGTTTTTGTGCCTTTACCACACCGTTTTGATTACTGCCACTTTGTAGTTCAATTTGAAGTTAGGAAGTATTAGTCCTCCAACCTCTTTTTCTTTTTCAAAATTGTTTTGGCTGTTCAGGGCCCCTTGAAGTTCCATAAAAAGTTGAAGCTCAGGTCTTCCATTCCAGATTCCTGGAGGGATTGCAGAGATTACTGCCATTTTTAAGGACTTGAAGGATGCAGGAAGGGATAATTCTGATCACATCGCCGTTCAACTCTTCTATTTGGCCTGCTAGACGAGGCGACAGCAGCAGTGCTGTCTCCATGACTTGGCCACGCTGTGGACCTGGTACCCAGCAGTGTGCTCCGGCCTGGCAGCATCCGGGACGTTGGCTGCCATGATAATGTCCTTTGATGCACAGCAGTTCTTAATATTGATGGAGTTCAATTTATCTATTTTTTTCTTTTGTGGCTCATGTTTTTGGTGTCATATCTAAGACTCCATTGCCTAATACAAGGCCCTGAAGATATTCCTCTATGGTTTCTTCAAAGAGTTTTATGGTTTTAGCACTTCTATAGACTAGGTAGTTAATTCATTTTCTTTTCTTTTCTATTTTTCTTAAACATTTTTATTGCGAAATAAATACAAAAAACAATACATTTCAAAGTTCATTGTAACAAGTAGCTATAGAACAGATTTCAGAGTTTGATATGAGTTGCTATTCCTCAATTTTAGGTTTTTCCTGGAGACTAAAAAAAAATCAATATAATGACTCAGCAGTCACATTCATTTGTTAAATCCTACCTTCTCTGTTATAACGCCTCCTCTTTTGATCCTTTTTCTCCCAATCTTTAGGGTTATTTGGGCTATGCCCTTTCTAACTTTTTCATGTTGGGAAGGGGTGTTGACAATATGGGATAAGGGGATGGAACTAGTTGATGTTCTTAGAGAGGCTGGACCCTCTGGGTTTTCAGACTTATCTGGCCTAGGAACCTATCTGGAGGTTGTAGGTTTTTGGAAAGTAATCTTAGTGTGTGAAACTTTTGTAGGATCTCAGATAGAGACCTAGGTGTTCTTTCGGATTAACAGGAATGGTTTTGGTTGGCATTTGGCAAACTGTGGAAATTAGTAATATCTTGCTGAAGTGTACACAAGAGTAGACTCCAGAAGAGCCTCTCGACTCTATATGAACTCTCTTAGTCACTTACTTTGTTACATTTATTTTCCTCCTTTTTGTCAGGAAGGCATTGTCGATTCCAGGGTGCCAGGGCCAGGCTCATCCCTGGAAAGAAGTCGTGTTCCACATTGCCAGGGAGACTTTCACTCCTGGATGTCATGTCCCATAAGGGAAGGGTAATGATTGTACTTGCCGAGTTGGGCTTAGAGAGAGAGTGAGAAATCACATCTAAGCAACAAAAGAGGTTTTCTGGAAGTAACTCTTAAGCATACGTATAGATAGGCTAAGTTTCTCTGCTACATACATAAGCTTCACATACATAGGGAAGCTTCACAAGAGCAAGCTTCAAGATCAAGTGCTTGGCCTATTGACTTGGGAATGTCTGATGTTTGAGACAGTGTCAGGGGTTTCCCTGGTGATAAAGCTTAATAGTTCCACATTTTTTCTCCTGTCCCTCAAGGGACTTTGCCAATACTTTCTAATAAACTGCCCAACATACTCTGGGTTGAGTTGATTCATTTTCAGCAAATTTTGGTATATGGTAAAAGCTAGGGGTCCAATTTCATTTTTTTGCAGGTAGATATCCAGCTTTCCCAGCACCATTTGTAAAAAGAAGAGACAATTCTGCATTCAGTGGACTTGGCATCTGTCTGCAAAATCAGTAGGCCACAGATGTGGGGGCTTATTTCTGAACTCAGTTCTATTCCATTGGTCTATTAGGGGCGATAGTCTATCCTTATGGAAGCACCACACTGCTTTGATTACTGTAACTTTATACTAAGTTTTCAAATAGAGTAGTGACAGTCCTTCAACTTTGTTCCTCCTTTTAGAGATTGTTTGGGCTATTCATTTTGTTTGTTTGTTTGTTTTTAGGTGATTACCAAGGGCCTGCTCTGTCCGGGTCCTGGTGGACGATAAAGACATCATCTCCCCCACCAACCAAGCCTCAGCTCCCAATTCTCCATCGCCTTCAGGCATTCACCCGAAAGCGGAGGGCTACTTATTTGGTTGAGAGGAGGGTAGGACCCTGCGCAACGCCAGCCTCCAGGGAAAGGTGCGCCGGCGAGCGTGCAGTGGGCGGGGCCGCGGGCAGGCCACACCCTGAAACTACCTGGGCTCCTAGGAACAGTGAGAGTGAGAGCGAGAAGGCGGCCTGTTGCGATATCTGCGGACCCCCCGCTCTGCGAGTCCCTTGCGCCTCTGCGTCCTGCGTCCCCGAGCCATGGGAACGGGTCGCCTGGAGAGAAGGCGCCTCTGAGACCCGACCCACACCGGGACCATGAAGACCAATCGGGCCCGGAAGGGCGGCGGGGGCCCCAAGGACTTCGGCGCGGGGCTTAAGTACAGCTCGCAGCATCAGGTGGGCGCGAGCGGGCCGGGGACACCCCGCGACCGTCCAGCCGGTGTGCTTCCCCCCTGCCCGACAGGGCGGGCGGCACGGGGACGGACAGACCCCCATCGGGGCTGGACGTCGAAGACTGGATGGGTGGAGTGGGGGTGGGGCGGGGGCGCGATCGGAGTGGGGTGGGTGCGTCCCATCCGGTCTCGGCCGCCCTGCGCCTTGTCTCGGTCCCGCGCGCCACCGCAGTGCCCAGCTGGGCGCCCGAGCGCTGGCGACCAGGTGGAATTTCCTGTTTGGCGGGTACCGGGCGGCAGCCAGCCGCGGCCGGGGGAGGAGGAGGCTGCCGGGCAGGCCGGACCCTGGGGACCAGGGCCCGACGCACCAGCCATGATGGAGGCGCAACCCCGGGCGCCTCGAGGGGCGGGAACCCCCGGCTTAAGGGAGGCCGCGTCCCTCCTCCGGGCTTCCCGTGCCTCTCGGTTCTTTTGAGAAAAAGGGCTCTGCTCCCGTCCTTCCATGAACTCAGGGCTATTCATTCACGTCTGGAGGAAATCAGGGCGCAGAGGCTTTGGTATTGGGGTGATTTGTCCGGGAGGCAGGAACGTTTGGAGTCTTAGCGATTCTTGGCCTCTGAAGGGATTTACTTCTTTCTTCTTGATTAGAGGGTACTTGCAGAGGACAACCGGAAGGTCAGAGCTTTGGCCCCCTTAGAGGCTGGAGCAGGACTCCCCATCTGTCCTGCCTGGGCCTCTCCAAGAGTGGATGAGGCCTTTTGGGAAGGCGCCTCTTTGGGGAGGGATGTGGGCACACCTCTTGAACCCTTTTGGATACTGAAGCAGGAAGCTCTTTGGCAAGGAGAGACCTCTTGAAAGAGCTCAGTAACATGCTATCTTAAGTCGGGTGTTGGGGATTGGGTGTTACTTTATTGGAGATGAGGATTGGCTGTCTAGGTGGAGTGCCCAGGCCCAAGGAAAAGGCAGGACCCTATGCTATGTCGAGCGGAGCCCAGTTTCCTGGAAGGGCAGCGTATCCCGATCAGGGCCGGCTACCGCGAGAGGAAGGGAAATGTGCTACTGTGCAAATGGTGTATGGTGACCCAGGGCCAGCCTCACTTTCTCTCTGTGCTCCTGGGGCTTGCTGAAGCTGTTGCTTTGGGTTAGGCTACATTTTGGAGATATCTCAAATCGATTTCTTTTCTCCATGTAGCATCCTGACTTAAGGAGTTTGTGGAACACCCGATTCTGGGGCTGCTGTACCTTACCCAGATCACAAATAGCGTGGAGTTTTGGGTGCCCCAGTTTCTCTATTTGCCTGGCAAGAGGAAGGAAGCATGGACTCTGCAGCCAGATGGAGGGGCTGCCTCTCTCTGCCGTGCGGGGGATTCGCCTGATAACTTCTAGTTTCCTTTCTGTAATTGCAATGGCTGTTTATGATTCCTTGATAATGGCCTACCTGGGCCTCTAGGCCCCTGCCTCCTCGACAGAGAACCTGCTGTTTGCTCTTTCTTATTTCAAGGCTGTTTTTTCTTCCCTTTTTGAAAGTCGTTTGTTCTTCTTGACTTCTCTTTCTCGGTCTTTCTCCTGCTGACACTGGAAAAGCTGGAGTTGTAAGGGCTTCTCAAGCTAGTCGTCAAGGAAATTAGGGTCTTGAGAGCAGTGCTGAGGAACATATGCAGAAGTTAAACACGAGGCAGTGTTTTGGGAAGGAAACAGCCGGCTGTGCCCAGAGCTCATTTCTCTTTCTCCCGGAAGTCTTCAAATCTTACCCCCCTGCCCCTGCCTTCCTGGGAACCTCACCTTCTGAGTTCACTTTACATTGGGTCTACAGACCCTGCCGTGAGGCATTCCGTGGCAGGTGCTGCCTGGTGACCTTCTGTGTCAGCAGAGTCGTCTCAGGCCCTGCTGAGCCTCCCAGGGGCCCTGTTGCTCGAGCTTCTTGTCCCCAGGCTGCTCCAGGGCTCTCCTCTCTTTGTGTGGGTGCAGAGAGGTTCTCTCTGGGGATACTGTTTCTGGCTGTCTCATGGGCCCAGTTCCCTCACCCTTTCCCATCAAAACTGTGAGACCCATGGGAAGAGGCTGTTGCCACGGCCCCCACTGCCTGCAGGGTCTGGTGCACACACAGGGTGGATGGGGGCTGTGTGAGCCCTGCCTGAGTAGGAGCTGGGGTTTAGGGGTGAGAACTGGGCAGCCTGCCTCACTGAATACCTTGGTCCCTGTTGACTGTTGGATGGCGGCTATGAAGCTGCTTTGACATCCATTGTTTTTTTTCAGGTCAGGATTGGCTCAGGGAAGACGCAGAGGCCAGGGTTGGAGAATCAGATGTTGTGGGGTCAAAGGGAAGGCAAGGCACTGGGGGCCTGGCTCCATGGCTCTGGCTACTGGGAGAACCATCTCTTTGTTAATTGCTTACTCATCCATTCATTCAACCCATCACTCCTGCACAAAGGGACCCACTGATTGAGCATGTGTTAGGGACCGGGAAGTAACCAGAAAAATGACTGCAGTCAGACAGCCCTGACCTTCCAAGAACACCCATGCGAGACACCTGGAATTACCATGCCGGGTAATAAGGGTAAACCCAGAGTAGGCACTTAGGAGGGCATCTGTGCTGGTTTGAGAGGATGTATATACCCTAGAAAAGCCATGTTTTAATCAAAATCCCATTTCGTAAAGATAGAATAATTCCTATTATCCTATGTATTATATATATATTATAGAATATATATGGTATTTCTATATATTCTATATAATCCCACCTGTATTGTTTGAAACTGTAATCAGATCATCTCCCTGGTGGTTTAATCAAGAGTGGTTGTTAAACTGGATTAGGTGATGACATGTCTCCACCCATTTGGGTGGGTCTTGATAAGTTTCTGGAGTCTTATAAAAGAAGAAACATTTTGGAGAATGAAGGAGATTCAGAGAGAACAGAGAGTGCTGCAGCACCATGAAGCAGAGTCCATCAGTCAGGGTTTTGGAGATGAAAAAGGAAGATGCCTCCCGGGGAGCTTCATAAAACAGGAAGCCAGGAAAGGAAGCTAGCAGATGAAGCTGTGCTCGCCATGTGTCCTTCCAGCTGAGGGAGAAACCGTGACTGTGTTCACCATGTGCCTTCTCAGATGAGAGAGAGACCCTGAACTTCACTGGCCTTCTTGAACCACGGTATCTTTCCCTGGATACGTTTGATTGGACATTTCTATAGGCTTGCTTTAATTGGAACATTAACTCAGCCTTAGAACTGTAAACTAGCAACTTATTAAATTCCCCTTTTTAAGAGCCCTTTCATTTCTGGTATATTGCATTCTGGCAGCTAGCAAACTAGAACAGCATCTAACCTAGGCTTGAAGGGCAGCGGGGATACTCCAGGGCTGGGGTGGTTGGTCTGTGATAGTGGCAGGCGTGTCCAGCAGGGAGCCACGGTTATCTCTCTAAGCTTCAGTGTTTGTGCCAATACAGTGGGGATGACATGTATGTTAACGTTTTGTGGCAAGGGTTAAAAGGGACACTTGACATGTAAGCTCTCTGCAAGTTGTGGTGTGATGTGTGAATCACACAGTTTGAATTTTTCGTGTTGGAAAAGGCCCCAGAGACAAACATGAGGTGACAGTACTGGTCAGATGCTGTGAAGAGAACCTGCCTTGTCCCAGGGGCGCTGGCTTCCGGGAAGCCTTAGCCTGCCTTGCTGCGGGGCGGGGGTGGGGAGCCCTTAGGTGAGTATCGGACAGCGGTGTCGGTGTCGCAGCAGTCGAGGCTCTCTGCCTTCTGGACTTCGGGTTTCCACTTCCCTCCCTTTGCCTGGGCTTCTGTGAGAAAGGCGTCCTGAAAAGGACGACCTCTGTCATGCCTCCCCAGACCTCCACCAAACCAAGTAACACGTTACAAAAAAACTTCCTTCTTTCTTTGTTCTGAGCCAGTGGGTGAGGGCGAGGCAGAAGGCGTGTGCAAGGAAGCTGGGAAGGCGTGTGCCAGAGAGTGAGAGGAAGAAAAGGGAAGGTAAGGAACAGAGGGGAGCAAAGACTGTTCTTCCTGTGGGACTGAGCTTCCCAGGGGCTGGGAGTGGACTGGAAGCCCGTATTCTCAAGGGACCTTTGTAGGGCCTGCTCTCCACCTTTGTCCTGGAAAGAACTGGGACACCTGCAGATTCGTGGTTTCCATTAGGTGATAGGGAAGCTGGGGTGCAAGAAAGAAGACCTTGCTTGATAGCTGTGGGCAAGAAGTCTTGTCCTGGCCACGGGCATTGTCTAAGGGTGGATCTGCGGAGAGCCTTGGCTAGCTGGAGAAGGAGCCATGTCACCACAGTCTGTGCAGGAAAACCTGTCATGACCCCTCCCCACCGCCCCACCCCCCACCCCGGCCTCTCCCTCCGCACCCCTAGGGGGGAGTGCATAGGCCACTCTGGTCCCTGGCCTGTTCTCTCGGAACATTGCGGATCCTGCAGTTCCCTTGTCGTCTGGTCCTTCTCTGGTCTGTGGTTCTGTCCAGGCTGCTTCGGGAAGAGAAGGGGGGCTGGGACAGACGTTGTTGCTTCTGACAGTGTGCACGTGGCTTCTGCAGGGTCTGGAATTCTCGTCACCATTCCTAGCATTTGTTGCCCAGCCTTGGCTCTCTTCTCAGTATGTGGAAATGGGTTACACCTCTGAGAGATGGAGGGCTGTTGTTATCACCTCTTCTTTGTGTGCTGTATGGTGGGGGTCACTTTTCATTCTTTTTCCTTGTGACTATCCAGTTATTGCTGCACCATTTGTTGATTTTTTGTTGTTGTTGAGGGGTAGGGTGGGAAGCGCATGGACCGAGAACTGAACCCGGGTCTCCCGATGGCAGGCGAGAATTCTACCACTGAACTACCCTTGCTTCCCTTGTCTCACCTCTTTTAGGGGAGGAAAAGTGGGGGCACAGCCAACCCAGGTAGCTTGGCTTGGCTGTGTTCTTTTTGAACATTGGCGGTGCAAGGCAGGTCTGTCCACTCAGCAGGCTCTGCAGCAATGGGCTAACATAGGCAGAAATTGGTCTGATTTGGGCAAGAAGCTGGATTTCTCTTCTCAGGATGTTTCTGAGATGAGAAGCTATAAAAGCCGCTTGCTAGTCACTAAAATGAGGATGGGGGGCTTCTCAGTGAGTTCTTGTGCTGGCTGCCAGCGGCAAGAGGCTGTTTGTTGGGTATTTGCTCTGAGCCCAGGAGTAAATATTGCCCTTTTCGTGATTCAGAGCTTTTCCAGAAACAGGTCTGGCTGAAAAATTCAGACTTGATGTCTCACAACTTCAGAATCTGCCTCTGCTGTCTGAGCTTAGCAACATCCTGGAAATAAGGGGAAACATTTCCCCGGAATCCTTGTGACGGTTGGCTAAATCTGGGGCAAAATCTTGGATTCTTTGTCTCCTTTTGGCCCACACTGGTGATACTGAGGCAATGGGTAAAGGTGCAGAACAGAGATGATGATGGGCATTTCCACCCCTCACTAAATATGTGTTCTTCAATTCATTATCTCATCTTATCCTCGCCGCAACTATATGAAGGAAAAAAATGCCTCTTTTACAGGTGAGAATATGGCGGATCAAAGGTTTGAGTAATGGCCCAAAGACAGAAAGGGGAGAGCGAGAATTCCAGCCTGTATCTGTCCAACTTCAAAGCCTTTGGCCTGAGCTGCAGGGCCAGTATAAAATTGTATCCCAAAGCCGATGCTGATTGATGCATATCCCCCGCCAAACCCGAGAATGCATCATTAAGCAGAGAGTTGGGCACATTAAAAAAAAAAATGATCAGCAGGCGCCGACACACCTGCACTCAAAACATCTCGCAGCACACTCGTCTGGTTTCCCCTTTTGATGAGGTTCCTTAGCTGGTAGATTAGAAGCTCTGCTGGAGACATGATTGCAACACGGCTTTCAACAAAATGTAGCTTTATTTATGATCTATATGATTAAAAGTAATGGTGAGAATTTTTTAATGAAAAAAATAAAAATCACTCATAATTGGCTCACACCAATGAATCAAATTGTTGACATTTTTCATGCCTCTTTACTTTTTGATATGTTTTATCTAGCTGGTGATTGCAGCGCATATGCCGTGTGTGTTCTGGGGAGGCCCTGGCTGTCAGCCCCATGTGTGCTTGGCACCAGGCGAGGCAAGAGGAGGATCTGGTAGATTTGGGTCTGATTGCCTCAGAAGGTCCATTCATGGACCCAAGTCACCGGGCAGTGACCTCTGGCCGCTACTCCCTCCCTTCTTTAGGAACAGCTTGGATGAAAACTTGGAGCTTATGATTATCGGCTTGGTGCATGACACACAGCTGAGTGGGATGGGCTGATACCTTTGGATGATTTCATTATGAGTCAAAAAGATCTGAAGAGCCTAGCCGGATAGGCTGGGCCAATAGGAGTTAAGTGATGCTCTGCCGCCACCACCATCCATGAGGAGGTCCCGCGTTCAGTACGTGGAACCTGGCGCCACGTTAGATCTGCAATTCTGAGTTGACTCACAGGCCACTGAAGGCCAGGCTTGTCATGATGCCCCTCTCAGTATTTAATTTGGTTATATTTTTTCCATGTACAGAATAGAAAGTGAAATTCTCCCTGGGATATAGCTGCTGTAAATAGTTTGGCTTACGTTCTCTCACGAGTCTTTAGTGCATGTACTAATATTTATGCAGATACTGTGTTTACACATATTTCCCCAAAATGGAATCATTATATAGTTACTGTTCTGCGGCTTAAGACCTAATTGTAATAGAAAAATGGAACAAATGAACCATGCAGAGGCATTTTAACAACTCAGTATTTTCTAAGCATGATTTCTTAAAATATCTATTAAATATCTACCTCCTTCAGGATTGGGAGCAAAGGCACACCTCCTGTCCCTATCACGAGAAGCAGGTGGCTGACCTTGGGGCTTTGAGGTGCTGGGACAGGTGTGATCAGGGTGCCAGGGAAATGAAGAGGAAAGCACCAAATTAAAAAGGTGGGAGAGGGGTTTGTCCTTGAAAGTTTCCCAGAGAAGGGGACGTGTGACTTGAATTTTAAAGAGTGAGAAATGATCTCTTTTTCTTCTCTTAGGGTTGTTCATTCATTTAACTTTCTCCTATATTAACATATATACAAACTGAAATTTCCATTCTAACCACTTTCAAGGGTACAGTTCGGTGGTATTAATTACATTCACGATATTGTGCTACCATCATCCCAACTTCTTCACCCCAAACAGAAGCTCTGCAGCTGCTAAGCAGTCACTCCTCCTGGTAACCTCTAATCTACCATCTGACTCAGAATTTGCATATTCTAGGTATTTCATATAAGTGGGATCATTTAACATTTGTTCTTTTGGGTCTGACTTATTTCACTCAACATGATGTCTTCAGGGTTCAAACGTTGTAGTGTGCATCAGAACTGCATTTTTTTTGTGACTGAGTAATGTTCTAGTGTATGAACCGGCCATATTTCATGTATCCATTCATCATGAACTTGGGGCTTTGAGGTGCTGGGACAGGAGTTATTAGACTCTTGGGTTGCATGTACTTTGGGGCTATTGTGAATAATGCTGCTGTGAACATTGGCATCCAAGTATCTGTTTGAGCCACTGTAGAAATTTTTTTTTATTTTTTTGGCATGGGCAGGCATCGGGAATTGAACCCAGGTCTCTGGCATGGCAGGCAAGAATTCAGCCTGCTGAGCCACCGTGGCCCGCCCAGAAAATCATGTTTGACTCCTGCATGAGCTTTCATCAAGTGGCTATATCATTCTTTGTTCAACAAATCCCTTATAGCCAGATGTTATTGTCTCTGTGTGCTAATAGAATGTATTACTGGATAATTGATGAGAATTCAACAGTGAGGATGCAGGGAGGTGATTAGCAAGCTGCCTTGATGGGGTCTCATTGGAGAAAGCTATCAAATTCTGGGTACCGTGTCTTAAGGGGAATATTGCCAGTGGTGAGATTGAATGGCCAGAGGTTTAGAAAACATTTTGTTTGATGGGTGATTGGAGGGATTGAGCATATTTAGCCCGGGAAGGCGAAGCCTGAGAGGGTGCTGGGCATATGTGGAGGCCTCTGTTAACCTGTGTCTGCGGGCCTCCTGCACCCACCCCTCTCTGGGCTTCTGTTCCCACCGCAACCATGTGGCCATGGGGGCCGTGCACCCCTTCTTCCGTGGGTTGGCAAAGGAGAAGCGTGAGGGTGCAGCGTGTTTCTTTTTATTTATTTACTTATTTTTTAATTTTTATTAATAAAATTGATCGACATACAACACGAACATTCTTAACGTATGAACATTCCATACTTGGTGTGCAATCAGTGGCTCACAATATCATCACATAGTTGTATATTCATCACCATGATCATTTCTCAGAACATTTATATCACTCCAGAAAAAGAAACAAGAAAAAAGAAAAAACTCATACATACCATACCCCTTTCCCCTCCCTCTCATTGACCACTGGTATTTCCCTCTACTCAATTTGTTTTAACATTTGTTCCCCCTATTATTTATTTATTTATTTCTAATCCATATTTTTTACTCATCTGTCCATACCGTAGATAAAAGGAGCATCAGAACAAGGTTTTCACAATCATATAGCCACTTTGCGAAAGCTATATCATTATACGATCATCTTAAAGAAACATGGCTCCTGGAACACAGCTCTACAGTTTCAGGCACTTCTCTCCAGCCTCTCTAATACACCTTAAACTAAAAAGGGGATATCTACATAATGCATAAGAATAACCTCTAGTATAACCTCTCGACTCTGATTGAAATCTCTCAGCCAGTGACCCTTTACTTTGTCTTATTTCTGTCTTTCCGTTTCAGTCAAGAAGTTTTTCTCAATCCCTTGATGCTGAGTCCCAGCTCATTCTAGGATTTCTGTCCCACGTTGCCAGGAAGGTCCACACCCCTGGGAGTCATGTCCCACGTAGAGAGCGGGAGAGTAGTGAGTCCACTTGCCATGTTGGCTGAGATACAGAGGCCACATCTGAGCAACAAAAGAGGTTCTCTGGGGGTGACTCTTAGGCCTAATTTTAAGTAGGCTTGACCTATCCTTTGTGGGAATATGTTTCATCTGAACAAACCCCAAGTTTGAGGGTTTGGCCTATTGATTTTGTTGACCTCACTGCTTGTGAGAATATCAGACCTTCTCCAAATGGGGAAGCTGAATTTTCCCTCTTTCTCACCATGCGGAACATCTCTTGAAGATGCAACATCGGCACGGTGCCTGAGCTCTCCCAGCCCCTGCAGAGGCCGTCCCGAGAGGAGGGGGTAGACCCTGGAAGCCATGAGTCCTCCCCGGTCCCGAGCGAGAGCCTGGGCCAGACCCTTTGGAACTGCATGCCCTGGGCTCCGCTGACACAGACCCTCATCTCTGTGACTCCCTGGAGAACCGTTTCCTAGAGGAGGAAGCAAAAATGACCAAGAAGATGACCAAGCTTCCGCAGGCTGGCAGCCCGCAGGGTGAAGGCTCACCCTCAAGCATGACCAGGTGCCTCTGGACCCCAGAGGTCTTTAGGGGGCCCCCTGCCTTCCCCTGGCATCTAGGCTTCTCCCTCCAGCCAGCACCATCTTTTTAACCAGTCACCCACCACCCCCTAACAAGCCATATACCAAGTGTGAACAATAAAGCTTTTTGCAGAAAAAAGAAATAGTTCAGCAGTTCCCATGGTGCTTTTACCCCCATACTTTTAACATGCAGGATTATTTTTGTGTGTAATTGTGCACCCTGGACCTCCAGCCCTGTCCCCATCCCCTCCCTCTTCCCCCTACTTTGGGGTGGAGGTTTTCCTATTTGCATCTGCAGTCCTTGCACAGGAACAGCCTCTTAGACTTGTGATTCAGGTCACCCTGTCTGGGAGCCCCAGAGAGGTGTTTCAGAATGAAGTCAGCTCTAGGAGACTACGGCCCAAGACCTGGGCTTTTCCACCAACTTCTGCACATCTTTCAGGGCACTAAGTAGCTAGCAAGCAAAGGTCAGACAAACCTTTAACAGCTACACCAGTGGACATGGTTCAGCCACCTATCGAGCTGGGTGTGGGTGGTGCTGGTCTTTAACAGGGTGACAGGTCCTGGGGAGAAATGGCTCAGCTGCTGAATTGAGGTGCTGCAAGGAGGAGCTCAGCCTTGGGCTGGGTCCTCAAGGCCAGGTAGGATGCACTAGGAGGTGAGAGGGGCTAAATCATTCCCAGCCGGCAGAGGAGGGGCCAGCAACGAGCTGGATGAATCTCCAGGGACTTTTATTGAGCAAAAAGAGCGACCAGTTCCCAAGAGTTGCATACTGTATGATTCCATGTACAGAACATTTTAGAAATGATAAAATGTAAGAAACGGAGGACAGATTTCGTGTTGGGGATGGAGGGAGGGGAGGTGAGTATAGATTTAAAGGGGCAACAGGGAGGATCCTGTGTTGACTGTGGTGGCAGGTACACGACCCTACACTAGTGATAACATTCTATTATACGTAACTTAATACTGTGTCAAATAGGAGTTAATACACACACACACGAGTACAGGTAAAATTGGGGAGACCCGAATTAGACCTGTGAATTGTAGCCATGCCAACATCCTGGCTGTGATGCTGTGCAAGACACTAGCATTGAAGGCAACTGGGACAAGTATAACAAGGGGTCCGTCTGTATTATTATTTTTTTCAGACAAAACATCTCACATATTTATTGCTGAGCCAACTTATTTATGCAGAAGGATTAAAAAAGAAAAACAGTTATTTTCCCAATGAAATAAATCCAACTGTTGAGAAAGGGTGACTCTACAGTGTCCTTGATAGTGACCTTGATACAGTGTGTATTTATGTGCCATCACATATGCCACTTCTCAGAGACCCATTTTGGCTTTTCTCCAATATTTCCTCTTAGAGTTGCACCTGATTTTATTGCCAGGTTTCATTCGAATCCATTGGGGAATGACACAGTTCTGTTTTTGTTCCTTGGTCAGGAATCGCTTGATTCTAAAAGTCTCATGAGAAGATATGGTAAGGCTGGGAGTCAAAGGCACAAATGGTGATGGTGGAGGAAGCTGGCGAGAGAGCCGTTTTTTTTGAGCTGTATTATTTCTACAAATGACATGTGAATCTACAATTATCACAATAAACATGTCGACTAAAAATGAAAGCACTTGGTCATAAAATCAGAATGTGGGTTCAGTGAAAAGTCGAAGAAAAGAATATAAAGATGTAGGTGGTGTTGTTCTCCCCTTTTCTTGTGTGGCTTCTCCGGGAGTCTGCCTGAGTGTGCTCTGGCAGGCAGGTGCTTCTCTCCTCTGAGGCTGGTGACCTGTGTAGCAGGAGAAAGGTGGGAGGTGGCCCTGGGTGGGGTGGGGGTGGGGAGGTTGAGGAGGGAGGGGAAGGGAGGAATGTGGGACAAGAAGGAAAATGGGCTTTCCTGGCCATGTCACTGCTGCCAAGTGGGTGGTGCTGGTCTTAAACAGGGTGACAGGTCTTGGGGAGAAATGGCTCAGCTGCTGAATTGAGGCACTTCAGGGAGGAGCTCAGCCTTGGGCTGGGTCCTCAAGGCCAGGTAGGATGCACTAGGAGGTGAGAGGGGCCAGCCTCCTGGATTCTTACCCTGCTGGGAATAGGGTTAGAGGTGGGGCAGTCGCCACCTCAAGAGCCATGTTGAAGTGGCAGAAATCCATCCAAGAGTGGCCATTGCGTGCATCCAGGGAGCGGGCTTTGTAGTTGATAGAGTTTCCAGAGTGTTCTTTAAGTAGGGGAATCTCTCTGAGCTTCGGTCCCCTCTTCTGCCTGGTTGGGTCCCTTTGAGAAGCTGCAGTGTAGACAGTGGGCAGTGTAGACAGGTCAATTTGGGTCTGCCACTTTGCAGCTATCGCGGTTTTGGATCTTACCCTCTTTTAACCCATCTTCTCATCTGAAGATGAAATCTGCTTTTTCTAGGAATTAGAATATATTAACACCTAACCTGGCATGTAGATACAGAAAAAGAATGATTCTTTTTGTTGCGACCCTCCTCTGCCCCTGGAGCTGTGAAAGTTCTTAGGAGCTTCTCTTCTTAGCACTTCTTGGCCTCCAGCGTGTAGGCAGACCTCCTTTCCCTGCAGGCCTGGAAGGGTCCCAGGCACTGTCTTGTGCAGTGAATTTGAACTCTCTGCCGAGGTCTTTGGGACACAGCTACTTCCACCAGGCCAACTCCACTTTTAATGCTTTATTATTTTGAGGTCCTGCCTAAAATTGCATTTGGAATAAGATTGTCCTTGTTTTTAAAAATATTTTGGAAGCGATTGGAAGCTTACAGATATGTAAACTGAGGCTTGGAGGGTAAGCCTGATCAGGTGAACACTGGACTTTGCTGGATCAGTTGTGCCCAGGCAGCTGGTGAAGGGTGGGGTGAGAGGCCCCAGGATGGGGGGGTCTCTCTCTCTTCTCCCTTCTTGGTAGCTTTCGGAGGGGGCTACAGACAGGGGTGGAACTTGACTTGGCTCCCCTTGGGCTTCTAGTGCGGGCTTGGCAGGTGGGCCCCCAACTGGATCTTTGGGTCTGTTGGGAGGCTCATGCTGTCAAGTGTGTGTTGTTTTATTTTAATGTTTGAACTTGGCGTGCCTCTCCTTGGGCAGATGGCTGGGTGGTGGGTGGAGAAATCAAATTGGAAGGAGACAGTAGGACAGCCCTGCCTGTCATTATCTCCCCGGTAATAAGCAGCTCTTCTTTAGAGAAAAATCAGCTAATTATGTTTTACAACACCTCTTCCCGGAAGGGCACAAGGGATTATTAACCCACTTTTCAGATGGGAAAACTGAGGCACAGTGGGAAACACTTGCCCCAGTGACTCAGGCCCCCTCCTCCAGCTCCTTCCCAGCCCAGCCCTGAAAAAGGGAAGGAAGAGGCTCTGCATTTGCGGTCCCGCCCCAGGCCCTTCTCTGTCCGCTCAGGGAAGAAACCAGGAGTGTGGGTTTCTGAGTAATGACAGCTTTCGGGAACTTCTGACTGATGCTTGTAACCTACGCTGGGAAGGTCCCTGGGCGTGGGAGCCAAGGCCAACCCCGAGAAGCAGGTCTGTGCAGCCCAGGTGCCTGCTGGAAATAGACTGAGAACTCCAGGACAGCCCAGCTGGCTCGTTCCACTGAGGATGGGAAGTGGGTCAGCCAGCCTGGCGGCCTCCTGGGTACAGTAGGTGGCATTTCGCAAACTTTCAATTTGTGAGAAGAACCTGGGCAGGGGGGTTGTGGGGGGGGGCACTTGGCAAACTTGCAAATTCCAGGTCCCTGCCCCTGACTTCGGAATCTCCAGGGAGAGGGGCTTGGGAATCGGGATGCGTCACAAACACCGTGAGTGTTTGCTTTCTGTGATTATTTTATTATCTTTTTATGACCAGAGAAGTTTGGGGAGCACTGCTGTAGTGAGGCTGTCAATAGGGAACCTTATCCTTTTGGTGGGCTTCTCTAGACTCTGGCTTCCTGCTAGGTAAATACTCCCCGGGTAGGTGAGGGGGGATTGAGGGACCCCACGTGAGCTTCCCATCCCCCATCATTGGTTTTTGTGCCCGTTCCTGGATGGACAAATCAAGCGCCCTCCCTGTGTCGGGTATGGAGCTGGACTCTAGACCTTTTTTATGGGCAGAAGGGCCAAAGTTTTGCCCTCAGGGGCCGCCACTGGACCTCTGGTTTCTGCTCAGCAGCTGCCCATGTGGACCTGGAGAGGGTTATTTAACTGGATTGACCCCATCCAAGTAGGCGCCCCACTCTTTGTTGGAGATCGCTTCCTTTTACCATGAGAAAGGTGAAAATGCGGGCTTTCTCCAGTTTCACTTCTGGTATCTCGGCATTACCACATTCTGATAATGTTCCGCATTGCTCAGGATGACAAGTCCATTATTAGCTTTTGGAAGCCATTCCTGGTTCTTTCATCCGCAGTGGCCTCGAGCGAGGATCTGCCTTGAGCCACTATCTGCCTCAAGCCGGTGAGCAGGGGGGGCCCTGAGAGTTATTTCTGCCTTGGTCTTTCCCCCGGGAAAAGGGAGGCGTGTCTGAAAGGCCACAGCTTGTCCTCCAGCCTCCTGTGACTGAAGGGCCGTGGCAGATGCTCAAGCTGTACTTTCCTTTCTCGCTTGAACAGTCTCAGCAGGTTCCTGGGCTCTGTGGTTCTCAGGCCCTGATGATGTCATGGAATTGAAGTCCGTGCCCTCTGATGGGCGGGCGGGTAGATTGAGTCACTGGACAAGGAGGTGAGGACAATGTGCCGCAGATCAGGGGCCCGTGAGCACTCGTCCTGGTCTCAGGTCTGAGCGCCACACCTGGCTCCCCAGCCGGTGACATCACCTCTGCCCCTTGACCTTGTTCTCCAGCAGCAGAGGCACGTGACTGTTAGTCAGGTGGCTGCCTCTCTGGGTCCCTCCCAGGACTTTCAGTGACCTGCAGGTTTCCAGGGCTGCCCTCTGCCTTCTCAGCAGGTCTTACCCAACCTTAGCCAAATGAGAAACTAGCTTAAAAAAAAAACAGTCTTGGCATGAGGATTTATTTTTTTCCCTATGCTTTGATTGGAATCTTGTGTGGATTTATGGATTGTCAGTAGTATTTTTTAAAAAAATAATTCTATTATTAACTAAAATCCATAGTTTACATTAGGGCTTACTCTTGGGTTGTACAGTTGTCTTTTTTTTTTTAATTAAGTTTTATTGTAGTAACATATCTGCAGTACAAATTTTCTTCTTTCAACGACTTTCATGCATACAATTCAGTGATATTAATTACATTTGCATCACCATCCAGTACCAAAACTTTTTCATCACTCCAAACAGAAATTTGATCCTTTAAAGCAATAACTCCTCCCAGCCGCTGGTAACCTCTAATCTAGTTTCTGTCCCTATGAATTCACATATTCTGAGACTTTCATGTAAGTGAGTTTATACAATATCTGTCCTTTTGTGTCTGGCTTATTTCCCTCAACAAGATGTCTTCAAGGTTCATCATGTTGTCTCATTTATCAGAACTTCATTCCTTTTTACGGCTGAATAATATCCCATTCGGTAGTAGTATTTTTGCTGTTTATTAGTGTAGACCATGCATTAACGAAGTCAGCTGCCACTCAGAGGCCCCGCACTCTGAGCCGTCACATTTTCCAATCCCCAGAGCCAGTGGGATCATGGATCTGGGAGTTTGGAACTGATGAGTCTATTCGAATATGTTAGGGAGAACAAGGAGCAGATCGAGAGGGAGGATTCTTTGGTTGACTTAAACACACAGTTTTGTGTGTTCAACTCTGGTCAATTGCTTCTTTAATGGGAGAGTAGTGAGAACATTTTAGTTTGTAAAAGCTGCTGGAATACAATATACCAGAAAGAAAATATTGGGAATTTATTAAGGGAAATTTATTAAGTTGCAAGTTTACAGTTACAGAAAAGGGGACTTTATTAAGTTGCAAGTTTACAGTTCTAAGGCTATAAAATGTCCAAACTAATGGCATATTCCAGGGAAAGATACCTTGATTCAAGAAAGGCTGACATGTCCAGGACACTTCTGTCAGCTGGCAAGGCATATTACGACATCTGCTAGCTTTCTCTTCTCATTTCCTAAGGCTTCCTCAGGGGCCTTTTCCTTCTGCACCTCCAAAGGTCTCTGGCTATGTGGGCTCTGGAGCTTTTTCCAAAATGGTTCCCTCTTAACGGGCTCCAGTCAGCAACCCCGCCTTGAATGGGTGGAGACACATCTCCTTGGAAACCATCTAATCAAAAGTTACCACCCACAGTTGGGTGGGTCACATCTCCATGGAAACAATAAAAATGTTCCCACGCAGAAATATGGAATGAGGATTAAAGGATATGGCTTTTTTTGAGTACACAATAGCTTCAAACCTGCGCAGTGACTAACAGGGTCTTTTTCATATGTATCATCAAATAAAATATGCCTTTTCTTACCTTCTAGAAATCAGGGTTTTTTTGACAGTCGGTGGCCGTGGGGTGGATATGTATCACTCGCCTTATGACTAGCATGCTTAAAACAACAGAAAGCATGATATACTGCAGAACTTACACTTCCTCCCCGCCTGGATTTCTGGACCTTCTCTTTCTTTCCAAGAAGCTAGATAAGGATTGCAATCAACCGATCTTGCCTCTGCCTCCTGCTCCCTATGAGTTTATCCTTTTCCTCAGTCCAGGGTCTTTCTCCTGCCTGAACACCAAGCCCTGTATTCCTTTCCATCCACCTACCCCTTACACCTTTTCTTTCTCCCGAGGTGGCTTTGAGCCAGGCCAAGTTTCTGGGGACTCTGAGCAGGATCTGCTGGAGCTGCAGGTAGGGAGAGGCCATGAGAGTTATGCAGACCCCATCTGTGTTTGGGGTGAGCAACCAGCTGGCTGCCCAGCACTATGTGTGGTAGGTGCACCTGCACGTGTTTACTTTTTCTTCTTGTGGGTATGTGTGTTGTATGGCCAGGGTCACATTTCATTCTTTTTCCATGTGAGAATCCTGTTATTGCATCACCAATTGTTGATTTTTTTTTGAAGATGGGCTGGGAATCGAATCCAGGTCTCCTGCATGACAGATGAGAATTCTACCACTGAACTACCTTTGTACCCCCCATAGGTTTACTTTTAAGAAAGGGAGAAGAGAGAGAGGCAAAAGTAAGCATGCTGTGGTGGATCCCACCGAAGGATAAGTTCAGGGAGGCTTGAGATGGGAAAGTTTGTGCTGTGTATAGTATTTTCACAATTTTTTTTAAAAAGAGCATCTAAAGAGACAGTGACATGCAATACATGAACCTGGACTGGATCTAATCATGAAGGAGAAAAGGCTCAAAAGGACATTATTGGGACATATAAAAAATTGGAAGAGGGCTTCTAAGTGTTACATCATTGTTAAATTTCTCAACTTGATAACTGCACTTAAGATGGTTACATAAGTGAAAATCCTTGTTCTTCGAAAATGTGTATGGAAGTATTATGTGTTCAGTAAGCGTAATGTATCCAACCTACTCTCAAATGTTTAGACGATAGTTATAGATGAATAGATGGATAGATGGATGGATGGATGGATAGATGGATAGAATGATACAGCAAATGTGGCAAAATGTTAAAATTGGGTGGGCCTGGGTATCTGGACGTGGGATTATGTTGGAGTTCTCTGTATGGGGTTTGTATTATGTGTTTATTTTGTTAGAGAAGTTATAGGTTTGCAGAAAATATAGACTTCCCATATACCCCCAGCTTGTATTATTTTTGCAGCTGTCCTGTAAGTTTGAAATTATTTCAAAGTACAAAGCTTAAGTAAACAAAAAGAAAAACAAAAGTAGGCCAGGGTGTGGTTTCTTGTTCCTTGGCTTCATGACTATGTGGAGTTCAAGTGTACAATTAAACCGAGGTGCTGGAGCTCCCTGGGCAGTGTCCCTGCTGCCTCTCAGACCTCCTTCCTCCTCTATCTGCACATGACCCTGGAGGTCACCTGTACCACCCACCTGAGAAAACACCCATCTCAGAGTTGTCCCACCTGGGCTCCTGCCCCAGCTTCCCTGCTTTACTGACTGAACTAACTTTGTGACCTTGGACAGGCCACTCCCTCTCTCTGCCTCAGTTTTCTTTTCAATAAAAGGAAGGGGTTACGCAAGGTGTTCTCTAATATGCTTCCTTACGGAGCTGAGCGCTAGGGTTGTTAAGGAAGCAAGTCAGTTACTAATTAAACAGTGCCTCTGGGCTGAGTGGAGCCACAGAAGTTAAGCTGCCCTGATACCCAAAGCCCTGTCCTTGAGCGCGCCCCACCCCAAGAATCTTGTTCTCTACAAGCTCGGGGAAGCCCCGGGATCCAGTCCAGGCCATGTGCTGCCTTTTTCCTTCCCGCCCGAGCCTTTGAAAAATGACTTTTCTTTCCTGTTTCCCTGCAAACTTGGTCCCTGAGGTCTGAAAGCAAACCGCACTGGGGAACAGAAACCTGTATTCAAATCCTACAGCTGCCACTGGCTGGCTGTGTGATCTTGGGAAAGTTATAACATCTCCCTGCCTCATCTATGAAATGGGGCAATGCATCGGTCTTGAATGAGGGGTATGACTGTTGTGAGGATCAGGTAAGAAACTAGTTGTAGTATTACTCTGTAAATTAACGTAAATGCAATTAGAACAAAGTAGTATTTTGCTGTGTTTCTGCCAGCACACATACATACAGTCTGAAGTCCATGTGAAGCTTTTCTCTTTTCTCATTCTTAAATATGATTAGAGAAAAGCAAGGAGTACTGAAGATAAACTAAAAGAAGAAAAAAATCTGGTTGGCATCCTAAGAAAGAGTCAAGAAGTTATTGCGTTCATAAAATAAGAAAAGGCTGCTCAGAAAAGTAGCCATCAAAGAATAAAACCTTGACTGCTCTTGGAAATAAAATATATGATTGTTGAAATTAAAAATAAAAATTGCCTTTGTAAGCCTTGACATCAGGTAATTTTAGTCCTCCAACATTGTTCCTCTGTTCATTGTACTTTGACTATTCTAGGTCCTCTGCATTTCTGTATGAATTTTAGAATCACGTTGTGGATTTCCACAAAAAAAACCTGAGGTTTTGATTGGGATTGCACTGCATCTTTAGATAAGTTTAGGAAGAATAGACTTCTTAACAATATGAATTTTTTTATTCTATGAACATGATATATTGCTCCATTTATTTAGGCCAGCTTTAATTTCTTTTAGCAGTATTTTTATTTTTTAGTATATAGGTCTTGCACATCTGTTTCAGATTAACCCCTAAGTAGTTTGTATTTTTTGATGCTATTGTAAATGGTATTTTTTTTCCATTTCAATTTCTGATTGTTCATTGTTAGTATGTAGAAGTACAGTTGATTTTATATATTGATCTTGTATCCTGAAATCTTGCTCAATTTATTTCAATTGTGTTTTTGACCTTATTATAAAGCTACAGTAATCAAGACAGTAGGTTGTTGGCATAAAGATGGACAGTAAATCAATGGGACAGAATAGAGTCCAGAAATAGAACCATAGGTATATGGACAGATGATTTTTGACAAAGCTGCAAAAGCAATTCTGTGGAGAAAGGATAGTATTTTCAACAAATGGTAGTGTAACAATGGGCCATCATATTTAAAACAAAAACAAAAAACACTTTTATTTGTAATAAACTTTACATAAAAAACAAAACAAAAAACGAATTCAAAGTGGATTTTAGGCCTAAGGAAAACCTAAAACTATAGATCTTTTAGAAGAAAACATAGGAGAAAATCCTTGTTGCCTTAGACGAGGAAAAGATTTCAAAGCTGTAACAGCAAAAACACAACCCATAAAATAAAACGTTGACAAATTGGACTTAATCCAAATTAAAAACTTCTGCTCTCCAAAAGGCAAATAGAGAATGAAAATACAAGCCCCAGACTTGTGATGACAAAATCATCACAAAGCATTTATCTGACAAAGGACTTGTTTCCAGAATATATGAAGAACTCTCAAAATTCAATAAGAAAATAAGCAATTCAATTTAAAAATAGGGAAAAGATTTGAAAAGGCACTTCACCAAAGAAGATAAACAGATGACAATGAAGCACATAGAAAGTTGCTCCATGTCATTAGTCATTACAGAAAAGTAAATTCAAACCCCAATGAGTTGTAACTATTCAAATTGCTAACATTAAAAAGATTTACCATACCAAATGTTTCAGAGAAGAAGCAGGGCTACTGGAATTCTCTTACACCACTGGCAGGAGTGTAAAATGGTACAACCACTTTGGAAAACAGTTTGACAGTTTCTTAAAAAGTTAGCTCTACGCCTCCCATATAGCCTTGCCATTCTACTGCTAGGGGTCTGCCCAAGAGAAATGAAAGCGTATGTCCAAGCAAAGGCTCATATAGATATGCTCAGAGCAGCTTTCTTTTGTAATAGTCAAAAAACTGAAAACAACCCATGTGTCCCACAGCCAGTGAACAGGTAAACAAATTACTGTGTATCCATACAATAGGATACTACTCAGCAATAGAAAGGAATGAACTATTGATATATGCAAAAATGTGGATAGGTTTCAAAATAATTGTGTTGAGTAAATTAAGCCAAACCAAAAAAAAGAAAAAGGATATACTATATGATTTTACTTGTATAAAGTTTTAGAAAAAAACCAATTTTAATAAATATTAATTATTTTTTGTGAAAAACAACATATATACAAAAAGACAATAAATTTCTAAGCATGTCACAACAATTAGTTGGAGAATAGATTTCAGAGTTTGGTATGGGTTACAATTCCACAATTTTACTTTTAGCTGCTCTAAGGTACTGGAGACTAAAAGAAACATCAATATAATGATTCAGCATTCATATTCATTTGTTAAACCCGACCTTTTCTGTATAACTCCACCATCACCTTTGATCTTTCTCCCACTCTTTAGGGGATTTGGGCTATGGCCATTCTAACTTTTTCATGTTGGAAGGGGTATCGATCATATGAGATAGGGGAATGGAACTATTTGATGTTCTAGAGAGGCTGGTCCTCTGCATTTTAGGACTTATCTGGTCCAGGGCCTCATCTGGAGGTTGTAGGTTTCTGGAAAGTTACTCTAGTGCATGGAACTTTTGTAGAATCTTATATAACGCCCTAGGTGTTCTTTAGGATTGGCTGGAATTGTTCTGATTGGGGTTTGGCAAGTTATGATAGGTAGAAACTCTCTCACAGCCACTGATACCTTATTTGTTCTACTTCTTTCCTCCCTTTTGGTTAGGATGGCATTGTTGATCCTATGGTACCAGGGCCAGATTTATCCCTGGGAGTCATCTCCCACGCCGCCAGGGAGACTTTCATCCATGGATGTCATGTCCCACGTAGGAGGGAAGACAATGATTTCACTTGCAGAGTTGGCTTAGAGAGAGTGATGCCACATCTGAGTAACAGAAGAGGTGCTCCAGAAGTAACCCTTAGGCATACCTATAGGAAGGCTAAGCTTCTCTACTACACACATAAGCTTCACAAGAGCAAGCCTCAAGATCAAGGCCTTGGCCTATTGATTTGGGTGTCCCTAATGTTTGACACAGTATCAGGGGTTTCCCTGGTGGAAAAGTTTAATAGTTCCATACTTTTTCGCCCATCCCCCAAGGGACTTTGCCAATACTTTTTTTTAATTTTAACATTTGTTCCCCCTATTATTTATTTTAATTCCATATGTTCTACTCGTCTTTTGACAAGGTAGATAAAAGGAGTATCAGACACAAGGTTTTCACAATCACACAGTCACATTGTGAAAGCTATATCATTATACAATCATCATCAAGAAACATGGCTACTGGAACACAGCTCCACATTTTCAGGCAGTTCCCTCCAGCCTCTCTATTACATCTTGACTAACAAGGTGATATCTACTTAATGTGTAAGAATAACCTCCAGGATAACCTCTCGACTCTGGAATCTCTCAGCCATTGACACTTTGTCTCATTTCACTCTTACCCTTTTGGTCAAGAAGGTTTTCTCGATCCCTTGATGTGAGTCTCAGCTCATTCTAGGGTTTTCTCAATTCCTTGATGCTGAGTCTCAGCTCATTCTAAGATTTCTGTCCCACGGTGCCAGGAAGGTCCACACCCCTGGGAGTCATGTCCCACGTACACAGGGGGAGGGTGGTGAGTTTGCTTGTGGTATTGGCTGGAGAGAGAGGCCACATCTGAGCAAGAAAAGAGGTTTTCTTGGGGGTGACTCTTAGGCCTAATTTTAAGTAGGCTTGACCTATCCTTTGGGGGGTTAAGTTTCATATGAACAAACCCCAAGATTGGGGGCTCAGCCTATAGCTTTGATTGTCCACGCTGCTTGTGAAAATATCAAGAATTCTTTGCCAATACTTTTTGATTATTTGCTTAATATACTCTGGGATGTATTCAGGCATTACATTAAGCTATACAAGATTAAAGGCTCTCATTCTTATTCTGGACTCCCTGTGTTTGGATTGTTTAAATGATCTATCCAGACAGGTTGAGTTAGATTATGTGCTACAGAAAATATAGGTTCTGGGCAAAATAAACCTTTCTTCCTTTGGTCTCAGAGAGAAGGTGAGGTTCTAAAATATAGACATTGTCTTCCTTACCCCTGTGTTCTGAATTACCTTAATACCCACGTGACTGGCTTCATTCTTATCTCTAAATATCAGGTTATGCATAAATAAAATAGCTTCTCAAAATCCAGAAATAACAATGACCACTCTGGACTAAATGCGACTGTTATAAGAGCTTACATTAGAAGTATTTTCTAAAGGAGACCAAACAATATTTGCTTTTTTGTTTCTGGCTTATTTTAATTACCAAATGTCTACAGATTCATTCACAATGAAAAAGCAAACCAATTTTTAATGACAGGAAGCAGATCAGTGGTTGCCTTGAGTCAGGAAGATGGAGCAGGGAGAGCCAGGAGAAAAGGATAATGAAGAGCCAAGAGGAAACTTTTGGGGGTGAAAGACAAGTTCATAATCTTGATTGTGGTGATGTTTCCATGGGTACATACATATACTCCAACTTACGAATCTGTACACTTTAAGCATGTACCATTTATTTTATGTCACACCTCAGAAAAGGTATTTATAAAATTCATGGAAGGTTTGCAAGAATAAGTAAAAAAGCTCTCAGAGTAGAACTAAAAGATGAAGAAATTTAAAAATTATGACAGTGAAAAGAAAAGATAAAGGTATAGAGTTCTTTATCCTGGGTAGTGACATTTCATTATGCTATGTTTAGTTATGTGTGCTTCTTTTGCATCCTTCTTTCTCATCATTTGGTGAGCCCTTTGGATTTGAGGACATGCATCACTCTTCAACTCTTAGAAATATTCTTCCAATATTTCTTTGATAGCATTCTGTTTTCTACCAGGTTCAGGAATTGGCTTCAGGTAATACAGAAGCTAGAGGTGAGTTGGAGAAGGGCAGATCCGTCCCAAGCAAAAACACAATTACTTTGTTAGGCTCCCATGGGAGGAACAGTGTGGGAAAACTGAATCGAGAGCCTCCAGAGTTCTGGACACCCAGCGCATACAAGGGCCAGAGGGAGGGGTGAAAAGGAGAATGAGTCCACTATCTGTTCTCCTGTGTGGATGGGTTTAAATCGCTCTAGGCAGGAAATAAGAAAATTAATCTCTGGAAGAATTAAACTACTCATAGCAAAGATCTACATAACTGAACAGTTGGGAGTGCCCAGTAAAAAACAATCTGGCTAGCCACAAAACAGTGTTTTACAGGGAAGTCATTTGTGGCAAGCCATGCACACGACCTTCCCAACAGCCTCTGGGTCCTCATTCCTAAATATGAATGAACAACCAGGATCCTCAGGCATTTGAGGAAGGCCTTCAACACGGAACAGGAAGTAAAAACCAGAGAAAAAGATACTCAATAGAAATATAGAGATGAGACGACTTTGCATTCATAAAACAAGTACAAGATGCCAATTTAAAATAGGGAAAATTCAGAGCACAGGAAAGAATTTTTGGAAATTAAAAATTTGATAGCTGAAAGGAAAACCAATGAGGTGAATACTAGCAGAGAAAGGGTAAGAAAAGTAGAGGATCATTACAATAGGAATTGCAGAAAGATAGAACAGACAAAATGAAAGGGAGGACATAATCTAAGAAATAAAACAAAAAAATTTCCCCAGACTAAAAGACATGTGTTTTCAGATTAAAGTGGCATTGGAGAGCCTGGCACAATAATTTTAAAGACTTAAATTGAAGGCATATCCTCAAACCTTTCTCTTCACAGAAAGAACAAAAGTCATAATTAAAGATACGGATTTGTAGTATTGTCATATTTCTCAAAAGCAAATTTGCAAGCTAAAGGACAATGGAGCCTTCAAAATTGCAAGTGAAAATTATTTTATGCCCTTATTTCTCTACCCAGCTGTACTAGCCACCAATGTGAGGGCAGAGTTGATCTTTTCACAAACATGCAAAGTCTCAAAAAATTTGCCTCTTGGGAAACTACTGAAGTTGGTATTCTTACTAAAATGAAGTCAAGAGAGATAAAGAAAATCCTGAGAATCCAGAAAAGAGGAGTTCAAACAAAGGAAGGAAATGAAAGAAATTCCCAGGGAGATGATGAAGGCAGGCATACATAGCGCTCTGGGAGGGCAGGAGACCCAAAAGGGGTGCCCCCAGAAAGAAAAGGAAATGATAGCTTATTTGATAGATTTTATATGTGAAGATTGATAGAAGAGTATTACAGAGTTCTAAGATTGCACAGAAAGACTTGGATGTGTGTTAAAAAGAAACCTAAGTAAATGAAAATTTGTAATTTTTGGGAGGATGGAGGAGAGAGGTAAAGAAGAACATTAGAAGGCACATTCTGATAATAGGAAGTCAGTTGATTATATTTTAAATTGACAAATCGAGAGCTAGTGGTATTGGCATATTATTTAGACATATGGAGTCAAATTCCAGAAGCAACAGCTTGAAAGTATTTAAAGTGGTTACCTCTGGAGTGTGTTTCTGTATAGGATATTAGATAAAGTCACAAATGTATCCAATAGAGAAACTAAAATTAGAACTATCAGTATCCAAACATGGCAGCAGTGGGGAGAATCTTTCATAGCATTGAGTTAACAGACAATGAGTAAGGGTTGTAAGGCATGGATTGTTAGATTAGGCACATGATTTCGAGTTAGGAAGGTAGCCAAGAGAAGAGCTGCATCTGCAAATTCTTAAAAGCAGTTGCTTCTGGGCGATTTGGGGTAGGGGACTACAGCTTTTAACTATAAACCCCTGTGGAGTGGTTAGGAGGTGGTCAAACCTAAAATACCCCAGCTAAAGGGCACAGTGCATCACTAGGATTTAGGGGCAGCAGGTCAAGTTTGTGGTATAGGGCAGAAAAGGCTGTGGATCTATCAGTGAGTGCTGCAGATGCTCACCTGTCCCCATCCGTGTTGTGCCCCTCTCGTCTGGGTATTCCTCTGGCAGAGAGGCACCCAGGAAGCTGCCTGTCCTCTTTGCAGTTTTGTTTGCTTAGTTTGCACTCTCTTGGGTCTGAGCATGCGTGTGGATTCCAGCAGAGAGCTGGCCTTCTTACCTCAGATTGAAGTACTGGTCTGGGACTCTTAGGGTTGAAGACAGAGTGCTTTGTTCCGTGACAGAGCTGCCCAGGGCTGACTGAATGATTGCAGGGTCAAGGTCGCTGGTTAGGCACTGCCCAGGAGCTCCCAGACCAGGTGAAGAGGGGGCACTGGAATAGTCCCAGATCCCTGTGCCATGACCGGACAGTGTCTGCCTGGGGAGGGCTGCCATTTGTAATTTGCAGAGACATCGTGTCAGCTGGCCATGGCGGCTGGGCTTGGGTTTACTCTCCCACTTCTGGGCACCTGCTGCCTTGGATGATTCATTTAAGTGGAGAGCCTCAATGACTGCATTTAGAGATGTCCTTCATTTTTATTTAAACGAACCCTCCTTAAGCATTACATGCCAGGCACTGCCCAGACACCGGGTTGCCTGGATGGGAAGGCCACTTCTCACTTCTCCGATTGCTCATGGACTAGCCCCTTTGCTCATCCGAATCCTTGCTGTTTTTCTCCAAGCTGGACTTCAAGAGATGTAAATGTTTGTCCCTGATCTGGGCCCCGGAGGCTGGTGGGGGAGAGGGAGTATCTGAGCCTGCACTTCTCTCTGTTCAGAACATGAATGGCTTGGAGGAAGGCGTGGAGTTCTTGCCTGCCAACAACACCAAGAAGGTGGAGAAGCGGGGCCCAAAGTGCTGGGTGGTGCTGGTGGCTGTAGTGATCGGCGTCTCCCTGCTGTCCCTCCTGGCTGGCTTCCTAGTGTGGCACTTCCAGTGTGAGTGGGGCCCAGGGGAATGGGCTGTGGGGCGGGCAGGGCTGGGGCGATGGGCCTCACCTTCAATGCACAGACTGTCATGGCCCTGCTGCAGCTGGGTGGGCGTGAGGCCGAGAGAGGGAGCAGAAGACGGGGTTCAGGGGTGGCTGGAGGGAGGCTGAGGGTTTCAAGCCCCTGGGTCCAGGCACCTGCTCTCCTGGGCTTTTGGAGCCCGAAGGAGGGAGCAAAGAGGAGCTGGTCAGAGCAGAGTCTGCCTGTCACCTCCTCTCCCCGGGGAGTTGGAGTCTGGCCTGAGGGGGGTGGGGGCCAGGTGAGGAGGTGGGCCCTTCCTCTGACCGTCCCCTTCCCTGGGCTGGCTCAGACCGGAACGTGCAGGTCCAGATGATCTTCAATGGCTACCTGAGGCTCACGAATGAGAAATTTCTGGATGCCTATGAGAACTCCAACTCCACAGAGTTTGTAAACCTGGCCACCAAGGTGAAGGAAGCTGTGAGTCCCGGCCTCAGCGGGGGCCCCATCTCCAGCCCTGCCCATCTGCGCCGACCCCTCACTCCCTGGCACAAAGATGGACACTCAGATTCTCTTTGGCCTCCCCGATTGCGGGGTAGGAGGCTTCCGGCACCTGGGGAGGCCCTGGGCCCCGCGTGGAGGGGAGCTGCATGGGCTTGGGGGATGGGGCTCCAGGCCAGTCCCTGGCCAGCCCTGACCTTCTTCCCCGCTCCGCCCCCTCCAGCTGAAGCTCCTCTACAGCGGGATCCCCATCCTGGGCCCCTACCACAAGGAGTCGGCTGTGACAGCCTTCAGGTGGGTGTGAAGATAGGGTAGGAATGGGGGTAGGCTGTGGGGTCTCCTCGGGGTGGCAAGGCCCACCCAGGGCTCCTGTCCCTGTCCTGTCCTTTGAGCAAGCTGTGAGCACCCTTTGTCTCTGAGGTGGGTAACCAGCGCAGGACAGCTAGGGTCAGTGAGCAAATATTTGTATGTGGAATGCTTTGCCCATTTGCCACAAGAAAAAAAGAAAAGAAAGAAAAGTGCTTTGAGGGATTGCAGCTACCCTAGCCGCAGTCCATAATGGGGGTGGCATTTCCACACTCCGGTTGGGGGGAAGTGTTCAGAGGACTTCAAGGCGGCCTCGGCTTCCCTTCTTTGGGCGTGCTTGTTAACAAGAACTTGAACCTGTTTTCAAAGCACTTTTTTATTTTGCTGATTGACTTCAGTCCTTGCGGCAGGAGGCTTTGTCATCCCAGGTCACAGGTCAGGAGGGTGGTGCTCAGCTGGAGGTTGAGGCAAGTCTCTGCTGCAGACGTTGTTCTCACTCTGGAACCTGAGAACCCCAGAATGTGTTTGGTTGGGGTGAGCCTGGTAGAGCAGAGGGTTTGGGGTGGGGGTGGGGAGAAAGGTAGCAAGTGGTTTGCTTAGAAGATGCAAAGTTCAGTGAGAAGGTTGGGGACGCTGGGCCTGTCTCGGCCCCGAGGGAGGACCCTGGCCGGCCTGTTTGAGGGTGCCACGTGTGCCCTCAGCAGTCTGGGAAGCTGAGGGGAAGGGGGTTGGGCAGAGCCCCTGCATCTCAGGCCGGCCCCCCTCTCCCCAGCGAGGGCAGCGTCATCGCCTACTACTGGTCTGAGTTCAGCTTCCCGAAGCGCCTGGTGGAGGAGGCCGAGTGGTCCTTGGCGCAGGAGCGCGCTGTCACGCTGCCGCCCCGCGCCCGGGCTCACCACTCCTTTGTCATGGCCTCCGTGGTGGCCTTCCGTGAGTTCTGGGGTGGGGTGACCTGGGTGCCTCCCATTAGGCTGATAAGGAAGCAGGCGTAAGAAGTAGATGCCAAGAAACGCTTTATTCTCCCTTCTGCAGCCACGGACCCCAGAATGGCCCAAACGACCCTTGACAGTGAGTACCATGCTGGGCCCCACTCTCAGTCACGGGGTTCCCGCAAGTCAGTCGATGGTGATGGTCTCACGGCCTCTCCCACGCCCCCTTCCCGACGTGCTCCAGGTGGAGCCGTGCCCAGGGGCCTGGGGCTCTCCGAGAGGCCGGACCTCGGAGCACCCCCGTGGGTTCCAGGGCACGAAGCGCGGCTCTGCCTCATGCCTGCGGCTCTGCCTCATGCCCTAGTCTCCGCCCTGTCTCCCCTGCAGACAGCTGCAGCTTCGCCCTGCACGCCCGAGGTTCGGAGCTGACCCGCTTCACCACGCCCGGCTTCCCCGACAGCCCCTATCCAGCCCGCGCCCGCTGCCAGTGGGCGCTGCGGGGTGACGCCGGGGCGGTGCTGAGCCTCACCTTCCGCAGCTTCCACGTGGCACCCTGCGACGGGTACGGCAGCGATCTGGTGGCCGTGTACAACACGCTGAGCCCCATGGAGCCGCACGTGCTGGTGCAGTGAGTGTCCTGGGTGGGGTGGGGGTGGGCAGCTGGAACGGGCCGCGCGTGTGGGTCTGGAGTAGATTTTATGACTCTCAGCCAAAGGCCATGGCAGAATTTGCAGGCAGCAGAAAACAGAGGTGCTTTCATCTTTGGCAGGTCCAGGGGGGCTTTGGAGGTGATTTTCAGCTTTTGGGCAGGAGGGCTCAGTGGTCCCTTGGTAGGAAACCCAGCACACGCAGACGCGCTGCTGTGAATTGCTGGAGCTCAGGCCCCGCCCCTGTGGGGGTGGCGAGCTGAGGGGAAGCCCAGCCCTCTCGCCTCAGGAGGGAGCACAGGGTACTCCCTCGGCCTGGCTCTCATTATTAACGGATGTTAATAATCCGTTAAGATTCAGTCCCTCAGGAGAGAGAAATCATTTGCCACCACCTTCTTGGGCAGCCAGGATGCTACCCAAACTCCCCTTTTATGGAGGGTTTCCTTCCCTCTCTTTGACCACCACTTCTACTTCTCCTTCTTCATCTTTCTTCTTCTTCAATGTTTCTTATTGTGAAATGTCATATATACAAAAAGGCAATACATTTCAAAGTATATTGTAACAAGTAGTTATAGAACAGATGTCAGTGTGTGGTATGCGTTACAGTTCCACAATTTTAGGTTTTTCCTTCTAGTTGTTCCAAGACACTGGAGACTAAAAGAAATTTCAATATAATGATTCAGCAGTCATCATCACTAGTTAAATCTTATCTTCTCTGTTATAACTCCTCCTCCTCTTTTGATCCTTCTTTTTAGGGATATTTGGGCTAGGCCATTTCTAACTTTTTCAAGTTGGAAAGGGGTGTTGACAATATGGGATGGGGGATGGAACTAGCTGATGTCCAGCAGAGGCTGGCCCCTCTGCATTTCAAGACTTACTTGGCCTAGGAACCCATCTGGAGGTTCTGGGTTTCTAGAAAGTAATCTTAGAGTGCAAAACTTTTGTAGGATCTCAGAGAGAGCCCTAGGTGTTCTTTAGGGTTAACAGGAATGGTTTGGTTGGGGTTGGGCAAACCGTGGAAATAAGTAATGCCAAGCTGAAGCTTGCATAAGAGTAGCCTTCAGAATAACCTCTTGACTCTATTCGAATTCTCTTAGCCACTCATGCCTTATTTTGTTACATTCCTTTCCCCTTTTCATCAGGAAGGCATTGTCAGTCCCACAGTGCAGAGCTGGGCTCATTCCTGGGAGTCACATCCCACTCCTCCAGGGAAACTGTCACTTCTGGATGTCTGTCTACTTAATTGAACAAAAAGCAAATACATGGTCCCAGTAGGGAAAAGTAGAAAGCAGGAAAGTAAAAAGATAGGAGTCACTCATAACCTCACATCTAGAAGAACCACTATTAAATTGTCGATATCTATTGTTCTTGACTTATTTTTGTGAATATGTATGTGTATTTTAAAATAGGATTTCACTGTACATTCAGATTTTTTTGTTTTTGTTATGTTTTAGCAATCAATGTATTTTATTTTATCAAAAGGCATTGCAATAAATCCTCTGGTTTTGGGCTACTTATTAACATCTTATATATGTAATAAAGAGTTGGACACTATTTTTTTATTTGATTTCTGACAGTTTTTAAAAAAAATTAGAGAAGTTGTAGATTTATAGAAAATTCAGAGTTCCCATATAACTCCTTCTCTTATTAACACTTTGCATTAGTGTGGTCTTTTGTAATAATTGATGAAAAAATATTATTATAATTGACTTATTAACTATAGTCCTTTAGTTTACATTACGGTTCACCATTTGTGTTGTACACTTCTAGAGTTTGAAGAAAAGCTTTTTCTTTTATCGTAGAAGGATATATATTGTTCTTGTACATTCAGTATTGTCACCTGTTTGTTTTTTCACTAAGTATATTATGATGGTTTTTCCAAATCAGTTAACTTGTTTCTAACTGTCATTTGTAATAGCTTCATCAAGATATACTCCACATACCATGCAATTCACCCATTTAAAGCATGCAATTGAGTGGTTTTTAGTATTTTCACAGAGTTGTGCAATTATCACCACACTCAATTTTAGAATATTAGTATCATCCCCCAAAGAAACCCTGTTACCAGTCACCTCCTGTTTTCCCCCAGGCGCGCCCCCCCCCCTCAAGCCCTAGGCAATCACTGACCCACTTGCTGCCTCTATGGATTTGCCTATTCCTAGCATTTCATATAAATGGAATCCTACACTATATGGTCTTTCGAGACTACCTTCTCCCACTTAGCGTAATCTTTTCAAGGTTTATCCATGTTGTAGCACATATTGGTACTTCATTCCTTTTTATAGCTGAAGAATATTCCATTGTATACATACAGAGACCACATTTTATTTCTCTGTTCATCAGAAGATAGACTTCGGGTTGTTCCTCTTTCTGCTATTACAGATAATACTGCTATGACCCTTTGCCTATGAGTTTTTGCACGCACATATGCTTTCACTTTTCCTGGGTCTCACCCTCATTTTCATTGGTTGGATAACGTTGCATTATTTGGAAGCAGGAGGGCCCAGTCCTTCAGAGAGGTGTGGGCAGGTACTCTGGAGTCTGAGTTTGAGGTGCAGCTTTGGCACTTATTAACTGCATAATCTTGGACATGTGACTTAATCTCTTCGTGCCTTGGTTTCTCTATCTGGGAAATGGAGACAGTCATATCTGCCTCCCAGGGTTGTTAGGATCACATGAGCTGATAGAAAAGCACTAGAATAGTACTTGTGGCATGTTTTAAATAAATGTGGATGCTGCTATCGCTGCTACCTTTGTTTATGCCACAGCTTCTTTATTGAGTCCCCTATGGTCAGGCACCTAACGTGTCTGAGATTTTGCTTTTTGGGGGGGGAGGGGGAGGTGCAGGGTTGAACCCAGGTCTCCCACATGGAAGGCAAACATTCTACCACTGAACCACCATGCACCCTGATTTTGCTATTTTAAACAAAGACCAACAGTCTCCTCACCAGCTCCTATGTTTGCCATTGATTATTTGGGAAGGGACTTGACCAAGGGTCATTTCACCCCCTTCCTTGGCCTTGGGTGGGTGGGGTGGGCTTGAGACCAGGGCTGGCTCTGTCTGTGTTCCTGACCCCCACCTCCCTCTGCTCCCCACTCCCCCCACGCAGGCTCTGTGGCACCTACCCTCCCTCCTACAACCTGACCTTCCTCTCCTCCCAGAACGTCTTGCTCGTCACGCTGATCACCACCACCGACCGGCGGCACCCTGGCTTTGAGGCCACCTTCTTCCAGCTGCCTAAGATGAGCAGTAAGGAAGGGCAGGGGCGGGGCAGGCACAGGTGGCCTCGGGGTGACCTGGCTGGAGGACTCACCTGGCAGCCACCGAGGTCTGCAACCTAAGCCAGAGGGCGCTCTGCCCGCCAGCAGCCTCCAGCCTCTTGCTGTTAGGGGTGCAGGGGTCCAGGGGCTCAGCTTTCCACTCCTGTGGGGATGGCAGGAGAGCAGTGCATGGTTTTGCCTCTGTGCTTAGCCTGGCCTTCACACCAATCCTTCTGCATTTTTCTGCCAGGTTGTGGAGGCTACTTTCGTCAAGCCCAGGGGACGTTCAGCAGCCCCTATCACCCGGGCCACTACCCACCCAACATCAACTGCACGTGGAACATCGAGGTAGGAGCTGCGAGTGCCGGAGAGGAGTGGGTGGTCTCGATGGTTGATGAGGAGGAGTGGGGAAGGGGACCGCGAGGGCCAGGGGTAAGGTCTCCTGCTGCAGTGCTGAGCCAGGGACTAGCCGGGTGGCCTCCATGGGCCTCGGTTTACCCATAGGTAAATGAGGGTGGTGGTTGTTTGTCTCTTGGAGGCGTTGGAGGGTGTCTGAAAGGCACCAGTCCTGACCAGGAGAAGCCCATGGGAAGGGGCCCTCGAAAGAGAGGTTGGTCAGAGGTCAGCATCAGGAGAACTTTCCAGCCTCCCCCAGTAACATAATAGCATTCTTGTCTTTGAGTCTAAAAGTCCTTCCAAATAGCTCACCTGAGTTGCACCTCCTCTGCCTTCCCTGTGGCCCACCTGGGCTCCGTTTGGAAGCGATCAGCAAATTAGAAGGAAAAGAAGGAAACCTGGCATGGCCAGGTTTAGGGGAGCGGGAAGGAAGGCCCAGCGCATCCCTCTCTCTCAGGTGCCAGATAACCGGAACGTGAAGGTGCGCTTCAAGTCCTTCTACTTGGCCGAGCCTGACGTGGCCCTGGGCACCTGCACCAAGGACTACGTGGAGATCCAGGGGGCGAGGTGGGGGTCCCGGAGCACTGGGCGCGCGGTCTCCCCCACCCCGGGGGCGTGGCCGCCCCTGCCCCTCGGCCCCGCGTCCCTAGCCGCCACCTCCCCCTCCCATCTTCCAGGTACTGCGGCCAGAGGCCCCAGTTCGTGGTCACCAGTAACAGCAGCAGGGTCACCGTGCACTTCCATTCGGACCAGTCGTACACCGACATGGGGTTCCTGGCCGAATTCCTCTCCTACGACTCCAGCGACCGTGAGTGGGAAACCCACGGGAGGAGGGTCCTGGCGAGAGGGCGTGGCCGCTGGAGCTTTCCTGGTTCTGAGATACCCGGGGCGTAGGAGGCATATCACCGCAGGAGCTCTTCTGGGGGAAAAGTGCTACTTTTGTTTTTCCTTAACATTTGTTCCCCCTATTATTTATTTTTATGCTGTATTTTTTACTCTGTTGATAAGGCAGATAAAAGGAGCATCAGACACAAGGTTTTCACAATCACGCAGTCACATTGTGGAAGCTGTATCATTATACAATCATCCTCAAGAAACCCGGCTACTGGAACACAGCTCTACATTTTCAGGCAGCTCCCTCCAGCCTCTCCATTATACCTTTAGGTGATATCTGTATAATGCATAAGAACAATCTCCAGGATAACCTCTCGATGCTGCCCAAAATCTCTCAGCCACTGACACCCTGTTTCGTCTCATTTCTCTCTTCCCCCTCCTGGTCCAGAAGGGAAAACTACTGTTGATGTGTCTATTGAGGGGCCTATGGTGTAGGATTCCACCCTGGCCCTCCCGAGTTCCTTGGACCACTGTCTCTTTTGTCACATATCACCAAGACTTTGATAACCTGTGCTGGTTTGTGTGGTCTTTTTTTTTGGCATGGGCAGGCACTGGGATTTGAACCCGGGTCTCCAGCATGGCAGGCGAGAACTCTGCCACTGAGCGGCCATGGCCCACCCTGTGTGGTCTTTTTTTGTTGTTGTTAAAAAAGCTGCCATCACTTCCCTCCACTACCAAGACTTTTCCTTACCCCAAACAGAAATTCTCACTCATTAAGCAATAACTCCTATCTCCTCCTCCCCCCAGCCCCTGGAAACCTCTAACTTTCCATCTCTGTGAACTTGCTTATTCTCGATATTTCATATAAGCAGAATCACACAATATTTGTCCTTTTGTATCTCTGTGGCCTTTGAGCACTTGTACGATTAATTGCATCATTTGGAGACATAGTAGAAAACACTGAGGCTTTGGTCTACGGTTTTTCTTTTGGCAAACTCACTGTTTCAGTTTTTCCCCTAAAATGGAAGTTAAACTATTTCAAAATCACCTGGAAGGTTTTGACCAGTGACATTCAGCGCGAGAATGATAGTTTCCATAGTGAACGAATCATCACGCTAACCACGTCTAACTTTGAAAGTCTGTGATCTATATGTTTTAAGAGTTCTGGTGATTTCTGTTGCCTTTAATTTCATTCTGATGTGTGAATAGCAGTTCTTCTAGGTACACAAGAATTTTTTGTTTCAATCCTTTTTTGGAAGACATTCTTTTTGTTTTGTTTTGTTTGTTTGTTGTGGTAACATCTACATTTCTCATTTTACCCGCTTTCAAGGGTACAATTCAGTAGTTTTAAGTACACTCGCAATATTGTGCTGCCATCCCAACATCCATTACCAAAACTCTTCCCGTACCCCAAACAGAAACTCAGTATCCATTAAGCATTAATTTGGACTATACTGACAAATCCAAATATAAGTTAAAAAGTAACTGCATAGTTAATAACCAGAAGTATAATTGGATGAACCGATCCCTTTGATACACGGTAAAGCTTACTGCACAGAGGAAGTGATACCAGCCTCATCTCAACTCTAATCCTCCCCATGGCTGGTAATTCCATTTTCATGTCAGTCCTCAGACACATCTCAATTTTGGAAACTTTAAAAGGTGGACCATATTTCCATAGGAAGGAAATAAGGTGATGCTGTCTTATATTCGGACAGTACCAGTATATCATCAACCCTCTCTGCTCCCACTGCTCCCACCTTATGGACAAGGAGCTGGGACACAGAGAGGGCACGTGCCAGGCCAGGGGCATGGTGGCAGCAGGACTGGGTGCAAACGTAGGCCAGAGTTCTCTAGATTTCCCCTGTCAGGAGCCAGGAGGAATCTCCTGGCCGGCCTAGGCTGGAGCCCATCGCAACCCTTGGCTTGCGTGGGCCATTTGGCTATGGCCACACCCTTTGCCAAGGAAGCACCTCATTGACACGAAGCCCATCATAGTGGCTGGGGACCCCTGCCCTGGGCCGTGGCTCCCTCCTGCTGCCTTCTGCATCAGGGGTTTGGCTGGGAAGGATCTGTCTATTGTCCCAAGTGTGGCTGCAAAATTGGCCCCGAGGGAGGGGAAGCAGGACTGGCCTGGGGTGGTGGCGTGGACTCCAGGCCTACCTGTCCCCGTAGCGTGTCCTGGCATGTTCACATGTAAGACGGGGCGCTGTATCCGCAAGGGCCTGCGCTGCGACGGCTGGGCCGACTGCACGGACCACAGCGATGAGCTCAACTGCGGTGAGTCCCTCCCAGCCCGGCCCTGCCGTGTGTTTGTACCCCCTCAGGTGTCCCCAGGGAGCAGCAAGGGGCGCCGCTGTTGGTGAGTGGGTGCTGAACCCACTCACCACCACCCTCGCCCCCCCCACCCCAGAATGCAACCCAGCCCACCAATTCACCTGCAAGAACAAGTTCTGTAAACCCTTCTTCTGGGTCTGTGACGGTGTCAACGACTGCGGGGACAGCAGCGATGAGCTGGGCTGCAGTGAGTGCCTGGGGTGGGGGCGCTGGCTGGGCTTTGTAGGTGGGGTGGGCTGGGGTCTCCTCTGGGGGAAATCACCTTCCCAGCTGGGCAGGGGGGTGGGGCCGGGGGTAAGGGCAGGGCTTGTCCAACCTCCTGGAGTCCCTGCACTTCCCCAGGTTGCCCAGCTCAGAACTTCAGATGTGGCAATGGGAAGTGTCTGCCAAAGAGCCAGCAGTGTGATGGTCAGGACAACTGTGGGGATGGTTCCGACGAGGCCACCTGCAGCAAGGGTGAGGACCGCATGAGGGGGGCAGGGCGGGGCATGGGAGTGGGGCCAGGGCATGGTTGTTCCTGCTGGGGAAGCACCATCCCTTCTTGTGGGGAACTTTCTCCCTAATGGAGAGACACCCCTTGGAAGCAGCAAGTGCAGTGTGCCACCAAAGTTGAATAGGCACAGAACCGTCTGCATGTTGGAACGAGGAGGGCCATTGCCTAGGGAGAAGGACAGTGGACGTGGGTGGGTGGGCGCTGAGGTGGTACTGTCCTGGGGGCTCAAGGGGCTGACCCCTTGCCCCTCCTTCTGCCCTGCTCCCCCCTCCCTGGGCAGTGAGCACTGTCACCTGCACCAAACACACCTACCGCTGCCACAGCGGGCTCTGCGTGAACAAGGCCAACCCTGAGTGCGACGGGAAACAGGACTGTGCAGATGGCTCGGACGAGAAGGACTGCGGTGAGGGGTACAGGGTGGGCAAGGGGCGAGGGGCAAGGGGTGGGGAGCCCGAGGGCCCAAAGTCAGGCCAGCCCTCCCACCCTTGCCCAGCCTGATCTGGTCCTCGGTGGTTTGGGGGCATCTGCCAGGGGAAGGGTGACATCAGGTCAGTGGCACAAAAGCATTGCCCTGCTAGCTGTGGTCCCAGTGGCCAGGCCTGGCCTGCAGACACATCTGAGACCTGGGTGGGGCAGGCCCTTGCCCTGTGGCAGTGGCCAACCCGGAGGGGGTGCAGCCAACCTGAACAGCCTGGCCTTAGGTTAATTCAAAGATCGCTGTGGCCATCCTATGACTTCCCATTGCCTGGGCTCTCTTCCCACTGAGAAAGCGAGGAAATCCATGCAGTCTGTGCCCACCCCAACCCAAGCAGACCAGCTGCATCTGGAGGCCCCTTGGTGCACCGTGGGGTGGGGTGAGGGGGTCGGTGGGAGGGTTTTAATTTGGGAGCAGAGGAGAGGCGCCGGTTAGAAGAGGGTTGATGAGGCTGGAAGAGACTTCTGGGGTGGGGGTGGAGGTCCCTCAGGCCCTGGATGCCACCTCCCAAGAGCAACATTCTGACAAGAGTCCGGGCTGGGGGTGGTCCCACGGGGCCTGGGTGCCCCCCGCCTTGAGTCACAGTCAGAGTTGCCAGGGCCGCTGTAACAGGTAGCACAGGCGAGGCGCTGGAACATGAGGCGTTGATTCTCTCCGGTTTTGGAGGCAGAACTCTGACATCAGGGTGTCAGCAGGCTGTGCTTCCTCAAGGAGGAAAATCTGCTCCATGGCTCTCCAGGGTGACCTGTGGCCTCCCCTGCTTGGTGGTGGCCTAACCTGAGCTCTGCCTTGGTCACTTGGCCGTCCCTCGCTCTCTTCTTGTGTCCGGTCTCCCTGCTTGTAAGGACTCTCTTCGTTTTAAACGAGGCCCCCGTCCTCTAGCTCAGCCTCATCTTCACTAACAGTGTTAAGGAACCTGTTCTCTGATGTCACGCCCGGGAGACCAGGCTTTAGGAATGGAATGGGTCCTCCCGGAGGTCCCCATGCAGGCGGTCACCCCACCCTTGGGGGTTCTCTGTCCCTTTCCAGATTGCGGGCTGCGGTCATTCAGCAAGCAGTCGCGGGTCGTGGGGGGCCAGGACGCGGATGTGGGGGAGTGGCCCTGGCAGGTGAGCCTCCACGTGCAGGGCCAGGGCCACGTGTGTGGGGCCTCGCTCATCTCGCCCACCTGGCTGGTGTCTGCAGCCCACTGCTACGTCGATGACAGAGGCTTCAGGTGGGTCACTGGGGAGGGAGGGGCAGGGGAGGGCCGGGAGGGGTGGGGTCTTCCTTGCACGCTCTGAAGGCTTTTCTGAGGTTGCAAAGCCTGCCGACCTGGGTGTCCGTCATGCCAGGGTTGGGTGTACAAGGCAGGGCCAGGGCGGGAGAGGTGGTGGGTACCCCAGGACTGGGCCTAATTCCAGTGGTACCCAGAACAAATTATATCACTTTAACTCTGTAATTAATTTATAAATATGTATTCATTCTTACAACATCTACATATGACATCAAATTTGCCATTTCACCATTTTCAAATATACAGTTCAGTGGCATTACTTATTTTTACTATGTTGTGTGACCATCTGTAATTCCCATCATGAAAACTTTTTCCATCACCCTGCTCAGAATCTTGGGATCTGAGCATTAAGCAGTAATTGCCCATCCCCTGGTAATCTCAACCTACTTTCTGCTCTCTGAATTTGCCTCTTCTAGATGTTTTATATGAGTGGATTCATATAATACGTCTCCTCTAGTGTCTGGCTTATTTCGCTCAGTACCATTTCCAGGGTTCATCCATGTTGTTGCATGGACCAAAATGTACCTTTGGTCCCATGCTCACGCTCTGTCAGGCAGTGACCTGGTGTGGCAGGCCGCATTCTCTCTCCATTTAACGGAAATCGAGGTGTGGACAGGTGAGGGCCCTGGCTCAGTTACAGCGAGGAAGTGGCCAAGCCCAACGTGAATCAAGATGCGCTCGATTCCGAAGCCTGTGCTGTGAGCCACTGCATCACGTGGGCTCCACGTGGGCTTCTCAGATGGGTTAGGACAAACCTGGGTTCAAGGCTCAGCTCCGACGTGCTGCTTGATGTTGGACAAGTCAACTCGGCATCCTAGGCCACAGGTTCCTCATCGATTATGGTGATACTATTGGCTCTTTCCGTGAGAGCTGTAAGAATTAAATAGGATAATGTACTTAAACCCTTAGTTTGTGCCTGGCATGTAGCAGGAGCTCAGGACAGTGTAGCCGTGGAGACCTGGCCCACGGGAGGCGACTGAAGGGTCAGACCGGCATCTCAGGACTAGGTGGGAGGGTCCCAGACTCTGGGAGACCAGGGAATTCACAGGATCAGGTGGCTTACTCTGGGGAGGCGTCTAGCCGTGTCTCAGCTCCCGGCCTTGCCAGGGGGCCACTGGCTGCCTGAGGGAGTCCCAGCTAAGGGACAGAAGTAGGGGCAAAGGAGTGGGCATGCCAGGAGATTCCTCTCAGGGGGGCCTTTTGCTGCCCTCCTGTTCTCTTTGAGGAGGTAATGCAGGCTGCCACAACCTCCCTTTTGTGGGGAGGAGAGGAGAACCTGCCACCAGCTTTTAGGAGAAACAGGTCATAAAGCACGAAGTAGGCACGTGGCACAGGTGTTGGGCGGGGCCGAGCAGATGCACGTCAGGTGATGTGGGTGATGGGGTGACGCGGGTGATGGGGGGACGTGGGTGATGGGGTGATGGGTGGTGCAGTGAGCGGCGCTGGCCTGCCTGGCTCGGGGCTCTGCTCGGCTGTGGACGTGCAGCCTCTTCCAGCCTGGCACTCTCCTCCTTCCTCTGCTTACTGTGCCACATTCATCTACACCCTGTGCAGGAATGAGTTGCTTTCTTTTGGGGGGTGATGTTTGCTGATTTAAGAATCTTTTAAAATAAGCTTTCCATTTTGGAACAATTGCAGATTACAGATAAGCTGCAAAGATAGTCTGGAGAGTTCCCAGGTACTCCTCCCTGAGTTTCCCCTGCTGCCAGAACTTCAAGTGGGATTATCCAGTACACTCCACTCCAGGCTTCCCTCGGATTTAGCCCCTTTAATGACCATTTTCCATTCCAGAGGCCAACCCAGATCCCACAGGGTATTTAGTTGTCATATCTCCCAGCCTCCTCTGTTTGAGAAGGATTTTCAGTCTTTCCCTTGTCTTTTGAGATCTTGATGGTCTTGAGCAGTGCTAGCCAGGTGTCCTGTAGGAGGTGCCCCCATCCGGGTTTATCTGCTGCTTTCCTCCTGGTTAGGTCGGGGTTATGGGTATTTGCAAGGAAGACCACAGAGGTGTAGCCCCCTTCCCCACCATGTCAGATCACAGGTTGGGGACAGCAATGAGACTTCTCACTGGTGATGTTAATTTTGATCTCTTGGGTAAGATGGTGTTTGCTAGCTCCTTCACCAAAAAGTCACTGCTTTCCCCCTTTCTGTATCCTATTCTTTGTTTTATTTTTTTGTACCCTGTTCTTTGGATGTGGGTCACTAACTCTAGCCTGCTTTCCAGGGAGGGGTAAGTAAGCCTCGCCTTCTGGAGTGGAGAGTATCCACTTAAGTTATTTGCAACTCTCCTCTAAGGGAGACTCGCCTTCCCCCCATCTGTTTATGCACTCCCTTATTTACATCAGCACAACCCAGGCAGATTGATGCTATACTTTGGGTTGGAATCTAGTACCATTTTATTTGCTTTGTTGCTTGAGTTGTCCCAGCTTTGGCCATGGGGCACCCCATCATTCGGCTCCTGGGTCCCTTTGACCTGCTTCACACCTGTTGCTTTTTGAGCCACTACCTGGCTCTCTGGCACTCCAAGGTGCACTGGGCTCATCTGGTGTTTTCCCTGCCTCAGCCCAAGATTAACCATTTCTCCATGAAGCCCTGTGATAGACTCACATTTAGACCCCAAGATCTCGACTGCCACTCGGCTTGGTATCTCGGCCCTCCCAGCAGACAGAGCTAGGGAATGGGTGTGCTCAGTTAGGAATTCACCTCCATGCCCCATCACTTCTTCCTCTTTCCCTTTGCTTCATTAACAACCCTTTCCTACATCTTCTGCTCATCTTCACTCTTGTTTCTGCCAATTAATTGTACAGTGACTATATTGAACATCATTATTATCATTGACACTGAAGTTCAGAGGAGACAAAGTTGAATAAGACCTAGTCTTCACGCTTTACAGTCTTCGCAGGGTAAGGGGACAAGATGTGTTATACATGCGTGCATCCATGCACACTCACATGCACACATGCTCACACACGTGCACATGTGGGCACAGATGTGTGCACACACACAGAGCCATGCAGAATGTCTGCAGGTTACAGAGGGGAGAAGGTATGGAGTTTGGAACTCTGCCTGTGGGCAGGAGGGTGACTTTAGAACTTTAGAAGGAGGGGCAGCTGAATAGCTGAATGGAGCTTTGGAGGCCGGGGGGTGGGTGGGGGGTGTCTGTGGATGGACTAGGGGGGCATCAGCCTTCCAGACAAGGGGGGCCTTATGAACAAAGCAAGGAGGCATGAAGTGACACAAAGGGCATAGGTGCTGTCACTTTGAGTACATTTCTAAGACTTCACAGAAAAGGGTTCATGGAGAAGAGGGGTCATGACATGGGCCAAGAGCAGAGGCTATGTCTGGGTTCATGTCCTGGCCTGCTGCTTCTAGCTGTGTGGCCTTGGCCAAGTGCATCAACCTCTCTGAGCCTGAGTCCTCATGTTTTGGTTTGTTAAAGCTGCAGCAAAGCAATATATCAGAAATGAATTGGCTTTTACAAAGTAGATTTATTAGGTTACAAATTTACAGTTCTAAGGCCAAGAAAATGTTTGAATTAAGGCATCAACAAGAGGATACCTTCACTGTGGAAGAGCTGTAGCCTCTGGGGTTCCTCTGTCACACGGGAAGGTACATGGTAACGTCTGCTGGTCCTTCTCTCCTGCATTCTGGTTTCAAAATTCCTCTCTCAGTTCCTGTGGGTCCTTCTGGCTCCTTCTGGGGTGTTTTCTGTCTCTCTGCATCCTTCACTTGGTTTCATCTGTCTGCTCTCTGTCTTTGTGTTTTCTGTCTTTATTCTCTTCATAGAGGACTTCGGCAAAAGGATTAAGATCCATCTTGAATTGGGTGGTCATATCTCCATGAAAACAACCCAATCAGAAGGTCCCACAATGGGTCTGTACACACAAGAATGGTTTAAAAGAACATGGCTTTTCTGGAGTATGTAACAGCTTTAAACCAGCACACACATATATATAGAGAGAGAACATAACATTTCCCATCCCAACCGCTTGCAAGTATATAATTTAGTGCTGTTAATTATATTCATTATCATGTGCTACCATAATTATCCATTTCCAAAACTTTTCCATGACCCCAAACCTGAAACCTGTACCTATTAAGCTGTAATTCCTCATTCCCCACCTCCACCCCTGTAACGTGTAATCTACTTTCTGTCTGTATAAATTTGCATATTCTAATTATTTCATATAAGTAGGTTCAGACAATATTTGTCCTTTTGTGTCTGATTTATTTCATGCAATGGATGTCTTCGAAGTTTATCCAGGTAGCATGTATCAGAACTTCATTTCTTTTTATGGCTGAATAATATTCCATTGTGTGTGCAGTGGCTATTTTGTGTCATATCATTCCTCCTATATTTATTAGCTGGTGTTTTTCAGAAAAGAATAGCTTGTCTTCCCCCTTTGTAAAGTTTTTGAAATTATCATTATTATTATTATTATTATTATTATTTGGCTATGTAATAGTTCTTTTATTTCCCATTCAGATCACATACACTTCTACTGAAAGAGGCCTCACAGCAAGGAGTATGATATTACAGTGTTTTCAGGAAGCGGTAATTGAATACTCCTCATTAGAAAAGTTCATAAAAGAATTCTATTAAAAGCAATATATATAATAAACTTTGAAAATGCTGCTTTAAATTCCAAGAGGGTGGTGAAGATATGCTACAGTAACAATTTTCCTAGTCATCCAGTGAATCTTACTGGCTGAATTTTTCTAAGCCATGCAGGCGCATCACTACCAAATGAAAGACTTAGGAAATGACATGATTTTTTAGACTCAGAATGGACTCAAGAATCTAATTTTTTATTATTTACCATGCATAGTAATTTAATCCTGTTGTTTTTTATTTCAATGTTCAAATTATCCTGAATCTCACCAATGAAAGCCTTTTCAGACTGGCTCCTTTGACATATTCCCATCCGTCTTTGAGCACTCATTCACTTTCTGGAAAAACAAAATGTTCCAGGTTTACTTTGTGTTTTAAATGCCTGTTTTAGTTTCCTTGTTGGTAAAGCAAATACCATGCAGTGGGTTGGGTTAAATGATAGGAATTTATTGGTCCATGGTTCTGAGGCTGGGAGAAGTCTAAACCTAGGTGTGATCAGGGTGATGCTTTCTCCCTGAAGACCAGCTTTCTGGGACTGGCTGCTGATCAGATCCTTGGTCCTGGGGTCCTGAGTCACATGGCAGCACAGATGGTGGCCGCTCCTGGCCTTTCCATTCTCTTCCAGCTTCTGCTGACTTTCAGCTTCTGACTGCTCCTCTGTGGCTTTCTCTCTGTCTGAAATTTATTCTGCTTCTGAAGGACTCCAGTAATAGCATTAAGAGCCATCCTGAATGAGACGGGTCAAGCTTAACTGAAGTATCCTCATCAAAAGTCCTCTCACAATGGGTTCACACCCACAGGAATGGATTAAGTTTTATTATTATTATTCATTCAGATAGTTTTTAAAGAGTGAAAGTCGGATCGTCCCATCTATGTGATATTACAATATGAAAAGTCACTTACATACTAGGAGGCCTTATAGAGTTGAGCCTTTCAACAGTACAGAGCCATAGAGTAGAAAATTAAAATGCAAATGGTCTCCCACATTTGGTAGGAAACAAATACAGTATGAGAAGGTCTGGAATGGAAGTGCAGTTGCTTTTTGATAAAGCAGTTAAAAATGAAAAGAGAAACAATCACATCCTAAAACATACTCTGATGGGCATAAATGGACAATAGAAATGTAAAACAAGGGTTTCTGTACAACTCTCTGTCACTGGCAAAGATACGTTCATTAAATGAAAACTGAAGGCTTTGTGTTTAAAGATGCAGCCTAGACAAGAGATTGGAGACATCTACCTCTACCTTAAGAATGGGTCCTATCTGGTTCTAGGCTGAACTCTACCTCCAGACATCAGACCAGCTTTACTTTTCCTAACCATAAACTTGGAAATAACTGGTATTCAAATAAACGGGAATTAAAAAGGCACCGCCAAAGCACCGTGCTTCTCAGAACACCATCCTGAGCTCACGTGTCCTTCAGTTTGGCTGCCTCACTTAAACTTGAGAGATTGGAGGCTGCAAACTATGGAGTGCCCGAGGTGTCTGTCCGAGCCGGGGCCGACAGAATTGCACCACCTCAGAGGACTGCCTCGAAAGGCAGAAGTATGGCCAAGAAATCACAGACCAAACCTACTTCATGAGACTTCAGATTGTGGGGTAAATGAAGAACATGTTTTTCTGGGGTACATACAGCTCCAAACCACCACAATGCCCCAGTCCTGAGACCAACCATTTCTCCAAGGAGCTCTGGTTCCTTTTGGTGAGAAATATTTAGAAACCAAATTGGGCATGTCTGGGGTTGCCAGTGCTTTTTTGGCCTTTTCTTTTTTTGAGGCATGTGCTTTTACCTCTAATTACAACTCCAGGAGCCCAAGTAGTTCTTCTTCTTCCCCTATTCCATATTTGTGTCTGTCTCCTTTTTCCTACACTTAAAACTGGCTTACTACCCATTCAGCATGATTTACTCATTTGCTGCGTCCTGCAGTGCCCCCGACACAGCTTCAGAATTCCTAAACCTATTCCACCCCCAATAGCAAACCTAAAAGACGACGTTCCATATACTTTTGGATACTGCCATGCACTAAATGTGGATTAATTTTTTTACTCCCATGCGATTAGATATCTACTTATCTGTGTATCAATCTGTATATAATATACATATAAACAAATAATATATAGATAAAATGTCTTTTTGTAATGAGATTTTAAATGTATTAAAAAAAGGTAAAGACAGGGCAAGTGCTGTGCCCTGGTAAGGTTTCCTGTTTAGGGGGGTAAAACAGCAGGCATCATTGGCCATCTGTCTGTCTGGTGAGAGACCTTGTCTGTGGCAGGAAGCATCCTCATGTCCTCTAGGTGATGATGTGGCTGCCCTCTTCCCGCCCCTCCCCAGGTACTCCGACCCCACCCTGTGGACCGCCTACCTGGGGCTGCTGGACCAGAGCAAGCGCAGCGCCCCGGGGGTGCAGGAGCACCGGCTTAAGCGCATCATCCGCCACCCCTCCTTCAATGACTTCACCTACGACTACGACATCGCGCTGCTAGAGCTGGAGCAGCGGGCCGAGTACAGCAGCGTGGTGCGGCCCGTCTGCCTGCCTGACACGACGCATGTCTTCCCAGCCGGCAAGGCCATCTGGGTCACGGGCTGGGGCCACACCAAGGAGGGAGGTGAGCGCCGGGCACCCCGCGGGGAAGCGCATCTGCCTCCGGGCCTCTGGGGGCCCCAGCTGTCCAACGTTCCCACGTGCGCAGTGACCCAATTCCTTGACCCCAACAGAGGGAGAGGCTGACCTGGAGAGAGGCTTCTAGTTCTAATGAAGGGAGCAGGGGATTTGGGGCAGGCTCATGCTCAGGCCACTTAACTACCAGAGTGGCTTTTAAAACTCTGAGCTGATTTCTTCATATGGAAAGCAAAGATAAAAGCACTATCCCCAAAAGGACGGAAACTGGCTTAGTTTGCTAGAGCCAGGACACACTCCACCCAAGGGGTTATTTTCACAAGCATTTATTGCCTCACAGTTTTGAAGGCTAAAAGTTCAAAGTCAAGGGTCAGCGAGGCCATGCTCTCTCCCGGGACTGGTGGCATTTGGATGATGGCAGTCCTTTGCCATATGGCTATGGCCCTCTCCTCTCTGGCTCTTTCTGCCCTCTGCTGACTGATGGCCTCTCCTAATAAGGACTTCCGACATATGGATTAAGCCCTGCCCCGATTCACCTTGGCCACACCTTAATTTATAGTGACAGCTTCCAAAAAATCCTGTTTGCATAGGGGTCACCTCCACAGGCCTGCCAATTAAGGTGTAAACACGTCTTCGGGGTGGGCAGGTGGCGGTCTGATTCAATCCCAGAGCCCAGGAGGGGCTGCACCCTTCCCCCATCAGAGAAAGGCCGGCCGTCAGATGCTCAATGTTATATTTAAAACGTCAGTTATGCTGGAAATTAGTGGAACATAAAGAGGAAGAAGGAAAGTAAGCTCACTGGTAGTCCAAACACGCTAACCTGCACCCGTGGGCGTTTTGTGACATTACTTCTCAGCTGCGTCCGCATCTGTGGATGCATCTCCTGGCGCCTGTCTAATGACCGTGGGGCGGAAACGCTCCAGTTGCTCACACTGTGGCTCGGCTCAGACCTCGGGGTTCGTTAGTGTCGGTCCTGAGGCGTCGAGCTCCTGTCCCCCAGCCCCCCACCCCCCCACCCAGTCCTCCCTTGTTCACCCCCCCACCCCCGCCCTCTCCCCGCAGGCACTGGGGCTCTGATCCTGCAGAAGGGCGAGATCCGTGTCATCAACCAGACCACCTGCGAGAGCCTGCTGCCGCAGCAGGTCACCACGCGCATGATGTGCGTGGGCTACCTCAGCGGGGGCGTGGACGCCTGCCAGGTGGGCCCAGGCCTCGCGGGGAGGAGCGGCTGGGGGCGGGGAAGGAGGAGGAGGGACTAGGGGCGGGGAAGGAGGAGGAGGGACTAGGGGCGGGGAGAAAGCGGAGGAGGTGGGGGAGGAGGAGGAGGAGGTGGGGAGGAGGAGGGGTTGGGGGCGGGGAAGGAGGAAGGAGGAGGGGCTGGGGGCGGGCGGGGGAGGAGGAAGGAGGAGGAAGGGCTGGGGGCGTGGGGAGGAGAGGGCAGAGGGGATGGGGCGGGGCGAGCGCACTCACGGCCCCGGCTGTTCTGCCCTCAGGGCGACTCCGGGGGTCCGCTGTCCAGCGTGGAGGCCGACGGGCGAATCTTCCAGGCCGGCGTGGTGAGCTGGGGCGAGGGTTGCGCTCGCAGGGACAAGCCAGGCGTGTACACGAGGCTCTCGGTGTTTCGGGACTGGATCAAGGAGCACACGGGGTTGTAGAGGCCGGGGCCGCCTCCTTGCGCCCCTCCGCGCACCCCTGGGGCCGAGGACATGCATCGCGCGTGGGCGCCCCTCCCTTGGGGCCCTGTGGAGCCCGGACTGTGAACCGACCCCCAAGGACCCCGGAGACGGCGCGTGGACCCGGCCTCCTCGCCTCGCTCACCTCCCAAGCCGGCCGGGCAGGGAGGAGGACTTGGTGATGCCGCCCCGCTGGGCCGGGCTGGAAGAGCCAGGTCGCCCCGCCCCCTTCCGCCCCTCTGCAGCCCTGAGCGGGGCTGAGCCCGAACCCTAAAGTCCCGCTTGTCCTCTCTCCAGGGAGCAGCTGTACCTGCTGCTCCAGAGTGAGGCTCTTCAGAAGCCCAGGCTGAGATTGGAATTGTTTTAGCAGCCTGAGGAGTGGGGCCCAGTTTGTGTATGTTGTGTGTATGAGTAAAACATCGTGTTTCTTTTTAGATTATTTTTTTATTTCTGGAGTTAACAAGTTCTTCCGCCTGCTTCCTCGCAGCCCTAGTTGCAATAAATTCGGGTTAAATTCCCCTGAGCACAGACCCTGGGGTCAGGCTGAGAGGCTGCCACAGTCCCTGCCGCATTCTCCAGGCCTGCCCAGGCTGCGTTTCTGTTCCCACGTGGGGCATCTAGGGGTGCGGCTGGGGAAGAGGCATGTGATGGGAAGGGAGGGAAAGCTAGTCTTGAGGAAGATGCAGGAAGCTGGGCTTCCCATGAAAGAGGACTGTAGTGGGTACACAGTCTGCATGGGGCTGAGTGCATGCAGCCAGAAGCTTGCTTAAGACCCCCAAACCTCTAGTGCCATTCCCCTTGATTTTTAAGGATTAACTTGAAATAGTCTCTCTCCTTGCTTGGGGTGGCCCGGAGGGACAGTGTCAGGGAGTTAGGAAGGGGTTAGGAGCTCTTACCTCAAAGAAGCTTGGGGACCCCCCTGCATGCCCAGACACTAACACCAACCAGCTGGCGGGGAGGAGAGGACCTAAGGAGGTGAGTTCCACAGTCACTGTTTCGAGGGCAGATGTCCCTGCTCATCTCTGTGTCCCCAGGGTCTCGCTCTGACCTGGCCAGTACAAAATGCTGATACATGTGGAATGAATGGTCTTTGCCTTCCATGCATTATGGAAGCAAAAGGAAAGATACAGCCTGATTAGAGCAATCTGGGAAGGCTTCTTGGAGGAAGTGGGATTGAGCTAACTTTTTCATTTGAACCTGAATGTTTTCCCGTCATGGGAAGGAGAAGCACTGTCTTGACACCTATCCAGACATCTGTGTTGGAGTTCCCTCCCACCTTAGCAGGGGCCCAGGCTAAGGAAAGGGAAAGAATACTTGCTTTTATCAAGGGGTGGAAGGAAAAATAAAAATACCATCACAAGGCTCCTGTGCACACTGTAAAATGTAAATAGCACCAGTTTTCTCTCATGATATGGTGCCCTCTTCCTGGTTGTTTCCAGCAGAAGCATCCCAGTGTCAATGCCAAGCAAGTACGTGAATTAAATGGAGATGTTTCACATGACTTGTGTGTGCTTTGAATGGAAGTCCACCAGCCGGGGCTGGGCCCTGCTGTTGCCGTCATCACCACGCCTTGTGACTCAGGAGGCAGCCCAGCCTTGCACACATGGCACCCTCCGTGGCCTGACATTTCGACTGTGCAAACTCCCTCCTCCGGGTTGGACAAGCAGGCAAGCCAGCAGAAGACTTGACTGTCCGCTGCTTTTGTTCAGAAAGGAGGTGGCATCCATCCACTGCGTTCCTTAAGCGACCTCCTTTTCCAGGACCATGGGCTTTACCAGCCTCAGAGTCAGTGTTTCCCACCTGGGATGCAGATGAAAGATACAGATGCTGAGACCCTGGGTTTGGGGTGGGAGGTGTGAGGGGGCAGGCATCCTCTAGGGTGGCGTTTCTCTGTGTGTGGCCCCTAGGCCAGGAGCATCAGCTTGAGATGCTCACACCTTACCTAGACCTGAATCAGAAACTCGGGGATGGAGGGCCCAGCGAGCTGGGTTTTCCCAAGCCCTACAGGTGATTCTAGTGCACAGGAGAGTTTGAGAACTGCTATTGTCAGCGCTTCCTGCTGCTCAGAGTGTGGCTGGATTTAACAGCTCTGGTGTCACCTGGGGACTTGTTAGCACTCAGCAGCTGGGCTCAGCTCCACATCTGCAGCCATTCGGATCCCCAGGGAACTTGTATACACGTTCAAGTTGGAGAAGCTCCTCTCTGGATGGTTTCAGAGATCCTCAGATGGTCTGGGAACCAGGCTCATTTGGGAAGCACAGTTTTAGGAGATGAGATAAAGTGTTTCTGTGAGGGAGGCAGGTGCAGCCCTGGTGATGGGAAGAAAAGGGGGCCAGATGGGGAAGGAGGACCCAGAGGAGAAGTGAAATGGGTGAGGGAGGTCCTTGTGCCACACTGAACCCACAGCTCAGCCTCGGGTCTGCAGCTCTCTCCAGCATTTGAGGTCTGAGTGCACCTCGCTTGGCCCTGAAGTCCACGTGACATCCTCTCTGGAAACCTGTCAGGGTTTTAAGAAGCATTCATTGCTCAGAAAATCAACAAAATGTCAGTGCCTTTAAAATCTTGGAGCTGAGTCCAGTGTGACTTCCAAGCGGAGGTAAGAATAGGCTGAGGGTCCTAGTGGGCTTACAGAAGCTGCTGGTCCCAACAGACATTCTGAGTTGGTGATGGGGATGAAAAGAGCCCTCTAACTGCTCTCCCCAGCTGAGGACAGTGACTCCAGTCTGGGTGCATCTGTCAGGATGAGGGACAAAGGGCAGTGCTGCCAAGGACCAGCTCCAGCAGCTGCTGACCCCAAGGGAGGCAGGGGGAGGGGACTCGCCACAGAAACAGTCCCATTATCTCCCTCTTTTGCACATATTTGCATCTTCAGTGCGAGAACTCCAGCTACTGGTGTGTGGGAGAAAATCCAATTTTCTTAGCGCAGTCTGTGGGTTGTGGCCAAGCTTGCAATTCAGGGCACGGGGTGAGTAATGCTTGTCTTTTCTTTCTTTCTTTTTTTTTTTTTTTTTGCATGGGCAGGCACGGGGAATCGAACCTGGGTCTCTGACATGGCAGGTGAGAACTCTGCCTGCTGAGCCACCGTGGGTGGCCCTAATGCATTCTTTTTAAAAAATATTCTTATTGAGAAATCTTCGTACACGTAGCGTGCATACATGGTATACAGCCATTGGCTGACAATATCATCATGTATTGTGTATTTGTCACCATGATCATTTTTAGAACATTTGCATCACCCCCAGAAAAAGAAATAAAAAGGAAAAAGAAAAAAATCCGTATCTCCCATACCCCTTACCCTTCCCTCTCATTGACCACTAGTATTTCAATCCAGCCAATTTATTTTACCCCTTACACCCCTATTATTTATTGATTTTTTATCCTTATTTGTTAACTCATCTTTCCATACCCTGGATAAAAGGAGCATCAGACATAAGGTTTTCACAATCACACAGTCACATTGTAAAAGCTATATAGTTATACAATCATCTTCAAGAATTAAGGTTACTGGATCAGGGTTTCACAGTCTCAGGTCCCTCCCTCTAGCCACTGCAAATGCGCCATAGACTGAAAAAGGATATCTATAGAATGCATAAGAATGAACTCCGGGATAACCTCTAGACTCTGAATAATGCATTCTTTTATTTACTTATTTTAAAATTGTAATGCAATTATATTGATATATATTCACACACCATGTAATCATCCAAAGTGTACAATCAGTCGTTCACAGTATCATCATATTGAGTAATGCATTCTCAGATTAGTGTCATCCCATCTTGGAGTAAGGGAGCTGAGAGGCAAGGCTGCCAGGCAGTACCTCTCATCAGTTTCCTGGACCAGTAGCCCGTGTGTCACCCAGAGACCCAGCTCAGAAGAGCCAGTGCTTGGTTTATTGCTGGTTTGGCGTCCATGAAATGGTAATAGTTGGGATCAGCGGTCCCCACTCTTCGTTTTGTCCCAGGCCTGCAAATTAAGTAGCCGGCCCTGCCGCCGGAGGCCCCTGCATGGTCATTTTGGGCATCGGGAGGTGGAGTTAGAGAAGGTGAAAGGGGGTGAGTGCAAGGGCTGAGGGCTGTGTGAGGTTGTGATGCATTGACTGGGCGAGGCTGTGATTGGGTCTGTTCTAGTTTGCTAGCTGCTGGAATGTGATATACTAGAACTGAAACAGCTTTTATAAGGGGAATTTAATAAGTTGCGAGTTTACAATTCTAAGGCTGTGAAAATGTAGAAATTAAGGCAGGGATATAAAAATGTCCAAATTAAGGCATCCAGGGAAAGATACCTTGGAGAAGGCCAGTGATATTCAGGGTTTCTTTCTCAGCTGGAAGGACACATGGCAGCATCTGCTGGGCTCCAAGCATCTCCAAACATCCGTTTCCTGTTCTCCATGCGTCCGCATCAGTGTCAGTTCTGCTGTGAAGTTTCTGTCGGCTCTCTCTGTCATTCTTGACTCTCTTCAAAATGTTTCCTCTTTAAAGGACTCCAGTGAACTAATCAAGACCCACTCGGAATGGGTGGAGTCCCATCTCCATGTAATCAAAAGCTAACACCTACAATTGGGTAAGTCACATTTCCATGGGGATACTCTAATTAAAAGATTCCAACCCACAAGATTGAACCAAGATTAAAACACATGATACTTTCGAACGGGCACAGGACCCTCAGCTCCTCTGGCAGGAGTGGGGCCCCATCAGGGCAGTGATGGCAGAGCCGGGCTGCAAGCCTCCTGGAAGGGGTGGGTTTCCATTCACAGGGACACCGACAGCTCATGGGAACGAACTAGGAACCCCTGCTGGAATCTCCTCCTGCCTGAGTGGCTGTTTTGTTTCTAGGACCTTGAAAAGATCCATCTCTCAGCAGCTCCCCCCACTCCAAACTACCTTGTATCTCCATCCGCCCACTGGAAGCATTCAGTTTACATTTAATGAATGCTTCACTCAGGGTTCTTCTGTGCCTCCAGTGAGATGACACAGGAAGGCTGTAGGACTAGAAGTGACACTTGAATTAGTTAGGACAGAGTTCAAGGGGGTGGTAGGTTTCAAATTCTGGGCCCAGTTTGGGAGGGGCCAGATACTCATTGGATGCAGAACACGGAATAGTCAGTCATAGAACCCAAGGGTAGAGAGAGCAGCTGCTCCCCCAGAGGACACCGCTGCACCATTGAAGGGGGTAGCGGGTAGCCTGGCCTTCCTGTGACCCCTGCCCCCTCCGCCCTGGGAAAAGGCTGTCTTCTGTCTGCTGCTGCTCTCCAGCCCCCGTTAGAGCTGTGGAATCTGTGTCCTGGCTCAGGGTGAGCCGTTCTTAGTCCCTTCCTCTCCCTGACTCCCTATCCACAGGCAGGACTGGCTGACCCCCAGCCATTGGGAACTGGAAGGGGGCAGAATCAAGGTGGCTTTTGAGGTGGAAGAAAAGTAGAGGGTAGCTTGTGGACCCCAGTGGGAGGGTGTTACTGCGGCAAGCGGCACGCAAGTGTGAAACATTATCTAACTAAACACTCATAATTGGCAAAGATTAGGATATGACACAGATCCTGGGGCTGGGGTCCTCTGTGTGAAAATGAGCAAAAAACTCCCAAAAGAGAGCAAACAAAGGCTATTTATTAGAAGCCAGCTGTAGGAAGGGAGTCAGCCACAAGCATTTGCATTTGGCAGAGACTTGGAAGCAAGCAGAAGTGTGGGGACGCTTTATAGAGTGGACGAAGAGAAGACCAGTTGTGCCAGCTAGAAATTATGATGTACCCCAGAAAAGCCATGTCTTAATTCTGATCCAATCTTGTGGGGCCAGACCTATTGTTTAGGGTGAAAACTAGATTATTTCCATGAAGATGGACCCACTCATTTGTGGGTGCAACCTTTTGATTACATGGAGATGTGACTTCACCCATTTAAAGTGGGTCTTGATTAGTTTGCTAGAGTCCTTTGAAAGGGGAATGATTTTGGAAAAAGCTTCAGAGACAATAGGAGACAAAGGTGTTTGGAAATGCAGAAAGAAGACATCCTCAGGGCAACTGTTTGAAATCAGGAGTCAGAGGGCCAGCAGACACAAGCCATGTGCCTTCCCAGCCAAGAGAGCTGTTCCAGACCCACTGGCCTTCCTTGAGACAAGATATCTTTCCTTGAATGTCTCAGTTTGGACATTTTATGGCCTTAGAACTGTAAACTTGTAACTTAATAAATTCCCTTTATAAAAGCCAACCCATTTCTGATATACTGCATTCCAGCAGCATTAACAAACCAAAACACCAGGTATGCCCGATGCAAGGCTGGAGGTAGGCTAACCAGAAGTGGGGCATCCTGAGACTGGTCATGGGGAGCAGGTCTGGCTTTCTTCTTTTGGTCCTATGTTGGAAGCAGGGGTGAAAATTAGAGAAGTTGTCAGTTATCAATAAAGAGCTGGCTGTTGTTTGACTTCTTAGGATGTTTGCTGAACATGGGGTCAGCTTCCTAGATGGGCTGTTGCAGGTTATGGAGAATTCTGCCCTGGCCATTCCCGTTTCATATATTCAATCTCTCACCATGTTACGTACACATGTGTGTTCAGTCCCATGCAAACGTGCATTTGGGGAGGAGTGTGTGTGTGTGTGTGTGTGTGTGTGTGTGTGTGTGCATTGGGGACTGTGTTCTCAATCCTGGGAATAAACCAAGTAGAATCCACCACGGGTACATGACCAGGTTCCTGTGGGTGTGTGAGTGTATTTGCTAGGGTTCTCTAGAGAAACAAAACCTACAGGAGACATCTGTAAATATAAAATTTATAAAAGTGTCTCACACAGCCGTGGGGATGTAGAGTCCAAGGTCTGTAGGGCAGGCCATGAGCTGGCAGCTTCAATGAAGGTCCTCAATGAAATCCCAGGAGAGGCTGGCTGAAGCAGGAAGAGTGATGGTCTCTTCTGAATCCTCCTTAAAAGCCTCCCAGTGATTAGAGTAAGCACCACTCATTGCAGAAGACACTCCCCTTAGCTGATTACAAATGCAGTCAGCTGTGGATGCAGCCAATATGGTCATGATGTAAGTCCACGAAATGTTCTCATAGCAACAGACAGACCAGACAACCGGGCACCACCTCCTGGCCAAGTTAACACATGAACCTGACCATGATAGTGAGCCACTGTGAGTGCCTGAGTGTGAGAGCAAGTGTGTGCGTGTGTATGAATAAATGTGCAAGTGCATCAGGGAGTGTGTGTGCTGCACACCTGTAGCCTTATATATGGCAAAGATTATCTAAACTATTGGTTCTTGGACACTGGAATTTCTTGGAACTGCAAAACCGTAAGAGAACACTGGGAGTCAACATTTCTAATATTCTTTATGTCTTATTTCATGTAAATCTCATAACTTATATTACAGATAAAAAACAAGGACACTCCCCAAAAAACAAAATCAAGGACACCAAGAATGTAAGTAATTTGCCCAAATTCACATATTTAGGAAATTGTGCATTCAGGATTTGAAACTCTTAGGCTCTGTGCTGCGTATCTAATATAATCACTTTATCACCTATCTATCTATCTATTTATCTACCTGCCTACCTATCTACCTACATATCTAATGATCTAACTGTAACTAATCATTACTGTATGTCCATCTATCCCTCCTCCATCATCACCCATCTATCTCTGTACCCACCACATTCTATATAGAATTCACATACTATCACCATCATTTTATAAAAGAGACATTTTAACCTGTCAACTGAAGGAAGGCCATGCTCTCATTGTAAAGGGCAGTACTCTAAGAGGAATGGCTTTAGCTTTTGTGCACACACTGTCCTTTTTTTTGTCAATTTTTACTGTGTGCCAGAGAAAACTGTCTCGGACCAGCAGGTACTTGCGGGTCAGACTCTGAGAATTGTTCCTCTGGGCAAGCGCCCCCCCCTGTTTCCTTTGGGAATCCTGACACCCTTCTTCAAAGGGGTAAAGGGAAGCGTCTGGCTGCGAGACCCTCCTGCCAGGATGCCTGCTTTCCAGGTGGGGTTTTGCTCTGGGCTGGCGAGGCGCCTGTCATCCTTTCCTTTTCCTGCCTTGGTGGGGTGAGGGTACTTCTGTCTCTTGGGCCCAGGAGTCCACCCAGGCAGCAGGAGGTGACTTTCTGGACCCTGACGCTGTCTGAACTTGCCCAGCGATGTGGCCTGCAGTAGAGGGAAGGGAGGAGGGTGGTCTGTTCTCGGTGTTTGTTGAAAGAGGTGGGCCCACCCCTCTGTCGGAGCCAGGGCTGGGGCTCCGGGCTGGGATTGCTCAGGCTGGCAATGAGAAGGAAATCTCAAGAAGCTACTAAATAGCACGAAAGATGATGAGTGCACCCCCAAAACAAGACCTCGGGACGGTCTTGAAGGTGCTTGCAACTGCTCCTCCACAAGAGGACAAGTGCTGGCATTGACCACAGAGAAGGAAGACATCAAGAGGTTTGGAGAAGGGGGCGAGCCCCTGGGCACTGGGCAATGGGGTGGCCCAGGCCCCTGTCACCCTACTGTACCAGCAGGGGATGGGGCTGGCTTTGCTGGATGAGCCTTGAGTCTCAGCTCGGTGCTTGTAAGCCACGCTGGTTGCTTCATGTCCTGACGTTGTATTCTGGAGAGGAAAGCCTAACTCCTAGGGTTCTGATCAGCGTTGACAAGCTTGGCTGTCCTTTTCCAGTTTCCCTCCTTTGCTTCTCAAAGGTGGGGGTAAGGGGACATTACTCTGGGGACCCCGTCCTGAAGCCTACAGCTAGGAGACTGTATCTTCATCCTATATCCTTTCTCCTCCCCTCCAACTGTTTGCCTAAAAGCGCCTGCCAGAGTTGTTCCAGGCGTCAGTGAAGTCCACCCCGTTGTCTGTCTGTCCCGTGGTCTCAGAATCTTCCAGCAGGAGGGATGTGTGTATTTTCCTGGGCTGAAGGCTTTCCTTTCCCTTCCCCTTGGCTGCCTGCCCTCTCCCTCCACCCCACGCCCCCTTCACCTTGGAAGTTATCACTGTTTCCCCATCCACGCCCTGTAATCAAGAATAACTCAGCCTCCCTGCCAGGGCTCTCCTCTGGAACGTCATATGGTCTTGTTTAACTCAGTAAGGAAATTCTCCCACCCTTGGCCTGTGCTCTTTTTTCCAAAGAGCCCGAGGAAATGTTGTGTAGTGTGTGTGTTTGTGTTTGTGGGGCAGCTCCGGCTGAGAAGGGTAGGGAAGGTGGCTCTCCACTCTCTTGCTCACTCTTGCTCCTCTTTCCACACGGATGCTCGTTTGGAGAACAGTGTCCCAAGTAAACTGGCCATCTGCTGCCTCTTTGAAGCTGATTTCAGTCTTGTCCAAACACCCAAGGAAGACAAATAGGACTGGAGAAATGTATAGAAACAGACCGGGGCCAAAAAAAAAAAGAAAAGAAAAACGTTTGAAATGTGGTCCCCGTGTTTAAAAAAGGGGTTGGGGGGGGGGACGGGAAAGGGGTGTGACAAGTTTGCTTAAGTAAGGCAGGGGAAAGGATGAGGAAGAGGCTGTTCACTCAACAAACTTTTGCCGAGGGTATGGCACCCAACCCTGTGGCAGGGGCTGGGCTACAGCGGATAAGGCTCTTGTGGGCAAGGGAAGAGCAACTGAGATAGGATGTGAGGCTGCTCCAGGTTCCCCAGGCCAGACCTGAGGAAGCTGTGCGTAGAAGCAGGTCTGCAGCCTGGGAATGCTCAGATGCCAGGTAGCTGTGTGAGGCTCTGCCCTGTGATGGGGACTTGTCAGATGGGTGGAAAGGTTTCTCAGGGATCCTTCAGTCGCTGGATGGAAAACATCTCCTGGGATAAGCCAACCACCTGTGGGGAGCCCAGGAGGCTCCATTCAGCCTCCCGGTTGGAAAGAACCTGTTACCCAGGCTGACCTGCAGCAGAGGTGTTCGGACCCTGTCCATGAGCCTGTTGAAGCAGAGACGGGTTTCTAGGGACACTCATCACACCTCCAGTCTGTCTTTGCAGAGCTGTTGGCAATCGCCCTTGCCCATGGATGGTATTATTGGCCTCTAATAATAGAGCCTGGGGTCCCCGCTAGATGTTAGAGCTGGATGGAGCTGTAAAGATTTTCTGCTCCAAGCATAGACAAGAAGCCCAGGCATATACCAAGTGGCAGGCCCTGCTCTGAGTGCTTTAGAGACAGCACTTCATTGAGTCCTCTCAATCCAGGGGAGTCGATTTCATGGTCCCCATTGACGTGGGAGGAAAGCGAGGCCTGGAGCTGGTGTTGCACGTGGGAATAGGAGGATGCAGACCTCAAAGCCAATGTGATTTGGCCAGACCGTGCATGCTCTGCCTTTCTGAGCCAGGACACGCTCCCTAAGACACCTTCAGCTCCCGGGTCCAGGGCTCCTCTTTCCAGCTGATAGAGCCGCTGGCTTAACATACTTGCCCAAAAGGCTCAAGTGCACATTGGCTAGCTGGGCTCTGAGATGGCTCTGGAGCATTTCACGGTCTTCCCCATTCCAAGTTCTGGGCTCCCTCCAGCACCCCGGGGCATTTCCCTCTCTTAGAGGCCACACTCTCTGCTTTGTCTTTTTATTCTGCCAGGGGAGTGGTGTGGAGTGGAGGGAGAAAGCTCTTCCGTAAGGTCTTTCCGGTGGGCGGCAGAACCGCCCGTCCTGCCCACCGAATGGGGCTCCCCCACCCTCACCCCACCCCCGTGAGCTGCCGTCTCTGCTTGGCCCTGGCGGAGAGATTTTAGCAAAGGGACCCAAGGCTGAAAGTGAAGGAAAGCTGGGGCAGGAGCCCCGAGTGCGAGGGAGGAGCCACAAGCTCCCTCCACCCAGGGCCAGCCTTTTGCTCGGAGAGGACCCCCGATGCGTGCATGTGTGTGTTTGGGGGAAGGGGTGGGTCAGGAACGTTTTTGGATCACCTGTCCGAGGCTTTTCACCAACACACGGGCGGGGGGACGTAGCAAATCTCAGGGCTGAAGTGGCAGGCCATTGCATTTTGTTCCGGCTTAGCAGCTTTTGAAGAATGCACGAGCGGTTAACAGTTTGAACTGCTTCCCTGGGCAAGGGTACGTGTTTTTAACAAAAGCCTTTGATTTGGTTTCAGGAAGAACCTTTTGTCAGTCCGGGTTACAGCGCGGTGGTGCCTAGGGCTCCGTTTGGTCCCCGCCCGGCGTGCATTCTGGGCGGGGACAGTAGGGAGCGCTCAGACACCGCATTTCAGTGGGTAGTCGCGTCCGAATGTGGCTACGGGCAGCTGCCCTGTCTCCTCAGCACAACCCCTCCTCCAGGTTATGAGGGTCTGGGGGAGCGTGGCGCAGGAACACCCACGTTCCCACGTGTGGCCGCCGCCGTGGAGAGGCTTTCCGGGCCTCTCCTCTCCCCTCTCCCCTCACCCGAGGCGGTGGCGCCGGTGGCCAGCTGCGTCCTGAGCACGGTGGGAAAACGCCCTGCTTCGGAGAGGCTGGCAGGCGCGTTGAGTCCCACGAGTGTTCCCTGAACTTGATGGCCGGCCCCTTTTCGTGGGGCGCAGACCTCGTTTCTGTGACCTGAGGGTGGCAGGGTGGGGTCCTGGCAGACCCCAGGTTGGCGCGGGTTTATGGAAGGCGGAAGGGAATGTGGCGTCCTGGCCGCGCTGCTCTGAGGAGCGCAGCCTTGTCCCTACCTCTCCTGCATGCTGGGGGCTCGGAGACGCTCCTGAAGGCTCCTCTTCCAGAGTTTGGGCTTCCTCCCATTGAATGCACCTGGGAACGTTCCCACTGCTAAAGCTTTTTCTTCTTCAAAATTGAATCACCTCAAGCTCTTTAGGCTGTCTTCTTCACTGGTGTTATTTTCCAGTTAAGCACTGTAGAAGCTGATGAAGCTGCCGCTTGACACTGCTCCTGGCTCTGGAACACTGCATGGCTCAAGAGCTTGTCAGAAATCGGTGGCTCTTCATGGAGCATGAGAATTACAGGGGTAGGGGGCAAATTGAGGCTCATAAGCCCCCTGGTTGTTATTTTCTCGTGAACTATAACCTGATTTACAGATTTCCATGGTCATGGGCTCATTTCCTCATTCACACGGCACTCCTTGACTTCTTTCTTATGCTGATCAGGCCCTGTCCTAAGCACCTACAAGGGACCCTCAGAACAATTCAAGGAGGAAACCGAGGCCCAGGGCAGGTGAGGGAGTCACCCACGTGCTGGAATCCAAGGACCCTGAGTCCAAGCTCTCTTGCCCAGTACTGTCATAGGGGGTACGGGGGAGCACGAAAAGAACCTTGAAAGACACAAGGAGCAGAATGAAAGGGTTAATAGAAATTTTATCATTGCTCTGCTACTAGATGATGGGGTTTTCTCTCTGGAGAGGTAAACATTTGTTAAACATATTCCTGCCACCAACATTATTTTAGATTGAGTCTGAACTATATGCAGCCTTAAACTCCCCAGATGCTTTTCTTTCTCCTTTGGGATTAGTGAGTCTCTTTTACTTTGTCCTCAGTTCTTCTAGGGACGGCACTGTAGATGACTTCTGGGAAGCAAGAACAAGCTCTTCCTCTCTACACTGCAATTAGGCTGTACAAGTTCTTGTTTAACTCACCGAAGAGGTGGCCTCCAGGCCCACCGCCAAGGCTTAGGGGCTTGGGTGGGAGTGCTGGGCCCTCGGCTGGTCCAGATGGGCCATCTGGTTCCTATAGGAGATTGGGGGTTGTGGGCAGAACTGAGCTATTCGGTTTTTCCTTTGCCCTTGGCTCTGCTCACCCCCTCCACTGCCACTCCTGAGGACCCACCCTTTATGGTGGGAGAGGACTGGAAAATCCACTGATGCACATAAGAGCTGGAAAGAGAATTGGCAAATCGGGGAAAAGCCTTCCACACCTGCTGCCTGCAAACAAAGGCAAGTAAGAAAGGGCCTAGAGCTAAGGTTTAGCTCTGGAGGGGAGCGCAAGAAGCGGTCTGAGTGGCAGGCTCATTGGGCATGCCTGCAATTTCACTGGACTCGTTAAAGGTTCCTGGGCATTGGGGTGGGTGGGTAGGGGGTTTGGTCCCTTGTGCTTCGGGGCTGGAGGCTCAAGGCCCTGTGTCCCCATAAGGGTCTGAGAGCAGTCCTAGGAGTGGGAGGTGGGGTGGCTGACACTTAGTGAAGTAACCAGTGGTCACAGTCGCATTCCAGTGACATGCTAATTGGGCTCTTTGAAACAGACATTTAGGAGAGACCTTCCCTTCATTGAGAGGCATTTTATATATATGTGTTTGTACGTGTAAAAATGTTTGTGTATGCATGTAGGCCTTATAAGTGTATGAATATATATATGTACACACACATTTGTGTGTTCTGGGCACTTATGAATGTGCACGGCAAAGTTAGCACCAGCTCTTCCCCAAGGTTAGCTGCACCATCTCTTTCTGTTAGGACCACGTGGGAGGCCCTGCATGTCTGATGGGCAATCTCCATGCAGATTTGAATTCTTACAGCAATACTGTCTATGCACCTGGGGCACAGGGACCCCAACTCTGGGGAGAAATTATACACCAATGTCCAAGGCACTCTCAGGTATCAGCACACACAGGCTCAAACCTCATCCCCTCCTGGAGGCTTCCCTGTGGCATCGCTTTAGATACCCATGATGACATTCTCCAGCAAGTGTGTACCCTCCTCGCCTGCTGGGAAGTTGTTGGGGAACAGGGTGTGGGGAAAGCCACCCGGTGTTTCGGGTGACAGCAGACCACATGCTCATGCCATCTGTCTGTGGCTGTGTGTGTTCCAGGTTTGGTGAATGAAGGAGGGTACATGCAGCCACCCCCCAGGAAGGGGTGGGCCTGAGTAATCCATAAAGGCAAAGATCTTAAAGTGGCATCTAAAACTCTTATGGAGAATGAACTTGGCTATTTAAAAACATTAAAACCTACAACTCTGCCAGTGCCCGGTAGGCTCAGTTGCAAAGTCTGAGCAGCCTTCTTGGCGGCTCGAGCTGGGCAAACAGGCTCCCGAATTTGCGCAGGAAGAGACACTCAGTATCAGACTGGGAAACTGGTTTTCTCCATGTTTGGTTAGATTTCACCTCCTGATTTTCCTGGCATTGCCTATTCTGTCATGGCTCTTCCCACCGATGCCCGAGACAAGCCCCATCTGGATGGGGGTCCAGCTGCCTCGCTGTTTGGGCAGTTTTGGGTCCACTGTACCCTACCCCAGCTCCAGACAGCTCTTTCCCGCATCTTCTTTGGTCTTTGGGTGCATGTCGTTGCCTTGCTTTGGCCTCCTTATCTGGAAGGTCTCACCAGCCCTCCCAAAGCCACAACTCTCCTGCTTTATTTTTCTCCTGGGCACTTACAGCTATCACACACACCAGTATTTATCTTGTTGGTTGTTGGCCATCCCCTCCTCCCTTCCCCTGCCAGGACCAGAAGCTCCAGGAGGGGAAGGTTTTTGTCCTTCTGTTCACAGCAACTCTTGCAGGGCTTAGAACATTGCCTAGCAGGGCAGCCACTCAGTGTTTCTCCAAGTAGGGACCACCCCCCACCTCCCAAACCCACTGCCCTAGACTGTCGTAGGAGGGAGGAGAAGTTGAATTAGGATGAACTTAAGTTCCTAAATTAAGTTCCTAATTCTGGAACTTCCCACCCAGCCAATCTGGTTTAGTAGAAGTTGGGTTCTGCTAGAAAGGGCCACCCAGGAAAGCAGGAAAGCAGATTTTTCCTTTTCTCTCTCTCTCTCTTTTTTTTTTTTAGGTGGTGGGTGGTGAGAGGGAAGGGGAAAAAAAAAGGGAGGCTGAATAACTTAATTTGCAAGATCATTCCTAGGGTGGAAAAAGTCTCTCATCATCCTAACTCTGGGCTCCCCTCTTGAACATGACTCAACTCTGCCTACTGCTTTCCCTATTCTCTCTAGTATGCAGAGACCAGCCCCTCGCCCCCAGCCCCAGACCACAGGGAGGCTCCCTGAGATTCCCGAGGTCAGCAAATAGTGGATATAACTTGGACTTCAGGAGGTATTCTCTGCTGTTCACACACGAGATTGCACTTGTGAGTGTGCCCCCACCCCACCCGCAAACCCTTCCTGACCTGCTGTAGGACATACATGTCTGTCTGCTGTGGCCCCACTCCCATATCTTCTGGAGGGTTCCCAGCTGAACTACTCAGGTGATTCCTAATGATCCCAGTGAAGTCTGTTTAGACAGAGGATACCCCTTCTGACGTGCTTTATACTCATTTACCTTCCTAGGGCAAACCCTGATCATGTTGTTTCCTGCCCGAAAATGTTGGATGTTTCTCTCTTTCCGGCCAAGTAGAATCCAAATCCTTAGGGCCTTCTCTGATCTGGTCCCAGACTCCTCTGGACCTTCAGGGACCAACCCTGAGACGTACAGCGATTTGAACTGCTTTCGTCGCCCACATGCTAGGCTCTGTGCTGTATCCTGGAGTCTTCTGTCGCTTTGGTTCCGCCTGTACAAATCCTATGCCCCTTTTCAAGGAAGCTACTGCTCAGATGTCACTTCCTCCAGCCAGGTCTCCCCCTCCTTCAAAGCACTTTTTGGTGTTTCTCTCATGGTGGTCAGATATTTCTCTCTCTGTTTTATTTCTGTGATTCCTGTTACTTCAGAGACCATAGCTGCTCGAGGTCGCAGACTTCATTCACTTAACCTACCATCCGCCCGGGGCCACCTTGGTACAAGAGATGGGTCCCTGTGCTGATGGAGCTTGGTCTAATGGAGTTTAGTCAATCAATGTTAAACAATCAATTAGCACGGTAACAAAAGGACTAGAAGTTGTGTCAACACAATAGGAAGTCCCATACTAGCGTGGCAAGGGCCTGGAAAGCACCGGCTGGGTGGGTAAGCACAGCAGAAGGCGCAGGCAGCAGCATCCTACAGGACAGTTACGAGGATGCTGGCCTAGCTGGGAGCTGTTGCTCTGCGGCTTGGATTTAAAGTCTGTATTCATTCACAGTCTCACCGAGCCTTCTATTTCCACCCTTATCTAAAAGTGAGTAAGATTCTGATACATATGGTGATGTGAGGGGCGAGGCTGCATGATGCAATTCCCACGCGTTCATCAGTGTCTCTCAGTATCCTGGTAAACTGAGCCCGTGACCATTTTCTTGGCAATGTTCATTTACTCATCTAAAAGCTTTTGAGTTTTATCACGTGGCATGTGCTGTGCTCATCACAGGCAAAAGCCCACAGTCTCTGACCCAGGGAGTTCATGTCACACTCTTGACCATAACCAGGTGCCCTTCTGAGGGTGTTTAATTCATTTAATTCTTACAACTAGCTACAAAATCTGCAAGGGGAATAAATAGGAGGGGTTCTTAATTCCATACTGGATGTGGGGGAGGGGGAGTGATGTGTGAGAGGTGGGCTCCTTGAGGGGGTGAGGCCTGATTTGTGCCTTGAAAGTCCAGCAGTCATTAGCCAGGCAAAGCAGCCTGGTAAGACCTCCCCGGATAGGAGCTTTGGAGTAGGATGATGACGACATTCTAATAGCAACATGAAGACTGTAAGGGGGCTAGACCAGAGAGAGGGAGGGGCAGTGATGAGGCCAGAAACAAAGCTTGAAGAGGAGGGTGGAGAAAATGATGAGAAATGTTATTAGCAGGGTAGGAATGGAAGGTCAGTCTTTCTCTGGTTAATACTGGATCTGAGCATGTGAAGAAAACCTTGACTGGTCCGTATCTTCAGAACAAGTACATAAGCACTTCCTCCACTGGGAGAACACTGGGTTCTGGATATGGCTGCTCTTCCAATCACTCTGGGAAACAGAATACCATAAAAAAAAAGGACTTTTTACTAATCTTTTAAGTAGTAAAATCTTTAATTTACATTCAACAAAGAACTGTTCCTGGACAAAATTTATCATGTGCACAGGTCCTACTATATTTACTGTTTCTGCTTCAGTCCCTAATTTAAAATGAACTTCAGCAGTTTTATTTGGTCATGACCTTTCCTTGTTATGTTCTAAGCAACTTAGGTCTCCAGACTATAAGAATCATCAGAGGTTTTCACTCCAGGAGGTTTTGGGGGAGCGTAGGGGTGTCTTATTGAGCTTTCCAACTTTCAGGTTCTTTAGTGAACGAGATTCACTCATCCACTAAAGACACCCAGTCACAGGAAGCCAGAAATGTTAGGTGTGGGGACAAGAACGGTAGGACAGGTGTGCTGATCATGTGTGGAAGCCCTGCAGAGTGATTCTAGTGCCAACCCTGCCCTCAGTGTTGGCAGGGGCTGGTTCTCTGAGTCTCTACTTCGTTATCTATAAAATGGGTAGGTAGAAAAATTTCAAAGGCCTACAATTCAACTAAACCAGAGTTTAAAGGAAAAACAGCAACAACAACAACAACAAAACGACATCTACTTTTGCCTTTAAACCCTAGTTTGCTGAGGAGGAAGTTTTCAAGATCAAATATGCTAAATCATTCTTTCCAGCTGTGTAGCGTTTACTCATGCAAAAAGGGAAATACATTTAACATTGGGACTTTATTTTTATGAGTACATTTTATCCCTTTAAGTCTTAGCATGTTTGTAATTTTGTTTTGTTAATTCCTGTGATGGCCAGGTTCATGTGTTAACTTGGCCAGGAGATGGTGCCCGGTTGTCTGGTCAGGCAAGTGCTGGCCTGTCTGTTGTTGTGAGGACATTTCATGGGCTTAAATCATGACCACGTTGGTTGCACCACAGCTGACTGCATTTGTAATTAGCTAAGGGGAGTGTCTTCTGCAATGCGCAATGCTTAATCTAATCACTGGGAGGCTTTTAAGGAGGATTCAGAAGAGACAATCACTCTTCCTGCTTCAGCCAGCCTCTCCTCAGAGTTTGTTGAGGACCTTCATTGGAGCTGCCAGCTCGCAGCCTGCCCTACAGACTTTGGACTCTTACAACCCACAGTTGCATGAGACACTTTTATAAATTTTATATTTACTTCTATAAATTTTATATCTCTTCCTGATTCTGTTTCTCTAGAGTACCCTAGCTAATCCAATTCCTCAGTTTAGTATTATTGATTTCAACTCTTATCAGCTGAGGATATGCACAACTTTGGTTATTATTTTTAGTGCCAATCTCTGAAAAGTATATTTCTGGTATATATACTTTTCATATACAAATCAAACTGTAGGATGTAATTACTTAAAATTCTGTACTCTGCATTAACATACATTATCTGTGGCTGAGGTTATGGGACAACACAACAGTTTGCTTATCTTTAATGGCTCTGTAAGCTTTTAACAACCACTCAATACATTCATTGAATGAAAAACAATTTTCTTTGAATTTACCCTCTTCCTCTCTGAATTGGACTCTAAAGCTGAAGTGATCTTGGTAGCCTGGGGTTAATGAAATATTCTTCTTGGCCAATTAATCCCATTCAACAGACTAGCTATTGTAAAAACATACATCAAGATGAATCTAAAGTTAGAAAATCTATCCCAAGGCTCTCACAGGCGTATATCCTATGTAATGAACTGTTCCACTCCCACTAGAGTCCATTGTACTACTTCCTCATAAGATAGTCAACAGGTCTCTAATCAACAAGGTGTAATTTCCGAAAGAAACTTCTAAAGATATGCAACCCATCAACCAGGTTGTAGCTTTGCTTAAGAACCAGGTTCTTCAATAGCTCTGGGATTTGATGATTTTCTCTAACTAGTACCCTTTATGGCCCTTCCAATCTTGGGGATGGTGTCTATGGAATCTCTGCACTTAGTTTTTTTTTTTTTTACTCAGGAAGCCATGTGTTATTTAATATAATATTCTCCAAGACTGTAGACACTCAAAGGATGGTCATTTAAGTAATGTATAATTCTGATGACTTCTTATCCATTTGACCTCAACGAATACCATCAATTCTTCCTTCTTGCCAGCAATAAATAACAAAAGCAGGAAGTTTTATCCATAAAGCACTAGGAAGAAATTTTAATGATGGGGGAAAAAACCACTTTAGTCTCATGTTTCTATTCAAAGACACTCAAAACTAGTTTTTCCCTGCCCATCCCTTTTAAATGCAACTTTATTTTTGAACATGTAATAAAGGCCAGTTTAAAGATTTTTGTTTTTAGAAAAAGTTTAAACCTTTCAAAAAAGATTAAACAACCAGGCTAGCAAAAAAGGTACTCAATACATACTTGACTTATATCAAACAGGCTATTATTTCAATACAATGTAACTATACAGAATATATACAATACACATATGTTCACAAAGCAAACACTATAGGCTCAGAACAGATTTGAAAAAACATGATATTCACATTGATTACAATAACTCTAAAAATGATTGTAACGTTGAAACGGCACTTAGTTTACAAAAATGTCACAAAAAAATATATATATATGCAGTCACCAAGAACGATGGTTCCTGTAAAATACTAATAGCCAGATACTAGTATATAAAATGTGAAGTTCTGACATTGTATAGATTTTTAGGAAGTAAAACAAAATCCAAACCATTTTTGTTACTGTTGAAAGTCAAACATGCCAAGTAATTTAGTTATGGCCACTGTCATCAAAGTAGAACCATACTTGAAGAGATGATACCTGGACATAAAGTTGGGAAACTGGGGAGTGACACAGTTGAGTCGCACTGGTTCTAGGAGAGGGGCAGAAAGTATAACACCCATCTATGTAATTTAATGCAACTTTCCCCCCCACAGTACCCTCCCTCAAGAGTTTCACAAAATACTATTGCCCCAAAAGAATTATGATGCTATAGCTGGCAGGGTAAAAAGATCCCCTCCCAAACCTCCTTGATCCCAGGCTATAGGCAAAATATTAAAGCATGCATCAGCTGAACAAAGCATTTATTCACCAGCCAGAAGACTGTGTTGCAGTTTCCTCTTCGGCTGGTTGCAATACAAAGGACTCCAGTTTTTACATGGAGCTAGATTTGTTAGCCCTGTAAATTATTGAGCTACTATAGCAGCAAATAGGAAATCACAGAAACTAAAACACAATTTTATTTAAAAATTCATTTGTTACATTAAAATAATTTTTTCCTTCACATCAGTCACCTTCAACCAAACATCAATTTCTTCAATTACTGAATTATGGTCTGTTACCTCAATATGATTTTCTCATTTTGCTGCTCTGGAAAAAGACAATTCCTCATTTTGGAAAGTTTAAATTTACTTTTAAAAATGGCAATTTGGAACTTTTAAAATTGGAAAAAAAAAGTCTGTTCTCTAAAAGTATCTTTCACAAATATATATATTTAAATATTAAAATAGGCTACCTAGGATTTTTATAAAATGGCTTTTGAAAAGACAGTAGTGGCACAAAGAAGCCATATACCATCCTTCAATTTGGATATAAGGTGCCATAAGGGTGCCCTACAAAGAGGCAGGCAATCTAATTCTGATGCAACAACAGGAGGCACCAGGAATAACAGAAAAATTAAAAATATTCTTGGGGACATGAATCAAAACCAAACTTTATTAGGGACTGTTGCTATCTTTTTAAAAAATACCTTGAGATATAAGCATTAGAAGCCATCACTTTGTACAAGAAAATTAATAAAGTTTACGGTCTTACACCTTCAAAAATACCTGATGTGGTTCATTTCAGGTACCTGAAAGGTGAAAAGCAGTGCAACTTTCAAGAATTTAACGGACGACTCTCAGTATGAGAGACTTACATAGCATTTGTCAACTTGAGAATTAAATTAATGAAAGAAAGAGAAATCGCCTGGAGAAAATGCATTTTAACTTAATTATAGAAAAGTTTCTCTCCAGAAAGCAGGAGTTTCTAGGAACTACATGACACGAACACAGCTTCCACTAATACCAGGGGAAAAGGCTGTGTTAAGAGAAGTTGATGGGGGCGTTCCTTAAAGCAGGGAAGTTTTAACCTTCCTCTGTGGATGATATACTTTGGTAACCTGAACATTCATTCACAGGATGATTTTTAACCTTGTTTGAATAGTGAAATCTGCATATGGCTAGACTGACATTTGGGAAAACAAGGACAATTTAACATGTCATGACACTGGAGCTAGCCCCCCAAACTATCAAGCAGATATTTTATCAATAAAATTTAAAGTCCAGGGCTTTTAAGCTTAATCAGCAAAATAACTCAGTTTAAAAGAGAGGCAATAATCAAAGAATTTGATTTTATAAACCAGGCACTTGAAACTGAAATAAGAAATTTTAAAAGCTTATTTTTTTTTAAAGTTCATTTTTATTTTTTTGATTTTTCAATCAGTGGTCTGAACTATGAAGTTCTTTGTAAACTATTATGTACACAGGGACCTTGGTATTAGGTGGAACCGACTTGGGCTCTATACAAAGGGAGTTGAGTTAACTAAAGAAGCATAAACTTTTTAAAGGCAGTCTTATTTTTAGGACACTGCCAAAAGAGATTCCAAGAACATCACCTGGCATCTCTGGTTCATTACTACCTGTAAAAACTTGGAAGTATTATTTTTTTCTATCATTAAAAAATATAATCACTATGATACAGCAGATATGTCTAACTATCAGTTTAGTAAAAAGAAAGTAAGACTAATGTAGTAGTGGCATCAAATCTTCATTCCACAATCTGACATGGGCTCAACTCTCCCTGTGAAGAGAATAACTGACGTATTTATAACCTATAAACCTTTATAGAGTGGGTGTTCTTTTAGTGGAGTCTGGAAATTAGTTTAAGTCCAGTTCACTGTTTACCCTGAACCATGACTGCTTTTGGTATATTTGTCTTGGTGAGGGAACTTTCCAAATAAGAATACCCCATGTCACCATATTCTGTCAAGCAAAAATGTCACTGAAAGAAAAATGGCTATAGGCAAAATAGGAGATAATTTCAATTTTGATGATTTTAGCTTAAAGCCAGTGGGAATATTAGTTATAAATATTCCTCACAGACGTGTTCACCAAATTCTGTTCCGTTTCAGAAAAGAAAATCGAGTTCTATTCATTCTTTTTCAATAACTGTCAAATTTTAAATGTATTATTTAGGTACCTTGTCAACAGTTTAAAGTAAAAACCACATTTATTACCTTCTAACAATTTGGTGTCTGTTTCTTTTAAATACCAATTTTACTAATTTTTTTCTCAGTTAATATGAATATCTAGAAAATTATTCTCCCTTGCTTGGATCTATATTTCAGTTATAACTTCACATTTTATAGATGGGTGAAAATAGAGTAAGAGCTATGTGAAAATGTTTCTAATTCTCTTGTTCATTAGTTCCTCAAACATTAAACTCCTTTCAGTGAAAGTGTTAAAATCATAGGACTGTCCTCTCTGTGTGATATACTGGAACAGAATGGCCAGGGCATTGTATAGTAATGCATTTTTCAGGACTGAAAAGCTGTAAGAGACTAAAACATGATCTGAGAATCCTCAAAACGAGAGCCCTTAAAGTAGACAACTGACCTCCATGTAGATTAAGATAAGCAAGAGAATAAAATAATGAGACAAAGACAAAAACATTTAATACACCTTCCAAAAACTCCCAGAGAACGGTTTATATATATATGTTGGGAGAGTCTGGCTCAGTAGTTAGAACGTAACCAAGTTACCAATCTAAGGACATTAGACATGGGAGTTTCTGTTGTTTTTCAAACCAAAGGGCACGTGTCATAAAATGGAACCAAATTACTGTAAACCAGAATGGCTGCTGTGAGATTAAAATGTAAAACTGAATGAGGCTATATAAGATTTTAGTACACTTTGTCTCAATGAAATTGAGAACATTAAAAACTGGCAATGTAACTGAATGCATAACTAATTGCCAAAATTAAAAATTAAGAAAATCACTTGAAATTCAAATGACAAATCCATTTAAATATATTTGTGGGTGATACCCTCCATCTGCATCCATTTCTAGAAAATGTAAAATGTAAAAAAATAGAAACCAATATTACTCCTTTTGTTTCTGAAAATCACTGGCGTGCTAGATGCTTTCACTGTTAGGAAAACAAAACCTTAGAAATGCAAAGAACAACTGCAGGAGTTATACCATCCAGCATGTGGGAAAATATCTTTGTTCACTTCTAAAGTATGTCACCTCTACTTGGCAGATTAAAAAAAAAGTTTTCTTGTATAAAATGCTTAGTTTAGAAAAAGGTAATTTATCCTGCATCCTAAAATTTAAGCCCTTTACAATACCACAAAATTACCCTTTTCAGAATTATTTTTCTAAACTGAAATATTTTTATGTTTAGTCATACTAATAATTATAATCAATGGGGTATTATTTTAACTGACTTTCATCTTTTTGCAATGTTTCCCATATAGTCTGGTAAAAACTATACATAGAGGCATCCCTCACATAGATGGATTTTATATAAATCTAATTAAATACTATCTACAATTTCTTGCAGCTTAGTTTCCTAAAACAGATCCATAAGCTAAATATTCTTAAACCATGTATCAAGAAAAATGCATAACCTCACTGAAATAGGAAATACAAGGTCTTCCTCTGTATCATTTTAGGTTAAATACTGATTAATTACCTGTATAGGTAATTTGGGGCAGTAGAAAATTAGCCACATATACATTTTCACAGTATATTCAAATTTCCCATGAAACTCAGGAATCTGTGCAATTTGCAATTACCAGTGAGAATCTAAAATTTCCATTTGGGAAAGAATAGGCAGTGGTGGTCATCCTTCATTCTGAGAACCCTTGTCAGAATGCCTGCGAGTTCCCTGATCTCAATTGAAAGTTCTCACCCTTTCAACCAATAAATCCCCAAATTAGTCTTACACATTTCTTTTCTAACCCTAATCTTTCTTTCCTTCTTCTTTCTTTTATTTTTATTTATTTAATAAGTTTTGGAACTGAGGGCAATGACAAAAGAGTTCTGGACATAATTATTCCTATTCTTTGTCTTGCCAACATGGCATTTTAAAATTAACTTTGAGATTTATTTTCTGGTAGGCATAACAATTTTCGAAGACTGTAAGACATTACAAATAAAAATTCCTGACCTTTCCACTTGAGACACAGCAGTACTGTAGTAAGTATCACAGTCCGTTGCAGAAAGTAATTCAACCTTTTCAGTAAAGAAGCATAAATGGTGGAAGCCCATCATAATCTGTATATGTTGATTTTCCCAAAGAACTAACATATACTACTACCTATGTTTGGGGGCAAAGGGGTAAACAACAGGTTCAGGAGTGAGGTAAGGAGTTGGAAACAAGTTAAGGACAACAGGATATGGGAAGAGACAGAATCTTAACCTAAAAGAGTTTTAAAGAATTTACTTTCCCTTCCTTTACATTTGTGAGGGAAAAAAATAAATACAGAATCAGCCAATTAAAAAAAATGAAACAATTAAATCAATTATAATTTAAAAATATATTTTATTAAGGTCTAGTGCCTAAATAAAACACAGATCTTGTGTTTCAACTAAGGGACTGTATTTTGTTTCTTTTCTAATCCAAAGAGGTGCTTCCATAATGACTAAACTTTGGGTATATACATAGAAAATAAATCATTATTTTATGGATCTTTAATCAAAGATCATTATTTATGGACTCAAGAATACTCAGGGTCAAGGACATAGATGCTTTCATGGCATCAGATGAAAAATATACTCCAATCAAGAGCATCATATCAATTTCAACCATAAACTAAGAGGTTGCACTTTTTAGCAGCAAAAAAGGAGATATTCATTAATTTAAGGTTTCCTTTAGTTTTAACAATTATTTTTCTCTCATCTCCAACAGATTTATGAATCATAATCAGTTTATAGCCTTTTCTCATATTTTACATTATTGCTTACATTGTATAGATAACTACATAACTGCCTTTAATAAACTTGGAAATATCTAAAAATATTTTGGAACAAGGACAATGCATCACTGTCATATGGGATTTTGTAAACAATCTTAGTTGGGTTAAGAACATAGCTTTAACAAAGAATTCTTTATTTTGTCCAGAACAGCACAACAAAAACATCTCAAACAATACATAAACCTATATATAAAATATAGAATATCTCCAATATTTTTCCTCTGTAAGGTAGCTAGACAGTATATGTGAGAGAAAGTATTGTTGATAGGGCAAGTGGAAAACTGATTTGGGAAACGAACTAATCAGCCAGGCACTAACATTCAAAAAGACCAAGTAAACATCCATTTTCATCAGAAAAGCAGTACTTAAAGAGAGTTCCTATGAGGCTGGGCTTTAGACTCCTCCCACGGCAGGCCTCCAGGCTTGGTGGTTTCGTGCACAGCCTGCTTCTTCTCAGGCAGGGTTCTTTGCCTTCTCTCACAGACAAAGGAAAGACGATCTGGAGGAGTGGTACTGCAGGGTACAGGGACTGTCTAGCTGAACACCAATTTCTCACCAAAAAAATCATAATAGAAATGACAAAGTTTAAAAGAGTATGTTGGATTTCAGAAGTATTTTCTCTAATAATTTTAAAGAAAGCTATACCATAAATACTTCAAAAAATCACAGGCTTTACAAAATATTGTACAATGTCCTGAGTATAGAAGTAAGCATTTACTCAGGTCATTTGTCAAATTCTGTTTAGAAATTTGTTTCTGCTGTACCCTTTCATATCAGGAAGGTCAATAATCACCAGAATTCTTCTTGACCTAATGATTTGTTATCAGCCTACTTTTAACAACGGAAGAAGAAACTGGTATGTATTTTAAACCAACTGTTTCTCCTTAAGTCTCAGAGTTTCTATTATGTTTTGACATCATGTTTTTATGTACTTACAAAAGCAATCTCTCAGTCATGAAAAAACATCAGTTGCAGGGCTTACAAAGTAAAAAGGGAAATTCTTTCCCAAACCCTTTAATTGTTTAAAAAATTAAAATTAAATATACAAGACCAAGCACAGGCACTTTCCAAAAACCAAAATTGAAACCAAACCACAATACTACTCAATAGTTATAGAAGACAGCTCCGATTTCGGGGGGTCATCTCTGGCTGCCTCGACACAGACACTGGTCTTTGGCTGCTCTGGCAGTTCTTCCTCCTTGTCTGCCAGCCCACCAAGGGACCCCAAGGGAAAAGTGCTTTCACAATTCTGGGTCGAGGAGACCTGTGAAATGACAGGCATTTGGACAGAGGAGTTGCTTTCAAAACTGTGTTCTCCAAGATCATACTGAACGAGGGTCTCTTCTTGCTCCTGGTTTAAGTAGTCCGGTACTAGGAAATCACTAGATAAGAGGCAAAGGAGGAAACGGAGTTAATTTTCACAGCAGCAATAGATAAATTACAGTAAAAAGACGTGATTTGTACAACAAGACTGGGATTTTTCATTTCACTAATTTTTGAATGGAAGACTCTTGTATGAAGATTAAAACTCAGGGATATTCAATTTATATACTTTCCTAAATATGAACCAAAGCCAACCAGCAGAACCAAAGTTATGTCAGCTCTTCCTCCCACCAAAGAAAGCTGAACAACCTCTGTTATTCTCTGGAGTGGAGTTTCTGTTTATAAAACACATGCAAGGAGCACATTCACTTAAGAAAGGTCCCTGGAATAACTTATGCTTAACTTTCTTGGCTTACTCATGGGATAAGAAACTTTATGTTACTTCCTGGATAAAAGTTAGTTAACTAAGTCTTTGTATATAAATGACCTTATACATAATTTTCTATATATGTGAAAATATACAAACCATATCATATTAAACAAACTATGTTTAATACGACATGCATAACCTCATTTTAGTGATAGGACAACCAGATGTTCAGAATTAGGAATGAGCACATTAAAATCAGTGTCTGTTTTGAAGATAAAAACAAAACCTACACAGGAATAACCTGGAATGTACTGAAAAATAAGTCTTTAAAAGCTTCCTTTTCCATAAAGTGACATGCTCAATAACAAAAGCAGTTAGTGCAGGACCGTAACTAGAACCCAGGCTTCCTGATTTCCTTGGATACCCTACAGATCAATATGGTTAACTCTATTGTAAGTTATTAACATTAAAAGCATGAAGTTCTAAACTAAAGAAAAAAGGAAAGATTTCATTTGATCTAAGACACCTATCCATTAGAATTGCTATTAATGCTCTTCTCTTAAATTCTTATTGGTAAATGTATTTTTCTTTGAATATAGAATTTAGAAAAAAATGAGAAATGGTCAAGAGTTTTATTAGCATTCAGAGTCTGAAATAATATCACCAGGTATCATCTGACTCAGTAAACTTTCCATTAAGATCTATTTAAGATCCACTACAGAATTACTTCAGCACTTATATTATGAAAAAAAAAATTAAGAAGGTAAGTAGTCTACTTCTGTAGGAAAAGAGTTTCAATAACAACTGTAAGAATATTTGTAACTTTATATATTAGGAAGATTCAGCAAAATTTTATCAGATCAGAAGATAAGAGTATGGGAATTATTAATGAATGGGACTGATTAGTGGGCAACCTGATTAAACCCATGGCAGGCTGCCCTACAAGCAGGAAAAGAAGAGTGTAGAAAGCAGTTTTCCTGGTAGGTTTCTGTCGTGCACCTCACCTGCTCTGGAAGTAGTTTGCTAGCTCTGACGCTTCATGGTTCAGACTCCGCAGGTGCACGATTAAATTTCCAGAGTTGGTGAACATGGCGCCACATGTTTTGCACTCGTAAATCCGAGGCTTGCGGATAATGTGCCGGGAAACCCTCATATGGTGTTTATATTCCCCGAAGGAAGTGAAAGTGGCACTACATATCTGGCACCGGAAACAGCGTTTACCTTCATGCTTTAGGCGATGCATCTTTAGCGAGTAAGCCCTGGTGAACTTTTTCCCACAGCGGTCACACTGAAAGGGTTTAATTCCTAGAAAATAAAGCAAAGTAAAATATTGTTTTAAAACAAAATAAAGTAAAAGTTCACAAACCTAATACATTTCTGAACTATAATTTTGTAGCAATAGATAATTTGAAAAGAAAAATTACTAGCAAAAAAGAATTCCAATTCAACATCTGTGAAATATCCAGAACATATGACAAGTTACTAATGCTTTAAAAACAAAAACAAACAAAAAAGAAAGAAAAAAAAGGCTTGGGGAGAGAGTATACTTGAGCATACATACTCAAGCTGATTTTTTAATACCCTTCTAAATCATCTGTTTTATAGGCTTTAAATACTTTTTTTTTTGCATGGGCAGGCACCAGGAATTGAACCCAGGTCTCTGGCATGGCAGGTGAGAACTCTGCCTGCTGAGCCACTGTGGCCTGCTCTTTAAATATATTTTAATCACAGTATTTATCAGAAACAAAATCTTCATATAACAGCATTTATCGTTCAATTTAACTGAAGTTTATTCTGAAAGTAAGTGAAAATGATCAGAACCTTTTCTCCATTATCTCAGAAATCAGAGGGAAAGAAAGGAAAATTTGAATATCTCTGATCATAATAATCATGATAGAACCATCATGTGATAAACTGACTTTTTGAGTGCTTAACATAATACTGATAGGAAAAAAATATGCAGAATTAACTTGCCCGTCACAGGTCAAGGTTTTATTAATAAGAATTTTGTTAAACCTTTACGTGATCACTGAATTTAAGTTTCAAATCTGTTTTACACATCATTTATCCAAAACCCTTCTTACATTAAAAACCACAACAATGCTAAGAAGAGCACAGAGAAACTTAGGACTGCAGAATTAACCTATTATTAATTTTTTAAAACTTTTTATTTACCAATAATTTCAAACTTATAGAAAAGTTACAAGAACAGTACAAAGAGTATTCATAAATGCGCCCTTTCAATCCCATCTGCTTTACCATCTGTGCTCAGTTTTCTCACACATACAACATACTAATAAATCCCCTATTTTATTTATTTACAAATTACACATATAAGCACACCTGTATTAAGTTTTAATTGGAAAACTTACACCTATGGTAAATGGTTTTCAGACACGTTAATCTGCTCTCAACTGGTTTTCCAAAGTTTTTTTTTTTTTTAACTCGAAAGCACCTGTTTTCTATTTTAAGTGGGATACCAAAATGCCAGGTTTTGGGGTACACTGGGGTGGATGGCATTACCTGAGTGGATGAGCATGTGCTGCTTTAGGTTCTGAATACGGGTAAATCGCACCCCACAAGTTGGACACTGAAAAGGCCTGTCTGGACCGTTCGGGCTGGGTCGCTCTGCACTGCTGGTGGAAGGAGCAATGTAGAGTTGGTAGGGACACTGAACACTTTCCAATCTAAAAAAACAAGCCGAAGAAGGCAACCAGGCTCGGATTTTAAGGTTGAACAAACATTTCTGTAGGTTAGCTTTAAATGAATAAAAGGAAAAAAAAAGTATTTAAAGACTTTTTGAAACACTTACTCTGTCAGATAAAAAGTTTCACCTACAACATTATAAAAAGCAATGTTATTATCCAGAATGCTCGGCATCTTAATTTCAGCATGGACTTAAGACTACAGAACATATCAAACTATTTTACCTTAGAGATCCTTAACCTCTCTAAGACTGTTCTTCCCAGTAATGCTTTAATTTAGGCCCTCATCGGTACAACCCTGAATTACTACCTACCCCTCTCTAGCTCCACGCAATTCTTTATCCCCCCTTTTCACTGCACCACAGTTGTCTCTGATTAAATCACCCCTCTGCTTTAGTTCCCATGACAGCTCACGGTTGTCTTCAGAATGAAGTCTAACCCCCCTTGCAAGTCATGCACTGCTTCTTGAGATCTGAGGTCTGTGCTCCTTCCTTTCCAATCCCACTTCTTGTCATACTTCGCAAACAAACCCATAGCAAGTAATTCCCCCAGTGTGCCATAATCTCTCTCAGTGCTGTGGCACATCTAATGTTCTTTCCCAGCCTACCTTCTTTGCCTAGATAATGCCTACTCACTTTTTCTTTTTTTTTTTTTTGTGAAAAATAACAAATACAAAAAAACAGTAAATTTCAAAGCACAGCAAGACAATTAGTTGCAGAAAGATTAAGTTTGGTATGGGTTACACCTCCACAATTTTAACTTTTTGTATCTAACTGCTTTAAGATACTGGAGACTAAAAGAAATGTCAATATGATTCAGCACTCATACTCATTTATTAAACCCTACCTTCGCTGTATAACTCCACCATCACCTTTGATATTTCTCCCATTCTTTAGGGGTATTTAGAACACCTACTCACTTTCTGAAATGTAGCTATCCTCTAGGAAAGCTTCTTTGATTTATCTGTGGCTTTGATTTATTGGTGCCATCCTATGCAGAGTAACAGAACCTCTCCAGATCACTTTTTTTCTGACTTTAAAGTATTAATTCTTTATTTTAAACAAATGTTATCCATTTTACATCTGTATAGCTACGTTTTAGAATCATGAAATAAGGCAACACTTTCATACCTGTGGCATTACACATTAATAATACTGGTATCGTCCTTTGGAGAGATTTGTTTGTAATTGTTTGTCCTCTAATATTTGTTCTATGGCAGACTTTGGTCTATAACTTAGAAAGGTATTACTCTCTTGCTTTACTTTTTGGAAAGGATTTCAATTACCTTAATGTCTCTCCAGGCCATACATTAAAAAGCATCCTTCCCATTCCATGTATAAGTCATGTTCAATTGCAACAAGAATGAACTTTGAGTCAATCAACTGATCAATTAATCCTTTTCTTTTGCATAGTTTAATATGCTTTAATTTTCTTTTGAACTACTTAGAACTGTTGACTATTTGACATTCCAGCAAAATATGTCTAGTGTTTTATTTATAAATGAACTACAAACTTTGATGGATAAAAGACTGGTGTATCCTAACAAGCCTTTGGGCAAGAAATTTTTATGACAACCAGAATGCCAAAGCCACATTTCAGCAATAGCAGCAGAAATAAGGTCTAACTTGCTTTAGCTATGGAGGGTTTTCGCTAAGTCTGTAGTCATTTCCTTTAATATTAGTTAATGCTTCTATAATGGCAAATCACTTTGATGATTTATTTACTTCTCTATCTTAGATCTGTGGTGACATAATTTGATTTATTTAAAACACTACAAAAAAGATCATTCTGTCTATTATGTGGAGAATGGGTTAGATTAAGGGACGAATGAAATCAGAGGCCAACATGAAGGCAAAAGATGGCAGCGACTTACAACTAGGGTGGGTGTAGGAAGAGATGGAGGGGAGTGGATGGATCAGGGGTTTATTTTTGAAGGCGAGTTGACAGGATTTGCTGAAAGACTAAATATGGGGGTAGGGAATGAGTGCTGAGCAAAAGAAGGATCAAGGATAATTTGCCTTCATGGTGATGAATACACTACTCTGTGATGATATTGTGAGCCATAGTCTGTACACCATGCATGAAATGTTTGGATGTTAAGAATGTTCATGTTTGTATGTTGTGGTTTGATAATAAAAAATAAATTAAAAAAAATGATAATGATAAAAAAAAGAATAATTTGCCTGAAAAACTGGGGTGGGGGGGGATGGTGATGCTGTTTACTAAGATAGGAAAGACAAAAGGAGCAGGGTTTAGAGGGGGAATCAGAAATAAAGAGTTCTGTTTGGGTCTGTTAAGTTTGAAAAAGTTCTCTTTATATACGTATGCAGAAATATCAAGCAGGCAGGGTCAGTGCTGGACATGACAACAACTTGGGAATTATGGGACTATATATTGAGTCCAGTACACCTTCCTATAGCAGGACAGACAGTAAATATCTTTGGCTTTGCAGGCCATACGTTCTCTGTTGTAACTACTCTACTCTGGCACTATAAGTGTAAAAGCACCCAGCACAAGATGTAAATAAATGAGTGGGGCTGTGTTCCGACAAAATTTTATTTACAAATACAGGGGTGGGCCAGAATTGGTCCATGGGCCTAAGTCTGCCAATCCCTGCTATAGACATTATTTAATGCAATAAGACAGGGTAGTTTTGGCAATGCCCAAAAAAAGTGTATAGGAGTCTAATTTCTATTTTGATGAAGCTACCTTATAACTCTGAAAAATATACTCAAGTGAGGATCCAAATAAAATGGTTCAATTTAATTTAAGCACAATCCTTACAAGAGAACCACATACTAACCGATCATCATCATCTGCATGGACATTAGTGCCAGAAGTGCTTTGAAGGGAGGGTAAGCCCTCAGTGACGCCTTCATCTACTGAGCCTGTGAACAAAGAAAGAAAAGAGAGCATCTGTCAATGTTTTTGCATAAATAAAGCCAAGATATTGATTGCAAGGCATGTCTCCAAGCCTCCAACATATATTATGTAATGTATATATCATGATTAAAAGTAGTTTAAAAAGAATAAAAAAACACAAAAAAATAAAAGAAAAAATAGTTTATATAGCATTTTAATATTTTACTTTAAGTGTTTAAGTGATTTAAAAAAGAAATCATATATAATAGCTTTAATGCTACTATTTAAATTCTTTAGGAATATTTATTTGATACAAATTCCAGAAAACGAGCAGAGCAATTCAAAGGTAAATGAACAAAAAGCCACATAAAATTAAATAATGTAACAACTCTTCGAGGAAGTCCTGATAATTTTTGTTTTCTAAAACTTGCTTTATTGTGAAATGTCAGGATTGGTGTTAATTCTTCTTGGAATGTCTGGAAAATTCAACAGTGAAGCCATTTGGTCCTAGGCTTTTCTTTGTTAAGAGGATTTTGATTACTCATATAATCTCTATTATACTAGTTATTGATCTGTTGAGATTTTATGTTTCTTCTTGAGATGTTGAAAGTAAGTTGTGTGTTTCTGGGAATTTGTTCATTTCACCTAGGTTATCTAAAATTTGCTGGCAGAAGTTGTTCATAGTATCCTCTTATGGTCCTTTTGATTTCAGTGGGGTTGGTAGTAATATCCCCTTTTCATTTCTGGTTTTAGTCTTTTGTGTCCTCTTTGTAAATTTGTCAGTCTAGCTAAATGTTTCATATTGATTTTTCCAACAGACTGACTTTTCGTTTTGTTCATTCTATTGTTTATTTGTTTCATTTATCCTTGCTCTAGTCTTTATTTCCTTCCTCCTGCTCATTTTTGGGCTTAGTTTGTTCTTTGTTTCCTAATTCTTCCAGATTTAAGGTAAGGTCTCTGATTTGAAATCTTTCTTTTTAAACACAAACATTTAGAGCTACAGATTTCCACTCAGCATTGCCATTGCTGCATCCCATGAGTTTGTTGTGTTTTCTTTTTCATGTGCTTCAAGATATATCTTACTCTCCCCTGTGATTTCAATACATTGGTTTTTTGTGTGTCTTGTTAATTTCTACATATTTATGCATTTTCTTTTCCTTCCTCTGTTACTGATTTCTAGCTTCACTCCACTGTGGTTTAAGATGTACTGTAGGATTTCAATGTTTTTGAATCTCAGCTTGTTTTGTGACATAATAAATGTGCTATCCTGGAGAAAGATCCATGTGCGCTCAACAAGAATGTGTCTTCTGCTGCTGTTGGGTGAAGTGTTCTATATATGTCTGTTAAATCTGGTTAGTTAAGTGTAGTGCAAGTCTTCCATTTCTTTATTGATCTTCTGTAAAGATATACTATCATTATTGAAAGTTTAATATTGAAGTCTACTAGTAGGACTATTTCTCTGTTCAAATCTGTCAATATTTGCTTCATATATTTTGGGGCTCTGCTCATGTATTTATAGTTGTTATGCTTTCTTTCTGAATTGACCCCTTTGTTCTATATATTGACTATTTTTGTATTTTGTTTTACAAAAGACAAAGGTGGTCAATAAGTACTGATAAAGGCGTCAATTCAGAAAGAAGATAGGATTATAAGAGTTACTATACAAAGTCTATTTTATAAGATAAAATGGTCTATTTTATCTGATTTTAGTATAGCTACCCCCAGCTCTGTTTTGGTTAAAATTTATGTGGTATATCTTTTTTTCTTTCCTTCAACTTTCTTTCTTTTCTTGGGTGGTTCGGCCACGAATTGAACCTGGGATTCCTGTATGGAAGGTAAGCAATTTACTGCTTAACTACCTGTGCACTTCCAAACACTCATGCACCCACCTTCCTTTCACTTTCGACTTACCTGCATCGTTGAATTTAAGGCAAGTTTCCTGTAAACAGTATATGGTTTTGCTGTACTTGTTACAAATTACATCTTTATATACCATATCTCCAAAACCATAGATTTATCATTATTTTTTTTTTGGAATTTTATTTTTCTATTAATTAATTTTCTGCTTTTAAAAATACCAAAAAACACCAAACAAATGCAAACATTCGTAATTTTTGATCATTCCATTCTACATATATACTCAGTAATTTACAATATCATCACATAGCTGCATATTCATCATCATAATCATTTCTTGGAACATTTGCATCTATTCAGAAAAGAAATAAAAAGAAAACGGAAAAAAATTCACACACACCATACCCCTCAACCCTCCCCCTCACCATACACCAGCATTTCACTCTAAATTTATTTTAACATTTGTTCCCCCTATTATTCATCTTTATTCCATATGTTTTACTCGTCTGTTGATAAGGTAGATAAGAGGAGCATCAGACACAAGGTTTTCACAATCACACATCAAACTGTGAAAGTTATACCATTATACAATCTTCTTCAAGAAACATGGCTTCTGGAACACAGCTCAACATTTTCAGGCACTTCCCTCCAGCCTCTCCATTACATCTTGACTAACAAGGTGATATATATTTAACGTATAAGAATAACCTCCAGGAAAAACTCTCAACTCTGTTTGGAATCTCTCAGCCATTGACACTTATTTTGTCTCATTTCACTCTTTCCCCTTTTGGTAGAGGTTTTCTCAATCCACTGATGCTGAGCCTCAGCTCATTCTAGGGGTTTCCTCAACCCATTGATGCTGAGTCTCAGCTCATTCTAGGATTTCTGTCCCACGTTGCCAGGAAGGTCCACACCCCTGGGAGTCATGTCCCACGCAGACGGGGGAGGGTGGTGAGTTTGCTTGTTGTGTTGGCTGGAGATAGAGGCCACATCTGAGCAGCAAAAGAGGTTCTCTTGGGGGTGAATCTTGGGCCTAATTTTAAGTAGGCTTGACCTATCCTTTGTGGGGTTAAGTTTCATATGAACGAACCCCAAGATTGGGGGCTCAGCCTATAGCTTCGGTTGTCCATACTGCTTGTGAGAATATCAAGAATTCAACTTGGGGAAGTTGAACTTTCCCCCATTCTCACCATTCCCCGAAGGGAACTTTGCAAATACTTTTTTATTCACTGTTCAAATCACTCTGGCATTTATCGGGGCATCACTCTGGACAAACCAACAAAATCTCGTGTCCTACTAAAGGTTCCATATACTTATGGTGTTCAATTAAGCTGTCTACCTAAGTTATATTAGGAAATGCACTAGTCAAAATATAAATTTTGTACCGAATAAACATTTTTTTGCTTAGTCTCACACATAAGGTAAAATTTTAAAATATTAATTACCATCTATTTTCAGCACCCTGCAGTAATGACATTCCTTTGTTCTTCCTCATGCAAAAACATTTTTAAAATTTGTACGTTTACTCACTATCATTATACACTCTAGGCATTCCTAGATTATACCATCTCAGTCTTTATCGGCTATCTTTCTTTCTGATTTCATTTGTGCCCCCAGCCCTCCTCCCTCTATCATTCTCACATTCAGCTCCATTCAGTGTTTTAACATAACTGTATTACAGTTAGGTAGTATTGTGCTGTCTATTTCTGAGTTTTTACATTCAGTCCTGTTGCACAATCTGTATCCCTTCAGCTCCATTTACCCAGTATCTTACCCTATTTCTATCTTCTGATGGTCTCTGTTACCAACAAAATTCTCCAAGCTTATTCGCTAATGTCAGTTCATATCAGTGAGACCATACAGTATTTGTCCTTTTGTTTTTGGCTAATCTCACTTAGCATAATGTCCTTAAGGTCCATCCATGCTGTTACATACTTCATAACTTTATTCTGTCTTACAGCTGCATAATATTCCATTGTATCTGTATACCACAGTTTGTTTAGCCACTCATCTGTTGATGAACATTTTGGCTGTTTTCATCTCTTTGCAGTTGTAAATAATGCTGCTTTAAACATTGGTGTGCAAATGTCCATTTGTGTCCTTGCCCTCATGTCCTCTGAGTAGATACCTAGCAAGGTATTGCTGCATCATATGGCAATTCTATATTTAGCTTTTTGAGGAACCGCCAAACTGCCTTCCACAGCAGTTGTACCATTTGACATTCCCACCAACAGTGGATAAATGTGCCTCTTTCTCCACATCCTCTCCAGGACTTCTCAAAAGTTTTCTGTTTTATTGATAATTGCCATTCTGGTGGGTGTGAGATGATATCTCACTGTGGTTTTGATTTGCATTTCTTTAATAGCCAGGGAAGTGGAGCATCTTTTCATGTGCCTTTTGGCCATTTGTATTTCCTCTTCTGAGAAGTGTCTGTTCAAGTCTTTTGCCCATTTTGTAATTGGGTTGGCTGTCTTGTTGTTGTTGAGTTGAACAATCTCTTTATAGATTCTGGATACTAGACCTTTATCAGATATATCGTATCAGATATACGGTTTCCCATTGTGTAGACTGTCTTTTTACTTTCTTGATGAAGTTCTTTGCGCAAAAGTGTTTAATTTTGAGGAGTTTCCATCTATTTCTTTCTTCAATGTTCCTGCTTTGGGTGTAAGGCCTAGGAAACCGCCTCCTAGTATAAGACTTATAAGATATTTCCCTACATTTTCTTCTAACAGTTTTATGGTCTTTGACCTAATGTTTAGGTCTTTGATCCATTTTGAGTTAACTTTTGTATAGGGTGTGAGATATGGGTCCTCTTTCATTCTTTTGCATATGGATATCCAGTTCTCTAGGCACCACTTATTGAACAGAACGTTCTGTCCCAGGTGAGTTGGCTTGATTGCCTTATCAAAGATCAACTGTCCATAGATGAGAGGGTCTATGTCTGAACACTCTGTTGTAATCCATTGGTCAGTATATCTATCTTTATGCCAGTACCATGCTGTTTTGACCACCACAGCTTCATAACATGCCTTAAAGTCAGGTGGCGTGAGACCTCCAACTTCCCTTTTTTCCCTCAGGATACTTTTAGCTATTGAGGGCACCCTGCTCTTCCAGATAAACTTGGTTGTTGGTTTTTCTAGTTCTGAAAAGTAAGTTTTTGGGATTTTAATTGGTATTGCATTGAATCTGTAGATCAATTTAGGTAGAATTGACATCTTAACTATATTTAGTCTTCCAACCCATGAACACGGTATGCCCTTCCATCTATTTAGGTCTTCTGTGATTTCTTTTAACAATTTCTTGTAGTTTTCTTTGTATAGGCCTTTTGTCTCTTTTGTTACATTTATTCCTAAATATGTTATTCTTTTGGTTGCAATTTTAAATGGAATTCTTTTCTTGATTTCTTCCCCCCAGATTGTTCATTACTAGTGTATAGAAACACTACAGAATTTTGAGTGTTGATCATGTAACCTACCACTTTGCTGTACACATTTATTAGCTCTAGTAGTTTTACTGTGGATTTTTCAGAGCTTTTGACATAGAGTATCATATCATCTGCAAACAGTGAGAGTTTTACTTCTTCCTTTCCAATTCTGATGCCTTGTATTTCTTTTTTCTTGTCTAATTGCTCTGGCTAGAACTTCCAACACAATATTGAATAACAGTAGTGATAGTGGACATCCTTGTTTTGTTCCTGATCTTAGGGATAAAGTTTTCAGTTTTCCTCCATTGAGGATGATGTTAGCTGTGGGTTTTTCATATATTCCCTTAATCATTTTGAGGAAGTTCCCTTTTATTCCTATCCTTTGAAGTGTTTTCAACAGGAACGATGTTGAGTTTTGTCAAATACCTTTTCTGCATCAATTGAGATGATCATGTGGTTTTTCTGCTTTGATTTGTTGATATGGTGTATTACATTAATTGCTTTTCTTATGTTGAACCATCCTTGCATATCTGGGATGAATGCTACTTGGTCATGATGTATGATTCTTTTAATGTGTTGCTGGATTCGATTTGCTAGAATTTTGTGGAGGATTTTTGCATCTATATTCATTAGAGAGATTGGTCTGTAGTTTTCTTTTTTTTGTAATATCTTTGTCTGGCTTTGGTATGAGGGTGATGTTGGCTTCGCAGAATGAGTTAGGTAGCTTTCCCTTCTCTTCAATTTTTTTGAAGAGTTGGAGCAGGATTGGTACTAATTCTTTCCAGAATGTTTGGTAGAATTCACATGTGAAGCCATCTGGTCCTGGACTTTTCTTTTTAGGGATCTTCTTAATGCCTGATTCAATATCTTTACTTGTGATTGGTTTGTTGAGGTCTTCTATTTCTTCTCAAGTCGAAGTTGGTTGTTCGTGCCTTTCTAGAAAGTTGTCCATTTCATCTACATTGTTGTATTTATTAGCATAAAGTTGTTCATAGCATCCTGTCATTACTTCCTTTATTTCTGTGGGGCAGTGGTTATGTCACCTCTTCCATTTCTGATCTTCTTTATTTGCATCCTCTCTCTTCTTTTTGCCAATCTTGCTAGGGTCTATCAGTCGATTTTCTCCTAGAACCAACTTCTGGTTTTGTTGATTTTCTCAATTGTTTTCATGTTCTCAATTTCATTTCTGCTCTAATCTTCATTATTTCTTTCTTTTTGCTCGCTTTGGGGTTAGTTTGCTGTTCCTTCTCTCCTGCTTCCAAGTGGACAGTTAATCCCTTGATTTTTGCCCTTTCTTCTCTTTGATATGGGCATTTAGGGCAATAAATTTCCTTCTTAGCACTGCCTTTGCTGCATCCCATAAGTTTTGATATGCTGTGTTTTCATTTTCATTTGCCTCGAGATATTTACTGATTTCTCTTGTAATTTCTTCCTTGACCCCCTGGTTGTTTAAGAGTGTGTTGTTGCACCTCCACGTATTTGCGAATTTTCTGGCACTCTGCCTACTATTGATTTCCAACATCATTCCTTTATGACCTGAGAAAGTGTTGATTTCAATCTTTTTAAATTCATTGAGACTTGCTTTGTGACCCAGCATATGGTCTGTCCTGGAGAATGATCCATGAGCACTTGAGAAAACGGTGTATCCTGCTGCTGTGGGGTGTAATGTTCTATAAATGTCTGTTAAGTCTAGCTCACTTATTGTATTATTCAAATTCTCTGTTTCTTTATTGATCCTCTGTCTACATGTTCTGTCTACTGATGAGAGTGGGGAATTGAAATCTCCAACTATTAAGGTGGATGTGTCGGTTTCTCTTTTCAGTGTTTGCCTCGTGTATTTTGGAGCACTCTGGCTCGGTGCGTAAATATTTATGATTGTTATATCTTTTTGCTGAATTGTTCATTTTATTAATAGATAGTACCCTTCTTTTTCTCTTTTAACTGTTTTACATTTGAAGTCTAATTTGTTGGATATTGGTATCCAACTATGCCTGCTCTTTTCTGATTGTTATTTTCATGAAATATCTTTTCCCAACTTTTCACCTTCAACCTATGTTTATCCTTGGATCTACGATGTGTTTCCTGTAGACAGCATATAGATGGGTCCTGTTTTTTAATCCATTCTGCCAGTCTGTCTTTTGATTAGCGAGTTTAATCCATTGACATTTAGTGTTGTTACTGTACGGGTAGTACTTCCTTCTACCATTTTGCCTTTTGGATTTTATATGTCAAATCTAATTTTCCTTCTTTTTACCTTTACTGATAGTCTTCCTTTCTACACTCTTCTCCACACCTCTCTCTTCTGTCTTTTGGTATCTGTCTCTGTTGCTCCCTTTGGTATTTTTTGCAGAGCTGGTCTCTTGATCACAAATTCTCTCAGTGATTTCTTGTCTGAAAATGTTTTAATTTCTCCCTCATTTCTGAAGGACAGTTTTTCTGGATATAGAATTCTTGGTTGGCAGTTTTTCTCTTTTAGTAATTTAAATATATCATCCCACTGTCTTCTCGCCTCCATGGTTTCTGCTGAGAAATCTACGCATAGTTTTGTTGGGCTTCCCTTGTATGTGATGGATTGCTTTTCTCTTGCTGCTTTCAAGATTCTCTCCTTCTCTTTGACCTCTAACATTCTGATTAGTAAGTGTCTTGGAGTACGTCTATTTGATCTATTCTCTTTGGGGGTACGCTGCACTTCTTGGATCTGTAATTTCAAGTCCTTCCTAAGAGTTGGAAAATTTTCAGTGATAATTTCCTCCATTAGTTTTTCTCCTCCTTTTCCCTTCTCTTCTCCTTCTGGGACACCCACAACACGTATATTCGTGAGCTTCATATTGTCATTCAATTCCCTGAGTCCCTGCTCATATCTTTCCATTTTTTTTCCTATATTTTCTTTTACTTGTCGGATTTCAGATGTTCCATCCTCCAGTTTACTAATCTTATCTTCTGCCTCTTGAAATCTAATATTGTAGGTTTCCATTGTTTTTTTTTTCATCTCTTCTACTGTGCCTTTCATTCCCATAGGTTCTGTGATTTGTTTTTTCAGACTTGCAGTTTCTTCTTTTTGTTCATTTCTTGTCTTCTTTATATCCTCCTTTAAGTCACTGATTTGATTTTTGATGAGGTTTTCTATGTCTGTTTGCACATTTTGAATTAATTGTTTCAACTCCTGTATCTCATTTGAATTGTTGGTTTGTTCCTTTGACTGGGCCATAGCTTCAATTTTCCTAGATTGATTTGTTACTTTTTGCTGGCATCTAGGCATTTAATTACCTTAATTACTTTATTCTGCAGATTGTTTTCACTTCTTTTACCTAGGGTTTTCTTGCTGGATGAATTTGTTGTCTGTCTGTTCTCTGATATTCAGTTCAGCTTTTTCTGGACCTCTAGCTTAGGTTTTGTTTAACAGAGGAGAAACTTTCAGTTCTTGTTTTCTCGTTTCTTGTCCTGCCTATATGCTGCCTTTCCCCTCACACCTTGGGAGTGTCTACTCAGGTATTATAGACCCCAGCTGGATTTTCCCAGACCAAACTGGCCTCCTGTCAGGAGGAAAGGGTCACCAGCATCAGTTTTCCCTGAGGGTGAGACCCAGCAGGTTGAAAGACTTTCCTGTGAAGTCTCTGGACTCTGTTTTTCTTATCCTGCCCAGTACGTGGCGCTTGTCTGCCTACAGGTCCTGCCAGTGTAAGATGATACGGTATCTTCAATTTTGGCAGACTCTCCTTTCTGGGGGCGTGGCAGAGACAGAGGAGAGGTTGCAGGCTGGTCTTAATGGCTTCTTATTACCGAGCCCTGGTGTCTAAATTCCTTAATGGAGGGATTCCACCTAAGTTGGGCTTCACCCCTCACCTTGGGAAGGCAAAGGCCCCAGACAAGGCCTCAAACAAGCTTGTTTCTGCCTATGCCTGGGGCAATTGCTGCCTGAGAAGCCCTGCCTCTGTATCCAAAGGCAGTCAAGCCTTTGTAGAAACACAGCTACAAAAATCTCCGTTTCTTTTTCCATCAGCCCTGCCCCCTTTGCACCGGGGCAAAAATCAGCAACCTCCACTTTAACCAGATTCACCTGAGCTGGGGGCCTTTCTTTAGTTGTCAGAATTTGTTAATTCCACAGTTGGTGTTTGGTTATTCTCAGCCCCTGCTGCTGGTATAGTCTCTTTCCTTTCCCCTCTGGGAAGCAGCCTATTGGGGAGGAGCGCTGGCTGCCACAGCTTAGGGAACTCAAGGGATGGGGCGGCTCGCAGCCGGTCCAGTTTGTCCAGACTGGGGTACGTTGTGTGTCAGGTCACTGATGTGGTCCCAGGAGTTGTTCTGTATGGTTTCTGGTTAGTTAGTAACTGTTCTGGAGGACGAACTAAATCCCACACCTTGCTAAGCTACCATCTTGGCCGCCTCTCCTAACATTACTTTTGATGCTTTTCCTTTCTAGCACCATACCAAAGTATATAACAGTCCAGGCATTTATAATTATCTATATGGTTACCTTTATCACAGGTCTTTGTTTCTTTCTACTACTTCTATTCACTGTATGGTGTCCTTTACTTTCATTGTGAAGAACAACTTTTAGTGTTGCTTGTAGAGCAAGTCTAGTAGTGATGAACTCCCTCTGTTTTGCTGATTTGGGAATGTCCTCATTCTCACTTATCTTGAAAGACAATCTCTTTGGAGATAAAATCCTTGGTTGGCAATTGTTTTCTTTCAGCAGTTTAAATGTTTTGTTCCACTGCCTTCTTGCCATGGTGTCTGAAGATAAATCAGTACTTATTGGGACTCCCTTGCCCATCCATGTTCTTTTTCTCTTGCAGTGTTCAGAACTTGTTCTTTATCCTTGGTATTTAACAATCTGACCACAATGTGTCTGAGTATGGTTCTTGAGGTGATCCTGTTGGGGGTTCACTAGGCTTCTTAAATGTGCACATTCATGTCTATTGTTAAATTTGGTACGTTTTCTCCCTTTATTTCTTTGAATATTCTTTTTTGCCCCTTCTCTTTTTTCTCCTTCTAGGACTCCCACAATGCAAATACTGGTAAGCTTGATAGTGTCCCGCAAGTTTCTGAAGTTCTGTTCACTTTAAAAAAAGTATTCTTATTTCTTTCTGCTCTTCAGTCTGAATCATTTCAATTGTCTTCTCTTCAGGTTGACTTTCTTCTGCCAGTTCCAACCTCTGTTGAAATTCACTGGGGAATTTTTCATTTCAGTTACTGTGGTCTTCAACTGCCATATTTCTATTTGTTTCCTTAAAAAAAAATTCTCTCGAGATGCTCATATTTTGTATTCATTGTTTTTCTGATATCCTTCAGTTCTTTCTTTTTTTTCATTATGTCCTTGAGTGTACTGAAGATCATTTTTTAAAAGTCTTTGCTTGGTAAATTCAAAGTTTGGTCTTCCTAACTTGATAGTTTCTGGATTTTTATCTTGTTTCTTTGGATGGACCATCATTTTCTGTTTCTTTGTTTTGGAATCTTTTGTTGTGCACTGTACATGTTAACATGTTAAAGTGTTAACTCTGCATTTTAGTCCCTCAGCTGTTGGCTCCATAAGTTTGTATCCAGCTACTGAGTTGACAAAGCTGAGTGCCAGAAGCTAACAAAAACAAACCAATACAACGAACACCTTTTATGTCTCTACAAATTAGCTCTGCTGTGTCTGGTTTCTCTTTCAGAGTTTAGTCCTCTTATCAAGAGCACTCCAAGGTGAATGTAAAATGCAGGATACTCAATGTCTTAAGTCTTTTCTGAGCCTGCTTCTGATCCTGGACTTGTATATGCTTAAGGCCTTATGAATTCTTTCATTTATAGGAATTCAAATGCCCCATCTACTCCCCATGAAACAGACCTTCTCTCCCTCCTGGGTACTTCAATATGACTTAAAGCAGGTATTCCTTTGCCCCAGGCCACTTCGACTTAATTGTTTCTTACACTGCTTTATAGATACACGCAATCTGCTTCTGCCTGCAGGGCAAATCTTGGGAGGGTGAGCCAGAGAAGAGTTTCCTAGTTCAGTCTTTCAGGCTGCCACCTGATAAGACTGGGACCCCAGTAAGTTTCTCCCTCTGGAACAGGGCCAGAGACCCACAATGACAGAACAGGTTGGATTCATGCTGTGCTGGGGAGGGGCCAGCAAGGGTGCCATGAATTTCTCCTAACATTTAAAAATAAATATTTTTATTGAAACTTTAGAACATTGCATCACTCCAGAAAAATAAAAAGAAAAAAAACTCATACATCCCATAACCCTTACCCCTTCTTCTCACTGACCACTAGTATTTCAATCTACCCAATTTATTTTACCCCTTATCCTCCCTATTATTTATTTTTTATCCATATATATATATTTTTAACTCATTCATCCATACCTTGGATAAAGGAAGCATTAGGCACAAGGTTTTCAAAATCACACAGATTGTAAAAGCTATATAGTTATACCATCATCTTCAAGAATCAAAGCTACTGGAACACAGTTCAACAGTTTCAGGTACTTCCCTCCAGGGACTCCAATGTACATAAACTATAAAGGGATATCTATATAATGCACAAGAACAACATTCAGGATAACTTCTTGACTCTTTAAAATCTCTCAGCTACTGTAACTTTATTTTGTCTCATTTCTCTCTTCCCCCTTTTGGTCAAGAAGGCTTTTTCAATCCCATGATGCCAGGTTCTGGCTCATCCCCAGGAGTCATGTCCCACATTACTAGGGAGATTTATACTCCTCAGAGTCATGTCTCATGTAGGGATGATGGCAGTGAGTTCATCTGCCAAGCTGGCTGAGAGAGAGAGCACATCTGAGCAACAAAAAAGATTCTCTGGGAGTGACACTTAGGCGTAATTCAAGTTGGCTTAGCTTCTCCTTTGCAAGAGTAAGTTTCATAGGGGTGAACCCCACGATTGAGGGCTCAGCCAATTGAACTGGTTGTCTCCACTGTTTGTAAAAATATCAGGAATTCCCCAGATATTTTTTCCTTTCTCCCCAATCCCACAAGGGCACTTTGCAAATACTTCTTTATCCTCTGCCCATATACTCTGGGATGTATTGGGGTATCACACTAACCTGGACAAACCAGTAAGATCACATGCTCTATTCAAGATTACATGTAATTATGGTGTTTGAATAAACTGACCATCCAAGTTAAATTAGAAAATGTGCTACCCAAAATACAAATTTTGCACCAAATAAACATCTCTTTCTTAGTCTCACACAGGTGAAGTTTTAAAATGTGGACCATATCATCCTTTATCCTATATTCTGATTTACCTTAATCCTATCAAGATTAGTTTCATTTATATCTCAAATTGAAGTCTGATCACTTTTTTAACTTTTTAAACAGTTGTTGTATGGGTAATGCTGAGTTTCACAGGTTTAAAGCTCTAATTCTGAGTCTTAGGTGTCACATGATTACCCAAAGTTTCTCTCTTACCATTTTTAAAGCTGCGTTCTTGATCTGGCACTTTCCCAGTCAGTGCAACCCTTTAACTCTTTTCTGGAGTTTAGAGGAAGTTATTTTTGACAGTGGTTACTGCTCTCGAAAATCACTTGCAAGGAATTTCCTGAGGTTGTAATGAATATGTCCTCTTTCAGAGAGGCATACTGTTTGCTTCTGCTAAGTTCCTGGGGTGTACTACTAGTCAGGGACCAATGTAAATCAAATTCACTCTTTCAGAGTCCCTGGCCTACCCCATGGTAGGCATAAACAGGAGGTAAATCTGCAAGAGGTCTGCGGCCACAACTTCTCAGGGAAGTGTTTCCCACCTTATCTCTTTTTCTTCATCTGGTCTGTCTACTGCCATGACAGCTTTTTCTAAAGTCCCTGGAATTTGGAGGAAGGGGAGCTGGTTTAGTTCTGGTTCAACTTTACTCTGGTGGTATACTTCTTCCGGGTCCCTACTTATGTGTGGAGCAACTTCTCTAAGACTTCACAACGTCCGCACAACCTGGGCCTTGACTTCTATTACCCTGGCTCTCTGAGTTGATGAAGCAAAGTCCAATCTATGTTTTGGCAAATGTCCTAAAGGTAAAATTGGTTTTAGAGCTCTGATTATTACTGTCTTCTCTGAGTTCAGGCTTTTTGTTTCAAATTTAACCTGGCAGTTCCTTTATTATCCTTTCACCTTTTCAAATACTTTTAAGGTGACTTTTAAAATCCAGACTTTCTTGTTGTTGTTAGTGGAGGGTAGATCCAAACAACCTGGCCTGTCTGCCAATTTCTTTACTGTGGGCAAATAAGCTGTGCTGTATCAAATGAACAAATCTCAGCTTCTAAAACTACCTAGTCCTTTTAACAGCAAACTATCTTTTGGCTATAATATTTTAATGAAAATTAAAATGTGTTAACTGTAACTATATAATAGTTTGTCCAGCACCACATCCATGTGAACATTTTAGAAATATCAACCACTGACAGACACGTACAATGAAATTTCCTCCTGATGAAAATTTATAGACTCTAATATTTCAGTTTCCCCTTTTGAAACACTTGAATTAGCTGGTATTATTAGAAAACAAATAATTTTCCACAGAAATAAATTTTCCAAAAAATTAATCTAGTTCTAGCCTTTTAAACTGTCCAAACTTACTTGTGCTTGAAAATTTGTGATAGGATTACATTTTACCTTGAGTTCTTAAATAAAGAATTTTAAATATATTTCTTATATTCTGATGACTCATGGAAGTCAAAAACATTATTATACTATGTTTTAATATTCTGATAGATTTAGAGGCTTATAAAAGCAGGCAGAACTATGTGTGTTTACATTCATCTCCAACTGTACCCTCTTTGTTCCTTACCTATTCCCCCACAATCCCATCTACTGGTTTAGCATTTCCGAGCACACTTTTTCTTTCTCTGGTTCCCTTATACTTATGTTTTTCCTCATGCCTATTTATCCAATTTATTCCTGATAGTGATGTGTTCTGTTTAAGGAACAACTGTTCACTTGTCAGTATGTTCCCATTTCCACTTTTTGTCTTAAAGAAATGAAAAAGGAATTAAACACTAATATTTCTGACATAGGATTTAAATGAAAAGCATCCTAATATTTAGACCCAGTCACCATGAGCACAAAAATCTACTTTATAATATAACTGTATTCTGAACTTCTTATTCAGAGCACAGATGATATAAAGTTACAGGTAAACACTTGACAAAAAGGGCTGGAGGTGTGATCAAGGCAGGCCATACCCCTAGAAGGCAGTAGAGTCTTGGTACTATCAAGGGTTTGCTTAATTAGCTGATCAAAAAGAACTTAAAATGAAGTATAAGATGCATCCAGCAGATGGTCCTTCTTACAACAAATCCACTCTTACATTCTAAATACCACCTAAACCTCAGCCTCTCAATCCCTCATTTGATGGACAGTGACCATAGAAAATAAAACAAAAGTACTCTTCCCCCTACCCATGGCTACTAAATGCACCAAAACCTGAAAGTTAAAACCACTCCACACTAACTTAAGAGTTAAAACAAAACAGATTTCAGGCTGTGTGCTAAACCGCTAAACCCAAACATACATTTCTTCCTTTTTCCATTATTTTCTAGTGTCTCCATTTCTTTCCCACTTCATGAATACTATTATTGTAAGGAGGTATGCAGGTTCAAAAGCTTTGTGTATCTTTTTGTTTTTTAAAAGCTTTGTGTCAAACCAGAAATTCACATAAAACCAAAGTCTGAGTTTGATTTTCTTCCTGTTAAAATAACATGGACATCAGAACAATATCCTTGATAAAATCCTTGGCCTTTTCCTCTTTTATTTGAGAAGACAAGTCTTCTCACAGTTAAGGGAAAATTATTACAAATAATTTGTTCTTTCACCTTCTATAAGTAAGATGCTGAAATAATTTAACCTATTGCATAGGAGGTGTTTGGGAAGTATTACAGTGGTTAAAAGGGATTTTTCTATCCTGTTAGCTGGTTAAAGTTGTATAGGTAAAATATTATTCACATATTTAGAGACTGTATAAAATTCTTAAAAATTTGATAATGTTCTCACTGTCCATGTTATATGCTGATACTAATCTGCATGATGTTAAGCAATGGTATGGTATTGTCAGTCATGGTTTAGGTTATTCTTAAAATGCTACAGATCATAGAAACAGCCAAATTGTCAGTTGCATTGCTTTTTTTGCTCTAAAACTTTTTTTAAAAGTATGTGTTTCCCCTCTCTACATGGGACATGACTCCCAGGGGTGTAAACCTTCCTGGCAATGTGGAAAAGATCCTAGAAGGAGATGGGACTCAAAATCAAGGGATTGAGACAATCTTCTTGACCGAAATGGGGAAGAGAGAAATGAGACAAAATAAAGTTTCAGTGGCTGAGAGATTTCAAACAGAATCGAGAGGTTATCTTGGAGGTTATTCTTATGCATTATATAGATATCACTTTTTTAGTTAAAGCATAATAGAGAGGCTGGAGGGAAGTGCCTGAAAATGCAGAGCTGTGTTCCAGTAGCCATGTTTCTTGAAGATAATTGTATAATGATAAAGCTTTTGCAAAGTGACTTTGTGATTGTGAAAACTTTGTGTCTGATGCTCCTTTTATCTACCTTATGAACAGATGAGTAAAATATATGGATTAAAAATAAATAAATAATAGGGGGAACAAATGTTAAAATAAATTCAGTAGATTGAAATACTAGTGATCAATGAAAGAGTGTATTAAGGGGTATAGAAAAAAATAGGGGAAACAAAGGCTAAAATATATTGGGTAGATGGAAATATTAGCAGTCAATGAGAGGGAGGGATAAGGGATATGGTATGTATGAATTTTTTCTTTTTTTCTTTTTATTTCTTTTTCTGAATTAATGCAAATGTTCTAAGAAATGATCATGATGATGAATAAGCAACCATGTGATGATATTGTGAGTTATTGATTATATACCAAGAGTGGAATGATCATATGGTAAGAATGTTCATGTTTGTATGTTGTTATGCTTAAAGAAAATAAAAAAATTAAAAAAAAGTATATGTGGTCAGCTATAGGATGGAGCTCTATCTTGTAATAAGGAAAAACTTTAAAAGAAAAACAGGATAAATATATATATTTTATTTTATCTGTTAATTAACATAACTTTGATAAATGTGTAAAAGTGAAAGAGAACAAAACCTCTGCTATGGCTTCTTAATATAAAACAATTGTCTGATGTTATTTCTGAGAGAAGCTACATTTAAAAATGCTTATAAAAATTAAAGTTCAGATTGTAATCATAAAAACAAAACAACAGATTTTTCAGAATTCTATCCACACTATGGAAGTTATAACATGTAAAGTACTGTTCTACAACTCAATGTACTATCAGCAACAATAAAATTTGTAAACTTTAGCCCAAGAAGATCATTTTTGCCAATGACAACACAAGTAATATGAATTGCAATTTGAATTCGAATGGTTTAATAGCAGGATATAAAGCAATATTACTTTCCTGAGGCAATAGTGATGCTTCCTAAGTTATTAAAATGAAGTACCTTTCACACTTGAGGGAGTCAACTCTCAGTGTTAGTAAAGCTAAAAATTCAGGACAGAACTTTTCAATTTGTGGAAGTGATAATCAGCTTTATACGGAAAGGGCCAAGTTATCAAGAGAAAGGGCACTCTTCTACTATCTCCTACTGAGATAAATTTAGAGGCTTATAATATATTACTTCATTCTTGAGAGAACCAGCCCCTGGCCTTCAAGAACTGGCCTGCCACATACACATAGGTACAGGCTGGTACTCACACCTAGGTCATGGTGTTCTCTGCTTGGACATGATCTCATAGAACACTAACATATTTATTTAATATAATGGTAATTATATTTTAAAACCATAGTTAAAATTTTAATACTTATTACCTATTTGTATATTTACACATCTGTACATAGCTAAATGCATATATAAGGGTATATTAATAAATCCTTACTACAAATTGTGACACGAGTAATGAAATAAAATGAGAACTTGAGTCTTTTAAAATATAAATTGACTGATTTATACTTAGATTAGATGAGGTCCCTTTTGTCATCAAATTAATCTGTTAATTCCTTGGTGCTGTCTGACATACTCATATCATTTTTGAAAAGATTTCTTATGTTAGAAAAAGAGTTAGGTTCCTAAAAACTATTGCTGTGTGTTTATATAATGTTGCGTATAATGATTTCTTATCTGTGGATACTTTTGACTTATACCTTATCTAACACTACTGCTGGTTTTGCTTTTTCTGAATCCAGAATAATAAAACTGTTACGAAGTCATTTATGCCTAAACTATATTTGGTTTTCCAAAATGGTCATTAGGTTACAAGGATCTGCTTCTTTACTCTATAAATGGAAGGACTATAGGAATAATTAGCTTTTTAAGAAAAATTCTCCAAATTTTACTGAATTCTAAACTGCTATAAAAATTCTTGTTTAGCAAACACAGGATCACATTTTTACTAGATTAATTTTACATGTATATAAAAAAGCACATAATATGCTAACATAAGTATCTTTCAAGGAATGTGTATTTTTCAAGTTAAAAGAAATACACTCATGTTTGAGCACAAAGATACAATAATTTTCTACAACAAATTTTTCAAAATTTTCCCTTTTTGTTCATGAAAGGTCTGGATAGGATCTAGGAGTACTGAATCAGTTCCATGGGGATCATCATAGTTCTGTCGTTTGAATCTTTTGTTAGATACAACAGCCAAAACATATACCTATACATAAAAATAAACATATATTCTAAGAGTTATAAAAATGATAGTAAAATTCGTTATAACTTCAGATGATTTAGTTTTTGGTCTCTATGAAAATAATGGTTTTGCCATGCTGTACAAATTCTTCAACTGACAAAAAACGATGACTACTTTTCATCTAGTGCCTAATCCCATGAACTCTTATTGCTTTCCCCTTCACATATTATCATCATTATGGTAACACTCTAAACCCAGTCCTCCTCCTCCTTTTGCCTGAAGGAGAATTCCATGGCTGCTTAACCTCCATTGAGGAATTATCCATGTCTAACACCAACCTTCTACAGACACCCTTATATCTCTGACTTACGGTTATTTTTCTCTTTGGAGCAATGAACATTGTCTCAAACTGAAAGTGTTGATGACTGTACAACTAAGTGAGGATAATGTGAGACATGTTTACTTGAAACATTATCCATAATGCCTAATGGATGGAAGTGGCTGAAGGATACATTGACTGAGAAGTAGAATGGCAAACTGTGGTATATACGTATGATGGAATATTGTGCAGCTACAGAAAGGAACGAAGTGATGAGGCATGCAATGAGGTAAATGAAACAGGGATATTATGTGATATGAAATAAACCAGAAACAAAAGTACAAATATTGAATTGTCTCTCTTAGAAAATGCTTATAAGAAAATTGGGACCTAGATTGTAAGCTCTTATAGCAGTCACATTTACAGGAACTGTAAATGTTATTTCTAGATTTTGAGATGCTGCGCTATACATGTATAACCTGGTAAATCCCTGGAACTTTGGCTACCTGTGTGACACCTAAGACTCAGAGTTGGAGTACTGCAGTTCTGAAAGTCAGCACTGCTACATAAAACAACTTTTAAAGAAACCAAAAGAGCAATCAGGCTTCAATTAGAGATAAGAATGAAGCTGACCTGGTCAGGACTAAGGTTAATCAGAATACAGGGGTAAGGATGACATTGTCTGTATTTTAGAACTTCACCTATTGTATGAGTTCAAAGGAAGAGAGACTTGTTTTGCCCAAAACCTAAATTTTCTATAGCACAAAATCTAACTAAACATGTCTGGATACCTCATTTAAATAACCCAAACATGTGGACCCCAGAATGGGAATAAGGACTTGTGTAATTCTGCAGAGCTTAATGTAATACCTACATACATCCTAGAGTATATTCAGCAGATAATTAAAAAGTATTAGCAAAGTCTCTTGAGGGACTCAAGGAAAAAATATGGAACTATTAAACTTTCCCAATAGGTAAACCCATGATACTATCTCAAACACAGGGACTCCCAAAATGAATAGGCCAAGCTCTTGATCTTGAGGCTTGCTCTTATGAAACTTATTTCAGAGTAGCAGAGAAACTAAGCCTACCTAATTATGCCTAAGAGTTACTTTCAGAAAACCTCTTTTGTTGCTCAGACATGGTCTCTCTCTTTAAGCCCAACTCTGCAAGAAAAATCATTATCCTCACCCTTACACAGAATATGACATCCAGGGGTGAAAGTCTCCCTGGCAATGAGGGATATGACTCCCAGGGATAAACCTGGCCCTGACACCATGAGATTCACAATGCCTTCCTGACCAAAAGGGAGAAAAGAAATGGAACAAAATAAGGGTATCAGTGGCTAAGAGAGTTCAGAGTTGAGAGAATATTCTGGAGGTCACTCTTACGCAAGCTTCAGCTAGATATTGCTAATTACTATGGTTTGCCAAACCCCAACCAAAACCATTCCTGTTAACCCTAAAGAACACCTAGGGCTCTGTGCTGGTTTGAAAGGATTTATGTATCCCAGAAGGCTATGTTCTAATCCTAATCAATCTTGTGAGAGTAATGGTTTCTTCTAATCCCTATTCAGCACTATAGGCTGGAAACTTGATTAGGTTATCTCCAATGAGATGTAACTCAATCAGTTGTGGGAATTAAACTTGATTAGACGGAGACATGTCTCCACCCATTCAGTGCAGATCTTGAGTAGTTTACTGGAATCCTTTAAAAGAGGAAGCATTTTGGAGAAAGCTTGAGAAGGGCATAGCCATGAGAAGCAAGAGTCTACCAGGCAGTGACCTTTGGAGATGAAGAAACAAAACACCTCTGGGGGAGCTTCATGAAGCAAGAGGCCTGGATAGGAAGCTAGAAGACATTACCATGTTCGCACATGCCTTTCCAGCTGAGAGGGAAACTCTGAACTTCATCAGCCTTCTTGAACCAAGGTACTTTTCCCTGATGCCTTAGATTGGACATTTTTATAGCCTTGCTTTAATTGGGACATTTTTATGGACTTAGAACTGTAAACTTGAAACTTACTAAATTCACCCTTTTGAAAAGCCATTCCATTTCTGGTATATCGCATTCCAGTAGCTAGCAAACTAGAACAGGCTCCATCTGAGATTCTACAAAGGTTTCACTCACTAAGATTACTTTCCAGACATCTACAGCCTCCAGGTGGGTTCTTAGGCCAGAGGGGACAGCCTCTACAAGAACATCAGCTAGTTCTATCCCCTTATCCTATATTGTTGACATCCTGTTTCAACATGGAAAAGTTAGAATGGGCATAGCCCAAATACCCCTGAAGATTGGGAGGTGGATCAAAGGAGAAGGCAGAGTTGAAACAGAGAAGACAGGATTTAACAAATGAGTATGACTCTCAATCATTACACTGGTATTTCGTAGAAGGAAAAACTTGTAATTGTGGAACTTTAACTCATACCAAACTTTAAAATCTGCTGTATAACTACTTGTTACAATGTACTTTGAAATTTATTGCTTTTTTGTATATGTTATATTTCACAATAAAAATGTTTTTTTAAAAAACATAATTAATAAGAAAAAATTAAAAGCACCAAAGCCCCTTTAGATACTTCCAACGAGGCTATGAGTATGTTCTGATTAGTATTCATTCTCAGATGGAGCAAGGCTTTTTTTGTTGTTGAAGAGTTATGGCCGTGATGGTAGGAAAAAAAGATTACTTGATTTTGTATCCCTGACTGGGGCAACCCTACACTGCTTCTCCAGTAAGAAGACTACATGTTATACTAATATTGTTATTAAAGAACTCTCTAAGCATTATCTTTTACTTGGACTCACCATTGTCTTTCTCACCCACAAACTTTCAAAAAACATAAAGAGAACAAATGGAATTCTAAAGTATAATTACCAAAGAACTTGAAAACTGCTCGAACTTCCACAGTCCAAAGTATTTCCAGAAGCCTTAATGACAATAAGATAAATCTCTAGGACCCACACATTATCTCCTCATGCGTTACTATCAGGCTGCCTTTTACATTTGGGAATTCTCCTTTAAATCTTAGATTCTATTCCTATTATAAGCTGTTATGACTGAGTACTACAAGAGATCCATATAATGCCTCCAGCTTTACCACTAATAGGTATGAACTGCATTTCAAAAAGATTCACATAAGAAGCCTCTTAATGATTTAAAATCTGGAGTTGGGTCTTCTGAAAAAGACATAAAAGAAAAATTGGCCTTGAGTATCAGTGAAAGTACCTTATCAGATATCGTTAGCACCTGATTATTAAAACTCCAAAATGCTGATCTTTGGATTTATGTTTCCCAACTTAAAACACATACACTACATCTTCCTGACTATTAAGAAGCCTGAGGGATTCTTCAGAAGATACTGATTTCAAAAGTAGATAGCTTCCACCCAAGATGATGAAACAAAATTAATTTTCTGATTCTTCAATATTCTTTTCTGTCCCTTTGCTTTACTACTAATCTTGTCAATTACAACTAATAAGATAGTTTATCTTCATTTTAATATTTTTAAACCCCTAAAATCTCCTTCTGCTACTTAAGGAAAATAAAATTTTTATATATTTTTTCCCAGATCAGAGCTACTGCTCTCAATTTAACAGATCACTGGATTTATTATTCCTCATTTGACTTGGTTGACAAAAACTGAATTACTGCTCCTTTAAACACTTCAGATTTCCTTCTATTGGGGCCCTCTGATATTGAGGTTTCCCTCACATCATTAATCCCAATGCTCAATCTTGTAAAAATTGGTCCCTGACCTCACATCATTGAAATGCTTCTGCTGAAGTCATTACAATCCAATCTGTAAGACCTAATTAGAAAAATACTAATAACGGACTATTTTCAGCATGAGTCAGTCTGCTCTCCCTGGAGACACTTCTGCCTGCTTTGTAGGAACTGTTCAATTCCACTCAAGGAGTATGTCCATTTTAAAGGGACACAAAATTGGCTAATTCCTGTTGTGAGATAAGATACTTATACTCTCACCACTAGTGTATTACTACTTATTCTGGACATTAGGTTTCTACCTGCCTGCTGCCACAACTTGTCCTGTGTATCTGGGGTGACTGTGAGAGATTTTCAGATCTTAAACTACCATCCCAATTACAGATATGTTCCTGGTGTCCTCTGGCTAGAATGCACTGACTTACTTAGTAGATAGGTACTAATATTGTTATTTTATGGTTATGGACCTCAAGTGAAGTTAAGTAACTTGTTCAAAGTCACATATCTATTAAGTGTCAGAAATGAAAGTAGGCTCCTAATATGTCAGACTCCAAGGTCTGAACTTTTAACCATTATACTATATTGCTTCTTCATATTAACAATAATACAATTCCAGCTTTCTCCCATTATTACCCTAGCTGTCCACTGCAACAAGTTTATATATTCACAACTGCCAATGAAAAACTGTAAAATTATTTCTTAATACCTTAACTGCTGCCCATAAAGATTTTATTGTGTGCTTGTCTATGTGTACTAATGGCAGAGATTTTAGTCTTAAAAACATTCAATTTCTCTGTTGGTACAGTGGATGACTTTATCTACAACTATTATATCTGTCTTTGGTGTATATAGATAACTGAATACCTCAAGATAAATAATAAAGCCATACCATGAAGACCATCTTACTTATAAAAGGTTTTGTTAAACTTTCCAGAAATTGATGGACTATTCTTTTGAGTAACTAAGACCCAACCTAATATAGCAGTCTTTTCTCCCCCTCTATATTTGCTTTTTAAATTACTTTTATTTGTCCCAAATTGGGAGTGTTTGATTTTACAACCTTCTGCTGGGAAACTGGCCACAAAGGGAACTTAAATATAACAAGCAAAATCCTATTTGATTTCATGGCTAATCAAATAATTGTTATTATAGAACTTCATAATGAATATATTAAAGATTACATTCTCAGTCCCTAGAATAATTACCTCTTAAGTATCTTTAAAAAATTAGTAAGTGAAATCAAGTATTCTTTACCATCACATCTTTGTTTTCTCCCTCCCACATATACTGACTGCGTATTCCATCCATCAACACACTCTTTTTTTGTATAGTCTCGTTTTAGTCTATAGATTGATTTACAGTTAAGATACATTTGTTAAGTATAAATGCATGTAATACAAAAGCAAGAGGAAAAAAAATCCCCTCTTGGATTATTTGATCACACAATATTCAGATCAGAGAAGCTGTTCCTATGTCAACTTTGTATAGTCTATATTTATAATATACAATAACATTTATGTGAATGAAAGGTTTATTCTACTTACATTCTTTCTCTATTTAATTAGTTAGTGAGATTCTAAATGCAAAATGTGAACTGATTAGATATACTGGAGTGGCAAAAAATGGACTACTTCATATGTCTAGTTAGCAAGATATTTAGTTAGACTGATATTTAGATTTCTAAGTTCTCAGAATAATGACTAAAATAGTAATTGTTCATTTAGCAGCTTATTATTCACAAGGTACCAAGGTGTCTTCAGGATTAAAGACTCTAGTATTTAACAAAAAGTTGGTCATACCAAGAAATAGCTATGATTTCTTGCCAAATATTTTATTAGATGTGTGGATGCTTGAATTCTTTAAAAGTATCTTGACCCAAATTTAGGAATATCATCGACAGTGGGTAATTCCTGGTTCTCCAATCTTTTAGAGAAATCCTCTTTATTATTATTTGCAGGTTTTTCTCCTCTCTGTTTCCAACAATGAACATAGATCTTTCCAAAGGATGAGTCCTTTGGTTTTGGCTCTTATGTATATATTTCTCATGGAGATTCAATCTGCCACTGCTAAAATAAAAACACCCAGTTAGCAATCTTTAGTTTTGATCTCATCAACCCCGCATTTTGAATAGTGTTATGGCATGATATTGCTTGATCACTGAATTGACCTTTCTGACTTCCTTTTTTTGGGGGGGGGGTGTGTGTGTGTGTCAGGGGATAGTAGTATTTTAATATTAAATTAATATGTAAAAATTCAGAACATATTTAAAATATTTATGTTTGTAAGTTTGTCATTTCATAAAAATTCTGTTTCCTTCAGACTCGAGATACTCTCTGGAAGATAGACACTTTTTTCTTGCTGATTGGGAGAAAGTTTTGACCTTGAAAAGTAGAGTTAGGTTGCTATAGAAATTGGTAATTCTGCCATTCTTGTACTCTTGCTCAGATTAAGTTTTCAATTATTATGAGGTTTGATCAATATATTGGCATAGTATGTCTTTCTAGAGGTGAAGCAATTTTCGAAGTGTATAATACATGCTATTTGAATGGCTAAATGATATAAGGTTTTGAAGGTAACCTCGATGACTAATAAGGAAAGTTTAATCCTTAAAAATATATCAAATACTAGTTTTAAACAGAAACTAAAATTATCTAAGTTATAAATGGCAAAATATAGAATTTTTATAGTGAAGCAATATGATTAAATGACTTTTACATCAATAAACAATGAAGAAGAGTTCTTTGCTTCCTTGATAGTGAAGATTTGAAAGAACTGAAATTGAAGTCTATTATAATTTTCTCTCATATTTAGGTCTGGGATGGCGAAAAAGTTATATTGAAATACAAGAAAAAAGTGACATAGAATGCTAAATCAGAATTTAAAAAAAACTTATATATTTTTCTTTCTATTTCAATAATTAGAAAAAAAAGAAGCCAGAATATATTATTTTATTCAACCTATGTATGTTGATGTCTATGTTATCAGTTAGATTTTACTATTAAAATAACCATATATTTTGTGACTTATTCTTTTTTTTCCAGGTGAATATCCTGCTACAACAATACCATTTGTTGAACGTTTTTTTTTTTTGGAGTGCATGGGCTAGGAATCAAAACAGGGTGTCCCACATGACAGGCGGGAATTCTACCACTGAACTACATGTGCATCCCAAAGTTACCATTTTTTATTTTTATTTTTTGGCATGGGCAAGCTCTGGGAATTGAACCTGGGTTTCCAGCATGGCAGATGAGAATTCTGTCACTGAGCCACCTTTGCACTGCCCTGTTGCCATTATTTTTGAGAGCAAATAAGAAAGAAAAAGTAACTGCAAGAAACACATGGATTTCGGAAAAAATGAGACATGAAAAATTGTGACCAGGAATCAATGACTATAATAATAAAATGCTATCATTATTTTCCTGGTTATCCGGAGTACTTTGATCTCCTCCTATCCCTTAATCCACATACTCAGTATCACCAGGTAGTACTGATTTTTCCTTTACAAAAAGTCTCTTAATATCCATTTTCTTTTTAGTTCTCCTCTAAGCCTCTCCATTCATACTGAAACAACTGTATTGCAAATGGTTTCTGAGCCTCTTGTCTCTGTCTAGCCTCTTGTCTCATACCAAAAGCAAATAAATTTTCCTAACATACCTATACATGTTTTATTTTTTATTCCCTTTAAAGTAGGCTTGCTTCCCTTACTACCACTAGGATAAAATCCATATTTACTTGGCCTAGCTATGGCAGACACCGCTAACTGCATACCAGAATCTAATATCCTCTAATTTTGTTTGAGGAGGTTATATACCAAACTGGTATACATGTCTTCCCAGGTTCCCTTACAGCTAAGAAAGACCAGGTGACGTGATCTGGCAGAAGTCTTACAAGGATTTCTGGGAAGAGTTGTACTTTCATGATAAAGCCCTGTCCCTTTTTAGAATGAGAGTCTGAAGATGAAGTAAGTATTTTGTAACCATGACACCGTAAGCATATGGATGAAACTGACAAAGTGAGAATAGTGAATTATAAAAAAGGAGCCTGGACCAATGATTACACTGGCCAGCCACTTTACCTATTTTTGGAAATTTTATGTGATAAAAGTAAATCCTTTTTGGTTTAAACCACTCTAGAAGAGATTCTGTTAAATGCAATTTAATGCAATCTTAACTGACACTAGTATATTTTAGGCTCTTCACAATTTGCTCTCAAGTGTTCTTTTTGTCTTATTTCCCATTACTCCCCACACTTTCAGATACCTGTGCTTTATTTACATTATTCTGCACTGAACTGACTGCTTACCAAACATGCAATGACCTTCCATACCTTTATGCTTTTGCTCTTATACATGCTTTTTTTTTTCATCTTAACAAAAACTCCATTCCCTCATCTGGGCAAATTCCTATTTACTGAGTCAGACCTATCATATAAAGCTCAAATATGCAGTGTTAACTTGTTTTTTCTTTGTGAACCATTAACACTTTGTTCATACCTCTAGCCTAAGACTTCTAATATTTCATTGTAATCATTTATTTACACATTTGCTTTGTCCAACTAGACTCTTAACTCCTCAGCTACAGGGACTGTATCTTTTTCATACTGCATCTGCATTGTTTGGCATATGGTAAGTTTTCAATGAGTATTTTAATAAAAAGGATTAACTGGATTTTTTTAAACGGCTGCTTTTTTACATTTTTTACATTGAAAGCGAGTCACGATCTGTACCTTCTGCTTTTGTCCCATCAGATATTGTTCAACTATATTCTTTCTTTCCCAATTCAGAATTAAAAAAAAAAATTATAATGCTAATAGCATTTTAAAAAATTCAGTTATCACGTTTGGTATCTAACAGGCACTTAAAAATGTTTGCTAAATTGACTTTATAGTATTATGAAAAACACAGAAGACATTATACCTATGGAGGAAGACTGTGGACTAATCAGAAGGTCCTCTTGAACTTGCTCACTTCCCGGCACTGTCTGCTGATCACTCAGGGAACTCTGAGATGCACTGACAGGCTGGGACACTTCCTCATGGACTTCCTCATCACTTAATCTTTCTACTTTGACCCGGACATCTTCTTCAGTGCTCAGTGGCAAGCTAGTTTTTGTGCTTTCACAAGTCACATAATCAGTTACTCTTCTACCTGGCTCAGATGGGCCAGGTAATTCTAAAGTCCGGGTATTTTCCGTCTGCTTAACCTTTTCAGGCTGAATCCTTCTATCAATTCCAAAAGGAAAAGTCCAGGGAAAAGCTAAAGAAGAATCAACTGGTTGATTTCTATTTTCCGAGTAGGGAGCTGAAGAATTCAATACCTGGGGAGAACTTGTTTGTGTGCTACATTTTACGGGACTTTCAGGAGACATAACTATGTAGCTTTTGCGCTTTCTCCGGGACTCTCGGCAAACAGGAATGGTTCTTTCTACCACACTGCACTCTGAAGACACTGGAGAAATGCTTCCATCTCGAGAAGTAAAATTGCAGTTGGAATTATTTTCTTGTCCAGCATCTAGGCCTTTTTCTGGTTGGCTATTGGGTGTATTCCATAAAATGCTTGATTTCATGAACTCCGAGCAGGTGCTAGCAACACTAAACATTTGCATGTAGCTGGCAGCAGCAAGAACATCAATAATATTTTCTGTGTTAATTGACAGAGTGGCTGTGTAAGCATATTCTAAAAGGGGTATAAAGCCAGTCACCGTAACATGATGTAAATCTAACACATTCTTGTTCTCATCCTCAGCTTGGCCCACAAGCTTGGTGCGAAAGAAATCACTGCAAGCTGCTAGAACCACCTTATGTGCCCGGAATATTTTGTCCTGGACACGTATAGTGATATCACAAAAATGTCCATCATTTCGCAGCATATTTAGCTTTCCAAGCATTTCCTGGCTGTGGGAAGAGGAGCTATGAGTAAATGTTTTCACACCCATCTTCTTCTTCCTCTTCTACAGTGCTCTTCAAGGATGCAAATGAACCAGAAGTATCCTAAAAAAACACATAAAATAAAGCATTAATTGATAGTTTTAGTAGTTAAAATGGAAAGTGATTTAGATTGTTTTCAGGTGGCCACTGAACTAAATAAAATAGCTGAAAGATGGTAGTGAGGGAAAATTCAAGGTAGAAAACATACTAAAATATATTCTCCTTACTTGTCTCCCAAACCATGCAATCAGGAGTCTGTGAGCTCATTTTTTTTTCGTATGCTGTGTGATGGGGGGCCACATTTCATTCTTTTCCATGTGAATATCCTGTTATTGCAAAACCATTTGTTGAAAATTTTTTTTTTGGAGTGCATGGGCTGGAAATCCAATTTGGGTCTCCCACATGTCAGGTGAGAGTTCTACCACTGAACTAACTACCCATGCACCCTCAGCTCATGGTTTTAAAGAGCTGCACAGTATGAATAATAATAGTTTTTTAATTCTGAACAATAATAGTTTTAAAATAATGACAGAGTACTCTCTATGTGCCCAACACTGTTTTAAATGCTTCCCCTTTGATAATTTATTTAATCACTATGGTATCCCTGTCAGATAGGTACATTATTTTCCCCCACTTAATAAAAAAGGGTTAAATACCAATAAAAGGTATGCTGCAGAGACTTCTAACAAAGTGCCTTGTGAAAGCAAAGAATGGAATGCTTAATTTTGAATATTCAAGGTAGAATAGGCAACATAAGGAGATATTATTTGGGCAGGACCTAATGAAAGTAGAACTGTGATGAATGCTATGATGTTGCTAAGTGCTCATCACTCTGCTGTACCACCTGGACAAGGCAGTACTGTACTGACAAATGGCTGTTAACTAGGACTGTAATATGTTCTAGATGGGACCATGCACTGGGCAATGTCAGTACAAACATGAAAAAACCTAGGTAGTTTGAAGCTGTATGTACTCCAGAAAAACATGTTCTCTCTCTCTCTCTTTTTTTTAATAGGACAAATACTGAATTCTCACTAATTGAACTAACATTAATGAGGGTTTTTTGTTGTTGTTGTTGTTGTTTTGTTTTGTTTTATTGCATGAGCAGGCACTGGGAATCAAACCCAGATCTCTGGCATGACACACAAGAACTCTTCCTGCTGAGCCAGCATGGCCTGCCTGAAAAACATGTACTTATATTCCTGTTGGTTTGAGTCCACTGTAAGTAGGACATTTTGATGAAATTACTTCAGTCAGGATGGGACTTAATCCTATTACTGGAGTCCTTTATAAATGGAGTGAAATTCAGACAGAGAGAAAGCCACAGGAAGCAAGAGGCTGGACACTAATGGAATTTGGAAAAGAAGGGCAAACAGGAGACACCTTCATGTGCCTTGCCATGTGACAGAAGAGCCATGGCTTGCTGGCAGCCAACCCCAGAGTCCCAGTCAGCCTTTGGGAAGAAAGCATTACTCTGATGACACCTTGATTTGGACATTCTTTAAGCCTCAAAACCGTGAGCAAATAAATTCCCATCGTTTAACCTGACCTATTTCATGGTATTTGCTTCAGCAGCCCAGGAAACTAAAACATCATCCATTACATAAGCATTTCATGAAATGTTCTATACAAGTAAAGGAATATGGGGAGGGAAAAAGAAAAAAGAGAAACAACAACAACAAGTAAACATTTCAAGCTGAATAAATAAAAACAGGCCACTGAATATTCTAACCTGGTAGATAAAATGATCAGTCTGGGACTGTGCCCTGTCTGATACCACAGTGGAAAAGTTAAAAGGCAAAAAGTACTGTGCTAAGATAGACAAAGTCACTGAAATACTTATTTTGATTATAATGAGAGACACAAGTTAAAATATAAATCTGCTCCTCATATCCTTCCCCAAGACAAGTAATCATAAGGAGACACAAGGCAGCTAGGACTGGCTAACATATTTTAATATATTTGCTGATTTATCTATCAGAGCAATGTGAGGGAGAGGAACAAAATGGAAAGGCTACATATAAAGGTTTTTTTGTTCCATTTGCTTCTTCTACCTGCAGAATGTGTTTAATTTGACTGGGATTGAGTGATTCAGTGAAGAAAGATGTCTTCAGAGTAAGTGACACAATATACATGAACAAAGGTATGAAATTAAGTCACATATTTGGAGGATATGCAATGGGGTGTTAAAAGGGAACCATCTCAATCTCGGTTTCAGGGGAGGTCCCACACAACTTCCAGTGAGATACAGGTTGCCTAGGCAAGGAGATAGTGGAAAACTACTTTCAATCTTGAGTTACACCCACCCAACCTTCAACCTTCTAAGAATAAAGATTATAAAAAAAATTTTTGGTGAGAATGATTAGTGTGTTATGAGTCCCAAACCCTGTTCTGCATCTTCCTACTCCTGCAAGGGAAAGGAGTTCCAGGTCTATAGCAAATGTGGGCTATATTTGAAAAAAATCTAAAGGGCGAGTCTGATCTAAACATTGGCCAAGACTAGAACAGAGAACAGGGTTAAGAGCACAGACTCTGAATCCAGGATGCTACGCATCCTGGTTTTGCCATTTATAGCTTTGGGACCTTAGGCAAGTCACTTAAACTCTCTGCACATAGTTTCTTCTATGAAGAACGTACTTCATAGAGTTCTGAGGATTATATGATCTAATACATGTAAAGTGCTTAGAATAGTGCCTGGCAGGTAATAAATGTTATATAAACATTAGTAACTGCTGCTGCTTCTAGCCAGCAACTAGTCAGCAATGGGAAGAAGTAAAAGGGCAAAGTTAGGAGAAGGAAAAAGAAAGAAAACAGAAGCCAACCAAACCCTACTACTTCACTGAAGCTTATAGTAGGCTTGAGTTAGAAAAGGAAGAAAAGTTTTACTCTGGATAGTTTATTAGTTCTTGGACAGATTAATTTTATTTCCCAAAAGTGAACAGAAAAGTTAAGACTTGTCCTCCAGGTAGGTGGGAAGAACTAACCCCTCAAATGAAATTTAATGGAGAGTGGAAAACAAAAATAAAGATAGATTATGAGCACATCCTGCAAGCGTACTTATTCTATGTAATGTTTACAAATACACAATACAAAGTCTGATAGAGCTGGGAACAGAGGATGAGAGGCTTGAAAGAAAGATTAGGATTAGATGGTGTAATGGCTTGTAAGACACATGTCTGTGGAAAATTAGTCCCATGATGTGCTCCAATAAAAAAATCACATGGAGAAATATATTTTGGAAATACTGCAAAATCACATAATGCAGCAAAACTATGAAAGGATGAAATTAAACTACTGGAAAAAGTCTTAACATAATGCTGAACAATTCAGAACACTGAGAAGAGAACTTGAAATTTTATAAATTAATGCTGTTAAAAACATTTCTCAGAGCAGTGAGAAGAGGTGAGAATGACCCCCAGACCAACCAAAGCCCATGTGCCACTGTATCCCCACATCCAGGGCCTATGCTCCACTGCTGCTGCCACCAAGCCCAGAGAAAGGCTGAATGGGTTGCTAAAGGGGACAAAGCCAAGGTAAAAGATGAACCACAGAGAAGATCTGCAAGGTTATATGCTAAACCTGCTCCTCCGAAGCCAGAACCGGAGCCTAAAAAGGCCTTTGCAAAGAAGGGAGAGAAGGTACCCAAAGGGAAAAAGGGGAAAGCTGATACTGGCAAGGATGGGAATTACCCTGCAGAAAATGGAGATCCCCAAACAGACCAGGCATAGAAAGCCAAAAGTGCTGGAGATGCCAAGAGAAGTGTGAGCATTTTTGATAACTCTGTACTTCTGGTGACTATACAGTTTGAAATACAACTTTTAATCAAGTTTTATAAAAATGAAGAATTTTGGGCGGGCCATGGTGGCTCAGCAGACAGAGTTCTCATCTGCCATGTCAGAGACGCAGATTTGATTCCCAGTGCCTGCTCATGTGAAAAAAAAGAAGAATTTTGTTTTACTTTTTATTTTTTTTAAGCTATGTTGTTAGTACTTCATTGTTGTTTTTTGGGGAGGGGGCAAATGTGACTACCAGAATGTCTCCAAAGCTGGATTAATACAGGAGAAAACACTTCTCCCCTCTAGTTTTGAGAGACTTCATCTTTATTCCCAGGATATTGTATTCCCTGATGTTGATACACATAAGCCACCTTGGCACAAATGCCTTGTGAGGAAAAACTAAAATTCATTTTTATGTCCTCTCCTCCCTCTCAGCCTTCAACATCGACTTGACTTCCTTAAATCTGTTGGGGCCTAACCCCCCAAAATTACCAGAATGTCGGGCAACCTATATTTTCCAGTGATACTCCTGCGACAGTATCCCACAAAATAGGACCAGATCCTTGTTTAGACTATGGATCTTCAAACTGATAATTCTACCATTTTAATTTCATTTGCTCAAAGTCAGGGTCCATTAGTGAAAAGTTGTCAAACATCAAACAATTAGTTGATCCTAAATGTGAAACGTCAACCATCACTCTAAATTTTCCCTGTTCAGAGCATCAAAGGAATACTTCACTGAGTTTTATAGTGGCTTTCTGATTTTGGTGGTCTATTGAAGAAGGACTTGAGATTTAGATGGAGTAGCTATTAGCATGTAAAGTGAAGTGGCTACCTAAGATGAATAAGGAGAAAGTAATGAGATAGTTAACCTATTAATAACTTAGGAGGATGAAAAACCTGATATTTAGTAAGAATTTCCATGTTTAAATATTGACCTGCACCTCAAGATCAGATGCCAATTTCCCAAACTATGCAAATAAGGTTTTAATTATGTTAAAACTGGCAAGAGATTTCAATTCATTCTTACCCCATATTGTAATTAAAATCAAACAAGGACAGAAAAGAAGGGCAAGAAGGGGGACATACTAAGATTAAGATGCAGCTTAGAGGAATAATGAGGTCATTTATATGTGAAGTTGTATGTACTAGTTGGCTGTTTTCTATGTGCAGACAGAACACTAGTAGCTTCAAATGTTACCAAACATGAGAAGGATGATAATGCTCTCCTATTTTAAAGATCAGGAAAGTGAGGCTTAGAAATTTAATATGTTCAAGCTCATCATGTTCATGCCATACTGAGGAAGCACAACTTTATTTCAATAGTTATGGGTAGTGCCAAGATGGTGGATCAGCAACATGCACAATTTAGTTCGTTCTCCAGAACAACTACTAAATAACCAGGAACAGTACAGAACAGCTCCTGGGGCCACACCAGTGACCAGCAACACAGGTACCCCAGTCTGTACCAACTGGACCAGCTGTGAGTCCCCCAGAACTGTGAGTGCCCCAAGCCACGGCAGTTGGCAATCAACCCCCAAAGGTTGGTTCTGAGAGGGGAAAGGAAAGAGACTATACCAGCAGCAGGGGCTGAGAATAACCAAACACCAACTGTGGAATTAACAAATTCTGACAACTAAAGAAAGGCCCCCAGCTCAGGTGAATCTGGTTAAAGTGGAGGTCACTGATTTTTGCCCTGGTGCAAAGGGGGCAGGGCTGACGGAAAAAGAAACGGAGATTTTTGTAGCTGTGTTTCTACAAAGGCTTGACTGCCTTTGGATACAGAGGCAGGGCTTCTCAGGCAGCAATTGCCCCAGGCATAGGCAGAAACAAGCTTGTTTGAGGCCTTGTCTGGGGCCTTTGCCTTCCCAAGGTGAGGGGTGAAGCCCAACTTAGGTGGAATCCCTCCATTAAGGAATTTAGACACCAGGGCTTGGTAATAAGAAGCCATTAAGACCAGCCTACAACCTCTCCTCTGTCTCTGCCACGCCCCCAGAAAGGAGAGTCTGCCAAAATTGAAGATACCGTATCATCTTACACTGGCAGGACCTGTAGGCAGACAAGCGCCACGTACTGGGCAGGATAAGAAAAACAGAGTCCAGAGACTTCACAGGAAAGTCTTTCAACCTGCTGGGTCTCACCCTCAGGGAAAACTGATGCTGGTGACCCTTTCCTCCTGACAGGAGGCCAGTTTGGTCTGGGAAAATCCAGCTGGGGTCTATAATACCTGAGTAGACACTCCCAAGGTGTGAGGGGAAAGGCAGCATATAGGCAGGACAAGAAACGAGAAAACAAGAACTGAAAGTTTCTCCTCTGTTAAACAAAACCTAAGCTAGAGGTCCAGAAAAAGCTGAACTGAATGTCAGAGAGCAGACAGACAACAAATTCATCCAGCAAGAAAACCCTAGGTAAAAGAAGTGAAAACAATCTGCAGAATAAACTAATTAAGGTAATTAAATGCCTAGATGCCAGCAAAAAGTAACAAATCAATCTAGGAAAATTGAAGCTATGGCCCAGTCAAAGGAACAAACCAACAATTCAAATGAGATACAGGAGTTGAAACAATTAATTCAAAATGTGCAAACAGACATAGAAAACCTCATCAAAAATCAAATCAGTGACTTAAAGGAGGATATAAAGAAGACAAGAAATGAACAAAAAGAAGAAACTGCAAGTCTGAAAAAACAAATCACAGAACCTATGGGAATGAAAGGCACAGTAGAAGAGATGAAAAAAAAAACAATGGAAACCTACAATATTAGATTTCAAGAGGCAGAAGATAAGATTAGTAAACTGGAGGATGGAACATCTGAAATCCGACAAGTAAAAGAAAATATAGGAAAAAAAATGGAAAGATATGAGCAGGGACTCAGGGAATTGAATGACAATATGAAGCTCACGAATATACGTGTTGTGGGTGTCCCAGAAGGAGAAGAGAAGGGAAAAGGAGGAGAAAAACTAATGGAGGAAATTATCACTGAAAATTTTCCAACTCTTAGGAAGGACTTGAAATTACAGATCCAAGAAGTGCAGCGTACCCCCAAAGAGAATAGATCAAATAGACGTACTCCAAAACACTTACTAATCAGAATGTTAGAGGTCAAAGAGAAGGAGAGAATCTTGAAAGCAGCAAGAGAAAAGCAATCCATCACATACAAGGGAAGCCCAACAAAACTATGCGTAGATTTCTCAGCAGAAACCATGGAGGCGAGAAGACAGTGGGATGATATATTTAAATTACTAAAAGAGAAAAACTGCCAACCAAGAATTCTATATCCAGAAAAACTGTCCTTCAGAAATGAGGGAGAAATTAAAACATTTTCAGACAAGAAATCACTGAGAGAATTTGTGATCAAGAGACCAGCTCTGCAAAAAATACCAAAGGGAGCAACAGAGACAGATACCAAAAGACAGAAGAGAGAGGTGTGGAGAAGAGTGTAGAAAGGAAGACTATCAGTAAAGGTAAAAAGAAGGAAAATTAGATTTGACATATAAAATCCAAAAGGCAAAATGGTAGAAGGAAGTACTACCCGTACAGTAACAACACTAAATGTCAATGGATTAAACTCGCTAATCAAAAGACAGACTGGCAGAATGGATTAAAAAACAGGACCCATCTATATGCTGTCTACAGGAAACACATCGTAGATCCAAGGATAAACATAGGTTGAAGGTGAAAAGTTGGGAAAAGATATTTCATGAAAATAACAATCAGAAAAGAGCAGGCATAGTTGGATACCAATATCCAACAAATTAGACTTCAAATGTAAAACAGTTAAAAGAGAAAAAGAAGGGTACTATCTATTAATAAAATGAACAATTCAGCAAAAAGATATAACAATCATAAATATTTACGCACCGAGCCAGAGTGCTCCAAAATACACGAGGCAAACACTGAAAAGAGAAACCGACACATCCACCTTAATAGTTGGAGATTTCAATTCCCCACTCTCATCAGTAGACAGAACATGTAGACAGAGGATCAATAAAGAAACAGAGAATTTGAATAATACAATAAGTGAGCTAGACTTAACAGACATTTATAGAACATTACACCCCACAGCAGCAGGATACACCGTTTTCTCAAGTGCTCATGGATCATTCTCCAGGACAGACCATATGCTGGGTCACAAAGCAAGTCTCAATGAATTTAAAAAGATTGAAATCAACACTTTCTCAGGTCATAAAGGAATGATGTTGGAAATCAATAGTAGGCAGAGTGCCAGAAAATTCGCAAATACGTGGAGGTGCAACAACACACTCTTAAACAACCAGGGGGTCAAGGAAGAAATTACAAGAGAAATCAGTAAATATCTCGAGGCAAATGAAAATGAAAACACAGCATATCAAAACTTATGGGATGCAGCAAAGGCAGTGCTAAGAAGGAAATTTATTGCCCTAAATGCCCATATCAAAGAGAAGAAAGGGCAAAAATCAAGGGATTAACTGTCCACTTGGAAGCAGGAGAGAAGGAACAGCAAACTAACCCCAAAGCGAGCAAAAAGAAAGAAATAATGAAGATTAGAGCAGAAATGAAATTGAGAACATGAAAACAATTGAGAAAATCAACAAAACCAGAAGTTGGTTCTAGGAGAAAATCGACTGATAGACCCTAGCAAGATTGGCAAAAAGAAGAGAGAGGATGCAAATAAAGAAGATCAGAAATGGAAGAGGTGACATAACCACTGCCCCACAGAAATAAAGGAAGTAATGACAGGATGCTATGAACAACTTTATGCTAATAAATACAACAATGTAGATGAAATGGACAACTTTCTAGAAAGGCACGAACAACCAACTTCGACTTGAGAAGAAATAGAAGACCTCAACAAACCAATCACAAGTAAAGATATTGAATCAGGCATTAAGAAGATCCCTAAAAAGAAAAGTCCAGGACCAGATGGCTTCACATGTGAATTCTACCAAACATTCTGGAAAGAATTAGTACCAATCCTGCTCCAACTCTTCAAAAAAATTGAAGAGAAGGGAAAGCTACCTAACTCATTCTGCGAAGCCAACATCACCCTCATACCAAAGCCAGACAAAGATATTACAAAAAAAAGAAAACTACAGACCAATCTCTCTAATGAATATAGATGCAAAAATCCTCCACAAAATTCTAGCAAATCGAATCCAGCAACACATTAAAAGAATCATACATCATGACCAAGTAGCATTCATCCCAGATATGCAAGGATGGTTCAACATAAGAAAAGCAATTAATGTAATACACCATATCAACAAATCAAAGCAGAAAAACCACATGATCATCTCAATTGATGCAGAAAAGGTATTTGACAAAACTCAACATCGTTCCTGTTGAAAACACTTCAAAGGATAGGAATAAAAGGGAACTTCCTCAAAATGATTAAGGGAATATATGAAAAACCCACAGCTAACATCATCCTCAATGGAGGAAAACTGAAAACTTTATCCCTAAGATCAGGAACAAAACAAGGATGTCCACTATCACTACTGTTATTCAATATTGTGTTGGAAGTTCTAGCCAGAGCAATTAGACAAGAAAAAAGAAATACAAGGCATCAGAATTGGAAAGGAAGAAGTAAAACTCTCACTGTTTGCAGATGATATGATACTCTATGTCAAAAACCCTGAAAAATCCACAGCAAAACTACTAGAGCTAATAAATGAGTACAGCAAAGTGGTAGGTTACAAGATCAACACTCAAAAACCTGTAGTGTTTCTATACACTAGTAATGAACAATCTGAGGGGGAAATCAAGAAAAGAATTCCATTTAAAATTGCAACCAAAAGAATAACATATTTAGGAATAAATGTAACAAAAGAGACAAAAGGCCTATACAAAGAAAACTACAAGAAATTGTTAAAAGAAATCACAGAAGACCTAAATAGATGGAAGGGCATACCGTGTTCATGGGTTGGAAGACTAAATATAGTTAAGATGTCAATTCTACCTAAATTGATCTACAGATTCAATGCAATACCAATTAAAATCCCAAAAACTTACTTTTCAGAACTAGAAAAACCAACAACCAAGTTTATCTGGAAGAGCAGGGTGCCCTCAATAGCTAAAAGTATCCTGAGGGAAAAAAGGGAAGTTGGAGGTCTCACGCCACCTGACTTTAAGGCATGTTATGAAGCTGTGGTGGTCAAAACAGCATGGTACTGGCATAAAGATAGATATACTGACCAATGGATTACAACAGAGTGTTCAGACATAGACCCTCTCATCTATGGACAGTTGATCTTTGATAAGGCAATCAAGCCAACTCACCTGGGACAGAACGTTCTGTTCAATAAGTGGTGCCTAGAGAACTGGATATCCATATGCAAAAGAATGAAAGAGGACCCATATCTCACACCCTATACAAAAGTTAACTCAAAATGGATCAAAGACCTAAACATTAGGTCAAAGACCATAAAACTGTTAGAAGAAAATGTAGGGAAATATCTTATAAGTCTTATACTAGGAGGCGGTTTCCTAGGCCTTACACCCAAAGCAGGAACATTGAAGAAAGAAATAGATGGAAACTCCTCAAAATTAAACACTTTTGCGCAAAGAACTTCATCAAGAAAGTAAAAAGACAGTCTACACAATGGGAAACTGTATATCTGATACGATATATCTGATAAAGGTCTAGTATCCAGAATCTATAAAGAGATTGTTCAACTCAACAACAACAAGACAGCCAACCCAATTACAAAATGGGCAAAAGACTTGAACAGACACTTCTCAGAAGAGGAAATACAAATGGCCAAAAGGCACATGAAAAGATGCTCCACTTCCCTGGCTATTAAAGAAATGCAAATCAAAACCACAGTGAGATATCATCTCACACCCACCAGAATGGCAATTATCAATAAAACAGAAAACTTTTGAGAAGTCCTGGAGAGGATGTGGAGAAAGAGGCACATTTATCCACTGTTGGTGGGAATGTCAAATGGTACAACTGCTGTGGAAGGCAGTTTGGCGGTTCCTCAAAAAGCTAAATATAGAATTGCCATATGATGCAGCAATACCTTGCTAGGTATCTACTCAGAGGACATGAGGGCAAGGACACAAATGGACATTTGCACACCAATGTTTAAAGCAGCATTATTTACAACTGCAAAGAGATGAAAACAGCCAAAATGTTCATCAACAGATGAGTGGCTAAACAAACTGTGGTATACAGATACAATGGAATATTATGCAGCTGTAAGACAGAATAAAGTTATGAAGTATGTAACAGCATGGATGGACCTTAAGGACATTATGCTAAGTGAGATTAGCCAAAAACAAAAGGACAAATACTGTATGGTCTCACTGATATGAACTGACATTAGCGAATAAGCTTGGAGAATTTTGTTGGTAACAGAGACCATCAGAAGATAGAAATAGGGTAAGATACTGGGTAAATGGAGCTGAAGGGATACAGATTGTGCAACAGGACTGAATGTAAAAACTCAGAAATAGACAGCACAATACTACCTAACTGTAATACAGTTATGTTAAAACACTGAATGGAGCTGAATGTGAGAATGATAGAGGGAGGAGGGCTGGGGGCACAAATGAAATCAGAAAGAAAGATAGCCGATAAAGACTGAGATGGTATAATCTAGGAATGCCTAGAGTGTATAATGATAGTGAGTAAACGTACAAATTTTAAAAATGTTTTTGCATGAGGAAGAACAAAGGAATGTCATTACTGCAGGGTGCTGAAAATAGATGGTAATTAATATTTTAAAATTTTACCTTATGTGTGAGACTAAGCAAAAAATGTTTATTCGGTACAAAATTTATATTTTGACTAGTGCATTTCCTAATATAACTTAGGTAGACAGCTTAATTGAACACCATAAGTATATGGAACCTTTAGTAGGACACGAGATTTTGTTGGTTTGTCCAGAGTGATGCCCCGATAAATGCCAGAGTGATTTGAACAGTGAATAAAAAAGTATTTGCAAAGTTCCCTTCGGGGAATGGTGAGAATGGGGGAAAGTTCAACTTCCCCAAGTTGAATTCTTGATATTCTCACAAGCAGTATGGACAACCGAAGCTATAGGCTGAGCCCCCAATCTTGGGGTTCGTTCATATGAAACTTAACCCCACAAAGGATAGGTCAAGCCTACTTAAAATTAGGCCCAAGATTCACCCCCAAGAGAACCTCTTTTGCTGCTCAGATGTGGCCTCTATCTCCAGCCAACACAACAAGCAAACTCACCACCCTCCCCCGTCTGCGTGGGACATGACTCCCAGGGGTGTGGACCTTCCTGGCAACGTGGGACAGAAATCCTAGAATGAGCTGAGACTCAGCATCAATGGGTTGAGGAAACCCCTAGAATGAGCTGAGGCTCAGCATCAGTGGATTGAGAAAACCTCTACCAAAAGGGGAAAGAGTGAAATGAGACAAAATAAGTGTCAATGGCTGAGAGATTCCAAACAGAGTTGAGAGTTTTTCCTGGAGGTTATTCTTATACGTTAAATATATATCACCTTGTTAGTCAAGATGTAATGGAGAGGCTGGAGGGAAGTGCCTGAAAATGTTGAGCTGTGTTCCAGAAGCCATGTTTCTTGAAGAAGATTGTATAATGGTATAACTTTCAGTTTGATGTGTGATTGTGAAAACCTTGTGTCTGATGCTCCTCTTATCTACCTTATCAACAGATGAGTAAAACATATGGAATAAAGATGAATAATAGGGGGAACAAATGTTAAAACAAATTTAGTTTGAAATGCTAGTGATCAATGAAAGTGAGGGGTAAGGGGTACGGTATGTATAATCTTTTTCTTTCTGTTTTCATTTTATTCCTTTTTCTGAATAGATGCAAATGTTCCAAGAAATGATCATGATGATGAATATGAAGTATGTGATGATACTGTGAATTACTGATTATATATGTAGAACGGAATGATGAAAATAGTAATGTTTGCATTTGCTTGGTGTTTTTTGGTATTTAAAAAAATAAAATTAAAAAAAATAGATATGGATAGCCTCTGGGGAGCAGTATAGTTGGATTCATGTTTGATAAAATTTAGCCTGGTGACAAAATAGAGAGCAAATTTTAGAGTGACTCTTACAACAGTACGTACAAGAATGAGACAGAATACAAGTGAATTAAGTTAGTTCCAGTGGGGATAGAGAAAATGTGTCTGAGAAATATGTAGGGGATAAAAGTATCAGGGCATGATTTTCTACTGGGGGTGGGGTGGCGCTGAGTGTGGATTACAGAGTTATGTAGTAGCTAGGAAAGAAGGGGAAGATCCATCATGTTTGACCTGAGATTTCCAACATGAGTGACTAAGGGGATGTTGTTTTCGCCAAATAAAGTAGGAAATGCAGAAGCAAGAGGTGGTTGGGTAGGGGTTAATGATAGAGGGACAGAAATACTTCTGTTTTAGGCATGTTGAGTTAGAGATACCTCCGAGAGGAAATCCAGGTATAAATTTATATATGAAGTTGCTCTTTCTAGTCTGAAATTCAGGGAAGAAGTTACAGCTGAACCTAAACACTGGATTTTACACGAGTCACTAATAAATCCCTTTCTTCTGGATTTGTTAGAGCTGAGGACTTCTAAAGAATGAATGCAGGGAGAAGCAGATATGCCAGTTGTGAGAAGCTCGGAGTAGGCAAAGGAAAAGGATTTTTTTAAAATGTTTTATAGCATCTAATTGATCTGCCCAGTATTTTAGCATAATAATATTGTGAATGGATAAATATATGTCATGAAATTTATGTCTGGTTTGGCTATACGAATTGCCCTTATCTATTCATCATCAATGCTTAAAAGTTGAAGAAACAGCTTCAGTTTGAATTTATAGTCCTGAATTTGAAATAAAAGCATTGATATGAACTCATGACACAGTTAATGGTCAGTAATGAATATCTGTAGCATCCATAGAGAGATGGCTGATTCATGTCTGGAACAGTAAATTTCCAATATAAGCTTGTAATCTCTTATAACAAAAGAAGCTATCAAAGATTACTAGGTGTGTGTCAAATGAAAATCATTTGAGTAGGTTCCATTGGTTCAAAATGGGACAAAAAACAAACGCAAATCTTTTTTATACAAAACTAATTTAAAAGATGCTACTTAACTAAGTAACTATTTTGAAAACTTTTTTAAAAGGGAAAGAACAAAGCATTTATTTTGCCTTTCTAACACAAATGATATCGCTAGGTAATCAAATAGAATGTAAAGGAGATTTCTCATTATGGAAATATTTCAGGTAAAATTTATGGAAATATTTCAGGTAATAACAGGAGAACGAATATCAGAATTTGAATATCACCATTTTGTAACCCACCCTAATGAATAGGCATTACTCATCAATGGTTGACTAAACTTCACAGAAAGAGAAAAAGGAGACATGGTCAACAAAGACTGAATTAAATTTGATTGAACCTCTATATCCAATTCCCAATTTACAGAAGTAGAGAGGTGAAAGGACCATGTTAAACTATACCACATGAATGCAAACAACAAAACCTAGAATGTGAGAAACTCTTAAGGAGTTTTTTCAACCAATAAACTGCAAGGAAAAAGAAGACAGAGGGTGAACTTACAGACTGAAGGATTTTATGAACCAATCACATTGTGTTGATGTGAAACATACTAAAGTTTAAAAAACAAATATTTATGAGATAATGAAACCTGTTTACTGACTGGCTATTTGATGATCTCAAGGAATTACTGATAACTTTTTCAATGTGACAATTTATGATTATGTATTTTAAAAAAGGTCTTACCTTTTAGAGAGACAAACTGAAATGTCTAAGGATAAAATGATATGGCGACTGATATGCACAACCTGCTGCCTCTCCCTGTGACCTACAGTAAACCCTGTGCTTGGGATGAAATGGGTCAGTCTAGTGCCTGAGATCGATGATGAATGTGGGCTGACTCCCTCCTTGGAGTGGTCTGTCATAAAACACAACCCTTAGGAGATAGTGGTCTACCGGCACATTCCTTACCCTTTTTATCTTGAACATATGTAAACATTTATGGAGACTGACTGGCTGTTTGTTTTATGGCACATGGCCAGCCCCACTGTTCTATCTGGACCTAGTGGGGATATACAGGTAAAAGAACCTAGCATGACAGGGTATGTGCAGACCATCTCCCTATGTAGGCTATGGGGGGAGACCTGCTATCCAAGGAGGACCAACATCTATCTACTAGTCAACCTGATTTAAAGGATATTATGTTGGGTAAAATGAGCAAGAAACTAAAGGAAAAATATTGAGGCCTCACTAATAGGGACTAAGTATAATGTGCAAACTCTGAGAATGGAATTCGACAGCATAGCTTACCAGGATAGAATGTGGGCAGAGATTGGGCAACTGATGATTAAGGAGTACAGAATGTTCAATAAGGCTTATTGTAAAGGTTCCTAGATTGTAAACACTTAGAGCAGTCACATCTATTCCTGAGTTTTAACTGTTTTTTCCTAAATTCTGAGATACAGAGCTCTTTGTGTATAACCTGGTCGTTCCCTGAAACTTTGGATATCTGTGTGATACCTGAGAATTAGAGTTAAATTAAAGTTAGCATACTGCAGCTCTGAAAGTTAGCATTGCTCCATACGGCAACTACTTTTTAAAGAATGATACTGACTGCATTAAATTTTTTTTAAATTTCTATTTTATTTATTGTTCTTCTTTTTGTTGTTGATTTATACTTTTAAAATTATTATATATATATATATATAGGGTTCTGTTTGAGCCCAAAGAAAGGATGCTTATTTGGTACAAAATCTATATTTTCTATAGCACACTTTCTAATTTAACTATTTGGTCAGTTTATTCAAACACCATAACTACATGGAACTGTGAATATGGCATGAGAACTTGGCTTGTATTGGTTGGTGTAATGCCCCAATACATCCCAGAGTAATCTGGACAGAAGATGAAAAAGGATTTGCAAAGTCCCCTGGAGGAGCTGGGGAAAAAATATGATACTATTAAACTTCCCCACCTCGGTAATTCCTGGTATTCTCGCAAATATTAGGAACTCCCAATTTAATATGCCAAGTCCTCAATCTTAGGACTTGCCCTTTTGAAACTTATTCCTGCACAGGAGAGCTAAGCCTACTTAAAATTATGCCTAAGAATCACCTCCCACAGAACCTCTTTTGTTGCTCAGATATGGCCTCTCTCTCTTTTTTTTTTTTTTACATGGGCAGGCACCGGGAATCGAACCTAAGGGGGAAAAGAAATGTAAATAAGTTTCAATGTCTAAGAGATATCAAATAGAGTCAAGAAGTCACTCTGGAGATCATCCTTGTGCATTATATAGATATTCCTTTTTAGTTTTTAATATTAGAATAGCTAGAAGGAAAGACCTGAAATCCAGTAGCCTTGATTCTTGATGATGACTGCATAACCATATAGTTTTTATGGTATGACTGTGTGATTGTGAAAACCTTATAATCTTGCAACTGACACTCCCTTTATCCAGTGTATGGCCAGATGAGTAATAAAATAAAGACAAAAATAAACAAACAAATAAATAATGGGAGGATAAGGGGTTTGGAATGTTTTGGGTGTTTTTTTTAATCTTTATTTTTGGAGTAATGAAAATGTTCTAAAATTGATTGTAGTGATGAATGCAACTATACGATGAGATTGTGAGCCACTGATTGTATATTTTGGATGGATCATATGGTGTCTGACTATATCTCAACAAAATTGCATTAAAAATACTAATATATATATATATATATATATATATATATACTAGAGGCATACAACAGCAGATTTGAACAGGCAGAAGAAAGGCTCAGCAAACAAGGAAACAGGAATTCAAAATCTTAAAGAGAGGAGAATAGATTGGGAAAATAACGGAAACACTGAGCAGGCTCTCACAGAATTGAATGACAGCACAAAGTGTACAAACATACACATCAGGGGTATTCCAAAACGAGAAAGGAAAAGGGGCAGAAACAATATTTGATGAAATAATGGCCAAATGTAGGAAGTACCTTCAAGAACTTGTGGTAGGCAGTGGTTTCTGAGACTTTACACCCAAAGCATGAGGAACAAAAGAAAAAAAACAGATTAATGGGACCTCCTCAAAAGTGAATACTTTTGTGCTTCAAAGGACTTTATTAAGAAGGTGAAAGGCAGCCTAATCAAAGGGAGAAAGCATTTGGAAATCACATATGACAGTTTAAAAAATTTTTTTAAGCATAACAACACACAAACACGAACATTCTCACCATATGATCATTCCATTCATGGTATATAATCAATAACACAATATTATCACATAGTTGTATATTCATCACTATGATCATTTCTTAGAACATTTGCTTCAATTCAGAAAAAGACATAAAAAGAAAAAAGAAAAAAACTCATACATACCATATCCCTTACCCCTCCCTCTCATTGACTGCTAGTATTTCCATCTACCCAATATATTTTAGCCTTTGTTTCCCCTATTTTTTTCTATACCCCTTACTACTTCCTTTCATTGATCACTAGCAACTCAATCTACTAAATTTATCTTAACAATTGTTCCCCCCATTATTTATTTTTAATCCATATTTTACTCATCTTTCCGTATCGTAGATAAAAGGAGCATCAGACACAAGGTTTTCGCAATCACACAATCTACTGCGAAAGCTATATCATTATACAATCATCTTCAAGAAATACGGCTACTGGAACACAACTCTACATTTTCAGACACTTCCCTCCAGGCTCTTCAATATAGCTTAACTAAAAAGGTGATATGTATATAATGAGTAAGAATAACCTCCAGGATAACTTCTCGACTCTAAATCTCTTAGCCATTGACACTTTATTTTGTCTCATTTCTCTCTTCCCCCTTTTGGTTAAGCACGTTTTCTCAATCCCTCGATGCTGAGTCCCAGCTCATTCTAGGACTTCTGTCCCATGTTGCCAGGAAGGTTTACACCCCTGGGTGTCATGTCCCACGTAGAGAAGGTGAGGGGATTGAGATTACTTGTCTTGAACATATAACAGTTTAATATCTAGAACATATAAAGAAATCCTACAATTCAATAATAAAAAGACAATCCAATTAAAAATGGGCAAAAAGAGTTAAATAGATAGTTTTTCCTATGAGGAAATACAAGTGGCTCCAAAGAGGAAATACAAGCACTAACTATTAAGGAAATGCAAATCAAAGTGACAATGAAATATCATTTTGCTCCTACTAGAAGAGCCACTATTAATAAAACAGAAAACTTCAAATGTGGGAGAGGATGGTGTGGAAGATAGTTTGGTGATTCCTCAGGAAGCTAAGTATAGAATTGCCATATGAACCAGCAATCCCACTACTAGGTATAAAACTCAGAAGACCTGAAAGCAGGGATTCAAACTGACTTCTGCAGACCAATATTCAAAGTGGCATTATTCATAGTTGCCAAAAGATGGAAACAAATCAAGTATCATCAACTGATGAAGGGGTAAATAAAATGTACAAACATACAATAGAACATTATTCAGCTGTGAGAAGAAATGAAGTTCTGATGTATGTGACAAGATGGGAGAACATTATGCTGAGTGAAATAAGCCACACATAAAAGGGCAAATTTTGTATGATCTCACTAATATGAACTAATTATAATGAGTACACTCATGGAGTTAATAGCTAGAATATAAATTACCAGGAGACAGAATGAGAGAAAGAATGGGGAACTGATACTTAATTTGTACAGTTTTTAATAAAGATGATTGTAAATATTTGAAAATTATATATATGATGGTATAGCATATTATCCTGAGTGTAATTAACAATGCTAAACTGTGCATATGTCTATGTGTCTGTGGTTGAAAGGGGAAGTTTAGGGTCGTGTATGCAACTAGAGAAAAGCTAGAAGATGAAACACAAGACTGTATAACATAGTGAATCCTGATGTGGGCAATGAATGTGGTTAATAATAACAATATAAGAAAGTTTTTTAATGAATTGGAACAAATGTATGTCACTGTTACAAGGTGTTAATAATAGGGTGGTATATGGGAAAAAATATATCTAATGTAAACCACAGACTATAGTTAACAGCAATATTTTAATATTCTTTCCTCAGCTGTAATAAAGGTACAACACCAATGCTAAGTGTCAATAATAGGTGGGTAGAACGGATATGGGGATTTTCTTTTTGGAGCAATGAAAATGTTCTAAGATTGATGTAGTGATGAAAACAAACTGTGATTAAACCAAGAGCCATTGATTGTACACTCTGGATGGATTATATTGCGTGTGACTAAAACTGCTTAAAATATATAAATATATTTAGAGACTCAAACAAGTATTTTGCAATAAACAGCTAAGAAAGAGAGAAAAGAAAAAGAAAAATGAAGCTACAGAAGACCACAGTGAGTCCTAAAATTGGGAGAGAGGGCTTAGGTGCTTAATTATGGAAAGTCAGTTTTTATACACACTCCCAAGCTAGAAAAAAATCTAATGCTTTCTCAAAACTGTAATCTATAAAGAAAAATCCACAGAGGAAAATATAAATAGGAATATTTGACTAAACATAAAAAAAAACCTGAAAGTGAAATTGACTTCCAACATGAAAATGTGAGGAATGTTCACTCATCTGCTCACCAGTTAAACTGGTGAAAACTACTAGAAAAAAAAAGGCAAAATAAAACAAAAACCCAAACATTTAAAGCCTCTGACAATGGACCTAAAGGTAAACAGCAAATAAAAAAGTACTGAGTATGTGGCATTTTACTTCCTCACACCCTTCACATTCTTAGCCCAACAAAGCTGAGTCGTGTAGAAGCCTCCAGAACAGACTGCTGCAGTTATGAACACAGATGGGGCTCTCTCTCCTTCCAGTGCCTAGTTAGGAATGTTTGCGTTTGTTTGGTGTTTTTTGGTATTTTCAAAAAAAATTTAAAAATTAAAAAAAAGTATATATATAAAAAAAAACAGACGGACAACTCCTAATCTCTTCTCAAAGGAACTGACTTCATTTGCAGTGGAGCATGGAGCGGTTCATGCCTAAGGGCACTCTGAGGAACAGTGTAGGTTGTAGTGAAAGGCAAATAGGAGACTCAAGACAGGCTAAATTATAAACTAGTTAGTTTATAGGAGAGCATTGGGGAATAAGACAGCTGGAAGAAATGATCCTAGGGGCAGAACAAATAAACACTGGCCTCAGAATTTATTTACTTGGGCTAATTTGTAGGTAAATTATGTCCCAGGACAATGTTAAAACTAATAAAGCAATCAGCTGACAATTAGAGGCGTTCAACAGCTGAGTGTTGTCAGGGAAAGAAAGATAGGAAGAGAGTCTATCAAAAGCACTGTCATCCTAGCATGAGTGTAGGCATATCCAGGCAACAGAAACTGTTCAGTGAGTGACAAGATGGCAGACTCATCAGAAACAGACTTCAAATAGTCATTTAAACAGGGTCCCAGAACTTAAGGAAGCCATGATTAAATAAGTGAAAGAAGGGAGGATGACAATGTTGCATCAAATAGCAAATTTCAATAGATAAAAATCATAAGAACTGAAAATTCTGGAGTGGAAAAGTATAATAACTGAAACGAACAATTCAACAGAGGGGGCTCAGTAGTAGACTTGAACTGCCAAAAGAAAGAATAAGCAAACTTGAAGATGGACTGATAAGAGACCATGCAAACCAAAGAACAGAAAAATAAAAAGCCTCAGAGAAATGTGAGACCATTAAGTGGCAATAAGAGAAAGAAACTTAACAGAACAGAAAAAAAAAAATCTGAAGAAATAATGGCTGAAAATGTCACAATTTTATTGAAATACAATATCCTATGCATCTAGGAAGGTGAACAAATTCTAAGTAGGATTAACACAGAGATCCACAAACAGATCACAGTAAAAATGCAGCAAGTCAAAATTAAGGAGACAATTCTGAAAGCAGTAAGAGAAATATGACTTGTTACTTAAAAGGGAATCCCAATAAGATTAACAACTAATTCTCAGCAAAAACAGGGGAGGCCAGGAGGCAATGCGATAACACATGTCAAATGCTCAAGGAAAAACAATCAATCAATAAGCCTATACTCAGCCAAAGTTATCTTTTAGGAATGAAGGTAAATAAAGATTTTTCAGATAAGCAATAACAATTGAGAGAACTTATTGCTAGATGACCTGACTTTTAAGAAATACTAAAAGAAGTTCTTCAATCTGAAAGCAAGTGACCCCAGATGGCAACTAACTCTAACGCACAAAAATAAAGAACACCAATAAAAGTAATTATGTATTATAAAACACTATATAAATGCTTATTTCCCTTTTTTTTCCTTAACTAACTTAAAAACCAATTGTATAAGATAATATGTATATAATGTAATGTTGGGCCTATAAAATATAGAAATGTAGTACATGTGACATACATTTGACAAGAATAGCACAAGGGAAGAATCTGGTGCAAAGCTGTACTGGGCTAAGGAACTAACTACAGATGGTAAAGTTATGATTAGAGCAATGTATTGTTGGGTTTATAACATTAATAGATGTAGTATGCATAAAAATAACACCATAAAAGAAGGAATAGAGTTGTATAGGGTTAACATTCCCATGTACCACTGCAATTAAGCTAGCATAAATACGAAACATTCTGTTAAATTAAAATATATATGGTAAATCCTAGAGCAACCACTAAAAGGTAACTCAAAAATAATGAAAAATAAAGACATTAAAATGCTTCATAAGGGAATATTCACTTAATGCAAAAGAAAGCAGTAAAGGAGGAATAGAGGAAAAAAGACTAGACATACAAAACAAAAATTAAAATGACATATATCCAACCATATAAAAATATTAAGTGTGAATTGATATAAGAATCCAATCAAAAGGCAGAGAATGTCACACTGGATAGAGAATGTGTTCCACATCAAAAGGTCCTACTTATAATGGGTTCACACCAACAAGAACTGATTAAAGACTTGTGCTTTAATGGAGTACATACAGCTACAAACCACCACAACAGATACCACAAACAGGTATTTGTTCAAGATATCTAAGATATCATTGTCAAAGCCAAAGTCCTAAAGATTTTCCCCTATGTTTTCCTCTAAGAGTTTTATGGATTTTACTCTGATTGACATAATAGAGGCAAAAATCATTACATTTCTGATATGGTTCTGAATATCAAAATATTTAAGGAAATATTTCAGACAATTATACTATAAATGAGGAAGGGTAAAGAGAGTTAAGTCCTCTACACTTCACTCAAAATAGTAAAATGTTGACAACTGTAGACTGTGATAAGTCATAAATATGTAATATAATACCTAAAGCAAATTAGAGAGAAATTCACTCAAAAACACTATGGATGAATCAAAACAGAATGCTAAAAATATTACAAGTAGTCCACAGGAAGGCAGGAAAAAGGAAACAGAAAACAAAAAATAAAATGGCAGGTTAAATTTTCTATATACATTAATTAAAAGATAGAAATTGGCAAAGTGGATGAAAACACAAACAAACATGAGCCAACCATATCTTGTCTAAAACTTTACTTCAAACACTATGACATAGGTAGACTGAAAGTAAAGGCATGAAAAAATAGAACTGCACTGTCCAATATATTAGCTACTAGCCACCTGTGGGTACTTAATATAAATAAGCAGTTTCATTTTATTGGTGATATGCTCTTATCATCTGCTTAAAACAAAAAATTCTCTAAAACTCTTATTTGTTCATTCAATAACATTTGGTTTCAAATACTCCATTTAAATAGGAAAGCAAGGAGTATTCATAAATTCACATAATCTGCAGGCAGAGTACCTTCTAATACTTAAACCATTTCACTGATACTGCTCCAATAAGATAATACCATGAAATACTTATCTGAATTTTTTAATGGGTAAGCGTGGCTACCTACCACTTTACACTACTCAATTTAAACTAATTTCTTTCTCTTCAAGTAGGCAATTATAATTTGCATTTTAATTTATTTATTTGGTCATGACACACATAGATGATGTGCATATGTGTGACACACTTCCATGGGCAAGGTCAAATTTTGACAAATCTCTAAAGAACTGCAGGGAACAAGACACAAATAGCATCACAGTCTTTTACTTTGGCATGCCTTTCCCAAAAGAATTTTACAAAGTCTGCAAGTAAGAAACAAATTTATCCATTTAAATATATTAATATTTTCTCATTTTTATCTAAAGAAATAAATATGATTAATCTCATTCTTAAAAATTAAGCTTAATTTCACAGTGAAAAAGAAAATTGATTTTTTCTCCTAGTTCTGTACTCAGATGATGATACTGAGCAAGCAAATATGTAGATTAAAATTTTCACAAATTTAACATTAGAATGCATGGAATTTACAGAATCATAAACTACTGCATGTGATACAACTATAGATTTTATTTCCATGCATCATTCTTGTTTATAAGGAAATGTGGATGAACAACTCTCAGAGTTTTTACTCATCCTTGTCTTATTAAAATCTTATCCACTGATAAAGCACAAACACTTCAATAATTTTTATTGCCACACCACTAACGGTGCTTAAATGGTTCTTTACAAAAGGTTGTGGGTGTTAAGCTATGAAAGCCCAATTCCTAAAGCTCCAGCTTTAATTCACAACTGATCAAGAAACAGCAATCACAAAACTTCTGATGAGGTCAGCTCCTTGAAGGACCCTGACTAAACATGATCAAATGCTGGAAATCAGCAAAGAATATTCAGACAACTATGGAAGAACATCTTGCTTTGATAATATAGTTGATAGTATGTTAAATATTCCTAAAGGAACCATATGCCAGAATGTGGTGTATGCCTCTGGGACTGAAGTTTTCATTCTCTAGTCTACAAATCTAATTCATGGCTTCAACATTATCTTAAGAAGTTAAAGAGATAAGGATGAAGGATGATGGAATGGACTGAAAAGAGGCACTCTCTCTTCAGATCTATTTCAGAGATATAACTGTTACTTCTAAATTCTGAGATACTGAGCTATTTGTACATAACCTGGTTATTCCCTGAAACTCTGGGTATTTATGTGGCACCCAAGGCTCAGAGTTAAGAGCAGTGAAGCTATGAAAGTTGTATTACCCCATTCAGGACTGTGCAAAAAGCTAAAAAAATGATCAGACTTCAACTAGAGATACGAATGAAACTGATATGGACAGCACTAAGGTAAATCAGAATATTGGATAAGCCATGATATGGCCCATATTCTCAAACTTTCTGTGCGAGACCAAAGGAGAGATGTTTATTTGGTACAAAATTTATAATTGGGTAGCATGTTATCTAATTTAACTTGAACACCATAATTACATGGAATCTTGAATAGGGCATGAGACTTTGTTGGTTTGAGTGGGTTAGTGGGCACCCTGATATATTCCAGAGTAATTTTGGCAAGAATAGAAAAGTATTTGCAGGATGTGCAAGGGTAGTTCAGTGGTAGAATTCTTACCTGGGGGAGACCTGGGTTCGATTCTTGGTCCACACACTTACAAACAAAAAAAACAAACAAATAAGCAAAGCAAACAACTGAAAAACAAACAAACAAAAACTGAACAAATGGTGCTGCAATAATGGAATACTTACATGGAAAAAATAATGAAATGTGACCCCAACATACAGCATGCAAGAAAAATGTATTTGCAAAGTTCCCTTGCGGGACTGGGGAGAAAGGAGGAAATATTAAAATTTCCTATCTGGGGAATTTCTGATCTTCTCAGAAGCAGTGGGGACAACCAAGTCAATAAGCTGAGCTCTCAATCTTGGGACTCACTCCTATGATGCTTATTCCCGCAAAGGAGAAGCTAAACCTACTAATAACTACGCCAAAGAGTCACCCCCACAGAACCTCTTTTGTTGCTCAGTTGTGGCCTCTCTAAGCCAACTTGGCAGGTGAACTCATTGTCCTACCCCCCATGTGGGACCTGATTCCTGGGGATGAGCTGGGACCTGCCATTATGGGAACGAGAGAGCCTTACTGACCAAGGGGGAAGAGCAAAATGACGCAAAAAAGGGCTCAGTTGGCTGAGAGATTTCAAACACAGTCGAGAGTTACCCTGAAGGTTGTTCTTCTGCCTTATATAGATATTCCTTTTTAGTTTATGGTGTATCAGAGAGACTAGAGGGAAGTACTTGAAGCTGTTGGACTGTGTTCCAATAGCCTCGATTCTGAAGAAGACTATACCTATATAGCTTTTATACTGTGATTGTGTGATTGTGAAAACCTTGTATTTGATGCTCCTTTTATCCAGGGTATAGACAGATGAATAAAAAAAAGATATTAAATAAATAATTAATAGGGAAAGATAAAGGGTAAAAACTGGATAGACTGAAATACTGTGGGTTAATAAGAGGAAAGGTAAGGGGTATAGGAGGAATGAGCTCTATTTTTATTTTTCTCTAGTGATTCTAAAAATGATCACAGTGAAGAATACATAACTATGTGACGAAAAAAATAAAGTATTCAGTGAAGTCACCAAAAAAAAAAGGAAAAAAAGGAAAAAAAAGAAACTTATTAGCCCAAATTTTCCAAATGAACCATATATACCACACATCATAACTAGTCCTCAATTCCTACTAAGGTTTCTAATTCTAGATCTGTCTTAGACACAGTTTAGTATCCCTGCTCCTTTGAAATACAGAAGATCACTGTAATGATAAATACATTGGTACTTTGACACATTTTACGCATTAATCAAAGGAGTTAAAGTCTTCTCCTAGAACCCAAAATCCAATAACAGATTTTTTTCACCTAGTGTATAATTAAGCTTTGTTCAAGAAATCACCATACTTAATTCAGTTATCAGTTAATATATTAACATATCTTGGAGGAAGCACTTACACTTGGAAGTATAAGGGCTTTAAGGTTCAGATAGACCTGGATTTTAATCATGGCTGATATGTTGAACTGGATGGCCTTAAACAAGGTGAGCTTCCTCAGGACTGCTGCAAGGATGAAATGGGAGGAGTGTATAGAAAAGTCCTCAGTGCAGAGTCTAGCACACTGTACACATAAATATAGGATTGTACTGAGCAACAGATGAGCTATCATAACGGAGGTCCATCTCCATCACCTCGACTGAACTATTCTAAATCTCCCACCCCAGCATCCTTCCTGAACTTTAAGTCTGGGGCCCAAATTACCAGTTAGAGTTTGAAACAACTCTATCTACATGTGCTTGTTATCATTTCAATTTCAACATGTCTGAAACTGAACTAAACCAATAATTCATGGCAGAATTTTTTATTGTTAATGATGCTGTTAATTGCCCATTCACTCCAGTCTTAAAATTTAGTACTCTTTTTTGATTTCTCCAGATCTCTCTCTCTCTCTCTCTCTCTCTCTTTCTCTCTTTGAACTTACTCTCACTGCTGGTTGTCACCAAGTTATGTTGATTGTTAATTTCCACTTCAAGAGAAGATGAATTAATAAAGAGTAATTTCTCTTCTTGCCCAAGTGTCATAATCTCACTCTATTTTCACAATTCTGGGGTAAGAATTTTAAAAATTTCAGTAATAAGGAAACATAAAGCTAAATAACTTGCCCTCAATCTTATAACTAAGTAGTTAACACAATTAGTATTTCTAACTATGCAATCTGCCAAATTTAAAAATTAACCTTTATACTCACAGTCTCCTCTTGCTACCCACTCATGTTGCTAGATGAAGAATGCAATCACGGTACTTAAAGGATATCAGTAATTATCATCAGTATCACTATTACTCAACAGAAAGCTTATACCTTCTACCTTTTAACATGAGCAAGTCGAATTCAATTCAGGTTTAGTTAATTAAATGACTATTTTTTTGTCTTAAAGTGTTAGGAAGTATTCATACCAAGTACTAAAGAGTTAATACTGTATAAATGCTTTAAAATATGTATACAAGTATATTGGCTTTACCAACATGTGTCAGCTTCTCAAAACAATGTAAAACTTAACTGCATTATGTTTTAATGAACTAAACATTTCAGTTAAAAGGCAGAGATTGTCAGGAAGGAAGAAAAAGCAGGTCCAACTATACACTTAAAAAAAAATTTTATGTTACATAAACACATACAAACATAAACATTCTTATCATATAATTCTGTTTTTGTTATATAATCAATAACTCACAATATCATCACTTAGTTGTATATTCATCACCATGATCATTTCTTAGAACATTTGAATCAATTCAGAAAAAGAAATAAAAAGAAAACAGAAAAAAATTCATGCATACCATACTCCTAACCCCTCCCTTTCATTGATCCCTAGCATTTCAATCTACTAAATTTATTTTGACATTTGTTCCCCCATTATTCATTTCTTTTTAATCCATATGTCTTAAACATCTGTCGATAAGGTAGATAAAAGGGGCATTGGAAACAAGGTTTCACAATCACACAGTCACATTGCGAAAGCTATATCATACAATCATGTTCAAGAAACATGATTACTGGAACACAGCTCTACATTTTCAGGCAGTTTCCTTCAGCCTCTCCATTTCACCTTAACTAAACAGGTGGCATCTATTTAATGCGTAAGAATAACCTCCAGGATAACCTCTCAACTGTCTGGAATCTCTCAGCCACTGACACTTTATTTTGTCTCATTTCGCTCTTCCCCCTTTTAGTTCAGAAAGTTTTCTCAATCCCTTGGTGCTGAGTCCCACCTCATTCTAGGGTGTCTATACGATGTTGCCAGGAAGGTCCACACCCCTGGGAGTCATGTCCCAAGACAGAGGGGGAGGGCAGTGAGTTTGCTTATCAAGTTGGCTGAGAGAGGCCACCACTGAACAACAGAAGAGGTTCTCTTGGGGGTGACTCTTACACCTAATTTTAAGTAGGCTCAGCCTATCCTTTGTAGGGTTAAGATTCATATGAACAAACCCCAAGACTGGGGGCTCGGCCTATTGCTTTGGTTGTCCCCACTGCTTGTGAGAATATCAACAATTTTCCACTTCGGGAAGTTGAATTTTTCCCCCTTCTCACCATTCCCCCAAGGGCACTTTGCAAATACTTTCTTATTCACTGTTCAAATCACTCTGGGATTTATCAGGGCATCACTCTGGACAAACATACAAAATCTCATGCCCTACTCAAGGTTTTAAGTACTATTGTATTCGATTAAGCTGTCCACATAAATTATATTAGGAAATGCACTGTTCAAAATATAAATTTTGTACCAAATAAACATTTTTTGCTTTAGTCTCAGTCATAAGTTCAAGTTCTAAAATATTAACTACCATCTATTTTCATCACTGTGCAGTATTCACATTCCTTTGTTCTTCCTCGTGCAAAAACATTTTTAAATTTGCATGTTTAGTCACTATCATTATACACTTTAGGCATTCCTAGATTATACCATCTCAGCCTTCATCATCTATCTTTCTTCCTGATTTCATTTGTGCCCCCAGCCCTCCTCCCTCTATCATTCTCACATTCAGCTTCAGTCAATGTTTTAACATAATTGTATTACAGTTAGGTAGTACTGTGCTATCCATTTCTGAGTTTTTACCATCAGTACTGTTGTACAATCTGTATCCCTTCAGCTCCAATTTTGATGCCATGCATTTCTTTTTCTTGTCTAATTGCTCTGGCTAGAACTTCCAAAACAATGCTGAATAATAATAGTGATAGTGGACATCCATGTCTGATTCCTGATTTTAGGGGGAAAGTTCTCAGTTTTTCCCTGTTGAGGATGATGTTAGCTGTGGGTTTTTCATATATTCCCTTTATCATGTTGAGAAACTTCCCTTCTATTCCTATCTTCTGAAGTGTTTCCAACAAGAAAGGATGCTAAATTTTGTCAAATTCCTTTTCTGCATCAATTGAGATGATCATTTGGTTTTTCTGCTTTGATTTGTTGATATGGTGCATTACATTAATTGATTTTCTTATGTTGAACCATCCTTCCACACCTGGGATGAATCCTACTTGGTCATGGTGTATAATTTTTTTAATGTGTAGCTGGATTTGATTTGCAAGAATTCTGTTGAGGATTTTTAAATCTATATTCATTTAGAGAGATCTGTAGTTTTCTTTTCTTGTAATATCTTTGTCTGGCTTTGGTATGAGAGTGATGTTGGCTTCATAGAATGAGTTAGGTAGCCTTCCCTCCTCTTCAATTTTTTAAGAGTTTGAACAGGATTGGTACTAATTCTTTCTTGAATGTTTGGTAAATTCACATGTGAAGCCATCTGGTCCTTGACTTTTCTTTTTGGGGAGCTTCTTAATGACTGATTCAATTTCTTTACTTGTGATTGGTTTGTTGAGGTCGTCTTTTTCTTCTATAATCAATGTTGGTTGTTCATGCTTTTCTAGGAAGTTGTCCCTTTCATCTACATTGTTAAGGTTATTAGCATAAAGTTGTTCATATTATCCTCTCATTATTTCCTTTATTTCTGTGGGGTCAGTGGTTATGTCTCCTCTTCCTTTTCAGATTTTATTTATTTGCATCCTCTCTCTTCTTTTCATGAACCTCGTAAAGGTTCATCAATCTTACTGATTTTCTCAAAGAACCAACTTCTGGTTTTGATGATTTTCTCAATCGTTTTCATGTTCTCAATTTCATTTATCTCTGCTCTAATCTTCATTCTTCCTTTCCTTTTGCTTGCTTTGGGGTTACTGTGCTTTTCTTTCTCTAGTTCTTCAAAGTGGACAGCTAATTCTTTGATTTTTGCTCTTTCTTCTTTTTTTCATATAGGCATTTAGGGCAATAAATTTCCGTCTTAGCCTTTGCTGCATCCCATAAATTCTGATATGCTGTATTTTCATTTTCATTTGCCTCAAGATATTTACTTATTTCTCTTGCAATTTCTTCCTTGACACACTGGTTGTTTAAGAGTGTGCTGTTGAGGCACCACATATTTGTGAATTTTATGGTACTCTGCCTATTATTGATTTCCAACTTCATTCCTTTGTGATCTGAGAAAGTGTTTTGTATGATTTCAATCTTTTTAAATGTATTGAGACTTGCTTTGTGACCCAGCATATGGTCTGTCCTTGAGAATGATCCATGAACACTTGAGAAAAAGGTGTATCCTGCTATTGTGGGGTGTAATGTTCTATAAATGTCTGTTAAGTCTAGCTCATTTATTGTAGTATTCAAATTCTCTGTTTCTTTATTGATCCTCTGTCTAGATGTTCTGTCCACTGATGAGAGTGGGGAATTGAAGTCACCAACTATTATGGTAGATGTGTCTATTTCTCTTCTCAGTGTTTCCAGTGTTTGCCTTATGTATTTTGGAGCATTCTGGCTTGGTGTATAAACATTTATGATTGTTATGTCTTCTTGTTGAATTGTTCCTCTTATTAATACATAGTGTCCTTCTTTGTCTCTTTTAAGTGTTTTACATTTGAAGTCTAATTTGTTGGATATTAGTATAGCTACTCTTGCTCTTTTCTGATTGTTATTTGCATGGAATATCTTTCCCCAACCTTTCACTTTCAACCTATGTTTATCCTTGGGTCTAAGATACATTTCCTCTAGACAGCATATAGATGAGTCTTGTTTTGCAATCCATTCTGCCAGTCTATGTCTTTTGATTGGAGAGTTTAATCCATTAACATTGTGTCATTGCTGTATGGGCAGTACTTTCTTCTACCATTTTCCTGTTAGGTTTTATGTGTCAAATCTAATTTTCCTTCTTTATACCTTTACTGATATTGCTCATTTCTACACTCTTCCCCACACCTCTCTCTCCTGTCTTTTCTTATCTGTCTCTATTGCTCCCTTTAGTATTTCTTGCAGAGCTGGTCTCTTGGTCACAAATTCTCTCAGTGACTTTTTGTCTGAAAATGTTTTAATTTCCCCCCCATTTTTGAAGGACAATTTTGCTGGATATAGAATTCTTGGTTGGCAGTTTTTCTCTTTAGTATCTTAAATACATCTTCCCACGGTCTTCTCCCTTCCATGGTTTCTGCTGAGAAATCTATGCAGTCTTATTGGGCTTCCCTTGTATGTGATGGATTGTTTTTCTCTAGCTGCTTTCAAGATTTTCTCTTTCTCTTTGACCTCTGACATTTGATCAGTAAGTGTCTTGGAGTATGTCTATTTGGATCTATTCTGTTTCGGGTATGCTGCACTTCCTGGATCTGTAATTTTAAGTCTTTAGTTAGACTTGGGAAATTTTCAGTGATAATTTCCTCCATTAGTTTTTCTCCTCCTTTTCCCTTCTCTTCTCCTTCTGGGACACCCACAACATGTATATTCATGCACTTCATGTTGTCATTCAATTCCATGAGTCCCTGCTCACATTTTTTCATTTTTTCCCCTACATTTTATTTTACTTGTTGCATTTCAGATGTCCTGTCCTCCAGTTCGCCACTATCTTCTGCCTCCTGAAATCTGACATTGCAGGTTTCCAATGTTTTTTTCATCTCTTCTACTGTGCCTTTCATTCCCATAAGTTCTGTGATTTGTTTTTTCAGACTTTTGATTTCTTGTTTTTGTTCATTCCTTGCCTTCTTTATATCCTCCCTCAATTTATTGATTTGATTTTTGATGAAGTTTTACATGTCTGTTGGAACATTCTGAATTAATTGTTTCAACTCCTGTATCCCATTTGAATTGCAGTTTTATTCCTTTGACTGGGCCATTTCTTCAATTTTCCTAGTATGATTCATTATTTTTTGCTGGCATCTAGGCATTTAATTACCTTAATCAGTTTATTCTGAGGACTGTTTTCACTTTTTTTTTTTTACCTAGAATTTTCTTCCTGGATGACTCTGTTGTCTATCTGTTCTTTGACATTCAGTTCAGCTTAATCTAGCCTCTAGCTTAGGTTTTGTCTGACAGATCAGAATTTTTCAGTTCTTGTTTTTTTGTTTCTTACCCTGCCTATATAATGCCTTTCCCCCCTCCCCCCACTTAGGAGGGTCTACTTAGGTATTATAGACCCCAGCCAGATTTTCCCAGACCAAACTGGCCTGCTCTTAGGAGGAAACAGTCACCTGCTTCAGTTTTCCCTCACGGTGAGGCCCAGCATATTGAAAGGCTTTCCTATGAAGTCTCTGGACTCTGCGTTTTTCCTATCCTGCCCAGTATGCAGCACTTTTCTGCCTGCAGGTCCCACCAGCATAAGGTGATGCAGTGCCTTTAACTTCAGCAGACTCTTCCTGCTGGAGGTATGGTTGAGATAGAGGAGAGGTTGTAGGCTGGCTTTAATAGCTTTACTTTTGCCATTAAAAAGTAAAGCCTGGGGTCTGAATTCCTTGATGGAGGGATTCCACCTGAGCTGGGGCCACCCTTCTTCTGGGGAAGGCATAGGCTCCAGAAAAACACCCAAAGAAGCTCAATTCTGCCTATGCCTGGGGTAGTTGGAGCCTGAGAAACCTTGCAGCTGTACCTAAAGAGTAGCCAAGCTGTGAAAACACAGCCACAAAAAAAGAAAAATCCGTTTCAGAGCAGGACCCCCATTCCTTGAGTTTGCCAATCAAGAGCTTAAGTTGGTATGTTGCTCTGTGTATCTCCAGGTCCTATGTGCCCTCTCCTTTCCTTCAGGTCCCAGACCTTTTCAGATCCAAAAACACCTCATTTTTTTTCGTTTTTCTTTTTCTGTCAGCCCTGCCCCCTCTGTGCTAGAGCAAAAACCAGCGACCTCTGCTTTTACTCAAGGTTCAGCTAAGCGGGGGCCTTTTTTAGTAGTCAGAATTTGTGAATTAATTCCACAATTGGAGTTTGGTTGCCCTCAGCCTCTGCTGCTGGTAAAGTCCCTTTCTTTTAAAGTCTGGGAAGCAGCTGCGGAGGAGGGGCGCCAGCTGCCATGGCTTGGGGAACTCATGGTTCTGGGTGGGCTTGCAGCTAGTCTAGCTTGTCTAGGCTGTGTGTTCGGTCACTGACATGGCCCCAGCATTTGTTGTGTACTGTTCCTGGCTATTTATTAGCTGCTGTGGAGGACGAACTAAATCCCACACCTTGCTAAGCCACAATCTTGGCTCTATCCCAACTACATACTATTTACAAGAAACCCACTTTAAATATAAAGACAGATACAGAAAAATCATACCATGGAAACAACAAAAATAAAGAGGCTAGAGGTGGCTATTTTTAAAATCACATGAAGTAGACGTCAAAACAAAAAAAATGCTAAAGATAAACAGGGACATATAATTTTAAATTCGTGTATTCATCTATTAACACTGCTTTAAAATACGTGAGGCATTCTTTTGTTGCTCAGATGTGACCTCTTTCTTTCACTAAGCCCAATTCTGCAAGTGAAAACGTTGCCCTTCCCCCTATGTGGGACATGACATCCAGGGGTGAAAGTCTCCCTAGCGGCATGGGAGATAACTCCCAAGGATGAGCTTGGCTCGGTACTGTGGGATCAACAATGCCATCCTGATCAAAAAGGGAAAAGAACTGGAACAAATAAGGTATCAGTGGCTGAGAGGGTTCAAATAAAGTTGAGAGGGTACTCTGGAGCTCACTCTCATGCAGGCTTCAGTTAGACATTGCTACCCTTCATAGTTTGCCAACCCCCAACCAAAACCATTTCTGCCAATCCCAAAGAACACTTAGGGTGTTATATAGGATTCAACAAAAGTTCCACACACTAGGGTAATTTTCCAGAAACCTACAACCTCCAGATGGGTTCCTGGACCAAGTAAATCTTGAATGCAGAGGGGCCAGCCTCTCCAGAACATCAACTAGTTTCATTCCCCTATCCCATATTATTGACAGCCCCTTCCAAAATGAAAAAGTTTAAATGAGTAAAGCCCAAATTCCGCTAAATAGTGGGAGAAAGATCAAAGATGATGGTGGAGTTATACAGAGAAGGTAGGGTTCAACAAATGAGTATGATTGCTAAATCATTATATTGATATTTCTTTTAATTTCCAGTATCTTAGATTAGCTAGAAGTAAAAACCTAAAATTGTGGAATTGTAACCCATACCAAACTCTGAAATCTATTCTATAACTAATTGCTGTGCTGTGCTTTGAAATTTATTGCTTTTGTGTATATATGTTATTTTTCACAAAAAAGAAAAAAGTCAATTGTGATGATGATATATATATTCCTTCTAACTTTCAGTGTACTGGAGCAGCTAGAAGGAAAAATCTGAGATGATGGAATGGTAGCCCATGACAACTCTGGGATCTGTTCTATAATTACTTGGTGAAGAGTGCATTGAAAATTACTGTTTTTTTCTTTCTTTGTTTTGTATATAGGTTGTATTATACAATAAAAAAAGTTTAAAAATTGTATGAGTCAAACATCAACAAGTAAATGGATGAACAGACAACTCCAAAATAGTTGGCGATTTTAATACCCCCCTACCAATTGGTAGAACTGGACCAATACAAGAAAAAAAAAAAAGAAAAATAGAAAAAACCCACAGTACAGATACAGAAGATCCAAACAATACCATCAACCACCCTGACCTAATTGATATTTATAGTGCAACATTCTCTTCAAGTGCAACATATGTTCACCAAGATAGAACATACACTGGCCATAAGACAAATCAAAATAAATTTTAAAGGAAGGAATGTGAACAGAGTGTGTTCTCTCATTACAAGAAAATTAAATTAGAAATCATAACAATAAGGTATCAAGAAATCCCAAATATCTGGATATTAAATACACTTCTTAATAATCTATGAATCAAAGAAGCAAATCACAAGAGAAACTGAAAATTGGTTTTATTTGAGTGGTACTGAAAATAAATTCATTACCAAAATTTGTAGAATGCAGCTAAAACAGTGCTTAGTAGAACATTTATAGTTTTAAATACACATTTTAGAAAAGGGCTATTTAAAAAATTAGAAGTTCCAGGGAAGATGGTGAAGTAGAGAGTTCTAGGATTCAGTCATTGAACCAAAACAACTATTAAACAGGCAGGGTCTGTCTGCAACAGCCATTTTGAAACTCTAGAGCCCAAAAGAACACAGTACAATATCCAGAGAAGGGCAGGAGGAAGAAGCTGATAAATGACAGTAGAGAACTTAAAGTGCTCTGAGTGGCAGCTGCGCACTCTCACAGCAGATTCACTGCAGGGTCCAGTCTCTGGGTAGAAAGGGACATAAAAATCATCTTCTCCAAGAACAGGGGTGGACATGGTCAATCGAATTCAGATTGCTGGGTTCTGGCTCGGAGGACACCTGTTGTTTCAATCCACCCCAGACAAAGTTGGAGGCAACCATTGTTCATACCTCCCCAGAGGTAGTAGAGAGATGCATTTAAAGATGCAGGATTTCCTTAGGGCTACGGATGAAAGTTAGCTGAAGGGCTGCATTTGATGGGCAGGCCAGGAAAGCTCAACTTTGGGCAGCTATCAGAAACGATTTTGGAGCCCTTTCTGACCCCCTCCCACAGGGCACTCTGGAGCCAGTATGCACCCTTACAGGGTTCCTGGCCCTGTTTTGGCTGGGAAAGGTCAGCTCAGGCAAGTTTACTCTGGGGTGACCCTACTCGCAGAATTTGCCCTCTAGGGCAAAAGCAGCTCAAGACAACAAAAGGAACATAAAAAATTACAGAGGTGGACAGTTTGGACAAAGGCTTACAGGCATCAAATATCTGAGAGAGGAAGGTTTGTCCCCTGGGAAACAAGAAGGGATCACCAAACTCCTGTACACAGGATCTCCAAAACAACTAACAAGCAAAAGCCCAGGATAAGACAAAGGTCCAGAAAGACAGGGAAACCGTGTACAGTGAATTCACTTTTGGCAGACCTTCCGGATAAGAGAAGTAAAGCTCAAGAAAATCTCCATCTTATCACCAGCTGGTCACAAAACCAAGAAACAGACATTCTAGGGAGTCCAGAGTAAACCTTTTTAAATATTAAAGCGTACAGTGCCCAACAAAAGAGCATACAACAAAGAAACAGGGAATGATGGCCCATCCAAAGGAATGGATAAAAATACAAACACCAACAAAGAAGATGAGAATGTGGACACACCAAGCAAAACCTTTTAAAAAATTATCTTAAAATGCTCAAGAAAATTAAGGGAAGTACAGAGAAAGGACTAAAGGTTAACTGGAAAACAACAAGTGAACAATATAATAGTCTAAATAAAGAGAGAGAAATTTTAAAAAGGAAAGAAACAGAATTACTAGAGTTGAAGTCCACAATAACAGAAATGAAAAATTTCAGAATAGTTTCAGTAGCAGATCGGAGCTGGCAGAAAAAATAATAAGTGAACTTGAAGACAGGACCCCTGAAATAAATCAGGCTGAGGAGCAAAAAGAAATATTAAAGGAAAAATGGCATAAGACAGCTATGGGACACCATGAAGTGCACCAATATTCATGTTATGAGAGTCCCAGAATGAGAAGAAAGAGAAAGGGGCAGAAGGAATAGACAAAAAGATAAGGACACATTTCCACACTAATGCTTATAGCAGCATTATTTACAATCGCCAAGAGAAGGAAAGAGCCAAAATGTCCATGAACAGTCAAGTGGCTAAACAAGCTGTGGTATATACATATAATGGAATATTATGTTGCTGTAAGACAGAATAAAGTTATTAAGTATGTAACAACATGGATGGACCTTAAGGACATTATGCTGAGTGAGATTAGCCAGAAAGAAAAGGAAAAATACTGCATGGTCTCACTGATATAAACTGACAATAGTGAATGAACTTGGAGAATTTCAGTTAAGAACAGAGACCATCAGGAGATAGAAATAGGGTAGATATTGGGTAATTGGAGCTGAAAGGATACAGACTGTGCAACAGGGCTGATTGCAGAAATTCAGAAATGGATAGCACTACCTAACTGTAATACAATAATGTTAGAACACTGAATGAAGCTGAATGTAAGAATGATAGAGGGAGGAGGGCTGGGGGCACAAATGAAATCAAAAGGAAAGATAGACAATAAAGACTGAGATGGTATAATATAGGAATACCTAGAGTGTATAATGATAGTGACTAAATGTATAAATTCAAAAATGTTTTTGCATAAGGAAGAACAAAGGAACGTCGTTACTGCAGGGTGCTGAAAATGGACGGTAATTAATATTTTAAAACTTGAACTTATGTGTGAGACTAAAGCAAAAAATGTTTATTTGGTAAAAAATTTATATTTTGACTAGTTCATTTCCTAATATAACTTACGTAAACAGCTTAACTGAATATCATAGTACTTGGAACCTTGAGTAGGGCATGAGATTTTGTATGTTTGTTCAGAGTGATGCCCAGATAAATCCCAGAGTGATTTGAACAGTGAATAAAAAAGTATTTGCAAAGTCCCCTTGGCGGAACAGTTAGAAAGGAGGAAAATTCAACTTCCCCAAGTGGAGAATTCTTGATATTCTCATAAGCAGTGGGGACAACCAAAGCAATAGGCTGAGCCCCCAATCTTGGGGTCTGTTCATATGAAATCTACCCCTACAAAGGATAGGGTAAGCCTACTTAAAATTAAGCCTAAGAGTCACCCCCAAGAGGACCTCTTCTGTTGCTCAGATGTGGCCTCTCTCTTTCAGCCAACTTGACAAGCAAACTTACTGCCATCCCCTTCTCTACATGGGACATGACTCTCAGGGGTGTAAACCTTCCTGGCAACATGGGACAGAAATCCTAGAATGAGCTGGGACTCAACATCAAAGGATTGAGAAAACCTTCTAGACCAAAAGGGGGAGGAGCGAAATGAGACAAAATAAAGTGTCAATGGCTGAGAGATTCCAAACAGAGTTGAGAGGTTATCCTAGAGGTTATTCTTATGCATTAAACAGATACCACCTGTTTAGTTAAGGTGAAATGGAGAGGCTGGAGGGAACTGCCTGAAAATGTAGAGCTGTGTTCCAGTAGCCATGTTTCTTGAAGATGATTGTATAATGATATAGCTTTTGCAATGTGACTGAAAACCTTGTGTCTGATGCTCCTTTTATCTACCTTATTGACAGACGAGTAAAACATATGGATTAAAAATAACTAAATAATAGGGGGAGCAAATGTCAAAATAAATTTAGTAGACTGAAATGCTAGTAATCAATGAAAGGGAGGGGTAAGGGGTATGGTATTCATGAATTTTTTTGTTTTCTTTTTATTTCTTTTTCTGAATTGATGCAAATGTTCTAAGAAATGATCATGATGACAAATATACAACTATGTGATGAAATTGTGAGTTACTGATTATATGACAAGAACAGAATGATCATGTGTTAAGAATATTTGTGTTTGTATATAGATGTTTCATAAATAAAAAGAATTTTTAAAAAGAGATAATGACAGAGAACTTTTCAAGCTTAGTGAAAGACACAAATATGCATATTCAAGAAGCCTAACAGGATAAACTTGAAGAAAAATACACCCCATCATATCCTGATCATAATATTGAATACAAAGAAAAGGACAGACTTCTGAAAGTTGTAAGACAAAAGCAACACATTACATACAAGGGAGTCCCAGATAGACTGAGTGCTAAATTCTTGTCAGAAACTATGGAGGCCAGAAGACAGTGGGTTAAAATACTTAAAAGTGGTGAAAGAAAACTGCCAGCTAAGATTCTTTTTTCCAGCTAAGAATTTTATATCCAGTGAGAATCTCTTTCAAAAATGTATGCGAGATTAAGACATTCTCAGATCAACAAAAACTGAAGAAGTTCCTCACCACTACAACTGCCTTAAAAGTAATGATAAGGGAGTTCTTTAGAATGAAAAGAAAGGACACTACACATTTCAAAGTAGCATAAACGAATAAAGACCTGCAGGTAAAGATAACCATGTGGATTACTATGAATGCCAATATTATTGTATTGTATCGTTTGGTATATAACTCCATTTCTTACTTCATACAGGCACTAAAATGCAAATGCATAAAAAACTATAAATCTAGGTTTTCGTTCATACAATGTACAAAAATGTAAGTGCTAACAAATGCAAAACAAATGTTGGTGGGAACAGAGGGGTATAGAAAAAGTATATTTGCATGCTACCGAAGTTAAGTTGTTATCAAACCAAATGCAACTGTTATATATTTGAGATTTTAAATTTTAATCCTATGGTAACCACAATGAAAATACATGAACAATATATCCAGAGAGAAATGAGAAGACAAAATGGTACAATAAACATAAAAATAGGGGGGAAAAAGTGAGGGTCAAAAAGGTATAAGCTTTCCAAAGACTAAACAGCAAAAAGGCAAAAGAAAGGTAACGACTTTAAATGTAAATGGAAAAAATTCTCCAGTCAAAAGGCAGAGATGTGCAGAATGGATAAAAAAGCATGACCCAACTAATGCTGTCTGCAAGAGACTCAATACAAGTAGGTTGATGGTGAAAGGATGGAAAAAATATACCATGCAAGTAGTAACCAACAGCTGTGGTGGCTATACTGATATCAGATAAAATAGACTGTAAGTTAAAAACAGATGTGAGGCACAAAGAAGGTCATCACATACTGATAAAGGTAGACAATTCAACAGGGAAATGTTAGAATTTTAAAATATATATGCACCTAACAGCAGAGCCCCAAAATATATGAAGCAAATACTGGCAGATTTGAAGGGAGAAATTGACAGTTTCAAATTAATAATGACTTTAACACAGCACTCTCAATGATGCACAGAACATCTAGTGAGATGATCAATAAGGGAGTACAGGACTAGGATGATACACTAAACCAACTAGATCTAACAGACATATATAGAACACTACATGCAATGAAAACAGAATACATATTCTTTTTGAGTGCACATGGATCACATGGCATGCACAACTGCATACCAACAAACCAGACAAGTTGGATGGAACAGGCAATTCCCTGGAAACACACAATATACACTGACTCAAAGAAATATAAGAATTCAACAAACCACAGAGATTGAATCAGTCATTAAAAAACTCCTGACAAAGAAAACCCTAAAGCAAATGGCTTCACAGGCAGATTTTACCCCAAGTATTCCAAGAAGAATTAATACCAAACCTGCTCAAATGCTTCCAAAAAATTAAAGAGGAAATACTACCTAACTCATTCTATGAAGCCAAAATCATTCTAACACCAAAGCCAAAGATACTACAATAAAAGAAAACTACAAGCCAGTATCTTTAATGAATATAGCTGCAAAAATCCTCAGCAAAATATTTGCAAATCAAATCCAACTTCATATGAAAAGAATTATACACCATGACCAAGTGTGATTTATTCCAGGTATGCAAGGTGGTTCAATACAAGAAAAATCAATTAATATAATACACCACATAAACAAACTGAAAAGGAAAAATCACATGATCATCTCAATTGATGCAGAAAAGGCATTTAACAAAATTCAGCATACTTTCTTGATATAAACACTTCAAAAGGTAGGAATCAAAGGAAATGTCCTCAACATGATAAAGGGAATACATGAAAACTCCACAACTAACATAGTGTTCAGCAGTGAGAAAATGAAAGTTTTCCCTCTAAGACCAGGAACAAGACAATGTTGCCCACCGTCACCACCTGTTATTCAACCTTGTGTTATAAATGCTAGCCGGAACAATTAGGAAGAAAAAGAAATAAAAGGCATGCAAATGAGAAAAGAAGAAGTAAATCTTTGTTTGCAGACAAAACGATCCTATAATTAGAAAGTCCCCGCCAGAAGACAAAGCTACAAAGCTAACAAATAAATTCAGCAAAGTAGCAAGACAGAAGATCAATACACAAAAATCAAAAGGTTTCCATATACTAGTAATAAGTTATCCAAGGAGGTAATCCAAAAAAAATTCTGTTTACAATAAGAACTAAAAAAAAATCAAATATCTAGGAATAAAGTTGACCAAGGATGTAAAGGACCTCACAGAAAAACTATAAAACATTGTTAAAAGAAATCAAAGATGGCCTCAATAAATGGAAAGGCATTCCATGTTCATGGACTGTCATAAGATATCATTAAATGTCATTAAAATATCAATTTCACCCAAAATGATTTACAGATTCAATGTCATACCAATCAAAATTCCTACAGCCTACTATGCAGAAATGGAAAAGCTAATTTATCACTTTTATTTGGAATGAAATAAGTGCAAATAGCCAAAAGACACCTTAAAAAGGAAGAATGAAGTGGGAGGACTCACATCTCCTGATTTTAAAGCATATTATAGAGCTACAGGGGTTAAAACAGATGGTACTGGCTACCTAAATACTTTCACATCTGCTACCTCCCTCTTTAGACTGGCTTCTCTCTGATCAAAAACGGCGTATGCTTCTTGGCTATACTTGGAAGCATAGGGGCCTTAGCAGGTTCCATGGACCTGTCCCCAGTTCTCCTCCAAAGTCGCAGAACTGACTGATCACTTATCAGATAGGTTTGATGTCCTGGCCAAGTAGTCCTCCAAAACAGGAGAGGCTTAGATGCTCTCACAGCTGCACAAGGGGGAACCTGTGCCTACGCTGGAGAAGAATGCTGCTATTATATAAACCAGTCTGGCCAAGTCCAATCTGTCATCACAGCTGTACCAGACCTCAGAAAATCTCTTCAAGAACCTGCACCCCCTTGGGGGAGGTGGAGCCCCCAGTTCTTTTCATTCTTTGCTTTTATCCCCTTTATTATCCTCATTATAGGGTTGTTACTTTCTAGGCCCTGTCTTTTAAAACTTTTAACCAATTTTATTCACAGAACCCTCCAAACAATGATGAATCAGGCTGTTGGTGATATGCTACTTCTCGGGCAAACACATTAGTACCAGCCATTCCCCTGTGATGAAATGTAGGGACAGCTCTATGTCCCCACTAGCTGGAAGCAGATACAGAAGAGAGACCTTTGCCCTTCAGCATCCCAAGAAAATTAAAAGGAAAAGGCTGGAACGTTAGGAAGAACCCCTTCCCCCATGTGGCCAATCCCTAGCAAATATTCCAAGAAGCTTTCCCCACCCATTATTTCCAGGAAACCCACCAAGCCCACCCTAGTCCATGCCCTCTTGCCCTCCAGCAGCTGTAATCCTGAGATAAGCTCCCCTTACCCAACATCTGTCCTCTAGCAGTTGTAACCCTCCATGACTATGGCAGTGTTTAAATTTTAAACCTCACCGATGAGAAGTTGCCAATTCCCAATTTAGCCCCCTGCTTCCAAAACCAACCAATGGGAATCTGTCAACTTCCCACTACCAAACTAGACAAAGAAAGCCCACCATCTTCCTTTGCCCACTTCTTGCCAACCATCCTCTATAAGTTGTACCCCTTCCCCTGCTTGGACTGACATCATTTTCCCAGCCTCAGTCCGCCTGACGAATGCTGCTGAATAAACTGGACAAAAGGAAAAACAAATTAAACAAAAAAACATAACAAAACAGCATGGTACTGGCATAAAGATAGATAAATTGATCAATGGAATTGAACTGTGAGTTCAGAAATAGATCCTGAGATCTATGGTCAATTGGTTTTTTACAAGGTCCCAAGCTCACACAAATGGAACAGAACAGTCTCTTCGATAAATGGAGCTGGGAGAACTGGATATCCCTATCCAAAAGAATGAAAGAGGACCCCCATCTCACACCTTATACAAAAATGAACTCAAAATGGAAAGACTTTTATATAAGAGAAAGAATCATAACATTTCTAACAGAACTTACAGTGAAACATCTTCAAGATTTAATGATAGGCAGTAGTTTCCCATACCTTACATCCCAAGCACAAGCAATGACAGCAAAAATAGATAAATGGGAGGGACCTCCTCAAAACTGAGTACTTCAGTACGTCAAAGGATTTTGTCAAAAAGGTGAAAAGGCAGTCAACTCAAAGGAAGAAAATATTTGGAAACCACATATCTAATAAGGGTTTGATATCCAGAATATATAAAGAAATCCTACAGCTCAACAATAAAAAGACAAACAACTCAATTTAAAAATGGGCAAAAGATGTGGACTTTTTCTCCACAGAGAAAATACAAATGGCTAAAAAGCACATGAAAAGATGTTCATCTTCACCACCTATTAGGGAACTGCAAATCAAAACCACAATGAGGGGTGGGCCACAGTAGCTCAGCAGGGAGAATTCTCACCTGCCACGCTGGAGACCTCGGTTCAATTCCCGGTGCCTTCCCATGCAACAACAACAACAAAAAAAACACCACCCACAATGAGATACCATTCACACCTATTAGAATGGCTCCTATTAAACAATAGGAAGCTATAATTGCTGGTGGGAATGTAAAATGGAAGGAACCACCACTGTAGAAGATGAGTTGGCAGTTCCTCATAAAGTTTTACAACCCACAATCCTGCTACTTGGTGTACAAATAGAAGATGTGAAAGCAGGGACATGAACACACACTTGTACAGTCATGTTCATAACAGCATTATTCACAATAGCCAAAACATGGAAACAACCCAAGTGCCCATCAACAGATGAGCTGAAAAACAAAATGTGGCATATACACATGATGGAATATTATTCATCAGTAAGAAGGAATGAAATCCTGAAGCACAGAACAACATGAATGAAACTTGACATTATGTTGAGTAAAATAAGTCAGACATAAAAGGACAAATATTGTATGAGCTCATTAATATGATCTAATTATATTACGTAAATTCATAAAAATAAAATCTAGAATACAGGTTACCAGGAGATAGACTGAAGCTAGGGAATGGGAAGCAGTTGCCTAATAAGGGTAGAATTTTTAACTATGTTGAACTTAAATGTTTGGAAATGGATAAAGGTGATTGTAGCAGGCTACTGTGAATATGATTAACAGTGCTGTACCATGTGTAAATGTGGCTGAAAGGGGAAGTGAAGAGTCACAAACATTACCAAAAGGAAAGCTAGAGGTTAAAACATGGGAATGTATTAAATAGTAACTCCTGCCAGTAGATAATGACTGTATATATATAAATATATACATATATATAAATATATACAGTATGAATATAAAAGAAATTCTTTCATGAACTAAATAAATGCTTAACACTATTACAAGGAGTTAATAATAATAGAAAGGTATATGGAGGAAATGCATCTATTGTAAACTATGGATTAGAGTTAATCAACAGGAACAAATGTACCACACCAATACTAGGGGGTCAACAATGGGGAAACAGGGATATAGGATGTTTGGCTTTTTTTTGTTTTATTGGGGGGAGGAAGGTAATGAAAATGTTCTAAAATTGACTGTGGTGATGAAAGTATAACTATGCATGGATAATGTAAACCATTGATTGTGATGGATTGTATGGTGCATGAATATTTCTCAATAAAACTGCACTGAAAAATAACTACCATATGACCTGACTTTTCCATTATTACTTATATACTCAAGAGAATTGAAAGCAGGGGCTCAATTAGATATTTGCACGCAAATGTTCACAGCAGCATTATTCACAATTTCCAAAAGATGGAAGCAATCCAAGTGTCCATTAAAGAATGAATGGATAAATAAAATGTTGTATATGCTTACAATAGAATATCAAACAGATGTAATAAGGAATAAAGTTCTGATACATGAAAAATGGATAAACTTTAAAGACATCATGTTGAGTGAAATAAGCCGAACACAAAAGGAAAAATATGTTATGATCTCACTAATTTGAAACAATCAGAGTAAGTAAATTCATAGAGTCTAGAATATAGGTTACCAGGGAATGGGATAGGGACAGAGAAGGGGAAATTCAGGCTTAAAATGTGCAGGGTTCCTATTTAGAACGATAGAGATAGTTTGGTAACGGATGGTGATGATAGAAACACAACATTGTGAATGCAAATAACATATTTGAATACATATCTGAATATGATTAAAAGTGGAAATGCTAGATTGTATATATGGTAGCAGAGTAAAAATTAAAAAAAAAAAATCCATGGAACTACATTACACAAACAGTGAACCCTAAGTTAAACCATGGACTTTAATTAATTATACAATTATAAAAAGGTGCTATCATCAATTGTAACAAAAGGTTTCATACCAATGCAAGGTGTTGGTGATGGGATGGTGTATTTTATGCATGATTGTTCTATAAACTCACAACTTCTCTGAAAAAGAAAAAGAAAAACAAGACTGGAGCTTCGAAGTAACAAAATTTCAGGATTAATGCAAATTTTTGCTAACTGCAAAATAAACACTGGCATCGAGAAAAACAAAACAAAACAAAAAAACCTACAATGACCTAGGCTTTTACTTTAAGAAGCTAGAAAAAGAGCAAAGCAAATTCGAAACAACTAAAAAGGAAATAATAAGCAGAAATAACAAATTAAAAAAGGCAAATCATGGGAAAAAATGAAAGCCAAAGGTTGGTGTGCTGGTTTGAAGCTATTATGATGTACCCCAGAAAAGCCATGTCCTTTAATTCTCATTCAATATTTGCTGGGTGGGACCTTTTTGATTGTTTCCATGGAGATGTGACCCACCCATTCAAGGCAGGGATGCTCACTGGAGCCCTTTAAGAGGGAACCATTCTGGAGAGAGCCACCAGAACCAACAAAGCCCATGCAGCCATAAACTACTGGGGGAGATTCATTGTGCTGGTTTGAAATGACGTACGTGCCCTAGAAAAGCCATGTTTTAATCCTAATCCCATTTTGTAAAGGTAGCCGTTTCTTCTAATCCCTATTCAGCATTGTATGCCGGAAACTATAATTAGATCATATCCCCACAGAGATGTGATTTAATCAAGAGAGGTTGTTAAGGTGGATTAGGTGGAGGTGTGTCTCCATCCATTTGGGTGAGTCTTGATTAGTTTACTGGAATCCTATAAAAGAGAAAACATTTTGGAGATTGAGAGATTCAGAGAGAGTGGAGAATGCTGCAGTACCACAAAGCAGAGAGTTCACTAGCCAGCGGCTTTTGGAGATGAAGAAGGAAAACACCTATCGGGAAGCTTCATGAAACAGGAAGCCAGGAGAGTAAGCTAGCAGATGACACTGTTCACCATGTGTCCTTCCAGCTGAGAGAGCAGCCCTGACTATCTTCACCATGTGCCTTCTCACTTGAGAGAGAAACCCTGAACTTCATCAGTCTTATTGAACCAAGGTATCTTTCTCTGGATGTCTTAGATTGGACACTTCTATAGACTTGTTTTAATAGGGACATTTTCTCGGCCTGAGAACTGTAAACTAGCAACTTATTAAATTCCCCTTTTTAAAAGCCATTCTGGGAGACTTCCGGAGAAGATGGCGGCTTAGTAAGACGTGCAGGTCTTAGTTCCTCCTCCAGAACAGCAACTAAAGAAACAGAAACAATAAGAAACAGCTCCCGGAGCCACGACAGAGACCAAAAAGACAGCGTACCCCATTCTGGAACGGCTGAACGGGCAGGGAGAATCCGCTGCGGTGAGATACCTGAGGGGGGCGTGTTTTCCCGGACGGGGCGGCTGGCAACTGGGGTCCCCTCCATGCACGTGGCTCCCCGGTCTGACTGGGAACGTTGGATAGCGGGGCCCTCCCGCCACGCTTGGTGTCTCGGGCCAGCTGGGCAATTTGGACTGGCACTCCCCCAAGCCACGGCGGCCGGCGGCCCCCCCCCCGCTCCATGCGCGGTTTCCCGGGCCGACTGCGAGATTCAGATTGGCAAGTTAAAGGAGCCACAGCACCTTTTACTGGTGGGACCCGCAGACAGACGAGTGCCACGAGCGCCACCTACTGGACAGGAAAAGAAAAACAGAGCCCAGAGATTTCACAGAAAAACCTTTCAACCAGCTGGGTCCCACACCCAGGGAAATCTGATCAAATGCCCAGACACCAGCAGAAAATAATGGATGACGCTAGGAAAATTGAAGATATGGCCCAGTCAAAGGAACAAACCAATAGTTCAAATGAGACACAGGAGCTGAGACAACTAATGCTGAATATACGAACAGAAATGGAAAAACTCTTCAAAAACCAAATCAATAAATTGAGGGAGGACATGAAGAAGACATGGGCTGAACAAAAAGAAGAAATAGAAAATCTGAAAAAACAAATCACAGAACTTATGGGAGTGAAGGACAAAGAAGAAAAAATGGAAAAAACAATGGATACCTACAATGGTAGATCTAAAGAGACAGAAGCTACAATTAGTGAACTGGAGGATGGAACATCTGAATTCCAAAAAGAAACAGAAACTATAGGGAAAAGAATGGAAAAACTTGAGCAGGGGATCAGGGAACTGAATGACAATATGAAGCGCACAAATATACGTGTTGTGGGTGTCCCAGAAAGAGAAGAGAAGGGAAAAGGAGGAGAAAAACTGAAAATTTCCCAACTCTTATGAAAGACCTAAATTTACAAATCCAAGAAGTGCAGCGCACCCCAAAGAGAATAGACCCAAATAGGCGTTCTCCAAGACACTTACTAGTTAGAATGTCAGAGGTCAAAGAGAAAGAGAAGATCTTGAAAGCAGCAAGAGAAAAACAATCTGTCACATACAAGGGAAACCCAGTAAGACTATGTGTAGATTTCTCAGCAGAAACCATGGAAGCTAGAAGACAGTGGGATGATATATTTAAATTACTAAAAGAGAAAAACTACCAACCAAGACTTCTATATCCAGCAAAATTGTCCTTCAAAAATGAAGGAGAAATTAAAACTTTTATAGACAAAAAGTCACTGAGAGAATTTGTGACCAAGAGACTAGCTCTGCAAGAAATACTAAAGGGAGCACTAGAGTCAGATACAAAAAGACAGAAGAGAGAGGTATGGAGTAAAGTGTAGAAAGAAGGAAAATCAGATATGATATATATAATACAAAAGCCAAAATGGTAGAGGAAAATATTATCCAAACAGTAATAACACTAAAAGTTAACGGACTGAATTTCCGAATCAGAAGACACAGACTGGCAGAATGGATTACGACCCAGCAATACCACTGCTAGGTATCTACTCAAAGGACTTAAGGGCAAAGACACAGACGGACATTTGCACACCAGTGTTTATAGCAGCATTATCTACAATTGCGAAGAGATGGAAACAGCCAAAATGTCCATCAACAGACAAGTGGCTAAACAAACTGTGGCATATACCTACGATGGAATATTATGCAGCTTTAAGACAGACTAAACTTATGAAGCATGTAATAACATGGATGGACCTAGAGAACATTAAGCTGAGTGAGTCTAGCCAAAAACTAAAGGACAAATACTGTATGGTCCCACTGATGTGAACTGACATTCGAGAATCAGCTTGGAATATATCATTGGTAACAGAGACCAGCAGGAGTTAGAAACAGGGTAAGATAATGGGTAATTGGAGCTGAAGGGATACAGACTGTGCAACAGGACTAGATACAAAAACTCAAAAATGGACAACACAATAATACCTAAGTGTAATGTAACTATGTTGGAACACTGAATGAAGCTGCACCTGAAATATAGTTTTTTGTTTGCTTGTTTGTTTGTTTGTATCTTTTGTTTTTGTTTTTTTTCTTTTTCCTTTATATATATATATTTTTTATTAGTATTATTATTTCAATTCTCTTCTCTATATTAACATTCTATATCTTTTTCTGCTGTTTTGCTAGTTCTTTTCCTAAATCGATGCAAATGTACTAAGAAATGATGATCATACATCTATGTGATGATATTAAGAATTACTGAGTGCATGTGTAGAATGGAATGATTTCTAAATGTTGTGTTAATTTCTTTTCTTTTTTTTGATTAATAAAAAAATTAAAAAAAAAAAAGCCATTCTGTTTCTGGTATATTGCATTCCAGCAGCTAGCAAACTAGAACATTCATGAAACAATTATCTGGGACCAAAAGCTAGCAAACGTCACCATGTGCCCTCCCAGAAGAGAGAGAAACCTGTATTTCACTGGCCTTTCCTCAGTGAAGGTAACCTCCTGTCGGTGCCTTAATTTGGACATTTTCACAGCCTTAGACCTACAAACTTGCAAATTATAAACACTCCTTTTTAAAAGCCATTCTGCTTCTGGTATACCACATTCGAGCAGTTTTCAAACTAGAACAGATTTTGGTACTGGAGAAATGTGGTATTGCTATGGTTTGTAAATATCAAACATGTTGGAATGGACTTTTAAATGATTAAGAGGGAGATTCTGAAAGAGTTGTTAGGAGCTTGATAGAGAAGCCCTAAATGCTTTGAAGAGACTGTTGGTAGAAATGTAGACTCTGAAGATACTTCTGATAAGGCTTTAGAGAGAAATGAGGTGCCTTATTGCAAAATGGAATGTGATCCTTGTTTTAAAATAGCAGACAATCTGGCAAAACTGACTAGCGGTTTGGCTGGAAGATAGATATTAAAAGCCATGAACTTGGATATTTAGCAGAAGAGATTTCCAAATTAAATGTGGAAAGTGCAATCTGGCTTCTTCTTGCAGCTTATAGTGAAATATGACAGGAAGGAGAAAAGTTGAGTACTGAACTCTTGAGTATAAAAAAAAAACAAAAATTGATGGTCTGGAAAATTCTGGGCTTCCAGAATGGGAAACCCTAAAGAACGGTGCCCCATGTGAGGATTTAAGCAAACATGGAACCAGTCAGCCATTTCAGAAAAAGCCAGGATTGGAGATGGAGTTACCCAGGGAGGATCTGTGGAAACTCCTTCTGTCTGAATGGTATGATCCTTATTTACTACATAGAAAGCCAACAAGAGTGCTGTGGGACCTGTATAAACGGAACCACTGCCAGTCTGGACTAAAAGACTCAGAAAAGGGAGAAAGTGAATGTAAAATGTCTTCAGAGGCAGAACTCTGGAGGCTGAGGTCTGAAGTAAAGAAACTATGGACCAGGAGAGCGGACCCACTCAAGCACTTGGAGAGGGTGAGTTTGCCTCAAAAGCAGAGGGTGGGCCTTCCATCTCCTAGCAGTGGAAGAGTTGTACAGTCTCAGGCCTTGGAGAGGGTGGAGTATATTCCTTGGGGATTGGGGAGAGCCTGGCTCTCACCACTTGGAGGAGCTGAGCATGTGCCCTGGAGATAGCAGAGGGCCTGGGTGCAACCCTGACGCTTGGACAAGACAGAGCCAAGAAAAAGGTGGTCTCCCCAGTGTCCCCCAAGGTTGCATTTGGAGTGAGGCAGGCTACTGCACAGGCCCTTGGAAAGGGTGGAACTGCCACTTTCTAAAGCCCAAAGATGAATGACTCTCAGACTTTGAAATCTAAGCCCTATAGGTTTCCAGAACTGTTTGGGTCCAGTGATCCCTGTGTTCCTTCCAATTTCTCTCTATGGAACTGGGAATATGTATCCTATGCTGTTCCTCCCTTGTATGCTTGCAGCAAATGCTTGTTCTGAGTTTACAAGTCCAGAGACAAAGGAGAATTTTACCTTAGGGCAGATAATGCCTGTAGCTGACTTTGAGAAGATTTTGTACTGTTTTTGACTTTGTATTGAATTTGTATTGTTATTGAAATGGTTTAAGGCTTTCAAATATTGTTATAGAATGAATGTATTTTGCATTTGGAAAGAACATGTCTTTTTGGGCTCTAAAGGGCAGAACAGAAAAAAAAGGAGAGGGAGGGGCCAAGATGGCGGCTTAGCAATGTGTGTGTTTTAGTTCATCCTCCAGAACAACTACTAAATAACCAGAAACAGCACAGAACAGCTCCCGGAGCCACGATAGTGACCAGACACAGAGCATACCCCAGCCTGGACCAGCTGGACCGGCTGCGAGTCTCCGGAACCGTTGAGTTCCCCAAGCTGTGGCGGCTGGCGCCCGGCGCCCCTCCCCCACAGGCAGCTTCCCGGAGGGAAAGGAAAGAGACTCTAACAGTAGCAGGGACTGAGTCCAACCAAACACCAATTGTGGCATTAATAAACAAATTATGACTACTAAAAATAGGCCCCCAGCTCAGGTGAAAACTGGTCAAGGCGGAGGTCGCTTATTGGGCTAACTAAACTAAAAAAGAGGAAAGGGGACGAAACAGGTTTTTGTGGCTGTTTCTATGGAGGCTTGGCTGCCTCTGGATTCAGCGGTGGGACTACTCGGGCTGCAACTGCCCCAGGAATAGGCAGACACAGACTGCTTTCAGAGCTATCTCCCACGTGTGCCTTCCCCAGCGGAGGGGTGAAGCCCAACTTAGGTGGAATCCCTCTCTCAAGGAATTCAGACCCCAGGACTTGGCAATTTGAAGCCATTAAAACCAGCCTACAACCTCTCCTCTGTCTCCACCACGCCCCCAGCAGGGAGAGCCTTCCAAAGTTAAAGGAGCCACAACATCTTTTGCTGGTGGGACCCGCAGACAGACAAGCGCCACATACTGGGCAGGATAAGAAAACAGAGCCCAGAGACTTCACAAGAAAGTCTTTCAACCTGCTGGGTCTCACCCTCAGGGAAAACTGACACAGGTGACTCCTTCCCCCTGATAGGAGGCCAGTTTAGTCCAGGAAAACCCGGCTGGAGTCTGTAATACCTATGTAGACCCTCCTAAGGGTGGGGAGGGAAAAGGCAACTTACAAGCAGGACAAGAAACAAGAAAACAAGAACTGAAAAATTACCCTCTGTTAAACAAAACTTAAGCTAGAGGCCCAGAAAAAGCTGAACTGAAGGTTAAAGGGTAGAATGTGCTGGTCTGAAGCTATTATATACCCCAGAAAAACCATGTCCTTTAATTCTCATTCAATATTGCTAGGTGGGACCTTTTGATTGTTTCCATGGAGGGTAGAATGTGCTGGTCTGAAGCTACTACATATCCCAGAAAAAACATGTCCTTTAATTCTCATTCAATATTGCTAGGTGGGAACTTTTGATTGTTTCCATGGAGATGTGACCCACCCAATTGTGAGTGGTACCTTTGGATTATATAGTTTCCATGGAGATGTGTCTTCACCCATTCAAGGTACAGTTGCTTACTTTAAAAGGGAACCACTTTGGGGAGAGTGACAAGAGTCACCAGAACAAACAAAGTCCACACAACCAGAGACACCCGGTGAGCTTCATGAAATAAGGAGGAGAGAAAGCTAGCAAATATCACCATGTGCCCTCCCAGCAGAGAGAGGAACCCTGAACTTCACTGGCCTTTCTTGAGTGACAGTAATCTCTTGTTGGTACCTTAATTTGGACATTTTAACAGCCTTTGAACTGAACTTAATAAATACCCCTTTTTAAAACTCGTTCTGTTTCTGATTTATCGCATTCCGGCAACTTTCAAACTAGAACAGTTGGTTTTCTGAAAAGATAAGCAAATCGATAAACCTTTAGTTAAACTAATCAATGAAAAGAAGGGAGCGAGAATAAAAAAGAAGGGGGTGGGGAGAGTGATTTGAACACTGAATAAAGAAGTATCTGAAAAGTTCCCTTCAGGGAATGATGAGAACGGGGGAAAATTCAACTTCCCCAAGTTGAATTCTTGATATTCTCACAAGCAGTGTGGACAACAAAAGCTATAGGCTGAGCCCCCAGTCTTGGGGTTTGTTCATATGAAACTTTACCCCACAAAGGATAGGTCAAGCCTACTTAAAATTAGGCCCAAGAGTCACCCCCAAGAGAACCTCTTTTGTTGCTCAGATGTGGCCTCTCTCTCCAGCCAACACAACAAGCAAACTCAGTACCTTCCCTCTGTCTATGTGGGACATGACTTCCAAGGGTGTGGACCTTCCTGGCAACGTGGGACAGAAATCCTAGAATGAGCTGAGACTCAGCATCAAGGGATTGAGAAAATCTTCTTGACCAAAGGGGGAAGAGCAAAATGAGACAAAATAAAGTATCAATGGCTGAGAGATTCCAAACAGAGTCAAGAGGTTATCCTAGAGGTTATTCTTATGCAATAAACAGATATCACCTTGTTAGTCAAGACGTAGTAGAGAGGCTGGAGGGAACTGCCTGAAAATGTGGAGCTGTGTTCCAGTAGCCATGTTTCTTGAAGATGACTATATAATGATATAGCTTTCACAATGTGACTGCGTGATTGTGAAAACCTTGTATCTGATGCTCCTTTTATCTACCTTATCAACAGACAAGTAAAGCATATGGAATAAAGATGAATAATAAGGGGAACAAATGTTAAAATAAATTTAGACTGAAATGCTGGTGATAGGTGAGGGGCAGGGGTGGGAGTGGGGGAGATGTATGAATTTTTTTCTGTTTTCTTTTTATTTCTTTTTCTAAATAGATGCAAATGTTCAAAGAAATGATCACGATGATGAATATGAAACTATGTGATGATATTGTGAATTACTGATTATATATGTAGAATGGAATGATCAAAAGTTACAAATGTTTGCGTTTGTTTGGGGTTTTTTGGTATTTAAAAGAAAATTTAAAAATTAACAAAAAAAAAAAAAGAAGAAGAAGGGGATGGGGGAAAACCTGGGAAAGAGATAAACAGAATAACAAGGATGGTCTTATGTTTCAGAAAGCAAGAGTGCAGTTGACAATGTCAAATGCTGCTGACAGATTAAATAAAATATAGATGAATGCATACTTGACTTAGCCATAAAGGAGTCATTAATGACTATATAATAGCATATAAGGGGAAGCAGCAGAGTTAGATGCTAGATTGTAATAACCAAGGATGAAGAGTACATGGAAATGAGGAAGTGAAGACTGTGCATATAGGCAATTCCAAACAAAGAACTTTGGTTCTAAAGACTGAGCAAGAGAATGGCTCAAGGGAAATAAGGGTGCAAAGCAGAGTATCAAGATTTTTATAGAATGGGAACAAACAGATAATGTTTTGATCACTGTTGGAAAAGATTCAGAGGGGAGGTAAAAGTTAAGATACGGGAAACAGGTGATGACGAGTTGCATAAGGTCCCTGGATAGGTAGAAGGAAATGGGATTCAGAGCATCAGTGGAAGAATTAGCCTTAAATAGGAGGAGACCCAGTGACAGGAAGAAAAGAGGAAAGATGGAGTGGCAAGAAGTAATAGGACTTCTTATCCGATAGCTATGGCTTTGATTTCTTTTTGAAGTTATAAGTACAGGTAGGCAGCTAAGAAAGGAAGAGATGAAGGAGGATTTTGAGGAAAATGAAGAATTTGAGAACCAGTGTGCATAGAACAAAAAAAGACAGAACGATGGCTAGGAGGAATTAAAGAACCAAATGACAACAGAAATTATAAATTTATAGTGGAAAAAATCCTTGGCTTTTGAACATTAATAAAAAAAATCAATAAAATTGAACCATTTACCAAAAATGAAAAGTATTCATTTGTTAATACTTATATAATACTCATTATGTGTCACATATTGTTCTAAGTACTTTTAAAATATTAAATGCTTTAATTTTCATATAACCTTTGGACATAAGTATCAGTTGTTACCTTCATTTTGGCAGTGAGGAAATCAAAGCACAGAGATGTTAAAGAACTAGCTGAAGATCCTTACAATTAGTAAATAAGCCAAGATTTGAAACCAGGTAGTTTCAAAACTCAAACAGTTCTGGAAACCTGCAGGGCTTAGATTTCAAAGTTTGAGGGCCATTCATCTTTGGGCTTTAAAAAGCAGCAGTTCCACCCTTTCCAAGGGCCTATGCAGTGGCCTGCCTCACTCCGAATGACACTGAAACTTTTAACGTTATACTATACTACCTCTCAAAGTAAAGCTAAGTAAACTTAGTTAAGGAAAGTAGAAGGAAATGAGAAGGAAACAATACCTGGGGGTGTGGGTGGTCAAAAATAAAAATAAAAAACCCAAGGAGAGGCAGTAACTCCAGTAAATAAAAATAATTATCAAAGAAGAATGGTTTGGGCCGCGGTGGCTCAGCGGGCAAAGTGCTTGCCTGCTATGCCGGAGGACCTCGGTTCGATTCCCGGCCCCAGCCCATGTAACAAAAACAAAAAAACAAAATACAATAAAACAAGAAAATGTTTAAAGATGTTTCCCTTTCTTCCTTCCTTCCTTCCTTCTATCCTTCCTTCCTTCTCTCTGTCTTTCCTTTAAAAAAAAAAAAAAAAAAAAAGAAGAATGGTTTATATAATTTTGTGCAGCATGTATACAGTACCAAAGATACAAGAAATTGTCCTCACACAGTATGGAAAGTCACAAAAAGAAAATGGGCAATAAAAAGAGTCAAAGGAGAAAGGAAGAAAAGCAAAGAGCCAAGGACAAAGTAAAATACAGGTAGAATGTAAAAAGCAGGGAGTGGATTTTAGGAAGATGCCAGAATGGGAAGCTCCACGAATCAGTCCCTCCACCACAACTATTACATAGGCAGGGACTATCTGAATCAACTAACTCAAAACTCTGGAGTCCAGCAGAACACCGAACAGCATGCAGGGAAGAGCAAGAGTAAGAGGCTGCTAAATTACAATAAATTGCTCTTTTGGCATAGCAGTTACCAGCACCCATTGCTCAGCCCTGCAGCAGGCAGCAGTAGAGTCCAGCATGTGGTATTGATTACTGGTGCCAGAAAGAGACATAAAAATCCACTTCCCCAACATCCAGGGTAGGTATGGTCCAATCACCAATCACTGCTCTTGATTTGCAACTATGGATCACGGAGGCCCCCATTCTGAGTGAGGGTGGTCACTGTTACAAACGGTCCCAGACAAAGGTGGTGAGGGGATAGTACACCTCTTCAGAGCCACAAAGGACAGTTGAAGGGTTGCACTTTCTGGGCAAGAATGTGCTTGACTGGGAAGCCAGGGCAGTTTGGAGACAGTTGGTACTCTCTCTGTGCATTCCTGGTCTTGTTCCAGCTGGGAAAGACTAACTTGGGAAACTCCCCTTCCGTATGCACCGCCCCCTCCAGAACTGACCCTCAAGGTCAAAGCAGCTTGAAACAAGGGAAGCAGCATAAGAAACAATTTAGGTAGACAGACTGGATCAAAAGCTTGTCTGCTTTTTTCCCCCAACATTGGAACACCTAGGAGAAGGTCTGTCTTCTGGGAAGTAGAGGGGATATTCAAACTCATGTAAACAAGGAAACTCCTAAGACTAGCAAGCACAAGCCCAGGACAACCCAGGCCCTGAAAAGAGAAGGACAACTTGGGACTTTGCATTCCCCTTAGAAAGACCTACTTGATAAGAGGGCTGACATGACAGAAAAGCCTGTCACGTTATTAGATGGTTACAAGTGCAAGAAAAAGTCATATCACAGAATAAATCTGTTAGCTAACATTTAAAAAATACTAAAATGTAAAGTATGCAACAAAAGATTACAATATAAAGACAGTAAATGATGGCCCATCCAAAGGAAGAGAAAAAAATCCAGAAAACACCAACAAATAAGATAAGACTGGAGATATCAGACAAGGATTCTAAAAAAATGATCTTCAATATGCTCAAGGAGATGAAGGAAAATGCAGAGAAATAACTGAAGGATATCCAATAAAAAATGAACAAGCAATATGAGAATCTCAATAAAGAGGCAGAAATACTGAAATGAAACCAAACAGAACTACTGGAGTTGAAAACCACAATAACTGAAATGAAAAATTTCCAGGTAAGTTTCAACAGCAGACAGGATTTGGCAGAAGAAAGAAACAATAATCATTAAAAAAAAAAATTAGTAACATATTTTCACAGACCATGCAGTCCATCCAAAGTATAAAAGCAATGGTTCACAATATCATCCCATAGTTGTATATTTATCACTATGATCATTTTTAGAACATTTGCATCACTCCAGAAAAAAATTGAAAGAAAAAACCCATACATTCCAGACCTTTCACTCCTCTCTCTCATTGACTACCAGTATTGCAATCTACTCAATATTTTTTACCCCTTATCCCTATTATTTATTTTTTTATCCTTATTGTTCTACTCATCTGTCTGTATCTATAAAAAAGAAGCAACAGACACAAGGTTTTCACAATCACATGTCACACTGTAAAAGCTACTCTTACAGTAGTTATATATACTCAGGAGTTGTAACTGTTAATTCTAAATTCTGAGATACTGAGCTCTTCGTATATAACATGGCCTTTCCCAGAAACTTTGTAATTTATATGACATCCAAGACTCAAAGTTAGAGCTCTGAAACTATTCAAGTCAGCAGTACCCCATAAAGGAGCTATTTAAAAAGTTTAAATAGTGATCAGACATTGAGTAGAGATATAAATCAAGCTGATCTGAATAGGACTAAGGTATATCAGAAGACTGGACAAAGGATGATATCATCCATATTTTAAAACTTCAATTTCCGTATGAGACTAAAGGGAGAGATGTTTATTTGATGCAAAATTTATATTTTGGGTACTGTATTTCCTAATTTAACTTGTATGGTCAGTTTAATTGAATACCATAACTACATGGAATCTTAAATAGGGCATAAGAGGTTGTTGGTTTGTCCAGATTAGTGTGATGCCTCGATAAATCCCAGAATGATTTGGACAGCGAATAAAGAAGTATTCGCAAAGTCCCCTTAGGGGACTGGAGAGAAAGGGAGAAATATTCAACTTCCCCATTTAGAGAATTTCTGATATTCTTGAAGCAGTGGGGACAACCAAATCAATAGGCCAAGCCCTCGATCTTTGGGTTCACCCCTATGAAACATATCCCTGCAAAGGATAGGCTAAGCCTACTTAAATTAGGCCTAAGAATCACTCCCAGAGAATCTCTTTTGTTGCTCAGATGTGGCCCCTCTCTCTCTATGACAACATGGCAAGTAAATTCAATGCCCTCCCCCTCTACAGGGGACATGACTCCCAGGGGTGTAACTCTCCCTGGCAATGTGGGACATAAACCCTGTAATAAGCTGGGACACAGCATTAAAGGACTGAGAAAACCTTCTTGACCAAAAGGGGGAAGAGAAAAATGAGACAAAGTGTCAGTGGCTGAGAAATTTCAGAGTTAAGAGGTTATCCTGGAGGTTATTCTTACATACTATATCCTCTTCGTAGCTTATAGTGTATTGGAGTGGCTAGAGGGAAGTACCTGAAACTCTAGAGCTGTGTTCTAGTAGCCACATTTCTTAAAGGTGCTTGTATAATGATATAGCTTTTACAAAGTGACTGTGTGATTGTGAAAACCTTGTGTCTGATTTTATCTAGGGTATGGACAGATGAGTACAAAATATGGACAAAAAATAAACAAATAATAGGGTGAACAAAGGTTAAAATAAGTTGAGTAGATTGAAATACTATGGTCAATGAGAGGGAGGAGTAAGGGGTATGGTATGTGTGTTTTTTCTTTTTTTTTTTTCTGGGGTGATGCAAATGCTCAAAAAACATGATCATGGCGAAGAATACACAACTATGTGATGATATTGTGAGCCACTGATTGTACACCATGTACAGAATGTTTGTATGTCAAGAACGTTTGTATGTTTAAGTTTTTACAATAAAAATGTTAAAAAAAAAAAAGAATCAAGGCTACTGTAATACAGTTCAACAGTTTCATGTACTTCCCAATTCCATTCCAATATATCATAAGCTAAAAAGGGACATCCATATATCGCATAAGAATAAACTCCAGGATAATTTCTTAACTGTCTGAAATCTCTCAGTCAATGAAAATTTATTTTGTCTCAATTCTCTCCTTCCCCTTTTGGTCAAGAAGACTTTCTCAATCCCATGATGCTGGGTCCTGGCTCATCCCTGGGAGTCATGTCCCACGTAGGGGAGAGGGCAGTGAGTTCACCTGCAGAGCTGGCTCAGAGAGAGAAGCCACATTTGAGTAACAAAAGAGGGTCTCTGGGAGTGATTCTAAGGTATAATTATAAGTAGGCTTAGCTTCTCCTTTGCAGGAATAAGCTTTATAGGCATGAGCCCCATGATGGAGGACTTGGCTCATTAAATTGGTTGTCCCCAATGTGTGCAAGAATTATCAGGAATTATCCAGGTGCGGAAGTTTAATATTTTCTCTTTTCTCTACAGTTCCTGCAGGGGGCTTTGCAAATACTTTTTTATTGTCTGCCTGTGCTGGTTTGAAGCTATTATTACCACCTAAATGCCATCTTCTAATCCTGATTCATTATCATAGGGCAGAAACTTTGATTAGGAGATGTGACTCCACCCATCCAGGTGGGTCTTGATTAATTTACCAGAGTCTTTAAAAGGAGAAATATTGTGGAGAAACCTCAGAAACAACAGAGCTGATAGTCAGAGTCAACATAGATCTTTGGAGGTTGGGACAGAAATAGCCTGAGTGCTAAGCAAAGACTCACAGGAATAGCGAGAACCTGAAGAGAAGAAATCTCCATTCCAGGCAGATGCTAAGCTAAGAGACGAAACGCAGAGTTTTGTCTTGGAGCAACTAAGTGAAAGCCCACAGACTGTTAGAGAGGAAACCACTGGCATCAGAAGCCAGAAACAACAGAACTGGAACAAGGACCAGTAGTCGCCAGATACGTGCCTTCCCAGACCACCCTTCCTTGAACCAAGGTATCTTTCTCTGGATGCCTTAGTTAGGACACATATAAATTTTGGCCTTAAAACTGCAAACTTATAACTTATTAAATTCCCTTTTTACAAGCTGCCGTTTCTGTTATATTGCATTCCAGCAGCTTAACAAACTAAATACCCAAAATATTTTGGGATGTAACGGGTACAAACCAACAAGATCCCTGTTCAAGATTCCATGCAATTCTAGTGTTCAAATAAACTGACCATACAAATTAAGTTGTATATATTATTACAAGAAATAGAAATTTCACACCAGAAAAACCTCTCCCTTTGGTCTCACATGGAAGTTCAAGTTTCAAAATGTAAACCATATCATCCTTAACCCTGTATTCTGAATTACCTTAGTCCTATCCAGATCAGCTTCATTCATATCTCTAGTTGAAGTTTGATCACTTTTTTTTACTTTTTAAACGTGGCTCTATGGGGTAATGCTGACTTTCATAGCTTCAGTGCTCTAAATGTGAGTCTCAAGTGTCACATGCCAAAGTTTCAGGGAACAACCAGGATATACACAAAGAACTCAGTATCTCAGAATTTAAAAATACTGTTACAATTCCAGAATAGATATGACTGCTGTAAGAGCTTACAATCTAGAATCCTTTACAATAGGCCTCAACCTGATTACCCATGCTCGTGACTTGAATTCTCCGAATCTGAGAAATAACTCATACATACCATATCCCTTACCCCTTCCTTCTCACTGACCACTAGTGTTTCTATCTACCCAATTAATTTTACCCTTTGTTCCCCCTATTTATTTATTTATCCATATTTTTTTACTCATCTGTCCATATCCTGGGTAAAAGGAGCACCAGACACAAGGTTTTCATAATCACACAGTTACATGTTAAACGCTCTATCGTTATACAATCATCTTCAAGACTCAAAGCTATTGGAACACAACTCAACAGTTCCAGATATTTCCCTCCAGCTGCTCCAGTACACCATAAACTGAAAAGGGATATCTATGTAATGCATAAAAATAACCTCCAGAATAACCTCTCGACTCTATTTGAAATCTCTCAGCCACTGAGACTTTATTTTGTCTCATTTCTCTCTTCCCCCTTTTGGTCAAGAAGGCTTTCTCAATCTCTTGATGCTGGGTCCTGGCTCATCCCAGGAGTTCTGTCCCATGTTGCCAGGGAGATTTACACCTCTGGGAATCATGTCCCACATAGGGGGGAGGGTAGTGAGTTCGCCTGTCAAGTTGGCTTAGAGAGAGAAGCCTCATCTGAACCATGAGTTTCTCTAGGGGTGACCCTTGGGCTTAATTTTAAGTTGGCTTAGCCAAATCCTTTGCAGGAATAAGTTTCATAGTGGTGAACCCCAAGATCAAGAGTTCATCCTATTGAACTGATTGGCCCCATTGCTTGTGAGAATATCAGAAATTCTCCAAATGGGGAAGTTGAATATTCCCTCTTTTCTCTCCTGTCCCCCAAGAGAACACTGCAAATACTATTTTTCTCTCTCTTTTTTTAAAAATATTTTTATTGTAAACCTTAAAAACATACAAACATTCTTGATATACAAACATTCTATACATGGTGTACAATCAGTGGCTCACAACATCATCACATAGCTGTGTATTCACTATCATGATAATTTTTTGAACATTTGAATCTCTCCAGCAAAAGAAATAAAAAAGAAACAACTCATACATACCATACTGTACTGCTTACCCCTCTCTCTCATTAACCACTAGTGCTTCCATCTACCTGACTTCTTTTAATCTGTTTCCCCTATTATCCATTTATTTTTTATCCATATTTTCTACTCATATGTCCATACCCTAGGCAAAAGGTTATTTAGTGCTTTTTGTTCTATCTATTGTTTCTTTTTCTCCCTACTTAACTCCTTTGGAATTGGTTGTTATTCTTCCCTCTCTTATTACATTGGAACATATTTGCATAGTCTTTTATTATCTCTTTAGTTGTTACACTGGAAATGTCAATACCTTACACTTAATAGTATCTCATATTAATTGGTACTTTTACCCTCTTCATGGGGAAGACAAGGACCACAGAACATTCTGACTCCATTTATCCCCCATCTGAAATTGACATGCCACTGTTGCTGTATATGTCAATTTCATATACTTTTTAATCTATAGTAGAGTAAGACATTAAATCAGAACCTCTTGAGAGGGGTCTTAAAAGCTCCTGCATAATTCAAATTCATAGCCCAGTTGAGATCTTTTGCTTTACATTTACCACATATTTATTCTTTGTTATTCTTCATGCCCTTTATACTTCTTATCTTTCTGCTGGCATAATTTTTCTTTCTCCAAAACGTCCTTTAGAATCTTCTTAGGAGTAGGTCTGCTGGAGATACATTCTTTCAGCAAAATATCCGTTCACTGGCTTTCTTGAAAGATGTGCTCATCAGGAATAGAATTTCTTTCACCACTTTAATTATTTCATTCCATTCCTGAAGTCTACGTTTTTTATTGAAGTTAGCTACCAGTGTAATTGCTCTTTCAAAGATAATGTGTCACTTTTCTCTGGTTTGTTTTTAAGCTTTTTCTCGTTGAATCTGGTTTTCAGCAGTTTTACTATTAAGTACCTATGTATGGATTTTTTTTTTTAAGTATTTTGCTTGTGGAGCTCCTTGATGTTGTGCTTTGATGTCTTTCATCAGTTTTAGAAAGTTCTCACCCTTTACATCTTTAAATATTGCTTCTGTCTAAATCTTTTGTTTTCCTTTGGGAATCCAAATATACCTACCTTAGACAGTCTCAATAGTATTTTCTATGTCTCCTTTCTCTCCAGTCCTCATTTGGTAGATTTTCTTCTTTTTGGCTTAGTTTGTTAGGGCTGCTATGGCACACACTACACAGGTTAGCTTAAGTTAGAGGATTTTTTGTTTTCTCATGTTTTTGGAGATTTTAAGTCCAAAATCAAGACCTCCACAGTCTGTAGTGTTTTGTTACTGGCTTGCTGCAATCTTTGGGTTTCTTTGGCTTAGATTTTTTTCTCTGTCCCATGGTGATCTACTAAATTCTCTGGCTTCTTCTAACTTCTGGCTTCTACTTCCTTGTCCACAGTTCCCCACCCCACCTATGTCCCCCTCATACTTAAGACTGCCCTTATAATGTAATTTTTTAAAGATTTCTTTCGGGTCATAAGTTCTTTTGTTTTATTAGAGGATTTCTGGGTTTAGTAGATTATCACCATGGAGATGCAGTACACCCAACTGTGGGGGTGAACTTTTGATTAGGAGATATTACAATTAGTTCGTATGAGTGAGGCATGATATTTGTCTTTTTGCTTCCAACATTTCATTCAACATACTGTCCTTAAGAGTCATTCACGTAGTTGCATGACTCACAACTTCATTCCTTCTTATAGCCACTCAGTTGTCTGTTATATGTATAAACCACAGTTCCCATATCCACTTCTCAGTATGTACCCTTAGACCACCTCCATTCATTGCAAACTGAGAACACTGCAGCCTTAAACAATAATGTTTAAAGTCCATTTGTGTTCCATTCTCAGTTTTTCCATGTATACTACTAGCAACGGGTTTGCAGGATCATATAGCAATCCTACCCCTAGTCTCTTGTAGTTACCACACTGCTTCCAGAGAGGCTGCACCACTCTGCTTCCTACAGCAGTGAATAGGTATATCTCTCTCCATATTTTCTACAGCACTTTTATCTCTCTGTTCATTTGTTTTTGTTTTTGTTTTTTTAAAGTTATAGCTGCACATCAAACAATCCAACCTAAGTAGAACAATCAATGGTCCTGCTATAATAACATAGCCATCCTTCATCACCACAATCAATACAAAGACACTTCCTTTTCTTCTGCAAAGAACCCCCTCCCCTTCTCCTGCTTACTGACAATTTTGGGATATTGCCTTTGTTACACTCAATGGAAGCATATTACAATGCTACTGCTAAGTATAAATCCTAGTTTGCACTGACTGCATTTTTTCTTGTATACCATCCCATTTTAAACACTTTGCAATGTTTACATCCATTTGTTCTCCATCATGCAAAAACATTCTTCTGTTTGTACATTTAATCATCATCACTGTCTACTCTAGGCATCATGAAGTTACATCACCTCAATCTTTATCCTTTATCTCTCCTTCTGGTGTCATACATGCCCCCAGGCCTTCTCCCTCAGCTATACACATATTCACTTCATTCAGTGTACTTACATTACTGTGCTAACATCAGATAGTATGATGCTATCCATTTTTGGGTCTTTACACTCAGTCCTCTTGCACACTCTGTACTCCTTCAGCACCAAATGCCCAATCTCTACCCTCTTTCTATCGCCTGATAACCTGTGTTAACATTAACTCTTAAGTTCACTCATTAATGTTAGTTCACATTAGTGAGACCAGACAGTATCTGTCCTTTTGTTTCTGGCCAATTTCACTCAACATAATGTCCTCAAGGTTCATCCATATAGTTAAATACTTCATGGCATTATTGTGTCTTAAACTGCATAATATTACATCGTATGTATGTAACACAGCCTGTTTAGCCACTTACCCACTGTCTCAGTCTGCCAAAGCTTCCAGAATGCAATACATCAGAGATGGATTGGCTTTTAATAAAAGGGGATTTATTTAGTTAAAAATTTATAGGTCTTCAGAGGAAAGGCAGGCAGCTTTCATCTGAGGCTCTCTGTTACATGGGAAGGCACATGGTGATGTCTATCTGGCCTTCTCTCCTGGTTTCTGGGTTCCAACAGCCTTCCCTGGAGCGATTCCTTTCTGCATCTCCAAACGTCTGGGCTGAGCTCCTTGGGCTGTGCTGCACTGAGCTCTCTTTAACCTCTCTCTTTTGAGCCTCCAGCCAATGTAATCAGCCATAGATGACTTTCACATGCTAATGATTCAAGTCCACAATAACAGAACTAGGTCAAGATGATGACTGAACCCAACTACCACATCCACTGATGGACATTTGGGCTGTTTCCGTCTCTCTGCAATCATGAATACTATCACTATAAACACTGGTGTGAAAATGTCCATTTGTGTCCATGCCTTCAGTTCCTCTGAATACATACCTCATAATGGGATTGCTAGATCATATGGCAATTCTATACTTAGCTTCTTAAGGAACTATCAAACTGCCTTTCAGAATGGTCGTACTATTCTACGTGCTCACCAACAGTGAATAAGCGTGCCTCTTTCTCTTCATCTTTTCCAGAACTTGATGTTTTCCATTTTTTTCTTAATGGCCATTCCAGTGAGTGTGAGATGATATCTCATGGTGTTTTGATTTGCATTTCCCTAGTAGCCAGTGATGTTGAGCATCTTTTTATATTCTTTTTCGCCATTTGTACTTCCTCTTTTTGAAAGTGTCTGTGTCATTTGTGCATCTTATAATTAGGTTGTCTTTTTGTTGTTATGTTGTAGAATCTCTTCATATAGTCTGGATATTAAACCCTTATCTGTTATGTGGTTTCCAAATGGGAGACAGTCTCTCCCATTATGTAGGCTACATTTTTACTTTCCTGACAGTCATATGATGCACAGAAGTGTTTAACTGTGAAAAGATCCGATTTATCTATATCCTTTTGTATTGCTTGAGCTTTGGGTGTAACGTGTAGGAAACCACCTCCTATCACAAGATTTATAAGATGTCTCCCTACATTTTCTTCTAAAAGTTTTATGGTCTTAGTTCTAATGTATATGGTTCTAAGATACGGGTTCTCTTTTCTTCTTTTGCATATGGATACCCAGTTCTCCAAGCACCACTTATTGAAGAGGCTGCTCTGTTCCAAGCATTGGCTTAACTGCCTTAACGAAGACAAATTCTCCGCAGAAGAAAGGATCTATTTCTGAACATACAATTCAATTCCATTGGTCAATATATTATCTTTATGTTAGTACCATGCTATTTTGACCACTGTAGCTTTGCAGAATGCTTCAAAGTCAGGTAGTGTGAGATCGCCATTTCATTTTTCTTTCTCAAGATATTTTTACCTATTCGGGGCACCATGCACTCACAAATAATTTTGGTAGTTGGGTTTTCTATTTCTGCAAAGTAAGTTGTTGGGATATTAACTGGTATTGCATTGATTCTATAAATCAATTTGGGTTGAACTGACATCTTAACCATACTTACTCTTCCAATGCATGAACATGGTATGCCCTTCCATTTATTTAGGCCTTCCATGACTTCTTTTAACAATTTCTTCTAGTTTTCTGTGTGTAGGTCTTTTGCGTCCTTAAATTTATTTCTAAATATTTTATTCTTTTGGTTGCTACTGTAATTGGAGGTTTTTTCTTGATTTCCTCCTCAAATTGCTCATTATTAGTGTATGGAAGCACTGCTGATTTGGGGATATTGATCTTCTACCCTGCCACTTTGCTGTACTCATATATTAGGTCTATATGCTCTGTTGTAGATTTTTCAGAATTTTCGACATATAGTATCAGATTATCTGCAAACTGTGCGAGTTTTACTTTTTCCTTTCCAATTTGGATGCCTTTTATTTATTTTCCTTGTCTAACTGCTATGGTTAGAACTTCAAGCACAATGTTGAATAACAATGAGATGGTGTGCATCCCTGTCTTGTTCCTGATTTCGGAGGGAAAGCTTTCAGTCTTTCCCCACTGAGTATGATGTTAGCTGTGGGTTTTTCATATATTTCCTTTATCATATTGAGGAAGTTCCTTTCAAATCTTATCCTTTGAATTGTTTTCATCAAGAAAGGATGTTGAATGTGGTCAAATCCTTTTCTGCATCAATCGAGATGATCATGTGGCTTTTCTGCTTTAATTTATTGATGTGGTGTATTGCAATAATTGATTTTCTTATGTTGAACCAGCCTTGCATAACTGGAATAAATTCCACTTGGTCATGGTGTAAAATTTTATAAGGTGCAGCTAGATTCCATTTGCAAGTATTGTGTTGAGGATTTCTGCATCTATTTTCATTAAAGAGACTGGTTTGTAATCTTGTCTTGCAATATCTTTGTCTGGTTTTGGTATTAAAAGTGATGTTGGCTTCATAAAATGAGTTGGGTAACTTTCCCTCTTCTTCAATTTTTTTTTGAAGAGTTTCAGCAGCACTGGTACTAATTCTTCCTTTAATGGCAGAATTCACATGTAAAGCCTCAATAATTGTGTTTATTGAGGTCATTTCTTTCTTCTGAAGTCAATGTTAGCTGTTCATGCTTTTCTAAGAAGTTGTCCCTTTCATCTATGTTGCCTAGTTTATTAGCATATAGTTGCTCATAGTAACCTTCCATTAACTCCTTCATAATTACTAGTCAGTAATTATGTCCTCTGTTTCATTTCTGTTTTCTTATTTTCATTATCTCTATTTTTTGTTAGCCACTATAGCTAAGGGTCCATCGATTTTATTGATATTCTCAAAGAACCAACTTCTGGTTTTGTTGATTTTTTCCCTATTTTTCTCAGATTCTCATTTTCATTTATTTCTGCTCCAATCTTTGTTCTTTCTTTCCTTCTTTTTGCTTTGGGGTTAGTTTGCTGGGGTTTTTTCTCTCGTTCTTCCAGATGAGCAGTTAATTTTTCTCTTCTTTTAATATAGCCATTTAGGGGAATAAATTTCCCTTTCAGCACCACTTTTGCTGTTTTGATATGCTGTGTTTTCATTTTCATTTGCCTCGAGATATTTACTGATTTCTATTGTAATTTCTCCCTTGACCCACTAGTTGTTTAAGAGTGTGTTATACATTTTTGAATTCTGGCCATCTTCCTGTTATTGATTTCCAACTTCATTCTATTATGATCTGAGAAAGTGCTTTGTACAATTGCAATCTTTAAATGTATTTAGACTTGGTTTGTGACCTAGCATATTGTCTATTCTTAAGAATGATCCAAGAGCACCTGAGAAAAATGTGTTTCTCACTGTTGTGGGGTATAATATTCTGTAAATGCCATTAAGTCTAGTTCATTTTATTGTATTATTCAAAATCTGTTTCTTTACTCATCCTCTGTCTAAATGCTCTATCCATTGATGAGAGCAGTATACTGAAGTCATCAACTATTATTGTAGAGGTGTCTACTTCTCCCTTCAGTTTTGCCTCACGTATTTTAGGGGCACTCTGGCTTGGTGCATAAATATTTATGATTATTATGTCATCTCAATTAATTGTTCATTTTATTAATACACAGTGTCCTTCTTTGTCTCTTTTAATTGTTCAACATTTGAAGTCTAATTTGTTGGATAGTATAGCAATCCCCACTCTTTTATGGTTGTTGTTTGCATGAAATATCTTTTTCCAACCTTTCACTTTCAATCTGTTTTTGTCCTTAGGTCGAAAATGAGTCTCTTGTAGACAGCATATAGATGGGTCCTCTTTTTAAATCCATTCTGCCTGTCTATGCCTTTTGATTGGGGATTATAAGCCATTAACATTTAACGTTTTTACTGTAAAGGCAGTACATTCTTCAATCATTTTGTTTTTTGGATTTTATATTCATATCTTTTTTCCCCTCTTTTCTGATAGTCTTCATTTTTACACTCTTCTCCTGACCTCTCTCTCCTGTCTTTTCCTATCTTCCTGCAATGCTCCTTTTAGTATTTTTTGTAGAGCTAGTCTCTTAAAGTGAAATAGAATAAAGAGCGAGGGTTTTAGAGTCAGTCAAGCTCAGATTGGAAACTTGGGAGATGGAGACTGACTCTGAAAAGGGATTTCTTTTATTATTTTATTTTATCTTTAAACTATTCCAAGTAGCTCATTGAAGAAATCCCCAGGCATTCTCAACTACCAGCAGAACACAGGCAAGGGTTGAGTTAAGACAGGTTTGAAGGACAAACTAATGAATCAAGTGGGGGAATAATTTCCTAAAGGCATATCTTCCCCAAGAAAAGGGGGATGGGTCTCAGCTCAAGCAGCAGCCTCCCTCAGAAAATTCAGACCACAGGGTTTGGAAAACAGAAGCAACCCAGGCCCACTTTTTACCATAGCTTCTGTCTCAACTACACCCCTGACAGGGAGAGGCTGCTGAGAATTAAAGGCACCACATTATGTTCTGTTGGTGGGAAGCTGCCCGCTGACAACAGCCACATGTTGGGCAGGATAGGAAAAGCACAGAATCTAGAGGCTTCAGAGGAAAGTCTAACAACCTGCTGTATGTCACCCTAAAGGAAATTTGACAGTTATGACACCCTCCTCCTGAGACACGGGCTGTTCGGTCTAGGAAGATCTGACTGGGGTTGACCATATCTGAGGAGACTCTCCTTACAAACTGGTGCCATAGAGGCAGTGCAAGAACTAGAAAAACAAGGGCTGAAAATTTTTGACCAGTTAAACAGTAGCTATGCTAAAGGTCTACAATAAGTTGAACTTAATTCCAACAAACAGAAACAAAACCAACCAACAATAAAACCCTAGGTAAAAGAATGAAAATGACCTCTAGAATAAACTAATTAAGGAAATCCAATGTCTAGACACCATCAAAAAAAGAATGAGTCATACTAGGAAAATCAAAGACATAGCCTAGTCAAAGGAACAAACTAACATTTCAAATATTTCAACAGACATGCAAAATCACAACAAAAATCAAATCAACGAGTTGAAGGAAGATATGGCAAGAGATGCAGGATATAAAGAAAAGAGTGGATGAACATAAAGAACTCTAGAGTTTGAAAAAACATGGCAGAACTTCTGGGAATGACAGGCACCGCAGAAGAAATGAAAAAACAATGGAGCCCTACAATAGCAGATTTGAAGAGGTAGAAAAAAGAATTAGTAAACTAGAGAACAGGGCATCTGAAATCCTTCATTCAAGAGAAAAGACAGGGAAAAGAATGAAAAAAATATGAGCAGGGTCTTAGGAATTGAATGACAACATGAAGCACATAAATGCATGTTCTGGGTGTCACAGAAGGAAAAGAAAAGACAAAAGAGACAAAAGACTAATGAAGGAAGCAACTACTGAAAATTTACCATCTCTGATGAAAGACATAAAATTACAGATCCAAGAAATGCAGCGTAACTGCTGGTTTGAAAGTGTTGTATATTCCAGAAAAGTCATGTCCTTTAATTCTGATTCAATACTGTAGGGTGGAAATACTTCTGATTAGATTGTGTCCATAGAGATATAGTGCTCCCAACTGTGGATGTGACCTCTTGATGAGATTATTTCCAGAAAAATATGGCACGCCCAACATGGGTGTGGCCTTTTGGTTAGATGACTCTGTCCATTCAGGGTGGGTCTTGATTAGGTTACTGGAGTCCTTTAAAAGGTGAAACATTTTAAAGAAACCTCAGATGCAGAGGCTTGGAGAATAGGTGCTTCAGAGCTGATAGATATACAGATGCTTGGAGATGTTTGGGGTGTGAGAGAGAAAGCAGGTCCCCAGACATGGGCAAAGCCCAGCAGTTGTCACCATGTGCCTTTCCATGAGATGCTAAGCAAGCCAGAACCCAGGATTGTGTCCTTGAGGAACTAAGTGAAGGCCCACAGAAGCCAAGTGAGGAACCCCACAGTAAACAGAGGCTGAAAACAACAGAGCCAAGGAGCAATGAATGAGCAGATGCCAGCCACATGCTTTCCCAGCTGACAGATGTGTTCCAGATGGCATCAGCCTTTCTTAAGTGAAGGTAACCCCTTGTTGGTGCATTCATTTAGACATTTTCAAGGCCTCAGAAGTGTCAAGTTGTAAGTTATTAAATTCCTTTTTTAAAAGCCATTTCCCTTATGGTATATTGCATTCTGGCAGCTTGACAAAGTAATAAAGTTCCCGAAACAGAATAGATCCAAACAGACCTACTCCAAGACACTTACTAATTAGATTCTCAAATGTCAAAGCCAAAGACAGAATTCTGAAGACATCAAGAGAAAAGCAATCCACTGCATAGGGAAGCTCAATAAGAGAATGTGTACATTTCTCAGCAGAAACCATGGAGGTGAGAAGGCAGTGATATATTTAAGATTCAGAAAGAAAAAAACTGCCAACCATTAGTTCTACACCTAGCAAAGCTGTCTTTCAAAAATTGGAGGGGGGCGTTAAAAATATTTTCTGAGAGTTATATAAAGAATTTGAGAAATAGTGATTTTTGAAGACAAGGCAATTGAAACCAGTCAGGCTGAGGTGTTGAAAAAAAAAAAAAGAATTATAAAGTGAAAGTAGCCTAAGAGACCTCTGAGGCACCATTACACATAGCGAAATATGCACTATGGAGTCCCAGAGGAGAAAAAAAGTGAAAAGGGCAGAAGAAATATTCAAAGAAATAAAGACAGAAAAATTTTCCAAATACAGCAAAAGACACTGAGTTTGCACATTCAAGAAGCCCAGAGAACACCAATGATGGTAAACTTGAAAAAAAACAAATACATTTCATCCCATGCTGACTGTGGAGACCATGGGCCCAGCCCTTACTTCCTCCTCCACTTATACTGAGAATAAGTTATTGCATGTAGCCACCTACAATGACTGGAACAAAAGTGAAAAGTCATCAGATTCCTCTGGGGGAGGGGGGAAGAATGTACAAGCAAAGCATTAAAACTCCCCTCCCTTGATCACCACTGATAACAAACCTCCAGATTCCTGTGTCAGGCGACCCTACTGAAACTCTGTTGTCACACCCTTGTCTTAAACCCTTATAAACTGTCCCATGCACTCCCTACCCTCTGCAGAACCCTGACTTTCCCTACTGGCCACCACCAGGAAGAGTCTTCTTCTGTTTGTGAGTTTCAGTAAAATTTATTTCTAACTCTCTGCCTAGCATATTCTTTGATCTTAGGGCTGTGCCAACCTGAACTCTTTAAAAGCTGGGCTGGAACAATGATTAAGCTGTCCAATGCAAAGGGCAAGGGGAGAGTTCTGAAAGTTGAAAGAGAAAAATGTGTTATGTAAAATGGAGTTCTAAAAGAGACCTCTATGGTTTCTTTCCAGAAACCACAGAGGCAAGAAGGTATTGGGTGAAATACTTAAAGTGCTGAAAGAAAACTACTGCCAACCAAGAATTTTATATCTGGCAAGATTTGCTTTCAAAAATGAGGGGGAGGTTAATATATTCCCAGAGGCAGATCATCACCACTAGACCTGTCCTACAAGAAATGTTAAAAAGGAGTTCTTGGAATGATTTCTAATTGTTTTGTTAATTCTTTTTTTAATTAATAAAAAAAAATAAAAAAAAAAAAAATAAAAAAAAATAAAAAAAAAAAAAAGGAGTTCTTCACACTGAAAGGACACTAGATAGTTCTTCAAAGTGGCATAAAGAAATAAAGACCTGCACTAAAGGTAACCATTTGGGTAATTATAAATTCAAGTAATATAGTCTTATATTTCTCAGTACATAACTCCACTTCCTAGTTCCTAAGGGTATTAAATGCAAATGCATAGAAAGTACTGTTCAATTTATGGTTTTGGACATACAACGTACAATGATAGATTTGTAACAAGTACCAAAAAAGTGGCAGAACAGAGAGAACTAGGAATAGTGTATATGTATGCTATTGATGTCACAGAGGGAAATAGGAATGGTGCACGTATATGCTACTGAAGTCAAACTGGTATCAAATCAAATCAGACTGTTATATATTTGGGATGTTAAATATTAACACCATGGTAACCACAAGGAAAATAAATGAAAAATATATTCAGATAGAAATGAGATACGCTCAATATGGTATGATACAAAAATCAAATAAATATAAGGTAGGCATTAACAGAAGAGAGGGACAATAAAGATATGACTTACACAGATTAAACAGTAAAATGGGAGAAGAAAGTCCTGCATTATTAGTCGTGGTGTTACATGTAAATGCATTAAATTCTATGGTCAAAAGGTAAAGATGTGCAGGATGGATAAAAAAGCATGACCAAATGATATCTTGTCTATGAGCAACTCACCTTAAATTCAAAGGGATAAGTAGGCTGAACGTAAAGGATGGGAAAATAATATTCCAAGTGGTAACCAAAAGAAAGCTGGGATAGCTGTACTAATATCAGATAAAATAGACTTTAAGACAAAAATAGTAACAAGAGACAAAGATGGGTATCATATACTAATAAAGGAGTCAATTCAACAAGAATACCTAACAATTATAAATATATATGCACCTAACAGCAGAGCCCCAAAATATACGAAGTAAATGCTAACAGATTTGAAGAGAGAAATTGATGGTTCTACATTAGAAATAGGAGACTTTAATATGATAGAACATCCAAACATAATATCAATAAGGAAATAAGTGACTTGAGCAATATTTCAAACCAACTAAACCTAACAGACACATATAGAACACTTAACCCAACAAGACATTCTTCTCAAGTGTGCCTGGGTCAATCTAGACAAACTATATCTTATATTACAAAATAAGTCTCAATAAATTCAGAAACATTGAAGTCATACAATGTATCTTCTTTGAACATAATGGAATGAAGCCAGAAATCAATAACAGGGAGAAATGGAAAACTTACAAATATGCGGAAATTAAACCACCAATGAACTAAAGAGGAAATTACAAGGAAAACTAGGAAATATATTGAGGGAAATAAAAAATAAAATACAACATACCAAAACTTATGGAATGCAACAAAGGCAGTGCTGCAAGAGAAATCTGGAGCTGTAAATGCTTATGTTAAAAAAAGAAGACTTCAAATCAGAGACCTAAACTCAAAACTGGAAGAATTAGAAAAAGAAGTAAAAATTAAACCCAAACTGAGCAGAAGGAAGGAAACAGGGAAATGAAGTAGACAATTAAAAAAAAAAAAAAAAGAGAGAATCAACAAAACCAATCTTACAGATCTTTTCAAAGACCAATAAAATTACATTTAGATAGACCAACAAGAAAAGAAGAGGGGACACAAAAGACTAAAATCACAAAGGAAAATGGGGACACTACTACCCACTCCAGTGAAATAAAATGTATCAAAAGAGAATACTATGAACAAATATGCCAATCTAGATGAAATGAAGAAACTTCTAGAAAGACACAAACTACCTACATTCGCTCAAGAAGAAACAGAAGAACTCAACAAACCAATAACTAGTAGAGATTGAATCAATAATCAAAAACCTCCCAACATATATACCTAGAAGTGGAACTGCTGGGTCATATGGTAATTCTATGGTTACCTTTCTGAGGAACCACCAAATTGTTTTCCACGGTGGCTGTACCATTTTATATTATCAGCAACAATGTGTAAGGTTTCCTATTTTTGACTTGTTCTTCCTGTTTTTTTAAACAACAGCCATTCTAGTGGGTGTGAAATGGTATCTAGTTTGGTTTTGATTCATATTTTCCTAATGGTTAATGATGTTTCGGTGGTTTGAAGCTGTTATGTACCCCAGAAAAAGCCTTGTTCTTTTAATCCTTTCCTGTGGGTACAGACGTGGGACCTTTCGGTTCAGATATTTCAACAGAGATGTGACCTGTTCCACTCGTAGGTCTTAATCCTTCTACTAGATAGAATTCTTTAAAAGAGAAGAATTTAAGAGCAGCTCATAAAGAAAAGCTGAGAGACACCCAGAGAAGCTGAAAGAGGGAGCCACTGAAGCCAGACAGAAGCTGAAAGCAATGAAACCCAAGAGTGCAGGACCAGCAGATGTCGCCATGTGCCTTCCCATGTGACAAAGACGTCCAAGATGCATCATCCTATTGATGCCTTAATTTGGACATCCTCATGGTCTCAGAACTGCAAATTTGTGACCTAATAAATCTCCATTGTGAAAAGCAAAAAACAAACAAGCAAACAAACAAAATCTCCCAACAAAAAAGCTCAGGACCAGATGGCTTCACAGGGGAATTCTACCAAACATTCCAAGAAAAATAACAGCAATCCTGTTCAAACTTTTCCAAAAAAACGGAAGAAGAGTGCTGGTTTAGAATTGTTATGTACCCCAGAGAAGCCATGTCCTTTTTCCTGATCTAATCTTGTAGGGGCAGCCATGTTTCTTTTAATCCTGATTCGATACTGTGGGGTGAAAACTGATTGAACTGCTTCCATGGAGATGTGACACACCAGCCGTGGGTAAGACCTTTTGATTAGATTATTTCAATGGAGATGTGACAACCCAATTTTGGGAGTAGCCTTTTGATTAAATGGAGATGTGACTCCACCCATTCATGGTGGGTCCTGGTTAGTTTCCAAGAGTCCTTTAAAAGGGGAAACATTTTGGAGAAACCTCAGATGCAGACCGTTGGACAGCAGTTGCTTCAGAGTCATCTTGAGACCCAGATGTTTGGAGATGCAGAAAGAAAATACCCCCGCCAGGGAACCTGTTTGAAATCAGAGACCAAAGGACCAGCTGATGCCAGCCAAGCGCCTTTCCTGCTGACAGGTGTTCCAGACCAATTATCCTTTCTTGAGTCATGGTATCTTTCCCTAGATGCCTTAGTTTGGGCATGTTTATGGCCTTAAAACTCTAAACTTGTAACTTAATAAATTCCCTTTTTTAATTCCATTCCATTTCTGGTATATTGCATTCCAGCAGCTTTAGCAAACTAAAACATAGAGGGAACACTCCCTAACTCATTCTACAAAGCCCCAATCACCCGCATACCAAAGCCAGATAGAGACACTACAAGAAAAGAAAAATAGACCAATATCTCTTATGAATACAGATGTAGCAAACCAAATCTAACCACATATTAAAATAATTATACATCATGATCAAGTGGGATTTATACCTGGTTTGCAAGGGTGGCTCAATGTAAGAAAATCAATTAATGTTCTACAGCCACTTTAATACAATGAAGGAAAAAAACACATAATCATCTCAATTGATGTGGAAAAGACATTCGAAAAAATCCAGCATTCTTTCTTAATAAAAACACTTAGAACACTAGGAATAAAAGGAAACTTCCTCAACATGATAAAGGCATATATGAAAAGCCCCCAGCTTACATCCTACTTAGTGGTGAAAGAACGAAAACGTTCCCTCTAAGATCAGAAACATAATAAGGATGCCCACTGTTACCAATATTAGTCAATACTGTACTAGAAGTTCTTGCCTGAGCAATTAGGCAAGAAAACAAAATGAAAGGCATCCAAATTGGAAAGGACGAAGTAAAATTCTCCCTATTTGCAGATAAAATAATACAATACACAGAAAATCCTGAAAAATTCACAAGATAAATGAATTCTGCAAAGTGTCAGCATACAAGACTGTTCGGGTTTGTTAAATGCTGCTGAAATGCAATTACCAGAAACAGAATGGCTTTTAAAAAGAAAATATACAAAAACATGCAAAATCAACTGTACATGGATCAAAGACCTAAATATAAAAGCAAGAACCATCTTCAGAACCTTGTGTTAGGCAATGGTTTCTTAGACTTTACAGCCAAAGCACAATCAACAAAAGAAAAAAAAAAAATAGGTAAAAGAGACGTCATTAAAATTAAAAGCTTTTGTGCCTTACAGAACTTTATCATAAAAGTAAAATGACAACCTAAACAACGGGAGAAAATATCCTCCAGCTCCACAACAAAAAGACAAACAACCCAATTACAAAATAGGCAAAAGACTGGACTAGATATTTCTCCAAAGAAGATATACAAATGGCAAAAGAGCACATGAAAAGATGCTCAATATCATCAGCCATTAACGAAATGCAAATCAAAAGCACAAAGGATATCATTTCACACCCACTAGAATGGCTGCTATTAAAAAAACCAAACAGAAAATTACAAGTGTGGGGGGGATGTGGAGAAAGAGGAACACTCATTTATTGCTGGTAGGAATTTACAATTGTGCAGCCACTGTGGAAGACAGTTTGGCAGTTCCACAGAAGGTTAAGCACAGAATTACCACATGATCTGACTATTGCACTCCTAGATATATATCCATGAGCACTGAAAGCAGGGACTCAAACAGATATTTGCACACTGATGTTCATAGCTGCAATATTCACAACTACCAAAACATGGAAACGACCCAACCGCATATCAACAGATGACTGATAAGCAAAATGTGGTATTTACATACAATGGGATATCATTTGGCTGTAAAAAGGAATGAAGTTCTGATACACGCGACAACATGGATAAACCATGAAGACATCATGTTAAGTGAAATAAGCCAGAGACAAAAGGTCAAATATTGTATGATCTCACAGATATGAAATGATTAGAATAAGCAAACTCATAGTGAGAAATAAAATACCAGTTACCAGGGGATGGGCTGGGAGCAGGGAATAGGGAGTAAAGGTTTAAAATGTAGAGTTTCTATTTGGATGATGGTGATGGTGGCAGAACATTGTGAATGTAATTAACAACACAATTATATATTTCTAGTTAAAAGGGGAACTTTAATGTTATATATATGTCATTAGAATAAAAACAGAAAAAGGAAAATACATGAAACTGCACAACACAGGGTTAACTTAGGGTTAAACCCTAAGTTAAACCATGTACTTCAGTTATAGTACAATTATAAAAATGTGCTTTTATAAATTGTGACAAATGTATCACACCAGTGCAAGGTGTTAATAAGAGGGTAGTATATGGGAATCCTGTATTTTATGCATGATTGTTCTGTAAACCTATAACTTCTCTAATTAAAAAAAAAATCAGGAAAAAAATACTTTAAAAATTAGTAAGTCTGAAACTCACGCTTTATTTTGATTGGGCCAAAGAATATCCTAATTTTAGCAGTTTAATAGCATAAATAAATTAACAATGTGCAACACTGATGCTTGCTTGTCAAGAGTAGGTGAGGATTAGATACTCAACGAGTTAAGATCTGAGTAAAAGAAAATAATTTTGAAAAGGAATTTTCTAAAGTTGTTTTGGAAGGTGAGAGGTAAAGAGTTCCACAACCAAATGATTCCAGAAATTCAGGTTTGGTTACTTGCCACCCCAAGACGTTTGTAGTTATGTTGAACACATCAAAAACTATTAAACCCAGTTAATATCAGATCACTTCAACATAAAGAAACATTCACCATTTAATACTTTTCAAAGGATAGCAATATCTTGAAGTAACAATACTGAGACTGCAAACAGATTGGGTATCAAGCATTTGTAATTTTCACATTTCTGTGAGGTGTACAAGACAACTATTAAAATGGAAGAGTATTCCATGTGGAAATAAGGAAGATCTCCAAGAAGAGGGAGGCATTACTAGAACCTTTATCCCCCAATTTTCATTCTTGTAAAACAAAGCAATACCACCACATCCAAAACAAGGCTTTTTCCTTCAGGTCCAGTTATATACAAATGCCCTGGTCATGATCAACTTTGGCAACCACACTAACAATGTTTAGTGAAGAAACTAATGTAATATTCACTGTGGCCTTCAAGCAAGAATGTAATATTAATCCAATGAATCTTCATATTTTTAAAGGCACATATACTATTTTAGATCCTATGACTAAGAAGCTAAAGATTTTCAGTTCATTGCCTAAAATGGGGTAAAGTATTTCTAATATGCACAGCAAAAAAAAAAATGAATGTGGCTTAGCTCAACAGGAGACAGATTTCAAACAACCATCCTGAGGAGTATTCAAGCTATCTGTTTCAGTCATGAATGTTGTGGCATTTAAAATAAAAACACCCCATAAAGTTTACGTAAAGAATATACTCAACAGCAGTCTACAAAATGTTAGGAAACCACAGAGAAAAAGAAAACTGTATTTGTTAGATGTAATATCTAAAGGATTAAAAAAAAAAGTTATAGCTGGAAGGAGTCTCCTAAGAAAACCCCTTTACAATAATAATCTTTGATGCTTGACCATTTTCAGTTTCAAAGAGTTTATCCTTCCCAAGGTTAAGATGACTTAGTAAAAGTTCAAGAGGATCACTGTAGACATGGAGAATATAGCATGTTATTGGTTTTTATATAGCTGTCAATGACTTGTTAAATTTAATTGTGGAGTGTGGCAGAGCAGTTAAAAGCTAACTCTGAAGACAGACTTGAGTTTGAAACCTGGGTCTGGCACTTACTAGCTGTGTCACCCCAGGCAAGACATTTAGCACTGTAAATATGAGTCTCCTCACTTGAAAAATATGATAATAATCATATGATAGGGTTCACGTGATACTTAAATGAGATGATGAATACAATGTTTAGCACAGTGCTAGCTTGAAGAAAAGGCTCAAAAATCTTAGCAATGATCAACAATGTACTAAGCCAGTCCGTTTACTTGAACATGCTAAAGAAACTTTAGAAAAGCATTTCTCTCAGCACTGAATGTGTTCTCATCATCTGGGTAGTCTATTTTACTGGGATTAAAGACAGAAGGAGGGCAAATGGGTCCAAAGCACCTACACTCTCCATCTTCCCACTCTACTACAGGAGGAAAACAAATGCTCCCCTTATTACCAAAAGTAGTGGCCGTAAACAGAGGAGAACAAACTGTGGGTCTATCTTTTACTTTCTCAGCATCTGGTTGATAGGGTGCTGATAAATTACCTCTTTATGCTCCTCCTACTTTAGACAACCATTGCTCCCTCTTAAAACCTAACTTGAACAAGATATTTAAGACCACACAACTATGAATTCCCATCAAAGTATATCCAATACAAATGTGTTGTCTTCACTAATGATATGCCCAAATGCCTTTGGTAGCCGGCATATGTACACCGGTTTTGTCACGTGGCCTATAAGGAGATAGAGCCATGAAACCTTTACCAACTATCTGTTTCTTCAAAGACATGATTTTCAAGTAAAAGCTAAAGCTCTAGTTTTAAAGTAGTTTGTTATTTTAAAATATGACATGCAGAAGCAAGCTTGAAATCTATTTCTCTGCTAAACTCTAAAAATTACTGTTTTCTTTGCCAGAAGAATCAGAATCCAGTAACAAAATTTAAAAGTACCCCTACATCACACCAAGTGACACATCTTGTCCACTGCTAATCATTTTGTACTTAAGAGACATAAGAACATAACAGACATTAAAAGGAGTATGGAAAAGGTAAAGAATGCTTAATTTTAAAAAACTAATTTGGTTGAGACTTCTTTAAGCATACTTTTAAAACATTTTTCTTACTTTCCATCATGTATACATTTATTTTCAAAAACAAAGTTTAAAAAAAGACCTAAAAAAAAATGAAACCAATGAACCTGTGTATCAAATTGGTAATAAAACCAAGAGAGAAGCATTTCAAGTGACTTGTGAACATAGTACTCTGATTATACATCCTTCCTGGAATACATTCAAAAGATCCAAATAAATGCAAAGAAATCAAACTCCACTCTATTTCTGTTTCACAGCAGTAAAAGGGCATTATAATTTTGAAATAGTATCATGCAGACAGGATAAAGCAAATAAGTATGTTAATTTTTATTAGGTATCAAGATTTTCACTTACAACAAAAGATACACATATGAATCAAAGAAGAAAAAAACTACCATGTCCAATTTGATTTGGCTATATCACTATGAACTCATGATTAAACAAAGAAAAAAACATCTAGTTCTCTCCTCAGAAAGGGCCTAGAAGCCAGGACACTAGCAGCAATGAATACGCTAAACATTCAGTGTGTGATTTCTATATACCTTTTTCTCACTAAAAAGAACCAGGACTCCTTGGATAAACAGTCCATCCCATATCAGGTGCAAAGAAAGTACAAGGCAAGCCTGGGACACTTTGTGCCAGAAAGCACTGCAAAGCTGATGGAGAGTAGAGAAGTGGACATGTGCTAGCCTAAAAGGGTTCTTCCAGCAAAATTAGGTGCAATTTAATCATCAAAAAGAACCAAGACTGCAAATGGCTATAAAACAATTAATAAAGAAATTAAAATCCTTGTGTCTACAGTGTTAGGCCTGGAGGACAGGACCCCTTCCCCTATAACATGACCTACCCCTGGCAAATATTTCAGAAAGCCTCTCTCACCCCGATTCACACCAGCCCGCATCTCCTTCACCCTCCAGCAGTCGCCCTCTTGCGATAACCTCACATTACTCAACCTCCACCCTCTGGCATATTCATTCTTGCAGTAAACTCTCCTTACTCAATATCCACCCTCCGACATTTACAACCTTGCATGCCTAAAGCAGCGCTTAAATTTTAAGCTTTACCAGTGGAAAGCTGACAACTCCAAACTTAGCCCCCTGTTTCTGAAAACTAGCCAATAAGAACCTGCCTAACCTTTGCCCCAACACCCTAACCCCAACCCATGAAAACCCTATCTCCTGACACCTCCGGGGCAGCTGTTTCTCTCTTGAAACGCTGCCACTGCCCACTGCCCACTGCCCACTGCCTCGGCGGCCCTGTTTCTTCTGAAATAAAGCCTCTGCCTGAATTCCTTTGTTCCCAACTTATTTCTGGCGAGTTTGCCTTTCACATAGTGATATGAACACCCCCCGCCCCCTCCACCAAAAAAAATTTTTGTTTGCCACCATCAGAGGTTGACTATTACCCTGGTCTTGACTCTGAATTTTGATGATGAAAGGGAAGAAGTTAAACATTTAACCTGCATTTCAGGAAGACCTTTAGTATATGCCCAGGTATTGAAGGAAAGGAGAAAAGAAAATTCTCCTACAGAGAATCTCCAATAAAATAACTGAGGGTACTCAAATCATTGAACAAAAGGTAGCTATAAACGGATTATGGGCTTGGTGTCATTATTACACACTAATCACACCAGGGTGATTAGATAATGGAGATATCTGGCAGTCACCACTTCAATAAAGACAGATGAAATCACGTAATGCAAAGTAAATAGCATCACCTATAAAAATTCTTGCCCCCAAAAAGTTTACTTCAAGCTAATCAAGTCTTCGTTGATTAACTTCCAGCTAACACAAATTCAGAGGATAAAGGAAAAAGTTAAGTGATACTATGAGGAAATAATTCTAGAACGTGGGAATGCCACAATATTCAAAAGTCAACTGCTTTGATCTCAGATGTCCGAGAAGGAAAAACAAAACAAAACAAAAACTCAACAGTGGGGAGTGAGTATGTTCTTTTTAAAAAGAGACCAGATACAGCGCATGAATTTCAACTGAATCCAGCCAGGAGACAAACTTTTTGCTATGAGGAAATTTGGATAGGGATTGGAATCTTAATGTTGATAGATGTGGTAATGATACTGGGGTCAGAGAACATCTTTACTTTTTGGAAATGCATGCTGAAATATAAGTGTCATGATGTTTGCAACTTACTTTCAAATGGTTACACACACAGAAGAAGGGGGGAACAATGCAGCAAAAACGGTACTCCTCAATGTTGATGGTGGGTAATAATTGCATGTTTTTTCCTGCCTTCGTACAGCTGAAAATTTTCATAATAAACTTAAAAACATTCTAACTCTATTAGGAGATACCTGTAACTCCTATTAGGAGATACAGTAGAAAGTGCACCTATCTACACTGAAATTATTTCTGGGTTTAAATTTCATCTCTTTCACTTATTAGTTGTGTGGCCTAAAACAAGTTACTTAACATCACTGTTTTTGTCTCATCTATAAAATGTAATACCTTCTTCATTAGCTTGCTCTGAGAAATAAGATTCCATAGTAAAATGCCTAGCACAACGTTGCATACAAGTAAACAATTTCCATAATGACTGCAATCATCATAAACTACAAGAATAAAGGAAAACATTCCTTTCATTATTTTCACATTCCAAGATAAAGAAACCACATTTAAGGTAAAATTAAGTACTGGGCGGTCCAAGTGGCTCAGCAGGCAGAATTCTCGCCTGCCACACCGCAGACCCCGGGTTCGATTCCCGGTGCCTCAGCCCATGTTAAGAAAAAAAAAAAAGTAGTATTAAACCACCGGAAGTTAAAGTAAAATAATACGGGATATGAAGATTCATATAACTTTTTTAAATCTCAGAATTTCAACTGATACCCTAGACAAAAAGGAAAATTATAAAACTCGTCACCTACATAAAGTATTTGCTTCAAATTGTGTAGTTTGCTTTTGGTAGTAGCCTACATACGAAGAAAACACTAAGAAAAGTGAAGTTAAAGAATGTTTTCCTGACTCCAACGCACATCTACGCCCTTGTTGAAAAATTTTAAGTCGCTGTCTTCATTGAATAGATCCATTCCAATAAAGTACACATTTATTGGGTTTTCGACTAAATTTGGATTAAATTCCGGTGAGTTCATAGAACTCACACGGATGCAATTTCATCATTTCTAACGTTACTTGTCACTTCACGAAACGCAGGAAACCCCTTGCTCTGGTTAGGCCGGCAGTAAAATGACTAGATGGAGGATGATCTTCAGGTACAGCAGGAAAAAAAGGTGTGATTAAAACAAACAAACAACAACAAAAAAGTGCCAGCCTCTTTCCAATACCAGACAAGGAGCGTGGCAGAGTGGGGGTGGGGGGAGTCGGGTCAAGGGCTCCCACCTAAAAATCCCCCCAGGTGAGCGGCGGTAACCTTTGGATCAGGGTGCGCAGACTGAAGATCGGGATAATTTCCCCCGAACCGCGTGGGCTAAGACCAGTTTCCTGCCTCAAGGGTTAGAGGCCATCGTGGAGAGTCTCTGTGTGCGCGTGGAGGGGGGGGGGGGGTGACAGACAAGGCTCCCCGGTCCCTACAGCGCCCGCGCAGTGTCAGCCCTGCCGAGGGCGCGCCCGAGGGACCGAGCGCCGAGAGAGGCCGGCCATCCGCGCTCGCCTGCCCTCCCGTTACCTGCGGCGGCGGTGCCAGGCCCGGAGGCCTACTGCTGCTGCTCCTCCTCCCGCCAGGCCCGGGCGGCGGCGGCGGCCCGGGGGAGGGCGGGGCGCGCGGCTGGCTCCTGGTCCCCCCCGGGGGCCGAGGCCCTATCTCGGGCCGCCGCGCCGAGGCCCGTGCGCGGCCTGGTGCTGGGGCATGGCGGCGGGGACGCCCAGCGCGTCCCCGCGGGGAGTGCGCGCGGCGGAGGGTGGCCGCGCAGCCCCGGCGGCCGGCGGGCCCAAGGGGCGGAGCGAGGGCCCAGGGGGCCGCGACCGGCGGCCGTGGGGGCGGGTGGCCGCAGGGAGCGCGGCGACGGCTCGCGTGGTCCCGGCGGGGCGGGGTGGGGAGGGGGGGAGGGGAGAGAGGGGAGGGGAGGGGAGGTTGGGGAGGGGGAGCCGCCGCCGCTCGTGCGGGCCCTGCGCCGCCGCTGCTACCGCCCGGCTCCCTCCAGCCGGCTTGGGGGGCACTTTGTTTGTGTCCCACAATGCTGTGCGCCGGCGGCGGGGCTGGCTGGAGGGGCGGGGCGGGGCGGCCGCACGGACTTATCGCGCAGGCGCAGAAGGGCTGCCTGTCAGGCCTCGCTGGCGGAGCCGGGACGCGGGCGGTGTGTTTGCCCGGGTGCGCGCGCACATGGGTTTCCACGTGCCGTAGGAGCGCCCCCCAACTCGTCCCGCCTCCGCTCAATTTGCTTTCCACTTGGTAAGATCCGCCTTTTTCGGCGTTCTGCACGCAGCTCGCACTTCTTCCCTATGAATTAAGCAAAGAAAGGCCGGTTTCTTCCAGTGGTTTTTGCTGCGGGGCTGAACCCGGAACAGCACAGCCCGGACCCACCGGGGAGGTCAAGCCTCTCCTAGGGAAACGCTGCCGTGCAGAGGCGACCCCGCAGCCGGGAGAGGGGTCCGAGAACTGGCTTGCCCCCATGCCTTCCGCCACCGCGCCTCATCCTCAGATGACACCGGCACTTTATTTGCTGGGCACCCCAAAGTGGCGGTACTGCTTGGGGAGGACTCGGGGAGCGTGTACCATGTTCAGACTCCCCAGTCCCTGGATCCGAACTTTCCCCCATCTGGCCGGCCCCTCCGGGCCAGGACCCGACGATGAAAAGGACCGTCCCGGCTGCCCCGCCGAGACGCCCAGGGGGAGGGCGCCTGCCCGGACCCTCGAGGCAGTGCGAGGGTGGGATCCTGGTAGCCAGACGCGCCCCGGGCTGTCTTCATTTGCATCTTTTGTTTTCCCCAGCTTCCAGCCTTTAAACAGAAAGATTTCTCTCTCAAGTGCTTTGTTCCAAGTGGGTTGACGTTCTGAAGTCCGAGTGAATTACTCTTCTGAAACACTTGTCGACATTTCGCATTAATTCTCAGTGTGAGAGACTAGCAACCAGGTACCCTAACACCCTAATCGTAACATTTGAAATCTGCTTGAGAAATAAAGACAACTTTTAAAACCTGCTAATTGTATCCTCCTTTACGTTTCCATCAAGTTTTCAAATAACTAGGATGTTAATTAGTCTTCACAACAACACTGATACATGAATTTAATTGTTATTCCCACGATCATCTTTATTATTCCCATTTCACAAACGAGGAAAATCAGAAAGGTCCGATTTAGGTCCAGGCATTTGTGTTCTGAGTTTTGTTTTTGTTTTTTAATGATAATAATCATTGTACTAATATTAGCATTTTATGTTTACTTTTTTCTTTTTTACTGGGAGGTTTGTTCTTTTATCCTCCTGATTTTACTTTACGGCTGGAATGAGTTGCCCAAGGAGAGAAATGAACCAGTAACTCAATTTTAATGAAATGCAGAAGATCGGCCTCTAGGTATTGACCCTATAGTTTCTTAAATGCAAATCGCCGGTTTAAATAATGTTAAATAGTTCTGAATTTTATACACAGGATTTCTGTGTCTTATTAATCAGGACAGCCTTCTGGCAGCGTCAAGACTTGCACAATACTGTAGGAATTACATGATTTTTTAAAAAAAATTTTATTGAGAAATCTTCACGCACATACAATCCATCCATAGTGTAAGACCAATGGCTCACAATACCATCACATTGTAAGAATTCGAGAGTTTTGCCACGCAAAGGAGGACTCCAAGAGACGTTCTCTCATGCAACACCCAAAGGGGTTTATTTACCACACATGCGTGGGGCTCACTGAACGCGCAGGAACAGAGAGCCCCGAGCCTGGGTTTGGGGAAGCTTTTAAGGGGTAGGAGGAGGGGGGTGAGGGTCGAGCATGGGTCACAGGTGCTGCTTCATGCAAGAAGTAGATAACAAACACTTTTGCAAGAAGCAGATAAACATTTTTGCAAGAAGCAGATAACAAACATTTTTCAAGCATGAGTCACAGGAGCTGCTTCATGCAAGAAGCAGATAACCAACACTGTTGCAAGAAGCAGATGACCGCCTCTGGGAAGTCCCGGGTTGTTTTTCTTAGCCTGATGGGGCCCATAACTCTTTTCTTTACAATTCTTAACTCACACCAAATGCATAGCAGTGAATATAAAATGACACAAATGCTTTTGCTGGATATTTCTATCATTCAGAAGCTAAAATATATGTAAATAGCTAAATTAAGCAAGAAAAATTAGCTACTGTTAAGCTTTTATAAAATCCTTCTTTACATCCTTAGTGTATTCTCTCATCTCCTCTTTTAGTTTTAAAAGCTGCTAGCTTTCTCTCCTGGCTTCTTGTTTCAGGAACACCCCCAGGGGTGTCTTCCTTCTTATCTCCAAAGGTCTTTGGCTGCAGGGGCTCTGTTGGTTCTGGTGGCTCTTAAGCTTTTTCCAAAATGGTTCCCTCTTAAAGGGCTCTGGTAAGCAACCCCATCTTGAATAGGTGGAGACGCATCTCCATGGAAACCATCTAATCAAACGTTACCACCCACAAATGGAAACAATCAAAAAGTATTCCACCCAGCAATACTGAATGAGGACTAAAGGACAGGGCTTTTCTGGGGTACATAAAAGCTTCAAACTGGCACATCTCTTCACTTGGTTCCTCCCTTTAGTACTTTTCTTTTTTCCTTTTTCTTTTGAAATTGGTGTCCTACTCTCACTCCACGCCCAGATCTGGAGATTCAATTCATCCTTAATTGTGGAGCCCTCAAGGGCCCAAACAATGTTAGATGCTTGGAGAGGGTGTGAGAAAATATACAAAGATTATTGCAGGTAGCCATGTCTCTGTTTTGGCTTTGGGCAGGGTCGGTTTCTGGGGCTTCTGCCTGCTGCGTTCTACCTTTTCTTTTACCAGCTAGTAGAGACTTGCTGTTGGGCTGCTGGAATAGATTCACCTTTCTTTGGCATAGGTTAAATAATACTCCTGGGAGGAGTTTGTGAAACCAGAATTCTGAACACAGGTGATACAAAGGTAGATAGTATGAGGAACCTTTAATTATTAACCTATTGTGGATGATTTGGAGGAATTCAAATTCCAGTCAAACAGGTTTATTTCAACTGTAGCTGTTTGGGGACCAAATTCAGAAAAAGATGGCACTTTCTCAGGGTTAACTATTAAAGCTGAATGGAAACTTATTTAGTCCAAAACTTCTTCCAGAGAAAGAATGTTTTCTCCTCATGAGAAAGAACCTTGTTTGACTTGAGCAATTCCAAAGGCAGAGAGTTTCTCATGCCACATGTACCAGCCTTGCTCAATTATCATATCGCTCCAACTATATTTAAAAGATTAATCTCAGGCGCATGGATGTGGTTCAGTGATATAATGTTCGCCTGCCATACAGGAGACTCATATTCCCAGCCCATGTGTGTACATACACACGTGTGTGTGTGCGGACACATGCAAAAATTAAACTCTTTCCTACCCTCAATTTGCACTTCTGGTGTTTCTATTTCATCCTCTACCCAGTTGAGCAACACAATGCAACTACACCATATAGAATAACAGATACCCTGTGTAGTAGATTGAGTTGTGTTTGGGCCCAGACCAAGTTCATCCACAGCACGTGAGAAACATGCCAGGTACAGAAGTAGACATAGATTTATTGGAGGAGAGGTTCTCCAGTGGCAGCTGGTCTGGAAGTTTAGTGCTAAGCAAGGAACAGGGTTGGGGTGGGTGCAAGGAATAATACATGATTTTAGAACAAAGACATTCCATGCAGTAAAAGGACTTTGGATATCTAGTATAATCATTAAAGGGGACTAAGACCTGATGTTTTACTAAGATTAATGTTTAAGACTAAGATACAATCAATGCTGTTTTTCCATCCGTGGTTATGTTCTTCCCTTCTAGGCTAAAGCAGGTTTGTTATAGGCCATGTAGGGGGGTCCAGGCCCTGGGCTACAACAAACAGTCGCCCACAAAAGACATATTAAATGCTAACCCCTGGTCCTTTGGGTGTGGACTCATTTGTAAGTGGGAACTTCAAAGATCCTATTTAGATGAGGGCAAATTGAATCAGGATGGGTCTTAATCCATATAAGTGGAGTCCTTATAAGCAAGGGAAATTGGGACCCAGAAGTACAACCCACAGGAGAGAGAAAGGGATAGATTGCCATGTGATAGAGATTGATTGATTGTCAACAAGCCACCATGAGAATGCTACAGTTTTCAGAGAAGGTGTGGCTTGCCAACACCTTGATTTTGGACTTCTAGCCTTCAAAACTGTGAACCAGTAAATTCCTGTTGTTTAAGCCAACCAGTTGTAGCAGCCTGACAAACCAAGATACTTTGCCTTCCATCAGTGTGAAACAATTCAAAGACAGGACCAGTGTCATGGTCAGGTTCACGTATCAACTTGGCCAGGTGGTCGTACCTGTTTGTCTGGTTGGGCAAGTGCAGGCCTGTCTTTTGCTGTAAGGACATTTCATAGAATTAAATCATGATCATATTGGCTACATCCACAGCTGATTCCACTTGTAATCAGCTAAAGGGAGTGTCTCCGTTAATGAGTGATGCTTAATCTAATCACTGAGTGCCTTTTAAGGAGGATTCAGAAGAGAAGGTTCTCTTCCTGCTTTGGCCAGTGAGCCTCTCCTGTGGAGTTCATCCAGAACCTCTATCAGAATCGTCAGTTTCACAGCCTGCCCTACAGATTTTGTACTCCACATTCCCACAGTTATGTGAGACACTTTTATAAATTTTGTATTTATGAATAATTCCTGTTGATTCTGTTTCCCTAGAGAACTCTAACTAATACAACTTGGTACCAGGAGTGGTTCTTAAGAAACAGAGTCTTAAAAAGTGTGTTTTTATGAATGGTTTTCTAAACTGACTGGACTCAAAGGCACTAAAGGACTCTGATTCCCATAATCAGAATGAGATTGCCAATCTATGGAGTGAGTTGGCAAAACAGATAGTCAAAATATCACCATTCGATTCTTCTAATGCTTCACTTGTATGAAGCCAGGCTCTGAGGGATAATGGTTTTGACATCTTTACAGAGTTTTATGGACATAGTAAGTATAGAGATGTTGGCTGGTTGTTGTTAGATATACTGTATAGATTAATGAGTGAAAGGGATGGGCTTAAGGATTCAAATGAGAAGCTTAAATCTGACAGATGTAGACGTTTCTGTGAGCATCCTGAAGGAAAATCTTATTTCCTTTAGCCGTAGACTTCAGATGTCTGAAAATCAGACTCAGAATCCTACTGTTAGAGTAGGAACTTTACAACATAAACTGAAATCTCAATCTTGCATTTTATCTGCCGTTAAAGTGAGGGCATTGATTGGAAAGGAGTGGGACCCTGAAAAATGGGACGGCAACATATGGATAGATAATGATGTCGTTGGAGAGGTTGAAACCCTAGGTCATGCTGAGTCTTCTCTAGATAACCCTGTAATAGTCTGCCTGGAGGACATAGCCACCCCACCTCCAGTCTGCCTTGGGGAGTTGTCTACCCAACCTCCATCTGAAGGGATTAGCCCTAGAGTGAGTAATCCTGTTTCACCAGATGAAACTGCAAATGAATGCCCTGAAACAAATGGTTTGGAAGATATTTCTAATTCTTTTCATGACCCACCCCCACCACCCCTCATTTCTTCCAGACCTATAGCTAGACTAAAGTCCCAACAGTCCCTTAAAGGTGAGGTACAAAGTATCACACATGAGGAGGTACATTATACTCCAAAAGAATTGTGTGAGTTTTCCAATTTATATGGACACAAATAAGGGGAATATGTGTGGCAATGGATTTTAAGGGTATGGGATAATGGAGGGAGGAATATAAGGCTGGATCAGGCTGAATTTGTTGATATGGGCCCACTAAGTAGAGATTCTGCATTTAATGTTGTAGCTCGAGGGGTTAGAAAAGGTGGTTTGTTTGGATGGTTGAATGAAACATGGATCAAAAGGTGGCTGACATTACCTGAGTTTGAAATGCCAGAACTGTCCTGGTGTAATGTAGATGAGGGGATCCAGAGGCTTAGAGAGATTGAAATGTTAGAGTAGATTCATCATCCAAAGCCTGCTCTTACACCCCAGGAATATCCGGAGGATGCACCTTTTACCAGAAGAGTGAGAAATAAATTTGTGAGACTAGTGCCATCATCCCTGAAGAGCTCTGTAGTTGCACTTCTCTGTAGGTCAGATATTACTGTGGAAACTGCTGTTACTGAGCTGGAATCCTTGAACACAATGGGGATGACCAGATTCCGAGTTGACAGAAGCTAGGCGGCAGCACTTAATCGCCAAAGACAGGGTAGACGTGGCTATTATAATAGACAGCAAACTCAAAGCAGGAGTGAAAATAATCTGACTTGCAGAGATTTATGGTATTGGCTGGTAAATCATGGGGTACCTAGAAATACAATAGATGGGTAGTCTACTAAATTCTTGTTTGAGCTCTATAAACAAAAGAGTTCTAGGTCAAGTGAACAGAAGTCTAACTTAAATTACAAAACGCACAGTCATGGCCCCTTAATCAATTTCCAGGCTTGAAACAGTTTACAGACCCAGAGCCCCTTGAATGAAGGGGAGGCCAGGTCCCTTTGGGGGGGAACACTGTTACACTGCCACAAATCTATACTGTTAATCTTCCTCCAAGCCTTCCCCAAGGAGACCAACGGCCTTTTACCAGGGTAACTGCATTGAGGAAAAGGAAATGATCAGATATTTCAGGGATTATTAGACACTGGTTTAGAAGTGACATTAATTCCAGGGAACCCAAAACGTCACTCTGGTCCAGCAGTCAGAGTGGGGGCTTATGGAGGTCAGGTGATTGATGGAGTTTTAGCTCAGGTCTGTCTCACAGTGGGTCCAGTGGGGCCCTGGACCCATTCTGTAGTTATTTTCCCAGTTCCAGAATGCATAATTGGACTGGACATACTAAGCAACTGGCAGAATCCCCATATTGGCTCTCTAACTCATGCAGTGAGGGCTATTATGGTGGGAAAAGCCAAGTGGAAGCCACTATATCTGCCCTTACCTAGCAAAATAGTAAATCAGAAGCAATGCCAGATTTCTGGAGGGATTGCAGAGATTACTGCCACTATTAAGGACTTGAAGGATGCAAGGGTAGTGATTCCCACCACATCCCCACTCAACTCTCCTATTTGGCCTGTGCAGAAGACAGATGGATCTTGGAGGATGACAATGGATTATCATAAGCTTAACCAGGAGGTAACTCCAATTGCAGCTGCTGTTCCAGATGTGTTATCATTGCTTGAGCAAATCAATACATCCCTTGGTACCTGGTATGCAGCTATTGATCTGGCAAATGCTTTTTTCTCAATAGCTATTAGTAAAGACCACCAGAAAGTTTGCTTTCAGCTGGCAAGGTCAGCAATATACTTTCACTGTCCTACCTCATGGGTATATCAACTCTCCAGCCCTATGTCATAATCTTGTCTGCAGTGACCTAGATCGTTTCTCCCTCCCACAAGACATCACACTGGTTCATTATATTGATGATATCATGTTGATTGGACCTAGCAAGCAAGAAGTAGCAACTACTCTAGACTTATTGGTAAGGTATGTGCTTGTTAGAGGATGGGAGATAGATCCAATAAAAACACAGGGGATTTCTACCTCAGTGAAATTTCTAGGTGTCCAGTGGTGTGGAGCATGTCAAGATATCCCTTCTAAGGTGAAGGATAAGTTACTGCATCTGGCCCCTCCTACAACCAAAAAAAGAGCCACAATTCCCAGTTGATCTCTCTGGATTTTGGCTACAACATATTCCTCATTTGGGTGTGCTGCTCCGACATGTTTATTGAGTGACCAGAAAAGCTGCTAATTTTGAGTGGGGCCCTGAACAAGAGGAAGCTCTGTGGCAGGTCCAGGCTGCTATACAAGCTGCTCTGCCACTTGGGCCATATGATTCAGCAGATCCGATGATGCTGTACATGTCAGGGGCAAATAGAGATGCTGTTTGGAATCTTTGGCAGGCCCCTATAGGAGAATCGCAAGACAGACCCTTAGGATTTTGGAGCAAAGCCTTACAATCTGCTGCAGATAACCACTCTCCTTTTGAGAAACAGCTTTTGGCCTGCTACTGGGCCTTAGTGGAGACCTAAGGCTTAACCCTTCGGCCACCAAGTTACCATGAGACCTGAGGTGCCTATCATGAGCTGGGTGTTGTCTGACCCACCAGGTCATAAAGTTGGGCATGCACAGCAGCACTCCATCATAAAATGGAAATGACATATATTATAAAAAAGAATTAAAACACAGAGAAAAATGTAAGGAGAAAATAGTGGGGTAATTTAACACATTTTGGATATGGTCCAAATAAGGTGGAAGAGTCAGATGACCTGAATCTGAATTACTCAACGTTCATATTTGTTTTTATTCTGCTATTTTAGCATTCCTCTTTGATGAGGTTTAGAATTGAGTTTTGAGCAAGGGTGAACAACAGACTGAAAGTGCATGGAACATTGTCTATAAAGACACAGGGGCAAGTATGCCTGACCAATAGCTGGTATGTCATTAGCCTGATGTGTAGCTGTGAGTTTCATTTGCTTTTCTCAGGCAGAGGACAAGTGGGGTCAGCATGATATCATATTAAGACCTCATAAATATTGAATGCTCAGCTTGCCTCATATATATTTAAGTGAATCATGAATATTTGGTGTACTGGATTTTTCCTTCTCTTCCTATCTAGTTCAGAACATATAAGCTCTACTTATTTTTACATCTCTCTAACACGCTTCACATGCCATTTTTCTCTATACTCAGTTTCAGCTATCTTCCTTATTTTTTGTTAATCTTATTTTCTATAATAAATGGAAAATTCTTAAATAATACAAGTACATGTTATAAATACAAAACCATGTATAGTCAAAATCACTTTTGAAGATCTCTTCAATCACCCATGAAGCACAATATGTTATATTTATGAATTGTGTTGGTGATTGACATACTGTTTGTCAATCAGTCCAACCCAGTGGGTTTCCCCTCCAGTGTTGGAACAGATTGCACATTTTTTTCTATTGAGCACTGGAAGAAGCAGTTGATTTGCTTTTGAGGATGCTAGAATTGTACTTAGACTGCTAGATTCTCATGCTATGGACAGAGTTCATCTGAGGGAAGACGGATCCATGCCTTCTGTCTTCCGCTGCTCCAAGTATTCACTCAATGAGTGAAATGATAGTTTTGCTTCTTGCTCTCTCTCAAGCCCATTTGAAGTCTTATGAGTTAATTGTGTATATGTTGCACTTATAGAGTACAACAAATATAAAATAATGAAAGGCAAACAGGATATCCACAATTAAAAGAAAGGAAGGAAATGAAAAGCAGCCTATTGTGTTCACTGGTCCAGAAATTTTACATGTTTTGCTAAGGTCAGTGAAGTAGATCATAAGATCTACTGTTTATCTCTATGGATTTGTCTGTTCTGGATGTTTCGTATGAATGGAGTCATCCAATATGTGATCTATTTTTACTGGCTTCTTTTTACTTAGCATAATATTTTCAAAGTTCTTGTATGTTGTACCATGGATTGGTATTGCATTCTCCTCTTTCACTTTTAAGGATTCATGTGATTAGATTGGGCCCACCAAAGTAGCCTGGCATCATCTCCCCATATCAAGATCTTTACCCTTAATAGAACACCATATTACTTGGAACCTTGAGTAGGGCATGAGATTTTGTAGGTTTGTCCAGAGTGATGCCCAAATAAATCTCAGAGCGATTTGAACAGTGAATAGGGAAGTAGTTGCAGAGTGCCCTAGGGGGAATGGTGAGAAAGGGGGAAAATTCAATTTCCCCAAGTGGAGAATTCTTGATATTCTCACAAGCAGTGTGGACAGCCAAAGCAATAGGCCGAGCCTCCAGTCTTGGGGTTTGTTCATATGAAACTTAATCCCACAAAGAATACGCTAAGCCTACTTAAAATTAGGCCTAAGAGTCACCCCCAAGAGAACCTCTCCTGTTGCTCAGATGTGGCCTCTCTCTCTCAGTCAACATGACAAGCAAACTCACTGCCCTCCCCATCTCTATATGGGACATGACTCCCAGGGGTGTGGACCTTCCTGGCAACATGGGACAGAAATCCTAGAATGAGCTGGGACTCAGCACCGAGGGATTGAGAAAATCTTCTCAACCGAAAGGGGGAAGAGAAAAATGAGGCAAAATAAAGTATCAGTGGCTGAGCGATTCCAAACAGAGTTGAGAGGTTATCCTGGAGGTTATTCTTATGCATTAAATAGATTTCACCTTGATAGTCAAGTTGTAATGGAGAGGCTGGAGGGAACTGCCTGAATATGTGGAGCTGTGCTCTGGTGGCTATGTTTCTTGAAGATAATTGTACGATAATATGGCTGTCACAGTGTGACTGTGTGGTTGTGAGAGCCCTATGTCTGATGCTTTTTTTGTCTCCCTTATCAGTGGACAAGTAAAACATATGAATCAAAAATAAATAAATAATAGGGGGAACAGATATTAAAATAAATTTAGTATATTGAAATGCTGGTGATCGGTGAAGAGGAAGGGTAAGGGGTATGGTATGTACGAATTTTTTTCTGTCTTCTTTTTATTGCTTTTTCTGAATTGATGCAGATGTTCTAGGAAATGATCATGATGATGAATATACAACTATGTGATGATAGTGTGAGTATTGATTATATAACAAGAACAGAATGATCATATGATAAGAATGTTTGTGCTTGTATGTGGTTATGTATCATAAATAAAAAATAAATAAATTAAAAAAAAAGAAAGGTATGCGGAGAAAGAGGCACACTTATCCACTGTTGGTGGGAATGTCAAATGGTGCAACCACTGTGGAAGGCAGTTTGGTGGTTCCTCAAAAAGCTGAATATAGAATTGCCATACGACCCAGCAATACCATTGCTAGGTATCTACTCAAAGGACTTAAGGGCAAAGACACAAACAGACATTTGCACACCAATGTTTATAGCAGCGTTATTTACAATTGCAAAGAGATGGAAACAGCCAAAATGTCCATCAACAGAAGAATGGCTAAACAAACTGTGGTACATACGTACGATGGAATATTATGCAGCTTTAAGACAGGATAAACTTATGAAACATGTGGTAACATGGATGAACCTAGAGAACGTTATGCTGAGTGAGTCCAGCCAAAAACTAAAGGACAAATACTGTATGGTCCCACTGATGTGAATGGACATTCGAGAATAAACTTGAAATATGTCATTGGTAACAGAGTCCAGCAGGAGTTAGAAACAGGATAAGACAATGGGTAATTGAAGCTGAAGGGATACAGACTGTGCAACAGGACTAGATATAAAAACTCAAAAATGGACAGCACAATAATACCTAATTGTAAATTAATCATGTTAAAACACTGAATGAAGCTGCATCTGAGCTATAGGGTTTTTTGTTTGTTTGTTTGTTTGTTTGTTTTACTATTATTACTACTTTTATTTCTTTTCTCTATATTAACATTTTATATCTTTTTCTGTTGTGTTGCTAGTTCCTCTAAACCGATGCAAATGTACTAAGAAACGATGATCATGTATCTATGTGATGATGTTAAGAATTACTGAGTGCATATGTAGAATGGTATGATTTCTAAATGTTGTGTTAATTTCTTTTTTTTTCTTTCCGTTAATAAAAAAAAAAAGAAAGGAGGGGTAAGGGGTATGATATGTATGAATTTTTTTCTGTTGTCTTTTTATTTCTTTTTCTGAATTGATGCAAATGTTCTAAGAAATGATCATGATGATGAATATGCAACTATGTGATGATATTGTGAATTACTGATTAAATATGTAGAATGGAATGATCATATGTTAAGAATGTTTGTGTTTCTTTGTTGTCATATTTAAATTTTTTTTAATTAATTAAAAAATTAAAAGAAAAAAGAACCTATTGTCCCGGAGGTGGGGGGGAAGATCTTTACCCTTACTCACATCTGCAAATTCTCTTTTTCCAAGGAAGGTAACATGTTCACAGGTTCCAGGGATTCAGATGTTAATATCTTTCAAGATGATCATTCTACCCACCACCATGGCTATCCTACCTGTTTCAGAGAGAAAATTAAAGCACTCAAAAGAGAATTCTGACAAACTCTTTATTACCACATTTACTCATCCACTTGGTGGTGTATGTACCCATGTACTGTATCTTCCCTCCTTTTAGTATAGTTGAAAATCTTATGCTCCCTCCTCTATGTCCTCCAGAAACTGTCCCTTTCTTTGCTACTAGCAAAGGCCAACACTGCCACTTGACATTAGTTCCACCTTTTCTTGCTAATTCAGTGACACTGCTTTTTATGTACCCCAGAAAAACAATGTTTCATGGAGCTCTGCCCACCTAATTGTGGGTGGGACCTTTTGATTAGGTGGTTTCCATGGAGATGTGTTCAGGTGAGGTTGCTTACTGGAGTCCTTTAAGTGGAACTATTTTGGAAAAAGCTTCAGGGATGAAGAGAGAGACAATAGGAGACCCAGACATTTGGAAATACAGAAAGAAATCACCTCCCGGGAAGCTGTTTGAAATTAGAAGCCAAAGACCCCAGTGGACACCTGGCATGTGACTTCTCAGCTGACAGAGGTGGTCTGGATCCATCAGCCTTTCTTGAGTTAAGGTATCTTTCTTTGGATGCTTTAGTTTGGACATTTTTATGGCCTTAGAACTGTAAACTTGCAACTTAATAAATTCCTTTTATAAAAGTCAACCTATTTCTGGCATATTGCACTCTGGCAGCATTAACAAATCAAAATGCTTTAGCTACTCTCCTCTCTCTGTTCTGCATTACCATTTTCCCCCTTTCCTGTATTATTCCAATTGGCATAAACATCTTGTAATTTCTCCCTTAGAACAAAATCTTCTCTTGACCACTTTCTCCACTCCTGCTACTGCCCTACTTATCACCTCCCTTTATAAAAAACTCCCTGAAAGATTTGTCTATGTTATTTCCAGTTCTTCCCTTTCAATTCTCTTTTGAATCCTTGCCAGTTAGGCTTTCACTCCCACTACTCTACCCAAATTGTTTTTGACACCAGTTACTTCCATGTTGTTATGGCCAATAGTCAATTTTCTATGTTACTCATCAGCAGCATTGGACTGAGTTGATCATCGCCTCCTCTTTGAAATATTTTATTCACTTGACATCTAGGACACCACCACACACTTCCAGTTTCCTCCCACTTCACTAGATACTTCTACTTAGTCTTCTTTGCCAGTCCCTACTCAATGTTCTCTCCTTAGTCCTTGGACCCATTCTCTTTTCTATCTGCTCTTATTCTATTGGTAAATTTCATACTGTCTCATGGTTTTAAATATGCTGACAACTCCCAAATTTTATATCTCCGGCCTGGACATCTTCCCTGAACTTTAACCTCCAACTATTTACTTGATATCTCTATTTGGGCACCTGTTTTAAGGGCTTCTGTAATAAATAACCACAAACTCAGCGGCTTAAAACAACAGAAATCTATTCTCTTATAATTCTGGAGGTTAGAAGTCTGAAATCTAGTTGTCATCAAGGCCACACTCCTCCTGAAACGAATAGGGGAGAATCCTTCCTCGCCTCTCCTAACTTCTGGTGGTTTACCAGCAATCTTTGGCATTCCTTGACTTGTAGATGCATCACTACATTCTCTGCTTCCATTTTCACATGGCCATCTCCATGTGAGTCTGTGTCTCTTTCCTTCCTACAAGGATACCAACTAAATGGGTTTGGACCCACTTTAATTCATTATGATTTCATCTTAACTAGATTATGTCTGCCAAATAAGGTCACGTTCACAGGTATCGTAGATTAAGACTTCAACATTTCTTTATTGGAGACACAATTCAACCCATAACAGTACCTTACGTTTATTATGTCTGAAACTATTCCTGAACATTGCTCATCTCCACAATCAAACCCTCTTCCTCTCAGTCTTTCTTAACCAATTTGATGGGATCTCTATCCTTCTAGTTGCTTAAGCAAAAATTGTTGGGGACCAGAGGCTAACCTAAGATAGCGATTGAGCCAACATGGCCACCCCGGCTAATGCAATGGCATCTATATAGTACAACAAGGTTCTTCACGGAAATAGGTTCCCGCCGGGACCTTCCCGCCGGCGCGAATTCCCCACCAATTATCTAACCAGTCCTCCCCGCCGGCGCGAACTCCCTCCTATCATAATGCCCTACATACCCTACTCCCTCCCCAAGCCGGTATATATACACCTGGCTTGGTTAATAAAATTTGCAGCTTGATCAGAATCCTGTCTTGCTGTCCTTCTTGTGTCTCTCTGTCCCATAGCCATTCTTCCCTCAGCAGGTGGCGGACCCCGTTGACTGTCCTGCGGGTCAGGACAAAAAATCTCACAATCATCTTTGATTCCTCTATTTTTCTCCCAGCTCACATCCAATCCATTAACAAATACTGTTGTCACTTCCTTCAAAATACATACATCTGCAGTCATTTCTTACCACTTCTACTGCTACTGCCTTGATGCAAGTCACCAACATCTTTTGCCTAGATTATTTCAACAACCTCCTAACTAGTCTCCCACTTCTGCTCTTGCCTCTCTACAGTCATTCTTAACATAGAAGCAGAGTGAAACCTTCAAAATATAAGTTACCTCATGTCACTCCTAACTTGAACACATCAAAGGCTTTCCATCTCATTCAGAGTATAAGGCAAAGCTCTGTAATGGTCTACAAGGTCCTATATGATCTTGTCACTCATTAGTTCTCTGACTTCTACCTCCTATATCTCTCTCCTTGTCTCACTGTTCTTCCTCTGGCCCCTTCTTTTTCTCAAACATACCAGGCATGTTTATATATCTGGGCCCTACACTTGCTATTTTCTCACTCACTGGCCACGTTTACACAGATGCTCTCTTCTCAGTGAGAACTTTTCTGATGACATAATTTGAAATTATATCCCTGCCAACATTTTACTTTTTTCCATTGCACTTATCACTTTCTAACGCATAATACAATTGACTTATTATTTTATTGTGTTTCTCTTCCCTATAGAATATAAGCTATATAAGGAAGGGATTTTTGTTCTTTATGTATCCCCAGGACCTAGAACACTGGCTGGCATGTACTATGTACTCAAAAAAATTTCATGAGATGAATGACCAAATTTGATACAATACAGGATTGTTATCAGTTGAATGTGTCCCTCAAAAAGAGACATTGATGTATAAATTTTGGGTATGGGGGAACTGCCATTGCATTCTATGGGCTATGTTTAATGAGAAAACATCAGCAGTACCACAGCAACACTGGGAGAAAATAATGAGGGGTGGGATAAGAGTTAAGGGGAGATTTGGATTTTCTATCTGGTGAAGGCATGTTTATTGGTTATCTTTCTCTTGGGAACAATGAAATTATCTGAAATTGAGAGTGTTGGTGGACTTTTGATGTTAAACATTGTACATGATGCCCGATGAATGGAGGTGGCTGAAATATGCACCAGCTGAGAAGTAGATTGGAGAATGATGGTGATTACATATGATTGAATATTGTGCTGCTACAAAAAGGAATGAAGTTATGAGGCATGCAAAGTTGTGAATGAACTGTGGGACATTGTGTAAGGCAAAATAAGCCAGAAACAAGAAAACAAACATTGTATGTTTTCATTTAGAAAATACTTATAAGAAAAAAGGGACCTAGATTGTAAATTCTTATAGCAGTCACATTTAGTCCAGAGTGGTAATTGTTATTTTTAGATTTTGAGAAACTGTTTCATATATGTGTAAAACATATATGTTATTTAGAGGTAAGAACAAAGCTGATCAGGTCAGGATTAAGGTAATTCAGAATACAGGGGTAAGGAAGACATTGTATTTTAGAACTTCATCTACTCTTTGAGAACAAAGGATGAAAGGTTTATTTTGTACAGAACCAAGATTTTCTGCAGGACATATTCTAACCCAATCTGTTTGCATAGATCATTTAAACAATCCAAACACAGGGAGCTCAGAATAAGAATAAGGACCTTTAATCCTGTATAACTTAATGAAATGCCTGGATATCTCCCAGAGTATATTAAGCAGATAATTAAAAAGTATTGGCAGGGTGAGCAATGGTGGCATAATGGCAGAGTTCTCGCCTCCCATGCCAGAGAGCCGGGTTCAATTTCCGGTGCCTGTCCATGTGAAAAACAAAAAGTATTAGCAAAATCCCTTGAGGGATAGGAGAGAAAATATAGAGCTATTAAACTTTACCACTAGGGAAACCCCTGATACTGTGTCAAACATTAGGGACACCCAAAACAATGGGCCAAGCCCTTGATCTTGAAGCTTGCTCTTTTGAAGCTTATGTATGCAGAGGAGAAGCTTAGCCTACCTATAGGTATGTCTAAGGATTACTTCTGGAGGACCTCTTTTGTTGCTCAGATGTGGCCTCTCTCTTTCTAAGCCCAACTCTGCAAGTGAAACCATTGCCCTCCCCCCTATGTGGGACATGACATCCAGGGGTAAAAGTCTCTGCCATGTGGGAGATGACTCCTAGGGATGAGCCTGGCCCTGGCACTGTGGGATCAACAATAACATCCTGACCAAAAGAGTTAAGAAATGGCTTTTCTGGGGTGCACAATAGCTTCAAACTGGCACAAATGGACAAATACCACTAAAGCATGGGAGAAAGATCAAAGGTGATGGTGGAGTTATAAAGAGAAGGTAGGGTTTAACAAATGAGTATGATTGCTGAATCATTATATTGATATTTCTTTTAATCTCCAGTATCTTAGTGCAGCTAGAAGTAAAAACCTAGAATTGTGGAATTGTAATCCATACCATACTCTAAAATATGTTCTACAACTAATTGTTGTGATGTGCTTTGAAATTTATTGCTTTTTTTGTATATATGATATTTTTCACAAAAAAAGAAAACAGAAGTTGATTATGATGATAAATGCACAGCTATGATGATATTGTGAACCACTGATTATACACTTTGGATGATTAAATGGTATGTGAAAATATTATATCTATCAATAAAAAATATATACATTGAATTCCTAAACCCTAGTACCTCAGAATAAGAATTTATTTGGAATAGGGTACTTACACATGGTATTATTCAGATTAAAATGAGGTCATGTGGAGTAGGGTAGACCCTTAATCCAATATGACTGGTTTCTTTACAAGTAGAGGAAGTTTCAAAACAGGCAAACACGATGTGACAACTGAGGCAGAGAATGTGATGGCTTGTTCACAGGTCATCACCAGAAGCAGGGAGAGAAGTCATGGAATTGATTATTCCCTACAGATTGTAGAGGTAGCATGGTCCTCCCAATACCTTGACTTCAAATCTGGCCTTCAGAACTGAGACAATAAATTTCCGTTATTTTAAGCCACTAGGTTTGTGGCACTTTGTTACAGCGGCCCTAGGAAATGTCATTGAAATAGAAGCCCAGGACAAAAAAGACAAGGAGACATTGCCATGTGCCTTCCCATGTGACAGAGGAACCCCAGATGCCAGCAGCCTTTTCTCAAAGAAAATATCTCTCTCTTGATGACTTAATTTGGACATTTTCATAGCCTTAGAACAGTAAATTTGTAACCTAATAAATCCCTTTTGAAAAAGGCAACCCATTTCTGGTATATTGCATTCCAGCAACTTTATCAAACCAAAATAGATACTATTACCTACATTCAACTGGAGAGAAAATGAAGGCTTAGATAATTTAAATGACTTGCCCAATGTTTACCATCTGGTAAATGGCAGTGCTGGATTCAGATTCAGCTTTATTTTACTCTAGAACCCATGCCTGTAACATACACTATGCTTTTTATAGGTATGGTATAAAAAGGTGGTGAATGGATGGATTTAACCTGAAATGTTTGCAAGATGGGTGAAACAAAATAAAGGAGGTCAACAATGTTAGGCTGTGGGAAATAGAGAAATTGAATGGTTTACCATGGATTTTAGGCTGGATAGGATGGCACCATAGACTAAACAGAATAAGATTCCTGGAAGAAAATGGGAGAACCAAGGAGTAAGAGATATAAATCAGATATCAATGCAGGGAAACTGCCAGTTTGAGCATCATGGTAGAATGAATGACCCAACACCTCCCCTCCTCCACTGTGAAAACAGGTGAATGAGATGCTTAGATATGAAAAGCAGAGAAGCAATGAAAAGTCAGTTCTATAAACCTACAGCATCTGCCAGGGAAGTTTTAAAGCAGGATATATACTCCAGAGGCTAGGGGATGGGCTTCTAACACTCTTGTAAGAATAAAAGATGCAACCTTAAGGTAGAACAATGCAGAAAACTGAAATCGATACCCCTGAATAAAGCTAGGACTCTGGTAGAGCTGCCTTTCAGTGAAAGGGGAACTGGAAAATTCCAGAGAAGTAGCAAAGAAATGCATTTCTGACTCTGTTCAGATTTTGAATCTGAATTTACCCTATTTTTGTTCATGGGAAACCTGCAGAAGACCTATTAGCACAAAAATCTGATCCCTGACAGTGAAATCCTTTGTGTGCCAAACAGATGCAAATACAAAGCCATTCTGTAACATACTTGATAACCCAGGAGACTCATAAGGGATAAATAATCCCTGTTGAAGATGAGGTCATAGAATTCTGGAGCCAAAGACCACAGTAACTGAAATTTAAAAATTCCTAGAAGGATTCAACAGCTGATTGAAGCTGGTAGAAGAAAGAAGCAGTGAACTTGAATATAGAACAATTGAAGTTATCTAGTCTAAGGAGCATAAATAAAAAGGAATGAAGAAAAGTGAACAGAGATTAAGAGAACTATGAGACACCATCAAGTGTACCAATACACTTGAGAATTTTGAGAATTCCAGAGGAAGAAAAAAGGGCAGAAAGAATATTGGAAAAAATAATGGCTGAAAAATCCTTGAATTTTATGAAAGATGTGAATATATGCACACAGGAAGCTCAATGAACTCCAAAGAGGATAAACTCAGAGATCCACACTGAGACATTATAATCAAACTGTTGAATTCCAAACACAGAGAAAAGAATCCTGAAAGCCACAGGAAAGAAGCAATGCCTCAATCAGATTAAACACGTATTTCTTATCAGAAATAATGGGGGGCAAGAAAGCAGAGGAATGACATATTAAAAGTGCTGAAAGAAAAAGTTGCCCATCAAGAATTTATATCTGATGAAGTTGTCTTTCAAAAAATGTGGATGAGATTAAAACATTCCAAGATAAATAAAAACTAAGGGAATTTATCACTACCATATCTGTCCAGCAAACAATGCTAAAGGGAAATTTTCAGGTTGAAAGAAAAAGAAACTAGATGGTAGATTTAAACCACATGAAGAAAAGGAAATTTTTCAGGTTGAAAGGAAAGGAAACTAGATGGTAGATCTAAGTCACATAAAGAAATAAAGATCTCTGGTAAAGGTGACTACATGGGTAGTTACAAATGCCAGTGTTATTGTATTTTTAGTTTTTAGGTACACTTTTTATTTCAGACAGGGTGTATTCCACTTCTAGGTATATACTCCAGGAATTGAAAGCAGAGACTTGAAAAGATAGTTGTACACCAATGTTCATAGAATCGTTATTCACAATAGCCTAAGGTGGAAGCAACTGAAGTGTCCATCAACAGATGAATGGTTAAACAAAGGTGGAGCATATATATAATGGAATATTATTCAGTAATAAAAAGGAGTGAAGTTCTGCTACATGCTTGATAGATAAACCTTGAAGACATCATGGTCAGTGAAATAAACCAGACATAAAAAGACAAATGATGGCATGATAAAATTTATATGGAATAACCAGAATATACAAATTCATAGAGGCAGAAAGTAGATTACAGATTACCAGAGATGGGGTATATGGGGAATGGGGAGTTAATGTTTAATGGGTAAAGAGTTCCTGGTTGGGATGAGAGAAAAGTTATGATAATGGATGGTGGTGATGATAGCATAATATTCTGAATATAATTAATGCCACTGAATCATATACTTTAAAGTAGGTAAAACAGGAAACTTTATGTTGTTTATATGTTGCCATAGTAAAATAAAATATCAAAAGCAAGGAAAAGAAACAAGGATGAGACTATCGTAAGAATTGTAAAAGACTTGAGTACTCAAGTGGAAGGAATCCAAGTTATGAGGAGGATAGCTCATTTCTAACTCTCATCTAAACATTATAGAAAAACTTCAGAACATCTGAGAAAAAGACAAAGACAAAGGTCACACATAATGGAAAAAATATCAGTTTGGCAACTCATCAGCAAGAATAGAAGCCAGAAAACTATGGAGTGATATCTTAAAATTCTGAAAGGAATTAACCTTCTAGAACAACTAACTAGAATTCTATACCAAGCTGAAGTATCACACAAAGTAGAAGACACAGGATAATATTTTATTTTTATCCTACTATGAAGATAGTCAAAAGACTGAGAATTTTTAACTATGAGATTCTTTCTGAAATCAATATTAACTTAATAAATCAGTAAGAAGGAAATGGAACCAAAAGGAAGTAAAATGGGAGAATCATCAGTGCTCAAATTAGTATAAAGCAAGTCTACTGGTAAAAAGAGCCAGCTGGAGGTTTAGGAAGTTTTGGTCAGTGTTCTATACACTGAGAATGAAAACTTCAGAGGTGGAAGAGTTCTGTATATTGACAGCTTCCATATCACCTTTGAGAACAGTACTGAAGTGGAATGAGGGGTGCATATCACTTAAATCCAGCAAGTCGAGGAGCTTGAAGATAAGATGGATCATCTATTGTGCTGATTATTCATCACATCCCATATAGATTCTCCTTTCTTCTCCCATTGCTTCTTTGAACACTGGAAGACTGATTCCCACCAACTGTTTCCCTGTGCTTTTTTGCTAGCTACCTTCATTTTGGATTTGGTCAATGGAAGTCATGGCTGAAAATCAGAGAGAGAAAAAGAGAGAGAGAAGAGAGAGAATGAATCAAAGTATTTTCCACTTCCTCCCTGCTTCAGCATCTTTTTTTCTGGTAGCAGCTGTCTCTCTCTATGACTGGAGCTTCTTTTGGGTGGCCCCTTCTCTATGTCTCTAACTCTCACTAAGCTCAGATAACTCTATTTCTTCTTGCATTTTGACCCTATGTGTGATAACAGCTTACCATCAGAAGTTTTTAGATACTGCTGGCAGACAATTTTCCATGGTTCCCTTATGTTTTGTGAGTAAATTACTAACTTCCCTTTATTTCAGACTATTTTTTCAAGGATGTTTGTAGTGACTAGCATTTGAAAGTCAACCTAAGATCTCTCTCTAGAGCAAAATAAGTATTATACTTATGTCCAGTATAATGAAGATAGTTACCCTTTGGAGTAAAGGGCAGACATGGTCACTGCCTATTGTAAATGATTTGAGTTCCCCAAACTCAATGCTGTCTCCTTTAACTCAACCCACTGCATGTTCAGGTGCCAACTAGCCCTCTTCACATAACTCTTTGGGAATTGGGACTTGGATAACTCCTGAGCCAAAATACTGGTTTCCTGGCTAATGCTATTGATATGAGTACTAAGCTATCCTTCATCTTTGACCCAGAAGTCTCATGTCTTCTATCAGCACTCATCAAACTATAACAGGCTAACCTTTCAGTGTTCAACAAGTAAAATTTTATACCTATTGCAGTTTTTGACACATACCTTGGTATCTCTTGTCTGTTTCTTTAACCCTGATGTCACCTCTATAAATAGCCTTCATAAAATCCATCTGAGAGAATTCTGTTCCCTGCTTATCCTGCCTGATATATCCAGATGGTTTGAAGTCTCAAAGGATGCTACAGAATTTAGAAACAGTAGCCCATAAGCACAGAGTTCGAGTTCTCTATGCATGAATGGGAGTTTCGCCCCTCCCACACAGAGAGCAGGAGACAGCAGTAGCATGGCAGGTGCCAGAAGAACAAGGGGTATTTACCAGAGAGAGTAGTATTTATGGTTTGGATGTCTAAATGGAGAGTGAGGAGAATGCCTCAGTTGTGCCTCCTGGCCATAAAATAGTCAAAATGTACAGGATCTGACTCCTGCCTACAACCCAAGCCTTATAACCCATCTCGATTGCTCCTGTTCCTACCCTATGTTCCAGCTATAATGATGACTTGGAGCTCCTGGAATCCACTCCATGCTATATTATGCCTCCTTGAGCTTGGTCATGTAGTTTCTCATAACTGGAATGTTCTCTTTCTCTCTGTTTCTCCTATCCTGAGGGCCCTTTTACTTCTCATGCTGCTTACCACCTTTGTTGTCTGGAAAATACCTCTTCCCCCACTAAGTCTCTGTAAAGCTTTCTTTAAAAAGCAGTGTTAGGTGCACTGTCTTCCCCACTCTTCAAGCACTTATGTTTTCCTGTAATTATTTGCTTGTATGCCTGACTCCTCACTAGTCTATGAATAAGAACTGTGCATTTTAATCTCAGTGTCATATGTATATAGGACAAGATCTGTCACATTAATTATGCTCTATATGTGTTTGTTGAATGAATGAATGAACGAATCAGTGAATAAATGCGTTTGTTCGTGACCATGTAAATGATTGAATGGGGATTCAAACTCAGGATTTCCTTATTCCAAAGCCCAATTATATTCCTCCTTAAATAATGTGATTCAGTTCCTTAGGAATTCTACAGATAGAATCAGCCTGCCAGGGAAAACAGCAGTAGAGGGAAAGAAAAACAGATACGGAAAGAATCAATGATGAATGCCCCTTAAAAAATGAGTAATACACATTAACACTTGTTTTGTTTTTATGTTATTTCATTTTGCTTTTGTTTGTTTGCTACTCTTTTCTGGTTGTTGAAAATATTCCAAAAGGATTGATATCAAATATAAAGAAATATTTTGTATTTTGCTTTGCCACAGGCAAGTCATATATTAGAAATCCCTCTTTGCTTCAAAATAAAAACGGTTTGGGTCTTTATCAAAATTAAAAACTTTTGTGCCTCAGTGAACTTTATCACAAAAGTAAAGCAAAACCTACACAACTGGAGAAAATATTTGGAAACCACATATCCGAGAAGAGTTTAATATCCAAAATATGTAAAGAAATCCTTCAACCTAACAACCAAAGACAAACAGCCCCATTTAAAAAAATGGACAAAATCCTTGAATAAACATTTATTTCTCTAAAGAAGATATTCAAATGGCCAGAAAGCACATGCAGAGGTGCTCAACATCATTAGTCATTAGGGAAATGCAAATCAGAACCACATGAGGTACCATTTCACACCCACTAGAATGGCTACTATTGAAAAATGGAAAATTACAAGCATTGGGGAGGATGTGGAGAAATAGGAACACTCACTCATTGCTGGTGGGAATGTAAAATGGTGCAGCTACTGTGAAAGATGGTTTGACAGTTCCTCATGAAGTATAAACTTATCATATGATCTGGTAATCCCCCTTCTAGGTATATACCCCAAATTATTGAAAGCAGGGATTTGAACAAATAGTTATACACTGATGTGCAGGGTAACATTATTCACAGTTGCCAACAATGGAAACAACCTAAGTGTCCTTAAATGAATGAATGGATAAACAAAATATGGTAAACACGTACAATGAAGTATTATTCAGCTGTAAAAAAGAAGTTTTCATTCATGCAATGGCATGGATGAACCTTTAAGACCTCATGTTAAATGAAATAGGCTCAACACAAAGAGACAAATGCTGCATGGTCTCGCTGTTAGGAAATAATTAGAGTAAGCACACTCATAGAGTCAAATCTTGAATGCAGGTTTCCAGGGGACAGGGTGGAGATAGGGAATGGAGAGTGAAGGCTTAACATCTACTGAGTGTGTATAAATGTACATAACGATGGAAAAATTTTGGTAATAGATGGTGATGGGAGCACGACATTGGGAATGAATAGCGGCACTGAATTATATATTTGAATGTGTTAAAAGCAGACATTTTAGGTTGCATATATGGTACTGTACTAAAATTTTAAAAATAAAAATCCATGTAACCATATAATGCAAATAGTATTTAAAAAAAACCAGTTTAGAAAGCTTCCAGATTTATCCATAATCCGTTTGTCTCTTAAGTCTTATTATATACAGGGTTGAGTAGGCAACTGCCCATATGTTTTTTTTTTTAATTTCATGAAATAATTTTAGTCAGAGTCTTCACATATATTTTAAAAATTAGTGTGTTTTTTTTAAGTTTTCCACAGCACATCATCTTCAGTTTCATTTTACTTATTTGAACCCAAGTATGGATTAAGATTGTTCTGAATCTGTATATAATATTACCACTTAAAATTACATCATAAGACAAATATATTTGCATAACACTAGGGTAATTGTTTTTTTTGTTTGTTTTTGTTTTTTATCCAATAAGGGTTTAATATCCAGAATATATAAAGAAACCCTACTACTCAACAATAAAAAGATAAACAATCCAATTTAAAAATGGGCAAAAGACTTGAATAGACATTTTTCCAAAGAAGATATACAAATAGTAAAAAAAAAAAAAGCCAGATGAAAAAATGCTCAACATCATTAGCTGTTAGCTATTAGCTATTATAGAACTACAAATCAAATTCACCATGAGATAATATTTCACACCCACTAGAATGGCTACTGTTAAAAAATAAAATTACAAGTGTTGGAGAAGATATGAAGAAATAGGAATACATTCATAGCTGGTGGGAATATAAAATGGTGTAGCCACTGTGGAAGAAGTTAGGGTAATTGTTTTTAATATTTGTCTCTAGATATATATTTATGTTTTGCCATAATCTAACCATAAAATCTTTCACTTTTCTAAGTGATCATTTAAATAATTATTTACATTACATTTATTATTTGGAATTGTGAATAAAATTGCCTAGAATCAACACTAAATATGATTTGAATTTGATGTCACATAGAACAGCTGCTCCATTCCTTAAATTACTTGCCTGTAGAATGCTTGCTTTAATGATGGAATTCTACATTTAGACATTCATTCATGTAACTTAAGGTAAATACTCTTTCCTATATCCAGAGTTCGGCATATCTATATCCGTAGTTCAGGCATTTTCCTAAACTCCACATCTAGCTAGCTACTCATTTCTGCTCCATAATTACCTCAATGGCACCATTTCCAAACAGAAGTCATTCCCTCTCTTGCCCTAGTCCTACTTCTCCTGATTTTCTCATTTCACTGACTTGTGCAGCTGAATTTCCCACGCTAGAAACCTGAGAGTCATCTTATCACATCACTTATCTCATCAGAAAATGGATCTTCTCTTCTTTATCATGAGCATTTCTTGACTTGTCTACTTGTCTCCATGGCCATTGCCATGAGCTTAGTTCAGACCCTCATGATTTCTCAGTTGTTTCATCTGCCCATTCTCCACGGCATAGCCAGGAGGTATATTTTTAACGGCATAGCAATCACACCACTCCTCTTTGTGAAATCTTATACAATGATTACTCATTGCCCTCAAGATAAAGTACAAATTTTCATATCGTATAAAGTTTTCATTTTTTTGAACTTTGTTCATCCCTCCAATATGCACTTTCCTCTGCTCCCACCCCACAAATGTCACATCATATATTCTCACATTTTTCCAAACTTGTCATCTTCTCTTTTACTTATGGCTCCTCTTGCCGGGAATGCCCTTTTCCCTTTTTGCCTGGCTAACTCATATTTTTTCTTTGAGGCTCAGCTCAGTTACTAATATCCTTTGAAAAGTGTTTCTGCATATTTCCCATCTGAGCTAAATGCTCCAATCATGTGCTTCTGAGTTCCCTCTCTGAACCACTGTCATAGTATGTATCACATGGTATTGTCTGTTAATTTTACTTTCATGCCTTTCCAACCAGATTTTAAGGTCCTTTATGATGAAGACTATTATATGTATCTTTGAAACCTAAGCACGTACCAGAGAGCTGACATCTGGTGAGTATTCAATAAATTTTGGTTGAGTAAAGGGGAAAAATATTCTATGACACTTAATGAGTAGTTTGAGAGAAATAGGAAAAACATTTTATCTTTAACATAGTTTTGTTTTCACTAGGCATTTCACAGAAGGGCGTGGGAGGACTTGGCATGTAACCTAAGTGGTGGTGTGTGCAATCACAGAAGAATTGTGGCAGCACAGGCATCTTAGCCACCACAAAGGAGCTTGGAATAGGAGCTTGGCTGGGTTATTAAAATTTTATGATGAGGAATCCATGAGGCTATTGAATGACTGTTGAGGACAGATAAGCTGATGAAATGAAGTTCTGTCCAGGTAGTAAATTGCTCAGGGACATTATGAGACAGCTGCAATTACATGCTACGAGTGGCTCTGTCTGATTTCTGGATGCAAACTTATTCCAGCTCTTGAAGGGTCTTGAGCAACACCAAAATGACTAAGTTGAAGTTTGCGAGAAGAATGAGATGGTTGATCCTCAGGGCTCAGAGAATCTGTCTAATGCATTTCACCTTTAATGGCAGTTTCCATATCAGCTTGTCCCATCCCTGACTGTGATTCCCATTTGTGTCTCAGGAGTGACTTGAGGAGGCAGGACTTTGGAAACTAGCTCCATCTCCTCAGGTCTGCCCTCTGTTTACTACTAGTAGTATCTACCTTCTGCCTCTCCTTGCAGTTTCTTCTCAGTCTACTTATCTGCCTTTGTCCTGTACCCCCTCAATGAAAATATGTTTCAAAGAAATAATCTGACAGTGAATTCACATGAGGGACACATGGCTAATAAAACTTGAGTTGTTAACACTTCCAAAGGCTATTTTCAGTTTAAATAAGTTTAAATCTCAAGCTAAAAGAAAAAATTCTAATTGTGAAGCTCCAAGTGTTAGCAATTGCATAGGAAAGAGAATTATTGTTGTTATTATTATTTTTGGCAAGTGTTTGACATTCTCATCTCCTATTGGATGAGGCATTCTCTACATCTCATTATAGCTAGTAAAGTTGAGGAAATCCTATACATACAAGGAATTTCAGATGCTAAGCAGACCGAAAAATCACAAGTGTCCACTAGAAAAAAATCTATGAAATCAGGACTGGTGAATGTCCCATTGATTTCCTTCTATACCTCAAATCCTCAATACCAGAAGCAAATTCCAAAAGAAAAATAACAAAATGTTCCACTTGTATCTTTAAAAAATAATTTTAAAATTTATTTATTTATGTATGTACTCATTATTTTTTCCAAAACTCCCTTTCTTATTTCCCATCTACCACAAAATCTAATCTACTATCTCTGTGAATTTGCTATTTCTAATCATCTCTTATAATTGATATCATCCAGTATTTGTCCTTATGTTTCTTGCTTTCTCTGAGCAAAAAAGCTCAGAGAAAAAAAGCTTTTAAAGCTGCTTCCATGGTGCAGCTTATCTTACAACTTCATTCTTTCTTATGGCTGAAAAATATTCTATTCTGTATCTGTACCACATTTCCTTTATCCAGTCGTCTGTTGGTGTACATTTGGGCCGTTTCTGCCTTGTGTACATCACCGCCTTGTGACTGAACAATACTGGTGCTATAAACATTGGTGTACAAGTATCTGTTTGAGGCCCTGTTTTTACTTTCTTTGGGTGTATACTTAGAAGTGGAATTGCTGGGTCATATGGTAATTCTATATTTTTAACATTTTAAGTAACCTCCGTATTGCCTTCCACAGTGGCTGCAGCATTTACATTCCTACCAACGATGCACTAGGATTCTAATTTCCTGCATCTTCTTCCACACATGTTACTTTCCATTTGAAAAACAAGAGCCATTTGTGTGGGTGTGAAATGGTATCTCATTGCATTTGACTTGCATTTCCCTAATGGCTAGTGATGTTGAGCATCTGTAAATCTCATTAGCCATTTGTATATCTTTTTTTGAGAGATAGCTATTCAAGTTCTATGTCTATTTTTAAATTATGTTGTTAATTGGGTCTTTTTGTTCTTGTATTGTAAAACTCTTTGTATATTCTGGATATTAAGCCCTTATCTAATACATGGTTTACAACTATTTTCTCCCATTCTGTAGGTTGTCTTTGCACTTTCTTTATGATTGCCTTTGATGTATAAAATTTTTAAATTTTGATGAAGTCAAATGCATCTATTGTTTCTTTTATTGCTTGTGCTTTCTGTGACATATCTAAGAATCCATTGCTGAGTCTCACCAAGGTCATGAAGGTTTGCCCCTATGTTATTGTTTTAATTTGTTAATGCTACTGGAATGCAATATACCAGAAATGGAATGGTTCTTAAAAATGGAATTTATTAAGCTACAAGTTTACAGTTCTAATGCCATAAAAATGTCCAGACTAAGGCATCCAGAGAAAGATACCTTAACTCAAGAAAGGCCGATGTCTGTCACATGGAAAGGCACATGGCAGGTGTCTGCTGGTACTTGTTCCCAGTTCTGTTGTTCACAGATTCTGATATCAGTGATTTCCTTTCTAAGAATCTGTGGGCCATCACTTAGCTCCTCTGGGACACAACTCTGGGTTCTGGATTGCTTGGTATCTCATGGGAAGGAAGATGACTATGTCTTCTGGGCTCTGCATCTGCAAACATCTGTGTCTATGCATCTGTTCTCTGTGTCCACACTCCAGGGATCTCCAAATTTCTGCATCCCTGTTGGCTCTAAAGTAACAGTGTTTTCTCCAAAATGTCTTCCCTTTTAAAGGACTCCAGTAAACTAATCAAGATCCACCTTGAATGGGTGGAGTAACATCTCCAGCCAATCAATATGTCCCACCCACAACTGGGTGTGTCACATCTCCATAAAATAATCCAATCAAAGTTTCCACCCCCCCCCCGTAATATTGAATCAGTATTAAAAGAAACATGGCTGCCTCCACAAGCTTTGATCAGAAAAAAGGACATGGCTTTTCTGGGTTACATAACAGCTTCAAACTTGCAGTTATCTTCCCAGAGTTTTATAGTTTTAGCTCTTATATTTAGGTCCTTTATACATTTTGAGTTGATTTTTGTGTATAGTATGGCATAGGGGTCTAGCGTCATTCTTCTGCCTATGAATAACCAGTTTTCTCAGTGCCATTTTGTTGAAGAGACCATTCTTTCCCTATAGTATGTATTAGCATCCTTGTTGAAAATCAGTTGGCCATAGATGCGTGGGTCTATTTCTGGACTTTCAATTCTATTCCATTGGTTGGATGGTGTAACGGTGGTTCAGTGACAGAATTCTTGCCTGCCATGCTGAAGACCCAGGTTTGATTCCTGGAGTCTGCCCATGCAAAACCAAGCAATTCCATTCCATTGGTCAATTTTTCTATCTTCATGCCACTTCACACTGTTTGAATTACTGAAGTTTTGCGTACAGTTTGAAATTGGGAAGTGCAACTCCTCCAACTTTGTTCTTTTTCATAATTGATCACTATTTTTGATCCCTTACAGTTTCATATGAATTTAAGGATCAGTTTTTCCATTTCTGCAAAAAGTTTGTTGAAATTTTGGTAGGAACTACAATGAATCTGTAGATCACTTTGGGTAATATTAGTATCTTTACAATTGTTAACTCTTCCAATCCATGAATATGGTATGCCTTGCCATTTATTTAGGTCTTCTTCAAGTTTTTCAGCAGTGCTTTGTGCTTTTCAGTGGACAAGTCTTTAATACCCTTGGTTACATTTATTTCTAGACATCTTATTCTCATATCCTTTTGTAAATGAAATTGTTTTCTTAATTTCCTCTTCAGACTACTCAGTTCACTTCATTCCTAAAGGCAGCTGCCATGTCAGCTTGTCTGACCACTGCCTTTAGTTCCCAGGTGCATTGCAGGAGTAACATGGGGTGTCAGGGTAACAGCAACCTCATAGAATAATTCAGAAAGTGTTCCCTCCTCCTGAATTCTATGGAAAGGTTTGAGAAAGATTAGTGTTAATTATTCTTTAACTTTTTAGTAGAATTCACCAATGAAGCCATCTGGTCCTGGACTTTTAAAATCTATCTATCTATCTATCTATCTATCTATCTATCTATCTATCTATCTATTTATTTATTATTTTTTGCATGGGCAGGCACCAGGAATTGAACCTGGGTCTCTGGCATGGCAGGCGAGAACTCTGCCACGGAGCTACCATCACACTACCCTGGTCCTGGACTTTAAAAAAGAGAATTATTAAAGACTTGGGCCCAACTCAGAATATTTTTCTGTTTACAAGGTACAGTCTACTGTCCAAATCATACAAGGGTTTTAGAAAACCAAATTTCTCCCCCGCCCCCCAAAAAAAATCCCTGGGGGAAGATTTGAGTTGTGCCTCCCTGGAAAACAACCTTTTATGCTTTTCTGGCCAAAGACACTGGAGGAAAGACTAAGACCTTGAGCATATAGCAGAAATAATATCAGGGAGATTTTTTTTTTCACTTTGCATCAGTAAAAAGGCTGATGAAGAGGAATGCAACAGATCTTATTTAGGATCTTGGCAATTTTAGAGGGTAATAAGCAGCCTCCAATATACCTCTATATGGCCTTTCTTCTTAGTCATCATTAGAAAGTCTATTTTGGAATACAATGTACAAAGTGATGAGATGCCAGTGCTAAAAAAAATGGGTACTAGGAGATAACAGCTAGGAGTGGGAAGCACATTATCATTGTGATTTGATTTAAAGTCTCTGAGTCTGTTTCTTCATCTACAAGATGGAAACAATAATATCTAATGAAGAGAATTCGAGCTCTTTTGATGGAAAATTACAAGAATACATATTGAGGTAGGTTAAATAATAAAAAAAGTTGTTTATAGACTTTCTTAACTTGATGTGCAAGAATAAATTGGATTTGGGGTAAGCCTAGCTGTAGAGATCCAAAGGATATTAGCAGGACTTTCTGGCTCTTCATTTCCCAGCTCTATTCTTTGGTTTTATTTTCAGATAGCCTTAATTTATGAGTCAGGTAAGAAAGTCTAAGAAGCTTATCAATTCTAATGGAAAATATTTTTTTCTCTCCCAATGAAATATCATCTCAGGTAAAATGATACTGCCTTGCTCAAGTCAGATGCCCAACTATTAGCCAGTCACTGTAATGGGATATTTTGATTGGTTAGTTTAAGGCAAATGTACACTCCTCTGATTTGGCTCCTATGACAAAATTTATTGCCTCACCAGGTTCACATGCATTGAGGGAAAATTCTCTAAAAGATTCAGGAGACAAGGGATGGGAAAGTATGCTGCATAAAAATATTATAGCTATTACAGTCCACCAAACCTACTAGAGAAGATTAAAGAAGAAAATTACCAAGCATAAAGAAGCTGTTCATAAACTTCAAAACCAAACTTATCAAATATGATTGATACCATTATCATTAAAATCAAGAAAGCCACATCATATAAAGATGGCTGTACAAATCAGTGGGAAAAGATGGACTATTAATAACTTGTGTGGGAGAACTAGATAGGCATCTGAAAAAAAAGTAGGAACCTATTAAGAATTGAATCATGTACTCCCAGAAAGACATGGTCGTCTTAATCTGCATTACTGTGGATGTGAACCCATTTGTAAATAGGACCTCTGAAGATTCTATGAGTACTTCAGGTGTGGCCAAACCGAATTAGGGTGGACCTTAGTGGATCTAACTGGAGGCCTAATAAAGAGAGGAAATTTTGAAGAAGTCACAAGTCAGCAAAAGCCAAAGAGGAGAGAGAGTGAGTGCCATGTGGTGGTGGACTGCAATGACCAAACACTACTGACTTTGGTCAAAAGAATTGCCTTGCTGTGTCAGTTTGAAAATATTATGCACCCCAGAAAAGCCATGTTTTAATCTTGATCTAATCTAGAATGAGAAGCCATTTCTTGTAATCCTTATTTAATACATAGGCTAAAAACTTTTGATTAGATTATCTCCACAGCAATGTGGCATGCCCAATTGTGGGTGTAATCTTTTGATTAGATGGAGATGTGACTCCTCCCATTTTGGATGGGTCTTGATTAGTTTACTGAAGTCCTTTAAAAAAGGAAGCATTTTGGAGAGGGCTCAGAGCAGACAGAGCCTACAGTAACTATAGAAGCTTCAGAGACAACAGAGAGCGCAGATGTAGATGCTTGGAGAACAATTGCTTCAGAGAACAGAGAAATGGGTGTTTGGAGATGTTTGGAGTACAGCAGATATTACCATGAGATGTTAAGCAAACTGGCGAGAGCTGAGGAAATTCAAGAAATGAAAGCCAGCCCCAGAGAAGCAAAGTGAGGAACCCTGACAGGAATAGAGGCTGAAGGCAATGGAGTCCAGGAGCAAGGGACCGGCAGATGCCAGCCATGTGACTTCCCAGCAGACAGAGGTGTTCCAGACCCATCGGCCTTTCTTGAGTGAAGATAACCTCTTGTTGGTGCCTTAATTTGGACACTTTCACTTCCTTAGAACTGTAAAATTCAAACTTATTAAATTCCCCTTTTTAAAAGCCATTCCAGTTCTAGTATATCACATTCCAGCAGTTTGCAAACTAATACACTTGCCAACATCTTGATTTTGGACTTTTAGCTTTCAAAACTGTGAGACCATAAATGCTTGTTGTTTAAACCAACGCATTGTATGGAATTTGTCATAACAGCCCTGGAAAATTCAGAAAGTTTTTCATACTGGAAAGTGGGGTGTTGCTACTACAAATACCTAGAAATGTATAACTGGCTTTGGAATCGGGTAATGCGTAGAGGCTGGGAGAATTTTGAAGTGCTTTATAGAAAAAGCCTAGAATGCTTTGAAGAGTCTGTTGATAGAGATATGGATATTAAAGGTGATTCTGGTGAGGGCTCAGAAATAAGTGAGAGCTGTACAGAAAACTCCAATCATCTTAGAGAATACATATATTGACATGCACAGAATATTAGCAGAAATATGGAGATTCTGGTGACCTTAGAATAAAATTATGAATGCGTTACTGGAAACTGGAGGAAACAAGATCCTTGTTATAGGCAGAGAACTTGGTAAAATTGTTTTCTGATGTTTCATTGGAGGCAGAACTTGTAAGGGATGAACTTGGATTTTCAGCTGAGGAGATTTCCAAGCTAAATGTGGAGAGTGTGGTCTGGTTTCTCCTTGCCTCTTTTATAGTAAAATGAGAGATAAAAGAGATAAAATGAGGACAGAACTGTTAAACACAAAGGAACCAGAAATGGATGATTTGGAAAATTCTCAGACTATCTAGATAGTGTGCTCCGAGACTACAGGTGGAAGTGGCTCTAAACAGGGCCCTCCTGGAGCTTACAGGAGTTGAGTCCTCAGAGAATTGAGTCCATGTGAGGGTGTAGGTGAGTCACCCTTTGAGAAGCAGATTAGGTGTGTGACTCATGGATCACTCAGACATCTCAGAGGAAATCAGGATTGGAAATACATTTATCCAGGAAGAATCTGTGGAAGATTTTGTGGCCTGGTGACTTGGAGCAACTTGAACTGCATACAAAATCAACAAGGTTTTTGAGAATTTTGTCTGAGCAGAAGCTGGGACTAAAAGGGACAGAGATGGGATGAAATAAAGGAAAAAAGACTTTGAGATCAGAACTATGGAAGCAGAAGTCTTGATTAAAGAGATCTCCTCAGGCCAAGAAAGGGGCTTTTGTGGCTTTCTTTGGCTAGGGAAGGGCTTTCACCCAGCTCATAGAGGGGGCAGGCCTTCTGCCCTGATGTTCAGGGACAGCCTGGCTTCAGTTCCATGTGTGCAAAGGGCCTGGGCTACTACTTCAGCAGGCCCAGAGGACAAAGCATCGATCCACAGATGACTGTCAGATCTTGGAATCTAATGGCATTTGTTCTGCTGGGTTTCTGACTTGCTTGGGATCTGTGGGCCCTGTATTCCTTCCAACTTTTCCATTCTGTAATGGGAATGTGTTTCCAATACTATCCCACCATTGTACTTTGGAAACGTGCTTTTTAAGTTTCACAGGGCCATAGAAAGAGAAGAATTTTGCCCCAGGTAGACTCCACCCATAACCTGTTTTTTTTTTTAATTTTAATGCAATTTTATTGATATATTTACATATTCACATACCATGCAATTATCCAAAGTGTATAAGTAACAGTTCACAATATCATCATATAGCTTTGCATTTATCATCACAATTGAGTTTTTTTTGAAACATCAATATGATGTTCAGCATTCATACCCCTTTATTAAACCCTACTTACTCCATAACCTATTTTGTTGAAAGTTTGGACTTAAAGTTTTGTACTGAAGTTGCTTATGGTTTTTGGGATGGAGTGAATGTGTGTTGCATGTGGGAAGAACATGTCTTTTTTTGGGTCCAGAGTGTGGACTGTTGGGGATTGCATCATGTACCCTGCAAAAGTCATGCTGAGGTCTTAATCCATATTCTTATGGGCATGAATATAGAGCCTCTGAAGATGTTATTATTATTTAATGTATGGCCAATCTGAATCAGGCTTGGCCTTAACCCACATGACTGGTGGCTTTATAAAGGGAGGAAATTCCACCACAGTCAGAAGTCAGAAGAAGCCAGAGAGGAGAAAGAGATCACCATGTGTTAGAGGACTGCTATAACTACCAACCCTGGGAGAAAACATAGTCTTACTGATGTCTTGATGCAGCCAGAGACTTTTGGAGATGAGGAAGGAAAATGACCCTGGAGGAACTTCATGGAACAAGAAGCCAGGAGAGAAAGCTAGCAGATGCCACCATGTTCGCCATGTGCTTTTCCAGTTGAGAGAGAAATCTTGAACTTCATTGGCCTTTCTTGAGTGAAGGTAACCTCTTCTTGGTGCCTTAATTTGGACATTTCTATAGACTCGCTTTAATTTGGACATTTTCACTACTTTAGAACTGTAAACTTGCAACTTACTATATTCCCCTTTTTAAAAGCTATTCTATTTCTGGTATATTGCATTCTGGCAACTAGTAAACTAGAACACTCTCAAAACCAGATATGGAAGAATTTTCAAGTTACATCAAACGAAAGGACAAGACTAGAATGTATAGGATGGTATCTTTTGCATAATAAAATAATATGTATGTTTGTGTTTGGTTTGTATAAAGAATTCTGGAAGGATAATTATGAAACTAATAAAAATGGTTTATTAGTGGTAGTGGTGGGGTTCCTGTGTAGGATGTGTGAATTGGAAGGGTAAAGGATGGGGAAAGACCAAGACTTTGCATTATTTATCTTCTTATTCTAAAAAATGTCAAACTCTGTCAACATACTATTGGCTTAAAATTAATTGAAAATAAAAAAGAAAACTTCATTGTAGAGCACCTGATTGTTCAATTTACTAGACATTCAATAATAGCTACTGAGAATCTACAGTGTGGCAAGCACTGTTTTGGGATCTGGGGTACAGCAGGCAATAAAATTGACAAAATTCCTGTATGTTTATGTTCTAGTGGTAGTTAGAGAAAATCAGTCTCAGGAGATGATATTTGAGACCTGACATGAAAGAAGTAAGGGGGCGTGCCTCATCAGTAGCTGTCAATTTATAGTAGTTTCTGCTATGTCACTGTCTCTGCTGTGCCCAGGAGGTTGCAAAATGTCACACATATTTACAATTGCAACTAAAAGAATAAAATACCTAGGAATAAATTTAACTAAAGAGACTAAAAACCTATACAAAGAAAACTACAAAAAACTGTTAAAAGAAATCACAGAAGACCTAAATAGATGGAAGGGCATACCGTGTTCATGGATTGGAAGACTAAATATAGTTAAGATGTCAATCCTACCTAAATTGATTTACAGATTCAATGCAATACCAATCAAAATCCCAACAACTTATTTTTCAGAAATAGAAAAACCAATAAACAAATTTATCTGGAAGGGCAGGGTGCCCCGAATTGCTAAAAACATCTTGAGGAAAAAAAATGGAGCTGGAGGTCTTGCACTGCTGGACTTTAAGGCATATTATGAAGCCACAGTGGTCAAAACAGCATGGTATTGGCATAAAGATAGATATATTGACCAATGGAATCGAATAGAGTGCTCAGATATAGACCCTCTCATCTATGGACATTTGATCTTTGATAAGGCAGTCAAGCCAACTCACCTGGGACAGAACAGTCTCTTCAATAAATGGTGCCTAGAGAACTGGATATCCATATGCAAAAGAATGAAAGAAGACCCATATCTCACACCCTATACAAAAGTTAACTCAAAATGGATCAAAGATCTAAACATTAGGTCTAAGACCATAAAACAGTTAGAGGAAAATGTTGGGAGATATCTTATGAATCTTACAATTGGAGGTGGTTTTATGGACCTTAAACCTAAAGCAAGAGTACTGAAGAAGGAAATAAATAAATGGGAACTCCTCAAAATTAAACACTTTTGTGCATCAAAGAACTTCATCAAGAAAGTAGAAGGACAGCCTACACAATGGGAGACAATATTTGGTAATGACATATCAGATAAAGGTCTAGTATCCAGAATTTATAAAGAGATTGTTCAACTCAACAACAAAAAGACAGCCAACCCAATTACAAAATGGGAAAAAGACTTGAACAGACACCTCTCAGAAGAGGAGATACAAATGGCCAAAAGGCACATGAAGAGATGCTCAATGTCCCTGGCCATTAGAGAAATGCAAATCAAAACCACAATGAGATACCATCTCACACCCACCAGAATGGCCATTATCAACAAAACAGAAAATGACAAGTGCTGGAGAGGATGCGGAGAAAGAGGCACACTTATCCACTGTTGGTGGGAATGTCAAATGGTGCAACCACTGTGGAAGGCAGTTTGGCGGTTCCTCAAAAAGCTGAATATAGAATTGCCATACGACCCAGCAATACCATTGCTGGGAATCTACTCAAAGGAATTAAGGGCAAAAACTCAAACGGACATTTGCACACCAATGTTTATAGCAGCGTTATTTACAATTGCAAAGAGATGGAAACAGCCAAAATGTCCATCAACAGATGAGTGGCTAAACAAACTGTGGTATATACATACGATGGAATATTATGCAGCTTTAAGACAGGATAAACTTATGAAGCATGTAATAACATGGATGGACCTAGAGAACATTATGCTGAGTGAGTCTAGCCAAAAACTAAAGACAAATACTGTATGGTCCCAATGATGTGAATCGACATTCGAGAATAAACTTGGAATATGTCATTGGTAACAGAGTCCAGCAGGAGTTAGAAACAGGGTAAGATAATGGGTAATTGGAGCTGATGGGATACAGACTGTGCAACAGGACTAGATACAAAAACTGAAAAATGGACAGCACAATAATACCTAATTGTAAAGTAATCATGTTAAAACACTGAATGAAGCTGCATCTGAGCTATAGGTTTTTGTTTTGTTTTGTTTTGTTCTGTTTTGTTTTTACTATTATTAATTTTATTTTTTTCTCTATATTAACATTCTATATCTTTTTCGGTTGTGTTGCTAGTTCTTCTAAACCAATGCAAATGTACTAAGAAACGATGATCATGCATCCATGTGATGATGTTAAGAATTACTGATTGCATATGTAGAATGGTATGATTTCTAAATGTTGGGTTAATTTCTTTTTTTCCGTTAATTAATAAAAAAAAGTCACACATATGCACACACACACTCTTGTTAACAAATATAACATCACTGCCAAACTACCCAAAGGTTATGTCCTATTGATGGTATTCCAGGTAATGATGATAAGATTGAATTGAGTCAAACCATCTATGATCTCCTGCCCTAACCCCTCTTGACCAAGGACATAGTACACATTTGCTAAGCCTCTGGCTCTGATCAATGGGTAAACCTCTGGTCATGGAGCTTTATTGTCATTCCAAATGAAGCTAAAATACCCATAAAATTAAAGCCCTGAGTTCTCAATATCATATTCTACCAACCAGATTAAATAACACATTAAAAAAGAAAGACAGCCAAGCTGTGAAAACATATCCAGAGAACATACACAGAGAATAATCAAACATAACATTTTTCACTAGCCCTAAATAGCCTTGGGGATATTTTTGCCATGTCAAGACTATGGATATGAGACTGTCTTTGTCAAACAGAGAAAACTGTTTGGTGAGCATAGTGGAAGGTATGGCAATCAAAGAATGGTTTAGTGGTTTACCTGGCTCCTATTTTCTAAGCTCCTACATTACCTACATTCGCTTTTATTCCAACTCCAGTATTTTTTCTTCTGGGTGATTGTTTGCTAGATAGTGAGCTCCTTAGAGGAGCTCATATTTTTCCACATCTCCATCCACCAGCACAGTATTTGAAAGGCTCTTGAGAACTTTGTAGATATCTCTATGGTTTGGGGAAATTTCAGTCCAAAACTGGTGCTCGTGTTCTAACTGGTTGGGCTGAGGTGTTATGGGTGTTTTTTGGAAATGTTATGATTTTCCCCTGCCCAATTAGCCTGCACTCTGCATGCAAACACAAGGCAGCTGGCTACCCACACTATACTGTGACAGTTCTCAGCTCCCTGCCAAGCCTGTTAGATGTAACCATCAATCTGTCTCTGAGCTTCCCAGCTCTCCCAATCTGACGGTAATCCAATCCCCTTCCTCGGATTCCTCTGACCACCCAGCCTGTGTTCTCCTCTCTTCTGTCCCTTGCTGTCTGAGCTGTTCAGACTTTGGCAACCATCTGGGACTAAAGTAATAGTGAGTTCATCCACAGAGCATGTGCCTGGGCAGCCAAGTATTCCAGGTTTGAATAAAATGACCCAAGTCATTTGGTATTTACTGGGCAGTCACACAGGGACATGTCCATTCTGGGATGCCCCTCACCAAGGCCAGCTGCTACCCCAGCCAGATTTGCCTTTGAATGGGACTCCAAGTGGGAGGCACATTCCACTCCCCCATCAACCACGTATTCTACCAACCACTGTTTTTGCTTTAATTATGGATTCCAGTAGGAATTTACAAACCCAATTCCTTTTGGATTCTATTCCAGTTGAATTCCCTCACTGGTCATATCTGCAAATGAGAAATTCTCAATTTGCGGCTTTCACAGATTATGGACTTTTGTATTTCTAAGGGGATAAAAAATTGTCATGACTAATGCGTTGTATTCCAATGCACAATACCCTCTGATTGTGTATTATGTATCAACACTCTGATTTGGAAGAAACAGTTACGTACTATTTGCCCATCAATTAAGAATAATCATTTTCAGCTGCAATTATTACATACCATCTCTGCTTGTCATTTGCAGATCCAGAAGCTTTTAATTGTTGTGTTGCCCATTAATGGCAACCTTTCTCCAGAGTTTGGAGTACAGGAAAAGAGATCTAACTAAATATTTAGTTCCTTCCTGACCCAAGAGAAAATAATCCATTTATATTGAAAGGATTTGAGTTTTCTAATCCCTAGAGAATGATAATGCTACAGAAATTTCCATTATCCATCAAGTCTAAATGTAGGCCATGGAATTTCTTCTTCCTAATAGAGTTAGGAAATGTATCAGACAAAAAGAGCTCTCATGACTACACGATAAGCTACAAACTAAAAATAGAAGAAATGCCTTAAAAATCGTTGTTAGACCTCTTTTAACTGCAAGTAACAGAAAATCTAAATCAAACTGTCTTAAACAAAAAAATTCATTGGCTCACATAAGTGAAAAGTCATGGATAGAATCACTTCAGTATGTCAAGACTCAAGGACTCAAAAATTATGGCGAGGACTTGGTCTCCTGTTCTCCACATCTGGGCTCTTCTCTCTTCTGTGTTGCTGACTCCCAGCCAGGCCCTGATGGTGTCAAGATGGTGACCTATAGCTCATCTCCAGGTTTACAGCTCCAGGGAAAGTCCTGAGATTGAATCTCAGTGAACCAACTTGGGTCCTGGTACTCATTTTGAACCAATCTTAATGACCAAGTGGAATGGAGTATGCTGATTGGCCAGGTCTGGGTCACATGCTCACCCTTGGAAATGGAAAGCAAGGTCAAATCCACTGACTGGAATCACTTGCATTGGGAATGCATTGGAGTGTTGATTCTCCAAGAAAATCTTTTCTAGCCAGAAAAGTGGGGGACAGATGCTTAATAAACAAGAGCAACTGATATCTTCCCTTCATCTCAACTTCAGTGATGAATGTCTTTTTAGGTTGGTAATTTGAGCCTTGCATGTCTTTTCCCAGAACCCTGCCCATAAAGATGTCCAATAGAGATGACCACTTATTGAGTGTCAGGCTTTGTGCCGAGTGTTGTACTCACATCTCATTTAATCCTTATGATTACCCAATGAAATAGGTATGAGTAACCCCTTTTTCTAAGTAAGGGAGCCATAGAGAGATTGAATAACGTGCCCAAAGCCACAGGGCTATTAAAGAGTGAGAATCATTTTTCAATCCAGGCCTAACTCCAAAGCCCATGTTTATTCCCTTAATAGCACGTGTCTTAGCTTGTTAGGGCTGCCAGAATAAAGTACCAGGAACTGGGAGGCTTAAAACAACAGAAATTTATGGTCTCATTGTTCTGGAGGCTAGAAATCCAAAATCAAGGTGTCGGGAGGGCTGTGCTTTTTCTGAAAGCTGTTAGGGATGAACTTTCCTTGCTTCTTTCAGCTTCTGGTGATTGCTGGCAATCCTTGGTGTTGTTTGGCTTGCAGATACATCACTGCAATCTCTGGCTCTGACTTCACATAGCTGTCGTCTCTTTGTGTCTGTCTCTGTCTTTTCTTTTTATAAGGATGCTAGTTCTATTGGAGTAGGGACTTACCCTACTCCAGTTTGTCTCCATCTTAATTTAACTAATTCCATCTGCAATGGCCTTATTTCCAAATAGGGGGAACTAAGTAATCCCTATGATGAAACTAGTTGGAAAATGCACTATACCATGCTGCTTCCCAGAGGTTAAAAAAACGGCCACTGACCAATCCTAGCCCTGTTTTCTGTCCTGTTCCTTTTCCCATAGAGGATCTGAGTGGACTGTTTTAGCTGCAGATCATGCTCAGTCCATTGGCCATTCCAATGCGGTCTTCTGGGTAGATAAGCTTCTCTATAGCAATAATGGGGTGCTAAGGGGATCCAGTGGTGTACGGGGAGAGAATTTTTCTTCTATTTCTACTTAATTTATATCCCCCCAAAAGTAAATGTTAAGCTTTATTAAGACTTAATATCCAAGTTGACACTGATGCTCACTCAACCGTAATCCTGTGTCAGACATCCTAATGGTGGGGTGACAGTCCCACAGTGTGGAGGGTCAACATACCCTCACTCGTCTGCTGGCTTCCAGGAGACACTGCCCTTATAGGTGCCTAACTAAATCAAATTACTGATTATATTATTTAGGCTCCTGTCCCCAAAGTCACCAGGAGCAGAGGGTTTTGGAGACACATTTTACAAAATTGTCAACAAACATGGAATCCTTATCTTTTACAAACTGCTTCAGATGATAGAAAAGGGAGAAAGCTACCCAGTTCTTTTTTTTTCAAATAAGGTTAGTACAATTTTTTTTAACTTTTTTTTACTGTATAATATAACATATATATGAAGCAAAGAAAGAAAAAAGCAATATGTTTTTTTCAAAGCACTCTTCAACAAGTAGTTACAGGACAGATCCCGGAGTTTGTCATGGGCTGCCATACCATCATCTCAGATTTTTCCTTCTAGCTGCTCCAGAACATTGGAGGCTAGAAGGAATAAATATTTTTTTTTATCGTCACGATCGACTTTTTTTTCTTTTTTTGTGCAAAATAACAGATATACAAGACAGCAATAAGTTTCAACACACAGCACAACAGTTAGTTGTAGAACAGTTTTCAGAATTGGTATGGGTTATAATTCCACAATTTACCTTAACTGCTCTAAGATACTGGAGGCTAAAAGAAATTCAATATAATGATGCAGCAATCATACTTGTTTGTTAAACCCTACCTTCTCTGTATAACTCCACCATCACTTTTGATCTTTCTTCCACTCTTTAGGGGTATTTGAGCAATGGCAATTCTAACTTTTTTCATGTTGGGAGGGGCTGACAATAATATGAGGTAGGGGCTGCAATATATAATATGATGTTCTGGAAAGTCTGGCCCCTCTGCATTGCAGGACCCATCTGGAGATTGTAGACTTCTGGGAAGTCACCCTAGTAACTTTGTAGAATCTATATATTGCCCTAGGTGTTGGTTAGTATAATCTTGTTACTGAGACAAAGATGAAACAAGAAAAGAAAATTTTCTGTCAATCTCATTTAAGAACATAGGTGCAAAAATCCTAAATAAAATATTAGCAAATTTAATTTAGCAGTATGTTAAATATAATATGTAGCTGAGATTTTAAATAAATAGGATTCACGGGAAACAACCATGAAGCGGCATTGTTTTTCTTTTGCTATTGCCCGTGAATACTTGAAGTGGGGTCCAAGTTCTTTCTTGCCTCTAGATGAAATCTCTGGTAGGTGTCATTGACTTTTCAAGGCCCTCCAAGAAAAAAAAGTCCTTTGGCCATGAAAACCTGTCCCAGTCTATTAATTAAGATGTTGAGTGCGATGTAATATCAAAATTTCACGATTTGAAAATTTCAAAATGTTGAATCTTATCCTGGCTCCTAACCTGAGCCTGCAGTTGGTGGGAGGCTTGCAATGGGTATGGAAGACACCTTAGTTTTCTGGGTTGCTATAACAAATACCACACACTGCGCTGACTACCATGGAAATTTATTGCCTCCCATCACGTGCCAATCTCTTTCTCCTTCTATCTGCTCTTCTGGTTTTCATTGATTTCCAGCTTCTTCTTGTGTTGCCTTCTCCGACTGACTGTGTCTGAATTTCTTCTACTTATAGAAGACTCCAGTAACATGTGTTAAAGCCTACCCTAATTCAGTTGGGTCATACCCTTTCATCTTTGAAAGGTCCTGTTTACATAAATTCATGCCTGTAAGAACACGGGTTAAGACTGAGAACATGTCTTTCACTGGAGTATACGATTCAGCCTACCTCCCTGGGCATGATTGTTGTCTTGTCAGTTTCCCTTGGCTAGATTTTCTACTTCTCCCATACCCTTATTAGGCTGCTTCTGACTCCTGCATGTCAAAGAAGGAGAAAGGAGAAGGGAAACTACTTGATTAGCACTCTTATGGGCTCCTTCTGAACTCCCTGGAAGGAACAGAAGTTTAAAGTTGATTTTTTTTACCATGGAACCCTTTTGTGGGCCCTTTTTTTGAAACCTCCCACCCAAGCCCCAGCCCCCACTTCTAGGAATCTTACCTGCAACTTCATTTATGCAAGAGAATGCATCTTTTCTACCAGTTACTTAGACCCCTCCCTCAGCAACTCAGTATTTGACTATATACCTTGAGTTTCTATCTAGACAACTGGTCCTTTTGGCTGGATCTAAGACAGGCCTATGCAGGCAAGCACTGCCTTTCTTATGGCCCACAACTGGCCTCTGGGAAATATCTTTATACCTTGCGGAGATAAGTTCTGGGGCTATGGGATCTCCCTAAGCCTCCCTTTTCTCTGCCATTGGAGAAGCTAAAAGTCAGTCTCTTGTCTCAATGGAAGAGCAAGGAGCCAAGAACACCAGATTCCATTTTTTTTTTATTAATTAAAGAAAAAAAACAAATTAACACAACATTTAGAAATCATTCCATTCTACATATGCAATCAGTAATTCTTAACATCATCACACAGATGCATGATCATCATTTCTTAGTACATTTGCATCGATTTAAGAAAAGGACTAGCAAAACAACAGAAAAAGATATAGAATGTTAATATAGAGAAAAAAATAAAAATAATAATAATAATAAAAAAAGAAAAGGAAAAAGAAAAAAGCAAAAGACACAAACAATCAAACAAATAAACAAACAAACAAAAAAACTATAGCTCAGATGCAGCTTCATTCAGTGTTTTAACATAATTACATTACAGTTAGGTATTATTGTGCTGTCCATTTTTGAGTTTTTGTATCTAGTCCTGTTGCACAGTCTGTATCCCTTCAGCTCCAATTACCCATTATCTTACCCTGTTTCTAACTCCTGCTGGTCTCTGTTACCAATGACATATTCCAAGTTTATTCTCGAATGTCGGTTCACATCAGTGGGACCATACAGTATTTGTCCTTTAGTTTTTGGCTAGACTCACTCAGCATAATGTTCTCTAGGTCCATCCATGTTATTACATACTTCATAAGTTTATTCTGTCTAAAGCTGCATAATATTCCATCGTATGTATATACCACAGTTTGTTTAGCCACTCATCTGTTGATGGACATTTTGGCTGTTTCCATCTCTTTGCAATTGTAAATAATGCTGCTATAAATATTGGTGTGCAAATGTCCGTTTGTGTCTTTGCCCTTAAGTCCTTTGAGTAGATACCTAGCAATGGTATTGCTGGGTCATATGGCAATTCTATAGTCAGCTTTTTGAGGAACTGCCAAACTGCCTTCCACAATGGTTGCACCATTTGACATTCCCACCAACAGTGGATAAGTGTGCCTCTTTCTCCGCATCCTCTCCAGCACTTGTCATTTTCTGTTTTGTTGATAATGGCCATTCTGGTGGGTGTGAGATGATATCTCATTGTGGTTTTGATTTGCATTTCTCTAATGGCCAGGGACATTGAGCATCTCTTCATGTGCCTTTTGGCTATTTGTATTTCCTCTTCTGAGAGGTGTCTGTTCAAGTCTTTTTCCCATTTTGTAATTGGGTTGGCTGTCTTTTTGTTGTTGAGTTGAACAACCTCTTTATAAATTCTGGATACTAGACCTTTATCTGATATGTCGTTTCCAAATATTGTCTCCCATTGTGTAGGCTGTCCTTCTACTTTCTTGATGAAGTTCTTTGATGCACAAAAGTGTTTAATTTTGAGGAGCTCCCATTTATTTATTTATTTCTTCAGTGCTCTTGCTTTAGATTTAAGGTCCATAAAACCGCCTCCAATTGTAAGTTTCATAAGATATCTCCCTACATTTTCCTCTAACTGTTTTATGGTCTTAGACCTAATGTTTAGATCTTTGATCCATTTTGAGTTAACTTTTGTATAGGGTGTGAGATACGGGTCCTCTTTCATTCTTTTGCATATGGATATCCAGTTCTCTAGGCACCATTTATTGAAGAGACTGTTCTGTCCCAGGTGAGTTGGCTTGACTGCCTCATCAAAGATCAAATGTCCATAGATGAGAGGGTCTATATCTGAGCACGCTATTCGATTCCATTGGTCAATATATCTATCTTTATGCCAATACCATGCTGTTTTGACCACTGTGGCTTCATAATATGCCTTAAAGTCCGGCTGCACAAGACCTCCAGCTTCGTTTTTTTTCCTCAAGATACTTTTAGCAATTCGGGGCACCCTGCCCTTCCAGATAAATTTGCTTATTGGTTTTTCTATTTCTGAAAAATAAGTTGTTGGGATTTTGATTGGTATTGCATTGAATCTGTAAATCAATTTAGGTAGGATTGACATCTTAACTATATTTAGTCTTCCAATCCATGAACACGGTATGCCCTTCCATCTATTTAGGTCTTCTGTGATTTCTTTTAACAGTTTTTTGTAGTTTTCTTTGTATAGGTTTTTAGTCTCTTTAGTTAAATTTATTCCTAGGTATTTTATTCTTTTAGTTGCAATTATAAGTAGGATTCATTTCTTGATTTCCCCCTCCGCTTGTTCATTGCTAGTGTATAGAAATGCTACAGATTTTTGAATGTTGATCTTGTAACCTGCTACTTTGCTGTACTCATTTATTAGCTCTAGTAGTTTTGTTTTGTTGTGCATTTTTCCGGGTTTTCGACATATAATATCATATCGTCTGCAAACAGTGATAGTTTTACTTCTTCCTTTCCAATTTTGATGCCTTGTATTTCTTTTTCTTGTCTAATTGCTCTGGCTAGAACCTCCAACACGATGTTGAATAACAGTGGTGATAATGGACATCCTTGTCTTGTTCCTGATCTTAGAGGGAAAGTTTTCAATTTTTCCCCATTGAGGATGATATTAGCTGTGGGTTTTTCATACATTCCCTCTATCATTTTAAGGAAGTTCCCTTGTATTCCTATCTTTTGAAGTGTTTTCAACAGGAAAGGATGTTGAATCTTGTCAATGCCTTCTCTGCATCAATTGAGATGATCATGTGATTTTTCTGCTTTGATTTGTTGATATGGTGTATTACATTAATTGATTTTCTTATGTTGAACCATTCTTGCATACCTGGGATGATTCCTACTTGTTCATGATGTATAATTCTTTTAATGTGTTGTTGGATTTTATTTGCTAGAATTTTGTTGAGGATTTTTGCATCTATATTCATTAGAGAGATTGGTCGGTAGTTTTCTTTTTTTGTAATATCTTTGCCTGGTTTGGTATGAGGGTGATGTTGACTTCATAGAATGAATTAGGTAGCTTTCCCTCCACTTCAATTTTTTTGAAGAGTTTGAGGAGAGTTGGTACTAATTATTTCTGGAATGTTTGGTAGAATTCACATGTGAAGCCGTCTGGTCCTGGCTTTTCTTTTTAGGGGGCTTTTGAATGACTGATTCAATTTCTTTACTTGTGATTGGTTTTTTGAGGTCATCTATTTCTTCTTGAGTCAAAGTTGGTTGTTCATGTCTTTCCAGGAACCCGTCCATTTCATCTAAATTGTTGTATTTATTAGCATAAAGTTGTTCATAGTATCCTGTTATTACCTCCTTTATTTCTGTGAGGTCAGTGGTTATGTCTCCTCTTCCATTTCTGATCTTATTTATTTGCATCCTCTCTCTTCTTCTTTTTGTCGATCTTGCTAAGGGCCCATCAATCTTATTGATTTTCTCATAGAACCAACTTCTGGTCTTATTGATTTTCTCTATTGTTTTCATATTTTCAATTTCATTTATTTCTGCTCTAATCTTTGTTATTTTTTTCCTTTTGCTTGCTTTGGGGTTAGTTTGCTGTTCTTTCTCCAGTTCTTCCAAGTGGACAGTTAATTCCTGAATTTTTGCCTTTTCTGCTTTCCTGATATAGGCATTTAGGGCAATCAATTTCCCTCTTAGCACTGCCTTTGCTGCATCCCATAGGTTTTGATATGTTGTGTTTTCATTTTCATTCACCTCGAGATATTTACTAATTTCTCTTGCAATTTCTTCCTTGACCCACTCGTTGTTTAAGAGTGTGTTGTTGAGCCTCCACATATTTGTGAATTTTCTGGCACTCCGCCTATTATTGATTTCCAACTTCATTCCTTTATGATCTTAGAAAGTGTTGTGTATGATTTCAATCTTTTTAAATTTGTTAAGAATTGCTTTGTGACCCAGCATATGGTCTATCTTTGAGAATGATCCATGAGCACTTGAGAAAAAGGTGTATTCTGCTGTTGTGGGATGTAATGTCCTGTAAACATCTGTTAAGTCTAGCTCATTTATTGTAATATTCAAATTCTCTATTTCTTTATTGATCCTCTGTCTAGATGTTCTGTCCATTGATGAGCGTGGTGAATTGAAGTCTCCAACTATTATGGTAGATGTGTCTATTTCCCTTTTCAGTGATTGCAGTGTATTCCTCACATATTTTGGGGCATTCTGGTTCGGTGCGTAAATATTTATGATTGTTATGTCTTCTTGTTTAATTGTTCCTTTTATTAGTAGATAGTGTCCTTCTTTGTCTCTTTTAACTGTTTTACATTTGAAGTCTAATTTGTTGGATATTAGTATAGCTACTCCTGCTCTTTTCTGGTTGTTATTTGCATGAAATATCTTTTCCAAACCTTTCACTTTCAACCTATGTTTATCTTTGGGTCTAAGATGTGTTTCCTGTAGACAGCATATAGAAGGATCCTGTTTTTTTAATCCATTCTGCCAGTCTATGCCTTTTGATTGAGGAATTCAGTCCATTAACTTTTAGTGTTATTACTGTTCGGATAATATTTTCCTCTACCATTTTGCCTTTTGTATTATATATATCATATCTGATTTTCCTTCTTTCTACACTCTTCTCCATACCTCTGTCTTCTGTCTTTTCGTATCTGACTCTAGTGCTCCCTTTAGTGTTTCTTGCAGGGCTGGTCTCTTGGTTACAAATTCTCTCAGTGTCTTTTTGTCTGAGAATGTTTTAATTTCTCCCTCATTTTTGAAGGACAATTTTGCTGGATATAGAAGTCTTGGTTGGCAGTTTTTCTCTTTTAGTAATTTAAATATATCATCCCACTGTTTTCTAGCTTCCATGATTTCTGCTGAGAAATCTACACATAGTCTTATTGGGTTTCCCTTGTATGTGACAGATTGTTTTTCTCTTGCTGCTTTCAAGATCCTCTCTTTCTCTTTGACCTCTGACATTCTAACTAGTAAGTGTCTTGGAGAATGCCTATTTGGGTCTAGTCTCTTTGGGGTGCGCTGCACTTCTTGGATCTGTAATTCTAGGTCTTTCATAAGAGTTGGGAAATTTTCAGTGATAATTTCTTTCATTAGTTTTTCTCCTCCTTTTCCCTTCTCTTCTCCTTCTGGGACACCCACAACACGTATATTTGTGCGCTTCGTATTGTCATTCAGTTCCCTGATCCCCTGTTGAAATTTTTCCATTCTTTTCCCTATAGTTTCTATTTCTTTTTGGAATTCAGATGTTCCATCCTCCAATTCACTAATTCTAGCTTCTGTCTCTTTAAATCTACCATTGTAGGTATCCATTGTTTTTTCCATCTTTTCTACTTTGTCCTTCACTCCCATAAGTTCTGTGATTTGTTTTTTCAGTTTTTCTATTTCTTCTTTTTGTTCAGCCCATGTCTTCTTCATGTCCTCCCTCAATTTATTGATTTGGTTTTTGAAGAGGTTTTCCATTTCTGTTCATATATTCAGCATTAGTTGTCTCAGCTCCTGTATCTCATTTGAACTATTGGTTTGTTCCTTTGACTGGGCCATATCTTCAATTTTCTGAGTGTGATCCGTTATCTTCTGCTGGCGTCTGGGTATTTAATCAGATTTCCTTGGGTGTGGGACCCAGCAGGTTGAAAGATTTTTCTGTGAAATCTCTGGGCTCTGTTTTTCTTATCCTGCCCAGTAGGTGGCGCTTGTGGTGCTCGTCTGTCTGCGGGTCCCACCAGTAAAAGATACTGTGGCTCCTTTAACTTTGGAAAACTCTCGCTGTAGGGGAGGATCGCCAGCTGAAGCGGCTTGGTGGAGTGCCAGTCCGAATCTCCCAGCCGGCCCGGTAATCCGCGCGTGGGGAGGGTCGCTGGCCTCCGCGGCTTGGGGGAGCGCCTGTCCAAATTTCCCAGCCGGCCCGGGGCGCTAAGCGTGGTGGAGGGGCGCCAGCCACCGCGGCTTTGGGGAGTGCCTATCCACCGTTCCCAGCCGGACCGGGAAGCCACGTGTTTGGAAAGGACCCTGGTCGCCGGTCTCCGCGGCTTGTGGGATCTCCGATCCAATTCTCCCAGCTGGTCCGGGTTGCCATGCGTGGGGGGGGCACCAGCCGCCGCAGCTTGAGGGGATCGCCTGTCCAATTCTCCCAGCCAGCCCGGGAAGGAGGGAGGGAGGGACTCCGGCCGCCTACCGCCCCGGCCCGGGGAAGCACGCGCCCCTCGGTGATCTCACCGCAGCGGGTTCTCCCAGCCAGTCAGCCGTTCCAGAATGGGGTACGCTGTCTTCTTGGTCTCTGTCGTGGCTCTGGGAGCTGTTCTGTACCGTTTCTACTTCCCTAGTAGCTGTTCTGGAGGAGGAACTAAGACCCACGCATCTTACTAAGCCGCCATCTTCTCCAGAAGTCCACCAGATTCCATTTTTAAAAGGAAGATGGTGTTCTATGAGATATTAAGACTTATTTTAAAGCTATAGAAAGTATGATATAGTGGCTGGTACGAGAATGGGTAAATTGATCAGAAGCCAGAAACACATTTATACATATAGGGACACTTGCTATATGATAGAAGTAGAGTTACAAATTGAAGGGAAAATAATAAGCTATTCAATAAGTGGTGCTTAGACATACTTAGTTATCTACATGGAAAATTACTGAATTGGATCTCTATTTTATATCACAGGTAGGTTAATTTCCTACAAGTGAAAATCAAACCTTTAAATTTTAGAAGAAAATATAGGTTAATGGTTTTATGACCTTGGGATATGGAAGTATTTATTAGACCTTACCCTGAAAACTCAAACCATAAAGGAAAAATAAGGATTTTTTAATACTAACATTAAATTTTCTTTACTAATGAAGATGAGTAAAAAGACAAATTGTTGATTATATTGTCCTGAAACCATTATGTACTCCAGAAAAGTTATGTTCTTTATCCTAACCCAATCTTGTGAGGGCAGACCTATTGTTGGGTGAAATTTTTTTTATTAAGTTGTTTCCATGGTGATATGACCCACCCAATTGGGGGTGGGACTTTTTAGTAGGTGGTTTCCATGGAGATGTGTCTCTGTGACATTCAAGTTGAGTCCTAATCGGCCTACTAGAGTCCTTTAAGAGGGAAACACCTTGGAAAAAGCTCAGAGTTGACAGAAACAGATGTTTGGAGATGCAGAAAGAAAACGCCCCTGGGGAAGTAATTTCAAACCAGAAACTGGAAGAGAAAGCCAGCTGATGTCGTCATGTGCCTTCCCATGTGACAGAGAAACACTGAATGCCATTGGCCTTTTCCTCAGAGTCAAGGTTTCTTTTTCTGTATGCCTTAGTTTGGACATTTTTATGGCGTTAGAACTGTAGCTTTTAACTTCATAAATCCCCTTTGTAAAAGCCAATCCATTTCTGCTTTACTGCATTCCAACAGCTTTAGCAAACGAAAACATTGATATTTGGAAAAAGATATTTAAAATGAAAAATCTTACAAAGAAATAGTATCTAGAATATAAAAAGAACACCTACAAACCAATGATGATGATGGTGATGATGTTGACAATGATGATAGCTAAGAATAGTTTCAAGCACTTTACATATATTAACTCATTTAATCTTTGTATGCCCCTATGAGATAGGTGCTATTATTATCCCCATTTTACAGATGAAGAGACAAGAACAGATTGGGTTATATAGCTCTCTGAAAATCACACAGCTAGTAAGTGATGGAGCTATATTTGATTCTAGGAGTCTGGATCCAGTTTCTATAGTTTTAATAACTACTTTTGCTCTAAGCCTTAACAGAAAAAGCAACCTAAATATCTAATGCATAAAACAAGAATCCCAACCTCATTATCGATCAGGGAAGCACAAACTAAAATGTCAAGGAGAAATCAACTTATACCCATGAATCTGACAAAAAATCTGAAAATTCCAAATTTGAGTTAGGGTGTAGAAAAATGGGAACTTCTGGAAAAAATTATATGGATTTCTATCAATTTCATATAAATTTACGTGAGCATTTCAGACAGCAGTTTGGCAATATCTAGGAAAGTCATAATATCTCATACCCTATGAGTCAGCAGTTCCACATCTACGTATATATTCTAAGGAAACTCTCATATGGTGTACAGGAAAATGTATTCAGGAATATTCACTGCAGTACTCTTTGTAATAGTAAAATTTGAAAACCAAAATATTCATCAACAGGAAAAAATTCTGATATATTCAGACAATGGAATACTTTTCAGCAGTCAAAATGGACCAGCACTGTATCTATCAATACAGATAAATACAAAACATGGTCTTGTATTGTCTGTGGGTTTAAAACTGCTGTGCACTGAAAAATCCGCAGCAAAACTACTAAAGTTAATAAATGAGTACATCAAAGAGGCAGGTTACAAGATCAACACTCAAAAATCTGAAGTGTTTCTACATACTAGTAATGAGCACTCTGAGGGGGAAATCAAGAAAAAAATTTACAGTTGCAACCAAAAGAATAAAATATTTAGGAATAAATTTAGCTGAGGTTATAAAAGACCTATACAAAGAAAACTACAAGAAATTGCTAAAAGAAATCACAGAAAACCTAAATAAATGGAAGGGCATACTGTGTTCATGGATTAGAAAACTAAATATAATTAAAATGTCAATTCTACCTAAATTGATTTACAGATTCAATGCAATATCAATTAAAATCCCCAAAACTTACTTTTCAGAAATAGAAAAACGAATAACCAAATTTATCTGGAGGTGCAGGGTGCCCCAAATAGCTAAAAATATCTTGAGAAAGAAAAATGAAGTCAGAGGTCTCACCCTACCTGACTTTAAGTCATATTATGAAGCTACAATGGTCAAAACAGCATGATACTGGCATGAAGATAGATACACTGACCAATGGAATCAAATAGAGTGTTCAGATATACACTCTCTCATCTACAGACAACTGATAAGGCAGTCAAGCCAACTCAACTGGGACAGAATACTCTCTTCAATAAATGATGCTTGGAGAACTTGATATCCATATGCAGAAGGATGAAAGGGGATCCATATCCCACAACTTATACAAAAATTAACTAAAAATGGATCAAAGACCTAAACATTAGAGAGAAGATGATAAAACTTTTAGAGAAAAATGTGGGGAAATATCTCATAAAACTTGTAATAGGAGGCAAGTTCCCTAGATCTTACTCCCAAAGCACAAGCATTGAAGAAAGAAATAGATAAATGGGAACTCCCCAAAAGTAAACACTTGTGTGCATCAAAGAACTTTGTCAAGAAAGTAAAAAGGCGGCTTAGACAATGGGGGACGATATTTGGAAATGACATATCAGATAAGGGTCTAGTATCCAGAATATATAGATTGTTCAACTCAACAACAAAAAGAAAAACAACCCAATTACAAAATGGGCAAAAGACATAAACAAACACTTCTGAGAAGAGGAAATACAGATGGCTAAAAGGCATATGAAAAGATGCTCAACTTCACTGCCTATTAGGGAAATGAAAATCGAAACTACAATGAGATATCATCTCACACCCATGAGAATGACCATTATCTAAAAAGCAGAAAATGACAAGTGCTGGAGAAGATGTGAAGACAGAGGCACATTTATCCATTGTTGATGGGAATAAAATGACATAACCGCTGTGGAAGGCAGTTTGGTGGTTCCTCAGAAAGCTAAGTATAGAATTGCCATATGATCCAGCAATACAATTGTTAGGTATCTATTCAGAGGACATGAGCCCAAGGACACAAATGGACATTTGCACACCAATGTTTATAGCGTATTATTTACAATTGCCAAGAGATGGAAATAGCCCAAATGTCCATCAACAGAGGAGTGGCTAAACAAGCTGTGGTGTATGTATATGATGGAATATTATGCAGCTGTAAGACAGAATAAAGTCATGAAGCATGTAACAACGTGGATGGACCTTGAGGACATTATGCTGAGTGAAATTAGCCAGAAACAAAAGGACAAATACTGTATGGTCTCACTGATATGAACTAACATTAATGAGTGAACTTGGAGAATTTAGTTTTACACATTATATTGATATCCCCTTTTTAGTTTATGGTGTATTAGAGTGACTAGAGGGAAGTACCTGAAATTGTAGAGCTGTGTTCCGGCTCTACATGTAGCCATGTTTCTTGGAGATGATTGCATAATGATATAGCTTTTGCAATGGGATTGTGTGATTGTGAAAACTTTGTGTCTGATGCTCTTTTTATCTATGGTATGGACAGATGAGTAAAAAATATGGATAAGGAATAAACAAATAATAAGGGGACAAAGGTTAAAATAAATTGAGCAGATTGGAAAAAAATTCCTCTATCATTCAAGTATTATCTGTCCTAAAAAAAAATAATTAAATTTCCTTACTTATACTTTAAAAAAAACACAACTGATAAACAAAACAAAACCTGTTATGTACGCTAGAAAAGCCATGTTCTCTTGATCCTAATCCAATTTTGTGGTGGCAGACCTATTGCTAGAACTTTTGATGAGACCTTTTGATTAGATTGTTTCCATGGAGATGTGACCCCACCCATTAAAAGTGGGTCTTATTTAATTTATTAAAGTCCTTAAATGAGCTCACAGAGTGAGAGGGGAACTCCGACACTGAGAGCAGACACAGACATTTGGAGGTGCTTAGAGAGCTGACACAGAGAGCAGAGAGGTGAAACAAGGACACAGATATTTGGAGATATTAAGCTAAGAGATGAAATCCAGAGTTTTCCCCAAGAAACTAAGTGACAATCCATAGATACTTAGAGAGAAAGCCACTGGAAAGAGGAGCTGGGAGAGTCATTTGAAACCGGAAGCCAGGAGAGGACAGACATCACCATGTGCCCTTCCATGTGACAGAGGAATGCGGATGCTGCCTTCCCTCTGAGAAGGTATCCTCTTGTTGGTGCCTTAATTTGGACATTTTCACAGCCTTAAAACTGTAAATTTGTAACCTAATATCTCTTTATAAAAGCCAAAGCCAATCCCCTTCTGGTATATTGCATTCTAGCAGCTTTAGCAAACTGAAACATATGGGACAAAACCCTGATGGAAGTAAGAGGCATATGCTATAATGCCATTCTATAGCGTTTATCATCTGCCAGACAATGCTATTTACCACTGTGCACAAAATATGCAGTGAAATAATTAAAACTTGAGCAAAACTGATAGATAACAGTGTTTACTGCCAACAGGGAAAGGAAAAGCAATGAGATTGGGGACATGACTACAGAGGAAGCCTCAATTGTGTTTGCAATGCTTAATTAAAAAAAAAAATTGAAGCATGTCTCTGAATACCATTTCCTTTGGTGAAATGATTGATTCCAGGTCTAGAGCAAGGAATGTACATATGAACTTTTGAACAGCTTGTTTTTCCAGAAAGCAAGTATGCTATCCAAGACTATCAGGGCCATGTCAAAACAACATAGGAACCACTTTGAAGGGTCTCCCATAAGATTGGTCAATTTGTGCATCAAAAGGAATAATAACATAAATAGATTAAGACCTGCCAAATTTATAAAACCATAAGTTCATAATGATACCTTAAAAAAAAATCTAACTGCTTACCATTACAGGTTGATAGGGTACAGATTTTTTTTAATCTGAAAAGTAAAATATAATGAGAAAGAATTTATTTTATTTTTCTGATGCCAACTATATTTCAAGGTAAGGAAATAATTGATAAAAGTAGTCACATATGGAAGAATTCCAACGCATAAATTCAGAAACTTCTAATGAAATAAGTGATTTTGGCAGCACTCATTAATAGAGTGAAGCTATTGGCTAAAATGTCAATGGGGAACATGATAACAGAAGTGTTGGGCTGAGCCCACCTGTACCCGTGATCAATCTTTGCCTACCTCAAAGTGGGAAAGCCCAATCAGTACATGCCTCATGATGTTTTCTTGTCTAAAAAAAGGAACCTGATTCTAATCAAGCCTTTAGAAATAACTACCAGATTATACAAAATATGCGGAATAGAAGCTGTAGTTAAATGGCAAAGATATGATCAGAAAAATTCAAAATACGGGACATTCTGTAGGAAAAATCATTCAATTTCTCCAAGAAATATGTATTATTCTCCAACAAAGGTGGTATTAGAGAAAAATGGATGGAGAATTATTATAGGATCAAATAGAGTGAGGAGAGATGACAATACATGCAATGTGAGGCCTTTGTTTGGATCCTGAGTTGAACAAGTCAACAATAAAAATATGTATTTGAGAAAAGCAAGGAAATATGAATATGGATTGGTATTAAATGGCACAAAGGAGTGTTTCAGTTTGTTAATGCTGCCAGAAATGCAATATACCAGAAATGAGTTGGCTTTTATAAAGGAAACTTATTAAGTTACAAGTTTATAGTTCTAAGACCACAAAAATGTCCAAACTAAGGCATCCAGAGAAAGATACCTTGACTCTGGAGAAAAGGTCAATAGTGTTTGGGGTTACTCTCTTTAGCTGGCAAGGCACATGGCCATGTCAGCTAGCTTTCTCTCCTGACTTCTGGTTTGAAATGGCTTCTCCAGGGGCATTTTCTTTCTGCATCTCCAAAGGTCTTTGTCTCTGTCAACTCTGAAGCTTTTTCCAAAATGGTTCCTTCTTAAAGGAAACCTGTAAGAGACCCCACCTTAAATGGGCAGAGCCACATCTCCATGGAAACCGCCCAATCAAAAGGTCCCACCCACAACTGGGTGGATCACATCTCCATGGAACAACTTAATCAAAAGATCCCACCCAACAATATTGAATCAGGATTAAATAACATGGCTTTTCTGGGGTTGAAACAATAGAATTATTATTATAAGAATTATTGTTATTTTTCTTAAGTGTGCTGAAAGCATTGTGATTTTTTTTTAAAAAATGTCCTCTGAAAGACATAAATGTAAAAGCTAAAACCCACAGAAGAAAACACTGGGGAAAACTTTCAAGACCTTAGATTTGGTAATAGATTCTTAGATATGACACACAAAGTACAAATAACAAAAGAAAAAGTAGATAAAATGGACTTCATCTAATAAAAACCTTTGGCAGATCAAAAGTCATTATCAAGAAAGTGAAAAGACAACTGACAGAATGGGAGAAAATAGTTGCAAACATGTATCTGATAAAGGTTTAATATACAGTCCATATTAAAAACTTATACAATGCAACAATGAAAGAGCCAATTAATAAGAAGAGATTGAACAAGGATATTCTAACAAGTAGAACCTATAGCTTTATAGCAAAACCTCATACCAGAAAAGAAGGTTGAATTAAATCTATTTACAATACTGTTAGGAAAATTCACTGAAGTGTTAGTCTTGTTTAGGAAGTTTTTGTTAAAGTAAACGAGGAAAAGAAACTGTAGTGAAAAAGTAAGAAAATAGTATGAATGCACAAATTCAAGACCCTCAGGTTACATCTTAATGTCCTACAAGAGTTTTAGTTTCTGTGTGCATGGTGATATTATATCTCAAGATGGCATCTTTAAAGCCTTCATAATATTATTTGATTTATCCTGCTATATAATTCTATAGCTATTACTATAGATATGACACACAAAGTACAAACAACAAAAGAAAAAGTAGATAAAATGAACTTCATCTAATAAAAACCTTTGGTGCATCAAAAGTCATTATCAAGAAAGTGAAAAGGCAAAAGGTGCACCTTTCTCATACAATTAACCTTTTTTTCCAAACCATTAGCATATTATGATATTATAGTGAGTATTGATTTGTTTATTTGTATTCTCAATTTTTTGAATGAAAGTGTTAGCCTTGAAGGAAATAAACAAAACAAATAACAAAACAAAAAAATACCCAATTAGCAACCCAATTAAAAAATGGACAAGTGACTTAGACAGTTCTCTGAAGAAGATATACAAATGACCAAAAAAACACATGAAAAGATGTTCAACATCCTAGGTATCAGGGAAATACAAATCAGAACACAATGAGATGCCACTTCACATCCTCTAAAGATGGGAAAATAAGAAGTATTGGCAAAGACAGGGAGAAATAGGAATTCTTGTATAATGTTGGAGGAATGTAAAATGGTGGAGCTGCTGTGGGAGATGCTTTGGCAGTTCCTCAAAAAGTTAAAAAATGGAACTACCATATGACCCAGCAATTCTATTTTTAGATATACCCCAAATAATTGAACACAGGGACTTGAACAGATATTTGTTGTGGCAGTTTGAAACTGTGTGTATTCCGGAAAAACATGTTCTTAAATTTAATCCATTCTTGTGGGCATGAACCCATATTAAGTAGAACCTTTTGATGAAGCTACTGCAGTTAAGGTGTGACCTACCTCAATCAGAATGGATCTTAATCCCTTACTGGAGTCCTTACAAGTGGAATGAAATTTCAGCAAGGAGCTGAAAATCAATAAAACTCAGAAGAGAAGGAAGAAACTAGGAGAAACTTCCATGTGCTTTGCCATGTAACAAGAGGAGCCAAGCATTGCTGGCAGCCAGTTTCAGGAAGAAAGCATCGCCTTGATGATGCCTTGATTTGGCTCTTTTTCCCATCCTCAAACCATGAGCGAATAAATTTCCGTTGCTTAAGCCAACACTTTTCACGGTATTTGCTTAAGCAGCCTAGGAAACAAAAACATTTGGCGACCAATGTTTATAGCAGTTTTATTCACAATTGCCAAGAGGTAGAAACAACCCAAAGTGTCCGATCAACTGAAGAATTAAACAAAATGTGGCACATACTTGCAATGGAATATTCGCTGTAAAAAGGAACGAAGTCCTGAGAACGTACTACAACATGGATGAAACTTGAAAACATTACACACTTGAATGAAACAAGCTGTGCTGGTTTGAAAGGATATATGTCCCCTAGAAAAGCCATATTTTAATCAAAATCCCATTTTGTAAAGGCAGAATAATCCCTATTCAATACTGTATGCTTGAATCTGTAATTAGATCACGTCCCTGGAGATGTAACCCAATCAAGAGTGGTTGTTAAGCTGGATTAGGTGACAACATGGCTCCACCCATCTGGGTGGGTTTTGATTAGTTTCTGAAGTCCTATGAAAGAGAAAACATTTTGGAGAATGAAAGAGATTCAGAGAGAGCAGAGCAGAATGACATAGCCATGGGAAGCAGAGTCCACCAGAGATGAAGAAAGAAAATGCCTCCTGGGGAGCTTTATGAAACAGGAAGCCAAGAGAAGAAGCTAGCAGATGACACCATGTTCAGCATGTGCCCTTCTGGATGTAAGAGGCACCCTGACTGTGTTCACCATGTGCCTATTCAGATGAGAGAGAATCTCTGACTGTGTTTGCCTTGTGCCCTTCCACTAGAGAGAGAAACCCTGAACTTCATTGGCCTTCTTGAACCAAGGTATCTTTCCCTGGATGCCTTAGATTGGACATTTCTATAGACTTGGACTTGTTTTAATTGGGACATTTTCTCACCCTCAGAACTGTAAACTAGCAACTTATTAAATTCCCCTTTTTAAAAAGCCATTCTGTTTCTGATATATTGCATTCCGGCAGCTAGCAAACTAGAACACAAGCCAATGAAAAAGGACAAATATTGTATGATTCTACTTAAACATCTAGAATAAGCAAATCTATAGGGACAGAAGGTAGGTTAGAGGTTACCAGAGGTTCGGTGTGGGGGTGGGGTTTGTGGAATGGGGAGTTATTACTAATGGGTAAAGAACTTCTGTGTGGGGTGATGACAAAATTTGGTAATGGATGGTGGTAACAGAAGGGACTATAATGTGGTCAGGGCAGTGAGGGTAAGAACAGAGTCTTGGGGGGCATTTGGTGAGGGGTAGTTATTCTAGAAGGAAGCAGTCTTTACACAGCACACCCCCAGGAGGGCCCTGAACCAAGAAGGAGGAATGCCCAGAAATTTCCCTCCACTAGGGAGGATGATGGAGTCACGGATGCCCCTCCTCTCTGACGTGACTCATTGAGTGATTGATATTTTAGTATTAGCACAACAACCATAACCCAGGAGAACCCCCATTTTACAGTTAAGGAAATGGAAGCACAAAACCATTTCTGATTTTTTTCCTGATTCCAGGCTCTAACAGCTGCTCTTTCTGGTTTCCTGAACACCTTTGCCTAGCATGCAGGTAATCTGTCAAAAGAGTTGCAGGCCTCAGATGTGTTAATAGCTACTATCTTCTTTCTGAGCTATTATCAGGAATTGCTGTTCTCACAAATCAAACTGTGAAAACACTTGCCAGAGTTTTGGCCAGAGCAAGCTTAACTCTTCCCAACTACTGGAATTTGCATGTTTAACTTGTGGTTGCATCTTCTGGGCTCTGGAACCTCTGGGTTTCTGCTCTTTCCATCCCATGCCTGCTTCTCTGGAGGAGTCCACATGGTTGGAATGTTCCTGTGACAGCTTGCCAGCAAGAAGAAGAGTTAGCTTGGCCTGAGATTTCCATTTGTAGGCACTGAACAAATTACAGGGAACCAGCTCCCAATGAAACAAGGAGATCTTAGCATTGCAGGTTGATAGAAACATTTGTAGGCATTTTTTCTGACCCTGTCCACTGGTGGAAATGTCTGCAATTTTCTAACACTCCCCATGATGAGGCTGATAAATGTCCCCTCCCCACCATATGCATGGGCTCTAATCTGGGAATTAGTTTTGATCTTGAAAGATTTTTGCTTTTTGAACTTATTTAGATCATGTCTGCTCTGCTGATAATGAATAGGATAGTTTCCTATAATAAGTGCATGTTTATCTGTATCATCTATGAAGACATGAGATTAAGGAGAGGCCAATGATAATAGGATGGAAAGGACTAGAGTATCTTTTCTGGTCATCATGAAGGGAATCTCATAATATATGTGTCAGACACTGGGAAAAAAAGAGACTATTATTGATTAGTATGCTATATTGTTGTAGAACGAAGACCTTTACATTAGCAGACTGGCAGTATGAAGTTACAAGGCATTGAGTCTATCTCAGCCTTGGTTGCCTCATCTGTACCATAAGGCTACTCATACTCAGGCTCCACCTAATGAATATCTGGAGTGACCTCCCATTTCCTTAAGTCTGGGACACATTGAGTGTTCTAGTTTGCTAGCTGTTGGAATGCAATATACCAAAAAGGAATGGTTTTTAAAAAGGAAAATTTAGTAAGTTGCTAGTTTACAGTTCTAAGGCCAAGAAAATGTCCCAATTAAAAGAAGTTTATAGAAATGTCCAATCTAAGGCATCAAGGGAAAGATACCTTGGTTCAAGAAGGCCAATGACATTCAGTATTTCCTTTTCAGCTGGAAGGGCACATGGCGAGCACAGCAGCCATGGCACAGAACATGGCTTTCTCTCCAGGCTTCTTGCTTGATGAAGCTGCCTGGGAGGCATTCTCCTTCTTCATCTCCAAAAGTTGCTGGCTGGTCGACTCTCTGCTTCATGGTTCTGCAGCGTTCTCTGCTCTCTCAGAATCTCCCATCATTCTTTTTTATAGGATTCCAGTAAAATAATCAAGTCTCCATGTAGAATGGGTGCAGACACATCTCCATCTAATCAAGTTTAATACCCACAACTGATTGAGTCACATCTACGTGGAGGTAACCTAATCAAGTTTCCAAACTGCAGTACTGAATAGGGATTAGAAGAAACCATTGCTCCCACAAGATTGATGAGGATTAAAACATGGTTTTTCTAGGGTACATAAATCTTTTCAAACCAGCACACTGATAATGCCTGTAATCATTTTCTATTGCTTTATAAACTCATTCGTTCACACATACCTTCACCGAACAATGAGTCAGTGAGGACATATCAATGTCTGAGATTAATCCATGATGATGGTGTGGATAAGATTCAGATAAAATTTCTGCCCACAGGAATTTTCATTCGACTTGGGGATAGAAAGCGTGTGCATGGGAAACTGTGATGTGGAATGTGCTCAATATGGTAAGAAAGGCATCAAGCGCTATGAAGACTCAGAAGAAGAGAAATTACTTCTAGTAAATTCTTCCAAAAATTTCACGGATGACTTAATGAAGGATGTAGTGGTTAAACTTTATTTTGAAGAATAAATAACCTTGGGCTAGATGGATGTGGGGGAAGCGTGCTCCAAGGCACCGGAGGGTTCTGAGATGTGGGGTATGTGTGGAGTATGTTTGGGAAGCTGGAAATCATCCAGTATGGTGTAAGCTTTGACGTCTGTAAGCAGTAGAGGCTGAAGAGGTGAGATGGCACCAGATATGGGCAAGCTTTGAATGCTAGGTTAAATTGTTTGGGTTTTGTTTAGAAAAGAATTAGAAACTGAATGTCCAAGATATTTGAGTGGGAGACCAATTAGGAAACAGCTGGCATAGTTCAAGGGACAGTTAGTGAACGTCCGAACTCAAGGGGTGGGGAGAAGAGAGGGTTATAGGCTGGGCCAGGGAAAGTATGTCTGTGGGGGTGAAAAAGAAAGGATGGGGGTGAGTGAAGCTGGAAGTAAGAATGCTGCATATTTGCTTCTTTTCCTTAAGGTGAGTTGTTGCTTCCCCCTTCTACTTGGCTGTCACTCCACTTTTCCTATTGAAATATGGTTTTTTATAACCAAACACCCCAGCCGTCTATTCATGCAATGATATTTGGAATCAGGATCTTCATTTTGGGACATGGCTGTGTTTTGCTTAAGTGTGTCAGCTTGCTCCAAGAGTTAGTGAATGAGACAGCAATATTCATGGAAAACTCATTGATCTCCAATACGTTCAATGGAGAAGGTGATGTTTGCACAACCGTGTGAATGTACTAAGTGCCACTGAATTGTACACTTTAGAATGGCTGATTTTATGTCATGTGAATTTTACCTTCATAAAAAACAAATTCTCCGGGGGTGGGAATTTCAGGATGGGTCTGAAGAAGCAGGGAACAGCATTAGTATAAACTGTGCGGTTCCCCAAGGGCAGGATTTTGAGGCGAGTGGAGCTTAATGATGAAGCTGATGGCTCAGGCCATGCCAGGGTCCCCTTCGGGTTGCCCTCCCGCTCTGCAGAATTGCTGTGGTTTCCTCACAATTGCAGGAATGAATAAGACCAGTTTCCCACACCCTGAAAATGGATTTCTTCTTGTGGTCTGCTGGGCCACTGGCTGTGAGGTTTCCTCCACTGGATTGTTTTCTGTGGTTTGAGGTCAACCCCTTTCTTGCTTCTGCTTCCAGGAATGCGGGACGTGCATCCCAGTGCATTACCCGGGAGGGTTTCATTTTGCCTCCCCTGAATGGAATGGCGGTCATCCAGCGGGCCTGAGTGCATGTATAAATAGAGGAACACGTAAGCCTGCATTTAATATCCAGAACATAAACCAGCCACCTCTTCGGGCTACACGGTCAGGCTTTGATTAAAGGCTGCTGACAGCACTGCAGGCCAGCCACGAGGCCCAGCAAACCACTTAATCTCACTGCCTTCTCCCAGACGCAGAGGTGGCAGATTTCACCACCAGGGACAATTTCTCTCTGGCCACCAGCAGCACAGAATCTCTTCTCCCTTTCCTACTCTGGCTGTTCATTACTGGCAACCCGTGGTCAGCAATGCCAGGGTGAACATGGGAGCCTGAAACAGACAGCTATTCTCCAAATCGTTTTGTTAAGGAAGGAAATTTAAGCGCACTTTTCTGCAAGTCCCTTTGACTGTTAGAGTTGATATTGAAGGGCCCATTGGAAATTCAGTGTTTCTAATATCACTCACCCAACTTCCTACCATGGGCCACAGGAAAGTGCTGCTTCCGGATCTATCTAGGATGAAGAATGAATTCCTGTTTCTGCTATTCGGACTCTTTAAAATCGAGTCCCAAACTACCCTTCCTTCCCGTGTTCCGACCACCGGGCCCTGACTTTTAGCTTCTGTTTTAATGGTTTGGTCTGTTTTCTGTTCTCTGAGGCCACTTGGGTACCAGTGTCCCCACTGCTGTGGTCTCCTCCGCTAGAAGGAGGGCTCCTTCTCTCTTCCTAGCATATGCTTTTCTATCCCTCAGGATGAAATTTAATTCTCCTGCCTCCACGACTGCACCTAGCTGCAGGTATCTCTGTTATTCTAGTCCTGAAAGCATGCGTTGACTCTACTTTTTACACGTGAATCAAGTATGACTTTTGGTATTGTCTTTACAGTCTTAAATACTTGTTAGAATTGACATATGGGTATGCCTGCCCCCTCCAGACTGGAAATCCCACGAAACTGGGGTTTTTGTAATTCTGACATGTTCTAATCATCAGAGGAGCCAGGAAATCCTTGGTGACTGAAGGCATAATAATCCACTTTTGAAAAAGTAGAAAATTGACAGCACTTATTAGTGAGTCCAATGAACTTCTTTGGCTAAGTACTGGAAAATTAGAATATATGGTAATAATTAACATGATTCTTAGGTCCAAAAGGGAGCCCAGAGACTATTGCTCCATTGAAATTCCCTGGAGCCATCTAGAATGTCAGCTTAACTCAGCTTCCAAGTTGGGTTGCTTCCAAAGTTTTAGATTTCTTGGGATTCTATGCTGTGGACTCAGAAGACCTGATTTTTCCAACTGTCATCCCTCAATAGCCTTCATCTTCAATAAATACTTGATGATTTGAATTAAGCAGGGAACAATATGTCTAATTTTTTCTAGATACTGTGGATAACATTTGGGATTTTGTATAAGATACCAATGATGTTTCAACAAAAATTAGTTTTTGAACAATGCCTTTGGAACTCTCTAAGTGCTGGAAGCATAGTCAGTGGTTGCAAAACTTTTTTCTTAAGCAATGGATTTAATTTTTGTAAACATCTAAATACCACTTTTTAGCTCAATCTGATTAATAATATGGAGACTCCTATATGGTGATGTTATTTCAGTACAAAACAAGGAATACAAAAAAACGGAAAGAAAAAAATTTTCTGGTTTTCACATGTGGCTTATAAAAGGGCCTTGGAGGTAATCTGAAAGAGAACTTTCAGAAGTATATTAAATTATTAAATCACGGAAGCTAAGAGCTTCCACTTGCTGAGCTTTTGTTGCGAGTCGGATAGACATTGAGTACTGGATATTAGATATCTCATTTAATCCTAAAAGCAATCCTATGGAGAGGGATTTTGTTGGCACGGTGTTAGATTATGGAAACTAAAGGTTAGAATGGCTAGCTGCTTGTTCAAGTTTAGATAGCTGGTAATGGCACAGCCAGAACTGAACTTGGATTGGTCAGATTCCAAAGTCTGTGAACCACCCTGATGACCACTTCGAGGGACAAACACTGGTTGGAAACGTCCAATTTAGGATGTTTAAATTCATGCAGGGCTGTGTGTGAGTTGCACACTCCAGGGGGTGCTACTCATTTTCTGCTCATAGCATATTAGGATAGTTTTAAAGACAAATTTCTAGCAGATGGTTCTGAAGTGTCTTGAGGAAGTGGGAATGTGCCTTTCTCTAATTCACGGTTGTTGAAAAACTGGTCTCACCCCTCAATGCTGGAGGAATTAGAAATCCTGAGCAGCTCCTTATGAGCCATTTTGGAACTGACAAATCAGAGCTCCTATAACTGAGAGTTGAAAGTGATATCTCACCTGCCTGCTTATCTTGGCACTGCTTTTATTCTGTCTTTAAAGGGAACTGTATTATCTCCGTAGTTATCAATTTATTTTAATGGAACAATGTATTGCGTTCCTATTATGTGTGAAACGTTGTGGCAGGTTGGATGGGAGGGGAGTGACCTGGTGGAGGTGGGAGTTCCAGGCAGGGCACAAAACCAAATAAATCTGACATACGCATTAACTCTTCACGGATGGGCAGGCCCTGGACAAATGGAGGAGGAAGAGTAGCAAAAAAGACATGAGCTGACAACGTAGAGAGAGGGCTGAGTACCTGTGTGGGAGCAGGTAGGAGTGGAGGTAGAGACCATGGCGGGAGAGGTAGAGAACCTTGACTATCTTCTTAGAGGCTTTAGATTTTATATGAGCAATGGAGACACCACTGAAGATTTTTGAGCAGGGGAGTAGCATCTTTTGATTTTGATTTGCCCGAGAGGCTCTTTTTGTGTATGCAGGTACTTGTCAGGAGTGTTGGTTGTATTACGTGGTGTGAGATTACACATTTACTTTTCCTTTTCAGGGGAACCCCTTTGCAAGGAAAAGGACCTTATTGTTTTTTTTTATTCCCTTTCATCCTTTTCTTTTCTTTGGTTCTTCCTGCAGACATCAGGGACATGCACTTAATTCACATTACCAAACGACTGTTCATTCCGGGGAGTTAAATGAGTCAGGAAGTAAGTTGTCATACTGTCCATGGGTCGAAAACTCAAGGAAGGTCAAGGGTAAAAGAGATGAAGAGGTGGATATTGAGAGGTGGGACATGCATCAGCAAGCCGTGGATTGTGAGAAGTCTCAAAATAGAAGGTGCTTCTCTTGAGCTTTGGCCAGCAGCCCATCCTTATCACCATTAATTTTCAGAGTTCAGGAATGGGCACTACATCCTGGTGTGAAGTTGTTAACCTCCAGCATCAAGAAAACAGCTGCTGGGAAGAATTCCTTTTTCAGTTTGTGGCATCATCAGAGTTCTTTATCTGGACACACCACGAAGGGTAAATGTTCCACCCAGTCCTGGTTCTGGCACTCTATATTTGGGCACCTCCCACTCCTGCACTCACTGCCACTGGCACCTTCTCTTAGACATACGCACACAGAGCAGAGGCTTCCGAAAGTGGGCCATGGACTGCAATCGCAGTATGTGAGTGTGTGTATGTGTGTGTGTGTGTGTGTGTGTAGGAGCATGTGTGTGTATGTGCACACACAAATGGCAAGCCCTTTCAATGCATTGGATTGAACCCTATTCCAAACACTTTTTTCTTCTACACACTGAAATAATAGAACCTGAAACGAGGTGGACAGTTTGATAGAAGTGAAGGACATTTCTAGAGCCTGGCTTTTCACAGCAAAAGCCTGCTGCAGCTCTAGAGACAGGTTACCCTTCTAAGGTTTGGGAGGTCTTTAGACTTCATTCAACTCTCCCTGCCACGTGCTCTGAAGTTACACTCACGCCATCAGCAGAGGGCTCCCTCAACCCTGTAAGCTGCTATTAGTGTTTGGAAGACCAGGCAATGTAAATGGGGCTCTTCACCTAGAGAAGAAATGCAGATCTGGCTGTGATTTAAAATTCAGAAGCCCCAAAGTACTCTTGTAACCCACCCTGAAATCAGACCACTTCAGCAAGAAGGTATTTGTACGAGTTTACATTATACGACACTGTTTAAATTCCTGGATCAGCATAATGTTTATGCTCCCAGGAGTACAAGGCTACGTTACCCTTCAGTGGACCGGAGAAGGAGGACAACTCCCCAGCCAATAATTTAATTGTTTCTGGGCTGGTGGCTCCATTGGTCCCAGGTCTCATAGATGTCAAGTCTCTAATTTGGAGATATTTGCCCAGATTCATGCTGGTTGCGCTTAGAGAGCCTGACCGATAAAGCATCTCCTGCTTAGTATCTGTTAGCATGATTGGAGCTGGTTAGAGCACTCTCTAGGGGCTGGGGGGCTGGGGCTGGGGGAGCTCTGCTCTGCATACTAAATTAAAATTGAGGAGGCTGCTCGGTAAAGGTGGAATCAGGAAAAGGAAATTGGGCGATGCCCAAACAGTATGTATCTTGTGTTAGTATCTCTTGGTGGTGGGCTGATTTTCCAACTCTGTAGACATAGCCGCCTGGGATTCAATGATCAGCCAGAATCAGGGTACTCTCTCTCTTTTGGAATTTGCCAAATTTTACTATCTCACTCCCCTTTTGCTAGGAAAATAATCACTCTCATTATTATAACGTCATCTGAGACGCACTATAATGAATGATACCATTGGCTTATTTGACATTGGGTATGCTTCTCTGAGGAAATTACAGAGGGCCCCAAATTCCTTGGCTACGTTTGGGAGGTATCTTGGTCTTTTATTTGGGGGTGGTGAGGACATACCAGGTCAGTGGGTGAGGTTTTCTGCCCTTTTCAAATTTCAGGGAAAAAGAGGCCCCATATTGTGAACAAAATCTAGTTCCCACCTGTTTCCTATAAAAACTTAGCATAGTTACAAAGATAAACAACCACCAGGCAAACTATAGCTGAAGCACAGAGGAAGCGAGAGGGTAAGCAGAGTTTGTGTATTGAGGGTTGATCTGCAGGATCGGGAGAAGTTTACAGAAAGAAGCTTGTGTCCTCCTTGGGACAGAAAGGCAGAGGGCCCAAAGTTGGGGGAAGTTACTGCAGCCTGCTGCGGTGGGAAACTCAATTGCTGCTTGTACTGGCTTCTCGCATGCAGATGTTTCTCATCAGTTATATTCAGATTGATTCCATTTGCAAAACTCTCCTGGCAGTCCTGGTGGAGGAGGTTGGTGGCAAGATCTCTGGCATTTTTTTATCCTGCCTGCACCCTGTGCAGTTTCTTGGCACTTTAGCTCCTAAGCAGAAATTGACTAAGCTGAGGCTGCTGCTGACCAAGCCAAACATAAACCAGAACATTGGAACACACCCCACAAAGTACTTTTTCTAACTGTGGGCGGTGGGAATGCAGCAGAAGACTGAGAAGGACGAGAAGAGGGAAGGACTTCCTTTTCGAACTGGACTGACTCATGGCCTGGGAAGCTCTGTCCTCGTCCATCTTGTCAGCATCCTTGCTAATTGCGTGAGATAAAAGGTTACATTCCTTCTACTCTTTGGTCTCACTATCAGACACAACATCAAATGCTTGAGTCCCACCCAGCATCATCCGTTACTTTGCTGACTCTCACCAAAGTTTGTGACCCAGGAAGCCCTGGCCCCACTTATGCTTTCTCGTAATCCTTCAGCTCAGCCTCGCCGTCTCATCAACTCCTTCTTGGCATCTGCCTCCCAGCTCCACTGTTTCACACACGTGGCCCATCTTATAATCTTCTACTGGGAAGAGACTCATCACCCATGAGGACCTCCGGATGGAGAAGCCTTCCAGTTCCTCCTTTCCCACTGCCAAGGGTGGGAAAGCACGCTGCTGTCCACAGCCCTGAGCTTGCTTTCCCAGGGCCTGGCAGCGTGTGCTCTTCTATCTGGACCCAATTTACCCATATGCAGTCATGAGATCTGAACTTTGGGTGGAGACCTAAGTCAGGAAGCAGGAAGCCCATGGTCTTCAGGTCCAAGATGTTTACCCAATCCACTAAAGCTTGTTTTACAGATTATGTAGATAGATAGATAGATAGACAGACAGATAGACAGACAGAACAATCTCATAGTCCACATGGCTCAAAATTCAAAAGATACAAAGGGGAAGATAGGAAAAATTCTTCTTCCCCACTCTTTTTTTTTAATGTATAGTATAACACATATACAAAGCAAAAAAATAAGAAAGCAATAGTTTTCAAAGCACTCTTAAAAAAGTGGTTGCAGGACAATCCCAGAGTTTGTCATGGGCTATCATATGATCCTCTCATATTTTTCCTTCTAGCTGCTCCAGAATATAGGAGGCTAGAGGGCTTAAATTTTTTTTTTAATCATCACAATTGACTTTTTTTCCTTCTTTTTTTTTGTGAAAAATAACATATATACAAAAAAAGCTATGAATTTCAAAGCACAGCACTACAATTAGTTGTAGAACATATTTCAGACTTTGACATGGGTTACAATTCCACAGTTTTAGGTTTTTACTTCTATCTGCTCTAAAATACTGGTGACTAAAAAAGGTATCAATTTAATGATTCAGCATTCATATTCATTTTTAAAATCCTTTCTTCTAGGTATAACTCCACCATCACCTTTGATCTTTCCATAACTCTCTTTAGGGGTGTTTGGGCTATGGCAATTCTAAATTTTTGATATTGGAAGGGTCTGTAACTAATATATTGTCCCCCAGCTTCTTAATTTTCCTCTGTAAAGGCAGCCAACGTTTACAGTATCTTGTGTTTCTTTCTGGTGATGTTTTAAACATATATAAACAAATACTGCACATACATATGCACACATATTCTTTTCCACAACTGGTCATGAAATGTATATACTTACTGTTCAGCATCTTGTTTTTTCACACTTTTTAAAATGACTGCATAGAATTTCATTGAATGAATTTGCATAACTTATTTATCTACTCCCACACCGATGGGCAATAGGTTGTTTCCATCTTTTATTCTTATAAAAAATATAGTTGATATATTAATCCTTCAAAGTTATGTTTATTTCCAAGAGGTTCAGAACCCAGAGGTGGGGGTGGGGGTGGGGGTGGAGTGCAGGTTACACTCCACATCTCTGCTGAGCCTGAAGTGGACTGAAGTTCCATGGGGTCAGACACTCCAGGTTTGCTCTTTTGTTCTTCCTGATTCTCTCCAATTTGCCATCGTGCATTGGGGGTTGCTTGCACTACAACTTATACTACTGGTTCCGGTATTCACAGAATTAGGGAGTTTTATGCTTTTCTTCCTTCTGCTCTGCCTACACCCTCCTTCAACCCAGGGATTTAGTTATAACCCAGGGATTTGGTTGTAACCCAGCAAGTTTGTCCCAATCTCTTGCTTTTTAACTTGTGCAGCATAATTATAATTTGTAAACCCTTTCATGCAAGAATATTTCATTTGATTTTCACACCATTTCTATGAAGTAGGCAGGGTAGGTGGTATCCTTCTCATTTTATAGATGAAAAAGTTGAGGCTCATGACCCAAGCTACCTACTTGGTAAATCAGTGGCAGTAGCAACACTTGAAAGCAGATCATCTCAATCTCGGTCTATCGCTTTTCTAACATGCATGGTGGCTCTTTTGCTATGTACATGACATCAAAGTCAGCTTTGCAATGTGGTGAGAGGCTGACATACTAGCAACTCCTCCCCCACATTTCATTTCTATCTGCAGATGGAGTGCTGCTACTCAGACAAGAGAAATTATGGATTGGTTTATGTACATACATCTCTAGCTGTAAACACTACTAGGGCAAGGCCAGTGGTCCAGGGGGCAAGAGGGAGCGTGTTGGTGAGAAGCTGGGGGCCTTGACCTTGAAGTCAGGGGAAGGGTGTGCAATGTGGGAAAGGAGAGGAAAGGAATTTCTAGGTATGGGGGTGTCTGCTAGGAGCCATGCTCACGGGGAGTCCCTCCCACATAGGCTGGAATTGGGAATGCTGTGGGCAGAGAAATGACAAGGCTTTACTGAGTCCCTCAAGACTTCAAAGTGAGGCTACCTCTGCTCTGCCCAGCCACTAAGGGGAGATGGCCCCAGTGCAGAGAGAAAGATGCTGCACTGGTCTCAGGCAACTTCCTCCTTCCACGGCCCAAGGTCAGATTCAGCGTGTGCAGATGAGCCTCTTCTCGAGCAGCTGCCCAGCTTCGAGGAACACAGGTTCTGGCCATCCTACCTCACTGTCCATGGGCCATCCTCTGATGATGGGACTTGCTTGGTGATCTGTGCTGTAAGGGGAACACGGGCTAGGCTTGTGCCACCTTACAAGGGAGAGAAGCCCCAAGGAGACTGAGGTAGGAAAGAAGACGTGGCCACTAGGTGTGCCCCCTGTGAGGGAAAAGGTTGCCATCCAGGTGGGACTGCCAAGGGGGAGGCAGATTATCACACACCTCAGATGCTGGGCTAAGGATTTCAGGAATGATCCCTGTGGTAGGTTGATGTATCCCTTCAAAAGACATGGCCATCCTCTTAATCTGCATTCCTGAGGGTGTGAGCTCTAGAAGGTGCTATTTTTAGTTAAGCTTGGGGACCATCTGAATGAGTGTGGGTCCACATAATTTATAAAGAGAAGAAATAGGAAGCCTGAAGTTAGAGAAGGCCACACAGGAAGGAGAACACAGAAGAGCAGACATAGGGAGGGAGATAGCTCCATGTGATAGGGGCAGAGAGGCAAGCCAAGGAACCCTGAGGATTGCAGCCAGTCAGCAGCAGAATGCCATAGACTTTGAGGACAAAATAAGCCCTGCCAGTGCCTTGCCTTTGGACTTCAAGTCTTCTGAATCATGAGCTAATAAGTCCTTGTTGTTAAGCCAAACCATTGTGTGGTATTTGTTACAGCAGCCTGGCAAACCAACACCAACCTATAAGCAGTGGAGAATTATTAAGGAATTTTGAAGGGAGGAGTGACATACTTAGATATGCATTGTAGATATATAAATCTGTCAGCAATTCACTCATTTGCTGGCTGAATATTTAGAGCATACAGACCTTGTGGGAGGTGGTGATAGCTTAGCTCTGAATATACAGGGGTGAGCAGAAAGTACGTGCCTTCATGGAGCTTACAGTCTAGAAGGGAGTGAGGGGAGATGGAAGTAAATGAGCAAATGACATGAGATAGATTTAATTAAAACTGTGAGAGTGAGAGTAATGGAGCCTCATCAAGGTTGGGGGATCCAGAGTGGGGGGCTCTTCCTGAGGATGTGACCTTGAAACCGAGATGTGAGGATAAGTAGGGTGAGTTGGGCAGTAAGCAGGGAAGGAAACTTCCAGGCTTGGAAACAGCCTAAGTGAGGCTAAAGGTGTGAAAGAGCTTAGCAAGGGGAGAGTGATGGAAGTTGAGACTGAGAGGCTGGGAGGGGAGAGGTCACTTAGGAAATTCTAGGTCTTGGTGAGAAGTTCAGCGTTTTATCCTTAGGGCAATGGCCAGCCTTTGCAAGGTTTAGTGGAGACGTGAAATGATGCAATCTTGCTGTTTATAAGATGCCTCTGGATACAATGTTAGAATCAGATTGGTGAGATGGTCCTGAAGGGAGGTGGCCATTCCTTCCCCACCCTCTCTGTTAGGGAAGGGCCATCCAGTGGGAATGGGGAGAAGTGGTTGGGATTGGAGCCATTGGATATGATGGGTGAGGAAGAAGGGAGAGCAAGGAAAATAGGTGACACTAGGGGTCCACTGGAGGAAGTGGGTGAGTTTGACATGGAGCATATGGAATCCAGTGGGAAGCTGGAAATGTATGAGCCTATGGCTTAGGAAGCAGATCAGCCTGTGCTAGCATCTGGAAACTTGGATTTCAAGAAGGTTCTCACTTTTCCATAACTGATAAGATGGCTCACTGAGCCAAGACTGTGTGAATAATGTGGTTTATGCTGTATACCTGCTTTCCTCCTAGGAGCCTGGGGTTTTGGTAGCTGCTGTGCAGTGGGTGTTTATGTGACCAGCAACCCCATCAAAACTTTGAGGTACTGTGTCTCTAATGGACTTCCCGGGCAGAAACATAGTGCTTGTATTGCTGCAATTTCGTTGCTGGGGAGTGAGTGGGCTCTGTGTGACCCCTCATGGGAGGGAGAGAGCATAAGGAAGCCTGTGCATGGATTTCTCCAGTCTACATCTTGTCGTTTCCCTCACCATCCAACAGTGTACCCTTACTATCCACTGTAATAAATCTAAGCCACGAGTGGAACTTCCGGTGAGTCTCTGAATGGGGCGTATTCCTGGGGACCTCTGTCACCAGCCTCAGGATTGAAATCAGCACGTAGAGAAAATGGGACCCATGGAGCAGATGAGATCCTCAAAAAGAGTGAGCAGGGGGAGGAGGCAGGACTGCCCAGAACAGAGTCCTGAGGAACTCCACACCTTAGGGGAGATCTACATGGGGAAGGACTAAAGGAGACCCAGGACCCAGGCAATGGGGTTTGAGGAATGTCTGCTGGATTTAGCACAAGGTCACTCAAGACTGGGCAAGACAGTCCCAGCAGGTAGGGGGAGAAACAGTTTGTGTTGGATACAGATGTTAGTGGAATGAGAGGAAGGGAGTCATTCTTTCAGCAAATGCAACAGTGAGAAGGCATGGAGGGGTGGCAACAGAGGAATGCTGGAGAGGCATAAAAATATCTATTTTTCCAGATAAATAGATAACTGGAAGAAAACTTGATTATTTGTTTTCTCATTTGTTAAGTGTGATTTTCCTCCAACATCCTTGGAACTGAATAATAATGAGCACAAGGCAGAGAGCCAGATTGCCCAGCAGTGAGCTCTGCTTGGTGAATCAGTCAAGGGGGCAAAGGATGTTGAGAATATTGGCAAGATTGACGTGGGAACACTAGGGCATGGAGTCCCAAGCAGCAGGGGGAAAGCAGGAGTAGAGACAGATGGTGCAAAATGTGTTTATGAGGGTGGCCAAGGATCTGGGAGATCCAGTGAGCAAGAAAGAGACTTTTAGTAGGAGCTAGTGAGAGATCTGAAAAGACAGGAGATTGTGGTCGTTGTTGGAGAGGAAGATGTTTAAATTTATGACTTCAGAGGTAGAGAAGTTCTGAATTATGTGGGAACTTGCCTCGAAACTGAGATCCTCAGATACGACGACGTTTCACAAGCCTCTTTTCTCTCCTTTCAGCTTCACATGCACCTCCCATCTCTGCTGCCCTTCTCCCAGTTTCTGGTCCAGCAAGAGGAACTCAACAGCATCTTTTCTTACTTCCGGAGAAATTCATTCCACATGGGTCTGATTCATTTGCGTTTACAGAAACTCAAAATTCCAGTGTCCAAAAATCCTCTCAACTTTTTCTTTTTCCCTTTCTTAGAAACAGGAAGTTGTGTTTGGCAGAGGACAAACTCTTCCAGTGCCCTGGGACTGACAAGATTTTTGGAATGAGGAATGATGAAGTCTGGGGAAGACTTCTTTGAGCCATCCATTCCTGGGGCAATTGTGCTTTTGCCAGGGGCAACCAGGGCAGTTTGTGGGAATGGAAGAATAGCCAGAACTTTCCTGCTTCTTTTGGCTGGTTCCAAGGCCCATGGGGAAAGTAAGTTCTAAAAGAGACAGGTGGCTTTAGAGATTCCTGTAATCTTCTCCAGAATGCATTTCTCTCTCTTCTCAACACATTAGCTGTGCTCGAGAGGAACCCCTTTATCTATCTTTTTGGGAGTGTCGGTTGGCTGACATTCAATTTTAAGCAAGGCCAACTACTTCCTAAGTGAAATATCAGAGAAGCTGTCTATCTGAAGAAGAATGCCCCGGGGGAATCTGGCACAGGTTTTAAGGGGAGGCATCAATTTCAAGAAATTTGATCGGTCGTTCTGAAGCATTACCTGGAAAGCAGACAGGAGTCTGTGCATGGCCAGCCTGCTGTGATTGTGGTGGGAAAAGGCACTTGAGTAACTCTACTCACTCTGTGCTCAAATATCCAGCTCCCTGCAGTGTGTTGTGCATTGTTTTTGAGTTTTTTCATACGCAAGGTCAATGTGACCACTAGCAAACATGGCCACTTAGATGGGTAACTTCTTTCTCTTTCCTAAAGCTGCAAGCTGAGCCAGAGGACACAGGACCACCTTCCCTGCTAGATGAGAGTGCTCCAATGTCCTTAAACCAAATGACAGCAAACCCCTACTTCCATCAAAGCAACCAAACGACCTTGATACTCCATGGCAGGGGTGCTGCTGGGCCGCACCTTTCGTGTTTTCTGTCCTAGCACCCATCGATGGTGAAGGTTCGGGCTCTTGGGGTGCTGGTTATCTAACCAATGACGGAAGAGGAGAGGGCAGTGCTGGGGCAGGCGTGCACTTTTCTTCACTTAGGGAATGACCTCCCATTCTCCGTAAAGCAGAGTGGGGGTGGAGAAGGATAGAAGGAACTTACCAAAATGTAAGTTCACCTTACCAAAAATGTAGCTCTTACTGTCTTCATCTTGCTCACCTTTTATCATGATTCTTTGGGTGATGCATTCAGTAATTTAGTTTCAGCTCACCATAGATGAGGCTATAGCAGCAGAAATCTGGAACTCCAAGGACAACACTGTGTCTGATTCTCTTTGGTAATTTCCACATTTCTGCTCACTCTTATAGAAAACCCATTTCCAATTCCCAACAACACAGGGGACACTGATGCTTCCTGGAGGGACCCATTGACATGGAGCAGGTCTTATGCAATGGAGATGCTTGCGGGCCCCATGGACTTTGCCTCCTATGACCAGGAGAGACCTGGACTGTGTGCAAAAGCCTGAATGGACCACAAGTTGGACACATCAAGACAAAGCATGGGAGGTGAACAAGCAACAGCCAACACACTCTTGAGAACTTTCCTTTTCCTCTTGCCATTTGTTGTTTTCTATTGGGGGGTGGGGAGCGGGTCTTGAAAAACTGAAGAGGGCTCCAGGGCAAGGAGACCATCTGTTTGCATGCCAGGAACCAGGACCAGTCCTCATGAAGAAGGCTCAGTTGGTTACAAAGCCCAAACCTGAAGGATACAGAATGTGTGAAGAATACAGCATCGTCTGAGAACAAGATGTGGAGCCAGTGGGAAGACGGTCCCCCACCTCTGTAGAATGTTGCTGGAAGAGGGGGGTAGTTTGCTAAAATGATGTGGTGTACTTTTGTAGATTCCTAAAACCCTCCGGTCACCTATAAGGGAGTGAATCCCAGGCTAAGATTCACTCTTCTTAAGGATCAAAGGTTGGAAATGAACTTTGATGCTGGCTGATGCATCACCTTTGAAATACTCCTAGCAGGTGCAAGGAGGATCCAGGTTGACATCCAAGCCACCCGCAAAGTTAGGGCCTTAGGAACTTCCCAGGAGAAGGCACCTGTACCTGGAAAAGGCAAACTTTCCGTGGAGGAAAGACAGCCTGCCCTGCTCTGGTTGGCTGGGGAGAAATAATGGTGTGGTCTCTCTCTGCAGATCTGTTTTCTGAGTCGCTGAGCTGCAGCTGTTGCATTTCCAGACACAAACAAGTATGTATTCTGTGAGCCTGGCCGAGCCCACACAGCGCGGAGAGCCAAGCTGGATTCCATTCTGCTTTGCACATAGTGGCTCGGCTGCCAGCTGAACTCCAGGGCACAGTCTGTGTGGAGGGATGGAGGCATTTGGAGTGGCACAGCTGGCCTGGTGGGGGTCGTTATGGGGAACGCGCTTGAACTTGGTTACTTAGGGGAGAATGAGAATCGGGAGGAGATAAAGAATTGTAGAAACACACACGAGCCTCCAAGAAACTGGTGTACGGAGAGGAGAAATCTGGTTTTACGCATAGTCAGCAGCATGTTCGCGTGTGTGCTGGTTTAGGTTTAGTTAAGCCCAGTTTCCCACTCACTAAAGAGAGTAGGCAGGCAGGGAACAGCATCAGTTCAACATCAACTACCATGGTGCAGAGAGGGGCAGCTAAGGGGCAAGTAGGGGTAAAATCCCCTGTGCTCCAAGGATCTGGGGCACCTTTTCCTAATTCACACAAGGGGTCCAGAGAGGAACTTCTCTGCCCAGGTCACCAGACATGGTGGAGATATTGAGAGGAACTTAAAGGGAAGAACCGAGGGTTCAATGGGGTGTGATCAAAAGCAAGATATGTATTTAGATTCTTTCTCTCTTTCTCTAGAATTGTCATTTCTTAATGTCACCTGTTTCTTCTTTGTGACCAAGGACCACACACCTGCCACACCAGGCCCTCTGGAAGAGTCAGCCATAGACTTCCTGAGCCAAGGAAAAGATGCAGAGATGTGCAGCAGAATATGGGGCCCTCAGGTGGATTGCAGGTGACTGTAGAGAAGGTCCTTCTATGTAAATGGGCTCTGAGTGGGATGATTGCAGGTTACTTGGGCCGAAAGAGTTGTGGAAGGGGGATGCGATTCAGTGCGGGTCAGGTGGAGAGAAGGATCTGAGATCATCAGGATGATGTTACTTAGACACAGGCTTAGAATTCCTAAGATCCTAAAAGAATCTTGGGCCTCGGGGTGAAATAAAATGAGGCTGGTGGGTGCACGGTAGTTCAGTGGTAGACTTCTTGCCTGCCATGGGGGAGACTTGGCTTCCTGACTCATGCACTACCCCCCCCAAAAAAATCAACAACAAAAAAATTCAACAAACGGTGTTGCAATGACAGGCTAGTCACATGGAAAAAGAATAAAAACGTGATTGCTACAACACAGCATACAAAAAAAAATGAGGCTGCTCAGCACAGAAGGGTGGTGAAGGTGAAGCCCGTGAGTGGAGTAAGTGCACTCCTGCTTGAGGACACTGACCCGAGGCATCACGTAGCCATGGGACCCTCTGACACGGGAGAACAGTGGTTCCCAAAGTGGGGTCCCTATACCAGCGACCTCAGCATCACCTGGGAGCTTGTTAGACTTGCCATTTCTAGGGCCCCAGCCCAGACCCACTGAATCAGAAACCTGGGTGGGGCTCAGTCCCTCCAGGTGATCGTGATTCAACTGAAGTTCAGCTGTACCTGAAAGGACCACAGGTGTTGACCAGTCAAGTGAAAAGTGGCACCAATGACTTGGGTGCCGCGGAGATGCTAGAACCCAAAGCGACTGCATTATTTCCTCAGGAAAAGTTCTGAAGACTAGGGCAAGAGGCAGTTTCCCTAAGTGTGTTCAAGGTGAGCAGCCCTAGTTCCAGTCTCCCTCACTGGACTCTGCGTCCCCTTTCCAAAGAAATAACGACCCAGCTGAGACCACTGCAGCAGCACAAGACCAGACTTTAGTTCCAAGACACGCTTGCTTAAATACTTGAAATGGATCTGACCCTGCAGACGGAGGGTAGCCTGAGCACATCCAGCTTTCACCACCCTGCAACCCTGGGGCCCTGGTGGCACCGGGTTGAAATCCTGAAGACTCCCCCACTTTCTAAAAAGCAGCTTAGGGGGTGCAGTGATGGCACTTGCTTTGGAATGCACCAGAGATGCTCTCTCATCATGCTCCTCTGTCGCCAATTTCCCCCTCCCTTTGAGGTAGATTATTTATCGGGGAAACCAAATGAAAAAAACTTCATTTAATAGTCCTTTGCAAAAAGGCTGACTCTAAGTCACCTGTTGGGATTGATACATGTGCTTTTGACCTTTCAAACTCGGGCCATCTACTTGATCCCAAGCCAGGTCCAATCAACTAGATGGCCGGCTTTAAGAAATGGAGCTGCACCCCTCTTCTGCTCCCTTATGGATTCATGCAGGGCCTAGAGGGCCATGGCCGTGGGGGGGCGCGACAGGCCATGCCACCATCCATGGCATGTAGCCCCTGCCTTTCCCCCCGGACCCCGAGTCCAGAGCACCAGAGCGGTCCCCGGTCCACGGGTCACAGGGGGCAGGGCTGGCTTTCGCAGGGCTTGTTGGCCTCGGGTTTCAAAGCCTCATTGCAGGTGGCGGAAACCTGGCCGTTGGGGTCCCGGCACTCCACTGTCCGCCGCTGCCAGCCGGTGCCGCAGGTTCCGGAACATTCCGACCAGTCCCCCAGCACCCACTGTGCGCTGAGCAGCGGCTGGATGATATTGGTGGTTGTTCTCTCTCTGTTGTTCTGTACGCTGAAGTCCACGTTGTTGGGGACGAAGAAGGTGTATTTGACTTTGGGGGTGAAGAGCTCACCGGGGACGGTGAGGAGCTGGACGGTCAGTGGCTCGGGCAGGGGCCGGAAGCTCTGCAGCCGCTCCAGCGTGGCCATGGAGCCGCTGTACTTCAGGACGGTCCCCTTGACCAGGATGTCCTGCTCTATGGCTGAGATGGACAGGTTTCCGTTCAGCAGGTATCGCCCATCGGCCGTCTTCAGTGCCAGGTAGTTGCCATCGTTCTGGACACCGGGGTGGCTCCGCTGCTTTACGTCGATGTTGGTGGCACCAGCTGGGATGGTGACGATGTCATTGTAGCCATAACTACGGAAAGGACAGAAACAGGCATGCTGAGTGATAGCAGCTGCCTGGCCGGGGTCACCCTCAGCAAGTTGGCACCTCGGGGTGGGCAGATGAGAGCAACCAGCAGAGAGGGGGGCCATCGGCCCCACATTCTACATAAGTGACTTGTGCAGTCAGACAGGAACGTTCTGTAGGGTGGGCTTTTCAAGGGGGTTGGTGTCACCTGGTGGCTCTTGCACCAACTGTTTGGGATTTGCCTGTCTGGATCTTGACCATGGCAAAGAGAGGAAGGGAGCCCAGGAGAGGCTGCAAAGCTGCCGACGGAGCTCGGGGCTGGGCTCAACTGAGGTCACAAGTACATTGAGTTCCTTGCACTGGCACAAAACCTGCCGAGCTCAAACTCACACGGAGAAAGCAGTTCCACAGATCCCTCCTGGAGCTCTGCCAGGGTAGAAGCAGCATTTGGCCTCTTTGAGCCCATCACCTCCCCGTGTTGGATGGGCTCATATGGCCCAGGGCAGGGACCAGAGAGATAAGCTTGTCTCTGGGGGCCCTTCCCCTGGGTGCAGCCCCATGCCGGGCCCTGAGGGTATCTGGGTGCTGTAAGCCTACTGCAGGGAAATGTCTCAACTCTCTTACGGGAACAGGGCTTTAGCTGGGGTGGAGAAGGCTTAGTTCATGGCACTTTTCTTCTCGGGGGAGGGTGTCTGGGTCATGTAGGATGGGGAGAAAGGGAAGGGTACCTAGGAGGACAGTCAGCCTGGCCTTTTGCTGCTTGGGCCGTAGGTCCAGCTGGGGCTGGCCACCTGGTCTGGGGCTGCTATGAATGTGCCTGGGCGCCGCATCTCATGCCTGAGAGAGCCAGCCAGTGGCTGTCTAGATAGCCCACGTTGTTTTCTAGCGCCTTTGCATTTAAATCTGAAAAGACTCCTAATTTGTCTTCCGTTGACAGATTCTATTCCCTGAGCCTGGTGGGATGACAGAAGGAGAGAGCAGAAAGAGGGAGAGAAAGAGAGTAAGAGCTGAGAAAGAGAAGGAGAGAGGAAGAGAGCAGGGAAAGAAGAGAGGGAAAGAGGGGGAGAGGAAGAGAAAGGAAAGGAGAGGGGGGAGAGAAATGGAAGGAAAGATGGAGAGAGGGAAGAAAGAACGAGGGAGGAACAGAGGGAGAAAGGGCGGGGGGGGGGGAGAAAAACGGACGGAAGGAGAAAGAGAAGATAGGAGGGAGAAATGGAGTACAGTATGAAGAGAGGAAGGGAGAGAGGGAAAAGTGGCCCAGGAGTGAGGAGATCTGGGTTCTCCTCCTGGCCCTGTCATTAATTCTTAGTGTGACCTTAGAAGAGTCACTTAATCTTTTCATGCCTCAGTTTCCTCATCTGTTAAATGGGAACTAAAAAAATTGGCCTTGTCCAACACACTGAATTATTCCTGGAGTCAAATGAGACCAAATGCTAGTGAAAGGACGTGGGAAATCCTAGGAGTTCTATGAACATGGGGTATTAAGAAGGAAGAAGGGGTATTAAGAAGGAGTTTAGATTGGTCCAGGTTCCAAGGCCCCTCCTCTGTCCCTTCTACCTACAGAGAGGCCAGACCTTGCCTGGTGCAGGTGGAGATGCCTTCCCCCAGACAGGTCTGGGAGCGCAGTCATCCGGTGTAGCTCGACTGCCAATTTTTGCAGAGACCACGGCTCTGTCCCGGGACCTCGGGTTCTAACAAAAACTGCAGTGGGCCGTATGGGGAGCCCCTTCTCTAGACGAGACACTGGGCCGAGTACCCTGCACATCCCGTCTCATGGAATCCTTACAACAACCAAAATTTTATCAAGAAACCACCTCTCAGAGAGTTTAAATAACTTGCCCCATACCCGCGGCTAGGAAGGGGCAGCCACAATCCCAGCTGCCCAGCCACAGGAGCCCTGAGGGGAGGCTCACCTGGAGGGGGCGAGGGACCCTGAGACCTTCCTGCAGGAGGTGCCTCTGCCGCCGCACACCCCGCACTTGTCCAGCTTCCGGGGTGAGTCCACCACGTGGTCGCAGCCGGCCTTGACACACTGGCCGCGGACACAGACGGCCAGAGTCTCGGGCCCGCACAGGGTGCCGTCGATCACCTGCCGCAGGGAAAGCAAGGGCAGGAGGGCGTGCAGTGAGCCCGGCAGCAGGTGGGGTGGGGACGGGGAACCCCGCCGACCCTGGCCCACCCCCCACTCCCTATCTCCGGGCCCAGCTTCCCGGGCTGGGGGTTGGGGTGGGGTCTCTTGCCTTGGCCTCAAACACTTTGAACTCGCTCCTTCCCCGGGCGCGGCAGAACAGCTTGCAGCGGTCGCGGGGCGACACCCCCGCGTACTTGGGGACCCACTGCAGGAGGTTCCCGTCCATGTCGGTGTAGTTGTAGGCATTGTACTTCTCACACTGCTGCTCCCTGAAGCTCTTCCCTGAGAAGAGGAAGAAGCGGCTTGGAGGTGGTGCTCCATGTGGATACAGGGTTGGGTGCAGAGAGGCACACAGGTGTCCTGGGGTGGGGGTGGGGGTGTCCTGAGTCCACGGCACCTTTGTTCCCCTTGGCTTTGCACCCCATCCAAGCACACGGGTCCAAGGTCACACCTTGGACCTTGATCCATGAGTGAAGCAAGGAAAGGAGCCTCTGAGCCTCGATGCCAGGCCCTCTGGGATGAACAGCTTTTCCCAGAAAGCCTGCATAAAACCTGTACAACTCCGTTTTACATGTGAATAAACTTAGGTGGGAATAGGAAGTAATTCAGTAAACACAGAAAGGGTAGATGGGCAGTTCTTTGCAGATGGAACATGCATGGAGTGAGACTCAGAAATCTCCCCACAATCCTGGGCTAACTATTGGCTGGAAAGACCCTGGAGGTGGCTCTGGAAAAAGCTTTCAACCTGCACACAGATGATGGCTCAGATGCCTCTGGGTGGATTATGATCTGAGATCCAAGCCCCTCTGCAAAGGCCCCCTGGGGTGGGGGAGTGACCTTCTCTGTCCCCGTGCCTTAGAAGTCCAGGACACTTTCTCCCCTTGACTTTGTCGGGCTCTTCCAGAGTGATGAGAGCTGACCCGGGTCCCTGAGGGCTGCCCCGAGACCTGGTGCCTCGCAGCGCCCATCTGTGTCTGGATCATGGGCAAAGCTGCACCCCCTCCCGTGGGGAAGTGTTGCAGCTATAGTGGCAGTGGCTTCGGCTGGGTTACCATCAGGCGGGCACTCCTCTGTGTGACACGACTGGTACTTGGCTCTGAGGCCCAGGCAGTAGCTCCCTCCGTTCTGAGGCTCAGGGTCCTTGCACTCCCTGGTGGAGAATTGTACACCTCCTCCGCAGGTCCGGGAACATTCTCCCCAGGGTCCCCAGGGGGCCCAGCCTCCATCCACGGGGGCCTGAAACACACACACACACACAAGACTCAGCTGGGGGCAAGGTGAGAAGGACTCTGCTCTCACGGCCCTGACCCCCTCACTTGGTTACTCCTGCACGTGGTGTTCACTCACCAGCTGCCACGATTTGTTTAATGACCATGTGGCCTGCTTGGTGGCAGGCTTGGGTGGACTTGCTGACTGCTGACTCCCTAGCACTGGAGACCGTGCCTTGCCCTTGTTAAGGGGCTCAATGGGATATTTGTTGCAGGAGTGAATGAATGAATGAATGAATGAATAACTCTTGTGGGAGTAAGGTTGGGTCTAATGCAGTGATTTTCCATGGCGACTGATTTTGTCCTCCAGGGGCCCATGGCAATGTCTGGAGACCTTTTGTCTGTCATTACTGGGTGTTGTGGGTAGAGGCCAGGGGAGCTTTTTACCACCCTACAGGGCACAACTGGCACCCCACAGCCACAAATTATCTGGCTTCAAATGTCGAGGGTGCTCATGTTGATAAACCCTGCTAGAAAGGAATGATCACTGGAACATTTTGCCTTTAGTTTCCCAGCTCCCCATTCCAGTGGTAGCAAAATACTTGGGAAATAAAGTTGCTTCCGATTTTACCACCGACCTAGGATGACAAAGTTCAAAGATCTGTTCTTGGTAGGTTTGTCTTCTTTTTAAAAATGCAACTAATTTTTAACAACATTCTAGAAAGATATACTTCCACATGTGAAAAAAAATAAGTAAAAAACAGAAGCATAAAAAATAGCCCATTAAAAAAAAAAGACCACCATCTCAGTGAAACCATGGACATGATTCTCATCAATATGCTTTCATAGTTTGGATGTATATAGAATCTCACAGATCCCCTTTTTAAACAAAGATACGTGCCTATCATGCATGTAGAACTTTATGAGCTAACTTTGCCCTGAGGAATCATCCCCCGTCACCTCTTGCTGTATTTAGCTCTGCTGCCAGGGACTGTTGGATAGACCCTGTCCTTTCCCATCGATGGTGTGGGAAACAGGGGTGGGTGGGTTCCTCAAAGCAGGGCTTGGGGAATGGGGAGGTCGGGAGGTGGCCGAGGATGCATCCAGCCCCTGAACAGGCTTGGAAACCCAGCGTGAGGGTCTCCCAGCCCACTCCGGCTTTGTGCAGAGCTGCCCTCCCAGGGCCAGCCCTCTTAAGAGGGGCTGGGTGGGGACCAGGCCGAGGAAGCCAGGGGATGCTGTTTCCTGGGGATGGCTTGGGAAATGCGATCAGCCTGGCAATGGTGAAGTATTCAGAGCAGGGCAAAGGAGCGAATGGCTTTTAAACCCTCATGGCATTGCTTTGTTTCTCTTGCAAGTTTGCTCTGCCTGGACAGAAGCAGTTCTGGGTTCTGCCTCCTCCCACTCTGAGCACGAATTTCCTGCAATACTCTCATTCCCTGGCCTCTTGCTGTGAACTCAACTGAAACAGGGGCAGATCTGGATGCTTTTCACTCAATTCTTCAAGTTCCTATTCTGCCATCACTATGTTTAAATAGAATTTACAATGGCTTCTGTCCAAGCCCAATGGCTTGGGTTGGAGTTGTTCACACCTTCTCCCCATCCTCACAAACAGTTCCAGAGGGAGAGTTTCCCAAATGCTTTGAGCAATGCTAGCCTCATTCCTTCAATTTGGACAGTCTAGAAGGGTTAAATGCACTCATGTTTGTTGCAAGGGGTACCGAAGCCACATCATGCAGCCTGGCCTCAGGTCTCTTAGCTCCGGGCTCTCTCTCTCTCTCTCTTTCTGGCTTTGTCCCCCTTCCTTCTGCCCTCTGCAGCCCCGGGGGTGGGGGGTGCCCCTCACCTTAGGCTTTTCCACGTCCGCCTCGGGCACACAGCTGCCGTCCCAGCAGAGGTGCCCCGGCCCACAGGGTGTGCCGTCGGCCCAGGGCAAGCTGCCATTCTTGGTGTGGCAGAGGGGCTGGACGCTGCTGTTGTGGCACCAGAGCTGGGCGCAGATATCCTGCACAGACGTGTTGGGGCAGTGGCGGAAGTGCGGCCCAAAGATCTGCTTGCACTGTTGGTCCAGCTCGTAGAGGATCCTGCGGCCTGGGAGGCCTGTCGGGAGGGGCAGGGCCGCAGTGGGGGCGTCCAGGAGGCAGTCTCCTGAGCAACGGAGGGAGTGGAGGACAGGACTCAGGCACGAGGCCCGCCCCCTCTGGAGGCCCTCTTGCAGCTGTCCACTGCCCATACCGCCTCGGCTCCTGCCACCCCCGGCATCTGGAAACTCCTACGAACGGCACTGAAGGTCTAGACAGCACGGCTTCTTGAACTCAACTTAAAACCTGCCAACACTCAATCATCATCTATTGGAGCTTATCCAATTTTTCATTATCGATGGGAAATGTATATTTGGACTGACTTTCTTTCGTCATCCAGCACACCCAGGGTGCCTTTCCCTCTGAGCACTGGGGTGAATCTAGTTAAAATTGCGATTAGCAGGCATCCCCTAAGTCACAAGGAATTGAGGATGTGACTCTGTTCTTCAAAAGCAAAGCATGCTATACTTAAAAAAAAAAAAACAATTAAAATGGCAAACTCTATGCTTTATGTATGTTACTGCAATTAAGGAAAAAAGCAACACCAAACAAAAAACACAGTATGCAAAACAAAGCCACAGGGCTGCAGTTTGGATAGTCTCTTATTTTTGCTTCATGCATGTCCCTGTCTCCTTCAAGGGGAAGAATCAAGAATCAGTTGCCTTTTCACTGCTTTTTAATCAACAACCGCTGTAATCAGCAGCCCCCACTCCCATTCCCTTCTCTCTTGTGACTCGTTTGCTGCCACTTTGCCGTTTCTAAGCTACCTGCCGCTCCAGCCGGGAACATTCTCCTCTCTCTGCTGTACTGCAAACATCCTCCCACCCCTTTGCACTCTGTTTTGACCACCTCCTCCAGACAAGTTTCCCAGACCAAGTCCACCCGCTTCACGACTAATAATCTCAATCGGCCCAGATCAGGCTGCTGTGAATGGGGCAAGGCCGAGTGTCCATCGGGTTAGAAGGTCACCGCAGGGGTGCTGGGAGGCGCACGCTTCTCTGATGTTTCCCCTAACCCTAAACGTCTAAGATGCCTTAGGGTGCAGCCCAGCAGTGTCACCCAGATCTTAGGGTGCAGCCCAGCAGTGTCACCCAGATCTTAGGGTGCAGCCCAGCAGTGCCACCAGGAGTGCACAAGAGGCCAACAGCAGTCCTAGGAGGCCCCCCAGGCAGAGCTCAGCCAGCAGCGGGGAGAGGGTGTCACCCCAGGGGCCTACCGTGCCCGCCGTCGAGGAACTCCGTGATGTACATGGCGCTGCAGGGTGACCAGGGGAGCGTCTTGTTCAGGTGGACAAAGAGGGGCGCCATCATGTGGTGCTTGTCCATGGGTCCAAAGAGCCGCTCGCAGGGTTTGGAGTCGTCGTGGGGCATGCTGAGGACATGCCCTGGGGAAGGAGAGGCTGTTCTCAGCCCACCTGCACACCCCCGGCCACCCCACTCCCCTTCCAGTCTGCCCTGGCTTCAGCATTCCCCACTGGGAGGGTGAGACCCCGAAGTCATGCAGACCCTGCTCACGGTATATGCAAGAGGCCTCCCCTTCCTCCCTCTGGGGCTTTCCTCTTCCAGGAAGCCTTCTTGGATTATTCATCCTGAATTCACATCCAACTCCAAAAGTCATTTGCTTTCCCACATGGCGCTGTCTTTTCAATTAACCTTCCCCACAATCCTCACTGCTTAGCTTTACTCAAACATTTGCTTCATGTTTGGGCATTTTTCAGGTGACCTTTCATGATGGGTCAGGACAATAAATTTTAGTGTTTTGGCCTTAAGCTCGGGTTGGGGGTGGAGTTAGTCCAACTCCCTCTGTCAAGTTCAGAAGGGAGAATGGCTAAGCAGGAGGGTGGCGGGGTCCTGAGAACATGGGGCCAGGCAGATGCCGAAGGGGCAGTGCCTCCGCCCAGCATGGCTTACCCAGCTCGTGGGCCAGGGTGTAGGCTGCCTGCAGACCCTCGTCCTCGATCACCGAGCAGCTCTTGCTGGGGTCGCAGATGGTGCCAATGTCCGCCACACCCAGGGTGTCGCATGTGCCCTCCTTCCCACAGAAGTTCTGCTTGGGGGAGGGGAAGCGGGCGGGAGCAGGTGAGACCAGCGAGAACAAGCAAGAGCAGAGAACAAGAAAATAAGAGAGAGAGAGAGATTAGGTGACAGCAAATGAGAGAGAGAGAGAAAGAGTAAAAGAGAGCAAGCCAGAATGAGTAAGAGCAGAGAGAGCAGAGACAGAGTGGTTGAGCAAGAGAGAGAGCAACCCAGAATGAGCAAGAGCAGAGAAAGCAGGAGTAAGGGGGGGAGGGGGCAAGAGAGAGAGAGAGAGAGGACAAGAGCAAGCCAGAACGATTAAGAGCAGAGAGAGAAAAAGAGTGATTGAGCCAGAGAGAGAGCAACCCAGAATGTGCAAGAGCAGAGAAAGCAGGAGTAAGAGGAGAGAGAGAGTACAAGAGCAAGCCAGAATGATTAAGAGCAGAGAAAGAGTAAGAGCGGAGAGAAAGAGAGAGAAAAGTGTGGGAGAGAGTTCGAGAGTGAGAGAGCACAAGAGCAAGTGACACCAAGTAACAGGGAATAAGAGCAGAGAGAGGGAGAGATGAGTCTGTGTGTGGGGTGGGCAACAGGCTCTCAGGGGTGGAAGTGGTGCTGCTGTGCCCCCAAACCTAGATGCCCACAGTTGAACATTCTACAAAATGCTTGCCTGTGCTTAGGAAACCTTTTTAAGGAGGAAGAAGCCTCAGTCGGCTTTCACAGGTCTGGGTGCTGGACACCGTGGCCCAATGTCATGAGACTTTCTGCCTTGCTTCTGGTCTTGAGACAAGTCAATTTGCCCACCGCCTTGTCTCTCTAACTGAGAGAGTGACCCATGAAATGCACTTTTGTTTAAAAGCGAAAAAGCACAGCACAGAAAGCCCTCTCCTTTCTGCTCTTCTTGAGTTGAAGGAGAATTTTTAAGCCAGATCCATTATTTTTCCACAGAGGCCGTGTGTGTAAGGTGGCCCTGTCTGAGGGCTAGCCAGGACCCCAGGGCAGGGGACGTGGTGGCTAAGCATGCCCGGTGGTCTCGCAGCGCCTCTTGCAAAAGGCAGCTAATGATACAAATGCTCTATGGGGTGACCGTGAGGGCTGAAGGAGGAAACGGAGCCTGCCCCGTCTGACTGTGTTCTCTCGCCTTCTGGAAACTTGTCTGTTTCATTCACACCCCATGGATGGGCCGCCCTCTGAGTCTGTGGGAAACCCTGAGCAGACCCCCTTGTTTACCTGCCCCTCTGTTTAACAGCCACAAAGTTTCACACTTTCCCTAATCCCAACTCCAGGGCTCCCGCTTGGCAGTTTTAGCCCCTTTGCTCTTGCTATGACCTCAGCAGACAGCTGGTGACAAGCTTTTGGAAAAGAGCCCTCCTGAGATGCTTCTCCTTCCTCGCAAATACCTCACACTCTGATTCTTGTCCTCGTGACCTCCTCCTCTCCTCCTCCCCCCTTCCCCCCCCCCCCTCTCCTCCTCTCCCTCCTCCTCCCTCGGCTCTTGAAGCTTCTGGCGTCCAGCTGGGGCCAGCAGGAGCCATTTCCCATATATGGTAGGCAGCCTGGTCCTTCCTCTGACCTGCCCGGTCTCTTCCCCCCGCCCCCACACCCACACCCACCCTTGCCCCCCGGGTTTCTGGGCCGGCCCGCAGACCTGTCTGGTGAGCAGGATGGCTGTGTCATAATGCTGGGGGTGGCGGTCGCTGGGCTGGTTGAACCTCTGCTGCCAGCTGCAGAAGCTGCGCAGCGTGAGCCCCCCATTGTCGGACACCTCCGGGCCCCATGTCTCGTCTTCCACAATCAGCACTTTGACCACCACCAGGCTGATGGAGTTCCGGATGCTGGGGTGCTTGTAGATCTGGGCTGCCACGGACGCCAGCGTCAGCACGTGGGTCTGTCGGGAAGGAGGGGACCGGCGGAGGGAAAGATTACCTCTGCTGCCCCTGCGGCTGCCAGGCTCAGTGCCGAGCGTTAGGCATATGTCGCTTCCTTAAGACCCACCCAAACCTCGAGACCTGGACCGTATTCTCCTCCAGTTCACGTGGACACACACACAGGCTTAGTAACGGGCCCAGATCACAAAGCAAATAAGTGCAAGGGCCAGAATTAGTTCCCAGACTGCTTGGCTCCATTTGACACCCAGGCCACAGCCGTCTGACACGGGAGCCACTGGCTCCCAAGGGCTGCTGGGGTCTGAATTAGTTGAATTAATGGAAATTAAAATGAGCTCCTCAGTTGTTCCGGCCCCCTACCGAGAGTGTCAATAGCCTCAAGTGGCCAGCTGGCGCAGATGGAATGTTACCATCATCACCCAAAATTCTATTGTTCAGCACTGCTAATTGGGCCATAACCTTGACACCACCTGTCTCCCTTGGGGACCACTCCCCTGCCCCTCCCCGTCTCATTCCAGGAGCAAAGATCTGAGTGCACCAGTTAGGAGAGTTTCCCTCTTAGGACCTGGTTGAGCATTTTCTTGATGTCTTTTGGGGTAACCTTTCCTCTCGAAGAACAGGGAGCAGCAGGGATGGTTACCCTGAAAGCTTTGCTGGAAGAATCACCACTCATGATAGCTCCTCTCCACCAAGCAGGGGACGGGCACTTGGGATGTGCAGCTCCATCAGTTTGGTGCTAATATGGTACTTCCCTGAAGAATGCCCACCTTCCCCTATAGAGAGTCCTCTAAGAGCAGGGTGGTTTGACCATCCCCAGGCAGGTGCTTTGACCTCTCTATTACAAATGAGGAGGCTGCCCAGGTCTCAGGCCACACAGCTCTGAAAGCTAGGATGCCAGCCCAGCTGTATCTGCTTGTGAAGCCCATACTCCTTCCAGTAAGTTTCCTGGAACTTGGCCTCCTGGTTCTGCCTGGGTGACCCTGAAGGGTTGAAAGAATCCAGTGGGCCAAGTGGGACCCAGCACCCAGGAAGACACCTGCTGCCAGTCCCACCCAGGGCCAGGGGAAGGAGCCTACACTACTGCTTGGCTTCCCGCCTCTCCTTGGGCTGCCAACTGCTTCCATGCTGGATTCCAAGGTTTGGAGAGGATGCCAGATGAGAGCTTGCTCTCCCATCTCAGGGACTCTTGAAGTGGGCCCTCTTGGATTATTTTGCAGAAGGGGAGACAAAGGAGAAGAGCCAGGCAGTGCCTCCCGCTGAGTATGCGCCACTCTGGACTGGACTGAGCCCTTGAGCACTAGCTCCTGCAGTCTTCCCTGTCCTCTCTCTTGGAGTCTGGAAGGTGGGAGGGAAAGAAGGGGGGAGGTGGGGAAAGGCTAGAGAGGGCCATGCCATGGGGTGAGACCACGTGTTGACGTTCCAGACGAATCCCATTATTTGTGAATGGGATCTGTCTGTTTGCCCTGCAGGCAGCCAGCCAGGTATTTTGTGAGCCTTACAAATAGGGGTTGGCTGGTTACTTAGCCTGTCAAGCACTCCAACTATGTTTAGGCTGATGTAAACATCTTATCAGCAAAGCTGAAACTTGGCATTTGCTCCTGGAGTCAGATTCCTGAGGAAAATAAGCAATCAAATCATTATGCAACTAGGGGACTGGGGATGGAGGGTGGGGGGTAAGGGCTTAGGAATGGCATCTTGCTGAGGTCAATTCCTGGCTGGGTCCTCCCTGTTTCCAAAGGGCAGAAAGGCTCCTGGTCTCTCATCTTGGGAAGTGAAAGGGTCTGATGGACCAGGACCAACCCTTGGAATTTCTTCTGAGGCCACCTGCAGCTGTAGGCACGGGGGACCTTTTCTGTGCATCTCAGTTTCACAATCTGAAAATTGGGGAGGACGATGTCGTACAAAGAAGCTGTGAGGAAAGAGATGCCAGCTGCCAAAGCGTCAGTCTGAGAAGGGCCAGCACTGAAGACTTGAGGCTGAAGAAGTGTCCATGCTCCAGAAAAGACCATGGTGCATTCTCAGCAAGGACCAAAGGGAAATGGGCGCTAACTGCTGCACGAGCGTCAGGGGAGGGTGTCGGCAGCCTCCCCACACTAAAAATTTTATGGACACTAACTTTTTTAGGGCATCTTCTCCTCCATCGCCTGTCCCAGGCTGTCAGACTTGAGAGCCATTAGGCAGTGACTTGGACTTGAGAACACTTTCAGGTCTTTCCTGGCTGCCCACTGTCTCAGAAGACAATTTTCATTACAAGAGGTCTGCAGAGACCATGGGGTCCATGTTTCATTTAACATCGCATGTCCTGCACCTGTTGACCTCCATGTAGCTCTTTTCTCTCTGAGCTTTCAGAGGCTGGATGCACGGTTGTAAACCGTTGTCCCCCCATTAGCTCTTTCGAGAGGCGGAGGCAGGAAGGCCTTACGTTGGCAGCTCACGGCTCCCGAGCGCGGGCGAAGCTCCCAGCCCAGGGTGGGGTGGGGTGGCGCAGTTCTCTGAAGCTCTGACTCTTGGCCAAGCCCCTGGGCCAAGAGGGCAGGCCTGATGTAGGGCCCCTGGGGAGCAGGCTCAGAAGGCGGTCAAGGAAAAGGTCAGATCCCTCACTCCATCTGGTGCCTATTTATACCCTCCCTGTTCAGTACACAAGTGCTGGCTGCTGGCTGAAGCATGTGAACAAGACCGTCCAGACCCCCCCTGCCCCCCCGGTGGAGTGGGGTCCCAGCTCAGGGCACAACCTCCAAAACTCACAGCAGGTGAGCCAGAGCCCACTATCAGCCCTGCCTGGAGATGGTCAAACCACCCTGCTCCTGCAGGGCTTAGGGGCCTCACTCCTTTAAGTCTCTTTAGGGGAGGGCTTTGTTGGGACACAGACCTCTTTGATTCTCTCAGATACAAAATGGGAGATTCCTCTCATGGGAGCCCTCGGGCCATCCAAGCCAGCTCTGGTGGGAGTCAGGGGAACAGCAGGCCGAGGCCAAATGTCTTCCAGCAGCAACTTCTGCTCATGATGCCCACCCATTTTGTTTTACTTCTTTTCTGTTCCCACCAAAGTTCTTACTGCTTTTTCCTGCAGCCCTTCTGGAGCAGCTGGGATGGGAAGAGTGGCCCACTGGGGATGCTCTGACCCCAGCGGTTGGTGCTGTTGCTTTGCCTTCCTGGGGTGTCTCTCAGGCTGAGACTGCTGGGGAGGAGGTAGGGGAGAAGCAGAGGAGGAGAAAAGGAGTGATGGAGGAAGGATAGGGACAGGCAGGGATGTCCTGTGTCTCTGCCCCTTCTCCCCCCAGCAGAGGGAAACGTCCCCTCTCCAATGCAGACTTATGCAGATGTACAAGGAGCCATCAGCCTTAAACACTCTGAGCTGGAGCAGGCTGGAAAAGATGCATCTCTTCCAGGCAGGATAGCAGAGCCAAAACAGCAGTGGTTGGTCCTCCGAAAGGTGCGTAACCACTCTGCCTTTCACACGGACAAATGCTTCCTATCACTGAAGGCTACTGCCATTCAAAGAACAGCTGTGCGTTGTTGAGTATGTGCTATGGGCTAGGCAACCAGGGTGATGCTTTCTATATTTTATGGCATCCTTAAGATGACGCTATGATATCGGTTTACTTGGTTGCATTTTGTTGATGAAAAAATTGAAGTCCAGAGAAATGGACAACTTGCTCAAGGGCATTTTTCTATTCCCCCCATCCCTCCCCCAAACTATGCTGCTACTTGCCACACTAGCTGCTACTCATCTCTGCTGTTAAGGAAAACTGTAGCATAGCCAACACAAACCCAAAGCGTGCAAGTGAGCCAACTCACTTTAGCCTTGATTGTGCTCTCTTGCGGGGTGGGTGGTGGTGGGGTGGGGTGGGGTGGGGTGGAATTTAGTATTCAAGATGTTGGATATTAAGACATCTCCCTGGGGAAGTACCCCACCTCTTTGATCTTTCTTATTGTGGCAGACAAAAGGGATGGAAAAGACCCTTGCAGTTTTGCCAGCGGACAAAACATAAATAAAGCACTTGTCTTTCCACCCATGAAGGCTTGGGCAGCTTCAGAGCTAAAGGCTGAAGAAGACTGACTCTATGGCTTATCATCCAAGCCAGGACACTTCTGAGGGCAAAACAGGGCGCTATTAATAATTATGCCATAACAGGACTAATATCCAACGTGCGGGACAAACTGGGATATATGGTCACTTTCATATTAGAACTTTTGGGAAACACTTTCCCCCAAAGGATGTGGGTGAGTCGGAGAATAAAAGGCTGTGACTTAGCCTTTCTCTGGAATCATTCTTAGTAACCCAACATCTTGGGAATCTTCTGCTCTGCTTTGGGAAAGATGAGTGCCGTGCACTAGATCCTCAGTGCAAAGAAGAGAATTCCAAAGCTCAGCTCAGTGCCTGTATAACAGGCAGGACAGACTTCCCAGGCTCAGCAGGGGGCACTGGCCAGCCCACCACTCACGGCTTTCCTGTTCCTGTTTCATCCAGGCTTCCAAGGAGCGGTGATCGGTTGTAGAGAGTTGATGGACCCTTATGCCGTGGTCCCCTCCTTTCCAAAAGCCCCTTTACTCTGAACTCCTTAACTCTGAAAACCAGATAAGAAGATGGGAACCAGGAGCCCCTTTTGTCAAGGGATTAACTGAACTCAGTTGGACCCGGTTCTGGAAAATGTCATTGTGGCTTAGCAGTGGGAACAACCACCAGCGTGGCTAATCCTCCTTTCTCTCTTCCTAGGAGGAGGTTTCTTCTCAGGATAGGGCCTTGCCTCTTGGCTGCATATCTTTGAACTGCTGGATTTAATGATTCATTCCCAAAACAAAGGCATATGTTCCAGAGGGTAAACAAAGTCACAGGATCCCAGCCCCTCATCATGCTGTACCTATGGCACGGGGCAATAAAACGAGTGCTGGATCCCAGGTTGGGGAGGGTTTGCCAGTTGCTAGCTGTGTGACCTTGGGTAAGTCCCATGTCCTCCATGAACTTCGTTTTCTTCCTCTGAGCCCTCTGCCTCCCTCAGAGGCATTTCCATTAAGATGCAATGTGTGAAGCCACTCTGAATTATGCCTCTTACATAGCGCTGCGCCTTCCAGAGGGTTCATCATGAACCATCATGGACGCATCAAGAAGCTTGATAGAACTGATGCATCTATTCATTGATAGAGACTGAGGATAGAATTGATGAATCGATTATCTAGTTCAGTTGTCTTGCTTTACAGAGGAGGAACCCAAGTCCCAGAGTCTCTCCTCACTATCACCTAGCCCCTCATTGTTTAATCCATCATCAAGTACTTTCCATTTGTATAAGCAAAGTCTCCAGGAGATGTCTGGAGCGCTACACACAAGGAGTTAGTTTCTACAGGGAGAAATGGTCTGGGCAGGCAAGATCCCCTGCCCAGTGGCTTCTTGAGACCCCAGGACTTGATATTCCCACTGCTTTCAGCTGTGCTCAGGCACCAGTTTTAGGAAGCTCAGGGGACTGAGCTGAGGCACTCAAGACTACACTGAAGTATCTTCAGAGAGGGTGAAGATGTCAGAGCAGAGTTGACAGTGGGCAGTCCCAGTAGCTGCACTGCCTCAGTCCTTCCTCCTCCTCAACCTAGGGACAGCAGTGGGAGAGGTGGGCCAGGACCTAATGACATCAAGGTGGGGGAGGGAAGGGACTTTTCTTTCAGGTGGAAGCCCTAGAAACAGACCCCTAAGGAGAGGAACCTAGCCTGATCAGCACAGTGATGGGCAGGGCGCAGAGGTGCCTCCATGTGTGGTTGTGAATATCTGAGAAGGAGTGTACGTGGGGGTGGGGGGATGGGCAATCAGCGCTAGCCGTGAGTCACAGAGGATGGTGATGTTTCTGGGTGGCTCTGCCCGGAGAAAGCCAGCCGCTCGGGGGCCACACCTGCATCTGAAGTTGAACCACATGAGGCCCAGGGCAGCAGCCCTGTGAGCGGCTTCCATGGAACCCAGCATGGAAGCATGCCTGCCTGGAGATAGCTGTAATGTTTGCAGAGGCCAGGCTTGTCCATGAGTTCCTAGGTGCTGAGCTGAGAGAGTGAGATGATGGGAAGGCTCTAGGGAAGACTAAAAGGCAATGACTTTATCCGCTGCTTCCCCCTTTTTTCTTGTTGGCTTTCCTACCTCTTGGTTCTCAGGCATATGTCAGAAAAGGGTTTGCAATGAGTGCACCACAGGGCCTGGTGGCTGGGAAGAGTCCTCTTCTCACCCCTCTCCTGCCACTCCCTTGCAGCAGAGAAAGTGGGTGGCAGGGAAAATGTTAAATCAACGTAGACTAAAGCCTGTGGGCCTGATTGCCCGACACCTCAGAACTGCCTTGCAGTACCCTGGAGAAATGAAGACCACGAGAGCAAAAGAGAGAGCAAGCGAGTGAGAGAGTACAGGTGGGTCAGCTCTGGGTGTACACTGCAGCAGCCAAACCAAGTAGTCAGATGCACATCTTACCCAGCGTTGGCCGTGCTGCTCTATCCAAAACGCATTTCCCAGTAGTTGCTGGGTGGGGAAGATCGAGCAAGGGGCAAAGGGTACACGGCTTCTTGTCTGATTTTTCTGCCTAGGTGGTGCCCAGGCCTTCGGTGTCTACAAGGCGGGCAGAGGCTGAGCCTGGAATAGGGTTTCCAGCCAAGGATGCTATCACTGAACACGTGCTAACTGTGCTGCAGTGGCTGCCAGTTCCCTGCCGTATGGGGTGGGGGGTGTCACTTCTCCACCTGGCAGCCCTCTCCTGGAGCCCTGACACTTCACCACGTCCTTGGGGGAAAGGGGGAGGCTCAGGGTGACCTCCTACTTAGCCTGCAGCATCTTTGAGTCTTGTTACAGATGGTCAAGCTCCAGGACTGTTTTCCTGGATGCAGGTTTCCTGCGCCAGCTTAGTAAGAGAGCTGTGTCTCAGCAGAGAGCAGCTGGGCTGGACCAAGTTGCCTGCTGGCTTCACCAGAAACATTCACTGAAAGAGTTAACCACTATTCCTTCTCCCCTCCCCTTTCCATTGAGGCTTGGGTTTCCAGGGTTGAGCCCCCAGGCAGAAGTCCTAGACCCCTCCCTTCCTGTGCTGGATGCTGGCACAGCCAAGTTCTGCCAGGGCTGAGCTCCAGGCTGGCGAGGTAGTCCAAGCCCCTTGATCAGAACCAGCTGGGTACAGAGAGGGCTGGCAGCCCCTTTCCAGGTTCAATTCTCTCCAAACCATGTCCTTTACTTATGGCCACCTCAGTCCTGTCCCTAAAAGGAAGGAAGCAGCCACATCTTTCCAGACCTGGGGATGGTAGAGCGCTGAGGAAATAGGGTAGGGATTGTGGGCTGCTTCTAAGAGGTGCCATTTAAATCTTCGCGGAGAGGCAGGTGCCTGGCGGGGGGGGGGGGGGGTGCTTTCAAACTCATTTTCAGCTCGCTTTGCCACGTGCTGCAGGAGACGCGGGGGAGCAGAAGAGAGGGTCCTGGTACTCCCTCACTCTAAATCGGAAGGGACACGGGAGAAGCGGGAGGTAGCCCGGATGGCGGAAGGGCTTTCTCGGGAAGGAACTGCCTTATTCAGGGTCAGGAGGGCGAGGACTGTGAAGGTGGGACAGGGAAGAGAAGGATTTACGACGCCGGGGAAGTCCTACCTGCAGGTCGGCCCCATAGAAGGCAGCCATGGACGCGTCTGCCACTAGCAGCGTTTCCACGAAGCGAGCCTCGGACACAAAGCGCTTGGTCCGACTCGTGGTGCCCAGGGACGGTGGGAGCTGACTGATGCCTTCCGCCTCCTCTCCTTCCTCCTCATCCCCCGCGTCCTCGTCCTCCAGCTCGCGGTCCTGGGAGGTCCGCCCGGGTCTGTTGCGCGCTCCGGGCGCGGAGCCGGCGCCCCAACGCTGCAGGCGGTGCGGCCGCGCGAGGGGGCCCCCGGCGCTTTGCGGCTGCACGGTGAACTCCTCGCCCTCCAGCAAGAAGGCGCCGCGCAGCCCGTCGCACAGGCTCACAGCCGCCAGGGAGCCGGGCTCGCCGTTCACTGTGCCGGAGAAGAAGCAGCTGCGCAGCCCGCGCTCGGCGCCGACCGACCCGCGGGGCGCCCCCAGGTGCTGCACGCTGAAGGCGGGCGCCAGGAAGCGCGCGTCGGGGGCCAGGCGCAGTTCGAAGGCCCGGCCGAAGGCCGACAGGTGGACGTGGAGCCGGCCCGCGCTGCCCGCTCGCGGCGACGGCACCACCAGCTCCCAGGCCGGGCTCTGAGCGCCGGGCCCGGCCGGGGCGCCGCTGGCCAGCGGCGGCAGTAATAGCAGCAGCAGGAGCGGCCAGCTGGGGCCGGCGGGGCCGCGGGGCATGGGGGCTGCGGGCTGCGGGGCGCGGGGTACTGGGAGGGCAGTGGGCGGCGAGCAGGTGCGGGCCCGGGTGCCCGACAGTTGCCCAGGGCAGAGCGAGTCAATGATCGGTGCGGTCACCGTGCGCGCGGCGGCGCAGGGCGCAGGGAGCTGCGCCGGGCGCCTGAGCAGCCCCGGACACCGGGAGCAGCGGGGCGCGCCGGGAGCAGCGCGGGGCAGCCGGAGCAGCGCGGGACTCTAGGGGCAGCGCGGGGCCTCCTCCGGCCCGAGCGCCGCGCGCCGAGCGAGCAGCTGGAACCGCGCGTCCTCCGCCCCTTTCCTGCACTGCGCGCCGGCCCCTTCCCCGCCAGCCCCTCCTGCTCCTCCCCACCCCGCCAGTCCCGAGTGGGCTGCCGACCTCCGTATTTATACTTCCTTCCCGGCTTTGACATAAGAGGTTTATTTTTGATCTCTCACTATTCCCGTTTCCCCTCCCCTGGGATCAGAGAGAGAAACAGAAAAGAGGGAGCGAGAGAGGAGAAAAAAATTTGGACGAAATGTAAAACCAATCAGGAGCCAGCGGGACCCGTCCTCCCCCGCCCCCCTCCCCCGAAGTGTCAACTTCAACTTTTTTCCCCTTCCCTTTCCGCGCGCCATCCCACGTTAACTCCTCCAGTGCTGGACTCCCTCTTCTGGGCCAGGGCCCGAGGACACATCCAGCCGAGAGGCTCCTGCACTGGCCTCAGCGATAGTGCTCGGATCCCTGCAGTCCCTCCCGAGACCCGACTGTATCAGAAGGGGGTTCAGGAAAAAGATCCAGAGCTTTTAACTGAAAGCAGAAGAGGGAGGTGGGAAGGGTCATCCTAGAATCATGCTCTCCAATACAAACCGCGGCACAGCTTTCCTAATTCTCTCCCCAAGCCGGAGATCTGGGGGAAAAAATACCACCTGGGTTAAGACTATCAAGAACTCTGTTACTGCCAGGACTCGAGGCTGGAGGGGCAGAGACCCACACAGGGGGTAAACCGGGGCTACACACAGAGGTGTTGGCAGCCATGTGGAGTTACCGCAGGGTATTTTCCAAGGAAGGAACTGTGCATATGGAACCCCCAAACCTGTTTTCTCTTTTGAAAGACTTCAGTCTTTCTGGGGGTGTTTGCAAGCTTCATTTCCCTGCATAGCCCAGAGTTCCAGGTACAAATATGTGTGAGGGTTTATTCATTCTGGTATCACCTCGCCAACTCCCCCTCGGGAGTGGACGAGATGGTCCTGCAACCTGGTAACAGAGGGATGGCATGATCTCTAGTCTTCTCTTTCAAGAGAACACCGTCCCCAGAGCTGGTCTTAATGACACAGCTTTGCACTGGATTCTGGTTCCCCAGATACAGGTGCTAGAGTCACCCTCCTTTGCCCTTTCTCTGGGATGTCAGTATGGGAAACTCACTGGGGGTCATTACTTAAGAAATCCAGGATTTCTTGAAATCCTTTGCCACCTCACCCACTCCCAGTTGTTTGTCCACTCTTGGGCAGTCGAGGTCATCTCTGCTTCTTTTTAGCCCATCTGACTCCTCTGAGTAGCTATAAGATTCAGAATTCCTACAAGATTCAGGGCTTGTTACCTCCAAAGAGAAAGCTAGCACAGCCCCAAAAGCACTTTTGCTAATACAGGCTCCAGGGGGAAGCCCTGCCTTGGGTTTCAGGAGGCGAAGCAACTCCTCCTAGTGTCCCTTCTCTCTGCTTTTTCAGAAACATGGCAGGCAGGAAGTCTTAATGTGAAGAAATGCTGCAGAATCTCCTTTCCTGGACAAATTACAGGATAGGAATAAATCAAGTTTAGAATGTTTTGGGGAAGCACTTCTGGAGGAAGGGGAGTGGAAAATGACCTCGTCAACCTTTTCCCATAGATGAGCAAAGCACTTTATCTCAGCACAACAGTGTACCAGTCCTGGGACAGTCTGACCTAGGCGGGTAATGAGTAATTCCATTTTGCCACTTACAACATTTCAATCATCAGTCTTTGAGTCTTGCAGCCCCTTAGTCACCACTTCACAGAGTAAAACTGATTTTTCAATCGCCATGAGATCCTATAGATTTTCCTACTTTCTCCTTTGTAAGCATCAGAGAGAAGTGGGATCGAGGCGGCATATCCAGTTCCCCTTGCTCCCTCTCCTGAATGGGTAGTGTTGGGGGGAAGTGGGAGACTTAAACAGACTAGTGAGTCTTGAGTGAACAGGGAGCTCTCTGACCTCCACTGGGAGGGCACTGGTGTCTGGAAATTTCTTTTTTTAATAGAATGAAATGCTCCCAAGGACAGTTCTTTGGAAGTTCTCTTTGGAGAGAGAAGTCTGTTGGTGAACCCCGGACTTTATCCTGTCCCATTTCAACAACAATAACAGCACTTGTTGGCTGGCTTCCTGCGCGGCTGCCCCCCAGGGTTCACCATCAGGGGGAAGTGTGCCCTATGGGTAGCTTCCAGGGCAGCTGCCTCTTTCAAGGTAACCACAAGGTGTCAGGCTTGCCTTAGCGATGTTTAAACTGCTGCTGCCGGGCCTAAAGAAACGGTCTGTGGTTTGTAGGGAAAGCTCTTAGAGAGACGGCATTTGAAAACAGTACAACAAAACAAACCCCAACAAAGCAGCCAGTGAGAAGCCCATAGGCATATGCTGCCAATTCAGAGTTTCCCACATTAATGCTTTTCATCCCCGAATATATACTTAACAGCAGAGGTTGTCAAACTATGGCTTGAAAGCTAAATTCTGCCAGTTGTCTGTCTGCTAGCTAAGAATGTTTTGGTTTTTTTTTTTTTAATGGTTGAAAAAAACGTAAAAGAATAATAATATTTCATGGCACTTGAAGATTTTATGGAATCCAAATTTCTGGGTCCATAAATACTATCTTACTGGAATGCGGCCACACCATTTGTTTATGTCCTGGTGCTTTCGTGCTACTAGGGGAGGGATGAGTAAGCCTGAAATATTTACTGTCTGGCCTTTTAGAGCAAATGTTTGCTGACTCCTCAATTACAGTAAAGAAGCCATTAATTTGGACTCCTCAAATTTGGAATGTGGGGTTATTTAAACCCAGCATATAAGATTTTTATGGAATAAGAAGCTTCAAAGCAATTTCCTGCTCTGAATAAGAAGGAGAAATTATATTAAAAATTAAAATAAGAATATCTTTATCTTTAATTTTGTATCTGACAATTAAGCCTCATTTATTTAATTAGTCCTTAAATAAATGAAAGGGCATTTATGTTTCTGGTGTCTGTTGTGAAGCTTAAGCTTTTAATGAACTTAAACTATTTCTTAGTTTAAGAAAAAGAAAGAAACTATTTCTTAATTTATTACTAGAGTTAATTGTGATGTATATTATACATTTAGAGTAGATACTCGACTCTGGTATTCTGTAGAATTTGAGGTTCTTTAAAATTGGAAGAGGTGTCTAATCTGATCTCTTCCCACCCATAATTTGCAGAGAAGGGACAGATTCAGAAGTTTCGGTGTCTTGCCCAAAGTCTCATAATTAGTGGTGGGTTCTCCCCTAAAATATTAGGGACCTCCTGCATGAAGATACAGTGTGTTGCTTCAAAATTTTATTTGCGATCCATATCTTCTCATTGACATTGAGTGCTTTCTACGGGCCAGGCATTGCTCTGAGCGCTCATTTTCATTTAATCCTCAGTAATAATAGCTTCCGTCTTTCAAGTCCTTGCGGAGGCCCAGGTATCACCCTGAGCCGCTCACACCCATCATCTCACACAATCTTCGCAGCACCCACTGAAAAACATATCATACCGATGAGGAAATGAAGTTCAGAGTAGTTGGATAACTTGCAGGTTGACCAGGTAGTAAGTGGTGGAGATAGGATTCTCAGCCCAGGTCAGATTCATAAAAATGCCAATAGAATATTTTAATTTTTCTGGTAAGATTGTCCTACACAGAATTAGTTTCCCTTTGAGTAGAACCAGACAAAATCATTGGATTACAGGAGGGAATGGACAGCTTTTCTCCAAAGCCTGGCACTGTGCTTAGATATAAACATAGTTGTTTCTTTCTAAACAAAACCAAACCCTTTTGAGCACGATTCCTGTCTATTTTCTGAAACTTTGGCTACTGTGACTCCCCGACTGCCTACTGAGAACACATCTCAGGCAGACCGTGCTGCAGTTTGGATGTCATATTTGTGCTGACATGCACATGCAGGTCTTTATGACAGATATGTGTATGTAGGTGGGAATTCTCTCTATTTTCATCTGCTTAATTCTCTCATAGCCACAAATCCTTCCTTTTGGACACTTTGGCGCTTTACCCAGTATTTGTAAAAACATCAATTCATATTCTTGAGCCCACTTTACGTTCAGTTCCCTAGCTCCCGTGAAGTGCCAGCTACTTTGGTTACTTTTCCTACCTTTCTTTGGCTGCCCTAGCATTCACAGAGAAAATCTTAATTGGCGTGCTAGCTGTCCTGCCAGCTGTGACCCTGATGGCCAGATTCAATGTTGTCATTAGTGCAATGTTGTTATTGACTTTTCCTGCTGAAGATATTTTAATGGATTCAAATACACTGAAAAACACACACAACACACGCACTTTTGTTCTTGACATTTGCATTATCAGTGACCAACTGACAAGTACGGGTCAACCCTGAGGTTGGGTGTCCCAAGCTGTGTAGGAAATGATCCCCACCCTCCTAAGGTAATGTCTGATATGGGCAAGACACATGGGTGAGTTGTCTGGGAGTCTGCGTGAAATGCACCTGAGAGGACTACTGTAAATGGCCAACGAGAGTCACTTGCACATTTGTGAGTGTCCCATGCCATCGGAATGGCCATGGCAATGAGAAGGAAGAGGTGAGGTCATGCGTGCCTGAACACTTCATAGCCAGCAGGTGTCATTGTTGGAACTTGGGATTTATCCTCTCTCTCTCTCTCTCTCTCTCTCTCTTTTACTATTTTCAGACAAACTTTCTCAAAAGTTAGAAATCTCTACTGTCAGGCCATGCAGGTCTGAGGCAGCAGTCCTTCCAAACTGGACAAATAAAACAACTATCAGATTTCTTTCAGTCCCTGGAGACGGTGGCAGGAGGTATTGCTGTACTATCGTCTTATTTCACATAACTTGGGTCTCTCCCCTTTCTGCAGCCCTTTCTTCCCTTCCATTTCTGGTCATTATTAAACCAGTTTCTCTTGATTCAAATGACCAGGCGGGATGGGGGAGCTGGCCAAGCTGAGCTGTCTGCAAGACCTGGGCTCCTCTTAATCATGAGAATAGCTTCGTTTCTATCTACCCCAGTTAATTGACACAAACTCTATTTTCCCCAAATCTTTGCTATTGATTTCAGCCACCAGATGGGAGTCTCACTGCATTTACCTTTAAAGCAAATGTAAGAAGAGACTCTGAAATTGCTCTAAACCACTGGTCTAAACATTTCTGATATATTTAACTTATTGGATCACTTGCAAAGCTGCATCTATTTGCAAAGGCTATTGTACAGGGTCATAGATTGTAAGCTCTTATAGCAGTCACATATAGTCAGGAGTTGTAACTTTTAATTTCTAAATTCTGAGATACTGAGCTATTTGTGTATAACCTGGCCATCCCCTGAAACTTCAGGTATTTATGTGATACCTGAGATTCTGAGTTAGAGCTTTGAGCTATGAAAGTCAGCATTACCCCATACAGCAACTGCTAGAAAAGGTGAAGAAGTGATTAGACTTCGACTAGAGAAATGAATGAAGCTAATTTGAACAGGACAAAGGTAAATCAGAATACTGGGTAAAGGATGATATGGTCCGTATTTTAAAACTTCAATTTCTATATGAGAACAAAGGGAGAGATGTTTGTTTGGTGCAAAATTTATATTTTGGGTAATACATTATCTAATTTAACTTGTATGGTCAGTTTATGTGCACACCACAATTACAAAGACTCTTGAATAGGGCATGAGATCTTGTTGGTTTGTACAGTTTAGTGTTGTATCCTGATATATCCCAGCGTAATCTGAGCAAAGAATAAGAAGGTATCTGCAAAGTTCCCTTGGGGGATTGGGAAGGAAGGAAAAAATATTCAATTTTCCCATTTTGGGAATTCCTAATATTCTCACAAACAGTAGGGACAACCAATTCAATAGGCTGAGCCCTCAATCTTGGGGATTGACCCTGTGAAATTTATTCCTGCAAAGGAGAAGATAAGCCTACTTGTAATTATGCCTAAGAATCACCCTCCTCCCCAGAACCTCTTTTGTTGTTCAGATGCGGCCTCTCTCTTTCTAAGCCAACTCAGTAGGTGAACTCACTGCCCTCCCCCCACCCCACATGAGACTGGACTCCCAGGGGTTTAAATCTCCCTGGCAATGTGGGACAGAACTCCTGGGATGAGCTGGGCCCTGTTATCATAGGAATGAGAAAGCCTTTTTGACTGAAAGGGGGAAGAGAGAAATGAGATAAAAGAAAGTTTCACTGGTTGAGAGATTTCAAACAGAGTTGAGAAGTTATTCTGGAGATTATTCTTATGCATTATACAGATATCCCTTTTTAGTTTGTGGTGTTTTGGAGTGGCTGAAGGGAAGTACCTGAAACTGTTGAGCTGTGTTCCAGTAGCCTTGATTCTTGAAGACGATTATATAACTATTTAGCTTTTGCAATGTGACTGTGTTATTGTTGAAACCTTGTGTCTGATGCTCTTTTTATTCACAGTATGGACAGATGAATAAAAAAAATCAGGATAAAAATCAATAAATGAGGGGGGATAAGGGTAAAAAATTGGGTAGAATTAAATACTAGTGGTCAGTGAGAGGGAGGAGCACAGGGTATGGGGTGTATGAGTTTTTATTTCTTTTTCTGGAGTGATGCAAATGTTCTCACAGTATTGTGAGATGATGATACTGTAAGACCCTGATTATATACCATGGATGGACTCTATATGTGTGAAGACTTCTCAATAAAATATTTTTTATAAAGAAAAAAAATTTAAATTAAAGAGGAGTAACAAGCAAATGGTCCATAAAATCATAAAAATAAAAGACAATGGACAAACTGGAAGAATATGTACAACACATACAGAAAGAGTTGTTTCCCATAATCTATAAGGAACCCTTACAAATCAGTAAGACAAAAATGGGCCTACCAAGAAGAAAACAGGCAAGAGTCAGGAACTGATGCTTCCCAAAAGAAACATTAGAAACGACCAATGAACTAATAACAGAATCACCTGCACAAGTAATCAAAAAAAAAAAAAAAAAAAAGAAAAAGCTGTATCCATTTCTCTTTGTTTTAGGCGGGAAGAAAAGAGGGGAGAAGGCAAGGAGCTGGGATCTTCAGAAGAGAGGGCAATTTCATAGAGCAGATGTCATGTCTGTTCACTGTCATTAAGGGAGTTATGCCCCAAATCAGGAGTGACATTGAAGAAAGTGCTGTCCTTTGACTCAATGCGTGAGCACAAACAAGTGTTCAATGTGCAAGTCCATGCAATATATATAGTTTTTATCAATGGCGTTATTTACTCATAGGTAATTGGAATATGAAGTGCTAAGAAGAGTGCAGGGCACATAGCAAGCACTATTTAAATGCTAGTTATTGCCTATCATCGTTATCATCTCCCACCTGAGCTGGTAGCCAGTAAGTCATGCATACTTTGGTTTGAGAGCATGGACCACTAGGAATGTTTGAATTCTTAGTGATCAGAGAAAAGAGCACCAAAAGACATAAACAAATGATGGCAGAATTTTATACATGGTGATGGAGAAATCTAGGATCCCAGGAAACAAGCCAGGCCCCCACTCATACCTGTCCCACCTGTTCCTGCTCAACTCTCTGCAGCGCTCCATAGAGGAAGAGCTTTCTCATCACACAAACGATGACAGAGTACACAGGCAGGGGTGTTCAAAGAAAAGCCTTGCATTGGCCCCACCCATTCTAATTTTCAAATATTCTTGAGCTGTATTAGAAAAGAGCATCGTTTTGATCCTGGCTGGGAAGCCCTGTTATTTTTGGTTGTTTGTCTGCTTTCAGACACCTAGGCCCAGGGCAAATTGTGCAGCTGTCTACCAATCCCACTTCCCATTTCCTGAGATTATAGCAATGCTTCCCTCCCCACTTTTCTTTTTTTTTTTTTTTACCAGAATATTCTTTCCTGCACTTTCCTCTTTCTGGAGTCTCTTCATGCCTGTTGGCAGCATCAGTGTTAGAGGGGGGTGGAACTGAGAGGGCCTCTTCTTTAATCTCTTGCTTCACAGATGGGAGATTTGAGACCTAGTGGCTGTTGGCACTTACCGGAATCACACAGCTGGTTAGAGCAGGAGATCCAGGGCCAGAGATTGGGTGCTCAGCTCAGTATATTCTCTGTCGCATTGCATTCCACTCTCTCCTAAAAAGCCAGAACTGAGCCCTGTGGGTTTGAGTAACATGGTCACAGCCACAGAGCTGTCTGTGGGCAGGCTAGGGAGTGAAATCCAGGCCTACTGAGCATATTTCATCATCACCCCAAACCAACTGACAGGGCTATTTTCATTTGGACCCATTCCTCTTTGTTTGTTTGGTTTTATTATTCAGTAAAAAGCCCTCCCACTATGGATGCATTCTAAGTATAAAGAATTTAGACATATTTAGTGATTTACAAAGAAATGTTTCACCCTGTGTGAAACTGTCATAGATTGTAAAGGTATTGGCCTTAAAAGATGATGGCCTTATAAGGAAAGGTCTTAGGCCTTCAGAGGAGAGCAGGATTTAGGGCCCCCATGTGGTGAAGGTGGAAGGGGAAGAGGTGGCATAGACATGGCCTGGGGCACTGTGTGGAAAAAGCATCGAAGCTTCCCGTTTTGGAGGATTTTTTTCATATCTTACTGGGCACATGTGTGTGTCTACACATGTGTTTTGATGGGACGGAAGGAGAAGTGGTAAACCTTTCCATTTCTCCTCTTCCTTATATTTCTTCTCTTCTTCCAGTCTCCATGGCTTTCTCCCCAGGATCTCTCTTCTTTTTGGACTTTATGCAATTTTCTCCTCTTTCTGAATTTTCTTTTCTCCTTTTCCAAATCCCTGTGTTTATGCTTTCAATAAGAAATTCCATGCAGCGACTAAGTGCCTCAAATTGTCCTGGGCATCAGGGGCAAAGAAATGCAAACGGCAATTCCTGTGTTTTCATCATCTCTTTCATTAAAACAGCTCCTAGTCAGATCAGAGAGTATGTTATAAAACCAAATAATAACAATATCATGTTGTAAGAAGGATAGTAAAAATAGGCAAAAAGCCTGGTATACAGGATAGGAATTCAGTCAACATTTGCTGATTGAAATTAATACATTATTAGAGTCTGGGGAAGGTTGTGATATCTATGCTCTGGTGGGCAAGGACTGGTTTGCAAAAAGTTCTATTTGAGTAATATTTGTATTGGATTTTAATAAATGAGTAGGGGTTCTTCATGCACTGGAGTGGGGAAAAGCATTTCAGAAAGGTGGATTTGAAATATACTCACACACAGATGTGTCAATCTATATATAGGTGCTATACATCTATACATGTATACATACACATGCACTCATGTATCTTCCTATCTCCCCATCTCTCTTTCTATCCCTATCTCTGTCTCCATCTTCATCTCCATCTCCATCTCTATCTCTAGGCAAGAAGACATTAAAGGCTGGTGCCTTTGGGAAAGGAGGGGAGTTGGGTGCTGAATGGCAGGCCATACAGCTGGGAAAAGTCAGCTGGGGCCACTCTACGAAGGGGTGTTCCTGTTACCCTGGGTGCCGTGAATTTTCTTCCCAAGGGCAGTGCAGACTCGTTAAAGACTTTTAGACAGGGTAATGACATGACTGTATATGACTTTCAAAAGGACAAACTTAGCAATTATGTAGAATAAGGATTGCATTAAGGAAGAGATTGGAGTAAGGGGACCTATTAGAACAGGATTTCAAGAGACGATGTGGGCCTGAGCTGAAAAAGTGGCAGTGGAGGTGGACAGGAATCCTCTTGGGCTTTTCTGAGTTAGCAGGGTGGGGACCTGGGGGTGGGGGTGGGACCGGGCGCAGGGAGAGGGCTGACTGGTTGAGGACTGGGGCAAAGGGACATACCCTCGGCTGAGCTGAGGGAAACTGGAAGAAGACAATGTGCATATGTTATGTTGTTTGGGGGGTACAACAATTGGGGGAATAATAAGCTTGTTTTTTGACCTGCTAAGTGCTCTCTGGAACTCTAGATTGAGGCAGACACATGTAAATGAAGCCCAGACAGTGATGGGGACATAAATGCAGACTTGGGAGCCAAATGACATAATGGTGTTGATGAAGTTGTGAGTGGGAGTATGCTCTGTTTCATGAACATCTGTCAGACTAGGGGTTCTCTTTCTTTCCTGCTTAAATCGTACCCATCTTTTAGGTTTTCCTATCCCTCCACTTTTCTCTCTTTTTACCCTTTGAAAAGCACAGGGGAAAGCCCCCCTCCAATCACTCCTGCTGTCTCCTCTCTCCCTATACCTGGGGCCTTACCAGAAGCAATAGGCACCCTTGGGTTTCCTTTGTGGAACCCGGTGACTTTCACCCTGGTGGGGTTCTCTGGGCTACATGTGTCCTTCCATTGAGCTGTTGACTGATTCAAAATGTCATCCCACCTTTGGGTGGGATGCCCCGAAGGAGGAGAGTCTTGGCTAACTTGGGGAGAAAAGGCGGAATCTTGACTTGAGTGACTTGACTTTTTGAACCTCCCCAAACACCGCTTGAAAATACTGGACAAGTTACTGGGTTGTTCCTGCCAGTTTGGCTAAGAAGTGACATTACTGGATCCCATCACCTCTTGGCTCTGAAAAGTGAGGGCAGGAAGGAGGAAGTGAGGGAAAGCAAAGCAGGGAAAGAATTTACGGAGGAGATACCGTCTGGATTTTCAGCAAAGCACTGGGGAAACCAAGGTGGAAGAGCAGTGGGGTCTGTGGACCACCTCGGGCCTCACTCTGTCCCACCTTCAGCTGGGAGGTGGGCCTGAGCTGGGGCAGCCAGAAGCAGCTTTTCCTCTACCACTATCCTGGGTCATGGGCTCATGTTATGCCCTTTTTATTTAAATGCCAGAGTTTAAATCAGAGAAACTCACACCTTTAAGCTTCATGCCTTTTGGGTTGTAGAGGCTCCATTGGAAATTTTATCTGCCACTTGGGCTCACTGCTGTCATCTCTGCTATCCATGATTCCCATTCCCACTGCCTGCTCCCTTCTCTACTTCCAGAGTCAAGCAGAGAGGCGTAAGGCCTAGAGCGAGGCAATGTGCATGGACTCTAGGTTGACAAACGATGGAAGAGATGAGGCAGGTATTCTACAAAGCATTTCTAAATCAGAAGTTGGACAAAAAATTTGAGGGCAATAGCTTGATGAATGGTAGCCCTCCCATCTTGGTGCTGTCAGGATTAGGAAGCAGGATGGTTGAGAGCAGGATGAATAGATGCAATTGGTTGCTGTGCACGCAGCTTGTCTCTAGGGTCCTCATTTATGAGAACTGTGCCCCCCAAGGCCATGTTGTGCATAACCAGCGCAATCATTAAGAGTTTCCATGTGTGGGGAGCTTTTTCTGTCACTCTTTTTTCCTTCTTCCCCTCTTAAAGGCCTTTCCCTTGTTGACTGTTGGCTGAAATTCTATCATCACACATTTGTTTTGAAAAAAAGACTTTGACCTGCTTAAGGGAAAGATACATGCAAAAGGGAAACATTCAAAATCTGTTATCAGTTATTTTTACCTTAGTGTAAATGAGGGCTCTGGCAGCGACGTTTGAGAAAGGGAATGAGGATGCATTAGAAGAATTAAAGAGAGGAACAGTAAGTGTGGTAGTAGGGTGGAGGGTAGGGCTGGGAACGCAGAGGGTGGAGGGGAGATGAGATTGGAGGGGCAGGGGTTCAGACAGGAAGGGTTTGAAGCCTCTGGGTTTCCACACTATAATTTTGTCTAGATGAAGAGAGTGGGAGCCTACAGCTCACCTCAGTTTTTCTTGGCAAAACAAATTAAATAAATTGCAAACTCCTGAAGGGCAGAACTGTATCATACTCTGTAATTACTTGAGTCCCAAATAATGCCATTTGCTCAGTGGACTCACTGTGTCCTAATGGACAATCAGAAGGACATTCTTCCTATATCATAAAACAATTGAAAGCTCCAAGAGATCAGGATCTTTAGGTAGAATTTCTGAAAAATCCAGCGTCTGATGGAGCTGGGGCTGGATCCTGCCTTGGTACTCTGTAATTTGGGGAAGCGAATTGGACTGATCCCTGTTTCTGATTTCTCAGTCATATAAGGGCTGTTGTTTCAGGTGCAAGCACTGGCTCAGCCCTATCGGATTTTCAAATATTTTAACAACTTACTGTGTTTGAGAAGGACCATTCCTCCTCTTTGGGCATGAGAAGGGCTTGATGGACCTCCAGAAGTTGGGAAATGGGCTTCTAGGAGGCTACAAATCTCCCAGAGTTGAGTGCATTCGTCTGTGCAGATGTGCCTAGTGTTTTCCAGGGGGGAGGTTCCGTGGTGTTTATGACATTCTCAGAGGCTCCCAAATGCTGAATGGATGCCAACTGTTATCTCTGCCATGTCTGGAGGGAGGGAAGTGGGAATAAATGCAACAACAAAAATATACCGTTTAAGGCCTATTAAATAAGACTCCCCTGTTCTGGGTGGTGTCTAAAGATAGAAGACACAGTGACTTCAGGGCCAAAAATCAATTGTTGTAGGTTGAGCTTAAAGGCAACTCACTGGATTCTTATAAATTCTATTTAAATGCGTTTTTGAGTATGTGCCCAAGGAGTATGAGAAGGAGTGTGTGTATGGAAAACAGGTCTGGGAAGGTCTATGTATGGATGGAAGCCAATAAAAAGGCAGGAGAGTCCCCTGTGACATGAGTGAGATGGGACTGTGGGGAAGTGGGAAGGTCTTGTGAGAAGGCAGCTGTGAGACAGGGGCAATGGCAAGGCTCCGGGCTGGGATCTACCACTGGAGGAGTCTCACCTCTTCCTTCTGCAACTCACCAAAACAGTGATCTTAGAGAAGTCACTGACCTCTTTCAGCCTTAATTCTTCTTGCCAAAGGTGGAGATGTTAATAATTCCTGCCCTCCCCATCTGCCCCCCTACCAATGTTTTTGTGAGGAGAAAAGTGAAAAACATGAGTCGATTCTCATTATTTGTAGTAGTTACACAAAGTCTTGAACACTGAATTGGTGAAATACAGGCTCCCAGAAAAAATACAGGCAAAGGTTCTGTGAGTTTCTGGTCATATTTTGTCAAGTGATCAATACTTAACCTGTTTTATGTGGGTTTCTGTTTAAAGAGATGGATCCTTGCTTCCTCCTTAAATTTGCATACAATAGCTCCCAAAGAAGGTCTTTCATTTCTTCTGTTTTTTTTAGAGGTTGCCCCCATTTAGCCCCATTTAAAAATAGTATTGTTTTCAGAACAGTTTAAAGCAACATTGAAATAAAGCCTATGAACATAAGTTTAAGCAAGTTTAATCATAAATTGCATTGAAAGGCAGGTAATTAGAGCTCATCAAGTAAGGTGCTAATTCCTTAATGTTGAACTCAGGGCCAATAATACTCATGTAACTCATGTCTGAATGAAGCTTGTTTAACCCACACATTCTCTCCAAAAGGCACATCACAGCCTTCTTGCACTTAGGAACACTAGATAGTACTTCAGCACTACCCTTGGGGGCCATTTCAAACAGTGCGATCACACAACAAGAGCACAAAATACGAAAATATGTGGCCCTAAATATACCACAAAAAGGACACTTGTTTATAATATTGTTAGTGTACAAAGGCTGTGGATTCTTTTGCCAAACATGCTCAATAACCAATCCCTGAAACACTGGAGTTCAAAGAGAGAAAGAACTTATTATTAGGTGCATAGGAGGAGAGCAGATGGCCTAGCAGCCCAAAATCTGTCTTTCCAAACTGCAGTAATTCTGGAAGTTTTATTAGAGGAAAAGATGGATAGCATTTAGGATGACAAACACAGTGGCCCCAAATGATGTAATTAGAGGTAATCTAATTATTGAGTTTGAACAGACTGATTACATGCTTTAGTCACAGGTAAGAAAATAGTGGAGTATTATAATGAGGTATAGGTGACTTGCAGGTCAAAATCCAAGCTACCAAGCATATCAGGCAAGCCCACTCTGGCTAGATCCAGTCTCGGCCACCAAGACAATCCCAGACGTGGGGTGGGTTAGTTCTGGGCTGACCCAAAGACTCTCCATTAATAAACATTAGGGGCTGTCTTTAGTGATTACAAGATTCTAAAGTGAAAAACTGGGTAAGTGGGTGCAAATGAAGGTTAGTCACAAGGTTTTTACAATCACAGGGGCAGAAGATAAGTGCTATACAAATAATTATCAGAGATAAAAGCAGATGAATTACAATTTAGAGATTTCAAGAATTTCCCTCTGTCTATTCCCATATACCAGAAAGCAAAGAGTAATATCTATCTAATAATTCACTACTCAAAATCATCCTTTAAATCCTGATATTTTGGTTACAATATCTCCCTTTCATTGGATAATTATCTCTCAGTCTTGATGGTTATTTGGGTAATGACTGTCTACTTCAAAGCTGAAAAGGGTCATTGTTATTAAGGGACAAAGATATGAAATGATGAAACCAGTTGTTCCTGGAGAGTCCAGTGTTTATAAGCTTCAGAGATTCTTTGGCATTGGAACAATAAGGAAGTTTTAAGTCTCTGAAAAACGAACTTAATAAGCAAAATTTGATAGAGCACAGGATGTATTTCAGGGTTTCCAGGAATATTGTTGGCTGGGGTTTGCCATATCATGGCCATTTGCAATATCTGGTTGAAACTTGAATAATAGTAACCTCCAGAATGGTCTCTTGACTCAATTTGAAATCTCTTAGCCATTGAAACTCTATTTTTTTCCCCCCATTTGGTCAACTAACCCATGATGCCAGGGCTAGGATCATCCTTGGAATATATGTCCCATGATGCCAGGGCCAGGCTTACACCCTTGGCAATCATGTCCCCTGTAGGGAGGAAGGTCAGAGTTTGACTTAGAGAGAGACCACATTTGAGCAACAGCAGAGATTTTCTGGAGATGACTCTTAGGCACTAATCATAAGTAGGTTCAGTTTAAGTTTCATAAGGGTAAGCCTCAAAATTGAGGCCTTGACTTAGTAAATTGGGAGCCACTCTTGTTTAAGAAAATATCAGGAATTACCCAAGTGGGGAAGTTTAATAGTTCTATTTTTCCTAGTCCCTCAAGGGACTTTGCAAACACTTTTTCATTTACTGCCCCAAATACTCTGAAATGCATCATGACATAACATTAATTTGTACAGAATATTAAGATTTTATTCCTTATACTACGTTCTATATCAAATAAAGTTAAATTAGGTTGTTTAAATTAACTGACCAGATAGATTAAATTAGATAGCGTGCTACAGAAAACTTCAATTTTGGACAAAATAAACATTATTTTTGTCTCATACAAAAGTTAAAGCTTTAAAATACAGACAATATTAAAATTTTAACCTTATATATTGATTTACCCTGGTTTTAATCAAATCAGTTTCATCACATCTTTAATCAGAGTTTGGCTTTTTTCCAGTTTTTTCTTTTTTTTAAACAGTTGCTGTATGGAGTTATGCCGACTTCCAGAGCTAGAGAACTAAATCTAGTCTCTGGTATCACACAGACACTTAAAATTCCAGGAAACTACTAGGTTATACAAAAAACAAAGCATTTCAGAATTCAAAGATAATAGTTAAAGCTTACAGTCTAAGCTCCAATTTTTATAAGCATTTTTAAACGAAGTTACTTTCAGAAATAAAAACATTAGACAGTTGTTTTGTATTAACAAATGATAGCAGTTTTATTCTGTTTCACTTTTACATATTTTCAGAACTATGTTAATTAACAGATAAAAATATAATTTATATATTTGCCCTGCATTTTTTAAAGCTTTTTTAAAAATCTCTTAGTCAAGATTTATTTCAATATCTGGAAACATTCATATTAATTAAAATATGAATGCAATTCATATTTTGCAATTTCTTAAAATACTACTGCAATTTCTTAAAATACATAAATATAAACTTTTCATAAAAAACATTTGAAAATGTTTTTTTTTGTTTTTTTTTTAACATAGGCAGGCACCGGGAATCGAACCCGGGTCCTTTGGCATGACAGGCAAGCATTCTTGCCTGCTGAGCCACCGTGGCCCACCCTCATTTGAAAATGTTGACACTCAGATTTTCAAAAGCAATGGCCATTTAAAAAATACAAGGCAACAATAAAATATCAAAGAACTTTCATATACTTAAATGAGGACATAATTAGCAGCAAACTAGTCAAAGAAAATAAACACAAATCTGTCTTTACATTTTGGATGTTTAACTCTGCTTCATAAAATAACTGAGGCATTTTTTTTCATTTTATTTCTAACATTAAATTACATTTTAAAATATTTTCATAAATAAAAATGAAAAATGCCACATACTGCTGTTTGCCACAAAGTCATATTCCATCCAGTAAAATACAACCAATTGAATTTATCCGTGTTTCCCGATAATCCAATGTGACTTTAGATATTTTTCTATATACTTTATTTTAATTCATTTATGCAGATTAGGGAAACATATTTATAATGAGTTGTTTGCATCATTAAAATTACCTTCTAAATACTGCTCCTCCTTTCCCACAAATCCATTGCTCAAGTGAAAAATGATACAATGTAGTATTTCAGAAGCCTAAAGCAATCTGTAACCTTAATTTCCCAAATATTAATTTCAAATTCCTCTATACATAAAGACTCAAACAGCCAAAAATCGCATAGTTAGCAGGAAGGAAAAACATATGAGATAAAGATTTAACTAGAACTTTATGCTTTTCCCCCAAGCTACAGGCACTCATTAGTCTGGCATTGACCATACACAACCATAGAGTTTAGATGTTTTTCAGGCTTGTAATTAACATGAAATAGATTTATTTCAAGCTCTTTCATGGTTGAATTGGCTTATAAATATTTTCAGGGGAGAGGAGTCCCAAGAATTTCGTGTTCTTTAAAAGACTGGCATATATAAACGAACTGCTATATGTTCAACTAAATCTTGAAGAAACTACCGCTTTTTTCCCCTAAAAGTACAAGCAGATATGCATGGCCATTACTGTTCATATAGTGAAAGGATGGAATGGTAAAGGTAGATTCAATCTTCTTTGAATGTACAGTTGTAAGCTAATCTAAATGGAAAAAACAAAACAAATAACTCAACACTGACAACTGTTAAACGAAAAAAGAACCCATCAAAAAAAAAAAAATTCTGAAGAACAAGAGTATCTCCTCTTAAGGAGAAAAACATTATCCAACACAAAAAAAATAAGAACTACAGATTTGAAAACTATAGATTTTTCTTTGACTTAAAATACAAAAAAAAAAAGAGTGGAAGGAGTAAAACTGTTTAGAATTGAGGCAGGTTAATGTAAAAATGGAAAGGAGAGTACAATGATTTCACCTCATGAAGGAAATGACTGAAATGAAATTTCAGTCTTCATGTCTATAATAAACTATATTAATGTAAAAAATATATCAATGCACAATTACTAAAAATGCAAAGTCTGGATTTTTTTCTTTCTTAGGTTCATAATAGACTACACCAAACCTCTGTTTAATGTATTTACTTCTACAAGTCTCTCTGTTTAGCAACACATGCTATACAAGTCCCTACATACATACTGGTATTTTAAGAATCATGCTTCATCTCAAACTTTTTACCCATTATATATATATGTTTTATTTCTATCAGAAGAAACTTAAGACCTTTCTAAGTGGTACATTGTAGAATGCTTTGAGTTTTTAATTAACATATTACATAAAAACAATCTTGAATTTTAATGAAATCTTTTTATTACCGTGGCATGATGGGTTTAATTTAACAGCTGAAGCATAAATATAGTAATTACATTGAACTGTTTAAACTAATTCACAGCTACAGGAAAATGATTGATTTTTAAAATATCACCAACATGAGACTGTGTAGATATGAGCAGTGAAATACAAGAAAATAGTGAATGAATAAATAAGATGTTTCTCAGCAGTGGCCATTCATTATTTTGCTATTAGAAACGTGGAAGAAAATGTCTTCTTTTACTGCCAAGTGTTCTGGTAATTCTAGTCGTTTCTCAGCTTCTTCAATATCACCTTGAATTGCTGAAATAAATGATTCTAAAGAATTAAAGTTCTTTTCTGGTCTGAGGTAGCCAACGATGGCCATATTGAGCATTTCCCCATGGAAGTCCTCTTTAAAGGTATGATGTGAGTTTCCATGGACTGTTTTGTATTCTCATAGTAGGGGTTCCATCCTACGCTCACCACCATCTGACCAACATCTCCACTTCCAACACTGGCCCAACCATAATAAACGCCAGTGGATAGATCAGTTGGAAGATGATCCGCTACTTGTTCAGGAAAGTTAGCAGTAGGGATGCCCAGCTGCTTGGAACAGCGATGGGAGCCCCGCACCACCTGGGCGCGGCAGAAGTAGGGTAGGTGCCTCATGACGCCACTCTCTCGCAGCGCGAGGGGCGGGCCAGTCTGTGCGGCCAGCGGGGTTGCGGTCCAGGCAGGTTCTGGACCAATCAGAAGACACTGAAGGGAGCTCGGCCACTCAGGCGCAAAACTGGCTGCATGACTAGGATCAAGTGCCCTGGCAGGTCCCTCAAGGCACTGACTCAGCGGATGCTACCAAGCACCTGAAAGGTCGCGCCCCTAAAACCTTTTTTATTGTAATAATATAGCACATATGCAAAGCGAAGAAAGAAAAAAGCAACAGTTTCGAAAGCACTCTTCAACAAGTAGTTAGAGGACAGATCCCAGAATTTGTCATGGGCTACCATATGGTCCTCTCAGATTTTTCCTTCTAGCTACTCCAGAATATAGGAGGCTAGAAGGCATACATATTTTTTTATCACCACAATCAACTTTTTTCTTTTTTGTAAAAAATAGCATATATACAAAAGAGGAATAAATTTCAAAACACAGCACCACAATTAGTTGTAGAACATATTTCAGAGTTTGGCATGGGTTACAATTCTACAATTTCAGTTTTTTACTTCTAGCTGCTCTAAGTTGCTAGAGACTAAAAGAGATATCAATTTAATGATTCAGCACTCATATTCATTTGTCAAATCCTATCTTCTCTGTCTAACACCACCATCACCTTTGTTCTTTCTATCCCTCTCTTTAGGGGTGCCTGGGCAATGAACATTCTAGTTTTTTCATGTTTGAAGGGTCTGTCAATACTATGGGGTAGGCAGATGAAATGATCAGATATTCTGGAGAGGCTGGACCCTCTAGGTTTCAGGACTTATCTGGTCCAGGGACCCATTTGGAGGTTGTAGGTTTCTGGAAAACTACTCTAGTGCATGGAACCCTTGTGGAATCTTATATATTGCCCTAGGTGTTCTTTAGGATTGGCTGGGATGGTCCTGTTGGGATTTGGCAGGTTATGATGTGCAGCAATGTCTAAATGAAGATTGCATAAAATCAACCTCCAGAGTAGCCCCTTGACTCTATTTGAACTCTTTCTGCCACTGATACTTTATTTGTTACACTTCCTTTCCCCCTTTTGGTCAGGTTGGAATTGTTGATCCCATGGTGCCAGGGCCTGACTCATCTCTGGAAGTCATCTCCCGTGCTGCCAGGGAAACTTTCATCCCGATGTCATGTACCATGTAGGGAGGAGGGAAATGATTTCACTTACAGAGTTGGGCTTAGAGAGAGTGAGGCCACATGAGCAACAAAAGAGGTTCTCCAGAAGTAGCTTTTAGGCATATCTAGTGGTAGTCTAAGCTTCTCTACTACCTACATAAGCCTCACAAGAGTAAGCCTCAAGATAAGGGCTTGGCCTATTGATTTGGGTGTCCCTAAAGTTTGATATAGTATCAAGGGATTCCCTGATGGTAAAGTTTCATAGTTCCATATTTTTTCTCCCATTCCTCAAGGGACTTTGCCAATACTTTTAAATTATCTGCTTAATATACTCTAGGATGTATCCAGGCATTACTTTAAGCTATACAGGATTAAAGGCTCTCTTTCTTATTCTGGGCTCCCTACGTTTCAGTTGTTCAAATGAGCTATACAGATAGGTTAAAAAGTCTTTCCTTCTTACAGACGGAGCTCTGACCTATAGCTAACCACATATACTTTTAGAGACGTATTACAGCAAAGCAGAGCAACTGATAATATGACTATTTCTATGATTTGTAGCTTTTAAGAATAACTAAAACCATGACTAACAACACCATGCTATTGCTTAGCATCATACAGATTAGTATCAAGATACAACACAGACAGTGAAAACATTGCCATTTTTTTTAAGAAATTTTATACAGCGTCTAAACACATAATTATTTTACTCATATAAATCTAACCAGCAACAAGATAGAAAGTCTCTCTTAACCACTGTAATACTTCCCAAACACTTTCTATGCCTATAGAAACTATTTTAGTGCCTTAATTATACAAAGTGAAGAACAAATTATTTGCAACAGTTTTTCCCTGAACAGTGAGAAGTCTTGTTTTCTGAAATAAAGGATGATAATGTCAGCATAAGCATTAACAAGGATATTATTCTTTTTTATTTTCAGGTGGGATTGACTTTAATACTGAGTTTGTCCATCTGGGGGAAGTACGGGACTAAGAAAGAGGTTTTGTTTTGTCATCAGGCCTGAAGTGTGAGGGCCTGGGCCTCGGCTCCTGCTTGCTTCTTACAGATGATGAAATTCCAATGAGACTGTCAAACAGCAAAGCAGAAAACCCCGTGAGGACCTGGGGCATTACTTCCATTGTCTGCAGGTCATGGCTCCCAAGCCCTGGCAGGTATGTGAGTGCCCAGCTCTCCAGCTGCAGGACCTCCTGCTGGAGCAGAGTCCAGGACCACCCTTGGGCCATCCTGGCCTGTCCATCTCAACTGGGCCAAACCACTGGGTACAGGCCAACAGGATGGCACAGGGTGAAGAGGGAGCTCCACTGGGCCCACTCCCCAAACATGAGAGGCTGGATTTGGGGCACTGAGAGGGTCATCTATGTGGAAATGGAGTGGCATGTCAGGAGGGCAGGCTAGGGAAAGGGACTCTGAACTGAAGCCTCCAGCAGCTAAGGCAGCAGCAAGGAAAAGTGGCAGGGCATGCTGAGGACTGCTGGTGCCCAGAAGACACACTGGGAACAAGTGACGTGGACAGCTCCAGAGCACCGTGCCTGGGCCAAGGCCACCATGGAACCTCAGCCTTCAAAGAGAACAGGACGGCACTGCCAAAGTGCATTCGGACTTTAAACCGTGAGGGGAGAACACTCTGGAAAGTCATCCTCACACGGCTTATCAGCACCCCATCCATGTGTGTGACTGGGGCCGGCTGTCCTGGAGCCCAATCCAGGGCTGGCCACATGCTCAGATGCTACTGGTCACAGAATGCAGGGTGTCCCCACAAGTCTGGCAAGAGGAGTCCGATTTATGAAGCTGCCATCAGCTCTGCCTGCTTGGTCCTAGCGTTGAGGGGTACTTTTTCTGGGCTCTTCTCTGGGAGGAGGTCAGAAGGAACCTCGGGCAGCTCTATGTGTTTGTGAGTGATAGCATTCGGTTCTTCCAAGATTGCATCTTCATCCTCCTGAGTGAAGCTTCCTGCCAGCAACTCATCTATTTGCCATTGGTACTCGACAGCCTCCTGGGTCTCATCCAGTATCCTCTCCACCTCCTCTGTGGACATCACCTGGTGCATCTTGTTCAGACACTCATTTCCAAACTGCAGCCTTTCAACTGCTTTCATCTCGATCTGGGCGAACTCGATGCTCTGAACCATAGTCTCCAAGCTGGTGATCTGGTTTTCTGTTTTGTCCAGGGGCTGTTCCCAGTACCGCTTCTTCTCGAGCAACAGCTTGGCCTGCTCGTTCTTGCCACTCCAGAGGAGCTGCCAGGTGACCTCTCTCTCCTGCTTTAGCTGCTGGGTGATGCGCTTCTGGTACTGCCTCAGTTTATCCCACTGCTGCTTCAGTTGCAGGATGGTCTTGTCCTGCTCCGTGACCTGGCTCTGCTTCTTGCACCCAAAAAGGTTGCCCATAGCAGCGACATGGGCCTGGCCCCACTGGGGCCCCTGCTCCTGCCGTGCTCGGGTTCTGGCCGAGCCCGAGTCACTGCTGCCGCCCCCATCGCCACCACAGCCACCATAGCCCAGCAAGGATATTACTCTTATTTAAAATCTTTGTTTTCTAGACAGAGTACTCAGATGATTAGGAACACTTAAAAAAAGAGCTTTACATGAAGAGTAGACTAGCAATCCACGTTACTTTAATAGGGAGAAAGCTAAACTTTAGTTTTGTATGAATAAGCAGCTTGACACAGAAGTTTGTTTTTTTTTTTGAAATAGATGATAAGCAGACTGTGGTAGTTAGTTTCAGTTGTCAACTTGGCTAGGTGAAGGTACCTAGTTCTGTTGCTGTGGACATGAGCCAATGGTGCATGAACCTTATCTGTTGCTAGTTACATCTGCAGTTGACTAGGAGGCGTGCCTGCTGCAATGAATATTTGATTTAATTGGCTGGTGCTTAAATGAGAGAGCTCAATGTAGCACAGCCCAAGCAACTCAGCATACCTCGTTTCAGCACTCGCAGCTCAGCCCAGGCCTTTGGAGATGCAGAAAGGAATCACCCTGGGGAAAGTTGTTGGAACCCAGAGGCCTGGAGAGAAGGCCAGCAGAGATCACCCCGTGCCTTCCCACATAAGAAAGAACCTCAGTTGAAAGTTAGCTGCCTTTCCTCTGAAGAACTAATGAAATAAATCCCCTTTTATCAAAAGCCAATCTGTCTCTGGTGTGTTGCATTCTGGCAGCTAGCAAACTAGAACACAGACTTATTAAATTTTGGTCAGCATTGACTATGACAGACAGAATTCACTTTCATAAACTCTTGTTTTACACCTCTCTACATTAATTCAGAGTGTATAGTCAACGAAGACTATGACAAACAAAACTCACTTCCTCCAACTCTTTCCTACTTTCTGTACCCATTCAGGGCTTGTAGTCCACAATGACCATAAAGAAACACAATCCATTTCTTTAAATTTTCTGTCACTTTTCATATCCATTCCACCTTTAGTTTAATTTATCCATACTGCGTATAATCAGAAATAAATTTGATAATAAATTCACAAAGCTTTTGAACCTGCATACTTCCTTCCAATAACAGTATTCAGGAAGGGGAGAGGAGTCAGAGATACTACAAAGTAATGGAAGGAGGAAGAAATTTATGCTTGGATTTAGAACACAGTCAGGCATCTATATACTTCATGCTTAGTATACACAAATGATCATTTGCAATATGCTTAAAATCTCTCAGTCCATGTCAGCACTATGTTCAAAGGTCAGAAAAGCCCCAAGTTTGAAATATAATCAGCTTTTTGATATAAATACTTTGTTTTACATCCAGAAAAAAACCTCAAAATTTTTCTCAATGTTATTCCCAAATACTATATAATACCAGGAAAATGTTAGTTCACAAAATCAAGTTATGGCTTCTAAAAAACTAGCTCAGAGCTCTGTTTATTTAAATGATATTCTCTTATTTAAAGGCTGATAAGTGTCATTTCTTCTATGAAGTCTTCTTAGGCCATTTTTTATCTATCTGTTTTTTAAGTTTATCTGGTATTTTTATTCCTTTATTATTACTCTCTTACACTATGCCCTGGTATAAATATACTGTAACTAGAATATAAACACTTTGAAGCTAAGAGTGAAGTTTTCCTTATTTATGACAGCGTTTACTAACAGAAATATTCTGCTTGACATTAAAAAGCCACTACAAATCCAAATTCTTTCACATACCGGGGTAACAAATGGCCAAGTAACCAAAAGCCAGATTTTTTGAAACCTAGGTAATAAAGGTTATAAAAAAAGCTACTTATATTTCTTACTAAGCTTAATTGATTTCTTAAATAGAATATGTTTGAAGCATTAGCATATCTTAAATTTTATTATACTTTATGTAAGTGTTATTATTACCAGGTACATTGCTCAGTTTATGTAACTTAATTTATCTAGTTGGGCTATTTTAAGAGGAATTTTGAGAATGTATTTATAATACTAGCTTATTTTATTAGGAAGTTTATATAGATTTAGGGAGGACACATCTAAGCAGAATAAAATCACATTTGTTGAATTCAAGGTTTATCATAAAATTCCTTTTATCAGAGGCCAAAAAAATCTCTTTGTTTTCATAATATCTTAAAATCACAAATAATTTTAAAAGTACATTGACTATCAAGTTCTGGAAAATATACTGCAATTGTTTAATTTGTCCCAATTCTAATATGGGAAAACTTTCCCATGTCTTTCAAAGACTTTCATTTTACCTAATGAAATTTTATCATTAGATTTTATTCAGTTACTCCTATCCCAAGGCTATTTATATTTTAATAATTATAAATATTTTAATCACTCTAAAAATTAATAACTGATTACTACAGTTACCATTGCAAAGGTATTATTGGGAAAAAATTAGCAAACATAGCCTATTCTATTGCATTTTTTATGCTTAACATTTCTAATCTCCAGGCTCAGTAAAAAATAATTCTAAACCACACCATATGAGTGCCTGGCCCTCACCCATAACTGCATTACATGGTTAGGCTTTGGGGCAGGGAGAGGTTGGACGGAAAGAAACCAAACTTGTTTTTGAGCTTGGACTTGAAAGCTTTAGGTGAGGGCCATGGAATTTTGAGAGTTCTTATGCTCTTCTTTAACTATTTCCAACTACTAGATTTATTTTACTAAAAGTTGTGACTGGGACACTTGGAAAAGGTCTTTGACAGTTTTCTGCTGCCTTAGGGAAATTCCAGGTACAATTTCTTTCCAATGTCCAGATTTGCTTACAGTAATTACAAAACTAAGGTTTTGAATCTTGCCATTCAGAGAGTTTTTTTTTCTTTTTACTTTTTTAACTTCATAAGTACCAATTTATATATTTATATAAGATGCCTATTTCTTTCTAAGCAGTTCAGATAGAGTTTTCTTGTTAATTTGCTAATACCATCCAGAGGTATAAGAGTACACATTGACCAGGCAGACACAAATAGAAAGTTAGTTACACAACAAAGAAATACTTCTGAGAGGGACAATTAAAAGATGGAACAAATTATCTCATCCCATTTCTACCTTTTCACAGATCAATTTTAACTGCAATTTCTTTAATTTTAACTATAATGATAGCATTTTCATTTTAAATCATTTTGAGGCCAGATTACATTACAGAAATAAACTCTTTTTAATAGACTCATGTTCTAGTTTGCTAGCTGCCAGAAGGCAATATACCAGAAACAGAATGGCTTTTAAAAAGAGGAATTTAATGAGTTGGTAGTTTATAATTCTAAGGCCGAGGAAATGTCCCAATTAAAACAAGTCTGTAGAAATGTCTAATCAAAGGCATCCAGGGAAAGATACCTTGGTTCAAGAAGGCCGATGAAGTTCAGGGTCTCTCCCTCAAGTGAGACGGCACATGGCGAACACAGTCAGGGCTTCTCTCTCAGGTGAAAGGGCATGTGGTGAACATGGCGTCATCTGCTTGCTTTCTCTCCTGGCTTCCTGTTTCATGAAGCTCCCCGGGAGGCATTTTCCTTCTTCATCTTCAAAGGTCGCTGGCTGGTGGACTCTCTGCTTCGTGGTGCTGCTCTATCTGAATCTCATTCTCCAAAACGTTTCCTCTTGTATAGGACTCCAATAAACCAATCAAGACCCACCCAAATGGGTGGAGACATGTCATCACTTAATCCAGTTTAACAAACACTCTTGACTAAATCACATCATCCAGGGAGATGATCTGATTACAGTTTCAAACATACAGTATTGAACAGGAATTATTCTACCTTTATGAAATGGGATTTTGATTAAAACATGGCTTTTCTAGGGGGCATACATCCTTTCAAACCAGTACAACTCATAATTAAAATCTTTTCAATTTCCAATACGGCCCAAAGTTTCCCTTTTTAAAGCATTTCCATAATTAGTAACCAATTAGGAACATTTGACCAATACAAATGCAGGAACATACCAATCAACAAATTTAAACAGATTCTTAACACTTATTATATTTAAGTAATACACCAGTTAATAACTAGACCAAACACACCAATTAACAATTAAACAGGCATTAACACTCAATATATCGATTAACAATTAAACAAGTATTAACTTGTTTATGCAGGTAACACACTGGCTAGCACTTAATTTTATTAAATACCAATTCATTGTTGGAGTACTCATTTGTCTTTTTTTTAGGAGGATGTGCAATAGACAAATTTAGGTCAGGGCTTCAAACCCCATAGGGCATGGCACCCAGAAAACAGGTGTAGAGGTCAGAGCAAAGGGATCATTCTGGAAGCATGACCCAGGGCTATGTCAAGGGGACTGGAACCATCTGTTTGCTCCCTGACCCACTTTTCTCCGATGACCCACTCACTCAGTCAGATGTCCGGACATGGAACTGGAAATGGTTTCTCTCTTTGAAGCTTTTCAAGGCACCAAAAGTCTCTGGAGTGCTGGCAGAACAGAAAAACCCCGGTTGCTGAGCTTCTAGACTAAGTTTAGTTCAGCAGCTGCAAAAGGCTTACTTAACCTGGCTCACCTGCTCTGCGGGTGCATTCATCCCTGACCATCCATTCGGAGGGTCACCAAATTGTTACTGGACAAAGGCCGTGGGTTCTTCTGACCATCGGTCTCAATAACCAATTCCCGAGAAAGGCAGAGCGTGGCCTTGTGTGGCCTCAACTGAGAACATGTGCGTTGGACAGCACACATTTTTTTTGCACAGTCTTTGAATGATCAAGAAAACACTGTGAGTATAGATTCTGGGGTTACAAATACCTTTTAGTGAGTAGGTGAATTTGCAATTACAGGATGCACACATTATAAAGGCTGAAGGTATAGATGAACTGATTTACAAATGATGCAAACTTTCGTACATTCAAATATTTCTGTTAGGAAGGAGTTGGATTGAGGGAAGAAAATGGGGCACCTGGGAGGGAGGATGCCTTTCATCTTGGGACATACTCTTGACATGCTGAAGTAGTCTGAGATGGTCCTTTCCTACTGATTGGGGTGCAGCCCTAAGCTTAAGTTCAAACTCAGTCTCTAAGCTACTATTTAGATGCCAATGGCGATGGGGAAAAGGGCATACTGGGGAGATTGGAGGACATGGAAATTGGTTTGACAGAAAGGATTAATTGCTCTCTAATTTCCTAGACAGAAGTATGAGGGTTTAGTATTTATTACACCTCCATTCTAGGCATTCCCTTCTTATCAGTCCAAAGGCCAGAGGTGCAGCTATACTCTGAACTGCCAAGACCGCTAAAGTAATTTACATGGGGGTGCACGTGTGTAAATGTATAAAATAGATAACTGAACTAGGGATCCTGAGATATGCGGGTGGTGGGTATTATTTAAAGCAGGTGGGGTACTCAGACAGGAGAAAGGCACACGGGAACTATTTCTTGATGAGTCTCCTCAAGCCAACTCAGGGCCTTTTGTTCTAACTTCCTGGCATCCAAGAAAACAAGTACAGGGGTTGAGATTCTTTTATTTCAATACTTACCCCCAGAGAAAAAGGCAGAGTGGGTGGTTGAGAGGGAAAAAAATCAGAGTTAAATATTTCCTGTGAACAATGAAGAATGGACCCAAACACAGGGCTATAATTCCTGGGGCCTTAGATGAATCTCCAGCTGCTTCAGCTGTCTCCACATCTGGGGAAAGGTTGGCCAAAGGGCTGCAGAGGCTTTGGAAGCCGGAGGATGCTGCTGCTGGTTAGTTGAACACTCCTGAGCTTTCCACATAAGCAGTTCCCCGCAGCCTGTGACTTTCTCCATGTCCTAGGCTTCGTCCATCTCTGTGGCAAAGTTTCTGAGAAGGGCAGATGAAACACATCTGAGACGTTTAGGGATCTTTGACTTTAATAATGATAAAGACATAAACTCCCCCCCCCCCCCACCAAAAAAAGATAAATTCTTAAATCTATTTCCATATTGCTATGTAAAACTGGATCTAAATCCTAACATGGAAAGCAAGTGATTTATAACATCAGACCTGAGGATTCCAGAGACTTCTTTTTGTCACTTCCCTTTCCATAAATATCTTGCCGAGATCATAAAGCTTATCTTTGTTGCCCTCGCTTCCCCTTTTCTCCTCGATTCTTTTCTCCTGTTTTGGAGAGATTCCCCAGGATGCTTGATTTTACAGGTAGGCAGAAGTCACCTTGAGTATCTCTCCAATCTTCCTCTGGGAAGGAGTTGCTTTTTATTTTCCAAAGACCTACCTTAAGACCACAGAGGACAGGGGAGGCAAGAGGTGGATGATTGCAGAGTTCCTGTGTGAAAGCAAGGCTGTGGAAGTGAAGTATAAGGTCCTGGGCAGAGGTGGGAGAGGGTGTTCCAGTGAGCCTTCCAGAAACTTCCATGACTGATGAGAGTAACCACGTTGGTGGACTGAGCAAGACTTGATATTCATAATAGTAAATGCCAATAATAATATTAACGGTAATATGCAATAACATTGAATGGAGACATTCTACTCATCAAGCACTGTAGGGCACTCTATAAGCCTTAACTCACCTAATCCTCACAACATCCCTAGGAGGTGAGCAGTATTATTACTCTGCATTTAAATAATGGACAAATCGAGGCTTAAGAAAATACCTTACCTAAGATCTGGTGGGGCTGGGATGTCTCTTGATCATTAAATTATGTTCCCTCCCATAGGCTTCAAACAGTCATGCAATATGTGATCTGGAAGTGATCCTAAATATTATCTAGAACAGAGATTTCTGCTGCAGTCCTTCCAAGTTGAGGTCCTCTGGTCTGGGATCCTCTTTTGAAAGATGAGAACATGAGGAGGCAGAGAAGTAGTGAAGGAAGCACAGTTTGGACTCTGCCTTCTCTTAACTCCCACTCAAGTGCTCTTTGTACTCTCCTCCGGCATATCCCTAGACCCTCAGTTCCTACACAGGAAGCCTTGCTAATGGGGTTGGATGGAACTGCAGGTTCCCCAGTTGGGAGACAAACACCTCCTAAGATAATGCAGATCTAGGTCCACAGAGAGTACTTAGTATGTGCTCAAGGACGCAGAAGGGTGCTTACTTCCGCCGCACATATACTAAAATTGGAACGATACAGAGAAGATTAGCATGGATGTGCAAGGATGACATGCAAATTCGTGAAGCGTTCTATATTTAAGGGAAAAAAAAAAAAGGACACGGAGGGACTTGGTCCTGCCATCTTTATTGACATGCCAAGCCACTGCCAAACCCCTACCAAACCCCTGCCAAGCTGCACTCATCACAGTGAAAATAAGATGTCTCTGGAGAACTCATAACCCACCGTTAAAACCACCAGTGTAGGAAAACAATCGTTGGCTCTAAAGTGATTTAGGATTGCTCTTGGTTGTCTGAATTTCTCCTTAATTACAGGTCCTCTTGAAGGACTCAAACACACTGGGCCTTTGTAAACTTGAATTTCCGCTTTCACTCACAAAACCCTTTCCGTAGGTGTACCCTTCCTTTCATTTACAGAACACAGGCACCCATCTCTTACCACTTGCATGGTGAATTTCAGCCCCTTGCATCTCAAGTAAGGAGGGGCCCCAGTAGAATTTTGGGTATTTGAGCATGTTCCAAGGCCCCAGGGGACTCATCTAAGAGCGTGCTCTTTTTGAGGTGAAGAGAATACAAAATGTGCTCTTCACTGATGGAAACGTTCAGGCTTCCTTCTCTCTTTACATCCATCTAACGTCCCTTCAACAATAGAACTGTTTACTTAACGCAGCCATTTTCCTTAAGAAAATTCCAAAGTTCTTCCCCAACCCTGCCCCACCCCCTTCTGCTTAAAATCATGGCTTGCTTTCCTTGCTTCCCTGTCTTCTCGAAAACTCAACAAAGAGCCCTCTGGTTCGGGCAAGATTTTCTAGATGGCAGGAAAGGCTAGGAAAATCTTCTTTCCTCTACTTGGCCACTTGACTTCTTTCAGAAGAAAGAAGTCCCTGTCACTGAGAAAAAGAGGATCTTTAGTTCTGGAGCTGAAAATGGGGGTCCCTTTCCTTCCCCCCCAAACTGGCTGGGAACTTCCGGTTTGACTGTATCGTCCTCTCCTGATTCACACTGGCCGCCCTCCCTCCAGTGCCTGCCCAATGCTTGCTCTAAGATCCAAGGAGACTAACACCAGGCACCTGGGCAAGTAAATGTTTTTAACAAGCGGCTCCAGGGCTCACCCATCCTCTAACGTCCTGTTTGTTAGTTTGAAGTGGTGTAAATACTCCCCTGGAGACCTATTTCAAGCTCCCATTGCCTGTGTGTGAATAAGGGGTGGAAGTGGCGGCTGGGTGCATTTGCACACCTTTTAAGCAGCACTTCTGCCAGCCACACTCCCACCTTCCTCCCCTCTCTGGGAGCTTGGGGGTGCAGGTGGGTAATCAAGAGAGCGGATAATAGTAAAATAATTAGGGAGTGACAGGGTTTTGAGTATTACCATCGTTTTCAATATAATTTAATTGTAAGTTTATATAATTTACTTTTTATTGGTGGTCGTGTTTAACAACTGGCTGGCAAAATTCCTGCAAATTTAACAATCCGCCCCAGCTGGATCCAGCACGCCACTGCCTTCTGCATAGAGCACGAGCCCTGGGTTTTGAAAAGGCTCCCCATGTTCCTGGAAAGTCCCCCTTCTGGCAACAGGGCACTTTCAGGGGCAATTCTTGGTTCTGGGCTTTTAGGAAACACTGTGATGAAAAAAGAGCGGGAACGTTACAAGAGAGGGAAGAGCGGAGCTGGGTCAGTGGCGGGGCTTCATTCCCACCTCCCGGCCCGCGCTGCTTGGGGATGATGGCAAGACTCGGGGAAGGTGGCAGATGTCCGTCAGGACAGAAGTAACTAAACAGTCGGGACGCCGGGGTATAACCGAGGGCAAGACGGAGAACCGCGACTGCAGCGCGGGCTTCTGCCAGGCCACGCCTCCCGCCTCAGCTCAGCGCCACTCCCTCTCTGCGGAGTGGCTTTCTGCTCTGGTGCTGCGGGCTCTGGGAGGCTGGGAGGAGAGGAGGGGAGGGGCGCCGACTGGGCAGGCCACCGAGGAGGGGGCCTTTAATAGGCTCGCCCAGAGCTGGCTTTGCAGCCTGCGAGCGGCTGCGACTCGGAGCAGCCGCCCGGCACCTCCCGCTCGTTAGCGGCTACAAATCTTCGCCCTTGCACTTGACAGCGGTTGTACTTAAGCTCCCGGAGCGCGCTTCGCTCGGACTGGCACAGGTAGGAGGCGCGGGCAGCCAGTGCCCGCTCGCTGTGGCTCGAGAAGAGTCACCCCGCGTCTGCGCTCCTTGTTGGAGCCGCGCGCGGGCTGTCCCGGAGGGTTGGTGGCTCCGGTGCCCGGGGCGCGGAGACCGTGCTGGAGCCGGGGATCCGGGCCAGCCCTTTCCAGAGCCGCGGTTGAGCGCTGCCCGGCGCCATGCTTCTGCTGGGCATCTTGACCCTGGTTCTTGCCGGGCGACCCGCCAGCGGCTCCGAGCCAGAGCGGGAGGTGGTGGTGCCCATCCGACTGGACCCGGACATCAATGGTCGCCACTACTATCGGCGGGGACCCGAGGACTCCGCGGATCAGGGGCTTATTTACCAGATCACAGCATTTCAGGAGGACTTTTATCTCCACCTGAGGCCAGATGTCCAGTTCCTGGCACCCACCTTCGCCACGGAGCATCTGAGCATCCCCCTCCGGGCTCTGTCCGAGAGCACCCAGGACCTGCGCCGTTGCTTCTATTCCGGGGACGTAAACGCCGAGCCGGACTCGTTCGCCGCCCTGAGCCTATGCTGGGGGCTACGCGGGGCCTTTGGCTACCGAGGCGCCGAATTTGTCATTAGTCCCCTGCCCAATGCCAGCGCGCCGGACGCGCAGCGCAACAGCCAGGGCGCACACCTCCTCCAGCGCCGGGGCGCCCCCGGCAGGTCTCCTGGGGACCCCACCTCTCGCTGCGGGGTGGCCTCTGGCTGGAATCCCGCCATCCTGCGAGCCCTGGACTCTTACAAGCCTCGCCAGACCGGCTCGGGGGAGGGTCGCAACCGGCGCAGGTCTGGGCGCGCCAAGCGCTTCGTGTCTATCCCGCGGTACGTGGAGACGCTGGTGGTGGCGGACGAGTCCATGGTCAAGTTTCACGGCGCGGACTTGGAGCATTATCTGTTGACTCTGCTGGCCACGGCGGCGCGCCTCTACCGCCATCCCAGCATCCTCAACCCCATCAGCATCGTAGTGGTCAAGGTGCTACTTCTCGGGGACCGCGACAGCGGGCCGAAGGTCACGGGCAACGCGGCTCTGACTCTGCGCAACTTCTGTGCCTGGCAGAAGAAACTGAACAAAGTGAGCGATAAGCACCCCGAGTATTGGGACACGGCCATCCTCTTCACCAGGCAGGTGAGTTGATCTGTCGCCTTTTGGGGGCCTAGATGGCCCCATTCTCTTAGGGTCAACACCATAGCTCTCCAAATCCCCTTCGTGGAGCACAGTGGCCCGGGTTTATATTTCCTTGGTCTTTTCCGACTCCTCCTTTGGAGTTTCCCGGGAGAACCCAGCTCCCAGGCTAGCCGGAACTCGGCTCACGTGCGTCTAGGTGATGGGAGGAGAGTTTGCTGGTTCCGAAGGTGTTGACCAGGGGCGACCAATCAGCGCCCAGGAAGTTGCCGCCCCGAAGCTGCAGTTTGCCACTAAGGCGGATAGGAGGCGCTCTGAGGATGATGTTGGGGAGGGAGGGAAAGGTCCGCCCCTGTGGCAGGGGGGCGTCTAAGACCGCTCAGAAACATCCTCCCTCTGTCCTGTCACTGACTGTAGAATTGGAAGGTAATCCCAGCGTACCACCAGTACAGCCCAGATACATTTCTCGCTGGTAATAGGTTTAGTTGTCCTCTTTGGCCTGGGCCTGGAAAACCCTGGACTGGGAAAGAGGGAATCCTTTGGGAAATTTTGTGGGCTGCAGTGAGAGGACAGACGGGAGGGTACTTGAGAGCAGCCTTCTCTCCTTCCTTGCTGCTTCTCCTGCACTCTCCTCTGCTGGGTCTGTCTTCTCTCTTAGGGACTTCCAGACCTTTCTGAGCAGTCTCTTTAGGCTCTTGTTTGGAGCTGGGATTGTTTCACTTGGAGTTTCAAGTGGACTTCCACTTGGAGCTGAGTTGGGAAAATCTCTTACAATTTTCCTGTATTTTTGTCCCTGGAAGGTGACTTTTTGCCCTGATGACCCCAGCTGGTGAGGTTACAAACCTCGTGACCACAGGTTTCAGCTTCTGCCCTGGTGCAAGCATGGAAACCATGTGAGCTTGGTAGAGAACATTTGGGAAACTCCAGTTGTGAGGTTGGAAAGACCCTGAATGTTGGGATTGGAAAGATGGATGCAGTTCAGGAAAGTGATTTTACCTTTTGTAGTGAAATCGTGTGGGCTTCGAAATACCCAGTCTGCTCCCTGTTGGGTGAGCACAAAGGAAGTCCCAGGAGAGTGGCAACCAGGATACTATCATCAGACAACAGAAATTCCTGTAGAAAGCAGGTCTTTACTTGTTATTCTATCTTGAATGAGTCGGTCAAAGTTTCAAGTCATAGACATTGGAGTGGTTGGATGCTGTTTTTGGATTCTTGACATTTCTCAGATGCAGGAAGACAGGAAGAAAAGGGGTGTCCAAGTCATCAGCTTCATCTGATTTGGGGGTGTGACTTGACTCTGTGCCCTGCTCTCATTTTCTCCTTATCTTAGCCATGGCATTTTGGGGATGGCACAGATTCCTCTGCTACTTCCTGGCTTCTAATGCTCATTCCACTGTCTCCAAATGGCCAGTCAAAGCTGGCCTGATGCATTTGGGCTGGAATTGGAGTCTCCCACACTAACCCATTTGGCACAGCAAATCCCTTCCTGGAGTTGAACCTCTTCCCTTTCCCAGCCTCCTTCTCCTCCCACCACCTGGTTCCTCTAGGGAGGTCTTTGGCCTAAATCTGTTTCCTTGCATGCATTCTTCCAACTGAGGTCTGTAGAGCTGCCACTGCCCAGCCCCTGCGTGTACTGCCTGAGTCACGAGAAACCTTTGAGGCAGCTTCAACTTCTGCACACAGACCAGCTCTGCAGGCAGACTGCTGGAAGAAAAGCAAAGGCCAAGAACAAGATAATGCGCAAAGCAGCTGCGGTCCCCTCTGCTACCCGGGATACCCCTGTGGAGGCCACTCATGGCTCTACAGTAACAGATCTCAGTTTTTGCTGCTTGGTGGCTCAGCTGACTCTTTGGATCCAGCCCTAGGAGGAGGGCTTCTGCTGGGAATATGGGCCATGCAATCAGAAGGATCCCGCCTTTGGAAGACGCAGCAATCAAACAGTGGGAAGGCTTCTGTTTCTCAGTGGGGCATGCTAGTCCCCCAGGGGGCAGTGCTATCCGTGCACAATGGGGACAAAATGCGTGTCTGCTGTGCAAGCTGTGACTTAGAAGCAATCTTTTCTTCTGGAGTCTAGAGGGTACACCAGAATGGGGAGGCTGTGTTGGCAGGTCTGTCATCAGGGGATGTGCTTTATGCCTCCTTACCAGCGCAGAGTTCAGGGCGTGCTGCATTTTCAGGCTTAGGATCTTCTCATTCCTGGACTCCCCAGGGCAGGTACTGTATTCGATGAGAACAGGAGTGTGCAGCTGCTCTTTCTAGACTGAGGCAGACGTGGTCTCCGGAAACCTGGAGGAGTCTACTGCCAAAGACTCCAACACAAGAAAAGAAGAGGGACTTTTGTTTTACTTTGTGAGGGTCAGTAGTAATCCTTTAAATCATATGGAGGAACTGTTGGCTTAAACCCTCTTTATTGCAATGTTGTAATCAGTGCTTTTTCAAACTAAAATTTGGCCAACTATCTATCTGATTGGGAGATTACGCATATATGTGTGTGTATATGTATATATATATTTATTTATATGCAAGTCACCTTTTTTTCCTGTAAGGGATCTTGAAATGATAGACACCTTTAGAATCATCTAATCCTTGGGTGCCCAAAGGAAATCTGAAAACTGACTGGTTTTAGCTCTAGTTACAGTTTTCACAGGGAGAAACCAGCTAGGAAGGGGTCTGGTTTGATCAGATTGTATTTCCTCCTTTGACCAAGAGAGGCTAGCAGCTCCCATAGAGCTTAGGATGCCAGAGGCCCCCGGAAGGAGAGCGGCAGTAGCAGAGGAACTTGCATGTGGGGAACTTTCCCTTTGACTGACAGAGTTGCTGTGTATGCAAACAAGTCTGGGCCAGGCCGTGGCCTCTTGGCAGGCAGAGGGAGGGTGAGGGGTGTTGATAGGCCCAGGGAGGACCTTGCAACTGTTCTGTGAGGAGAATGCATTGATTGTCCAACAAGCATTTTGACACTTTGAGAAGCTTACCTTGACATTCAGATAAGAACTTCGTGGGGGAACAGTGTATATCTTCTTTTGCAAGGCTCCGGTCTCCCGGTGTTCTGCAGAGACCTGGGGCTGACAACTGCAGGGTGAGAACAGTTCAGCATTGGAATCAGGATGTGTGGAGTGTGGCAGCCAGCCTCCTTCTGGGTGAACATTTATTTCTATGGGAAGGAAAGTTTCTGTGGCTTCTTGTGGCATTGGGCAGCAAGGAGCCAGAGTCAGTAGGATTTCATTTCTCAGAGTCTTCTCTCTCTCCAGGTCCAAGCCTTTTGTGGGACAGTGGCTTTCACTCATTTATTCACGCATTCTTTCAGTACCTACTAAGCACCTATTATTGTCGGGTGGTCCACAGGGTGCTGGAGATACAAATACTAACAAGATGTGACCCCTGGCTCTAGGAACTCACTGGGTGGCAGGGGTTCCGCCAGGGAATCAGCTAACTACAATAGTGTGCTAAGGCATGGACTATCACTGTGGGAGTACACAGGGTGTCCTCCTCCTTACTGTTGGAGCTGCCGAGGCCTCTGCGAAGGACAAGTGGCAAGAGAGGCCCTGAGTCTGGGAAGCTGGTGAAGGGGAAGGAGGCATGATCTCAACTTTGTGGGGCTTCCACTTCTCCACTCAGCCACCTGTTTTGCTATTTACAACATTCCTTCTTCTGGACTGGCTTTTCCTAGGAACTGTGGTTGTTCTGCCTGCTTATTCCTTCATCTATTTTATTTTTTCTGCTGTGTGTGCCACTATATCCTCTTCTTCCTTCCCACTCTCCTTTCCCCTCTTCTTTTTGTGATTATTGGAGCGGGCTCTTTCTTATCTTTCCTTTCTCTTCACTCTTACTTTCTTCATTCATCCTCTCTCATAATCCCTTGTAATCCCAGACTTGGCACTTCTCTTTTCATTTTGGCTTTGAGCAGTACTTTGTTTTGTGGGGGACCATTCTATATCATGCAGAGTGGAACAGCATTCCAGAACCTCACTGTATAGAGAGGGTGGTTCTTGATATAACAAAACATGTGCTAAACAGCAGTGAAATTTCATGTTCAGGTAAAAGAATAAAGTGTTAATTATAAAGTGATAAAATGCATTTTACATACATCTCCCAAAATGATGAAAAATGCCATAGTTTTGCCATAATCTCTTTTGAAGTCAGGCTTGGAAAGTGTTAGGGAGAGAGGCAATCTACAGCTTGGGTATTTACTGGTATGTGATTCTGGATCACTGAATGGAAACTCAGCACCAGTCCTTTAGGGAGGGGGAAGGACTGGGGTGGGGGAAGAGGAGGCGTGGGGTAGAAGTCCTTCCTGATTTGGGGGTGGTGATTGTTATTCTCCCCTCATTCCTTAATTATACCAAATAAGTAAGTTCATTGTTGAGGGAGGAAGATGAGAGAGGAAGGCTGGAAATAACCATGAGCAGTGGAGTCTTGTTTTTTTTTTCTTTTTTCATAAACACTGATTTGGAGGCAGGAAGGCCATTGGGGTTTCCACCATCTTCCCCTTCCTTTGGGCTTCTCTGTAATTGTTCGTCTCATGTTCTTGATGCATAATTGCCCTTTGCCTTAACTCCTTGCCTCAGCTGCAGTGAAAGAACAGAGACTTGGCATCAGGCAGGGCTGAGGTGGAGTCCTGGCTCTTACTCTTTCTAGCAGTGGACCTTGGATGAAGTCACCATTTCCTCCTTGCTTTCCTCATCCTTAAAATGGGAATCATGATGATGATGATGATGAGGCCTGATTTACAGGGCTGCTGTAAGGATACGTCATTGAGTGGCCCAAAATGGGCACCCAATTAATGACCTCTAGTCTTGTATGTTTGTCATTGTTGAAATAATTGCCTTCTGACCCCTTGCCAGAATTTAAATTGGGGATAGTCCTGATTTAAATCATTCTGTCCCTATTGCCCTTGCAAGTGTACTGAACGCTTGTCTGATTACATATTCCTATTTTTGGCTTGGAAACTATGGACGTCAGCGTTTGCCAGGGCCACTGATCCATGAGCTGCTTTCAGGCAGGGCCCTTGTTTATCTTTGCAGCCTCAGTAGCTGACCGTGCAGGGCCCCGTTGCCACCCGTCATAGATATGCAGTGCACGTTCACGCAGGAAGGTGCTGACAGAAGTGACAGGGCTGTAGGTAGCAGGGCGTTGGGGGGGAGCTCAGGCCCTTTACTTCCCTCCCTGGGGATCAGTAAGCCAAGGTCCCAGGCTGTCAGGCTGCAGACTTGGGAGAGGGAGTGTAGTTTCTTTTGGCGTTCCATCTTGGCTGTTTGCCATCAGGTTCCATCCTGGGGCAAAGAGGGCCCAGAGAGAGGCGTGATCAGTCCATGCCCAAGTCAGCAGACAAGGTACACAGCAGGAACGGGGGCAGTGTGTCAAGGCAGGTGTGGGGCCCAGGGAGCCAGGAGCCTGCTCTGCAGCGCCAGTAGTAGACACTTCTCGGGAGCGCACCCAGCTTCACCCTGCTGGCTTCCTCTCCCAGATTCTCCCAGGACTCTTCCCATTCTGGGAAGGAGGGGAAGTGGTCCTGCTTCCCCAAACCCCCTCGTTCTTGGGAAGCAGGCTCTGGGGTGGATCTTGCACCAGACTCAGTATGGAGTTGTGCAAAGAACCCAGCTCTGAGTTGCACTGCCTGAGTGTCTGTCCTGATGCTGCCCTTTCCTCTCTGTCTGACCTTGGGTTCGCTGACCCTGTGTGTCTTTATCTGTAAAACCGGGACTAACAGTGGCTTCTCCCTCAAAAGGCTGTTGTGAGGATTAAATGATCCGGAACAGGTAAGGCTCTTAGAGCATGGTAGTGGCTCAGTAAACATTAGCCATTGTCATTCTTTTGGTAGGTACCCTTTCTTGAAGTGATGATTTTTAAAGAAGGTTTAGGCTTATAGCAAACTTTGGTCGCCTTCCTTCATCACTGAGGTAATTCTTGTTGTTTGGGTTGCTTCGGTTTCTTTCTAGAATCACATCTTGTATATCTTGAGGGATTTATATTCTGTTAACAGAAGTGACTAACTCTCTCCTGCAGGGCGTGTTATCTCCTTCTTTCCAAGGCGGCCTTTGTCACAATTCCCAGGCATTGAGTTGCTAGATTTCATTTTCTTCTAGCAAAGCAAAGCTCTCCCATCCTTGGGGATTGCAAACAGGAGTGGATTTGGGGCTGGATGAGGAAATTCCAGGATGCATGATAGAGACCCAGATAGGAAGCAGTTAAAGGGGGCAGGGCCGGTCCTAGTGCAGAGTGGTTTTCATTTGTAAGTGTGATTCTGAGGAGAGGCCATTGCTGGCCTCAGTGTCCACAGGCCTGGGTGGAGGACCCATTCTATCCTTCACTTGACAGCTGTGTGACCGGGAGAGTGATTTTAACTTAACTGCCAAGTGAAAGGATGCCTCTGAAGCTCTGTGATTGTAAAACTTGGATGCTGTGATAAGCCCATGAATTAGCCCTGGCTCACGTGCTTCAGAAAGCAGTGTAATTGGGAAGTTGGCTACACGAGAATGCACATATTTTCTGCTGCACTTTTTTTTTTTGATTAAAAAAAAAACGACTCAACTTTCTTTGCACTGATTTTTTTGGGCTTGATTTTTATGAGTTCTTCTCTCCATCCTGCTGGAAAATATTGAGCACTTCAGTACATGGTATGGGAAACAAGTGGAGGTGGGGAGGATATCCAGGGAAATGGAGTCGTTCGGTGGGGAAGGTGAAAGTTGAGTGTGTGGGGATATAAGGTGTGACATTGGTAAGTATGGATCAGGCTATTGTAAGGCATTGATACTTATTATCTTATAAAATTCTGCATTTTGTAAGAAGGGACGTTGGAAAAGAATATAACCCAGGAGAATTAGATTCTTGGCCAGACTGCAAAAGCAGCTGCAGCTGCAGCTACAAAGAGAAATGGCAAATTGCCTGAATAGTGAGGCAGGTAGGGAGTGGGCTGCCAAGTGCCCAGTTGCAATATATGGAGACAAGTGCCTGAGTGGAAGGGGTTAAAGCAATTGGAGCATCTCTGCATTCCTTCCAGAAGGGTGGAGACCCTCGGTGCCACAAATGAGGTGTTCGAGCTGGGTACTCCTGGGTGCTGGGTAGCTGCTTATGGGCGTTCAAAGCACTAAAGGTAGAGATTCTTCACCCAGTCCCTTACTGAGGTTAGAGGGACAGGCAGAGCCTCTGACCCCAAACAGCTGCATCTTCCCACAATGGAGACTCTAGTTTTTGCAGGAGGCTACTCTCAACTCCACCCTTACCCTCAGGAAATATGCCGGCTCTTTCCCTGTTCCTCTTGTTTGATCCAGGGAAACCAGATTTTTTTTTGATGGAAAGAACAGGTTGCTCCGGGCCAGGAAGGGCTTGCAGCTGTCTGTCCCTGCTCCAGTGAGAATCCACCCCCCGCCCATAGCTACAGGATGGGCTGTGGACCGCCAAGCTCTAGGAATTATCTGGGTCCCAGTTGGAACTCTCAGTCTGGTCTGGCCATTTCTGACAAGCAGAACATAGGGATAGAGTGAGCTCAGGACTCTGAGTTCCCTCTTGGGTGGCCCAGGGAAAGCTGCTTCACTTTTCTGTGAGTTAGTGATATCAACTCCAGAAATGGATCAGGAGAGGATGTTTATAAGATTCTTTCTATTCTAACAGTATATCATTCTGTGAGATCCTTTATATCCCAGAGGACCTGAAGTGGCTGAACTCCCTGGGATTGGGGCTGGGGTGGAAGGCATAAGGGATGGTTCCATAAGAGTCCTAATTAAGAATCAGCCCTTTTTCCCAGGAGGAAACTGAAACTGTGGCTTGCCCGGAGTCACAGACCTACTTAGTGCTGGGACCTGGACCAAAGTTTAGGCTTCTTGATTCTCATTCCTCGGCACTCTCGCTCTTACCCAAGGCTCATGGTGCCCTGGAGGGACCCGAAAGTGCTTTCTGTGGCTGTCCCTGGAGCCTGCAGCCTCCAGACTGGAACTCCCAGTCTACCACTTTTGTAGGTCGTGGACTCCAGCACCTGCCTCTTTCATGAGCCTTCATTTCTCCTTCCTTGCCTGGGCCCCTTTCCCTCAACATCCTATTCCCCAAACTTCCCTTCCCAAAGGTGAAACCCCCCTCCAAATGTTTTGACAGCAGTTGTTTCCTAGGTTTCAGAGCTCTGCAGAAGGAGAACTTTCTGGGACCCTGAGTCCCTGGAGAAAGAAGGGTGCTGAGAAGTGAAGGGAATTTGAGGTTCGCACAGTGGGGTTCACAGCAGTGGCAGAAGTGAGCTGTGCTGGCCCAGGAGAGCGGATCCAGGGCGGGCATCCAACTTGCCCACAGTCGACTTTGTGTCCTCTGGGATCATCTGATCACCTGTTGGGGCCACGGCCAGAATAACTAACTCATTAGCAAGTGTGACTGGCACCTGACTGTGTGAAGCCAAGTTTGACTGCTCAGGTGTTAAACTTCTTGGTGCTTTGGATTAATTTTTGCTGATTTTCTGTGCTCTGACCTCATTTTCTCCTGTGCCCTTGGCCCCGGCTAACTGCTTAGCCTGACTTTTCGCCATGTCAGGATACATGTGCTTACAGATGCATGCACACACATGTGGATAAGCACAGACATACATGCATGCACATGTCCAACACAGGCACATGCACACACATGTGCAGATGAGGATACATGCACATATGCACCCACATGCATACATGTGCCGATGAGTTAACAGTGCACACATGCGCTCGTCCATATGTACACATACATATATGCATGTGCAAACGAGCACACATGCACACACACATATGCACATGCATGTTCACACTCACACATACATGCACATATATAGTCCTAAAGAGAAATGAAATTGAGAGCCACTCTGTGCTTCCGTCTGTGAACCCTTGGCTCCTACAGGGAATCCTGACAGCCCCCGGCAGGCCTTCCTCCAGCGTTTGCTCGTGGTTGCTAGGCAGTTAGCTGTGATGCTGTGGGAAGAGTGCTGTTATGAACCATACACACCTGAGGTCGTGTTTCTACTCTGCCATGCCTTAGCCAGTGACTTAGACCACCCTCAACTTCAGCATCCTTGCAGGAGAAATGGGAATCATAGTCACTTTCTCAGTGGGATGGTGCCAGAACTACAGAAACTGATGTGTGTAGAGTACATGCCCAGTGTTAGCATTTGGTAAACTGGAACCAGGATTGCCTATGATGATGGCTCTCAACCTCCAACTTTGAAAAAAAAAGGTATGATAACATAGGCACCTCCTAAGATTGGGATGATGATTATAGGAGGTGATACATGAAATAGTTTCTTGTAAACTGAAAAATACTCTAAACGTAAAGAGTGGGATGTAATGAAGAGAATACCAGCGCCACCGATTCCACACATTCTTTTGCAAGCAGAGCAGAATGTGGGCAGGTGCTTTACCCTATTCCCATCTCCTGGGCTCTTGTCTAGATGTGTTGCTCATCCATGAGATCCTCAACCCATCTTATCTTTCCACGTCCCCTAGAAATATTTCCTGCTTGGGTTTGCTGCTGGTAGTCCCAGCATCTGTTGCAAGTTAAGCTCCAGAAAAAAAAGATTGTGACTTCCTGCTGAGCCACAATCCATTTAGTTTGTGTTTTCTTCTAAGCAGCCGTTGAGCCTGTGGTCCCAGTGGACCTCTGCTGCTAGAGGAGCTGTGACTGAATAAGGGGTTTGCATCTATCTCACTCTGCCACATCCCAAACCAAAGAAGCTAAGTCTCTGTCTAGCATGGGCAGTTCCTTGGCTGGTGACCCTTTGGCTGAGAACCTGACTGTAATTCATGGTTGTCCAAAAGGCATTCACTTGGAAAGGGACTTGGCTACCCAAAATGACTGTGTATGGGGAAAGGGCTTACCTTCTGCCCCTCATGCCTCTGTTGGCTGCTGCCAGAACCTCGCCCACCTAGGGAAGTCACCATTTTTCTGGTGTGGATAGCCAACTCTATATAAAGCAATGTCTCTAGAAGTTTGATTTTATACCTCCTAATTTACTCCCATGAGATCTCCCTGGGCAGCATTTGGGCAGAATATTCTCAGTAAGCCACAGCACTTCCACACTGGGGTCTACTCCCTTAGCCCAGGTTGATTCCATGCATTATCCCACATCCTCCTGCGAAAAAGGGGCTGGCCTAGTTGGCATTGGAATGGGGTCAAGTTGGAATTTCCTAGAGGATGCCCTCTCTTTTCTTCTTTGTCTGACTTCTGGGCTCTGCTTTGCTCCCGCCTGGCAGGACCTATGCGGGGCCACCACCTGCGACACGCTGGGCATGGCCGATGTGGGTACCATGTGCGACCCCAAAAGGAGCTGTTCCGTGATTGAGGACGACGGGCTCCCGTCAGCCTTCACCACTGCCCACGAGCTGGGTAAGGCTGGAGCGGCAGAGCTTCCCTCCGAGGCCTCCCTGGGGCCTTCCTTTCCTTCGTGAGGGTGAATGTTGGTCTTTGCTCCTGTATGTTTCTGATATCTTTATCGGCCACTTCTTGGGGTGAGGGTTTGTCTCAGCAATGGCTTTGTTTTGTGTTTTTCCAATCGGCCTAGCCCAGTCAGCTGTTAGTACTGTTGAGGACCTCTTTCCTCAATGATTCTCATACATTAAGCAATGTAGGGCCAATATCTTAAAGGAAAGAGGAGTTCCTGGCCTCAGTGAGGGCTGGTGGAGGGCACGGAACACACGAGGAAGTGACGTTAAGGATATTCGTGAAGCAGTCTCCTCGTAGGTAGAAATGACCGGCTGAAAGCTGATGTTTGGGCATTGTAACTTACCCATCCCTCCTCCCCAACTCAGGCCTTTCCTGGCCGAGTCTTCCACCCTCTGAGTCCTCTAGTCTCCCCCAACAGGCCACGTGTTCAACATGCCCCACGACAACGTCAAAGTGTGTGAGGAGGTGTTTGGGAAGCTCCGAGCCAACCACATGATGTCTCCAACGCTCATCCAGATCGACCGCACCAGCCCCTGGTCCGCCTGCAGCGCCGCCATCATCACCGACTTCCTGGACAATGGGCACGGTGAGTGGGGGCAGCGAGGGCAGGCGGCTACTGCGAGAGGCCCTGCTGCTGTCACTGGTGGACACGTCCCCCTAGAAATTATTTCTGTTCCCTCTTACCTGGGGTGCTTCTAACTCCCAAGAGTGGACTCTGACATGGGTCTGTGCCAGCTGTCCTTCCATTCTTTCTCTCCCCACCATTTAGATGCTGAGATGCCGAAGGGCTGCTTCTTGGGTCAGCCCTGGACTTTGGTTGTTGTTAAGGAGACTCTTTCAACTGGAACATTTTAGAAAAAAAACCGACCGGCTGCTGCTTAGGCCCCATTTCAGTCCCTAACTGTGCCCTGGTGGAGGTTTATGTAGTTTCTTTAAAATGTAGTTAAAACACACTTTACCTTCTCTGTTAAATTGCGAAGGTGAAAGCAGCTAGTAGAGGGGGAGCCCATAAGCATACCATGACTGTGGAGCTGTCATCTCCGGGTTGCAGCTCTCTGCCCGCCAGCCAAGCCACCGTTCCCAGTGCCTCCATAATGAATGATGCTCTTGGCTCTCTGCAGGTGACTGCCTCCTGGACCAACCCAGCCAGGCCATCGCCCTGCCCGAGGACCTGCCGGGCTCCAGCTACACGCTGAACCAGCAGTGTGAGCTGGCCTTCGGCGTTGGCTCCAAGCCCTGCCCCTACATGCAGTACTGCACCAAGTTGTGGTGCACGGGCAAGGCCAAGGGACATGTGGTCTGCCAGACGCGCCACTTCCCCTGGGCAGACGGCACCGGCTGTGGCGAGCACAAGTTCTGCCTCAAGGGGGCCTGCGTGGAGAGGCACGATCCCAACGAGTACAGGGTGAGTGCTGGAGTCTGCTGGCCAAGGGCTGCTGGGCAGAGCAGAGCAGACTCTGGGTACCTTCTGGGAGGAAGCTCCCATCGCAGGGCTGCTGTGTGACCTTGGCTGTATCTCCCAGCCACTCTGGGCCTTGGCTTCCTGGCTCTCTCTTCTTTGAAGTCTAAGGGTGTAGAGAAAAGAGGTGGTAGGTTGGAGAACTTGGTGTGGGCCTATACACACGGGAAGACACTTTGCAGAAGCTAGAGTCTCAGTCCTGAATGCTGAGCCTCATCCAAGTGGTGAAGGAACTCTGCAACTGAAGCTCAACGTGGGGTATTATGATTTGGCTTCCTCTCGGCTCCTTTGCTTCTTCCGTCATTGAATATCTCCCCGTTCAGGGAGCTGTGGGCCGGACAGATAGATAAGGGCTGGTCATGGCATCCCCAGAAAACTTACAGTTTAGTGGGGGACTTCTCATTGGGTCTGTTTCTTAAATGATGCCAAGCCTCAGACAAGTTTAAGCCATTTGCTATGTGCCGAACCAAGCTGCAGGTTTCCTTGTGATAGGGGCTTTTTTTACCAGGAACTGATGGGACAAAAGTTTTTTTTCACCCTTGATAAATAGGAATAGCAGTCAAACCAGGACAAGTTCAAAACCTCAAATATTCTCTGAATATAATAGCAACATCATGTTCTTTTGGTCTTGGGTTGAAGTGGTAAAGGGATTTGCAATTTGCCAGCCAGCAATGGGAAGCCCGTTCTCTCCCCTAATGCTGGTGATTTCCACATAAGCCACCTCCAATTCGAGCAGCAGTCCCTGTGCACTCTCCTCAAAATATATTCGGAATCTCAGCACTGCCTGCCACTTCATGCTGCCACCTCTGCCCGAATTAGCACCCTCATGGCTAGCTGGCCTCTCGCCTCTGGTCTTACTCCTTACATGGCAGCCAGAGGCGTCCTGTAAAGTTCCAGGCAAATCATTTCTTTACTCAGGGTCCTTCAGAGACCTCACCCCACTGTCAGCATGAAAGCTGAAGGCCCCGTCCTGTGCCCTCATCTCCTGCGCCCCTCCCTTTTGCTTGCTCTGGTCCACTGGCGCCAGAATGCCCAACCTCCTTTCCTCCTTGGGGCCTTTGCATCTCCTCTCTCTGCTCTCCCCAATATTGGCACAGCTCACCCCATTTCCTTCCTCAGGCTTCAGCTTGAATGTTGCCCCTGAAGTGAGGCCTCCTTGGCTCACCCTCCATTCTCCTCCTGCTTTCCTCCCCATCTGACATGTTCTCTGGATTATTTGTTCGTTGTGTCCCCCCCACCCTCCTCGAGAATTTCAAAGAAGTGACAGAAAGTCACCATACGGTCTCCAAAACTGCAAGATAGTGTCAAGTACTGAGGAAAATTGGAGGCGATGAGGCTGAAGCACAGCCCCCCCGCCCCCCCCCCCCCAGTATTTGCAAGGTCCCCCCAGTCCCTGGGGTGTAGTGGGGAGGGGGCTGTGCTGTGGGGTGCTGTGGTGGGGTGCAAACAGGCAGATGCAGATGACCTTTTTTGGGGAGCAAAAGGATGTGCTGAGGCGGGGCATTGCTTGGAGCAGGGGCCAAGGGAAGGCGTTTTTTAAAGGGCAGAGCAGACATGCTGACAATGAAATGAGCTCTGTGACACAGGAACAGGAAGAATAGATGGGCACCCGCGTGAGCTCAGGCGTGTCTGTTGCACGCTACACATTCCTATTGTGCTCCGGGGGGGTTACTCACTTTATGGATTATCTGTGGTTTTTAATCTCAGTTTGTTCAGTTGAGCTACTTCTTCTATTGCCCAAGTGATGTGTGCTGAGGGAGTGGTGAAAACTTGTTCTACTGTCATCCTAAGAAAAACGTAATGTGAACTATACCTTTCCTATCCATTTTCCACCCTCTTGGGAAAAAACAAACCTGCATGATGTACCCCAAAGCCAAACAGAGTTTCAGAATAGTTTAGGAGTCTATAATCTGTGTCTTTTCTTAACACAAATATTTGAGCTACTTTAGTGACACCTTCTCAAATTTAGTCCCCAATTGGATTAATATTGGTGTGATTTGGTGAAAAATCTGAATTAGAAAAGACTGACAAATAATAATATGCCTGTATCCACAGCTGCTTTTGGAAAAGGCTGAGGGGTAGCCCTGCCTTAGATTTAGAAGTCTTATAAATACACTAGCAGATAGATAGTGGGACACCTTGAATTTCTGCTCAGTGGAAGACATGGTGCTAGGAATTATTTTTTAACAATATTCTTTATTTTTAGAACAGTTTTTGGTTTATGGGAAAATAGGGGGAAACTACAGAGGTTCCCATATGCCCACCCGCAACCCCCATCCCTCACAGTGTCCACTCTTGTTAACATGTTGCATTGGTGCAGTATAGTAATTATGATTGGTGAATAATATTGATAAATTATTAATTTATCAATTATTATTGTATGGTTTATGGGTTTCGACAAATGTATAATGTCATGTATCCACTGATTTAGATACCTTTACATTGTTTAAATCTTCCATTCAGCTTCAGGCCTGAAAACTATTAGCTCTATTTTTGCAGATGACATGTCTGCAACTGAAGAAGACTTAGCTGCTTGCTCAGACCCCTGTCTACACAGGGCAGGGCCAATTGGAAAACAGGCCTGTCTGATCCCACAACCTAGAGGGATGTCTCTTCTGAGTATCTCTTTTCTTTTCCTTTTTTCAAAAGGAGTGTCGACGTTATGGGGTAGGGGGATGTAACTGGTTAATCCTCAGCATCTCATGATGACCATTTTCCCCTCGTGATACAGAGTGAATTTCATCCCCGAGGGAGGAGAACTGGGTGCAATTCTCTGATGGGTCTGGGGCACAGGTGTGGAACTGGGGGCCCCCCACCCTGGCGGGGGATAATGCCGGACTGTCCCCCATACACAGGTGGATGGCACTTGGGCCAAATGGGAGCCCTACGGCCCCTGCTCGCGGACCTGTGGCGGGGGCGTGCAGCTGGCCCGGCGGCAGTGCAGTAACCCCGCCCCTGCCAACGGGGGCAAGTACTGTGAGGGCGTGAGGGTGAAGTACCGCTCGTGCAGCCTGGAGCCCTGCCCCAGCTCAGGTGAGGAGGGGGCAGTGGTGGCTGCAGCCTGGAGAGGCGGGGATGGCCGTCATTGTGGTCACTTGAAGTTCTAACCCCCTGGGGCAAAGTCTGGAAGCTTGGAGGTGCCATTCCTCTCGGGATAATTCTGGTCTCCACTGGCCTTTGGCCATGCTTTCCCTCTGGAGGGTCACACCAGGAACACACCCTCTGAGTTAGGGACTCCAAAGCCCATCTCCATAAACAGGAATTCTTAGTCCAGGGCCCATGAACTTGGGTGGGAAAGAAATACATCTCTATTTTTACTAATCTCTCTATCTAAAAATTTAGTATTCCCTTCCATTAGAAATGTGTAGGTGACAAGCTGCAGTTGTTGTAGCAATACCGGTGAGTTTGTTGTGAATAGAAACTGTGGGTAATTTCAGTTCACATTTTAGTTATTGCAGAAATTTCAGAATACCATTTTGCCCACATAATGTCAAAATTACGGTAGTTATTAGGCTCACTATTGAATCTTGTCACTTAATGTGTAAACAAAAAAATGCATGTCACAGATATGTTTTAAAATCTATTTGTAGTTGTGTAACATAATTAGTATTCCTTGTTGTGTTAGGTAATTTATTTTATGCATTTAAAAGCATCCTGAAAATAGTTTCAGTAGACTACTGAAGGGGCTTGGTAGCACAACAAATATTTAGGCTACCCATCCTCGAGGGTTTAAGTTTAGGTACCCTTAGGGACTGTCCTTGGAGAGAAGCTGGTGTGCTGCTTGAGGGTTCTTTAGTATCTGGGACCTGTGTCCTTTGGGACCAGCCTGCTTTAGTCCTTTGAGATGAAGAGACTGTAGCCTTAGCAATGAGGGTTGCAGGGAGGAGCTAAGTTTCTCCCTTAGCTCCCTGGATCTACTTCCTTTCTCCCCGCCTCCCCACAGTTTCTGGCAAGAGCTTCCGGGAAGAGCAGTGCGAGGCTTTCAATGGCTATAACCATAGCACCAACCGGCTCACGCTCGCCGTGGCTTGGGTGCCCAAGTACTCGGGTGTGTCTCCGCGGGACAAGTGCAAGCTCATCTGCCGAGCCAATGGTACTGGCTATTTCTACATGCTGGCACCCAAGGTAAGTAGACCAGGCAGCGACCTGAGCAAAGATGAGGGTCTGGGTGAGCTTCCTGCAGGCAGAGACTGGGAGCCCCCAGCTGAGCTGTCCCTCTCCCATCTTCCTCCTTTCCTGGGGGGGCACTGCAGGTGATAGATGGGACCCTCTGCTCCCCTGACTCCACCTCGGTCTGCGTCCAAGGCAAGTGTATCAAGGCTGGGTGTGACGGGAACCTGGGCTCCAAGAAGAAGTTTGACAAATGTGGAGTGTGTGGAGGAGACAACAAGAGCTGCAAGAAGGTGACGGGGCTCTTCACCAAGCCCATGTGAGTTCTGGTGCCCCCAGGGTGCATGTGGGAGCAGGGTTAGGGTTGGCAGGGAAGGAGTTCCTTTAGGCAGGGGGGCTGGGATCAGACTGCAGGAGATGTGAGGTCCTGGCCACAACTCTTGCTGTGGAGGGCTGGTCTTCATGCATTCATTCATCCCTTCCTTTATTCTAGCCAGCACTCAACAGGCAGAAATGAATGAATACTTAATTCAATACTGGTTTGACAGAGAGCTGTTCAGAGTGAGACAGATTTGAGCACCAGAGTTCACAGCTCAAGTCATCATTATCTGGATGATCTTGGGCAAGTAACTCAATATCTACAATTCTCGCTTTCCCCATTTGTAGAGTGGGTGTAATACCCATAGTTACATTTCACATAGAGCTATTGTGAGGATTGACTGAGTTAATCCAAATGAAATGCTTAGCCTAGGAGCTGGTTGGCTCCTCCCACCTAATAAGTATTAATGATGCTGATAAGTTAACTGTAAGTGGTGGTCAAATGTCACAACCTCTGATACCTCCCAGGGCCTATGGCACTCATTGGCTTTGAGGGTGCAGTTGAGGAGAGAAGGACAGTAAACCTGCAAGGGGCTGGCAGAATTGGTGGCTGTGACTGTAGGGGTTTTGCTTCCTGGGGAACGTGACCTGGGATCTAGCTGAAGGAACATTCCTGGAGCCTCTGGTTTTCTCAGTGCCAGAGCCTGGAAACTCCCGAGCTTGTGCTGTCAGAGCCTGAGCACATTCCTTTTTACTTTCAGGGGATAGGTGCTTCTTTGACTGTTCAGATCCATTTTCTGGAGAGAGCTGGGGCAGGCAGAGCACCTGACGTTTCCACTGGGTTGGGGGGCAGAAGGCTTACCTAAAAACTTGGGAGTTCTAGGGGCTGGTGACTGGAGAGTCCTGGGCAGGTATCTGGGCAGGGGCCCCTCTGCTGGGTGGAAGATGGAGAGGGAGGACAGCCAGCTCCTCTCTCAGTAGCTCAGGCGCTACAGACGGATGGCACTCTAGGCTGTCCTTCCTGAGGGTCTACAGGGGTGTTCAAGAGGGGAACAAAAGGCAAAGACCCCCAGATGTGCTGCAAGTGTTCTTTTCATAGACTGTTAGAGCTGGCAGTAGCTCTGGCTGTCATCTCCTTTCACCCACCCACTGTGCAGATGAGAACACTGGAGCCCAGAGAAACCCACATGCTTAAATCACACAGTGAGCCTGGGCTAGAGCTCAGATCTCCCAAACCCAAGGCCAGCACCCTTTCACCAAATCAGGGTTCCCAGCCTGGGTTTCAAGAACCAGAGACTGATTTCCTTCTCCCCTCCTCCCCGCTGTGTTTCTCCTTCTCCCCCTCTTCCTTGTCATTTCATAGTTAATACATATATAGTTTTTAATAGTAAAAAATAACATATATGTAGAAAAAAGCAATGAATTTCAAAGCATATACAATAATTAGCTATAGAACAGATTTCAGAGTTTGGTGTGGGTTACAATTCCACAATTTTAGGTTTTCACTTCTAGCTGCTCCAAGACACTGGAGACTAAAAGAAATATCATAATAATGATTCAACAATCATACTTATTTGTTAAACCCTACCTTTTCTGTATAACTCCACCATCACCTTTGATCTTCCACCCTTTACGGGCATTTGGGCTATGGCCATTCTAACTTTTTCCTGTTGGAAGGGGCTGTTGATAACATGGGATGGGGGATGGAAGTAGCTGATGTTCTGGAGAGGCTGGCTCCTCTGGGTTTCAAGACTTATCTGGCCTAGGAACCCATCTGGAGGCTGTAGGTTTCTGGAAAGTAACCATAGTTCATGGAACCTTTGTAGAGTCTTAGATAAAGCCCTAGGTGTTCTTTTGGGTTGAAAGACATGGTTTTGGTTGGGGGTTGGGAGACCATGATAAATAGCAATGTCTAGCTGAAGCTTGCATGAGAATGACCTCATTAATAGCTTCTTGACTCTATTTGAACTCTGTCAGCCACTGACACCTTATTTGTTACATTTCTTTTCCCCCTTTCTGTTAGAATGGGATTGTTGATCCCATGGTGCCAGGGCCAGGTTCATCCCTGGGAGTCGTGTCCCATGTTGCCAGAGAAAGACTTTCACCCCTGTGTGTCATGTCCCATGTAGTAGGGGAGGGTATCTTATAGCTAATATTTATTGATGCCATATGTCCCTTAGCTTGTTTAATCCTCCATGCAATTGAATGAGCTCTGTGCTGTTATGATCTCCAATTTATAAGTGAAGAAACCGAGGCTTTGAGAAGCTTAGCTACTTATCTGAGACCAATGGCTGAGCAAGTGGTAGGGATCTGTCTGACTCCAAAACTTGTACTTTTCTCCCATGCTAGAATTGACCATGAGATACATTCAGAAGGATTCCAAGGCGTTAAAGCCTGGGTATTGCATTTTGGGTCACCTGGTGATAATCTAAGGCACCTACTCTCTGTCTGCTTTGCGGAAGTTGATTGTGTCCAAATAGAACGCTTAGCAGCCTGCCTGGTCATTGTTCTCTGCCAGCGCCAAGGTTGGGGACTTTAGATGGGGATGAGGTGTCCTGGCCTCAAGGCCCAGGCGTGGGTCTGATATGCCACCCCCTTTCCCCATTCCAGGCACGGCTACAATTTTGTCGTGGCCATCCCGGCGGGCGCCTCAAGCATCGACATCCGCCAGCGCGGCTACAAGGGGCTGGTCGGGGATGACAACTACCTGGCCCTGAAAAACAGTCAGGGCAAGTACCTGCTCAACGGACACTTTGTCGTGTCAGCCGTGGAGCGGGACCTGGTGGTTAAGGGCAGCCTCCTGCGTTACAGCGGCACGGGCACTGCCGTGGAGAGCCTGCAGGCGTTCCGGCCGGTGCTGGAGCCCCTGACCGTGGAGCTCCTCTCGGTAGGGAAGATGACGCCTCCCCGGGTCCGCTACTCCTTCTACCTGCCCAAGGAGCCTCGGGAGGACCGGCCCTCCCCGCACAAGGACCACGGGGGCCCCTCGGTGCTGCACAACAGCGTCCTCAGCCTCTCCAACCAGGTGGAGCGGCCCGACGGCCGGCCCCCTGCACGCTGGGTGGCCGGCAGCTGGGGCCCTTGCTCCCTGAGCTGCGGCGCCGGCCTCCAGCGGCGGATGGTGGATTGCCGGGGCCCCCTGGGGCCGCTCTCAGCCTCAGCTTGCGATGCTGCCCACCGGCCGGCAGAGATGCGAGCCTGCGGGGAGCCCTGCCCGGCGTGGGAGCTCGGCGCCTGGTCACCCTGCTCCAAGAGCTGCGGCCAGGGCTTCAAGAGGCGCCCGCTGAAGTGCGTGGGCCCCGGAGGGCGGTCGCTGGCCAGGGACCAGTGCGGCCTGCACCGGAAGCCCCAGGAGCTGGACTTCTGCATCTTGAGGCCATGCTGAGATGGACCATCCCTTTCTTCCCGTCACTCTCCCTCTCGCAGGTGCTGCCAGCGTTCTGGCCAGTGGGGGCAGGGGGCAGTGGGCCCACCCTGAGATGCCACTCCACGCTGGGACAAGAACCATGGACCAGGCTCCTCCCTGGCCTGGGTGGGGGTGGGGGGGCAGCAAACACAAAGTCTACCTCACGCCCAGCATCTCTGGGGCCCAGTGGCTGGGCAGAGGCTGGGAGGTGCAGGGACCCTCCACCCCCTTGGAGGCTGCGGGCTGCTGGGAGAGCTGGGCGCAGCAGCTTGGCACCCACAGCGGCCCCCCAGGGTTCTGAGCCGGCTCCGAAAAAGGCAGGCTTTTACGGTGCCTTCTGCCCACTTCCATTTTCTGGCTGTCATGGGACTGAGAGTAAAGCCTGGAAAAGGTGGGAGGAAAGTGGCTATAGGGGACAGGGGGTAGGTGAAGCTGGGGCCTAGGCTACTGCCATTTGGGGAGGGAGTGTTTGTAGAAGAACTCCCGAGGCATCTTCCTTTCACTCTTGGCCCTCCCTTAAACAACCCCACCCCCTCTCCTTGAAGGGGTCCGGGATGCCAGGTTAGGGGAAGGCTTCCACTTAGGTGTTCTCAGTGGCTTGGGACATAGAAGTAGAAAATCAACAGGTACCCTGTCCTTTTTGGCAAGAGGCTTTTCTTTTTAAGATGCTGAAACATCTAAGGGGAGATGAATGGATGCTTGGCTGAAGCAGGGAGTGTGAGGAGGGGGACAGGCTGTGAGTTCCCCCATACCTGCCACCTCCCTTCACCCTGACTGCTGAGTGACACCTGGCCCAGGTGCATTGCTTCACTTCCTGAGACCCCAGCTTCTCCAATTGGAAAATGGGGTCTGCTGTTGGCTACCTCAGGTTACATCTCTGGGATCGCACCCTTGTCCCTCCCCGGGGGCAGTGGTGACCGTGGTGCTTCTCCCAGCTCATGCTGCCTTCCTTCATGGTGGAAGGTGAGCCTTGATCCCTGTTCCTGCAGCCCCTGGGCACCCAGGATGAGAGGGGAGCTGCCTTTCAGCCTCCGTGAGGGTGGGTTTTGGGAAGAGTGAGTTACTGCAAGCAGGTGCTATTGGCCGCCACCAGTTAAGGGGGTGCTGGGAACCTGGCTGCTTTGGAGATGAATTTGGGGAATGGAAACCAAGGCATGTTCTAGCGCTCCCAACGGGGAAGATATTTTGGGGGTTAGAGATGATTTGGCCAAGCAGGGTATTCCTCGAGGGTGTCCTTGCTCCTGCCAGCAAGTGGGATATTTAGTTTCTGAGTGGAGGTGATGTGCTCGTCCTTTAGCAGGGCGGCCAGGGCCTCGATGGAGAATTTCACTGAGGCCAGATCAGAACTGGTGTCCTCCCCAGGGGTTCTGTCCTTTTAGTTGGTTTCCCCTAATCGCCTGAATCCACAGCCCAGCTGTGGAAATTGCCATGGTCGGGGAGGTGTGGAGGGCAATTGAAGCAGGCGAGGAGGGGGCAGGGAGACTGCAGGAGCCGTCCTCCCCACCTCAGGGAACAAGGTGGGGATCGAGGGTGAAGAGATCCAGGGTGCTGTGGATGGCGACGACAGCCGCACCTGTGCCCGGGGTGCCCCCCTCGACTGGGCAGGGCAGTGCACAGGTGCTGGGCAGGATGGGTGGGGGTGGGGGGCGGGGACACACCGTGGGGGGCCGGCCCCTATGGCAGAGCGGCTCCTGCTCTCGGTCACCTTACAAGTCACTTCAAGGAGGAGCCACAACCCGTCTTGAGCATTTTGGCTGGTCCAGCCATGTCACCCACTGCTGAGCAGAGACAAGCTCTAGGGACAGGTTTCTCCCGGCAGTGGGATAAAACGTGAGGGTGTATGTGTGACGTGTCTGTGGGGGAAGAGAGACACACTAGGGGCTCCAGAGTCTTCTTCAGCGGGGTATGGGCCGATGAGGCCTTGGGTTCTTCCTTCCCCACGTCCTTCACCCATCGCATGCACTCATGGATGGACTCTGACCCAAACGCTGTCCTGATGGATCCTGCCAGGCTGGAAGACGTTGGGGACAGTTGGAGAGACATCAGTGTTCCCAGCCCGAGAGTTGGCTCCGGGGGGACCAGACGCTATCATTTGTGGAGCTCCCCACCCCCTCTGGCGCGTGGTTCTTTTGCAATCTGTGCACTGCAAAAGGACAAGGGCCTGGGCCCTGGCTGGGCTATGTATACTGTGTATACATGGGAGGGGCTGCCGAGCTGACAGCAGCCTATTCCCAATAAAGTTGTAAGGATTTAACGTCTGCATCTTGCCTCCCTGACTTCATCTCACCACCTGCTCACTCAGCACATTTACAGGACGCCCGCTATGTGCCAGCTGTGGCGCTGGGTGTCACGGCACAGAAGAGATAGGTGCAGCGCCTGTCCTTTTGGCTCATGGTTTAGTTAGGAGACAGGTTAAAGCAAGGAAGCACACCAATAAATTTTAATTTCAGATTGTGGTAAGAGCTTAGGAGAGACGAGCTGGGTGTTAAGAAAGAGAGCGAGTATGAGTGTGCATGTGTGTGTAGTGATGCGGAAGCCCTTTAGGGAATGTGACAACAAGGCAGGGGCTGGGCAGCACATGCAGGCCGGGGACCAGGAGGAGCTGAGGGTAGAGGAGGACCTGAGATGGCCCATGTGGGTGGCCTGTAGGGACAGAGGCCAACAGGGGACAGCAGAGGCAGAAGGGCCTCTCCCATGGGGACCCCAGGCACCTGCCTTACCAGAAAACCCCAGGTTTCCTGAGGGAACGTTTCCTTCTGCTTGGAGAACCTTTCACTCTTCCTGGTGCTGTTTTGGTCATAACAATTTTAGTGACTATCCAGGCAGGAGAGAAGAGTGGTACATTTTAAAGACTGTTGGACTAGCAGCTTAGGAACTTGGGGGTTGGTCCCAGATCTGAGAGCCTCCCTTGGAATTTCACTTCCAACCTGCACAGTGAGAACGGTTCAGTGTTCCCTCTGGGTGCTTCCAGCTTTAGTGGTCTAGGTTTCTAGGCACAGTTCTGGTTTAAACTTTGGAAGATGGGACGGGTTTTAATTTGGAGTCCAGAGATGAATGGGCCTCTCTCCACGCCCTCCTCTAGGGCAAGGCCATGGGGTACAGGACTTTAGGTGGTGGGGTAGATGGGGAGCCACTCCTCGGGGTGTGCATGTGAGAGGTCTGGACAGAGGTTCAGACCAAGTGTCTGTGTTTGATGGAAAGTTCTGGGGGAAGGGAAAGCAAGCTAAAAAGCCTGCATAACTCTACAAACTTGTTTGAGCCCTGGAAAGGTCCTGGGGGAGTTTGGGGTAATGTCTAAGCTGAAAAGTCAGAAACTGTAAGATCTTCATAAAACTCTTCAAAACCTTGTGACTTTCCTGGGGCTGTGACTTTGGTTATCCCTTCTGGTTTCTAATGTAGCAATTACCAGTAAATAAGGAAGAGAGCCCCTGGGCTGGTTTGGGAGTATGCAAATCAAAGAGGATGCAAAGGAGATGGGGTCTCACCCCGCAGCCAGGCCTGGGGGCCCAGGAGGGCTCCAGGTAAGGGTACGGTGGCAACTCCCAGTGAAGCTGCTTGGAACAGACAAGCCAAGCTATATTTTTAAGCTTTCTGGAGAAGAAAGGATGAGTTCCCTAACCTTGCTGGCCTTTGAAGAGAGGCAGGGACAATTTGCTTTGTAACCCACCCCTGGCTGGGTAATGCTTTCTTGCTCCAGTAGGGAATGAGCCTTGGTAATTGTAAAAAGGTCTCGACTCCCTGGGCCATGGGCCGACTGCCAAGCTGCCTTGACTGGCAATGCAGCGGGCTGAGCTGGCATGCTGTAGCGCAGCGGGTGTGACCCAGGAGTCTTTCCATTGCTCTTTGGACTGCACCCAGCGTTTGATGGGTGAGTCAGCCCCGATGCCTGCAATCCAGCAACGGATCCTCAAAGTGCAAAACGCCTCCCTCCGGTCTCTTCAGATGCCACCGTGTCACCTACTGACCGTGGCGGCATGAGAGGATTGCAATGGGATCTTCTGCCTCTAATTCTGGGACTCTCCATAAGGAGGGAGTCACGCTAGAAACCCCACACTTGCCCACCCTCTCCTGCTTGGGCCCTCGGTGTCTCTGCCTGTCCCCACACCCCCTCCTTTCTGCTCCACTCAGGGAGTCCCACTGTGGCTTGTTCCTGAAGCCTCTGGGCTGTGGGTCAGTAACGAAAATCACATTTCAAGAACTGACCAGAGGTTGTGAAGGAGGGAGATAAGCATTCCTGGCTTCCAGAGGCATTCCAAAGAAGAAAGGGAACAATCTGTTTCCACGGAAGAGCACTTTTGGCAGAAAGGGCCAGAAGAAAGAGGTGAAAAGGAGACAGGAGTCTTCTCCTGAAAGGTTGGATTTGGGAAGAGGGTGGAAACAGTGTCAGAGTGAGTGACTGGAGCCGATGAGATGCTAGCCACTGCCCAATTATGTCCCTAAGTCATTGCAAGCAATCCCCTCCTCGCCCCCACCCCTGGCCACCATCCCAGAATGGCATGTAGGGGCTTTGGTCACTGCGTCCTCAGGCTTCTGACCAATTATTCAGACCTGACAGAGCTGGGATTCTATCACCCATTGCCTCTGCCCTGGATAATCTATCAGATAATCCCAGCGTGATTTGGTGTTGTCATTGTTTTGACAACAGCAGCTTTGGGATTCTTAAGGAATCATGTTTGGGAGCATGCCACATGGTCTTCAAGAATCCTGTTTGGGCTGGGTCTGCAGTGTCATGGGAATCAGTGGATACACACAGCACCCAGTCTATGGGCCTGGGACGTGGGAGGTGGTCAATAAGTATTTCCACAATGGAGGCCTCTGCGAGCGTTGATCAGAACAAGAGGGATGAAAGCACTGTCTCCTCAAGAACTGTCAGTTTTCTGCCAGGGATACTGGTCTACCCTGTATATGCGATTCCATTTGTTTTTCACAACAGCCCTCTGAAGGTTTGTCAGTTCAGTCCTACAGATGCTGAAACTGGGGTTTCACAATGTGAAGGAGTTACAGAATGTAGCCGTGGCAAGTCATGGAGCCAGGGTCCGAGTTCCAGTTTGTTTTCCCCCAGAACCAGGGTCTTTACTACTCTGCTTTATCTCAGGAGCCCCTGTCAGAGCCTCTTGGTAAGGGAGAGGGATAATTATCTGCTCCTTTCTTTTTCCCCCGTTAAGATTTCCTGGAATGACTAAGAACATTGAGATAATGTTTCTTGTTCCTAAAAGGACCTATTAACACAATCGGAACTTGCCCTAGATCTCTCTAATCTCTAATAGGAAACCTATTCACCTGATTGTTTTCTTGGTACGTTTTCCAGTAGAACTTCTGAGGCTTTTAGGGTTGGGATTTGGCTCCAGAAACCACCCTGCCACCGGCTGAACCAAGAGTGTGGAAACCTCAGATGGTTTGAGCTATTTTGAAAGTCAAAGCATGAGAGTGGGTAAAATTCTGGCCATGGGAGCAGCGAACTGTGTGGCTCTATTTTCCTTGGAAATCTCCAGAGTTGGTTTTTTTTTTTCTCTCTTCTTTTTTTTTTTCCTTAATGTAATTATGAAACATTTAAGGGCTGATGAAAGGTACAAAAGATATTGCAATAAAGCCTGGATTGCTAATAACCCAGATGAAGAAATAAAGCCTCACCCATAGATTTGCAGGCTCAACCATGCCATTTCCCACTCTGCCAGAGGTAACCATTACCTTGAATTGGGTACTTGTTGATTTTAGTAAATATACGAAGTAAAGGGATATTAGGAATATGCATCCCTAAATAATGCATAGTTGGCATTGCTATGCTTTTCAACTGTATAGCAGGCTAGCATTTTATACACACTCTGGTAACTTGCTTTCTTCACTTAACTTTAGCTGTGGGAGTGATTCAAGTGGATGTATGCAGTTCTAGTTTCCTTGTTTTTCAGTCTGGAGTATTATTTCATTATGTGGCGATGCATGATGAATTTAGGTTGTTTCCAGTATTTTGCTATTACAACCATACTGCTGTGAAAATCCTTGTACATCCTTTCCAGGGCATGCATGGGAAAGGTTTTTTTGGGGGGTGAGGGGGTGGAATTTCTGGGCTATAGGATGCATATTTTTTCAACTTTAGCAAGAACCGTTTCCAAATTGTTCTCCAAAGTGGTTTCACCTTGCCAGAGGTTTATTGATTTGCCTTTCTTCTTTTAAGCTGTTTTCTCTAACCGACCCCCCATTGACATTCCAGGGTTCCCCTCTTAACCCACCCTCCTGTTGGGTGGGACTTACATTTCTCCAAGTTATTCTCTCTTTGTATCCATCAGGGTCCCAGCAGGAAATTGTTGTCATACTCAAGTTAGTATAATTCCACGGGAGTTGAATAAAGAAAAGTTTGCAAAGGTATGGGCAGAAGACTAAGATTATTCTTTTCATAGTTGTTTCCCTAACTTTGGATGAAACAGGAAATGTGGTATTGCCATTTTCTGTGCTTGTCTGGGACTCTGGCTGCAGCCTTCTGTCTAGCTCCATAGGGGCTAAGGTGTCCCTGGTTTCCTAGCCATGGCAGAGCCATTCGGGGGAGAGGAGTCTGTAATGATCAGGAGTTAAATCCCTAGTTCTTTTCCCAAATTTTTTTTCTCAAATTTTTATTATGAGCAATATCAAATATCTAAAATGTGAAAGAATGGAGTCATCTACACCTATTTCCTATATCAGAGTCTGTGATTATTAATTATTTTATCATAGCTGCCCCATCTCTTTCAGAGAGAGACTTTTTGCGTGTGTTGTCAAACCATTTGGAATTTGCTGATATCCTAACACCTCACCCCTAAATACTTCAACATGCATTTTTTTGCATATTCATCAGCATGGTCATTTCTCAGAACATTTTCATCAATTCAGAAAAAGAAATAAGAAGACAACAGGAAAAAATTCATACATACCATACGCATTACCCCTCCCTTTCATTGATCACTAGCATTTCAATCTAAATTTATTTTAACATTTGTTCCCCCTATTATTTATTTTCATTCCATACATTTTGCTCATCTGTTGATAAGGTAGATAAAAGGAGCATCAGACACAATGTTTTCACAATCACACAGTCACACTGTGAAAGCTATATCATTATACAATTATCTTCAAGAAACATGGCTACTGGAACACAGCTCTACATTTTCAGGCAGTTCCCTCCAGCTTCTCCATTACATCTTGACTAACAAGGTGATATCTAATTAATGTGTAAGAATAACCTCCAGGATAACCTCTTGACTCTGTTTGGAATCTCTCAGCCATCGACAATTTATTTTGTTTCATTTCACTCTTCCCCCTTTTGATGGAGAAGGTTTTCTCAATCTCTTGATGCTGAGTCTCAGTTCATTCTAGGATTTCTGTCCCATGGTGCCAGGAAGGTCCACACCCCTGGGAGTCATGTCCCACGTAGACAGGGGAAGGGCGGTGAGTTTGTTTGCTGTGTTGGCTGGAGAGAGAGGCCACATCTGAGCAACAAAAGAGGTTCTCTTGGGGGTGATTCTTCGGCCTAATTTTAAGTAGGCTTGACTTATCCTTTGTGGGGTTAAGTTTCATATGAACAAACCCCAAGATTGGGAGCTCAGCCTATTGCTTTGGTTGTCCCCAGTGCTTGTGAGAATATCAAGAATTCTCCATTTGGGGAAGTTGAATTTTCCTCCTTTTTCACCCTTCCCTGAAGGGGACTTTGCAAATACTTCGTTATTCACTTTTCAAATCACTCTGGGGTTTATTAGAACATCACTCTGGACAAACCAACAAAATCTCATGCCCTACTCAAGGTTCCATGTACTTATCGTGTTCAGTTAAGCTGTCTACATAATCAACCTGCATTTTACTATGAATAACGGCAGTTGTCTGCACAAGCATAATATGATGATCATGCTTAAGAAAATGAACAGTTCTCTGATAGTGTCTGTTACCGAGCCCATTTCCATATCCCCACAATTGTTCCAAGCATGTTTTTTATAGGATGCAGTCAAGGTTCTCACACTGAATTTAATTCTCTGATGATTTCCTCATGCTATCTTTGACTCAATCCTCTTTCCCCTGGATATCCTGTCAACTGGAAGTTAGTTCTCAATGCTTAATTTAATTTAGATTAAGTATTTTTGCCAAGAACACTGGATCCTCATGTAGTAGTACAGATGGAACTTCATAAAGCCAGGCTTTCCTCTAGTGGTGAAGCTGTTTGCCTGCTTGGTCTCCCTGCTGTTTTCATATGCCCTTGAAGAAATGCATGCTATCTTTCTATCACTTTTTCCTTCAGAGGATGGAATTCAGCCAACCTCCTCCCTTCCATTTCCCTACTCTTCTTCAGAACTCTGGGGTCCCTCTCTCCTTCATCTTAAATACCCTGAAGGCTCCACTGGGGCAAAATAATAGGTGTGAACTGAAAGGACTTTCATAGGTCTTCAGCTATTCCTTCATTTGTTCCACAGATATCATCATTAATTCACTCAGGTGTCAGGCATTAAGAATATAAAAACTGTCCCTCCTCTGCTTCCTTGGCTGCTCCTGTGCTGGTTTCCTCTTCTGTCTTTGGTTGTTCCTTCTCAGTTTCCCCTCTCAATCTCCTCTTTCTTCTTTAGCCCTTAAATGCTGGTGCTCCTCAAACAGTCTACTCAGCTCAAGTGGTACACTGTCCTTGGGGATCCACGTGCTCTACCATTGCTTCAATTACAACTAAAACATTGATGGCTCCTGAATCTGCATATTTAAACCTTTCCTCCACTTGTGCTCACCCAGACACCTCCCTGGCATTGACCTGCCACATCTTATCATTCATCTTATCCTGTGACTTGATTCTCCTTAGGGTCTTTAAAATCTACTCTCATCTTTCCTTCCCACTGCTGTTGTTTCACTTCTCACTTGGAGCACATCAATATACCAGCCCTTCCTGGATCCAGATTCGTCCCTTTTCACCTTCCTCCAGGAATGGCTTTCCACCTTGGCAGTATAGGGCTCATTTTGTGCTCTTGTGGCACCCTCCATATCCTCCTGACATTGCACTGTCTGTTTAATTATACTCTCAGGACCTTGAGGGTAAGTCTCAATTGACCTGACACTTAGTAAGTACCTGGCACATAGTGGTCACCATTTAGTATTAACCATATACATGCATCATGGTAAGGGCTTTACCTGAGTTATTGTATTTGTTTTTCATAATGACACTATGAGTTAGATTCCATCATGGTCTGCCTTTGCATATGAAGAAGCTGAAGTCCAAAGATGTCAGGGTCCTTATATATGTTACCTCAACTTGTAAATGCCAGAGTCACGACATTGAACTACATATGTATTCAATGAGTCATAGAATGAAATCAGTTTTTTTCTGCGCATCAACGGACTCACATTTTAGTGGGAGAGGCAGGCAAACGATTATGCTGCAGAGGGCGAAGTGCTGCAATAGAGACATGTACACAGATTTGTGGGATTACAGAAGAAGCAGTTGCAGCAATAATCTGTATGCATCCAGAAAGTGCTCATGGAGGACATGATGCTTGAGCTGAGTCTTGAGGAATGAATAGAATTTGCTGAGTAGATAAGGAGGGGAGGGCATTCCCTGCTGTGGAACCCACATGTAACATAGCATGGAATGTTTGGGAAGAGAAATAGCTTGCTGGAACCTCAAATGCATGGGAGAGAGAGGTGGGAGATAGGGCCTGAAGGTGGGGCTGGGGCCCTATAATGAAGGGGCTTCTGTGCTATGTTAAGGAGTTTGGATTTTGTTGGGCAGGCAGCAAATAGCCAAAGTAGGATTTAAAATAAGATGTGTAACTACTCTGGCAGGCCGGTAGTAAGCATGGACTGGATAGGAAAAGACTTGTTGGCAAAAAGATGGGGGAGGAAGCTCCTGTAAAAATCAAATTTAAGACCATGAAAGTCTGCAGTCGGGCAATGCAAGTGGATTGGTGAGGATGGCAATGGGTTCTAGAACTATGTAGGAGTACAATGTAGATTGAACCACTTTTGACAACCAACTGTTTACAGGGTCCAGCAGTGAAAGAAGAGTCAGAGGAAAGTGCAAATAAATATTTTCTGAATTAGCGACAAGCCTGGCTTTACAAAGGAAGGAATCAGGCCCTTTGTTGATGCATCAATATGGCCATGTAACAAGGGGAGAGGAAAGTGGATATTCTTTTTTTTTTTTACATGGGCAGGCACCAGGAATCAAACCCAGGTCCTCTGGCATGGCAGGCAAGCATTCTTGCCTGCTGAGCCACTGTGGCCCGCCCAAAGTAGATATTCTTGATCTTTTCTTTGAATTAAGTCTGAAACATAGTACTGCCAGGATTCAGAGGAATGGGGTGACCAAAACTTTTTTTTTCCAGCTGCCCCTTACTCTCTACCATACCTTCTTGATCACTGTCTTAGTGCTTGGCGTCACATCTCCTCCATCTAATCTTACTATTCTGTGGTTCCCTTGGCACCAAGAAAACATAAAAGGAGACATGGGGGAGCAAGAGAGGGAAAAGCATGGGGAGATGAGAGGAAAACATAGAGAGCCAGTCCACATACATTAGTGTGAAAGCAAATGCATAGTATTTCAAATATATTTCAGCATAGGTCATATAAACAGATTTATATTTTAATATACCCCCTGTATCTTTCAATTAACTGTACACTGTACATAATATATTTCAATACACATATCTCAGGATGGGAATAGCAAAAACATATGCTAGGGGAGCTAAATTAACTCTAGGGACAATACACTGGGTTACGAGGTATTATGGCTCCATATGTTACAGCCACATATGTTACTGATAAGGAATCCCATGGCTTTAATGTGTAACACACTCTGGACTGGATTCGCAAGTGGATAGGAGTCAGGCTGAGAAATATGAGGATCTTCTGAATGAGAAGGTTCTTTCCCATCTGGGCAAGGTAAACTTCCACAAAGCAACATGGGTCAATCTCCTTGCAGCCAAATCTCTATCTGCAATGGAGACGCCCAAAATTTGGTCATTGCTGTTTTCTCCCCACCACCTGGGGAAGTTTTAAATCTAAAATTGCCTTTGAAATAATTAGACAAATCCCTAGTTGCTTAGTAGGAAAGTCTCTTCTAGTTGCCAAGAGTTCAGGGTATGATGCTCTTATTTTCTCAAAATCCACCTATTTGTACATGACCCTGGAAGCCTGGACAGGTACTGAATTGGGAGTTAGGAGACCCAGCCTGACCCTGCTATCACTGGCCCAGTGACCTTATACAAGTAGGTGTCCATATCCTCATATGTTAAGTGAGGCATTGGCCTTGATAATTAATTACATGGCCTCTTCAAGCCCTAAGACTCATAGATTCGGTTAATTGAGGATCTCAGCTCCAACGGGATTTTCTCAAGCTTTTGTCTGTCACATCTCCTGAAACAAAAAGAGTTGCATCTTTATAGCTTTATACTTTGGAAATTCCCAATCTCTTCCATTCCTATTGGGAACGTCCCCATCCAAGGATGCCTACCTGTTCTTCCATCTGTTCACAGCCCTTGGAAGGAGAATATTTATTTGAGAAATCTCAGCATGTAAGTTTGCTGCTGCCTTTGGGGTTTCCTTGGTCTCTCTTGATTTTTTTTTTTGACAATTTAACCATTTTTATGTGTGTGATTCAGCGGCATTAATTACATCTACAATGTTGTACTACCATCACCACCATCCATCACCAATATATTTTTTATCACCCCAAAGTTAATCAATAACTCTGCATTCTTCCCTTCCCCTGGCCCCTGGCAACCATTAATCTACTTTCTATCACTATGAAATTGCTTATTCTAGATATTTCATATAAGTAGAATCATACAACATTTATCCTTATGTTCCTTGCTTATTTCATTCAGCATAATGCTCATTTCACTCAGCATAAAGTTTATCCATGTTGCAGCATATATCATAACTTCATTTCTTTTTTGTGGCTGAATAATATTCCATTGTATGTATATTCATATTTCGTTTATCCATTCATCTGTTGATGGACATTTTGGTTGTTTCCACATTTTCTTATTAGTAAACAATGCTTTATGAGCATTAGTGTACAAGTCTGTTTAAGACCTTATGTTCAGTTATTTTGGGTACATACCCAGGGATAGAATTGCTGGGTCATATGATAATTTTATGTCTAACTGTTTGAGGAAAACCATGAAACTGGTTTCCACAGTAGCTGTACCAAATTACATTCTCACCAACAATGCATGAGAATTCCACATCCTTTCTAACACTTATTTTCCATTTAAAAAAAAAATAATAGCCATCCTTGTGAGCGTGAAGTGGTATCTCAGAGTTTTGATTTGCATTTCCCAAATGGCTAATGATGTTGAGCATCTTTTCAACATACAAATTGGCTATTTGCATATCTTCTTTGGAGTAATGTCTATTCAAATACTTTGTCCATTTTTCCTCTTGGCTTTTAAAGTAGTTTTTTTTGTGTCAGGGACCAGGAAAATAATACTTGAATATTTCTTTGATTTCTTTGCTATACTTATCGTAACCATTCTTAGAACTTGGAGGAAGCCCCAATCCAGTTTGAATTCTGTGCCGCTGCTGAGTGGGTAGCTCTCATCATTGCATTCTCTTTGCACTGGACCTTGGGGAAGGTGGAATAATGCTGTTGCTCTTGCTAACAGAGGATTATATCCAGGCCCTAAGTTTATATGTTGTTTATATCTTACATGTGTTTATAAGTTATTTTTTATGTTATAAGTTGCTTATCCTCATAACAATTTGATGAAGTATGTTCTATCATTATCCCCACTTTGCAGATTAGAAAACTGAAGTTTAGAAAGGTTGGTAAATGACTGTTGGTTTGGTAGGATTTAGGGCTAGAAACCATGAGAATGGTTTTCCTTGGGCTTTTGCTCTCACAGAAATTCTCAACAGCCATATTTCTGTCTCAAATGCCATCTCAAGCATCACAGAAGAATGGATTTATTGTTGAGTTCAATAAGTATCTATTTTATTGTGTGCTTAGTACTGTGAGGATTAAAAAAGAAGCACAAGGTATGGTCCTCGCCCTTGAAGGCTTTATAAGTCAGTTTAAGAGATTATGCATAGAAAATAAATAGTCCAAAGAGTTACACAGAGCAGGAAGAATTAGGATGTATGAAGAAAGTATGGGTATAACTCAGAAGTTGGAGGAGATAGACAGAGGATGGCTTGGGCATGGAAATTAATCTCCTTGAGATAGGGATGGTTCTTCCCTGTTCGTTTTCTTCTCTTTTCAATACTTATTATTTGTTCAGTATATTCCACGAATCTGGAATATGAGACATAGGATCTGCACTGAGAGGTCACGGTCATATATAAAGACTATATAATTAATTGTTATTGCAATATGTAAGGTGATAGGTACTTCCAAAGAGGAGTATATGCTAGTGTCAGAACAGTGACACTGATGAGCTCTGCTAGAAAAAGGTCAGGACACATTTCACTAATGAGGAAACTATTCAAGGGGGTGATCTTAAATAAGTGGGCAGCAGTTCTGTGTGAAAGCAACTAGTAGATGTGTGATAAATGATAATTTTAATTAAATAGCAAATGCTGTGTAGGCAAGGCAGAAAATGTACACTCTGTGGAAAAGTATAGATCATTTTCTTGATGATTTATCATCAAGAAAAGCACATCTTGCTTTACAACATCCGTCTCTACAAATGGTGGGAAACATTTAAAGCTGCCTTTAAGCAAAGCTCAGCTCTTCTTTCAGGCTAATTCAATGTCTCTGAGTAAATAGAAAATCAGTTCTAATTTAAAACTCTATCTCAGCGTTGACTCTCCCTTTCCTTGACCTCTTTTGCAAGTTGGTTCCTTAGCACAGGCCTGTGTTTTCACGGTGGCATGGAGTGGTTGGCTATGACTGTGTCTACGTCTACGTCTACAACTACGCCTGTGTCTACTCCCATGACTTTATCTACACCTATGCTGTGACTGTGTCTCTGTCTATGGCTACATCTATATCTACAACTATGGCTATGACTATGTCTACATCCATATCTACAATTAAGACTATGACTATGATTATTTCATGCTTATGCCTAAATCTGTATCAACATGTATGACGATGCTTATGCCTAGGTCTATGCCTATGTCTACATATGTATCTACAACTACAGCTATGTCTGTGACTGTAAATATGTCTATTTCTACATAGTGCAAATGTACTATGCCAGCGTCTATGCCTATGTTTGCATCCATATCTGCAACAATGACTATGACTATGTCCGTATATATCCCTAAGTCTATGTCTGCATCTACAACTATGACTATGAGTATACCCATGTCTATGCCTATATCTACATCTGTATCTACAACTATGACTATGTATATGTCTATATTCCTATGTACAACTATGAATATGACTATTTCTATGTCTACATCAGTATTTACAACTGACTATGACTATGCCTATATTTACATCCATATTTATATAACTATGATTATGACTATGTCTATGTTTATGCTCATGACTACTCCTGTATCTTTAACTATGGTGGTGAGTATGTTTATATCTATATCTGCATCTACAACTACAACTATGACTATGTCTCTGTCTACATCAGTGTCTACAACTATGAAAATGACTGTGGGTATGTCTATGTTTCTATCTACATATAGAGCTATGATGGCTACTATGTCTATGTCTGTATCTGCATCTACATTGACGACTATAACTGTATCTTTGCCTATGCCTATATATACATCTGTATCTACAACTACAGTGACCCTAGGACCATGTCTATACCTATAACTACATCTGTATCTACACCTATGATCATGACTATGTGTCTGTCTAGGTCAACACCTACATCCTATCTACAATGATGACTATGATGATGCCTATATTTATGTCTATGTAACATGTGTATCTGTAACTATGACTGTGAGTATTTATATGTGTACATCTGTATCCATGATTATGTGCATGACTACGATCATGTCTATGGCTATATTCTCATCCATATCTACAACTGTGGCTATGTCTATATTTATGCCTATGTCTACATCTGAATCTACAACTATGACTATATGACTATGTATATATCCACATTCATATCTACAACTACAACTATTTCTATTCCTATGTCTACATCTGTAAATACAACTATGACTGTGGTATACCTATGTCTATGTCTATGTGCACATGTGTATCTACAAATATGACTTTTACAATGTTTATTTCTACATCAGTATCTACAACTGTGTATATGACTATTACCGTCCATGTCTACATTGTATCTACAACCACACCTATGAATGTGTCTAGGTCTATGCCAATATCTACATCCTTAGGTCTATGCCAATATCTACATCCTCATCTACAACTACAACTATGACTATGTCTTCATCTATGTCTACATCTTTATATACAGCTATGACTATGACTATGTCTATTTGTATGCCTATGAATACAACCATATCTCAATTATAATGACTATGTCCATGTCTTTTCCTGTGTCTACGTCCATATCTATAATCTACAGCTATGAGTATGACTATGTCTACTTATATGCCTATGTCTACATTCATATCTACAACTATGACTATAACTATGTCTACATATATGTATGCCTGTGTCTACATCTGTATCTAGAGCTACAACTATGACTATGTCTATATATATGCTTATGTTTGCATCTTTATCAACAACTACTATGACTATGTCTGTGTGTTTGCCTCTGTCTACACCCATATCTACAATCAACAGCTGTTAGTATGACTACGTCTATGTATATACTTATGTCTACATCCATATCTACAATAATGACTACAACTTATGTCTACATATATGCCTATGTCTACATCTGTATCTATAACTACACCTATGACTGTCTATGTGTATGCCTATGTTTACATCTGTATCTACAACAATGACTATTAATATATCTATATCTATATCTGCATACTTTTGTCTTTGCCCTTGCTGCAATCTTTTTTTTTAATTTACACTGATTTGAATCGTAGAATTTGATAGGTTTTAACAAAGTATATAACTGAGTATTCAACACTGCAATCAAGGTAAAGAACATTTCCATCCCTTAGGAAGTTCCCTCATGACACTTGCAATCAATCCCGGCACTATTCTGATAAACCTATTTCTTTTTATTGCCATGTAATATCTCATTGTATAGATATAGCACAATTTATTTATCCATTCTCCTGTTGTTGGACCCAGGGGCTGTTTCCAATTCTAGGGCTAATATGAATAAAGCTTGCTGCAGTCTTTCTTTTTTGTTTTCTTTTCTCTTTTTGTTGCAATCTTTTGAGTGTGGTTGTGATAGTCTTTATTTGGGAACCCTTTGCTCATTTCTTGATTCAGGGGCTGAATCAAAACCCTGCCTGGTTTTTTTGTTAAGCTGTGATCAGTTATCCATTGCTGAATAATTAATAAATCACTAGAAACTCTGCATCTTGAAACAACGCACATTCATTACCTCCCAGTTTCTGTGGGTCAGGAATTCAGGCATGGTCTTCTGATTGAGGATATCTTATAAGGCTGCCATCAAGGGATCAGCTAGGGCTGGGGTCTCATTTGAAACTCGACCAAACAAGGATCTGCTTGTAATTGTTGATGGGATTCAATTCTTTGTGGGTTGTAGGGCTGAGACCTTAGTTCCTTGCTGGCTGTTGGCTGGAGGTGCCCTCAGTTCTTTGCCATGTGGGCATCTCTGTTTGGTGGCTTCCTTCATCAAAGCATGCAAGCCAAGCAGTCAACAAAAAAAGTGCTAGCAAGGTGGAAGTTACAATGTTATATAAGTTATCATGGAAGTGATATCCATCACCTTTGCTATATTCATTTGGCTAGAAATAAGTCCCATCCACACTGAAGGGGTGGGGATTATACAAGGGTATAATCAGAAGGCAGGGATTATTGTCTGCCATAATTGGAACCTGCTTCTCTAGGTCGTGATCTCCTCCATTCGTCTTTTGTCATGCCCTGCGTCCACTCCATCTTGATATCAGGTCTCTGCCAGCTATATGCTCTTTCTGCATGCTGGGATCCCCCCACCAAGGCAGGTGGGGCCATGGGTCTCCTGTTACTAATACTGGCCATATATTTCAGCCTCTGTCCTATACCTTGCCATCTGGATCTGGCTTGAAAGGGGAGAACCAGTTCAGATATTCCCTATTCTCCCTCAATCTGTCAAAGTTTCTCTCATCTTGTATTGCTGACTTTATTTAAGGGAAGACTAGGAAGGTGGGAGTGGGGGAAGGGGGACACAGGCTTTTCAGTAGCCAGGCTCTATTCTTACCCTAGGATGGCTCTCCTGCCTTCTTCCCATGGCTGAAGGCTTTCTCTACCCTCTTCTTGTTAGGTGGAGACTTTAGGCTGTGTTTTCCATCCTCCATCTTTTGCTGCTCATAATCTCTATGATCTGGCTCTTGATATGTAAAGGGGAGCCTTCCAGACACAGACAACTCTATAGAAAAGAACTAATCCTGGCTATAATTTTCTCACTCAAGACTCAAAAATCCTATTTTGGAAGTCAAAAGCTGAATATTGCATTTATTATTTGCGTTCCTACATTGTGAATCCCCAGGAGATGCGAATGCCCCTGGGTAAATTGGGGATGTTCACATACACAGAAGTGAAAGCACAATCATCTATTTTGAGGGCTATTATCTTGTTATATCAAAATATGAACTTAAGCAAAGGCACAAGGCAGAGATAACTGAGACTTCTTTGTGGGGTGAGAAGCTGGCTTACAGCAGAGGGACTGTGTTTGAAAGGTATGGTGGATAAGAGTAGATGAGAACCAGATGGTGGAGGGCTTGGATTCCTGCCCCAGAAGTTGGGCTTTATGCTGAGCCATAGCAGTGGGGAGCCTGGTTTCTAAACAGGGGATTAGCATTCTGAAATCGCATGGTACTGACTTTTTTTGTTTTGTTTTTGGTACTGACTTTTTAAAGTAAGAAGAATGAAGAGAGGAGAGAGGAATCTAGGGTATATGCTCTGTGTCAGAAATAGGCCTGCACATTAATGTGCCAGAAATGGGTCCTGTTTCAACTCTTTGAAACCAGCGGTGGAAAACTCTCCAATACCGCCCTGCCAATGCATTTCTCCACCCAGAACTATTCTGGGAGGGACTCAGCAATGATATCAACCAAGCTTCAGGATCGCCTCACTTCTATGTTGTTTGGTATTGTCTCTACAAGTTTAAGAACTCACTTAGGGAATTCAAGAGGTGATCGGTCTCAAAATGAAACCAGAGATGGAAAAGTCTCTTTGACTTCTATGGGGCGGAGGGGTTCTGCCATTTTACAGAGTTGGGCACAAGATTGATTTTTTTTCCTTTCCTCTTTATGAAACAGTTAATTGCAATCCAAAAACGGAGACAGGCAACATAGAAGTGAGAGTAGGAAGCCAATTTACTACAAGGAAGGAGCTGTGATGAATTCTTTAATAAACCACATACATGCAAAACTGAAAGCTTCCAGGCAATATGTACTGACTTATAAAGTATGTTTCTTATTTGACCTGGGAACTGCTCTTTGATGAATCTGTCCTATAGAAGCCTCATTCACAAATGTGCCAGGATATATCTATAGGAATGATCATTACAGCATTGTTGGTTAGTGAAGAGAGAGAGAGAGAGAGAGAGAGAGAGAAAGGAAAGAAAGAAAGAATTGGTTGAGATATCAACTAAAAAGAATAATTAAATAAATTATGGTACATGTATAAAATGGAATTCTACATGGCAGTTAAAAGAAATGTACAAGAACTACATACAATCGCTAAAAAACGTGACTAGAATTTTTTAAAATAAATAAATCGTAGATCGGTGTAATAAGGATGACACCCTTTTGAAAAAATAGGATATATGTGATATGTATATGTGTATGTATGTATGTATATATTCATATACAAACCAAGTCTGTGCACTATATATATACATACATATACATATTCATACACACACACCAATAAATATTTGCAAGTTTAGGAATCGAATATTTACGAGTGGAAATTTGTGAGATAAGTGTGGGCAATGTAATGTTAGGCATGTGGAGGTGGGACATTTTTACATTTCTTTATTGTCTGAATTTCATTTAAACTATTTTTTAGTTTTGATAAGCATTAATTTAGTGATGAAGCACCCAGGCTCCAAAATCAGACCGTTTAACTCCTGTTTTGAGCACAGGCTCAAATCCTGGCTTTCCCCTTTGTGACCTTGAGGTAGCTACTTGTCTAAGCCTCTGGAGCTTCATTTGTAACAGGGAAAATAATTATTGGATTGTGACTGTCAAATTGGACAGTGAATGTAAAGTTTCAGGAACAGTACTTGGTTCCTAAGCGCAACAAATGTTAGCTACTTTTATTATTATTACTATAATAATAGAGAAAAAACTCTCACTTGCAACTTAGGGTAAAGAGGTATGGAGTTTTCAGTTCCAGAGTGCTGCTAGTTAGATATAGTACAATTTAATTGAACAAATAATTGAGAGTTTACACTATGTTGAAGAGGCTATACTAAAATCTGCAGAGGAACAAAGATAGTTAAGTAAGTAATCTAAAAATATGGCTTTGTCTATGCAATGACCTTAACTCAGAGGGATATTGAGACTGTATAATGAGGTAATATCTGTAAAGCACTTCGTAAGAATTCAATATATAGCAACAATTTTTGTTATTGACAATTTTTTCAGTTTTGTAGCGAAATCTACTTGGAAAATTAAATTTAGAAACTGTTCTATTTTGCTAGCTGCTGGAATGCAATATACCAGAATGGATGCAATATATTATAAACAGAATGGCCTTTAAAAAGGGGAATTTAATAAGTTGCTTATTAATGATCATTACAGCATGATCATTAAAGTTCTAAGGCTGAGAAAATGTCCCAATTAAAACAGGTCTATAGAATGTCCAATCTAAGGCATCCAAGGAAAGATACCTTGGTTCAAGAAGGCTGATGAAGTTCAGGGTCTCTCTTTCAAGTGAGAAGGCACATGGTGAACAGGGTCAGGGTTTCTCTCTCATCTGGAAAGGCATGTGGCGAACATGGCGTCATCTGCTAGCTTTCTCTCCTGGCTTCTGGTTTCATGAAGCTCCCTGGGAGGTGTTTTTCTTCTTCATCTCCAAAGGTCACTGGCTCGTGAACTCTCTGCTTCGTGGTTTTGCAGCATTCTCTGCTCTCTCTGAATCTCTTTCATTCTCCAAAATGTTTCCTCTTTTATAGGACTCCAGAAATTTATCAAGACCCACCCAAATGAGTGGAGACATGTCGTCACCTAATCCAGCTTAACAGCTACTCTTGATTAAATCACATCTCCAGGGAGATGATCTGATTACAGTTTCAAACATACAGTATTGAATAGGGATTATTCTGCCTTTATGAAATGGGATTTAGATTAAAGCATGGCTTTTCCAGGGGACGCACATCCTTCCAAACCATCACAGAAGCCATCAAAAAAAGTATAGATTCAGGGGAAATTACTTAAGGGAACTATCTCCAAGTTGTGCACAGCCTGGCTTATTCCAGATTTAGGAAATTTCAAGAAGAAGGCAGAAGTCTATGATGATTGGACTGGCTGTAGCTCCCCAATACCAGACGGGGACATCTGACACATTTCCTTTCAATATCCTCTTCTGGTGACCATGAGCTGCTTTAAATATAGTTTCACCCCAGAAACAAGTTAAAGTTTCTGAGGTCACTGTCCTAGCCCAAGAGATGGTTTTCCCTTTGACCTTGGCCTTCATGAAGAATGGAGTATTTCTGAGATGTTCCTGTAGATTCTCGTTCCTTGTCTCTGTGTTTTGGGGTACATTTTTCTTTGTAGGCCCCTGTTGGCCTGTCCTCCATCTCCACTGTGATAATTATCAGGTCCTTCATCTATATTTCTAGGGTGCCCGTCCACCCCTGTTGCACTCATAGCTGTACGCTCCAAACCCTGTGTGCTGCTGCCACTGGAGTCCTCTGCTTAATCCTAAGAGACTGGCTCCTCAAGGCCAGCTTGACAGAAAATAAAATGAAGATTTGGGCTAGCATTGGGGGATATTCCATTTCTTCTTTGTCTCCATCCTTTCTTTTAAGGGGAGCCATATGGAATTGGCTTTAATGAGGGAGAAGAATGCATGCTTCCATGTTGGACAGAGATAGGGTTGGAAGAAAGACGGTGCAAGAAAGGGTCAAGGGGCTGCTCTGGGTGAGCAGAGGTGGGTCTAAAGCATGCAGTCTGTTCAACTGAGCAATGGGGACCCAGATGTGAGTGGATGGAGGGACAGAGTCACATCTGGAAGAGGAGGAAGGGAGAGCACCTAAGGAAACAAAGCAGGGGTGGAGAGAGAGCACTCAAGGCACAGGATTGGCTCAGGCTCTGAGGCAGAGGGCTCGAATCCCAGCTCTGCTGCCCATGAACCGTGAGTGACTTTGGGCCATCACTGTCCCTTCCTGGTCACAGGCTTCCTTATTGTAAATGGAGATAGGAATAGCACCTGCCTGGTGGGACTGCCAAGGGAACTAAGTAAGATAACACAAGCAGACTCTCAGAACTCTTGAGTGCCTGGCTGTTGTTAGCACCCAGTAAAGACTGGCTATTGTTATCATCACCCCAAGCAAGCTGTGTAGACATGAGTGCAGAGAGCAGCTAGAAGACGTGAGTAAGTGGGGCAGTAGAAGCCCCACGTCTCTGGGGCCCCACAAGTCTGCTCTCCTCCTGTCTCTCAATCACATCTTCTGCTGTTAGGCAGATAGTTCCTGGAAACGTTCTTTCTCAACAAGGTCACCTTTCCAATGGAGCAGGGCTGGTCGGAAAGTACCCACTTGGGCATCTGCAACCAAGCCCCCTCTTCCTGCGTTGGATCTCACTGGCTTTGAACCTTTGGGCCCAGCTGCCAGAGAGACAGGCCAGGGTCACAGCAGCTTTCCCAGTGAGTTTGTCCACTCTTGGTTGAGTGCAAGGCCCAGCCCTTTTAGGCATGCTTGTCGGAAATATGAAGTGTGACTTCCCTTGCCGGGCTGGGCTTATCTCTTTCTTCAGCTCAGTGTTTATTTTAGGAAAGTCAAAGCACTTTCTTTTTCTGCTTTCTTCAAGGGAGGAACCCCAGAGCCACTGCTGTTTGGGGGCAGAGACTACTGAGTTCAGAAAAGCCAGGTGGGATGGTTCCACTAAGACCCTTTGTCTCAGGTGCATATCATCTGCCTTTCCTGGGTTGATCTCTATGGAATTATATTTATTGGAGCACCACACTCAGAGAACTGCATCTGGCCTGAAGTGGTCTAAGGAGAGGAGCCTACCTGACTTTACTTGCTCCATGGAGCCTTTCACCTCACCATCCAGGCCATAAACTTTGCCCTCCAGCATTCCCATCACCCCCCAACCTACTCTGTTCCAAGCTTGGAGTGCCAGGTTCCTCCTGACTGGGCCACCACTCGCCATGTCTGCAGCACCAGCTGCAAAACATCTCCTGTGTCTGCAGCCCCAGATGTTGGCTTCCTGGAAAGGGATCCCTCACCTCCTCCCATTCCTGATCTCTCTCCTCCACCTCCAGACACACCACATTTCCTCCTGAGTGACCCCCTCCCTCCTGCAGTTGGGGTCAGTGTTCCCAACTGCAGGCTCTGAGAGAGCTGAAACCAGCCCCTGTGAGCCCTAGTCAAGGGCTGGGAACAATCAGCTCATTGTTTGAGATATTTCTAGGGGCATTCAAAGTCCACTGGGTCAGCAGGTCTCCTGAGCCAGCCTCAAGCAAGGGCTGTGTGTGAACTGCAAAGTCACTTCATGCCTCCTGGGCCGCTGGGTCACAGCAGCTGCAGTGAATTGTTGGTAACCCCTGGATAGGGCTTTGCGGGAATCAATTCACTTTTCACATCCAGAAGCTTGCATAATAAATTGCCATGCTCTCATGTTTTTGAAATTTTATTTTTTTGAACATGGGTAGGCACCGGGAATTAAACCCGGGTCTCCAGCACGGTAGGAGAACTCTGCCACTGAGCCAGCATGGCCCGCCCTGAAAAATATTTTTATACACACAAAAACCAGAGAGAATACAAGGAAAGCCCAGACACTCATTGTCCAGATTCAAAATGTCCCTGCTTTCCATGGGTGCTGTTTCCTCCTTCCCCTACCTCTTACCCCTCTTTGCAATATTCTGTGCTTTAACTTGCAAACAACTGATGGCTTTTCAGATGAATTTGCACATGCCCTTCTGCCACAGTAAACAGAGAATCACTGCTGCTTATCCTGGTTTATTATCATGCCTGATTCTTTTACACACAATAGGCCATGATTTGTTTTTAAAAAGAGCTTAATCCAATGGCAAATTATTGTCAGAAAGTCTAGCCCAACCTCATGGCAAATTGAAAATAATCGTTGAAGGCAGACATTTTTCTACACCTAATCAGACAACATCAAATAATGATGTGAGCAGTCAGGGCAGGCAGCTGCTTGGGGCTGAAAGTTGACTCCAGGGTGGCTATTTTTGGCAAGCTCTTTCTGATAGAAGCAGGGTCTCTCTCTATAGCAGCCTCACTCTCTCGTTTGATGATGGGGCACTAGAGGATATTGCCCACCAGGCTACTTATGAGCCGTTTTTTAACTATATGACACCATAAATTCCTCCAGAAATCAGCTCCAAGAAAGAGTTTGTCTTTTCTGATAACAGGTATGATTTCTTTTCCCCTGACAAGAGAAAACTATGCACACTTTGTCTTTTGCTTTTTTTTTTTTTTGCCTTGACTGCCAGGAAGCTTGGAGATGAATTTAGAGGTCAATCACAATGACTATTTCACATATGGTTCAATAGTGAAATAATTTATCTCCCACCAGTTTGCTCTATATGATTTCCGTTTTCCCCACTTTATCTTTATCTTCTTTGGGCACATGGACATTATAGAACTATAAAGTGTAAATTAATAACTCCTCATTGTAAAAGCCAACCCATTTCTGATAAATTACATTTTGCCAGCTTTGGCAAAACAAAACACAGTACAAAAGCAATTCATGGAGGAAAGTCAGCTTGCTCAACAAATGGTGCCGATCAAAGGGACATCCATGGCAATGAAATGACCTACATTTCAAGTTTCACCTTATGCAAAAATTAGCTCATGGACTTAAATGTAAAACATAGAACTATATAACTTTGGGAGACTAAGACTAAGCAGAGTTCCTAAACGTGACACCAAAATCATAATCCATAGAAGGAAAAACTGTTAAGTTGGACTTTATCAAAATTAAGAACTTTTGTTCTGCCAAAGACCCATCAAAACTCTATGTAAGTGTCAGGGTGAGCCTTAGCTAAGTTTATCCACATCACAGTAAAAAATGAGTAGCAGATAACTCTTGTTTCATCTGCCTGGCCCCTGCCCACTTTCTCTGATAAACATCCACTTTTTTCTGGGAACAGAGCTTTTCCTTCTATGGATTATGATGTCCAAATCAAGGCAGCAACAGGATGATACCTTCTTCCTGACAAAAGGTTGTGGGCAACCTGGGACTTCTCTGTCACACTGGAAGGGCACAAGGTGGCATTTGCTGTCCTTCTCTCCCCAGGTTTCATTGCTTTCAGCTTCTCAGCTTCAATGTGTGTTTTTCTTTTTAGCTTTTGTCTCTCTTAGCTTCTTCAGGATTTTTTTTTGTCTTTTATCTTCTTAAAAAGAACTCCGGTAAGAAGAACTCTGGTAAGAGGGTTAAGACCCATCTTGAATGAGGTAGGTCACATTTCAATTGAAATAACCTAATCAAAAGATCCTGCCCACAATAGTACTACACAGCAGGAATGGATTAAAAGAACATGATCTTTTCTGGGATAGAACAGCTTCAGGCTGTCACACACTGTTATCAAAAATCAGTTGGGCATATTTGTGTAGGTCTATTTCTGGGTTTTCCATTCTGTTCCATTGATCTAGGTGCTTTTCCTTCTACCATTACCACACGCTATTTGTTACTGTAGCTATATATAATAAGTCTTGAGTTAGGTAGACTGATTTCTCTCATTTATCCTTCTTTAAAAATTGTTTTAGCTATTCCAGTTCCCTTGCCTTTCTATATACATTTTAGAATAGTCTTGTCTATATCTAAAAACAACCTTTGATGGAAATTTGACAGAAATTTTGTTGATTCTGCTTGTTAATTTGAGGAGACTTGAGATCTTTACTATGTTGTATCTTCTAATCCATGAACATGGTAAATCTCCCAGTATATTTAGGTCTTCTTTTTTTCACAGAATTTTATAGTTTATCCACATAAAAATTCTGTATGTAGTTTGTGATATTTACACCAATTTAATTTTCCCTTGCTGTTAAAAATGGTATTGCATTTTTTCTCTTGGTGTCTACGTGTCCATTACTAGTATATGGAAATAAAATTAGTTTTTTATGTTTATCTTGTACCCTGCTACCCTGCTGAACTCATTCATTAGTTCTAGAAGTTTCTTTTTTAAAGATTCCTTGAGATTTTCTATGTAACAATAATGTCATTTGCAAATAACGATCGTTTTATTTCTCACTTTTGTATCCATATGTATCTTCTATTTCCTTTTCTTACTTTATTACACTGGATAGAACTTCAGCACTATGTTGAGTCAGAGTGGTGAAAACAGATATCCTTACCTTGTTCTTCATCTTTGGTGGGGGAGGAGGACTGCTTTTATTTTCTCATCATTAAGTATAATGTTACTTGTAGGTTTTGTATAGACGCTCTTTATCAAATTAAGGAAGATACCTTCTATTCCTAGTTTTCTGAGAGTTCTTCTTCTTTTAAATCATGAATAGGCATTGAATTTTGCCACATGCTTTTACTGTAGGCATTGGCATATTCATATGAGTTTTCTTATTTAGCCTGTTAATATGGTGATTGGCATAACTGTAACAAACCACATTTGGTATGTGCACAGGCATACCTTGTTTTATTGCACTTCACTTTATTGTGTTTTGCAGACATTGTGTTTTTTTTTTTTTCTTAAATAAATTGAAGGTTTTTGGCAACTCTGTGTTGAGCAAGTCTATTGGTGCCATTTTTCCAAAAGCATGTGCTTGCACACTTTATGTCTCTGTGTCACATTTTAATTAAGGTATGTGCATTTTTTTTTTTAGACCAAATGTTCTTGCTTACTTAATGGACTACAGTATAGTGTAAGCATAAATTTTATATGCACTGGGAAACCAAAAACTTCATGTGACTCACTTTATTGTGGTGGTCTGGAACAGAACCCACAATATCCCCGAGGTATGCCTGTAATTCTTTTATGTATTTCTGAATTCCATTTTCTAATGCTTTGTTAAGGACTTTGGCATTTATATTCATAAGGGATATTGGTCTGTAGTTTTCTTTGTCTGTAGTGTTTTTGCCTGGTTTTGGTATTAGAATAATGCTAGCTATTTTATAGAATGAATTGGGAGGTGTTTCCTCCTCTTCTAATTTCTGGAAGAGATTGTATAGAGTTGGTGTTAATTCTTCTTTAAATGTTGGGTAGAACTTTCCAGTGTAATCATCTGGACCCGGAGATTTCTCTTTGGGGAGTTGTAAAATTACAAATTCAATTTCCTTAATAATTACAGAGCTATTTAAATGATCTTTTCCATATTGGATGAGTTGTGATAGTTTGTGTTTTTAAAGAGATTGGTCCATTTAATCTAAGTTGTTAAATTTATGTGTGTCGAGTTGTTCATAGAATTCCCTTATTATCCTCTTGATCTCTGAAAGATCTTTTATGATAGCCCCTGTTTCCTTCTTAATATTGTAAATTTGTGTTTTCTCTTTTTTCTCCTTTGGCAGTATTGGTAGAAGTTTGTCAACTATATTGATCCTTTCAAAGAATCAGCACTTTGTTTCATTAATTTTCTCTACTTTGTTTTCAGTTTCATTGATTTCTGCTTATGTATTTATTATTTCCTTCCTTCTACTTGTTTTGGATTTATTTGTTCTTTTTTTAAATAAGCTTTTGGGGTGGGAGCTTAGATTATTAATTTGAGACTTTTCCTTTTTTTTCTAGTATATACATTTTGATCCATAAATTTCTCTTGATGCATTACTTTAGCTGTATCCCACAAATTTTGATATGCTGCATGTTCTAGTTTGCTAGCTACTAGAATGCAATATACCAGAAACTCAATGTCTTTTAAAGGGGAATTTAATAAGTTGCAAGTTAACAGTTTTTAGGCTGTGGAAATGTCACAATTAAAGCATAGAAATGTCCAATCTAAGGCATCCTGGGAAAGATACCTTGATTCAAGAAGGCTGATGAAGTTCAGGGTTTCTCTCTCAAGTGGAAAGGCACATGGCGAACACAGTCAGGGTTTCTCTCTTGGCTGGAAGGGCATATGGCAAACATGGCATCATCTACTAGCTTCCTCTCCAGCTCCCTGGGAGGCATTTTCCTTCTTTATCTCCAAAAGTCGCTGGCCAGTGGACTCTCTGCTTTGTGGTTCTGCAGCATTCTGTCGTCCTTCTCTGACCTCTCTGAATCCTCTGCTTTCTCCAAAATTTCCTCTTTTATAGGATTCTAGTAAAGCAATCAAGATCCACCTAGAATGGGTGGAGACACTTCTCCATCTAATCTAGTTTAACACCCACTCTTGAGTGAGTCACATCTACATGGAGATAATCTAATGAAAGTTTCCAACATGCAGTACTGAATAAAGATTAGAAGAAACGGCTGCCCTTACAAAATGGAATTGGGGGCGTGCCACGGTGGTGCAGCAGGCAGAGTTCTCACCTGCCATGCCGGAGACACGGGTTCATTTCCCCGTGCCTGCCCATGCAAAAAAAAAAGGAATTAGAATTAAAACATGGCTTTTCTACAGTACATAAATCCTTTCAAACTGGCACACTGCATTTTCATTTTCATTCAGTTCATTGTCTTTTTGATCTCCCTTAAGACTTCCTCTTTGACCTTAGCTTATTTAGAAGTATGTTGTTTATTTACCTGCTATCTTTCTGTTACTGATTTCTAGCTTGATTTCCTGGCAGTTTTAAATTTGTTAAAGTTTATTTTATCATCCAGATATGGTCTGTCTTTTAAATTTAATTTGTATTGTAGTAACATACACAAAAGTAAAAATTTCCTATTTTAAACAAGTTCAAGTGTGCAATTCAGTAGTATTAATTACATTTACAACATTGTGCTACTGTCACTAACACCCATTAAACCAATTTTTTATTTCCGCAATCAGAAGTCCTGCACACATTAAGCAATAGCATCTCCTTCCCCTTATCCCTCAGCCACTGCTAACCTACAATCTATGATCTGTCTTTTTGAATTTGCATATTCTAGGTATTTAATACAAGAGATCACACAATAATATTATTTTTGTGTCTGGCTTATTTCATTCAACATGATGTTTTTAAGATACATCAGACTATGTATCTTTTTAGAGATGAATAATATTTCATTGAGTCTAAATACCTTATTTTGTTTATTAATTCATCTTCTAATGGATATTTGGGCTTCTTCTATCTTTTGACAATTGTTGATGATGTGACTATGAACACTGGTGTACAAATATCTATTCAAGTCCTTGCTTTTAATTCTTTTAGGTAGATTCTTAGAGGGATACCTTAGAAGGGAATTGCAGGGTCATATGGTAATTTTATGTTCAATTTTCTGAGGAACCATCAAACTGATCTGCACCATTTTATAATCCACAAATAGCATATAAGGGTTCCAATTTCTTTGCATCCTCACCTACGTTTGGGGTTTTCTGTTTTTTTTTTTTAAATAATAGCCATACTAGTGGGTGTGACGTGGTATTTCATTGTACTTTTGACTTGCATTTTTCTGATGACCAATGATGTTAAGTATCTTTTCATGTGCTTAATGGCCACATGTATATCTTCTTTGGAGAAATGTCTGTTCAAATCCTTGGACCATTTTTAAATTTGGTTATTTGTCTTTTTGTTGTTGAGTTGTAATTGTTCTTTATAAACTCTGGTTATTGAACCCTTATTAAAATTGTTTAACTTGGTATATGTTTTGTGCTTATGTGAAAAGAATATGTATTCTGCTGTTGTTGGATGGAATGTTCTATATACATCAATTACATCCTGTTGTTTGATGATGGTGTTGAATTCTTTTATATCCTTGCTGATCTTCTGTGTAGTTTTTCTATCAATTGTTGAGAGAGAGTTATTGAAGTCCCCAACTATAATTGTGAATTTACCTATTTCTCCTTTCAGTTTCATCTATTTTTGCTTCACGTATTTTGCAGCTCTGTTGTTTGACACATAGACATTTAGGATTGTTCTGTCTCATGGAGAGTTAACCCTTTTAATATTAGATAATGCCCTCTTTGGTAATTTTTTTACTCTGTCTACTTTATCTTATATTGGTCATTAATACGATTAATGCTTGCATGATATATAGTTTTCCATTGTTTTACCTTCAATATGACTATATTGTTATATTCAAAGTGAGTTTGTGGTAAACAGTGTATGGTTGGGAAAAGTTTTTGAATCCATCTGTCCTTTAATTGGTGTACTTAGAGCATTTATATTTAATGTAATTATTGATATATTAGGGTCTATGTGCGAGATTTTATTTTTTTCCTATTTTCTTTTTCCTGCTTTGCTGAGGTTACTTGAACACTGTTTTAGAATTACATTTTGACTCATCCATGGTGTTTTTTAGAGTATCCTTTTGCATATCCCTTTTAGTAATTCCTCTAGATGTTACCTTATATGTACATATCTTATCACAATCTACTGGAATCAACATTTTATCAGTTCAACTGAAGTGTATTAACTGTACTTCTCTTTACATTCCTTTTCCTTCCCCATTTAAAATCTAATTAATTGTCTTAAATATTTTCTTTACATGCATTTAGCACCACATCGGTGTTATAAGTTTTATTCAACTATCAAAAATTATTTAGAAAACTCAAGAGAAGAAGGAAAATATATTGTATTATCTATATTTTTATTCTTTTCCATTACATTGTTTTTCCTTCCTGATGTTTCAAGATTTCTTCTTTTTGTTTAGTGAACTTCCTTTAGCCATTCTTTCAGAGTAGGCCCATTGGCCACAAATATTCTTAATTTTCCTTCATTGTAGTATATGTTGATTCCCCTTCATTCCAGAAGGATATCTTTTTTGGATATAGAATTGAGTTGACACTGCTTTTCTTTCTGCACTTAAAGAATCGTGTGCCATGTCCTCCTGGCCTTCCTGGTTTCTGGTAAGAAATCTGCTCATTCAATGTGCTTTTCCTCTCTGTGTAAGGTTCCATTTTCCTTGCTGTTTTCATGACTTTTTCTTTGTCTTTAGTTTTCTGAACCAATACTATCATATATTGTGATGTATGTTTCTTTGGTGTATCATGCAGATTTCTTTGGCTTTATTCTTTTAGAAAGTTTTTCATCAATTATTTTTTGAAGTATTTTTTAGCCCTACCCTCTTTCTCCTCTCCTTCTGGAACTCTAATGATTGAAATGATAGTTTTTTTTTTTTTTTGTTTGTTTGTTTGTTACAGTCCCTCATGTCACTGAGTCTCCAACCATATTTTTTTCATTTTATTTTCTGTCTATTATTAAGATTGGGTGATGTTTATTTTTTTCTATCTTGACATTCACTGATTCTTTTGTCTGTCCCTTCTATTCTGATATTGAATTCATCCATTGTGTTTTTATTTCAGTTGCATTTTTCCGGCTCTTCTTTATAACTTCTGTTTCTCTTCTGAGGCTTTCTATTTGTTTTTTTTTCAGGCCTGTTCATAAATTGCTCATTGAAATACTCTTATGATGGCTGCTTTAAGATCTTTGTCAAAGAGTTCTAACGTCTCCTTTATCTTGATATTGGTATCAGATGAGTAATTTTCTATTGAAATCTAGACATTTTGAGTATTATGTTATGAGAATATGGATCTTATTTAAACCTGTTTTAGATTTTATACTTTTTCAGCAGTGGTAGGGCATCTTGTTACTGCCAGGTGGGAGTAGGAGGTCCCTACTAGGCTTCCACTGACACCCGAGGGGGGCAGTTCTCATTACTGCTTAACATGTATGGGATTTTCAGTTCCTGACTAGGCCTCCACTGATACCTCTCTGGCTTAGAAAGAATGTGCTCCTGCTTGACACATGGCCTCCCAATTAAACCAAGAGTTGTGGTGTGGGAATGGAGGGTGGGAGGGTAGTCTCATTACTGCTAAGTGATGGGGCAAGTCTTGACTTTTCACTAGGCTTCCTCTGACAAAAACTCAGTAGGGTGGAGGGGAAGGGCACTTGTTATTGTCACAAGGTCTAGTCCCTCTTTGGTCTCCCCCTATACAGTTTTTTATAACTGCCCAGTGGGGGTGAAATTCCTGTCTCCCTCTTGATCTTCTGTGACACCACCATGGGAGGGTGTTGAAGGCACCCTACTATAGCCTGGTGAGGGTGATGAAGTGTAGGCTTCCCATTCAGCCTTTGTGGGTATGACTGGTGGTGGGGCCCCTGCTTTCTCTGAGGTGTTTGACTGCAGTACATCGGTATTGACTTAAAGTTTTCTTTCTAGGCCGTCCATTTCCTGATCCTTTGAGTGAAGAGCTCCTTATTGGGCCTTTGCTTGTCTATGCCCATTGGCTGGCTTCTTCAGCTCTAAGTCTGGGATATATGCACCAAAAGAAAAACCAAGAGGAATCTCTAAGGTATTGTTTCTGGAGTCCTGAGGTCCCCATCCAGTCTGTCCTTTCTCCCATTTTTAGAGTCTTCTTATGTTTGCTTTATAGTAATGTCCAGTATTTTTAGCTGTATAATTCCTTAGTAAGAGGAATAGGGAAAAGTATGTCCATCTACTTAGAAGTGGGAATTCAGCCCTTCTTTTGAACTGTCATGAAAGTTATCACAATAATCTAAACTGAGGCCTGATACCCTGAATCATAGTGGCTTTTAAATTTTAATTTTTATTATACTTTATTAAGCAGAAATGTATTTAACATTTGATATCAAGATTTGATAGCCAGGAACTGGGCAAGTCACATTATTTTATTCTCATTCTATTCTCACAGCCACCCTTTCATATAGCATTGCTACTACCCTGAATTTACAGATCAAGAAATTGAGGCTTGATAAGATGGTAAGTGGCAGGTCTGGGTTCTGAACCTGTATCTGATTCTAAAGCCTGAGATTCTAACCACCATGCTCTTCTCTCTGAGAGGCCTGGCAGGCGGGTAGCTCATTGACAGATTGTTGACTGAAGGAGTTATGTGGTTTGGCCAGAATCTTCCTTGCTGTGGTTATTGGTGCTTTTCAAAGCTTCCACTGACCCAAGAGGGAACACGGGGACAATTCTTAGAGAGGCAAGGATTGAGCCTTGGCTCTCAGGGCCATCTCTCCCTCTTTTCTAGTTTCTGAACTGAAACCAGTCATTTCCCTTACAGGGTCTGTCCCTGCTGCCCAACTCCCAGGGACTTGGGAGTTTTTAAAAGCTTTAATCAAGTTATTGAAACCAGTACCTGCCTTTGTACTCTGGAGTCTATGTACTAGGGAAGGAAATCTTCCTCAGTCCAAAGAGCTCTCTCCCTGTGCTCTTGAATGCCTGTTAAAGGACATATTTCCCCCCTTGTAACAAGCTTGCTTGGTTTTTAGCTCAGGAGACCTGGTTTAAAAACAAACATCAAACATTTGTCTTGGACTTTAACCAACTCCACCAATCTGGCACTCTCTTTAAAGTGTGGTTGTAACTCCAAAGTATGTGGTGAAGAAGTAAAAGGAAAACCCCTCCTACTTCATGTCTCTTTCCCTGGCTGTAGCTGGGAACCCAACTTTCATGCTGTTGGTTGTGTGGGTCATGCTCATTTGGGGGAGCTTTGGCTGAGGGGTAAAAGGAAATGTGGTAGGTTAATTTATGCACCCCAACAAGGATATGTTCTTAATCTTAATCCACCTTCCTGTGGGTGTGATTCCAGACCTTTTGAAGGTAATTTATCAGTTTAGGTGTGGATGACTCATTGGTGAAGAGGATTTTCTGTGATCTTATTCCAGGGTGGCCAAACTGAATCAGCGTGAGCTTAATCTGTTCCTGGAGGCTTATAAAGAGAAGGCCACAAGAAGAAGCTGGAAGTTAGTGGAAACTAGAAGAGGAAACTAGACAGCGAGATGGCCATGTGATGGGAAGCAGAAATGCAAGCCAAGGAACCACAGGGATTGCAGCAAGTCAGCACCATCGTGCCACAGAGTCTTGGCAGAAAGCCTGGCTTTGCTGAAATCTTGGTTTTGTACTTCCAGCCTTCCAGACCATAAGTCAATACACTTTCATTGCTTAAGCCAACCCATTGTGTGACATTTGTTATAGCAGCTGGGAAACTAAGACAGGTAAGGTGGAAGGATTGAGTCTTCTATGGCACCACACACAGTTCCTATGTCAATAGCAAAGAGATAGATTTCAGAATGTAGATTCTTAGGAAATTTAACTGTATGCAAACAGACTTGTGTGTGTGTGCCCTGTAGCCATCCCCTAGTGTTAGAATCTTTGATGAATAGATGTTCCGTGCAGATGCTGAAACATCTCATGGAAGGGTTGTCTTCTGGAGAAACTGGGGGACCCCAACATCGGCATCCCAACTGCACTCCTGGAGGGCATCTGTTTTTGGACCCCTACCCCTTATCTTCTGCTTGCCTCCATCCCCCAGAGTGCATGGAAGGCAGGGCTGCCTTGTTTACCATAGCCAAGCACCTGCCTCAAACCAAGTCTGCTAAACTGCTCCATGTCGCTGAGCTCACTGCAGGGTTTGGGGGATGTCTGTTCCTCTGTCACTTGTATGTCTTTCCAGATCACAAGCTGTTAGGAGACTAAACCTGTACTCTTTGTTTCCACTTAGCAAAGTGCAGGGGAAGCTGAGGCTGAAAAACAAAGAGAGAGAGAGAAAAAAATCTGCCGTGATTTGAAAGGGAGGAAGTGAAATCTGGGCAATCCAGGGGCAGGCGAGAGCCAAGGCTGTGGACAAAGTCTCAGTGCCCTCAAACCATAACAGCACACAGGAGGTTGGCCTGTGTGAGATGGACATCAGGAAAAGTGACACGCCACTCTGAAATCCATCCCTTGAAAGCTTTCTGGCCTGGACAAGGCTGTGTAAGGACACCCTTCTTGCAAACACTCTCTGCCCTCCTCTTTCTTTGCTCTTTCTGTTACTTCCTCTCCCCATCCAGGCCTTGCTTGTTCAGCTTTGCTGATTCTTCTTTCCTAGCTGCCATCCCCTGGATGAGCCCGCTGTGTGCCCAGACATTGGTGCGGTGCAGTGGAGGGGTGCAGGTGACTGTAAGGGCCAATTAAGTAAGGTCTCCCTTTCTCAGAAAGGGAGAGAACAGAAGGACAAAGTTCCTGGGCCTTTGCCTCTAGGCGTAGCTGGATATTGCAATGTGAGAGCAATGACAGAGGGGAACACTGAGGCTCAGAAAAGTGACCAACTTGCCCAAGAAGTTCTTGTTTGGTGGAACTGGGAATTTATTCCAGAACACATAGCCCCAGAGTCTGGACTTCCTTTCCTCTGTCTCTCAGGCTTTCTAATCTGACCTCTGCCTCTGGGATTTCCTTTTTGTCTCCCACATGTGCAAGGACAACTGAAGGGCTATTATCCTTTGCATTGGATTTGCCTACATGTGTCCAGGTGTTGAGAGAGGCTACTCTTTCTACACAGGTATTGGTCCATGTTTAAACACGAAAGCAGAACAACCCAGGGTTGAGGGATGAGATGTATTCTAGAAATTAAACCTTTTCCAGTATGGGAGGGGCTAGGCCAAGTGGGAGGAGCAGTCAGTTTGAGAAGCCACACTCCTTCTTTCCCTTGCCCGAGAGGCATCAGGTGGGGGAAACTAGCAATGAAGCCAAGAGGAAGCCAAGTGCCTGGTGATGGGCTGAGGCTTTCATGAGAGGGCAGGATCACCATCGGAGAAAGAAATGGCTGTAGGGCATATTGGTCAGGGTTCTTCAAAGCAAAAAATCTGTTAGGATATATATATAAAGAGATTTATTGTAGGAATTGGCTCATGTGACCATGGGGATCAGTAAGTTTGAATTCCATAGGGCAGGCCACAAGTTGGAAACTTGATAAAGGTGATGTTGAATTCCCTGGAAGTGGTGGGCTGACCAAATGTAGTGGAGATGGGGATTGTTCATTCTGACTTTTGAAATCCTCAGTTCTCTCTTTAAGGCCTCCAACTAATGGGATAAAGAGACTCCTCTCATTGCTGAAGGTAATTTCCTTTGTTAATTGTAGCTGCAATCAGCTATAGACACAATCAACTGACTATATATGTAGATCTGTCTATGAAATACCTTCATAGTAATAAGCTAGTGCTTTGTTTGACCAAACAACTGGACACCAATACAGAGAAAACATTGACCCATGAACTTAACTAATACAAGAGCGAAGAGTGTGAGGACAGCCTGGGACCCCTGGCACTTGTTTACATGTTGTTGTCCTTGCATCTAATTCTGATTCCTTCATCCAACCATGGCCTCTGTTCCCTGTCTCTCTCCAGAGTTCATGGAAACTCCTCTTTTAACCAACCCTAATCTGGAGCCATCCAGAGAAGGGTATTTTGTAAATGTAGTCACAGAGTAATCAAGCTGTCAATAGAACAATCTGCCACAGTATATTTTTCAGTTTCTAGGTCAGTAGTCACTTTAAATTCTCTCCTCCCCTGGGAGGGTTGGGAACTGCAGGATAAATCAGTAGGTTTGTTGAAAGGCGGAAAAAGGAAAAATGAAGATGAATCTTAGCTCCAAATCTGACCTCATGGAACTTTCCAGTCCAGTAGGAGAAAATATTCTTCTAGTTATTATAGAAATTAGGAGAATTGGACCCAAGTGAGTGCAACGATTAGAGAGGAGAAAAGTAAGGCTTTGATTGGGGGAAAATCAGTAGGAAGAGGTAGAGCTAGGACCAGGGACTGTGCCCTTTTTAAGCCTCACCTTTTTCCTCTATAAAATTGGGATATAATACCCACCTCCCAGAGTGATTATAAATACAAAGAGACATCATTTATATGAAGCAATTATAACGGTGCTGACATTTAGGTATCAGTCACTAGCAGCCCTTGATGACGCTGGCGCTTGTTCTCAGCCACAACCCAAATGTTGGACTCAGCATCCTCTCAGTCCTTCCGGCACGTTTCCTCTTCTCTGCTTCTCTGTGCTACTTTGTCCGCACCCACTCTGTTTCCTGCCTCAGGGCTGTAAGATCCTGATGGAGTCCCAGCTCTCCTCCTCTGAGTTCCTTCCTTACTTTGATACTGCATTTGACACTGAAGAAATGTGGCTGTGGGTTGATCTGAGCCTTCCCTTGGGGCTATTGTGGTCTTATCTCCCCAGTGTGGGGTCGCGTCCTTGTAAGTGAGGTCTTTCCAGTACAGCTATCCCCGTCACCAGCACTGTGCCATGCTCACAGTGGCACCTAATGCCAGTCTGCAGGATGTCCCTTAGATGTGCCCTCTTCCTACGTACTGATCCCTCATTGGATGGAAGGACTTAATGTGAAGTCAAACTTGAGGGCAGTTGATTACTTATTCCACAGAATCTATTTCCCAACAACATTCTCAAGATTCCATCTGTCCTGTCCTCCACCCTCATTTCCCAACATACAGCTCTGGGGTTGCAGAAACCCAAAGAAGTCATGACCCCAGGGTGTGAGCAGACCGTGGAATGTTGTATTTCAGGTGAATTAGGAGTCTTTGTGGAATTATAAACCTCCTTCCCAGACAAAATTCTGGTTCCAGAATGAAGATTGGTGGCCAGCCTGGACTTCTTGGGTCTTCTAAGTCGGGTTGTCTTTGGGGAACGCTTTCCCCACCGAGAAACAGTCATGGCCCGGGAGGAGCAGCCCCTGTGACTGTGTGTACTTGTATGTGTCCAGAGGGGAACAAAGGCAGGGGAAGCTGGTGGGGCTGAAGCTTCATCCAGTGGGACTCTCCATTTGGATATCTGCTAGAAGTGGAGGGATGGGAACTGAAGGATAAAGTACAACCCTTTCTGAACATTAGTTTTTAGCTATGGCATCCTTTCTTCAAATTCACATTTACTTAGGAGCTCATATACAAGACATTCTAAGATGGGGCTGCTCATCTTATGAACAGAAGATAAGGACAATGTCCATGACAGCTCCATCACTCAGGCTGTTGAAGCTCCTGCCTCATTCTGCAACATGAGTGTCTTTTTCATTATTGCAAAGTGCCTGGCAAGGGATGGGACCTGAAAATTAGGGCACACTCAAGTAATTAAAGTTTCACACCTTCCCATGAGGCCCTGTGATGTCACAAAGCACTTGAGAAGGATGGTGGGTACTTAGGAGGTTCTGCAGCCTGGGAAGGACAGTGTTAAGTGAGCCCTGAACTTTATGATGTTGTTTTGGTCTTGGGGTAGAGGCAGCAGAGCCCCCTGGGAGGGGTGTGTGTGTGCAGCCCGTGTGTGAGGTGTAGTGATGTAGGTGTCTGTGTGGGGCCTGGGTGGGGAGAGAGAAGCGAGGGGAGGGGTGTGCTTGTCTCTTGCTTGTCTTTCTGTGTGTGGTCTTTGGAGCACTGCACGTCACAGAAGGCTGGGATTTGGATGTCACTCTCAGCAGTGGAAGAGTCTGGTCTGCTTCCAGCCGAGCAGCTTGGCGTTGAAGGGCCGTGGGTGACAATTGTGGAAATGGCCCCAGTCGGCGGTGCCTCTGAGGAAGTGGGTTTCCTCAGCATTGCTGTCAGTGGGCAGGGGCTCGCACACAGTGCGGGAAAGAAGGGCTGCCCAGGGGTGGGTAGTAGAAGTGCCTGGGTGTAGCCGGGAGGGGTCAGGGAGCCAGGCAGAGTGGGAACCTTGGGGGAATAAGGAGAAAAGGGTTTGAAAACTGGGGTAAGCAGTTCTCCAGTTCTTGGCTGTCTTTATCTCTTAAAATTAAAGCCAGGCCTCTATTGAAACATTCCATTTGGAATTCTGCTGGGGAATAAAAGAGATTAGGGGAGGAGTGGGTGGTGATTTGGACTTTTCTGCCTCGGTTGATAGTGTATGAGCTGAGTTGGGACTTCGATTTTGATTCCTTCATCAGTTATTGAGCACCTACTGTGTTCCAAGCCTTGGCTTAAGGGATCTATCTGGAAAATAGATGTCATGGTCTCTGCTCACTAAGAACTCACCGTCTAATGGAGAATGCAGAGAAATAAACAGATGATGAGATGATATGACAGCATCCTGATGTTATTCATGCTATAATGACAACAGCAATGTATATATATGTGTACACATGCATACAAACACATACATGCACATGCATATGTTTATAGAGAGGTATTATTCATAGTCCTTCACCTCTAACTCATGTAATCCCTGCAACAACTGTTTGAAGTTGATGCTATTACTATCATTGTCCCACTTGAAGAAGAGGAAATTAGGTCACAGTGAGTAGTTTGCAAGGTCACTGGCTAGTCACCAGCAGAACTGGACTTGAACCCAGGTAGTCTCTCTCTAGCATCTTTCTCTTCATTATTCAGTCATGCAGTCTTTTGAGGGAGGTACATATGGAGTGCCAGAGGAGACTGAAAATTAGAACACTGAACGCTGCCCAAGGGAGGCAGGAGAGGCTTCAGAGAGAACTAAGTGGTGTTTGTATAACGGGTTTTCCTGAGACCGTGTGTGCATCTCTCATGGAGGTGGGGTGACAGGCATCACTGGTAAAGAGTCTGAGCATCCCTGGGCATGGATGTGAGGATTAGCAAGGCAACTGAGATCAGGACAGCTCGCTTCAGGTCAGCCCAGGCCAGCTACCAGAGGCTGGAGCATCTCCTGCACGATCCGGTTCAACCCTCTCATTAGACGGCAGTGTCAGGGCTCTCAAATACACCCAGGGCTGACTGCGGTGTGGTAACAGTGCTGAATCTAGCCAGTGTAGGAAGGGAGGGAGTAGGCAGGGAGGTTGGGGGGAGGGATTCGAGCCTATTTCCCAGCAGCGAGGCCCTGCCTAGCTATCAGCTCTGCCAGAGAGGTCAGCACATGGATAGTGAGGGGGAGTTTAAAGAGCTGTCCATAATATTGCTCAACCTCCGACACATGGTGTCCGATGGCCAGGGTCAGCTGGCCATCTGCATCTTGTTTAGCATCTGTACTCCTGTGAGCCCTGCTCTCCAGGCCCATCTTTACAGCCCAGGGGGATATCTTCAGGCAGAGGGACGCTTGTGTGTTCCCGCTGTGTTCCTCTAAGCCAACAGATGCTTAGAAAAATAAACAGATAAGCAAGCCTTGGGAGAGGCAGTGTCAGACTTGGTTGAGACATGCTGTCCCTTTTGAAGGTGGTTGCTCTACTTGAATGGGCCAGATAATATCCAATTGGGTATCAAGGCCAGGATTCTCAGGCCATGGACGTGGAGGTTTCTAATATTTGTTTAACCGAAACTGTAAGTTTCCAAGGTCCCAAGATCACCAGTTCACAAAGAATTAACTGGGAACTCGAATTTGCATTCTTGCACTCCAAAAGTTGAGTTGTTTTCTACCCTGTTAATGCAGACTCTCAGTCTTGTAGGTCAGTCTAGATCACATGAGAGGTCCCCACAGAACTGCGAAGCTGTGTTTCGTTGATCCTTCCTTTACGAGATCAGCTGGGGAAAACCCTAGGAGAAAACAGAAAGGGTTTCGCTCTGAGGGGTGGGGAGGTTCCAGGGACTGGTCAGTACACTGACCTTTTAACATCCTGGCCTAATGGAATGGGCTTGGGCATCCAATAGACTTGGGTTTTTTAATTCTGGTTCCATTTGGTAGGAGCTTGGGCAAGTTAACTCAACTACTCTGAGCTTCAGTTTTCCCATCAGTAACCTGGAGTTCATAACACCTTGACCTATAAGGCTTGGGAAGGATTCACAGGGTGAGCATTCAACACCTGTAACTACTCCTTTCCTCTATTCCCTGGCTTGGTCCCCAAGTATCTTTTGGCAGGAAAATCATGTTCATTTGCTTTGGCCCCTTTCTTTTCCTTTTATTTGGCTGCATCCTTTAGAAGTAGCTCTGTGCTCCTCGCCAGCTTCCTCTTAGTCACCTGTTAGATGGAGTTCCCACCAAAATATGGGATATGGGCTTGATAGGCTCAAATGACATAATCCCCTATACTTAGCGGAGTGGCTATCTTGCTACCCATTCAAGAAATGTGACTATTAACATTGTCAAATGGGATTCACGGGAAAAATGTAAGCAATTCACAAGATCTTGGGACTGGAAGGGAGCCTTGGGATCATTCTTCTCTATTTCCTCTTTTGGGAGATGAAACCTCAGAGGCAGAGCAAGTTCAGATCTGGGAGTAGATCTCAGTACTAATAGATTCATTAATTCATTCAATAAACATGTATTGAGGACTTTCTATGTGCCTATTAACTTTTCCAAGTGTTGGTGTGTGACTGTGAGTAAGACACAGTTCCAGCAGTCAAGGAGCTCATGACCTCCTGGGGAGAGAGAGACATAGAGTATAATACATTGTGCTAAGTAGGGTAATTGAAGTATGCCTAGGGTTTCTGGTGAGTGTAGAGGAGGGGCCTCTACTACATCTTTGAAGGATCAGCAAATGCTTCTTGGTGTCGGTGGTACCTGAGAAGTACCTGTAAAGAAGTGGAAGCTAGTCAGGTTAAGTGGAGACCATGGGATGTGGGGCTGATGGGTTGGCTGGGTTATTCTGGTGAAGGTTTAAGGGAGAAAAACATTTCTCCTTTGGTGCATTCATGGAACTACGGAGCTCCCTGACTTCTGGACCCAGACTTCATAGAAAATCTTGAGAAAGAGTTTAAAAAGGGGAAGAACATTTAATTGGCAGAATAAAGTGAAATTTTCCTCCTGAGTCAAGCCTTAAGGAAAGAAACAGTAACATTTTATGTGTTAACACAAAACTCACTTGCACATTTACAAGTGTGCAAAGTATGTGGGTTATATGTATGTATCGTCTCTCAGAGGACAAAATGGTGCGTTGTTGGTTATGAGCAGAGTTCTAGGTGGAATGTGTAGTGAATACAAATGTGACACATACCTTGGTGACCTGCTCAGCTGCCCGGAGACGACCCAGGGAGCCTCACCTGAAAGAAGGGCTTTTGGCAGTCCAAGGGTCAGGTGGGGAATACCACAAAAAGCAGAGGATTCCTTCCTGATACATTTCCTGCTAAAACCCAGTATAAGTCAGAGTTCTTGGTTGAAAATAAAAGAAACCAATTTGATGAATTTAAGAAGAAAAAAATTTACTGGAATGGAATTTGGTAGCTCTTGAAATCTATGGAAAACAGAAGAACCAGACTTAGGTACAAATGGAGTAAGGAAGGGCTCAGCCAAAATCTTACCATAGATTCAGGAGGCTTAGGACACTAGTGCCCCACCCTTGGACCCTACTGCCCCTGGACACTTGGCATCAAAAGATTGATCTCTATCTCATCCTTGGTTTTGTTTCCCTCACTTGAGAGTTGAAATCCTTGGTGGGAAGCCTCTAATTGGCCAAGCTTAGGTGACATGCTTGTCCTGTAGCTGCCAAGGAGTAGGGGAAGCCTGTGAGCCACTTTGGCTTCCATAATAAGGGGGCTTGTCCTCCACCTAATTTGGGATTTTATCCCTGTTCTAGTTTGCTAGCTGCCAGAATACAATATACCAGAAATGGAACAGCTTTTAAAAGGGGGAATTTAATGAGTTGCTAGTTTATAGTTGTAAGGCCGAGAAAATGTCTATAGAAATGTCCAATCTAAGGCATCCAGGGAAAGATACCTTGGTTCAAAAAGGCCGAGAAAGTTCAGAGTTTCTCTCTCAAGTGAGAGCGCACATGGCAAACACAGTCAGGGCTTCTCTCTCATCTGGAAAGGCACATGGTGAACACAGTGTCATCTGCTAGCTTTCTCTCCTGGCTTCTGGTTTCATGGAGCTCCACAGGAGGCATTTTCCTTCTTCATCTCCAAAGGTCACTGGCTCATGGCCTCTCTGCTTTGTGGTGCTGCAGCATTCTCTGCTGTCTCTGAATCTCTCTCTCCAAAATGTTTCCTCTTTTATAGGACTCCAGTAAATGAATCAAGACACACCCAAATGGGTGGAGACATGTTGTCATCTAATCCAGTTTAATAGCCACTCTTGACTAAATCACATCATCCAGGGAGATGATCTGATTACAGTTTCAAGCATACAGTATTGAATAGGGACTACTCCACCTTTATGAAATGGGATTTTGATCAAAACATGGCTTTTCTAGGGGGCATACTTCCTTTCAAAGCAGCACAATCCCCAAATAGGAGAGTGTTTGGGTGCTGGGGGGCCTCACATGATAAATAACTACTATATTTTTGATCTTTCATACCTGACTCATTCATTTTTCTCTCCAAAGCTGCCTCCTTTTGTTTCATAGCAGTTCTGAGACCTGAGGGACTGAAAAGTTTTCTTGGGTACTCTTTTTTTTTTTCTTTTTAAATTTATTTATTAATTAAAAAAACAAAGAAACAAATCTTGAGTACTCTTGAGAGTAGCCATCTCATGAATTCTTCATCTGTCTCTTCTAATTTCCCTTTAAAAAATTTTATTTGCCATTTTAACTTTTTTAAAGTGTATGACTCAGTGGCATTAATTGCTTTCACAATGTTGTATAATTATCATTATTACCTACTTCCAATTTTTTTCATCATCCCAAAGAGAAACTCTGTACCTATTAAGCAATAACTCCCCATTACTCACTTCCCCAGACCCCTAATAACCTCTAATCTACTTTTTTGTCTCTGAATTTGCCTCTTCTAGAAATTTCATATATGTGAAATCACACAGTATTTGTCCTTCTGTGTCTGGCTTATTTCTCTCAGCATAATGTTTTTAAAGTTCATCCATGTTGTAGCATGTGTCAGAACTTCATTCTCATTTTAGGGTTGAATAATATTCCATTTTATGTATATAACACATTTTGTTTATCCATTCATCTGTTGATGGACACTTAAGTTGCTACCATGTTTTGGCTGTTGTGAATAACGCTTTATACATTGGTGTACAAATGTCTGTCTGAGACCCTGTTTTAAATTATTTTAGGCATATGCATAGACATGGGATTGCTGGGTCATATGATAATTCTATACTTAAGTTTTTGAGGAGCCACCAACCTGTTTTCTACAGCAGCTGCACCGTTTTAGATTCCCATTAGCTGTTCCCATCAAGCTTCCAATTTTTCCACATCTTCACAAACTCTTGTGATTTTCTGTTTTTTTTTCTGATTTGTTTGTTTTGTAATTAGAGCCACACTATTGGGTATGAGGTAGTATCTCATTGTGGTTTTGATTTGTATTTTCCTAATGACAAAGGACACTGAGCATCTTTTCATGTACTTACTGGCCATTTGTATATCTTCTTTGGAGAAATGTCTATTCTAGTTCTTTGCCCATTTTAAAATTGAGTTTATCTTTTTGCTATTTAGTAGTAGTAGATATTCATATATTCTTCATATTAAGCCTATCAGATGTATGATTTGCAAATATTTTCTCCCATTCTGTGGCTTGTCTTTTTGTTCTCTTGATCATGTCCTTCAACCCCTTTAAAAGTTCCCTGAATATTGGATACTATCTCCTTTTGAAGGAACAAGATGTAACTGTCCAATTGTAAATGAAATTCTCTCTTCCTCTGAGAGATTTCTGCCAATAACGTCTTCTTAACTTATTTGCATACTTCAGAAGCAATGAGTTGGGAAGGAGGGTCAGGGACTAGTTGGTCAGTCTGATTTTTCCAGCATTTCTCTGCTTTAACAAAGCCTAAGCTCACTTTCTGTCATTGACTAAGGTTCACGTTAAAAATTTCTGAGTCATCTAGTCCCTTAGGATTGGATTCACTTCTTTCCTTGATCCTTTGGTAGATCTAATTTAGGTAAACAAGAAACCCACCTGTCTATGGATTTATCTGCCAGCATCAAAGGAGGATTGGGGAAACTGGATGGAGATATAGGCTTTGAACCTCTTGGCATTCAAACAATACTTTATTGGAATGAGAAAATTTGGTTCTGGCCCTAATATGGGCTGAAAAAGTTAACCTTTAAAGGGCCACTTCTGTATTAGTCAAGATACTAGGATATCTAAAGAAGGGATAACACAGACCTTTTGCTTTGCTTTCTTCTCCTACTTGCTTTTTGATCTTTGGCCACTTCATTGCTTTTTAATCCTGCCACTGGAAGATGAATGACAAAGGAACAGGAGGTCAAACTCATTTCATTGCCTTTACATCTTATGAGCTCTCCAGAAAACGTTTACATGTGATGGCTAAAAATGAATTATGTCAAAATGATATTCATTATCTATGTCTTTTGGTCTCCCACCACAATGTAGGGAGACCAAATACAAAGGGAGACCTCCCTTTGTATTACCTATTCATTATCATCTTTGGTTTTCGTACCTTGCCAAAGGCTGCATGACCTTGGGAACTTCAGTAATCCTGTAAGCTTGAGGTTTCATTAGCAGGAACTATAGGTGCTCCAAAATCAGCAAGGAGATAAATTTCCTGAGTGTCCCAAATTTCTCAAAATGTCAGAGTTAAGTCTCCCACTCATAGACCTTTCCTGGAAAAAAATTTCCTCATAGGGGATGAGAGAGAAGGGGTAAACTTTCCTTTCCCAGTTCAGCAGCTCACATTTTCAAGGCCAATCTAAATGAAGAAGTGGAATTTGGGGATGCTGGAGGGAGCACAGCTAAGCACAGCTTCCTTAATCACCAGGGTCTTGGTATTATGGGAGAAGTTTCTGATCACTCAAGGACCAGAACTACATCTAACTTTCAACCCAAGGCTTGGCATGTGTCTGAGTTTATTAGGGCTGCTGTGCCACACAGTGGGTTGACTTAAACAATAAGAATTTATGGTCTCATGGTTTTGAGGCCTGAAGTCCAAAATCAAGTTGTCAGCAAGGCCATACTTTCTTCCTGAGTGGTGCATTCTGGTGGTGACAACCCTCTGTCACATGGCAATTGCTGTTTCTTCTCTGGCTTTTCAATGATTTTTTTCAACTTCTGATTTCTGGCTTCTCCTGTTTAATTGCCTGAATTTCCTCTTTATAAGGTCTCCAGACATATGGATTAAGACCCACCCTGCTTCAGTTTGGCCACAACTTAACTAATAATAACATCTTCAAAAGGCTATATTTACAAATGAACTACAGGACTGAGGATTAAGAGCTGCACATGTCTTTTGTGAGGGGCATGATTTAATCCCCAGCAGTAGGTTACGTGGACCCTAGTGTTCACAGCCCCAGCACCACGAGTAACTTCAATGTCACATGCAGTTGGGCTCATCAAGTAGTAATTACTCATGACCTTTGACTCTGCTTCTCCTCCTTTCTCTCCCTCTCTCCTCTTGATGAGAGGAAAGCCTCATTCCTTCATTATCACACTTCCTTCCACAGACTGAACAGGCCCATTCCAGACACTGAACACTGATCTGTGTGAAAGCTCGCCAGGGCTGTTGGGAATACCACACCCAGAAAGAATCTGACTTGTTTCAAAAGCTTATCTTCTGAAACTTGCTCTTCCAAAGAAAAAGCCTGAGGCAGGAGAAAAGAGGCAATCTGACCAAGTGTGTGTGAAATGGACCCAGGTATATGCAGATTCCGAACCTACTCCAGGGACCGTGCTGAGACAGAAAAATACAAATAAAAATTCAAGCCTCTCACCTACAATTTGTAAGAGATAAATTAATATATCCAACTTAAATTTCAGCGAGCCAGGCCCAGGGTCATTTGCTATAGCCCTTTGATTAGCTTGGGTCCAATCAGCTGTGGCTTGGGTGGGGGTTCCCAGGTGGCATACAGCCACCTATAAGGACTTCTGCACAGGGAAGTTTCACCAGAAGAGAGTATAGGAACAAGCTAGGTTTCACAGTTGATATCTCTTTGATGTTAGGAAGTATGAGTGTGGAATAGAAGGCTGTGTAGGTACATATGCACAGGTGCACATGTATGTGACAGGGAGTGAGTGCGTATTTGTTGAGTCTGCATATTGACTTCAGACAGATGTTCATGAAAGCCAGAGATGGAGAATGGGTGGTAGAGCTGGGGAGGGCTAGGATGGAGTGGGCACTGGTGTAGTGGAATGGCTGCACAGGAATGGTGGTGGTGGTGGGGTATTGTGAAACATGGATGACAGGAGAGCTGATCTGACAGCTGAATGCAGTTGGAAAATCCTTTGTCTGCTAAATTAAAGGATGAAAACTTTTGTTCTATGCTGAAGAAATTATTTTATGTTTTTGTCTTTTTGGTTTTTTTATTTTTCATAATAATTCTCCAATATCTCCTTCCAAAAAAAAACCCCACCAAACAAAAACCAAAAACCAACTTCCCCAAATACTCAAGTCCCTCAAATGGGTTCAAGGTGCAGAAAGCACAGCTGAGTCCGGTGGTAAGACCAGGGGAGCACAAGCTGCAGCTGGGGCTGCGATGCCCGCCCATCCTGCCTCCTCCACCCCTGCCCAGATACCTACCCATCCATTTGGAAAAGCTACTCTTTACTGTTATCTTTTGTTTTGGTTTTTATTGGCATCTTTCTTCTTCCCTTGGAACTGTGTCCAGTCCCATCAACACTGATTAGGCAGGGAAGACTGGTTGGAGACTCCCCATCCTTCTGTCTGTCCAGTTCTGGGATTTCTGCTTCTCCTCCCATCCTGTCTTCTGTTCCCGACTCACCCTGCCTGTACAGACATCACGGTTCTACCCTTCTCATACTGTGTTTGTAAAATTTTGCCCATATGTTTTTTTTGTGTTGGGGGTGGGAACATAGTATTGCAAAAACATTGAAAGAAAGGAACACACTTTAATCAACATCGAGAGCCACTTAGATCTTCATTTACGCTCCTACTTTCTATAGTTTTCAAATACAGAACACTGAGCTTTGGGGGGACAAAATGAATTGTGCAGAGAGTTTAACAGAACTAGTAATGAAAGTTTAGTTTTATTCCTCATTTGGTTCTCTGGACATTTACTTCCTTTCCTTATCCAATTTCAGTTCCTGAGGGGACAATACAATCATACAATTTTAGAGTTGGAGGGACCCCTAAAGAACATTAGAAATACAGGAGTCTTTCTATAGTGCCCTGGGAAGTCCCCTCATAAGCCACACGTGTCTGCTGCAGTCAGAGCAGCCCCAAAGCTTCCTGATTTCAACATCTTGAGATTGGGCAAATGGGAAAATCCATCTGGTGTGTTTCATGTACCTCCCTACTTAGCAGATTAGTAAAATTGAGGTTCAGACACTAAAGGAAAAAGAAAAAAAATACCTTCAATCAAGAAGATTGAAGATACTACTTACAAGCTGCCCATTATTTAAAATAGGAAGGCAAACAAAAGCCCTAATTAAAAAAAAAAAATTTTATTGATAAAACAACATACAAACACAAACATTCTTAACATAGTGTACAATCAATGGCTCATGATATCATCACATAGTTGTATATCCATCACCATGATAATTTTTTAGAGCATTTGCATTACTCCAGAAAAAGAAATAAAAATAAAAAAGGAAAAACTCATACATACCATACCCCTTACCTCTCCCTCTCATTGACCACTTGTATTTCCATCTACCCAATATATTTTAGCCTTTGTTTCTCCTAGTATGTGCTTATTTTTTATCCATATGTTTTGCTCATGTGTCTATATCCTAGATAAAGGGAACATGAGACACAGGGATTTCACAATCACATAGTCACATTGTTAGCATTATATCTTCATACAATCATCTTCAAGAAACGAGGCTACTGGAACTCAGCTCTACAGTTTTAGGTATTTCCTCTAGCCACTACAATACACCATAAACTAAAAAGGGATATCTATATAATGCATAACAATTGCCTCCAGGATAACCTCTTGATTCTGTTTGAAATCTCTTAGCCCCCGATATTCTATTTTGTCTCATTTCTCTCTTCCCCCTTTTGGTCAAGAAGGTTTTATCAATCCCTTGATGCTGGGTCCCATCTCATCCTAGGATTTCTGTCCCATGTTGTCAGGAAGATTTACACCCCTGGAAGTCATGTCCCACGTAAGGGTGCGGGGGCAGTGGGTTGACTTGTTGTGTTGGCTTACAGTGAGAGGCCACATCTGAGCAACAACAGAGGTTCTCTGAGCAACAAAAGAGGTTCTCTGGGTGCGACTCTCAGGCATAATTATAAGTAGGATTAGCCTATCCACTGCAGGAATAAGTTTCACAGGGGTGAACCCCAAGATCAGGGGCTCAGCCTATTGATTTGGTTGTCCCCAATGCTTGTGAGAATATGAGAAATTCTCCAAATGGGGAAGTTGAATTTTCCCCCCTTTCTCCCCATTCCCCTAAGCAGTTCCTGCAAATACTTCTCTATTCACTCTCTAAATCACTCTGGGATTTATCAGGGCATCACACTAACCTGGACAAACCAACAAAATCTCATACCCTATTCAAGATTTCATGTACTTATGGTGTTCAACTAAACTAACCATACAAGTTAAACTAGGAAATGCACTACCCAAAATATAAATTTTGCCACAAATAAACATCTGTCCCTTTAGTCTCACACAGAAGTTGGAGTTTTAAGATTATGGACAATATCATCCTTTACCCAGTCTTCTGGTATACCTTCGTCCTATCCAGATCAGCTTCCTTCAATTTCTCCTTGATGTCTGACCACTTTTTTAAAACTTTTTAAACAATTCCTGTATGGGGTACTGCTGACTTTCATAGCTTCAGAGCTCTGACTCAGGTGTCACACAAGTACCTGAAGTTTCTGGGAAAGACCAGGTTATATACAAACAGTTCAGTATCCCAGAATTTAGAATTGACAATTACACCTCCTGAATATATGTGACTGCTGTAAGAGCTTACTATCTAGGACCCTGTACAATAAGCCCCAACCTGATAACCCATGCTTCGACTTTAGTTCACTGAATTTTTGTATTATAGTTAGTCCATATAATTGAGGCATTATAATATTTGCCTTTTTGTTCCTGACATTGCATTCAACATATAGCTCTTAAAGTTCATTCATCTAGTAGCATGCTTCACATATTCATTCCTTCTTGCAGCTGTATGTACACATCATAGTTCCCCCTTCCATTCCCCAGTTGTTATAGCCTTAGGCCAACTCTAATCATTGTGGATCACAATCACTGCCACCAGAAACATAAGCATGAAAATGTCCATTCGTGTCTCCATTCTCAGTTCCTGTAGGTATACACTAAGCCACGGGGTTTCAGGATTATATGGCAAACCCACCCATAGCCTCCTGTGGAACCACCACACTGCTCTCCAAGGGGCTGCACCTCTCAGTTTCCCTACCCACAGGGAATAAGTACATCTCTTGAATAAGTACATCTCTTCGTCTGCATTTTCTCTAGTACTTGTTTCTCTAGTACTTGTTTCTCTCTGACCATTTTTAAATAGTTTTATTCATGTGTCATACAATCCAGCCTAACTGTATACCTTCTCTACCATACTCTATTTGAAGACAATTCCTTTTCTTCCACAAAGAATCCATACCCCTTTCTCATGCCCCTGCCTGTTAACACTTAGTTTTGGCATAATCCTTTGTTACATTCAGTGGAAGCTTATTATAGTGTTACTGTTGACTATAGACCCTAGCTTGCATTGATTGTACTTTTTCCCATATACTATCTATTTTCAACACTCTGCAATACTGACATTTCTTTGTCCTTCATCTTGCAAAAACATTTTTAATTTGTACGTTTAATCACCATCATTGTACACTCTAGGCATTCCTAAATTATACCATCTCATTCTTTATCCTTTATCCTACCTTCTGATTTCATATGTGCCCCCAGCCCTTCTCCCTCAATCATACTCATATTCAGCTTCATTCAGTGTACTTATATTATTGTGCTTCAGTCACGTATTGTGATATCTGTATCTGAATTTTTATAATCAGTCTCATTGCACAATCTGTATTCCTTCACCACCAATTGCCCAATCTTTACCCTATTTCTATCTCCTGGTAATCTGTGTTCTTAACTTAAATTCTCCAAGTTCACGCATTAATGTTAGCTCATATCAGTGAAACCATATGGTATTTGTCCTTTTGTTTCTGGCTAATTTCACTCAACATAATGTCCTCAAGGTCCATCATATTGTACATGCTTCATGATCTTATTCTGTCTTACAGCTGTGTAATATTCCATTGTACCTAATGTTTTAATGTTTAGGTGACAATTATCAGGACAAGAGTGGAAAACCTTTACATAGTCCTGGGGATAAAAACCTTTTGAAGTTAAAAATGCCTTTTAGATTTTGTTGGGCAGGGTAGGAGAGGATTGTTGTCACTATAAACAACTGCAGTGTGAGACAAGGATCATTTTTCTATCCTAAGAACATAAATGAGGGTGATAGGGAATAAGGCCCAATTATAGGATAATGATGGTAAACTCCTGAATAAACGTTCTAGGTTGGAAACAGGTGATTTTCTTCATGGTAGGTTAAATCATGCATTCCTACAAGCACATGTTCTTAATCTTAAGCTATGTCCCTGTGGATGTGAACCCCTGTAAATAGGACATTTGAAGATGCTACCAAGTGACTCTGAGTAGGTCTTCACTCATATTACTGGAGGCCTTACAAACAGAACCCAGAAATCACAGAAGCCAGAAAAGAGAGGATGTTGTTGTGCAATGGAGGTAGAGAGACAAGCCAAGGAACCCCAAGGATTGTCGGCAGCCAGAACGCTAGAAAAGCAAGCTTTGCCAATACGCTGGGTTTAGACTTCTTCTAGCCTCAAAACTATGAGGCAATAAATGCTTGCTTATCCTTGAGCCAAAACCAGTTTGTGGCACCTGGATAGCAGCTGTAGCAAAATAAGTATTGGAAGTCACAGAATGTGGGGTGACAAACTGGTGAGAAGAAGAACTTGAAGGTCACCTGGTACTATATTTCCACCGTCATTATACCTCTGCTCAAAATAACTTGCTGTTGAAACCTTAAATTGAAAGCTTCTGCTCAGCCTCCAAGGTGTAGGGGACCATAATTAAAACCAAACATACTATAGCGGTTAGAAAACCCAATTTGAAGCTCATCCATGCAATCATACAGTGAAATTCTGATTTCAGCATAACTTAATGTCTTGCCTTGACCAAATATTCCCTTCCTGGGTGATGATTTGGAACAATAATTCAGAATCCTTTAAATTTTAAATTCCCAGATAGTGAAATTATCATTCCATGCATCCATCCCATCTATCTATCTATCATTTCCACTGTTCATTAATTCCTTTGCTCACTCAAGACGTATTGGAATGTAGGGATCTTTTGATCATAGAGCTTAGAGGGACTGTACATATCATCTAATTCAGTGATTTCCAAACTATTCTCCAAAGACATAGAGCTCATCTGTACAGGTGGAGGTGGTGCATGAAAGAGAATAAGAAAGAATTAAGAATAAATGGCATCTTTGGGCTTTCCAGCCCTGCTGCAACCAGAGAAGTACATATCACAATTGTTTGGTAGAGCTTTAGTCACTGGTCTATGTAAGCCTTACTTTGATTAAATTATGGTTTTCAAGCTTTGAGTTGAAAGCTGGCATTGTTCAAGCTGGCATTGTTTTTATCTGCACAAAATCTTCTGATTGGTTGTGTACATACTCTATATTATGTATGTTATGCATAATCAAACATGAGATAGATAAAATATATAAAAAGCAGAATAGATCTGATTGAAGAAAGGGTCAAGGGAACAGAGCCCTCCCAGCTTGGCTTTCCTTGGTTTGCTGAGATACTTTAACGTAACTTAGACAAAAGGTATGCACATAAAACGTTATGTGTAAGTGCAATTTTTCAGACATAATAACAGCTCATATGACCAAGGATGTCTTCTGTTTATTTAGTTGAGGCAGACCATCTGTAAGCAGATCACATGGAAAGTGTTTTAGAGAGACTGCAAAGTCACATTTCTAATGAAGTAGCATCATGGCAGCCTCTTGGAAGCAAAGGTGGCAGATAGGCTAGTCATTTAAGATCATCATATGTTGGCTGCGAATGGATGGGGATGAAGCTTATCCTGAAAGGGAGGAAGTGGGGACAACAAGAAGACAAAGATGCCAACTGGGTACCAAACTAGTGGTAGCATCAGTGAATCCCAAAGCCATTTGTTTTGGTGTACCTGTGGCATGGAAAGACTTCAGGTCCCTGCTAATATCATTGGAAGCTCATTTTCTTAACATTAGGACAAAGGATCTGCTCATTTCACCACCGACTTTTGCTCTGGTACCTTTAGCTATTCCCTAACAGCTCACACTCTGCAGGCAGGTATATTATCTTTCTTAGATCATTCTAATCAGGATTTCCTGAGTGGACCTGGCTGGGACAGAGGCAGAGTATGACTAAGGTAAAGCATGGAGAAGAGAATCACAAGATTTGGTTCTCCATGAGGGCTAAAGAGTAGTGAGTGTTTTTTGACAACTCAACTGAAAGACTTTTTAAATAAAAACCAACTGAAGAGACAGCTCAGAAAAAACATCCTGGCCAACCCCATTGCTGTTTTAACTTCGAGGTAGTGTTTGAGCACCTCACCTTGTCAGCATCACATCTGTACAAGTGGTCCGCTAATAATGTGTTAACCTTGAGAAGATACCACCCCCAACCCGCTGCCTGTGATTTGGGTGGTTTTGCTGTTTGTCCTAAGTCATCTGCTTTCTAACACAGCCCATCTTATAACTCATATATGTCTTTTTCAGATGCTTGGTTGGGGCTGCCAGTAAAGTTTATGGTATAAGAATAGACTTTTTCTCTGTGGGAAGCAAAAGGGTTTCTGATGTAATGCTGCCAGGCTTGGGCCTCATTAACCCAGTTAATTAATTCTAACGACAAATATTTATTGTGCATTGAACATACCAAGCCCAGACTTTAACGGATTGAGATGATCTGATATGGCAATGGAGAGTGGGTTTGAGCTGTTAATGATTTCAAAATGTACTTACAAACCTCAGATCTAGACATACAATGGTGGGCATTATTCTTGCATTACAATCCACTCTTGCTGGTGAAGAACTCCTCCACGATGTCTGGGTGAGTGATTTTGCCTCGGTTCCATGGTTGGGGGATGGGAGCTTGTTCTTGGCCCTAAGCCAGCGTTTGTAATCCACCCAGCAGGCGCCCATGTATCCTGGGTGGGCCTTCATCTTTGGTTACTTGTTTGTTCCTGAATCCCAACCACTTCTGAACTCTCTTTGGAGAATGAGTCCAGGCGCTGTTCAGTGGAAGCCCTCAGGCCTAATTTGTTCCGCTTCCCTTCAGGCCTTCAGTTCTAATTCATTTGTTTATATTTGGAGGGGAAAATCTCTCTCATTATCTATCCTTTATTTCCTAGAATTTGACATGAAAGTTGTCATTGTTTTAGTTAGAGGTCTCCAAAGGAATAAATCATTTGAGCAAGACCAACATCAACAACGACTGACTCCTTGTGTATGGGGTATCAAGCTGTTGGACTTTAAAGTCTGGGATCCATTCTGTTAGAATTGAATGTGCACTAAATCTGGGGTATGTGGAAGGAGGTGTGTATTTATTTTTAAACTGCTTTGGCTATAACAAAATCCAGCTGCGTTTCCAACAAGTGTGTTGTTTTCCCAATAGACAGCCTAAAAGTGGAGCTAAAGCTAGAGGGGTTTCCAGTATTTTGACTTTTTCTAATTTAATCTCATTTGTTTGACCTTTAATCTTTTCATCTTTCAGTTCTTTAGACTTTGACCATGACTCTATGGATGTGCTCCTTTTCCATTCCTTCTATACTTGTGGTGCCTACTGGCACTTTTCATTTTGGAAGCCAGATGCAGGACCTCTCTATCACTCCCTGTTGGGGTTGGAGGTGGTGCTCCCCTCCTCAGAAGGGTGGTCCCATTGAGTTTGAGTCTGGGGAGAGACCCAACTTCCTGCCTATTGCATATAACCCCAACTCTTGGTCCCAACTCAACACATCATTTTGGATGCCAGGAGAAACTTCCTTCATGGAGCCAATTCATGAGGCAACTCCTGTCACCATTGCTCCAGAGGAGAAACACTGAATTAAAACTCTTACTTGTGTGTATAGCCTGGGGTGCAGGAGGGTGGGCGAGTAGGAGCACAGCCAGGCTGGGGGCAGACAGAGAGTGTCGCACTGAGCACCTCTCTACCTCTATTTGTTTGGCCACATGGGAATGCCAAAGAATGATTTACTAGGTGTCTCCCTCACATCACATGGATGGTGCAGAGAAATGATGGAATGCACTTTTTTTTTTCTGTAACGAGATACTTTTGGCAGGGATGTTTCCAGTTATTAAAAATGGGGCAATGAGGTGCTCCATAAATGCAAACAATATAGGAAAATCTAAAAGAAGTAAGTATGGCAAAGACAATGGAGTGGAGACTGCCAAGGGGAAAGAAAAAGATAAAATAGGTGAAGAGAATGGCAAAGAAGGATCGTCGAGATTCCATGGAAAAGAACAGAAGTTCTGAAAAGGTGGGTGAAATATCAGTAATGGAGTCAAGGAAAACATACGAATGACTTTGCTCCTTCCCTACACCCTCCAAAAAGAAAGAGGATGGGGGAAGGGTTGAATGGGGAGATTGAACTTGTAGGTCAATGAAAGAAACAGCAAGAACAAGAATAAGGGGTTTAGAAATTTTCAGGTCATTAGACACCCTGAAGCTGTGGGTAATGTGCATTTCAGAAAGATTCAGGCAAATTTCCATAGAACCAGTTCAGAGAACATGATATAGTGTGTCTTGAGTCTTTAGGGAGAGGCATGCCTTGTAGAACAGAGAAGTGTACACAGCTGAGCCTTTACAACTATATCCAGTTTCCATGTAGTTCTCTTTCTTTTCTGGTTTTCATAACACTTGCACGTGTCAAATATATTTAGCTCTTGATTCTATTCAGTTTAGCAAAGTGTTTCTATTATTCTTTCCCAGTTATTTTTAGTATATTTTCTCATACTTAACAAGACTGTGAATTTCTTAGGGACAAGGAGAGTGCTTTATATTTCTCTTGTATTATTCACAGCCTTGCAAGGTGATAGGCAAATGGTAGGTATGTAGGGGACAACAGGGCAAAATGGAGATTTCACAGGAAAAATCTCCCCTCCTTTCCTCCGTTGCCTGTCCTCACCTCTCCATCCCTCCCTAGCTCCTCTCTCCCTTCATTCTAACATGTATCAAACATGTGCTGTGATGGTTAGCTCTGTGTGTCATCCTGGTTAGGTTAGGGTGTCGAGTTGTTTCACCAAGTAAGCATTGCTTGATTGTTACTATGAGGGTATTTTATTTTATAGATGGATATAAATCAGTAGTTGATTGCATCTAAGGCTGACTGCATCTACAAAAACAAAAGAGATTGCCCTCAGCCATGAAGGGAGTCTCCTCAATCAATCAGTTAGAGGTCAGCCTTAGGTGCAATCAACTTAAAGTGAAAATTGAGGATTTCAGCAGTCAGAAAGAATTTCTATCTCTACTTCAGCCAGCTTTCTTCTCCTGGAGACTACAAAACTTCATCAGCATCAGTTTCCAGTTTGGGGCCTGCCCTACAGAATTCAGACTTGCCAATTCCCACAGTTGCATGAACCAATTCCTATAACAAATCTCTTAATATTTAATATATACATATATTTGTTCTGTTTCTCTAGAGAAGTCTGACCTGATATACCTCTTCTGTGCCATGCACTGTTCTGGGCCCCGGGGATGTACCCCAAACAAACCAGTCAAGCTTGCATTTTACTAAAGGAGATAGACAGACCAATCACTACCACAACAAAATGAATGCATATATTATGCATCACATGTTGGTAAGTGCAGTGAAGGACAGTTAAGAGGACAGAGGGGAGGAGAAGGGCAGAATGGGCCCTGTTTTACACAGGATGCTGTGAAGTCCTCTCAAGTGCCATGGTCTCTGGGGAAGGTGCACTCTGGCCCTGAGATGAGGCTGCTGCCTCACCCAGTGGAGTCAGGAAGGGCTAGTAAGATCCCAGAGGGAGCACCAGGCCAGATGGAGCTGGCTTTTTAGCCACTATAATAAAAGTATGTGGGATTATATTCCGGGTGAGGTGGAGAGCTGAGTGATTTGATTTTATAACCATTGTTGAAACTACAGTGCTGAGGATAGACTGTGGAAGCCGGGAGAACTTAGGGGCTACGGGATGAGTAGGGGCAGGAATGGGTGGAGCATGGGCTGGGATGGAATGGGCTGGAATGATAAGAAGTGATTGGATTCAGTAGAAGACGGAGTGGACAAAATTTGCTGATGGGTTTCACGTGGGAAGCAGGAGAAGGAGAGGAGTTAAGGAAGGCTTGAAGTTTGTGCCTTGTCAAGACATGCATGCACCATCTGTGCTTTGTGACTTCAGACAAGTTATTGAAGAAAGGAGACCCCCAAATGAACCTGGGCCACCATTTCCTCAGTATAATGTCTGGAATGATGAATCCATGAGTGGATGGTTGCCAAACTACATCTCAGCTCAAGATCAGGGTGTTGAGATTAGGGTGGCAGAAGGGATGGGCTCTGGCTAATTCATTAATTGGCTCTACAAATATTTACAAAGCATCCATTACGACATGGTTCTAGGTGATGTGTTAGGTGGTTTTGCCTCATTTATCCAGCTAGTATTTATTATTATTTTTGGATCTGAACCCATTCTGGGTTTAAAAAAATCCAATCCAATTCCATTCATTATTAATGCCAGGTGATCGGTGAATGTTTCTAAAACTTTTCGTTCCCAATGTTTCCCCTTTCCTTCCGCTTCTCTGCACATACCTCATCTCATCCAAATAAAAATACAGATAACATCAGGACCTGTAACAGACCCAAATTCTTAGCCACAACAGACACAAAAGAAGAAGGAATATTTAGCTTCTAATTAAGTCTGCAGGAAGGTTCCTAGAGATCCATGCCTGCCGTTATTCCTTATTTCCTTGGTTATTTTAATTCAGAGACACATATCTTCTCTTGGATGGTCTCAGCTCTTTTATTTCATGGTGTCAGTCATCCATGCCCCTCCTCTTTCTAACCTTAATGTTGGCTTCTCTCCAATTCTGTTGGAGTCAGGAATAAACTAAGATGGAACTGGCTTTTGAAAACTCTTTTGGGGTGGGTCACTGTGGCTCAGCAGACAGAGTTCTTGCTTGCCATGCCGGAGACGTGGTGCCTGGCCAAGCTAAAAAAACTCAAAACAAAACAAAACCTCTTTTGGTCAAGACTTCTTGTCCATAACTCCTAAAAAGTTGACAGAGTTCTAGAAATGATGACTGTTAAACTGATTGGTGTATTATGTTCCAGTGCAATATTGTGAAGATGCTGAGAGCAACAGTTTATGAAAATCTTCAACCTCACCTGCACTGACACTGAAATTATGTTATGCTCAAGTGGCCTCACAGTCTTCGTAATCCAGTTTTCTTCTAGGGCTTGACTGCCAATTTCTTTCAAAATCCTGTGCTGACACTATAAACCCAGGAAAATGTGGCTTTCAGTCCCAGTTGCCTTTATTTCTTGTCCTTGTTTGTGCTATGTATGGTGCATACAAATTTTTGTAGAATTCCAAAGGTTTAACTTTGGCTTGTGTGGTTGCCTGTTCATGCACCATGATCCTGAGCAACCAGATACCCAGAATTGCAGTGATGGAAAATTCTAGAAGAACTGGATATTTATCTCCCTGAAGCAAAGTTCAAGGTTAGCTCAGAGATCTAGTGATTTTTTTGCATCTCTCAATCCACAGGGCCCATGGCTAGGGCAGAAGCTTGTCTGTGCTCAGCCAAATGATGGGGTTACAGAGGAATTATGGTGTCAGCCAAGTATGGACATTGGTGAAGGGCTGCATTTTGGGAGAACACTGCTCCTTCTGGCAAGTTCTGGAAGTATGAGCAAGTTTTGGAATGGATTATTAATAAAAATTTCAAGTATTATTTAAAGGTTTATTTTTTATAAGCAACAGACACATGATTAATAAGTAAGCAATAATAATATACAGGGAGAAAGAGAGGACATAACATGACGGCAGTTCCTGAACAGTAACATCATAGCAGATAAAAGAATCATCAGTAGGGAATGGAGAAGGAGGCAAGGCTGAAAGGGAAGTCATGGGTATCAGAAAAGTTCACCAGATTTGCCTCTTGTAGCCTGGTCCCATCTTCTTCACCAGGGAAGAGCTGTAAAAATTTACCTCAAAGACTCTGGTTCAGTGGGTTTGGAATAGGGCCTAGGAATCTGTTTTTTCCAAGAAGAGCCTTCCTTCCATTCCCAGGTGAGGGCGCTTAACATTCGGATTTATGAAATCGTTGGCTAGGACCAGTGGTAAGGAAACATGGGGCTGAGGCCTGCTTCTATTACAACCACAAACTAAGAATGGTTTTTACATTTTTAAAGTGTAGTTAAAAAAACCAAAACCAAAACCAAAAGGGAATATGGGACAAAGATGGAAGTGGCCTGCAGAGCCTAAAATATTTACTGCTGGGCCCTTTTAGAGAAAGCTTGCAGACTCCTGGCTTGGGAAGGGAATAAATATATCTGATTCTACAACTGGTGAATAGGTAATGAGTTCTGCAATATTTCTGAAGGCAAGGGAAAGTTTGCTTTGTGTGTGGTTCTTATTTGAGTGGGATGCTTTATCATTTGACATACCTACTTTGAGTCAGGTGTTAGGTGGGTTATATATGCAGTCATACATTCAAAGATTAAATGGGTTGTCCACTGAGGAGGTTACTTAAAATCCTTTTGAATCTGTCTTTGTTAAGCTAGGAGAGAAGAAAGCAGATGAGACCTGGGAAGTCCAGTAAACAAACTCCCACTCAATGCAAATATAAGGCACTCAAGTAGGCATCCATTGTCCTAAGATATAAGGGCCTAACTATATTGTTTTGAAATATGCCTAAGCAAATGCTTTCTCAACTCTTGTGCAAATCTGGGGAGAAGAAAGCAGATGAGACCTGGGAAGTTCAGGAAACAAACTCCCACTCAATGCAAATATAAGGCACTCAAGTAGGCATCCATTGTCCTGAGATATAAGGGCATAATTATACTTTTTTGAAATATGCCTTAGCAAATACTTTCTCAACTCTTATGCAAATCTGGTCAATAGAAAGAGGGGCAGAGAGGAGAAGGTTGCGAAGAAAGTGGATCAGTTTGCAAAAGGATTTGATCCCAGGGCTTTCTTGAAAAGGAAATGCCCACCCCCCAACTAGATTGGCCACCCAAACTCAAGACAAAGGCTAAGGTTTTCGGGCAAGGGCAGGGTTGTGTATGCTAAGTGGCCCCCCTGCACCTACACTCAGGGCTTGGTACCACAGTAAGATGGCTGAGGATGCAATGTGAATAAAGAGATCTGTCACATTGGGGCCCCATGTGGTGCACCATAGAAAATGCCAGCCAGGGTATGCTTCTTCGCTTTAGAAGCAGTGTCAATGTTGAGCTGTGAGGGATGAGTGACTGCAGCATCAAATGACAGCAGTGAGCTGCCCCAGTAGTGAACTGATTAGACTTGCTCTTCGGTTCAGGACAGGATGCCTGTGGATTGAGTAAGCCTTGGGGTTCTGGAAAACTCATGACCACATCACCTTTCGAGGGAAATACTAGGCTTTCTGATGATGAAGTGATTCAGATTGCTAAAGCTGCCAGAATGTAATATACTAGAAATGGGTTGCATTTACAATGAGGATTTGTTAGCTCACAAATTTAAATTTCTAAGACTGTGAAAATGTTCAAATTAAAGCATCAATAGGAAAATACCTTCTCTGAAGAAAGGCTGCTGCTATCCAGGACACCTCTGTCACATGGAAAGGCACTTGGTCGGCATCTACTTGTCCTTCCCTACTGGTTTTCATTGCTTTCAGCTTCTGGTTTCAGTGGCTTCCTCTCTGAGGCTCTGAGCATCTGTGGGTCTTCTCTGTGCTTCTCTGGGGGCTGTTCTCTATAAGCTTGGCCTTTTCTGTCTTTTATCCTCTCATAAAGGACTTGAAGTAAAAGGGATTTAGACCCACCTTGAATGGGTCACATCTCAGTTGAAATAACCTAACCAAAGGTCCTACATGCAACAGATCTAACTTCCAGGAACAGATGAAAAGAACATGCTATAAACTACCACACTCCACCTATTGGACCCTCCAAATACTTGCTTTTTCCATATGCAAAGTACATTTATTTCATCACAATATCACAAAAGCCTTAAATCATTTCAGTAACAATATTAAGCACAAAGTCTCATCAAAATCAATTACAGTTCAATTCCTGGAGCCTGCCCATGCCAAAAAAAAAAAAAAAAAATCTGTTACAGGTGTGTTCTGTCCTAAGGCAAAATTCTTCTGTGGCTGTGAACCTGTGAAACCTAGAACAAGTTATCTGCTTCCAACATACAAAGGAGAGAGAGTCATAGAATGTACATTCTCATTTCCTTAGGGAGAAATTGGAAGGAAAACCAGGGTTAAAGTTCTGGAACTTCCAAAACTCTATAGGGCCTACTTCTTTAGACTTCTGTGTCTGACAGTCATCTGTAGAATGACATTTTATCCCCAGGACTGGAGAGAGTGGTAGAACCACCCTTTCCAAGGGCTCAGGCAATGGCCCTGTTTTCTCCAAACCAAAGGGGTGAGGCATTCAACATTTCCAAGCATCAGAGAGACAGATTTACTCTCAGCCCCACCTTCCTCAAGTGTCTGGGTGGCAGCTGGACTCTGCCACCTCCGGGGCACAAGCTCCATTTCCTTAGAACAGTGGGGTAGTGGCCAGGCTCTCCTCAGTTTCTGTGGAATGTGTGTCACCCTCTCTGAAATTTGGGGTGGCAGCACTAGTCTTGAACAAGGGAAGGCTCACCCTCTGCAAGTTCTGGGGCAAACTCACCCTTTTCACCTGCATGGTGGGTCCACTCTCCTGGCTCAAGGCATATTTCCTTCAAACCTCACCTTCCACAGTTGGTTTAGTTTGCTAGCTGCTGAAATACATTATACCAGAAACAGAATGGCTTTTAAAAAAGGGAAATTTAATAAGTTGGTAGTTTACAGTTCTAAGGCTGAGGTAATGGCCCAATTAAAGCAAGTCTATAGAAATGTCCAATCAAAGGCATCCAGAGAAAGATACCTTGGTTCAAGAAGGCCAGTGAAGTTCAGGGTTTCTTTCTCTAGTGTAAGGGCACATGGTGAACACAGTCAGGGTTTCTCTCTCATTTGGAAGGGCACATGGCGAATATGGCATCATCTGCTAGCTTCCTCTCCTGGCTTCCTGTTTTATGAAGCTGCCCGGGAGGCATTTTCCTTCTTCATCTCCAAAGGTTGCTGGCTGATGGACTCTCTGCTTCTCGTGGCTCTGTCATTCTGCTCTGCTCTCTCTGAATGTCTGCCTTTCTCCAAAATGTTTCCTCTTTTATAGGACTCCAGAAACTAATCAAGACCTACCTAAATGGGTGGAGACATACCTCTACCTAATCCAGCTTAACAACCACTCTTGGTTAAATCACATCTCCAGGGAGATGATCTAATCACAGTTTCAAACATGCAATACTGCATAGGGATTAGAAGAAGCGGCTGCCTTTACAAAATGGGATGAGGATTAAAACATGGCTGTTCTAGGGTACATACATCGTTTCAAACTAGCACAGTGGTTCTGATTTGGAAGTAGCTTTTCCTTTCTGTCCTTTTTAGTCCAGGCTGGCAGTGGTTCCATTCATAGAGATCTCACAACAAACTTGCTAGTTTTCACATGCAGCACACACAGGTCCAACTCTCAGACCATAGGACTTTCCACAAATCATTTCTGGATAACTCCATCTCCAATCCTGACTCACTGAAATGGCTAACTGGTTCTGTGTTGTACTAAAACCTCACATGGGGCACTATTCTCTGGGGCTCACTTTCTAGATGACTAGAATCTTCTAAACCAATTTCTGGTTTCTTTGTATCTAAGAGTTCAGCCCTTATCTTATCTGTTTCCTCAAGCATTTTAATATAAACTGCAAAGAGAAGCCAGGCTGCAATTTTCACATTTAATTTGGAAATTTCCTCAGCTAAATATCCAAGCTCATCCCTTTAAAATTCTGCCTTCCATCTGACATCAGAACTCACTGTTACCAAATTCTGTTCCACTTTAGTGGAAGTGTCATCTTTCTTCCAGTTTGCAGTGATATATCCATCATGTCTGTCTAAGGCCTCATTGGAAGTACTTTTCTTATCCATCTTTCTACCAACAGTCTCCTCAAAACAGTCTAGGCCTTTTCTATCAAGATCCTTACAATTTTTCCAGAATCTTCCCCTTATACATTGTAAAGCTGTTATAATGTTTTTGGTATTTTTAAACCACAGTACCCCACTCTTCTGGTACCAAAATCTGTTTTGGTTTGCTACAGTTGCCTGAATGCAATATATTAGAAATGGGTTGGCTTTTATAATGGAGATTTATTAGCTTGCAATTTACAGTTCTAGGGCTGTGAAAATGTCCACATTAAGGCATCAACAGGATGATACCTTCTCTGAAGAAAGGCCACTGGCATCTGGGGACACCTCTGTCACATGGGAAGGCACATGGTTAGCATCTGCTGGTCCTTCTGTTTTGGGTTTCATTTCTTTCAGCTTATAGTTTCACTGGCTTCCTCTCTCAGCATCTGTGGGTCCTCTCTTTGCTTCCCTGGGCTTTTTTTCTATAAGCATCTCTTGGCCTTTTCTGTCTTTTATCTTCTCATGAAGGATTCCAGTAAAAAGGAATAAGACCCAACTTGAATGGGGTGGGTCATATGTCAAGTGAAATAACTTAACCAAAAGGTCCCACCTACAACAGGTCTGCACCCACAGGAATGGATTAAAAGAACATGGCCTTTTGTGGTGTACATAACAGTTCCAAACTTCCACATGAGGCTTGAAGAATTTTCTAAGACACCCAAAGCAATACATTTGTATTTTACTCTGAGTTTGTGCAGATGCACACATTCATTCATTTATTCTTGTACAGAGGTGGAAAGGGAGACTCGAAAAAGTGAAGGATCTTGTCCAAGGCTGTTCTCTTCCCATGTTCCCTGCATCCCCTTGTAGAGTCACAAATCATTAGAGAGGTCTTACTTACTATTAACCATTCTCAGATGAGAAAACTGAGACTCAGAGAATTGAGGCAATTTTTTCAAGGTTGCTCACCTAATTACTAGAATTCCTTCAGCCTGTTTTCTAGAAGAGGGAGATCTGAGTTGCTATGAACTTCTAAGAGCTTCTTATCAAAGGAATGGGGAATGTCAAATAGAGTGTGTTGAAACCCTTAAGGACAAAGGAACATTGAGGCAAAAGGAACTTAACAGAGTGAGAACATTTCACTTTTCTTAATGATGTGGCAGTTGATGCCCTCTTTGAAAAGGGTTTGAGAAAGCAGGAAGTTCTGTGCTGAGTTTTGGCAGTTTGACCCCAAGATTACCAGTTTTTTTTTTTTTAAAAAAAAAACAAAAAACAAAAATTCTTTAAACATTACCTTGGCTTGTCTAAAACCACCAGCCCAAAGTTGAGTGTTCACAATTATAGGCCAGGTACCAGAAAACTCCTTTCTACCCAACTCAGAATCCTTAAGGAAGCCTGAAGCTAGGTTGATATCCAGAATTTGGTACATCTGTGAATGGCTACCTGAACTTTTCAATTGGCTCAGTTACTTATGCAGTAGAAGTGATGCTCAAGAAGGTAGCTGAAGATCAACCAAGTCTTCATGTTCCTATCCCAAGGCTCCAAGTGAGAACCTGAAACTTTGCAAGGCAAGAACCCAAAGTTCAATGTCTTCTCTGCCAATCAGAGTCAGTTTTCAAAGCACTGAGGGAAAAGTCAGGCTTTCTGACCTGTACAGCTTCCTGTGGTATATTATGGAGAATCCCTGTTGAAATTGAGTTTCTGAAGATGATATCATACCATGTACTGAGGTGAACTGCCTGGAGAAGTTGTCAGATGTTCTTTGGAGATGGTTAAAGTCAGGCTCTAACCATCTCACAGATGATCTTGGTAAAGTCTTTCCTAGAGGTGGGGGATAGTATTTCCTTTAATTTTTTGTCTTTTAGAGTTGACCTATTTGCTCATAAGAGCTAAATCACATGAAGAGTCACATGAATTAAATTAGTTTGGGCAGTCAGGCTAGATGGGAGCAATCAGACTGGGATCTGGCCCTCAAATTATTCAGGAAGTTGACCCAGCTTCCATCCTCACTTTATCACCCTGAGTAGCTATTAATCTATGTAAGAGGGACAGACAGAGTGGACACATTTTCTTCCAGCTTGGGCCATTCCTATAACTCAGGAAGATAAAAAGCTCAGGTTCAGCTGAGTCATCCACAGAGGGATGAGTATTGCCCTGCCGTTCCTTCAGTAGAACACTCAAAGGTTAGAGTTATGAAGAGGCTCAGTGAGGAGATGCGAAGGATCGACTTGAGCCCACATGAAATGGGAGGGGCAGGAGGAGCAGGGCTGGGACTGGACTCTTGGTCTTCAAAGTCTTAGGCCAGAAGGTCTATAGCCTGCTGAGTGGTCTCCTACTGCCTCTGAGGAATAAGAATATCATATAAAATAGGAATAACATATCAGTCCATAGTCAAAGGAAGGAGGAGCTTTGTTCATTCATTCATTCAAGAAATTTCATTGAAATGAACTGCCATTGGGCGCAAAAAAGAACAAGACTTAAGATTCCCACCTCATGGTGCTATAGACGCTAGATATCTGCAGAGAACAAATTGTTCTCACCTCTTCAGTTGGTGAGAAACAGATGAACAGAATAGGAGTTTTTAAGGAGGTGGGGAGAAGGAATGAGGTGTTTACAGAGGACAGAGGGAGAAAATATCTCCCAAAGGATGTTCTCAGAGAGGGAAAAATTTGGCTGCTGCTCCTTTCTCTTAATTGTGGTTAGCTGAATTGAATCACACTCCTTTAGCTCTCTCAAATGCAGACTTTTCCACTTTCTGGTAAACTTGAGTTGCTATGGTGAGACACAGGCCTGGGACAAGTCAAATGTAAAACACTCGAAATAACACCCATCCCAGCACAACATGTTGGATAGTTCATTAGAATGAGCTGCCATGTGTTTCCCATTCCCTCCAAGAGATTCGACTGCTTTACGATTTATCACCTGTTTTTCTAAGCTTATTCTCAGCTCTCCCCTTTTTTGAATGTGTTAAGAATGGTTGTGGGGGCAGAGAATGTAGGGAAAGTAGATCAAGTGAGTAAGTTCCCTGCTGTTAATTCAAAAAGCTTTCTTAGACCAACCCAATAATCTTATTATATCTGTCCCCTCCATCGTCATTCCTGGTGCCACTACTAGCCTAATGCCACTTGCATTGTTGCCTCTAACTTGTAAAAGTTGACTCAGAAGTCCAGATGAAACAATCCACTCTGTTTACATGGCACTTCAGAGTTTAAAAACACCTTCACATTTCATTCTGTCCAGTCTTCATGATAACTTTAAGAGGCAGAAAGGCTGGTGCTGCAATAATTATTTCCTACCTGCCAGAATGGGAACAGAGGCTTGCCCATGGTTCATGGACCATGGCCCACTCCCACAGAAGTGGCTTCAGGCCTGAGACTTCTGAGTCCCAGTTTATGGCTCAGCAGTTCTTCTCATAGTTCTCCTTTGTTGTAAATGATTTATGAACTTATACAACACAATAGGAATTGCATCTTACCATAAATCAGAAAACCAAAGAAAGCTACTTCTCTTTAGTCTCAGCTCTCTCAACTATAAAATAAGAAATCTGGAAAGACAGTTGTCTCTCCAGTCCTAACAAGTTCTAACATTGTCTGTGAAATGGTTTCACTTAGGGAAAACATTGACCGAGGCTGGGTCCCTGAGGGGCAGTGAGAATAGATCTATAGCATTAAATATTTTACTTTATACAGTGTGTATTTGTTTTAAAAATTAGCATTTATTCCTGGGCAAACATGAGCAATTTTAAGGTTAGTCTTGCTGTTAAAAGTTATATAGAGAAAGCATGTGGTTAAGATATGGACAACTGAACTTTAATGGGGCCATCTAAGATTGAAGCACTGGACAATGTTTAGATCTATAATTTAATTTCTATGGTTCATCCAAGATGATCAAGCAGAATGATGTTGATCAGTCAGGATTTAACCAGACTAAACATGACAAAAATTTGTAGCATTTATTGAATACAAAATGCAAAGCATTTTTCCTGGATTATTCTATTTGAATCTCCCCAATAACCAAAGAGGATAGCACTATTATCCCCTTGACAAGGAGGAATTAAGACTGAGAGGTATTAAGTGGTTTGCTTAATGCCTTCCAGCTAGTAAAAGGTTAGATTCAGACCCCAGCAGAGAGCCAGAAAACCAATTTACTATTTGCTGTGGACAAGTTCCGGTTAGAGAGCTAAGTGAGGCCACTCATCTTTGTAAGACCAGCCCTCTTGTTCAGTAACTCCGCTGAAGGTAAACCAAGTGACAGAGAAGAGTTTCCTTGGAGATTTTGGAATTAGGCCAAAGCTAATTGACTGTCTCAAGGGATGCTTCAACCTAACTGATGGTTAGAAATAAAGCTCCGGGCTGGGGTGGAGACATCCCAGAGAGTGCTGGGTTCTTACTTTTCCAGATTCATGGGGACCCCCACCCTCTGTTATGACAACACAACATTACCTCAGTTATATTGTAATTCAACTGACTGAAGTTTCCATAAACTGCATTCCAATGTGTTTTCTTGGGGAGACACCCTAGGGTTCCTGTGATGGACTTGGGGGATACTCTAAGATCCTTATTTTAATTTGTAAGGTATCTTGCTCTCCATCATGGAAAATGTAGAGAAGCACTACTACCAGCCCCTTTACAGCCATCTCCTGAGTGATTTATTTTGACACATGGAGAATCTCAGTCATTTTATGCTCTTATTGTTTTCAATTTACTGACCAAATTCTGGGAGTGGACCTGTTCTAGTTTCCTAGCTGCTAAAACAAATACCATACGATGGGTTGGCTTAACAACAGGAATTTATTGGCTCATAGTTTCAGAGGCTAGAAGGCTGGCTTCCTCCCAGGGTCAGTATCTTCTGGCTGGTCAGCAAACTTTGGGGTTCCTTGGCTTTTCTGTCACATGGCAATGTATATGGAGGTATCTTTTCCTTTTCCTTCCAGTTCCATTGACTTCCAATCATGCTTCCCCTGTGGTTTCTCTGTCCCCAATTTCCTGTGCTTGTAAAAACTTTGGTCATATTGGACTAAAGTCCACCCTCATTCTGTTTGGGCATATCTGAACTAATAACATCTTCAAAGGTCCTATTTACAATGGGTTCACACCCATAGAACCAGTGGGGGGACCTGAATATGCCTTTTGTGGTGAACATGATTCAATCCCTAACAGGACCCAATTTGATGTTGTAACCTCTTAGATGTTTAAGTAGAGCACAATTAATGAATTTGTCAAGTTTTGGCCTTTGATTCGGACTCTGGTTTTTAAGGGGGACAGTTAAGTAATATGTCTTTATATGTATATAGATGTAACATACAAACACATTTATTTAGGAATGCATATTCAAGCTAACATACTTTATAGCTAGAGGAAACCTTAGCCTGACTTCCTCCTTTTGCATATCTTGTTTGCTGCAATAGGCCCATCTCCTGCCCCTTTCTTTACTTTTGACATCGTTCTCCTACATCAGTTATTTTCATGACAGAATTGGATATACATGATCAGTTTAGATGTCTATCTATTCATTTATTTAATACCACTCATACATCACAGACTGCATGCCAGACAGTACTCTAAACACTTACCAAATATTGGCTGATGTAACACTCATTACAACTCTTTGAAGTGGGTCCTAATTACTATTCAGACCAGGAAACTGAGGTTGATTTCCTTATCTCCCCAGAAACTGGATTTGCAGGGGGAGGTAATGTGTAACCCTACTGCTTTGTTAGAAGATTACTGTTTTATTTTCCATATCAAAGAATGATAAAACGCTGTGGTATGATAGTGCTGGGAGTGATAGAAAAAGAGTGGTCATTCCTCTTAGGCAGAAACCTAGATGCATCAAAGGTTGGATTTACTTAATGATGTATTGGTTTATGGCCATGCTCGTACAGCTACTTAAAACACTTTCATTATTTAAATTTCTTCAGGAAACATTACTTTGTTATTGTGATATTCTAACTCTCTTGCTTCTAACCTTCCTTCTCTTTGAAACAATTATATGCATAATGTATGCATTTTAATAATCTGTGGTATCTTTGGAACGCAAATGTCTTGTTAGAGCATCACTGACTATAGTTCCTAAAGCTTTTGGTCTCCCTGCCTCTGCACTCCATGTGACTGCTGCAGAGAATACTTGTTTTCATTCCTTTAGAATGGAAATACCTTCTCCTTGTCCTTCAAGGCTCTGAGTTAGAATGAATATGGCAGGTGAGGGCTTTTCTGATTTCCTAGACTTCTGCTTGGGTGACCGAGTTGGTCAAGCCTGGGTTCAAGCAGTGAGTGGCTTATGAGCCTTGGCTTTGACCTGGTGGGAGAGGCTGAGAGTTGAATAGAATCAGGGTATGCCTTGGAGGTGAAAAGATAGGAGTTGGTGACGACTGATTGTGGGGGATGACAATAAGGGTCTGCTGTAGAACTCTAATTGTTTACATGCATGTCTCTCTTCCACCTGGCTCTCACTCTCCTGAGTTCAGGACGTTTATATTTCAGTGCTGCAGTGCATGGCACATAGTAAATAATTGATACATATTTACTGATGTATATTTATTTATTGATGGATGAAAAAAGTGTGAACAGACAAAGTTCTATGATTTGCCCAATGCATGTAATTATTTATTGGCAGCACTGATTGTAGAATCTGGGCTACCTGAGTGTGAAAGAACCTTTGGCTCTAAGTTATTTTGGTAGTCTGTCTTGCCTCCTCTTCCAGATTTTTAACTTGTTGAAGGCAGGTATTGTGCAGGTATGAATGTGGTTTTCTTTTGGGGAAAAGAGAGGAAGTAGTTGAGGAAAGGCTGGAAATTAACAGATATTATAAATTTCCCTGGTCCTTCTACTGCTAAAAATGTCAGCTTTGCTTTTTCCTTATCTCTTGTATCTGTCCTTTCTCCTTCCATTCAAACTTCAACCATCCTAACAATGGCCTTACTAACCTCCTGCCTGGACTGACACAATGGTTTCTAACCATCTACCTTACGTTATCATTCTTTTATAGTCTATTGATTTCCAAAATAGAGCCAGCAACTTAGCTTTGCCCTTATTAGCAGGGTGACTTTGGCCAAGGCATTGATGTTTTCTGAGCCTGAGTTTACTCATTCGTCAAAAGTGGATAATGACAAAATGTGTACTAAAATATTATAGGGTTCTGGTGAAAATTTGTTGAAAATGTTGGTGTGAACCAGGCCAGACCACAAAGGCTGGGCCAGGCTAGAGGCCTGGACAGACACCACTCATACTTGGCTCAGATTACTTCCTCTTTGGTTTGCTAGTTGCCTCAGCGAGCAAGCAATGCAAGGCACCTAAGGGGATACAGTGGTACAAGTGGAAGCTTCTCTAGGCAAACCCAAGGTTCAGTGTCTGTGGCACCTTCTCGAGCTTTCAGTAAAGCCATTGAAGACCAAGCTCATCTCAAGGCTGATTCCTGTGCAGATATCCAAGACTGTTATTCCTGTTGATGCTGTTACTACTTCTGAGGCCATGTCACACACTGCATGAGGTATTTTTGCATACTTCATCATATTTAGTCAACATGATGAAGATGGGAAGTAGGTATAATTATCACCATTTAACAGATGATGTACTTCATAGAAAAGTTATGTATCTTGCCCAAAAGCATGCAATTAGGATTTTTTTCTTTTGAAATCCAATGCACACACATTTTATTCCCAGCTCTTTAAAATTTTAATCAATCATGACTCCTATAAAATGTTGCATTCCTAACATAATACCATCTTGGGGGAAAACCTAATCTATTTCTAGCAGTGTTTAAATCCCAAAACAACAATCCTACCAATTTGCCAATCTTTAAGTAGTAGCAGTACTTGCTTGGATTAAGTGATATTTGAAAATCAGTTTGCCCAAGCAGAGGAATCTCCTAGAAATTTTTTTTGTTGATAATTTGTATGGGGTTTGACCTATAATTTCTCATATTTATAATATGGTGTTTGCAAATCCCACACTCTAAGGGATTCTGTCTTTATAGCCCATTTTTGTTTTTCAGTTATGCTTCAAAGCTTCAATATAAAATTTTGTATTATTTTGGTTAGACATTTCAAAGTTTGTTTAAACTATACAAATAAAGCCATAATTAAAACTGATGATATTTTAAGTATTTCCATCACAGAGTTCTACTATATTATAAGAGTAGACAATCCATTATAATATATATAAAGAATCGAAATGCAAATTGTTTTATTGATTTCAAAGAGCAAATATGAGAGAACAGTAGACCAGAAAGAAGGTACCTGACTTTTTTTTTTTTTTTTACATGGGCAGGCACTGGGAATCGAACCCGGGTCCTCTGACATGGCAGGCAAGCATTCTTGCCTGCTGAGCCACCGTGGCCCACCCAGTACCTGACTTTTAATATCAGTATATCAAGGCCATGTGAAGGGCAATAGCCATAATTATATAAAGGGAAAAATTATAATATTTATAGAATTTGAGCACTGAACGATCATTTAATCTAATGTTCCCAATTTTACAGATAAGGAAGAAGCCTAGAAAAGCAACCTAATTGGAATAAGAGTCAAGCTAAATTATTTCTTTTGCCTCTGGGTGTCCATATAAACACTAGGTACTTAGCCTGAGAAAGAAGTGACACAGCACACCTTAATCCTGAGATACAGATACAGAGCTCTCAATTTATCTTCCAGTTGGTGGGTGTTCTAGTTTGCTAGCTGCTGGAATGCAATATACCAGAAACGGAATGGCTTTTAACAAGGGGAATTTAATAAGTTGCAAGTTTACAGTTCTAAGGCCGAGAAAATGTCCCCATTGCAACAAGTCTATAGTAATGTCCAATCAAAGGCATCCAGGGAAAGATACCTTGGTTCAAGAAGGCCGATGAAGTTCAGGGTTTCTCTCTCATCTGGAAAGGCACATGGTGAACACAGTCAGGGCTCCTCTCTCAGCTGGAAGGGCACATGGCAAATACAGCATCATCTGCTAGCTTTCTCTCCTGGCTTCCTATTTCATGAAGCTCCCCGGGAGTCACTTTCCTTCTTCATCTCCAAAGGTTGCTGGCTCTTGGACTCTGCATCGTGGTGCTGCAGCATTCTCTGCTCTCTCTGAGTCTCTGCGAATCTCTCATTCTTCTTTTATAGGACTTCAGAAACTAATCAAGACCCACTCAAATGGGTGGAGACATGTCATCCCCTAATCCAGTTTAACAACCATTCTTAACTAAATCACATCAACCAGGGAGATGATCTCATTACAGTTTCAAATATACAGTATTGAATAAGGATTATTTTACCTTTTAGAAATGGGATTTATATCAAAACATGGCTTTTCTTAGGGGGCATGCTTCCTTTCAAACCAGCACAGTGGGTAAAAAAAATTTGTGTCAGTGTTCTAAACCAGGATCAGGAGAAACGGGAAAGACAACCATTATATTGATTTTCTACTTCAATATCAAGGTCAATTTGGTGTTGCCAAACCAACACAATAGAGGGAAGTTGAGTAGGCAAAGCTTCTTTGTTTCCATTGTGTCAGTCAGAAACACGGGCAGTGCAGAGCCAATGCCTTGCTTTCCCAGAGCCACAAGAGATAAGGGAGGTGGCTGGGACATGGTTGCAGTTAGGGTTACTTCAGGCTATACAGAAATTTGGCATGCTCCTCTCCTCTTGGTAACAGGGTTTCTCCTCCTATCTTTGGACCTTTCTTATTCTTTAGCATTCCATCCTGTTCCCATTTGAAGAGGCCACAATTACTGCAACACTTTCAAGGGAGATACTTTTGTTCCCACAGGGACACTTGAAAACCCCCTTGATGGCATCGTGCCAGTGGTAGTTACGTTGCTCAGCCACGTAGGTCTCCGAGGGCTTGAAAAGGGTGTAGGCATATGCCTCACATGTCACAACCCAGTATTTCACTTCTCAGATGTTTTTCATCTTTTCTTCCATTTGCTCTTTTTTTCACCAATGGCTCAAAATACCATTCCTGCAGCTCAACCTCAGCCTCTTTCAGGATCCCTGTGTGCTTAGATTTTACTTTGAAAATTTTCTGAAATTCCTCAGATTCCAGGTAGGCAAGCTCTGATCTCCTTTTCTTCTTGGCAGGTTCCAATTCATCCTCAGCTTGAGGAGAAAATGTGTTGTTCTTTTCTACTGGGTCCTTCACTTCCAGGACATCCTGAGGGTCCACTTGCTTCCTTTTAATGCTATATGGGTCTGTCTTTGTAAGAATTTGTCCTTTGCTCCTTAATTTAGTTATAGCAGTTGACTTTTTGGCTTCTGCCAAAGTACTCAGTTTTGGTCATGGTGGCGGTGACACATCAAAGAAGAGAACATCCTCTCCTTCAGAGTAGCCTTGTCCAAACTTGGGTATCTGTGTGGCTGGGCCTCCGCCAGTCTGGAGAATTTGGGACTTACTGGTGGGGGCTAAGAAATAGGCTGTAGAGAGGAAGATGGCACAGCTTGGCTCTTGACTTTACTTGAGCTTTGGAGAAATTGTTTCTGTATTTCTTCTGATTTCTTTTTTCTCATCTCCAATATCTGCTGCTTCTTTTGCTTCAAGAGGGCCAATGCTGAGAGAGACTGGATGGCAGGATTAGGGGTCCCCAAGACTCCTGTGGTCTCGGCTTTAGCTAAATGGTGTTTTAGGTTTCTGGCTCCAAATGTAATGAAGTCTACCAATTCTTGGAACTCCTCAGAACAAGACAAGATCTTCGGTGGTATTCCGAGTTTTGTTGTGGTTCCAGGATAATTTGGTTTATGCCCTTAACAACCAGATTGGATTCACCTTGTAACTCTTGGTTAGTTTTCTCTTGACTGGGGACAGGAGCAGGAGGAGCCCTATTTTTAGCTGACTACAAAGTAGGAACTTCCTTATCTATCAAATTCCCCAGATCTCCACAGACAGTATTCAGATTTTCCTTTTGGTCTTCAGTTGTTTCCACTTCTATATCATCAGCCTCCTCCATGTAAGATTCACCATCTCCATCAGCATCAAAGAGCTCATCAAATTTGTCAATTTTGCCATCTTCCTGGGTCAAGAAACTACTTTCTTCTGAATTCCACCTCAAGGCTGACTCATTCTCTTCAAGCAGTGCAGTCAGCAAAGACAGATCATCTTCCTCCAATCCATGATGTCAGAAGAGCAGGTGGAACAGGAAGCTTCGGAGGAGGATCTGGTGCCCAGGTGTTGAGTAATGCAGAATCTTTGCTGGCTCCAGCCCTCCTTCCATTTTCCCAGCCAAAACCCCTACAACTAGGAATTGAATCAGGGTTTGAAGTCAGGATTTAAACTCAGGCCTATTTCATTCCTAGTCTATTAATTTCAATTTATAACCATTATCAAACTCTAGACTACGTGAGGCAAGATCTGTGTCATATAATTATTTATTCCTATGATGCCTTATATATAACAGGTAATTAGTACATATGTTTTTGACAAATGAGTGGATAAATAACAATGTCCTGTTTTTATAGATTATGGGTTAAATTGAGAAAATCTGGAAGACTCTTAGAAAGTAACTAAGAAGACTCTTGGAAAGAAACTCTGAAAAGACTAAAGTTGAGAACTGTGTGGAGGTCTTGGCCTGAATTAAACTTCAAAGTCAGCATACAGAGGTAAGGAGGATATTTGGGAACATTGAGTGATTTATGCATACTCAAGAAGCTTCCTCATGAGAACAAGAACAGATAGTGTTTCCCAAAGTGTGTTCCAGAGACCCTTAGACCCAAGAAACACTATCATGCAAGATACTTCTCATAGTTAAATAATTTGGGATAAACTATATAGTATTTCTCCTTGTGGTATATGTTAGTACACTGAAGGCTGAGCATTCTTACAATTGAAATAAAAGGAGACAACAAACAATTACAAAGCTTCTTTTACCAGTATTTCCAAACATTAAATTTCACTTGTATCTTCTATCATTCTCATATTTATAAAAAAAGAACCAGCGGTTATCAAAGTCCACTGAAGAATGGGAAAAAGGAAATAGGGTAATAATTTGTTTTTTTTCCCTCCTTTTTCATGCTTTCTTATTCAGTATGTGTATAATTTTCTATTTGGTGATGGGGTTGGTTTCCTAGTCTATATCGTATATTCCTTCAGTGGATATTTACCAAATACCTATGAAGCACAAAGCAGGGTGGTATACTAAGTTAATAGGGCTTTGCTTTCTCTCAGCTTCATGAGAAAGGGAAAAGCAAGAGGTTGGAGAGAGAGGTGTGCTGGGGTATTGGGGATCATGGGAAGTTAAGATGCCCCTATTGTTTCCAGCCTTCAAAAGTTATTAATGCTGAAATAACAATGGTCTAAGCTTCTATGCTACTGCCATAAAGGAGTTCAGTATTTCATTAGGTTTTCCTCCTTACTTAATTTTTGGGGATCCTTAAGGAAGCTTTCTTCGTTTCCCACATACTCCCATTCTAGCCTGGCACTGGCTCTGAATGATGCTCTGCTTCTGCTACTCTCTCCTTGAAATCTTGTAATTGCTTCTCTGGGTTTTGTCTTTCTGCTTCTTCCCAAGGACAAATAAAAATTTTGGTTATAAGATAGCTTAAACCTAGATTTAGGAAAATAAATTTCTCTAATGCTTCGGGTCAATAATTCTGGTAGTTTTAATAAGTTTGCATGCCCAAATGGGATAGTTCACATTTCAGTCTGAAGCATATGCAATGTGGGGTGGTGGTGGTAGGTGTCAACCTCAGCTGTGGTTCATCAGAATGTTCCTTTCCAGAAATAAAGGGCAGGCTGCATCCTAAAACTTTCAACTTGGAAAACTTAAGATCTGGTCCCTACCAGGTGGCCCATCACATATAGAGGATGTGATGTAGACTTTTTGGATCAATTTATGCAATTCCCGGATTATGCATATATATCAGAAACAGGAATGAAAAGCTTGGCCAAGCTGGATACAAATATATACTGAAAGAGCAGTTCAATGAATCCTTGGTAGAAAAACTGCAATGTATTTATTTTTGGTGATTGGACTTTTTAACCTGAAGGAGATATGAAGAGGGAAAGAGATTATAGATGATTGTGAATATATATATTATAAACAAAAATATTGGAGGTAGAATTTTCTCTCCTCTTGGGAGACCAGTGCATAGGTAAGTTGACTGTCTTGTCCTGGTGTGCCAGTTTGAAAGTGCTCTGTACCCCAGAAAAGACATGCTCTCTAATCCTCACTCAATATTGATGGGTGGGATATTTTTGATTGTTTCCATGGAGATGTGACCAATCAAATTGTAGGTGGTGATTTTGATTAGATGGTTTCCATGGAGATGCATCTCCACCCATTCAAGGTGGGGTTACTTACTGCAGCCCTTGAAGAAGGAACCATTTTGGAATGTGCTGACAGAGCTCACACAGCCTGAGACCTTTGGAGATGCAGAAGTAAAATGCCCCCAGGGAGGCATTATGAAATGAGGAGAGAAAGCTAGCAGATGTCACCATGTGCCCTCTCAGCTAAGAGAGAAACCCTGAACTTCATAGGCCCTTTCTTTGGAGTCCATTTCTCTGGGTGTCTTACTTTGGGCATTTTCATGGCCTTAGAACTGTAAACTTGCAACTTAATAAATTCCCTTTTTAAAAGTTGCTCCATTTCTGGTATATTGCATTCTGGCAGCTTACAAACTAAAATACCTGGATTCTTCTGAAAAACAGAGCCTGATCTGAGGGTTTTGTGAAGGTAATTATTTTAAGAAGTAATCCGAATGAACAGGAGTGGGAGATGAGGAGACTGAACGGGGAAAGAAGGAAGGCCAGGAATATGTTATTGAGTTTGTTAATGCTGTGGGCAACCGGGGCTTGGCCTGGCTCAGGGAAGTCCTCTCTGAAATATAGAAGGTAGTTTAGAATTTTCTGTGTATTTACTTGTTGGCTCCTGTCTCCATAATCAAAGGTTGCCCATCAGCTATTAACTCTGTCAACCTTCCAGGCTTGCTCATATGTCAGATGACTGGTGAGCCTTGTGGGTGAAGAGAAGCCCCAGGGAGGAACAGGAGAGAAGCCAACTACTGTCAGGTAAAGCTGACATTCCTTTCCAGCCCATTCCATTTATTTATCATGTCACTTTCTGCCTGGTCTTTATCAAATGCAGCTTCGCAGTTCAAGGGTCAATTTCTCACAAAGCTACTGGCTTCCTAAGAAGCATGAACAATTTGGAGAGCAAACTAAAATCAGAGCAAGTGAGATGGCCCTTGCTAATGGCATTTTCCCTATTACATTTTTTTCTGGCTGCCATTTATTTAGTAGACTCTGTGCACCATACCCTGCACTAGACACTTTACATGGATTCTCTCTTTTGTTTAATCCTCATGAGATAGACACGACAATTGTTCCCATTTGAGCTTGTCAGCAGAAGCAGATGCTATGGCTCAGCTATTCCAATGTATCTGTTTCCAAACGACTGGGAAATTTAGACATTTGGTAAATATGAAGACAATAAGTGAAGATCTATTTTCACTTGAGCTTGGAAAAGGTCTAGCTATCCCCCTATTACTCTGTTTTACTATTCTTCTTGACCTATTTTTTATTACTTTGTCTATTTGTTTATCACTGATCTCCTACCGCTAGAATTTAAGCTCCCCTGGAGCTGTGACTTCATGTTTTGTTAGATTAATGTGGATAACATAGCAGGCAGTCAATAAATATTTACTATTGAATGGAAAAGGAAAGCTGAGCTTCCATTGATATAGATGCAATGAAGTTTGTCCTGTTTTAGAACTTTTTGATAACGGGTTGATAGACTCTGGAGCAGGTAAGTGACAAATTACAAAGTTCAGAGAGCAGAATAGGTTTCAATTGGAAGCTTCTAGAATATGAAGTCAGTGATGAGAAAATGCCAAGAAAAAGAATGAAAAGGAAAAAGATGGGAAAGGGTTTAGTCACAATTACCCCATTTATCAAATGTTTATTGGTATCTTATCTGTCCCGGTATATAATGGAGGGCACAGATGTTGAGATGCAATGTAAAAAATGTAGAGGAGAGACCAAAGGATGATCAGAAACTATGAAGAAATTTACAGGAAGAAAGAGGCTTGAAGAAGACCCTCTCTCTGAGGCATCTGTGTGAATGCTTTAGAGGATGTGCTGGGAAAAAAGATCGCAAGGCACTGCACACCAGAGAGACCTCAGGGTCAAAGAGAGCAAAGCTAATGTTTTCCACTGATTCGGGTTGCCAAGCATCATCCAGAAATGGACAGCTGCTTTGATAGCAAGATAAAATAGAGCAAAGTAAAAGTCATGTAAATATTATCTCCCTGAAGGTAAAATGTTGAAAGTGGCTAAATTTAGAAAATCTGTGGTTTAGTTTGCTAAAGTTGGTGAAATGCAATGTATATCAGAAATGGGTTTGCTTTTACAATGAGGATTTATTAACTTACAAGCTCGCAGTTCTGAGGTCATGAAAATGTCCTTACCAAGGCATCAACAGGTAATGCTTTCTTCCTGAAGACTGGCTACCAGCAATCTGGGGTTCCTCTCTCACATGGCAAGGCACATGGCTGGTGTCTGTTGGTCCTTCTCTCCTGAGTTTCATTGCTTTCAGCTTCTGGCTGCTTTTCCCTCAGCTTCTCTGAATTTCATCTCTTATAAAGGACTACAGTAGGAGGATAAAGACCTACCTGGGGCATGCTTCAACTGAAATAATCTAATCAAAAGGTCCCACCTACAATAGGTCTATACACACAGGAATGGATTAACCTTAAGAACATGATCTTTTCTGGGGTACATACTCCTTAAAACCATCATAATATGAGAGAAAAAAAGAAGCAAGACCAATAGGTTTGGGTTTGGGAGATGGTGTGGTTGGAAGTTGTATACTTAAGCCAGGAATGTGGCAGCTGAACTGAAACTCTTTGTTGAGTGAGTCACTGTTTTTCCCAACAAAGATAGACTCATCACACAGACCTTCAAAGGGTTAAAGGATTCCAAGGGTCCAGGAAAAATGTGCTTGCCCTTTCTTTGTTGTCTCAAAGCCCCTCTTACACTTGCCTATGGGCCTGAACTCCCTTAGTCTGTGGGGGCGGGGTTGCAACCTGGATCTGTGTTCTAGTTTGTTAGCTGCCAGAATGCAATGTACCAGAAATGAAATGGCTTTCTAAAAAGGGGAATTTAATAAGTTACAAGATTACACTTCTAAGGCCATGAAAATGTCCCAATTAAAGTTAGTCTATAGAAATGTCCAATCTAAGGCATCCAGGAAAAGACACCCTGATTCAAGAAGGCTGATAAAGTTCATAGTTTCTCTCTCATTTGGAAAGGCATATGGTAAACATGGCATCATCTGCCAGAGTTCCCTCCAGGCCTCTTGCTTCATGAAGCTTCCCCCAAGGGCAATCTCCTTATGCCATTCTGTTGTCCTTTTCTGCTCTCTCAGAATCTCCAAAGGTTGCTGGCTGGCGGACTCTGTGGTTCTCTTGGCCCTGTGGCTCTGCTTGGCTCTGCTGTTGCTTTCTCATCATTCTCAAAAAGCATTCTCTCCCAAAATGTCTCCTCTTTTATAGGATCTCCAAAGTAATAAAGACTCATGTAGAATGGATAGAGACATTCCTCCATCTAATCAAGTTTAGTACCCACAATTGATCGAGTCAAATCTCTGTGGAGATAACCCAATCAAATTTCCAACCTATAGTACTGAATAAGAATTAGAAGAAACCGTTGCTCCCACAAGATTGATTAGGATTAAAACATGGCTTTTCTAGGGTACATAAATTCTTTCAAATTGGCACAGTCTGGAAGTTGGAAACAGAGGAGACATCCTTGATTCCCACCCACCTATTGTTCCTTCCCTTTCTTTCTGTGACAGGACTATGAGGGGCTAAATTCCAGGCTGGCATTTCTGGCCTTTCTTGAAATTCTTTGTGTTGTTTAATAAATAACATCATAATTTACATAAATGATATGCCAAGCCTGGAACACGTAACCCAGGGAAGAAGTACATTTTATGCTTTCATTTCTTCTTTTATTTTTGCAAAAACTTGTTTCCATCCCTGCTCAGGCAGATACAAAGTCCCCTTGGTATGAAGGGGAGTATTCATTCCCCTTGAAAGCACTTTAGCTGGGTGGCTTGTTCCATGTGCTTGGCTGGTTGCAGAGGGCACCACTGTGGGAAGCACAATGGGGTGGTAAATCCAGGGCCTGGGCGAATGAGGTGCTCCAGCTCTCCGCGTTGCCTCCCCCAACAACTTCAGCCAAAGCCAGGTCTTCTTAGTCTAAAGTGCTGTTTTCTCCATAGATGACCCAATGCATGGAGCCTTGCCTGAATCAGGGATGCCCTGAATGGAGAGAGTACCTCTTGCCTGGAGGAAGTTAGATGTATTATTGTGCAGATTATGAAATCAATATTGTTTGTAGAATCATCATTCTCTTAGTCACTCAGGCTGGAAAAATTAAGCATTTTAAAAATTTCTCCCTTTCCTTTGTGCCTGATGTGAGGGTTTGAAGCTGTTATGTATCCCAGAAAATATCATGTTCTTAAAGCTAACCCATTCCTGTGGGTGTGGGTGGGACCTTTTCATTATGTTATTTCAGTTGAAATGTGCCCCAAGCGGGTCTTAATCTTCTCACTGGAGTCCTTTATAGAAGACAGAAGTTAAGAGAGACAGAAGACAGAGATAAAGACATAGACAATGAAAAAGAAAGCTACAGACAGAGATGAAGGAATCTGAAAACAATGAAACTAGCAGAAAAAGGAGAGATCAGCAGACCCTTCATGTGCCTTGCCATGTGACCGAGGAGTCCAGGATAATCGGTAGCCAGTCTGCAGGGAGAAAGCATAGCCTGTTGATGACGTTTTCATGGCCTCAGAACTGTAATCTTGTAAGTTAATAAATCCCCCTTGTGAAAGCCAATCCATTTCTGGTATATATACTGCATTTCAGCAACTTTAACAAACTTAAACACCTTACATAGAACCAGTCACCAAATCTGACATTCCCAAAACAATCCCTTTGTGTTGTCTCTATGGTGCAGTTCTCCATCCTTCTAAGTAGCAGAGAGGAAGGTGGAAAAGGACTTTGAGGAAAGACAACTCTGAGTATTTATTTTGGCTCTTCTGTGGGACTTGGGTAAGTTAAATTTCCTGTGCCTTGGGTTATTTTTATAAAACAGGGATGGTAACCATTCCTAGTCTGTAGGGCTTTTGTGGGGACTAAATGAAATAACATTTGTGACAAAGCAGGTATTGTTCCATTTTTTTAAAAAAAGGTATGGTGAGGGGGTGTGAGGGTAGTTCAGTGGTAGAATTCTCACCTGCCAAGCAGGAGACCTGGGTTCAATTCCTGGCCCATGCACTTCCCAAACAAACAAAGAAACCAACAAAAATGAACACACAACCAAACTAAAAAAGATAAGATGATTAGTAGAAAGAAGGTTATGCAACAAAATATTAATGATGTTTATATATCTGGGTGGTAGAATTTATAGACCCTTTAAAAATTTTCCTCTTTCTGCTTTTCTATATTTAAAAAAATTCTAATGGTTATGGATCATTTTTGTAACTACAAACTATGAACATTAATTTAATATTCCACCAAACCTTTCAGAGTCAGCTGAAATGATACTACTTTACTGAAAACTTTCTAGATCTTTCCATTGGCAGGAATCTCTAAATACATATTATCCTATGTAATTTACTGTTCCCATTTAAAGTTCTCAGCAACTCCATGGGCATTAACCTACATTTTAGCCTCAGCACATATGCATGTTGTTATGTCTATAGCTATAGATACGTCTATCTCTATATCTCTTTCCCAGTATCCAAGTTCCTGGGCTCTAAAAAGTGCTCAGGAAATGTACTTTATCTCACTGACAGTGCCTTAGTCATTGTGAGGAGGTTAGCTCTTCGGTCAGAATTGAGTGGGTAACTCCAAATGCCCCAGGACCTGTGCCTGAGTGTTAAGGAGAGAGGAGACAGAACTGTATCCAAAGAGGAAAGTAGTGGAAATGAATGGAAAGAGTGGCATTCATAAAAGCATCTCTGAAATGTAGGGGAGGAGCAAGGTGGCCCTTCTCTGGCAACTGGGGAGAAGGATTCTCCTCACCTCTGACAACATCACTGACATCCACCCGAGGATATGGAATGTGTGAGCACTTCCTGAGGACTCCCAGAACTAGCTGTGGGGATTTTTAAGGAAGCCTGGAGATTTGGGGAGATGGGGTAGAGGTGGGTAGAGCCTGAGCCATACTGGATATCCTGCTACTGTGGCACTCTTCTACCCTTGGCTAAGGTAATTCAAGAAAGAAGAGATGCAAATATATAATCTATCTATGTATCTATTTATCTATTGATCTGTATCTCTCCATCTATCATGTCTGTCTATCCATCCATCAATTCATCAGTCATCTATCTATCTATCTATCTATCCATCCATCCATCTATCTATATCTATCTATCTATCTATCTATCTATCTATCTATCTATCTATCTATCTATCTATCTATCTGTCTGTCTGTCTGTCTGTCTGTCTGTCTGTCTGTCTGTCTGTCTGTCTATCTATCTATCTATCTATCTATCTATCTATCTATCTATCTATCTATCTATCTATCTATCTATCTATCTATGTGTTTACAGAGTAAAGAGATGGCTTGAAAGAGAAAAAAGAAGAAATTCAGAAAAGATAATGATCCATTGAAAGAACAGATGCATCAACTGAGAAACAATATACAAATTAAACCCTAGATCTTTTTTTTTAATAAAAATAAAAAATACAAAAAATATATATAAAAAACAAACAAACAAACAAACAAAAAACTATAGCTCAGATGCAGCTTCATTCAGTGTTTTAACATAATTACATTACAATTAGGTAGTATTGTGCTGTCTATTTTTGAGTTTTTGTATCTAGTCCTGTTGCATAGTCTGTATCCCTTCAGCTCCAATTACCCATTATCTTACCCTGTTTCTAACTCCTGATGGTCTCTGTTACCAATGACATATTCCAAGTTTATTCTCTAATGTCAGTTCACATCAGTGGGACCATACAGTATTTGTCCTTTAGTTTTTGGCTAGTCTCACTCAGCATAATGTTCTCTAGGTCCATCCATGTTATTACATGCTTCATAAGTTTATTCTGTCTTAAAGCTGCATAATATTCCATCGTATGTATATACCACAGTTTGTTTAGCCACTCGTCTGTTGATGGACATTTTGGCTGTTTCCATCTCTTTGCAATTGTAAATAATGCTGCTATAAACATTGGTGTGCAAATGTCCGTTTGTGTCTTTGCCCTTATGTCCTTTGAGTAGATACCTAGCAATGGTATTGCTGGGTCATATGGCAATTCTATATTCAGTTTTTTGAGGAACCGCCAAACTGCCTTCCACAAATGGTTGCACCATTTGACATTCCCACCAACAGTGGATAAGTGTGCCTCTTTCTCCGCATCCTCTCCAGCACTTGTCATTTTCTGTTTTGTTGATAATGGCCATTCTGGTGGGTGTGAGATGATATCTCATTGTGGTTTTGATTTGCATTTCTCTAATGGCCAGGGACATTGAGCATCTCTTCATGTGCTTTTTGGCCATTTGTATTTCCTCTTCTGAGAGGTGTCTGTTCAAGTCTTTTTCCCATTTTGTAATTGGGTTGGCTGTCTTTTTGTTGTTGAGTTGAACAATGTCTTTATAAATTCTGGATACTAGACCTTTATCTGATATGTCACTTCCAAGTATCGTCTCCCATTGTGTAGGCTGTCTTTCTACTTTCTTGATGAAGTTCTTTGATGCACAAAAGTGTTTAATTTTGAGGAGCTCCCATGTATTTATTTCTTTCTTCAGTGCTCTTGCTTTAGGTTTAAGGTCCATAAAACTGCCTCCAATTGTAAGTTTCATAAAATATCTCCCTACATTTTCCTCTAACTGTTTTATGGTCTTAGGCCTAATGTTTAGATCTTTGATCCATTTTGAGTTAACTTTTGTATAGTGTGTGAGATACGGGTCCTCTTTCATTCTTTTGCATATGGATATCCAGTTCTCTAGGCACCATTTATTGAAGAGACTGTTCTGTCCCAGGTGAATTGGCTTGACTGCCTTATCAAAGATCAAATGTCCATAGATGAGAGGGTCTATATCTGAGCACTCTATTCGATTCCATTGGTCGATATATCTATCTTTATGCCAATACCATGCTGTGTTGACCACTGTGGCTTCATAATATGCCTTAAAGTCCGGCAGCTTGAGACCTCCAGCTTCATTTTTTTTCCTCAAGATACTTTTAGCAATTCGGGGCACCCTGCCCTTCCAGATAAATTTGCTTATTGGTTTTTCTATTTCTGAAAAATAAGTTGTTGGGATTTTGATTGGTATTGCATTGAATCTGTAAATCAATTTAGGTAGGATTGACATCTTAACTATATTTAGTCTTCCAATTCATGAACACGGTATGCCCTTCCATCTATTTAGGTCTTCTGTGATTTCTTTTAGCAGTTTTTTGTAGTTTTCTTTGTATAGGTCCTTTGTCTCTTTAGTTAAATTTATTCCTAAGTACTTTATTCCTTTAGTTGCAATTGTAAATGGAATTCATTTATTGATTTCCCCCTCAACTTGTTCATTGCTAGTGTATAGAAACGCTACAGATTTTTGAATGTTGATCTTGTAACCTGCTACTTTGCTGTACACATTTATTAGCTCTAGTAGTTTTGTTGTGGATTTTTCCAGGTTTTCAACATATAGTATCATATCGTCTGCAAACAGTGATAGTTTTACTTCTTCCTTTCCAATTTTGATGCCTTGTGTTTCTTTTTCTTGTCTAATTGCTCTGGCTAGAACTTCCAACACGATGTTGAATAATAGTGGTGATAATGAACATCCTTGTCTTGTTCCTGATCTTAGGGGGTAAGTTTTCAATTTTTCCCCATTGAGGATGATATTAGCTGTGGGTTTTTCATATATTCCCTCTATCATTTTAAGGAAATTCCCTTGTATTCCTATCCTTTGAAGTGTTTTCAGTAGAAAAGGATGTTGAATCTTGTCAAATGCCTTCTCTGCAACAATTGAGATGATCATGTGATTTTTCTGCTTTGATTTGTTGATATGGTGTATTACATTAATTGATTTTCTTATGTTGAACCATCCTTGCATACCTCGGATGAACTACTTGGTCATGATGTATAATTCTTTTAATGTGTTGCTGGATTCAATTTGCTAGAATTTTGTTGAGGATTTTTGCATCTATATTCATTAGAGAGATTGGTCTGTAGTTTTCTTTTTTTGTAATATCTTTAAACCCTAGATCTTAATATAGTGCATCTGGGCACTTATCTTAGGGCGGCTTGGTGAGACAAAATCCCAGGTAGCTCCCAGAGATTGGCAAACACTCTTGTGCAGTCACTGACCTCCTTTGCCTTGAGGGGTAAAGGTCAACTCCTACAAATTCTCTGGAATATTTGTCTCAGGAAGGAAATAATGTATAGGTGTATAGGGCTGGTAGATAGACCAACAGCAAATAAAAAATATTTTTCAGTACCTTTTTTGTGCATGAGAAAACATTCAGGATATACCTGGTAAGACCAGACAAAGAAGAATTAAAATTTTACAATATTTAAATAAAAATTGCAGATGGCAATTAGAAGGTGTCATTGATGACGTGGACAATAAAATATTTTTAGAGTGTCTTACAGATTTCATAACTCTTTTGCATATATTATTTCATCTGATCCTGTGATGATGCCGTGAGGCAGGGTAGAATATTCATAGTTTCATTTTACAGATGAGTAAACAGACTTGTTTACATGGAGAGTAAAGTGGTTTGCCCACAATAAGTAGCAAAGTGGGGATTTGAACCTAGGTCTTCATGACTCAAAATCCCTTGTTCTTGTTAGTAGCAGCACTTAAAATCTTATATCTTATTTTATATTTTCTAAGCAATTTATATAGTATATATTGTATATCATGGCTCACCAATCATTCTTTCAGAAAATCTGGGCTTTACTCTGATGGAAATAGAGTCTACTTTTCCCAAGAAGGGAATTTATATATTCATAGCCTATTTTTCTATTTATGATTTCCAATAAAGTTCATGGAGATATATTTTTTCAAGGACATTGTTGGGAATAGATTTATTGTGCTATCTTAGTTGTTATTTTGAAAACTCTGTGTCCACTTAGACATTTGCATCTCACTGATGACACCCCACCACCCCCATAAGTGGTTGAGACAACCAGGTTAGTGGTTCAGGGGGTGGTCCCGGAGCGTGCAGAAGGTTGGGTTGGTGGGCATGTAGGTACACTCCCAGGTTTTTCCTCCAAGGGAGGATATGTTGTCCTAGGTGCTGGGAATGTTGTTAATTGGCAGCCTTCAGCAATAGATCTCCTTGAGGGGCCTCAACCAATGTCATACCAAGCTGGGGGTGCCCCACATCCAAGGACTGATCAAAACAGAAGTATAAAAGCCCAGAGGTTTTGGCCAAGGGAGGTCAACTCTGATGGGCTATTTTAGTTCCAGAGCTCCCACAGGGTTGACTTGGGCCACCCAGCCTGTATCACAGCTTGACCTGCTCCTCTGCCCATTCCCACTAACTTCCTCTACCATTTGCAGGTGTTGATTCATAGACGTTCTTTTTTTATCATCCTGGACTGTAAACTCCTTCTAAGTCTACTTCCTAGAGAGCTCAAATTTCAACAGTTGGCTTTAGCTCTACTTTTCTTTGGAATAGGCAAACTTTTCTGTCAACAGCCACATAGTAAATATTTTAGGCATTGGGGTCCATACAGTCTCTTGCAAATATTCAACTTGACCTTTGTAGCTCAAGAGCAGCCATAGATAATATGTAAATGAATGAGCATGGCTATGTTCAAATAAAACTTTATTTACAAAATGTGTGGCAGGCTGGATTTGGCTAGTGGGTTTACTTTGTCCACCCCTGCTTTGGAGAATTACTGGTGCACGTCTTCATGCCAAAATTGAATAAGTTACAGAGCAGCTTATTATTGTGCATAGTGAGTGGTGAAGGTAAGAGGAAGCCAGTAAGGCATGGCCCTAATGGGGATAGTAGTCCACGAATCCATTTTCAATATATTTATTTATCATATATAACTAGAAGGCACTTTGAGAAGTTGTCCTCTGCCCTGGGCAGTTATTCCCTTCAGTCATGAGTTCATTAGCAATTTTGGCATCCCCTTCCCAGGATCTATGGAAATGGAGAAAGAAGACTTGAGGGAAAGAATGAAGGAAGGAAATGAACATTATTGAGCAATACTTGTGGGCCAAGGATTCTGCCAGGACCTTTACATATGTTATTTCACTTAATTCTCATAATACCTGTGGGTATTATCATTCCTATTTTACATATGAGGCGATAGAGTCTCAGAGAAGAAGAGAAATATGTCTTGATTTGCAAAGCTCATAAGCAGTGGAGTTGATTTCAAACTCAGGTCTGTCTGGCTCCAAAGCCCACACCCTCTTCTCCACCCCAAGCTGACCTGGCAGGCTTTTGGCCTGGGCTTGGAAATTGAAGTTGTTCTTTATAAACCCTGGTCATCTTTGCCTGACAGGAATTGGCACAGGCAGTTGGATCCAGGGCCAACTCTGGTGGCTCCATTCCTGGGGGTCCCTGGAGATGAATTTCAAGTCTTGCTGTTAGCCAGCCAGAGACTGTGGCATCTGATGAGCTGTGTGCCTGGCTGAGGGTGCTGGCTGTGATGCATTCGACTTTTCAGTGATTGGATTGGGCCCAGTAGTTAAATTGCTTACATCTCCACAGGTCTGAATTTGGGGGGTTCAGCCCTGCAAACCCTGCCACCTTCTTCTGTCAGCAGCTGTCATCACCCCCACCAGCCATTCTTTTGCAGCCTATTGTCAGGGGGACTAGCCAACTCGTTGGGAAGGTGAGGGAGGAAATTGAGAGGCTGGAGACTAGAGGGAATCACACCATCACTATTCTCTCTCACTGTGGGCCTGATGGAAATAACAGGGCTCGGGTAGCCTGGAGACCTAGCTGCAGCCCAGCTGCACGTAGCCTTGGGTAAGTCACCTAATGTCTCACCTGGTAAGAAGGGTAAATGTCATGCTTGCCTACACAGTGCACCTTTGAGGACCAATTCAAGTGAGGTATGAAAGAAGGGGCTGGGAAGAAGCATGGCTGAGTCCAGTGGTTCTCACATATTAGCATATATCAGAATCTCCTGGAGGACCTGTGAATACACAGATTTCTGGGCTGCCCTCAGACTGTCTAATTCAGTAGATCTAGGGTGAGGCCTGAGAATGTGAATTTCTAACAACAGCCTTACTTATCCTTCAAGGTGTGTTCCGAGTCTTGTTTCTATAAAACCTTCTTTAGGTGATGTAGCTTCAGCTCACCTCTCTCCTGTGACCTTTAAGCTGGAGTGTCACACAGTTGGTATCTTTATATCACAACTCCCTTGAAGAAAAGCAGCGGCTGCTGTCTGTTCCCTGGGGAAGGATACTGGAGCCATGTTCTGGTTCAAGGGCAGGGCATGGGGACTGAAGGTGTGGAGGGGAAGGAGTTGGCATGCCTTATAAGTATTTCTCATAAATGACTTGATTACATGCTTTCCTGTCTTGCACATGTGCTGGCCTTGTCTTTACAATCAAATAATACACTTTTTTCTCCTTTGAATCTTTTAAAAGAAAAAGAATTCCAAGTTTACAGGACAGTTGCAAAATAATACAAAACCCATACAGAGTACTCCAACATATTTCCAACCCCCTAGATACCCAAATCTACCAATTTGAACATTTGCTACATTTGCTTTATCTTTCTATATTTCCATCTATCACTATTTCTATCTATCTATCTATCTGTTTGTCTGTCTATCTAATCAGATTAATAAATATCTGTGTATATTTATCAATCTCCATCATCTACATTTATCTCTTTTATGCACATTTGAGAGTAGGTTTCATACATCATTTTCCTTGAACACATAATACTTCCATGTATATTTCTTAAGAACAAGGATATCCACTTATGTAACAATCTTAAGTGCACTTGTCAAGTTCAAGAAATTTACCATTGATAGGAATCTTATGATCTATCTTCCATTTTCTTCATGTGTTTCAAGAATCTTCTTTTGAGCCTTTTTCTCCTTATTTATTAGAGCCCATCTAGAATCACATGTAGTATTTAATTATTATCATCTCCTTAGTTGCTATTTGTTTTTTGTTGTTGTTGTTGTTTGTTTTTTTACATGGACAGGTACCGGGAATTGAACCCGGGTCCTCAGGCATGGCAGGCAAGCACTCTTGCCTGCTGAGCCACCATGGCCCACCCCTATTTGTTTTTTTAAATTGAAATGATATACTTTATGATGCCAGGAGCCGTGTCTTCTACTGGCATGCCTTCCTAGCTCTCATGGTCTGTATTCTGCACTATTCAGTTCTTTAGATGGGTACAATGGTGCCAGGTTGTGGCAGTGTCAGCAAGTATACTTTGTTAATAAAATAATAATTTTCAATACTGGAAGAACGTTTCCTCAAAATTTTGTGATTGTCACAAGATAATAGCTACAGACATGCTCCACTTTGAAATATAATCTGCATTATTATCCCTTTCTCTATCCCTTTCTGAAGACTGGCTAATCAACAAGCCAATAAATCAGGCCTGGATTTGTAGTGTGGTCAATTTCTGGGGTGAAAATGCTCTCACCTTGGCAGACCTTAAGCTTCCAATATGACAACCTTAGATGCAGAATTGGGAAGAGTTGTGTGTTTTAACGGTGTTTCCACTGAACAGTACAGTTGTAAATACCATCAAGACAAAAGATAATTGTGAAGTCACTAGTAAGTTGTGGGTTTTGAGTATTCATTATCTTTTTAAAAACTTTATTGTGGTAACATATATACATATATATATGAAACATAAAATTTTCCAATTTAATCATTTTTAAATGTATAACTCAATGACAGTTATTACATTTACAATGTTGTACTACCATTCCACCTTCCATTACTAAAACTTTTTCAACACCTCAAACAGAAACTCTGTACCAATTAAGTAATAGTTTCTCAATCATTTTTCTCCCAGACCCTGGTAAGCTCTAATCAATTCTATGAATTTGCTTATTCTAGATATTACATATAAGTGGAATGGTACAATATTTGTCTTTTTGTTTCTGGCTTATTTTACTGAACATAAGGTTTTCTAGGTTCATGTTTTATGGCTGAATATTCATTCCATGGTGTGGTTGTACCACAAGGGTAGGCTGTCTCCCTATCCTTGTTTTTAATATAATGTATGTGAGTCTAAATTTACAAATTTAATTATTAATAATGTCTGTGTTTAATAACCGGCTGGCACAATTTCTGAAATTTTAACAATTGGCTCTTGTAAGTTGTCTCTAGTTCATCATTGGATGGACTTGTATAAATCTGTGTAAATTAGGACTTTTTAATTGCAAGTTATAAAATTTCAACCTAAAGAGTGAGTCTCTTGCTTCATAAAATTTAAAATGTACAGAAGGGTAAGATAGGTCTGGCTTCCTATTCCCCTCTCTCAGCTTTCCTTTCCTCTGCAGGTTGTCAAGATGGCGGCTGTCACCTTGAGTCTCACTCTCCCAGGTCTGAGTTTGGCAGAAGAGGGGCTGGTGCTTGTCCTCATTGGCTCTGATTGTGTTTGAGCACACCCTTGAAACAGTCACAAAGGCAGGGGGGAAGGGATGCTCTGACTGGCCAGGCTCACTCTTGCAACTGGTTGCCCATTTCACCCCAATCATGGGAGTGAGCGTGGAGAGCAGGTGAAGAGTGGGAATTTCTCAGAGGAAATTCCTGACACAGTTGCTAGAAGAAGGAGAATGGATGCTGGACAGCAAATCAAACATCCATGGTAGGCTCTGTCTCTCTGGATGGCAGAAATAAAGTGTCCAGGGTCAGAGAGATCACATGCCCTGGTAGCCTTCCAGGAATGGGATCAGATCGCTTGTTTTGTACCTAAGGGGAAAAAGAGGAGAAGAAAGGATGGAAAGCATAAGGGCAGCCACAGTCTTAGTAGCTCCATGATTCAGGGCTTTGCCTTCTCTCAGGGAGCATGACAAGGTGTTTCTGGAATGTAGGACTGTGGAAATTTTATTCTCTGAATTTCAGGGTTCAAAATTTGGCTACTTAGGGAAGCAGCACATGCCCCAGGAATGGAATCTCTGAGAAAGAGTTTCCCCAGGAGTATCTTGCTGGGGTTCAGTGTGACCACGCCTCCCTTTCTCCACCTCTTAAGATACATCATCTTTAGGCCAAGAGAAGGTCATGTCCTTGATGGGTATGGAGTTGTACAGATATCCAGAAAGTGAAGTATGAGTTGGTGGGTCACAGGGCCAATATTTCTAACCAAGAAATGCCAAGAGAAGAGAGACGGAGGTGGGGTCAGCTATGGGCATGTTTCGATGCAGCGTTTTATGTAAACTTCTGAGGAAAGGGAGAGAAACTTTGACTTGAACCAGATGGTGGTTTATCTGTTCCAAATTAATGACTGGTTCCTCTGGGTCAGCCAGGGCCATGGGTAAAAGAGAGAATGCTAGGTTTCCTGTCCAGCAGCAATTCCAGAACCCTCCCCATCCCCAGAGGTCAATGAGACATTGACTTGGTGTTAGCCCTGTACTTTGGACTCCTTTTATGGAAGAGTAGGGGCAGGAAGAACCTACTATATGCATGTAGAATTTATTATATACTGAGAATGTATTGTACATACAGGGTACTTGCTAGATGCTTTCATACATACCATCTCAGTTGATTGCCTCAACTACTCCTTATGATAGCCAGTTATCCTTATTTTACAGAAGAGAAAACTGAAGCTCAAAGTGCAGGTTGCATAGCTGATAAGTGGCAGAGCTAGACCATAATCCTTACTTTCTGACTTCAATGGAAGCATCTACTTCCACCGTACAACTACGAACTGCAAGTGCTGTAATCATTATTAAACATGTATTATACATATAATTAACACTTGAGCTATCCTTGAGGGCAGGGCTGTGTCTTATTCACAGCCATCTACCCTGTGGCTAGTGATGAAAGAGGAAAAATACAATTTATTTAATTCCCACTTTAAAGATATGAAAACTGAGCCTCAGATGATTTAGACAACTTTTTCTGAGCTCTTGCTGTTGATGATTGTTATTTGAACCCATGTCTGTGTATTCAAAGTTGGCAGTATCATTAACTGGAATATCTTCCCCCTTGACCTCTCCTGGTGCTGCTCAGCTTTTGGATAGAGACTGAGCTGGTTGTGGGTGGAGGAGGGGGCAGCAGTGGGGTGGGATTCGCATCAGTCTGGACATCAGTTTGGGAGTTGAGAGAGAGGCCAAGAAGTAGACCAGTAAGCTGGATCCAGGCCTCTGTTCCTGTTTCAGTTAGACTAATCTGCTTTATTACTTGGGATTTTAAGATTTCTCTCATTTTTAAATTTCAAATCTGGGACTTTTTTTTGCCCTCAAGAGTAGATTTCATGTATGGAAAGTATTATGCAGAGGTGTCTTTTTTTTTTAAATTAGCATTTAATTTATTAAAGTATAAATATAAAAAATCTAACTCTACTTTAAGCTTTTAACTTCAGTGTACAAATCTTATTCATTCCTATGTTTGGCACATTTTGGCAATTATTTCTAAGAAGACATTTGATAATAATTGGCCCATTTATAGACCTAAACACCTTTAAACATTTTAAACTACATTTATGATTAAGATATTGACTATCAATCTAATTTTGAAAGTCTTTCAATACTTAACAAATACAACCTTCCCAACTTCTTAAGTAACTCTTATAAATTTAAAATAATTGCGAATATGGTGGTTTTTAAATACTCTTCTTTGTTCCAATATTGTAGGTAAATTTGGTAAGTTCAAACTTAAATATACAAGTCTAAACGAATTACTCAGTCACAGCATTTCAAATAAGAATTTTCAAGACAAATATATTTTATCAGTCCAAGTTCTCTTGAATACTACAAATTGTACTACTAGATACATACAGATTCCTTTTTAATGCAAAAACATTAACGCTCTACGTGGGTCCTCTTCAATACTTCTGTTTTTAATTTTAAATCTTCTCAGAGTTAAAAGATGCTTATCCATTAAGGAAATAATGAGTATTAAGGATATAATGATGTCATTCCAAGCAATCTGGGGAGAATCCAGAGATTTGACCTGGAATTTTAGCTTGATATTTTGTCAGCCTTATTTTACAGTCCACAGCAAAGCTTCATAATGTTTAGAGTGGCTAGTCTTGTTCCTGAGGCTGTACACACTGGCATGGCTGCATTGTAACACACTGGTGTCTGCCCTGTTTGCCGGGACTTTCAGCATAGGAGATGTTAAGAATTTAGAGCACCACCTGTGCTTATGTCCATTGTATGCTACTTAGTCCCATTCCAGGCTAATCCATGGAAGTTTGCAACCAGCTCTTATGCTACTTGACTTGATTGTGCTTTTATTTGTCTGGAGTATATTAATATCCTTTCCATCCAGCTCCAAAGACCTTTGACCTTAAATGGAATTCTATCTTCCTTCCTAATCGGTAGGACCTAACAACTCATAGTTATTAAATGGTATCCAGTTGCATTCTGCAAACCACACAGCCTCTAAGGGAAAACCTCTGGACAATTTTGCAAAGAGTTTTACTGTATAAGGTAATATTTGGAAACCACACTGGTGGACTCTTTAGGTTTAGAAGAAAGAACAGACTATTTGGGGTCATCTGCCTCGACCCAAGTGTTTTGTATATTATTTCATTTCGTTCTCTGACACCCCTTCAAAGTGTGTTCTTATCCCCATATTCAAATGAGAAAGCTGAGCTTCACAAAATTTTAAGTTTCTCGTGGCAAATAAATGGTGGAGCTGGGACTAGATTTTAAGATTGTTTGACTGCAGCATACCTGATCATTCCACTATGTGAGATCCCATAGTATTGAAGGATTCTTTACTGGTTCCTCTGAACAAGTGAAGACCCATCTCCTCACTTCTTCACTCTGCCCACCAAACTTTCTAGAATAAACCTTGTCTTTCCAGGAAACCACCAGCCTCAAAAGCACTGTCTGCTCCCTAGCCCCTTCCCCTCATAGTTCTGAAGCCACCAAAAATCTGGTTAAGACACCTCAAGATTTTTATTACAGCAGTATATCTGGGCAAGTAAACACAGGTGTTGAGTGTCCCAGGGTCTTCAGGGATTGCAAAGTTCAGCTCTATCTCCTTGGAAGTCCTGTTCTCCTTCAGCACCACCCCGGATGGCTTTGGTCTTCTCTCTCCAGGAGGAAGTTGAACAGTTCTAGGGCATGAGCACTTTCTGCCTCCTGATCTCCTTCACATTTCTTATCTGTTTGCCCAGGCAAAATCTGCTCCCACTGCCAAGTTCCAGGGTGGCTCATGGACTCACCCCTTCTTATGAGAGGAAATGGGAACCACAGGCTCTGAGTTGGGCATGGTGGGTCCATTTGCATCCCACAGGCCAGTGTGGTGCAGACTCTTACCCTGAAAGCTCACGCAAGAAGGAAGAAGAATGGTATTTGATGCTGGAAGCAGGATGCAGCCCTAGGCAGCCATTAGCCGCTAGACTGGAGCCACATCACAGAGGAATGTGGGTCAGGGAACAAGAGTCCTTGATACTTGTCTTTGTGCTATCTTTTACTAACTGTGGCTTAGAACCAAACTACATATTATGATATCTTCCCTGTTATTTAGAATTTTTATTTTATTCTTATTGAACATGTTCTTTTAGATTTATTTAGACATATACATTTAAAAAAGGATTGTTCTAGTATGCAATAAAGGAAATTATGAATGAAATAACTTGGTTAGGGTATTCCTAAGACTTCCTGACATTCAGAGTCTGACTTTTCTGAGTTACTTTTTAGTTCAGGCATCAGTCTGCACGTTCTCCAATACGATATCACCCTTATGAAGTAATGTGCTGGCATGTTGATGATATCACAGCAGGGAGAGACCCCAAATGCCCAAATCGTGCCTCATTCTCACCTCCCTATGGAGCCTTCTAAGATTGCTAAGGTGCTATACACCCATAGAACAATAGTTGAATGGGAATAAAATGATCTCTCAGCTCTTGGCATTGATAACTCTCATCAAACTGAGAACTCTAATCAAAGGCTGTTGGAGTCCATGTCCCTGGAAGCCTAAATGAACATTTCTGCTTTGGCTCTAAACCTCAATTTAGGACCAGCCTACTCAGGAGCAGATTAACGTGGAAAGCTGGGATGAGTGTGTGTGTGTGTGTGAGGTGGGCATATAAGAGGTGCAGAACTGTCCATTTTGCACCAGGAGACTAATTCTGCCTTGGGAAAGCTTGGAATCCTTTGGGTTTTCTGGCTTCATCATTGAAGAGAGAGCTAAGAACACCATAGATGACTACAGCGCTGGTTCCAATCCATCCTCCTGGCTGGCAAGGTTGCCAAAGGCCGGGCCGAGGACAACAGCTTGAGTCTCAATGTGGGGCCAGGTCAGACAGCCAAATGGAGAAGCCTGAAAGGGAGTCCGTGATTCAGTGGGGCTCCATTGTCTTCTGGAAGAAGAACTGCTGCTCAGCTTTAATAGCCACATTCATCCCACAGACAAAGGAACATTTGGTGAACTGGTTGGCCTCCTCCTCCCAGCCAGGACTTCGTTTATCACTTCACAGGATGTTGAACAGACAGAAGGTATTTAAACCTGGCTGGGCTGAGCCCAGTTTCTAGTGCCACCGAAGATAACCATGATTTCTTTCCTTTTCATTATGAGGACTAGGCAGGGAAGCGAGGATAGGGAGGTGTTAGGAATAGGCAGTGAGCTTTTGTCCGAAATTGAGAAAGGAATCAAACTTCAATTGCTAGTGACATTGAGGAACCTTAGCTATAGTTTCCTGCAGAGTGCCCAGAAATAGCTGAGAAACTGCTTAAGACAAGTTTAGGGCAATTCCTAGTCATCTGTTCTTATTCAGCAAGAAAAACGGATTGGGCACCCTGTAAGGTCAAAACAAACAAGCATGCAAAAAAGAATATGACTGTGTGTTAAAGTGGTTAAGATCATGGGCTCTGGAGCTGCAGAGATCTGTGTTTGAACTGTGGCCCTGCTCCTCATTCTGTGACATTGGGCTCTAAGCTCCCACCTTCAGGAAAAGATGCCCACTTCCCATGAGATTTAAATGAGATGTTTGTCTCTAAGCTCTCCGCCCAGTGCCTGGCAGCTCTGAAGCACTCAATAAATGATAGCTATTATGGTGCTTAGAGAAGAAAAGAGCAGGGGCAGATGACTCAGCAAAGAACGAGGCATTTATGGAATTCATCTTAAAATCCGTTGCCTTTACCCTACAAAACATTTTACTAAAGTCTATAAATTTTGACATTGGGTAGTGTCTTGCCTAAAGCGATATAACAAAGGAGGGCATGAATGGGGTGTGGTGAGGTGTGGTACCAAGTAGGGGAAGCAAGGCTCAGCTTACTCTTTCTCTGCTAATTGACTTATACAAAGGATGGTTGTGACAGTTCCATGGCAGGCAGAATTTACCATCATGATATATAATTTGTCTTTTATGCCTAAAGATATGTTTTTGGTTTTTGAATCTTAGCATCTTCCCATTCTAATAGAAAGTTCTGACTGTAGCAATATTTATGTTTCTAAAAAAACCCAGCAGAAACTGAATGCTGGTTTCTGTGTAAAAGCTTGTAATTTCTACTTAATGTCTAACCCCTCTGTAAAGGGGACCTTACTAAACTTTGGTCATTAGGATGCTGGCATTATTGCTGTGGGGTGTCAGGTAGCTTTAAGGCCAAGGAATACAGTGAGGAGCCTTTCAATACCAAATGGCCACTCTTTCCTGGGTGAACAGAGTCTGCTTCTCAGGAATTCTTTAGCCAGCAGAGAGAAACTGGAATGTGTATTGTGGTCATTCATTAGAGTTGGATTACAATTTATTACAGAGGTGACCCAGACAATTTTTTGAAAGTGCCCACTTCTATTGCTTAGCCCAAGAGCTTAACCCAAAAGGCTGGGTTAAGATCTAAGGAAACATGAGACTCCAAGAAGGGTTGGGCATTCTTCAACAGAAAGCCTTAGAATGTCATCTCTGGGAGGAATCTTAGAAGTGGGCTAAGATTCTTGCCCAGAGCACTCATTTTACAGATGAGAAAACTAAGATTCAGACAGATGGAGTGTTTAAGATCGTGGGAGACCAGAGCCCAAGTTATCTGATTGTTGCTCCAATACTTATCATTCCCTGAAATCAGTCATCACCTATTTGCTGTTGCCTGCTGTGGACAAAGATATGAGGGATATAAGACCCTGACCTTATGACAGAAAGCTGACAGTGCAGTTAAACAGGCAAACACACAGACATAGAGTAGTAAAGGTATTTGAAGCACACGTGATTGGCACTATTCATGTGCCTAATCAGGCAGGGGAAGGAGAAATCTTTTCATTCTTTATGGGCCAGGGAAGCTTTACAGAGGAAATGAGGTGGGTCTTAAAGGATGAGTGTGATTTGGATGGGAGGAGAGGAAGACCATCTAAACAGGAAAAAGTCACGTTCAGAAGAGCAAAGGCAGTAAACAAGTAGACTACTTGTGAGTCCGCGAAAATGTGGGCAGGTTTCTAGGATCACAGAAAGTTCGAATTGGAAGAGACCACATCTGGTTTAATCTCCTCATTGTACCATTGAGAATCCAGTTCCAGAAAGTTTAAGGGGACATGCCCAAGATTATATGGCTAAGAGTGTCAGGATGAACGTCAATATCCCAGTCCCATGACCTCTTGGCCAGTACAGTTTCCATGATACCATGCTGACCCCAGGGAAGGGATGGGAAGTAAGATAGAAAGGGTACAGCAGGCCTTGTATAAGAGGCAAGATGTTTGGTTATCATGCAATAAGTGCTGGGGAACCTTTGAAGGTTTTTGAATTGGGAAGTGACATGTGGTCCAAGTTTACAATATAAAGATTGATGTGATAGTGGTAATGTGGGAAAGTATTGATTGTAGAAACAAAGAAACCCGTTTGAGAGGCCCAAGAGCTAGGGCAGTTATGAGATAGCATGAACTGGGGTGGTAGCAAAGAAAATGGAGAGGAAAGAGGAACATGAAAGATATATAACCATAGGCTATGGGAAAGTCAGGGCACAGGAGAGGATGGAGTCAATGACAATGCTGGAAACTAGGAGTTGACCAGTGTTCATGGAAGACATCATTTTATTTTATTGCATAAAAAACCATTTTATATACTTACCCCTGGCTTTTGCGGCCACTTCCCTTTACCTATTCATTCTGCCTCCTGATCTCCTTCACATTTTCCTGATCTCCTTCACATATTCATTCTTGCATTCAAAAAATGTTTTTCGAGCCCTGTGGAAGGCATTCCACAGTCACCCCAGCCTGTAGCCAACTGAATGTGATGCTTCTATTGTTTTCTTGGATCTGCCCCCTGAACTCTTCTTGGTCAGAGTTGCTGGGGAAAACAGGCGAGATAAGAGGAACAGCTTGGTTATTGAAATGAAAGGAACCTGATTGTCTGGGAGGGTGTTGAAAAGCCAGCAAGATTTCAAATGGGAGGAGGATCAAAGTGCCTTGGGAAGGGAGATGGCAGGCCCTTGTGCACACAGAGGCTCCTGGGTCTTAGGGAGAATAAAAGGGCCCAGTGTGATGGCAACAAAGGGAAACTTTTGTGCTTTCACAGTCAGGTTCTGCAAGGGATGATGAATAGCCTTGGCCCTGGGGCTGGGCTGGATGCCTCTGAGCTCTGGCCACCATCCCACAGGCAAGCTCAGAGCTCATTGTAGGAGAGGGAGCCCCAGGGACCAAGACGGAAGGATGCAAATTCTGTGTTCCTACTATTCTCTCTATCACCAGGTGCCCAATCTTTGGATACCTTTAGTGTTAGAGACTGCCCATGTCTTCAGGCCATTATGACTTACTATCTGCTTTTATTCTGAAGCATACCAACAAATATGGCAACTAGGTTCAAATACATGGACAAAGTAATCAACTGATAGAAGCTGTATTGAGAATTATCTTCTCACTGCATCTAGGCTTAGCTTAACAGTTCTGGGTAACAAGGAGGATGCAAAATTGTTTAACTAATTTTTGTTTGTCTCCTAATAATATGAAGTGAAAATAGAATGGAAGGAGGTCCAGAAGGAACAAGGTTAGGTAAAATTTTGAGAAACTCAGATTCAAGTAGCTTCTCATTACCTTTCTAAAATGTCTATGTTAAGTGTCCTCTGATGGCCTCTTGTCCTGTCTGAGATCAGGGTGGTTTGAGGTTGCAGAGAACTGCTCTAGAACCTTTGCTCTGCCACTTTCTTAGTGTGTGACTTTGGTAAAGTACTGACATTCTCTGAACTTTTGTCCTTCATCTGTAATACTGATACCGTATCTACTTTGCATAGATTTAAGGAGAATAGATTTGGTACAGTCTGGTAGAAAGTAAGTATATGATGAGTAGAAGTTATTATTAGGATTAGCTCTAAGTTAGACCAGCCCAGAGTTTGGGATTTAGTATTTAATTCATGTTGTCACCTCAGTTGTTTCCTACCTAAGATTCTAGGATCAAGGAAAATCAATCTCAAAGAATTATGGCCCTCAATGAAAAGACGACTGTGCTTGCGCATGGCCATGCTCAAACTTATTGTGAGGTAGGCCTCCTCATCAGGTGTTTTGTGCCTTGTGCCCTGCATAGATGCCCTTGAGAGTTTATTATAGGAGGACTGAGGGCTAGGAAGTCATGTTCCAGCAGGGAACTGCCAGCTGAGCAATAGAGAGAGCCAGGAATGCGACCCAGGTGTCCTGGCTCCCTGCCCCATGGCTAATGAAAAGTCCCCACTCCTGCATTCTACATCTGGGGTTGAACCTCTTTGGAGCCAATGGTGTGACATCAGGCATGCAGTGAGCTTACTCGGCTGCTCTGGGTTGGCGTGTAGAGTAGGGGGCAGGGCTGACAAGGGAAGGGTTTCTCAGGAGTGGGAACAGTCCTCCCTGGCAACTCAAAGGAAGCATGGGTTTGGAGAATTCTACCGTAGCATGGGAGGGAAGAGCCGCTGAAGCCTTGAAGAGGAAGGGAGAGAATGATTTATGAGTGAAACCTAAATGAGCAGAATTTGCCAGCCTGACCTCAGCACCAACTGAGTGTGGGAGAGCATTCTGCAAATATTTAAGAAGCATCGATGCCAGAGAACCCAATGCTGAAACTGGAGTGGAAAGGAAGGGAAGGAGTGCAGCAGGGGGGCTTTTTGCAGAGCGGTCAGGAGGCAGGGCCCTGCCCTTGGGGACCAATGTCCATTTGGGCATCTTCTCCTTGGCACAGAGTTTAAGGGCTAACAGATTCCCAGATGTGACCCCATGGGCCAGAGAAATAGGCCAAGATCACTTCCTTTTCCTGGCAAGAAACTGGGCAGAAAACAACAAGACAGGCCATGAGAACAAAATAAATGGAAGACTCCTGCCCTTTCTTTTTTATATCCTGTTTTTATTGGTTTTCTGAGGATCCGTGTTATCTGTGTTAGGCTTGGCTTGTTCCAGCTCCCCACATCCCCTTCCCTGTAATATCTTCCTATTTATCAATCTAAAGCCCATAAATCCTCCAGGGACCAGTTCAATCTTTCCCTCCTCCAGGAAGCCTATCTCAGCCTCAAATGGCACAAATTGTTCTTACCTTCATACACACACACACACACACACACATACACACACACCTTGAAAAGTCATGATACAATTTAGCATGCTAAACTTAGCTCTGAGCTGTCAGAGAGTAAAGAAATATTTTCCACTTTTGTTTGTCCTAATTTTGCCTAAATCTATTTGATCATGAAATCCTACTTTTAGAATACGTTAAATGTTGCTTAGAGGTTTTTTTTTTCATTTGGTGCTTCCTGAATGTATGCCAGGCAACCCCAATTACCTGCTAAATATCTCAGAGGCAAAATCTACATGTTCGGCTTCCTTTGCAAACCCCATAGTACATATTGAGCTAAATGTGCTCAGAACTTTGAGTTTAATTGAAAGGAAAGAAGAACATGAGAAATGAAATGAATAAGCAAATGGCAAAAACAGGAAAAATTTACAGCATATCTGACAAAAGAATGACATCTTGAACATCAAGAAATTTTTATAAATCAATAAGAAAAACATAAATATTGAACGAGGAAATGGGAAGAAAATCATGGATAGGCAATTCATAAAAGAGGAAATACACAAAGCCTATATATATCTGAAAAAGTTTTTAAAAAATATTTTTATTGAGATATCTTCACTCACATACAGTGTCATGGTCAGGTTCATGTGTCAACTTGGCCAAGTGGTGGTACCTGTTTGTCTGGTTGGGCAAGTGATCCACCCCCACCACCTCTCATTTCTTCCAAACCTATAACTAGAGTAAAGTCCCAACAGGCTCCTAAAGGTGAGGTACAAAGTATCACACATGAGGAGGTACGTTATGCTCCAAAAGAACTGTGTGAGTTTTCCAATTTATATAGACAGAAATCAGGGGACTTTGTGTGGCAATGGATTTTAAGGGTGTGGGATAATGGTGGGAGGAATACAAGGCTGGATCAGGCTGAGTTTATTGATATGGGCCCACTAAGCAGAGATTCTGCATTCAATGTTATAGCTCAAGAGGTTAGAAAAGGTATTGACAGTTTGTTTGGATGGTTGACTGAAACATGAATCAAAAGGTGGCTGACATTACCTGAGGTTGAAATGCCAGAACTGCCCTGGTATAATGTAGATGAGGGGATCCAGAGGCTTAGAGAGATTGAAATGTTAGAGTAGATTTATCATGCAAAGCCTGCTCTTACACCCCAGGAATGTCCGGAGGATGCACCTTTACCAGAACAGTGAGAAATAAATTTGTGAGACTATCATACCTGAAGAGCTCTGTGGTTGCACTTCTCTGTAGGTCAGGTATTACTGTAGGAACTGCTGTCACTGAGCTGGAATCCTTTAACACAATGGGGATGACAGGATCCTAAGTTGGCAGAAGCCAGGTGGCAGCACTTAATCGCCAAAGACAGGGTAGACGTGGCTATTATAATAGACAGCAAACTCAAAGCAGGCATCAAAATTATATGACATGCAGAGATTTGTGGCATTGGCTAGAAAATCACTGGGTAACTAGAAATACAATAGAAGGGCAGTCTACTAAATTCTTGTTCGAGCTGTATAAACAAAAGAGTCCTAGGTCAAGTGAACAGAAGTCTAACCCGAATTACAAAAACACTGAGTCATGGCCCCTTAATCAATTTCCAGACTTGAGACAGTTTACAGACTCAGAGCCCCTTGAATGAAGGGGAGGCCAGGTCCCTTTGGGGGAGAACCCTGTTACATTGCCACAAATTTATACTGTTACTCTTCCTCCAAACCTTCCCCAAGGAGACCGATGGCCTTTTACCAGGGTAACTGTACATTGGGGAAAAGGAAATGATCAGCTATTTTGGGGATTATTAGACACTGGTTCAGAAATGACATTGATTCCAGGGGACCCAAAACATCATTCTGGTCCACCAGTCAGAGTAGGGGCTTATGGAGGCCAGGTGATCAATGGAGTTTTAGCTCAGGTCCGTCTCACAGTGGGTCCAGTGGGCCCCTGGACCCATTCTGAAGTTATTTCCCCAGTTCCGGAATGTATAATTGGAATAGACATATTAAGCAACTGGCAGAATCCCCACATTGGCTCTCTAACTTGTGCAGTGAGGGCTACTATGGTGGGAAAGGCCAAGTGGAAGCCACTAGAACTGCTCTTACCTAACAAAATAGTAAATCAGAAGCAATACCAGATTCCTGGAGGGATTTCAGAGATTACTGCCACTCTTAAGGACTTGAAGGATGCAGGGGTGGTGATTCCCACTACATCCCCATTCAACTCTCCTATTTGGCTTGTGCAGAAAACAGATGGATCTTGGAGGATGACAGTGGATTATCGTAAACTCAACCAGGTGGTAACTCCAATTGTAGCTGCTGTTCCGGATGTGGTATCATTGCTTGAGCAAATCAATACATCCCCTGGTGCCTGGTATGCAGCTGTTGATCTGGCAAATGCTTTTTTCTCAATAGCTATTAGTAAGGACCACCAGAAACAGTTTGCTTTCAGCTGGCAAGGTCAGCAATATAATTTCACTGTCCTACCTGAAGGGTATATCAACTCTCTGGCCCTATGTCATAATCTTGTCTGCAGGGACCTAGATTGTTTCTCCCTCCCAAAAGACATCACACTGGTCCATTATGTTGATGATATCATGTTGATTGGACCTAGTGAGCAAAAGTAGCAACTACTCTAAACTTATTGGTAAGGCATTTGTGTGTCAAATGATGGGAGATAAATCCAACAAAAATACAGGGGCCTTCCACCTCAGTGAAATTTCTAGGTGTCCAGTGGTGTGGGGCATGTCGAGATATCCCTTCTAAGATGAAGGATAAGTTGCTGCATTTGGCCCCTCCTATGACCAAAACAGAAGCATAACACCTAGTTGGTCTCTTTGGATTTTGGCGACAAGATATTCCTCATTTGGGTGTGCTACTCTGGCCCATTTATCAAGTGACTAGAAAAGTTGCTAATTTTGAGTGGGGACTTGAACAAGAGGAGGCTCTGCTACAGGTCCAGGCTGCTGTAAAGCTGCTCTGTCACTTGGGCCTTATGATCCAGCAGATCCAGTGGTGCTGAAAGTGTCAGTGGCACTTTCACTGGCACAGAGATGCTGTCTGGAGCCTTTGGCAGGCCCCTATAGAAGAATCACAATGCAGACCCTTAGGATTTTGGAGCAAAGCCTTACCATCTGCTGCAGATAACTACTCTCCTTTTGAGAAACAGCTTTTGGCCTGTTACTGGGCCTTAGTAGAGTCTGAATGCTTAACCATGGGCCACCAAGTTACCATGAGACCCGAGTTGCCTATCATGAGCTGGGTGTTGTCTGACCTACCAAGCCATAAAGTTGGGCATGCACAGCAGCACTTTATTGTAAAATGGAAATGGTATATACGAGATAGAGCCAGAGCAGGTCCTGAAGGTACAAGTAAGTTACATGAAGAAGTGGCCCAAATGCCCATGGTCTCCACTCCTGCCACATTACCTTCTCTTTCCCAGACCAGAGCTATGGCCTCTTGGGGAGTTCCTTACAGTGAATTGACTGAGGAGGAGAAAACTCAGGCCTGGTTTACAGATGGTTCAGCACGATATGCAGGTACCGCCCGAGAGTGGACAGCTGCAGCACTACAACCCCTTTCTGGGTTGTCCTTGAAGGACAGTGATGAGGGGAAATCCTCCCAGTGGGCAGAACTTCAAGCAGTGCACCTGGTTGTTCATTTTGCTTGGAAGGAAAACTGGCCAGAGGTGCATTTGTATACTGACTCATGGGCTGTTGCTAATGGTTTGGCTGGATGGTCAGGGACTTGGAAAGACCATAATTGGAAAATTGGTGACAAAGAGGTCTGGGGAAGAAGTATGGGGATAGACCTTTCTGAGTGGGCTATAAACATGAATATATTTGTGTCCCATGTGAATGTACACCAAAAGGTGACTTCAGCAGAGGAAGGCTTTAATAATCAAGTAGATAAGATGACCTGTTCTGTGGATACCAGTCAGCCTCTTTCCCCAGCACTCCTGTCATTACCCAATGGGCTCATGAACAAAGTGGTCATGGTGGTAGGGATGGAGGTTATGCATGGACTCAGCAAAATGGACTTCCACTCACCAAGGCTGACTTGGCTACAGCCACTGCTGAGTGCCCAATCTGCCAGCAGCAGAGACTCACACTCTGCCCCCGATATGGCACCATTCCCTGAGGTGACCAGCAGCTACACGGTGGTAGGTTGATTACATTGGACCACTCCCTTCATGGAAGGGGCAGAGATTTGTTCTAACTGGAATAGACACATACTCTGGATATGGGTTTGCTTTCCCTGCACACAATGCTTCTGCCAAAACTACCATCCGTGGGCTTACAGAATGCCTTATCCATCGTCATGGTATTCCACATAGCATTGCTTTGGATCAAGGAACACACTTCACAGCAAATGAAGTGCAGGAATGGGCACATGCTCATGGAATTCTCTGGTCTTACCATGTTCCCCATCATCCAGAAGCAGCTGAATGATAGAATGGTAGAATGGCACCTCAATTATGGTGCCAACTAGGTGGCAATACCTTGAAAGCCTGGGGTAATGTTCTCCAGGAAGCTGTGTATGCTCTGAATCAGTGTCCGCTGTATGGTGCTGTTTCTCCCATAGCCAGGATCCATGGGTCCAGGAACCAAGGGGTGGAAATGGGAGTAGTACCACTCGCTATTACCCCTAGTGATCCACCAGAAAAATTTTTACTTCCTGTCCCTGCGACCCTGAGCTCTGCTGTTCTACAGATGTTAGTTCCAAAACTGGGAGTGCTTCCACCAGTAGAAACAGCAATAATTCCATTGAACTGGAATCTAAGACTGCCACCTGGTCACTTTGGGTTACTTATGCCACTGGATCAACAAGCCAAGAAGGGGATTACATTATTGTCTGGGGTTATTGACCCTGACTATCAAGGGGAAGTAGAACTGCAACTACATAATGGAGGTAAAGAGGAGTTTTCTTCAAATATAGGAGATTCCCTAGAGCATCTTTTGGTACTACCATGCCCTGTGATTAAAATCAATAGAAAACTGCAACAACCCAATCCAGCAGGACTACCAATGACTCTGAAACTTCAGGAATGAAGGTTTGGGTCACCCCACCAGGCAGATAACCACGGCCATCTGAAGTGCTTGCTGAGGGCAAAGAGAACATGGAATGGGTAGTGGAAGAAGGTAGTGATAAATATGATCAGTTACAGAAACGAGGACTATAATGCTGTTTTGTTCATGTTATACTATTTAAGTTGTAAGATATCAAGTTTAAGAATGAATTTTATCCAAGGATTTACACCTTATTCTGGAGAGATTTAATGTGTTTCCAGTTATATACAGAACAGTTGAGTATTGTTAGGTGAAAGAAAAAATGTGTGTGTTATTGTTTTTTATTTAGAAATTAGATACAGTTTAAGGTGGTATGTATAGCTGCCAAGTTAACAAGGGGTGGACTGTCATGGTCAGGTTCATGTGTCAACTTGGCCAAGTGGTGGTACCTGTTTGTCTGGTTGGTCAAGTGCTTGCTTGTCTGTTGTGATGAGGACATTTCTTAGAGTTAAATCATGACCATGTCAGCTGCATCCACAGCTGATTCCATTTGTAATCAGCCAAAGGGGAGTGTCTTCTGCAGAGTGATGCTTAATCTAGTCAGTGTAAGCTTTTTAAGGAGGATTCAGAAGAGACAGTCTCTCTTTCTGCTTTGGTTGGCAAGCCTTTCCTGGGGAGTTTGTACAGATCCTCCATTGGAATCATTGGCTTCACAGCCCGCTCTGCAGATTTTGGACTCTGAGTTCCCATGATCATGTGAGGTACTTTTATAAATTTTATATTTGTGAGTGTTCCTTGTTGATTCTGTATCTCTAGAGAACCCTAGTACATCTAGTCTATCCAAAGTATATAGGCAATGGCTCACAGTATCACCACATAGTTGTGTGTTTATCACCATGATCATTTTTAGAGCATTTACATCACTCTAGAAAAAGAAATAAAAAGAAGAAAGTAAAAACTCACACATCCTATACCTCTTACTCCTCCCTCTCATTGACCACTAGCATTTCAATCTACCCAATTTTATTTACTTCTTATCCCCTATTATTTATTTTTTGTCCCTATTTTTTATCATCACTTTTTAATGAAAAATAACATATATACAAAAAAAGCAATAAATTTCAAAGCACACCATAACAGTTAGTTATAGAACAGATTTCAGAGTTTGGTATGGGTTATTATTCCACAATTTTAAGCTTTTACTTCTAGCTGCTCTAAGATATTGGAGACTAACAGAATATCAATATAATGATACAATATAATCATACTCCTTTGTTAAGCCCTACCTTCTCTGAATAACTCCACCATCACCTTTGATCTTTCTCCCACTCTTTAAGAGCATTTAGGCTATGCCCATTCTAACTTTCTCATGTTGGAAGGGCTGTCTGTCCTTATTTTTTGACTCATCTATCCATATCCTGGATAAAAGGAGCATCAGACACAAGATTTTCAAAATCACATGGTCACACAGTAAAAGTTATATAGTTAAACATTCTTCTTCAAAAATCTGGAATACAGTTCAACAGTTTCAGATACTTTCTTCTAGCCACTGGAACACAGTTCAACAGTTTCAGATACTTCCTTTCAGCCACTCCAATACACGATAAACTAAAAAAGAATAGATATATGATGTATGAGAATAACCTCCAGGATAACCTTTCAACTCTGTTTTAAATCTCTCAGCCACTGAAACTTTATTTTGTCTCATTTCTCTCTTCCCCCTTTTGGCCAAGAAAGCTTTCTCAATCCCATGATGCCAGGTGTCAGCTCATCCTGGGAGTCCTGTCTCACATTGCCAGGGAGATTTACACCCTTGGGAGTCATTTCCCAAGTGGGGGCAATGATTTCACCTGCCAAGTTGGCTTAGAGAGAGAGAGGCCACATGTAAGTAAAAAAACGAGGTTCTCTGGGGGTGACTCTTAGGCACAATTGTAAGTTGGCTTGGCTTCTCCTTTGCAGGAATAAGTTTCATAGGGTGAAATCCAAGATTGAGGGTTCAGCCTATTGAATTGTTGTTCTCAAATGCTTGGGAGAGTATGAGGAATTCCCCAGATGGGGAAGTTTAATATTTCCTCATTTCTCCCCAGTCCCCAATGGAACCTTGCAAATTCTTTTTATTCTCTGCCCAAATTAGTTGGGGATGTAGCAGGGCATCACACTAACCTGCAAAAACTAATAAGGTCTCATACTCTATTCAAAATTCCACGTAATTATATGGTGTTTGAATAAACTGACCATATAAATTGAATTAGATAATGCACTGCCCAAAATATAAATTTTGCAACAAATAAACATCTTTTCCTTTGGTTTCAAACAGAAGTTGAAGTTTTAAAATATGGACCATATTGTCCTTTACTCTGTATTCTGGCTTACCTTAGTCCTATCCAGATCAGTTTCATTAAAATCTGTAGTTGAAGTCGGATCACTTTAAAAAAGTTTTTAACTTCACAGTAATCCAAAATATGAAATGAAAAAAAATGAAGTGCCATTTTACCTATTAAGTAGGAAAAAAGAAAAGAATGGATTAGTGAAAATATAGAGAAATAAGTACTTTCTTCCATTTTTTTGGCTTTTAATAAATCAGTATTTGTATTTACTCTTTCCTCCAAGATTGTACTAAATATAGGAATTTACCCGTAGTGAACCATTTATTAAAAATGTTATGTTTTGATTGTATAATATTCCACAATGAGGAGCATTAGAATTCCACTATTTAATGGCTAGGCATTTAAATTGCTTCCAAAGTTTTGTTTGATCTTGGTTTATTTCCTTAGAATTAAATTTTAATAACAAAAACGTATTAGTTAGCTATTGCTGTGTAACAACTCATTCCCAGATGAACTAAATATTTCATATGTCAAAACAAGAGTAAATATTCATGGTATCTCATGGTTTCTGTGGCTCAGGAATTTTTTCAGGGTACAGCAGGGTGGGTTGTCTCTATTACATGATCTCTAGGGCTTCATCTGGAAAATTTGAAGCCCGGGGTTAAAACCACCCCAAAACCCATTTGCTCACATGTTGGCAACGGACCTTTAGCTGGGGCTGTTAGCTGGAACCCCTATACATGCCTCTTCATGTGGCCTGGGCTGCCTTGCAACAGGATGGTTGACTTCTTTATTAGTCAGGGTTCTTCAGAGCTACAGAATTCACAGGATATATATGTATATGTATATGTATATGTATATGTATATGTATACAGATATATACACATATATTTATAATCTGTCAGTTCTGTTTCTCTGGAGAACCCTGTTACTACTGCTACTACTACTACTACACACACACACACACACACACACACACACACACACACACACACATTGCGATTCATTGTAGGCACTGGTTCACCTGACTGTAGGAATTGGTAAGTCCAAATTCTATAGGGCAGGTTACAAGTTGGAAACTCAGTGAAGATGAAGCTGGATTCCCCAGAAGAAGTGAGCTGGCTGAAGTAAAGGTAGAAACTCTCCTTTCTGACTGCTGAAATCCTCAGTTCTTTATTTAAGACTTCCAACCAGTGGGGTGAGGAGACTCCTCTTATTGCTGAAGCAATCTCCTTTATTTATATTTATTGTAGATATAAAAGGTCATAGATGCAATCAACTGATTACTGATTTACATCCATCTATGAAGTACCTTCACAGTAACAATCAGGCCAGTGCTAGCTTCACCAGTCTAGCTAAGTAGACCCATGAAATTAACCATCACAGGCTCCAAGGTCTAAGAGAAAGCGTGTCTTATTAGTTTCCTATCACTGTTGCAAAAATTACTACAAGCATAGAGGCTTAAAGCAATGCAAATTTATTCTCATAATTCTAGGGTTAAGAAATCTGAAATGAGGTTGGTTGGACTGAAATCAAGGTGTAGCAGAGCTGCATTCCTTCCAGAAGTTCCATGAGAGCAACTTGTTTCCTTGACTTTTCCAGCTTCTAGAGGCTGCCAGTATTTGTTATCTCATATACACCATCCCTACCTCCGTCTTCAAGTGCATCCATCACCCCAAACTGTGCTTTTGATTCCTATTCATTTCCCTTTGAGCTTCCTGTCTCCCTCTTACAAGAATCCTCATGATTACATTGAGCCCACCTGAACAATCCAGGAAAATCTTCCCATCTCAAGGTCCTTAACTTAATTTCCACAGCAAAGTTCCCTTTGCCATGTAAGGTAACAGTCCCAGCTTCTGGGGGTCAGGATGTGGACATCTTTGGGGACCATTATTCTGTCTACTACAGGTCTGATGACAAGGGCTGTTTCCTTCTGTTTCAGCTGGCTGTAGGGACCCACAAGTAGTCATAGGTACATGCAGAGGTGGTACTATTGCAACTGTTGTGGGTAACATGGGTTGGGTCTGTGTTACGTACTCGGGCAGCTCACTCATGCCCTCTGATCCTGTTCAAGCTAAGCCTGTCTTCTTATGACTGCTGCTAGGTAGATCCAGTTTTATGGCATGGAAGTTCTGACAGCACAGCTCATGATTGACAGCTCTAGATGTATGGTCACTGGGTGTCCCACGGGCATGTTTTGTCTCTACCCAGGCCCAGGAATATGCCAAGAACTGTTTCCATCTATGAATTTCTGCTGCAGAAGGTATAGCTTTGCTCCTGAATCCTGGGGGCCTACATTATGATTCTCCCACTGGGGTTCACTGTATTCTCTCTACTGCATCTTTCCTCAATACTCACACCACCAACATCATAAGGTCTGCTTGATAATAAAGCTCGAGTGTCAGATTTTTTGCATCATGAACTTAGTACCAAGAACTTTTCGGCTTTGGACCCTTCTCAAGGCTGGCAACCTTCCATGTCATATATTACATGGATTAGAGCGATTTGTATAGGTGTGTAATGTGCTGCCTCCAGAACTCAAAGAGGCCTGCCAAGTACTGGGCTTCCTTCTTTGTGGTACAGGATGCAAGAGGAGCAATTTATCTTTTGCTTTGGAAGTAATATCCTCCAAAGGGTGCCACTTAGAACCAGACCCCTAAAAGATTCACTAAAATGGCTGATCCTTGAATCTTCACAAGGTTTATATCCCAGTTCTGGAGCACATGTCTTTCCAAAGCCTCTTATCTGCCCTGCCCTATCAGCATGAGGGTGTTGATGCAATGGACCAGCGTGGTGTTCTGTTGGATGTCCGTTACGTCCAGATCTCTTTGAATTATACTATGACGAAAGGAGGCAGAGTTAACATATCTCTGAGGCAAAACTGTAAATGAATATTTTCTGTCCCACATGAATGCAAACTCTTTCTGATTCTCCTTTTAAAATGGATCATAAAAGGCCTTGCTAATTTTCTCTGGCAACAATATCACTTAGGATTCAGCTGCTGCAATGAGTTGACTCCTTGTTGAGACCTGTTGTAGATACAGCCAATCTCCAGGATGTATCAATTTCTACAGGGGTCAGATGAATGAATCAAATGGAACTATTCTAGGGCCTACGAAACATGAATCCTTTGGGTCTAATCCTGTCATCCTCCCAGGGATACTTTGGCTGGGGGGTTGGGGCACAATTTCAGAGGTTTACACTTAGCCTTTCCCAATATCCTGTCTCTATCTCCTCTTCCATCAAAACAGAGACATCTCTACTGTGCAAAAACACTTAGGATCCCAATGAAGCAATGAAAACTGCTGATTCATAAGAAGTTGACTATGAACTACCACAGGGGGGTAAATGGCATTGGGTGTGTTTGCTGCAGCCTAACTGTGTGTTAGGATAGGGACATTTGGCTTGCTGAGGATCGGTGACTAGTACCAGTGGCAATGGAAATGAAGAGAGGCAACCCTTTTCCTCTCTTCTTTAAATGCTGCTTGAGGTAGCTTTGCATTGTAGGGCAGGGCAAGGGGACAGGGGACGGGGTAGAGAACTATTTATTTTGCAGTTAACAGAAGGTAAGGGACCCCCTTTCTGAGGTTTTACTAGTGGGCTCAGGCCGTCTATACACAACAACTCAAGCAGAAACCTCTGACCGCCTTGCTGCAGCAATTGTTCTAAATTGTTTTCCTTTCTGCTCTGTAATCCTTGCCTTCCAGTTCAGCATCTCTTGTTGACACTTTTTCTCCCAGAAGCATGTGAACTTTCTAGTGCCTTCTCTAAGAGATTTGTCCTCATTTCAGCATTGGAAGCTCCTTACCTTCAAATTACACAGTCATTTTCTTCAGAAGAAGGAGATAGTAGATGTGAAAGTGTTTTGAAAGAAAAGAGGAAGAGAAAAGGAGGAGGAAAAAGCTAAAGCACTGTCCTGTCCCTACCCTTCTAAATGACTTTGAAGATTATCTTGACAGAAAAAGGGGAGCAGGGAAGGAAACTTCTAATGTAGCAATGGCCCTTCTGCTAAGAATGTGTTAATTAAGGAAAATGGGGAATCTGAATTTAAGATACCTAAATTGATAGCCACACTAAGCTGAGGGCTTTGCAATTTACAATTATGGAGACTCAGGTAGAGAAGGGATTCTAGAGGTTAATGGCCAACCTTTGCCTGTCCATTCTTCTCCATCTGTCTGATGCTTGCTTCTCTCTGACAACTCACCTGGTCTTCTGACCTCTGATTGAGCTCATCCAGGTATGGTGAACTCACTTTATTCTGAGACAGAGCTTTCTCTCCCCATAAAAAGGTCTGTCAAAATGTTCTCCTTCCACTAAGAGAGTCTGTCTCACCATCCCGTCACAATTGACAAGTTAAAGAAATGTCAATGGGTTGGGAGATGAAGGATGTGATGTGTCTGGGAAATGTGGAAGGAAGGATTTATAGCATTTCCCTGTGCAGAAGAAGGAGAGAAGGCAGAGGAGGGTGGAAACCTGATGAGGAGATGCTCAGATGTCTGCAATCAGTTGGCTGTGTGCTCTGAGTTCCCTGAACTGATGGATGAGACTCATCCCAACTACCCTTTTAATAAATGGCAGTCCCCCAGCAAGAGATTGAGCTTCTCCTTATGGGAATTTCCAAGACCTTGCCTTGCCTCTAAAGCACAGTTATTCCCAATGCTCAGAAAGACAGAAAATGGATGAAAGGGAGTCAATCAAAGAGGAGAGCCAGTGGAGAGAAAGGGAGAGGAGAGAAGGGGAGAAGACAGGAGAGGAAAGGGGAGGGGAGGGGAGTGGGAGAAAGAGGTTGATAGAAACATATAAAGTCTTGAGCATATCACAGAATGGATAGGGGCAGAGAGTACGGACAGACAGAGAGAACATGTGAAGAAAGAGATTGGGTAGAGGAAATAGGAAAAGATAGGTATCTGTAACTTCCTACATCATGGCTCCCAAATCTGTGCTCTAAGTCCTACATTGCTTCTTATCCTGGGCAACCAAACTCATCCTGGAAAAGTGGTTCCCAGCTGAGGAACTCAGGGTGGGTGTAGGGAATTGGGTATTACATTAGGAGAGCCAAGGAAGTCTCCCCTCTGGACTGGTATGATCCTGAGGCATAGACCAAATGGGCCATGAACTGAGTGCTGTTGACACTGGGCATGTTGGGACATTGTTGTTTCGGAATTGACTGGCCTGGGCCCCTGTCACCATCTGGCTGTCCTCACCACCTGAACATCCATCATCACCTGGGTGTTCTGTTGTCACCTGGGTGCCCCTCACCACCTGGATGCCCTCACCATCAGGTGACCATCACCATCTGAATGCTCATCACCACCTGGACACCTGCTAGCACATTAGTGCTCCTTGCCACCTGGATGCTCCTCAACACCTGAGTGCCTGTCACCACCTGGATGCTCATCAAACAGAATGCTCCTCACCACCCGGATGGCAGTCAACACCTGGATGCCGGTCAACCTGGATGCCCCTCACCACCTGGATGCCAGTCAATACCTCGGCACCCATCACCACCTGAATATCTATCACCACCTGGGTGCCTGTTAGGACCTGGGCACCTGACACCACCTGGATGCCTGTTACCACCTGGGTGGCCATAGCTTCCTGGGGGGTGACTTCTACCTTAGCTCCCATCATCACTTGAGCCCCTGTCTCCAGCTAGGTTCTCCATTACCACCTGGATGTCCTATCACCCCTGGGCTTCCATAACCACCTTGACCTCACCTTGCTATAAGGGAGACTGATGGGTGTTGAAAGGTTGAGTCTTGCCTCCCCTGCAGGAGCTGGCAGCCACCATCTGTCCAGTTCTGAAGCATAGCAATGAGCTGGATCCCTGGCTTGGCCAGTGGGATGGAATGGGAGGGGAGGGTGTGCAGGGTGCACATATATATAGTCAGCCCCCAGAGCTCTCTACATCTGGATCCACTTAGATGATAGAGCAGAGAGAAATTCCAGGCTCACTGCTCTTTCCTAAGGGCTTGAGAAGATAGCATGGGGGAAGGGGTCATTGTAGGTTGCAGACCAGGCTCCAACTTCACCAGGAAGTGGGTGGTGTTTTTAATTTTGTTTTATAATTTTCAGTTGGAAACTTGCCTGCAAAAACCTTCTCTAAACTCCAAAAAGCTATGTATATATATTATCCCAATTATCACCACTAGCCATTGAGTGGTACAGTCCCCATTTTAAAGTGGAGGAGATGAGTGGAGGATGGCTAAAATATCTGTGCAGTCCCACTCCAAAGCTAGGGCTCTTCCCACTAGAAGAGAATAGTAGCTCTTCTCTTGAAGGTTTTGGGCAGATGAGTCCTGGCCTTTGCAATCTGGAGAGTGGGCAGGAGGTGGCTTTTCAGTCTCTTCAAAGGTCTGCTCACACAACCTTGGAAGCAACAGGGAGTGAAGGAAGCCAGGGCATTTCCCCTCTTTGCTTTCCTCTATCCAAAGAAAAGCAAGAAGTTGTAATGTACAAATCCAGGATAAGAAACCTGCTCTTGTTGGGCACACCTACCCAGGCAAGCATATTCAGGGCCCATTTTTGAAATCAGAAATACTGCTTATGAGAGACATCAGGGTCATGGGAGAAACAACTTAGCAAAAATGGAAGTCTGCAGGGACACTATGGAGAAAAACTTACCCTCAGATTCCCTTCAGTGAGCAGAGTCCAAGCTTAGCAAGAAGCCAAGAAACTCAGGGCTCATAGGTCGGCAGGAACCAAATTTAATCTGGAAAGTCTCTATTAAGCACCTCCTTTGTGCAAGGGTGCTGCTACTTACTGCAGGAGATGGAAGCCAAGCAATGAGTTCCTGGTTTCAAGACATTTATGGTTTAATAGATAGGGCAAGTGCATGTGGCCTGTTCAATGCAGGCACAGACTAGGTGGCAAGAAACGGATAGACAAGGTGCTGTGGGAGATCAGAGGGGGAAGTTGCCACATTGGGCTGGGGAGTGAGAAATCAGGAAGAGCTTCATGGAAGAGGTGGCAATCAGAAAGTCATTTTGTATATATGCAGAGCTTCACTATTTGTATATTAAGTAACAATGATGTCAGATACATACATGCTATTTGAGTTGAGAGTGAATGGATGTAGCTTATTTGGGAAATAATTTGACAACTCACCTGGTCTTCTGACCTCTGAATTCAAATTTGAATTCACCATCTGAATTCAAAATTCTAGGAATTTATGCAACAACATCCTGCCGCATATGGGCAAATGTACAGAAACAAGCTGCTCATTAAAACAATGCTAATAGGAATAAAAGATGGAAAACAACCAAGTGTTCATCAGTAGGGGCCATTGTTTCCAAGCAATGGAAAACTATGCAGCTGTTAAAAAGAACAAGGTGGCTCACTATGTTTTGATATTGAAAGAAATCTCCAAAATATGTTAAAAAATAAAAGGAGGCAAAGAAAGTTGTGTATAGTAGACTCTCATTTGTGTTACAGTTGGGTGTTAACAGCAAGAACTTTCTGGAAGGATACCTACAGAACTGTTAATAATGGTTGCTTCTGGGGAAGATTGGGGTTCTGGGTTAGTAGACTTAACTTGAAAATAATTTAAAATGATTATGAAATGAGTAATCTATCTAGAAGAGTATAGGAAATGGGTTCATCTGAAAAGGGGTTAGAAAGAATGTGGCAGGTAAATGTACATTGTTAGATACATTGCTGTACCCTTTGAAGTTTACACTGTTTGCATATTAGTAACACGTTACCTTTCCTATTTAAAATAAACGTGTGTATTTGATGTGTTGTTTTGCTATTTAAAATAGTCTCTGTGAGATAGGCAGGACTTGGGAGGGCAGGAGGGAGGACGCAGTCTCCTAGAGAACTGCAGGAGCAGAATTGCTGAAGCGGGAGAGATGAGAGCAGAGGCGAGTCTGGACTGTGTCTGGGCTCAGGGCAGCTCAGTGGAGAGGAGGAGGAAGAGGAGGAAGAGCCAGGGAGGTGGGGAAGCCAGGCACCCTGCTGAGCTCCAGATTGCTGAGCTGAGTCTGCAGTTTGTTAGCTTTTGAGGACTCCTTAAATGTTTGTTTAGGGGATGATGTGGTCAAAGTTTTCCAAAAAGAAAGTAAAATCAAAATGGTCCTGGAGCCCACCAGCCAAGAAGAAAAGAAAAGGCAGGAAAGGGGTGAAGAGAGGCTTGTTTTTCCCCTCTGGATCCCTGCTTACTGACTGCCTGGCATGTGCTGGGCATTACACTACCCCGTTTGTGCATTGTTTCTTTCCATTCCTACAACCATATTACACAGGTATTATCACTAGGCGAGTGCAACAAATCTCAGAAAGGTTTGGTAACTGGCTCAAGGCCACACTGCTGAAAAATGCAGAGGTAGGATTTGACCATCTGCCTGGTTACAAAGCCTGAGCTTTTCCAAAGCTCTGGGCTTCTTCCCCCTTATTCTCCCTTTACCTAGAAAACAATTATCCTGTTGCCAGGATGACCTCTTGGCTTCTTACCTGGGGAATGGTGTTTCCCTTGTGCTGTTGGCTACACTGCTAAGGTGTATACGAATTGGGTGCCAGGTGAACACCTGTGCCTTGGGGAGGCCCCATGTGCTCTTTCTGTCACCATTTGCCTGCCCCCATCAGTCATGAAGGCTTCCCCATTCATGCAGGTACTGCAGCATAGTGGAGGCAGCCGAGCTGGAAGCTGAAAGCTGCTAGCTGAGCAAGTGGGCTTGGGAATTAGACGCTTGGGCCTCTCTTTACATCCCACCAACCAGCAGTCTTCAGAGCGGGGTCAGGCAGACCTATGTGCTCACGGACAAGCTCTGCCAAGGGTCTGTACACAGCAGGCAATGCTGAGGGAAGGAAAGGGTTAATGCCTGGTTCCTTATCCTGCCCCCCCCCATGCACTCTAGTTTTATTTTTCAACCTCGCACCTCCCACTGTTGAATGCCATTTCCTGGTGTCTGATACAACAAAGTGACTCCATGGCCCAATTTGGCCAGAATCCTGCAAAGAGAAAAAATCTGCAGATGCTGCAGTGTGGCCTGGGCTCTGGCCATGACTCTGAGCCATCTCTCTTCTGTAAAAAGGCTTGTGGGGTGCCAGCGGTCCCCCAGAATCTGTGCAGAAGATGTGAAAAGTGAGGACATGCTTAAAGTCGTGATCTAATTGTGTGCAGACTAGGTTGGTGACTCTGTCTGGTAGAAGGGCCTTATTTGTTTTGGGGAACCTATGGGTTGAAATAGAGGTCTGAGGCATTATCCTTCCTTTCTGGGAGTCTGGTGGGAAGTACCAGTGTAATAATCCTGATTTATATCGCTAGCCAAACCCCAAACACAACTCCAGTCCCTGACAAAAGTAATTTTCCCTTGGACGCTAATGTGTGGGAAACATGCCAGGTGGAGCCTCCACTGTACATTCTTCTTGACAGCAAAGAGCTCAATGAATAGTACACCTTCATTATTTTGGTCACAGGCGGGAGTTTGCGAAGTTTTCTAAATCCAGTTTATCAGTGGGAATAAATGGTCTCAGACTTAAAAAGTGGGAAGCAGGACTTGGCTCCAATGCTCTGATGATTCATGAAGGAGCACAGAGTTGAGAAATGGGCAAGGAGAGGGGGAGGGAAGGAAGGCAGGAGTCTGTGGGACTCCACTTACAACCCATAAAGGCAGCAACATGGAATCTAAGGAGATATCAGATTCTGAGATACATTTCCTCCTGTGAAGGATGAGGTATGTGGCTTCCGTCACCATAGGGACAGAGGAACTCTGGTGGTAGTGGGGAGGTGCTCCAGCTGCCTTTCAGGTGCTTAGGAGGTATGGGATGGGCCTGAACCTACAAGAGCCATGATGTTCAGTTTGCATGTCCTTGCCATTGGCCACTCAGACCCCTGCCCAGCCTGTCTTCCCATAGCCCAGTAAACCCCAGCTATCCATCATCCAGCAACTTCTGAAACCCTCAGACTGCTTAGAATGCCCTCTTGCTCCATGACTATGGCTTCGGAAACTTACTTGGCCCAATCAAATCAATAGTTTTCCTACCTGTATGTTTAGCTTTTTGTTCTGTCTCTGTGACTTCTTCAAGGTCAACCCCTCTTTCCTTCAGGTAGAACCTCAGGGGCCAGACTGCCTGTTCTCAGTGCTGTCACACAATAGAGGTGTGATTTAGGTAATTTTTTTCTGTATCTCAACGTCCTGATTGATAGTATGGGGACAGTAACTGCGTATTTGAACTCATTGGATTATTGAGGTAATTAGATGGAACAAAAACAAAGTCCAGGATCTAACACATGTTAATGCTCGTAATGTAGAAGCAAATCAAAATGATGAATGTTGATGACGTTAATTAGAGTAATGCTAAGCCCTAAGAGAAACAGAGCTTTATCGTTACTACAAGACTCTGCAAGTATATGAATGTTTCACACAGCAAAGCTTTTGGCAGATTCTAGTAACTTGGCTATCTTCTGCTTTTTCACAGAGTTTTGGGATAATCAGCACCAGGGCCTCCTCTGAGTGTCTTCTTGGATACTGTGCAGTGAAAAGACCATTGGTTTGGGCATTACAGGATCGGAATTGAATTTGTTTATGGATAAATCACTTCATCTCCTTGGGACTCAGTTTCTTCATCTATAGATGAGCATGATAACAGCTACTTTATAGGTCTGTGGGTGGACTAACGGAGATAACTTGTAAAGTTTGTTGAATATACTACCAACATAACAAGCTCCCAGATTTTAGTTTCCCTCCCTCAACCCTTGCCCCATAAAGTTCTAAGGCTCCATTCATCAAATTTGAATTATTTTTCAGGATCTGTTTGAGGCCTGCCTCCTCCATAAAGCTTTTGCAGCAACTTTGACTTTTTTTTCCTTACAAATCTCCTATAATTTGTGTTCCAAACCACATGGGTATTTTGTCATATGTTGCAAGTCTCTGATGATTTAATGCATGCCAAAACTGTCACCCAAGGTAGATGATAAGCTTTTAAGGACAAGGTTTACATCTTAAATGCCTTTTAATCTCTCATAAAAATCATACTTCTGGGCAGACCAGTGCATTACATACAGGCAAACTGAATTGATTTCCATTTTAGGAGGGTCTAGCAATGTGGAAGAGATGAAGACAGCCTGATAAGAAAGGGCCGGCCTCTTCTAAGGCTGGATTTCTCCTCTCTCTCTCTCTCTTTCTTTCTCTCTTATTCTTTCAGCTCTTAAGATCAATTGCAATTCCAAGTGACTATAAAAGAGAAGAATATGAGGTTTGTTTGAGGGAAAATGAGGAAAATGGGAGTGGTGGTGATATGGGATATTCATTCATTCATTTTGTTTTTCAACAAACATTTGCATGATTATTGCATGCAAGACACTGACTGTATTAGGCTCTGAGAGGTGGAGAAAGATTATAAAGAAGAGTAGACAAATCCTCTGTCCCTAATAAATTTATAGTCTTGGGTCACCATGTTAGAGACTCTAGGGCTTGTTGACTTGCCAGGCTGAAATTCCATTGCTTTGGTTTCTTAAAGTATGAAGTTAATTCTCTTGGACTCATGGGGTTTGCCTGGAAGGTACAGATATAATCTGCTTCCCAGCTTTTTAAAGACAGGTTTCTGTCTCATGTACATTTGAGGGTCTTGCTCCTAGCACAAGGCCTGGAGAATAGCAGACCCAATAAATGCTTGCTGAATGAACGAAGGAATGAATGATGGTGAGGAGTGGTGAAAGAGGCCCTTTAGAGTTCAGAGAGGCTTCTCATAGCTCGGGGAGGAGTCTCACCCTCCATCAGCCCTGTAGTTACATCAGCTGGGCCCGGGGCCCCAGCATGTGGCTCTGCAAATAGGAAATACAAGCGCTTTCTGATTGGCTTGTTCTGTTTGGATTGGCAGGAGGTTTCCAGTTGGAATCAGTGTCTGGAATGTGAATATCAGAGCCATTCCATAAGAGAGGAGTGGCTCTGTTGACAACTCTGATGAAGAACATATGGGCCTGCGGGTGTGGCCACCAGAGAGGAGGGGAGAATGATGAAGGGTGATTGGCTGTTCCTAGGACTTGATGCTACTTGTCCCAGCACAGTCTGCAGTCAGCATCAGTGGATTCTTACTAGGACTCTGATATCAGCTTGCTGTGTGACCTTGGGCAAGTTATTTCACCTCCTTGGGTCCATTTCCTATCTGTAAAGGAGAAGGTAGATTAGATGATCCTGAAGGCCCCTCTTATCTGTTTGTTTTATGAATTTTTGTGTTAGCCTACATCTGCAGATCCTGACCAGGAAGCACTGACATCTTTGGTTGACATTGAGGAGTTAGGGGGAAAGGGAGGGATCTTGAGAAAGAGGGCTATAAAATGCATCCACAGATGGAATGCAAGAGACCCATTTCCCAGCCCTTTGCACATCCTTCTGCCCTCCTCTGGTGTTGCCTGCCTCCAATGCATCTGGGAGATGACATCTCACTTTCGTTGAGGCACAGAACATCCCTTAATTTCCAAGCCTTGGTTTTCTCATCTGAGCTGGTAGGCTAATGCCACCTCCCTCATTTTTGAGGCTGGGAGAATTAAGTGAGGTCCTGAATGTGTTGTTGTCTTGTAAACTGTCAAACAGCACATAAATGTAAGGAATCATCATTAGGGCCTAAAGCTGGCCCAGATGGGAAATGTATTAGCAAACAGTTCTCTATTGGGGGTGGGTGGCAGGGGTGGGGGGAAGGGTCCCTTGCTTTCTTAAAGATTCCATACAAGAGACACTTCTGTCTTTCCCAGCCTGCCATGTTTGGTTTTTCCTGCCCCTTTGAAACAGAAACACAGTGGTCTGAGTCTTCATTTCTTTGGATGTGCTTTCACTAGACTAGAAAGAGCATTTTCCAAATGGTTTGCCATATACCACCAAGCATGGACTGCAGCATCTCCTGGTGTTAGAATAAGGAGCTTTTTCTTCTAATCCCTGGAGCAGAGAGGCCCAGGGAGGCTGCGTGGGGGCAGATGCAGGGAGTGGCAATCAGTGGGAGGTTGCCCCTGATGACTGGGTCAGCTTGGAGGTGCAGAGGACAAGAACATTGAACAGGGCCTGGAGCTACTTGGCGTTGTTCTTGGGCTTGGGTTCACTGCATATTGGCTGGGAGGTCAAAGGGAGTCTAGAGAACATCTAGTTCAGCCTCCCTCAATTTAAAGAAGAAGAACCTGAGAGTTAGGGCCTTGGCTGAAGGTTTCCAACCAGTATAGGAAGGAGCCGGTCTAGAATCCAGTCCCCTGACTCAGTTTTGATGCTCTAGCTCAGGTGCTACCTGGATCATTTTTCTATCTTCTTCCTACTCACTCTCCATTTCTCCCTTAGCTCTATTCTTTTACTTCCCCTACTTAAGTCCATTTGGTGTAACTCTCAGAATGGAGAAGTTCTCTGAGTTACTAGGGCAGGCAGGCTGGTGGACAGGGTGCAGTGACCTCACCCAGGCAGCTGTGGCATGAACTCAGGATGTTAGGTCATGGAGTATCATCTGGGACTCAAGCTCACTGCATCTGCCATTTCATAGAGATCCAGGAGGTGAGTGAGCCAGAGACTCCACCCGCAAGTTCTGTTGCTTCCCCCTGGGGGCTGAAGTTCTGTGTGTCAGGTGCCCATTTCCGCATTCTCCTACCCTCGTCAACGTGAAAGGAGGCCAGTTTGTGCTGGATGTGCAGAGTACTCCAAGATCCCTCTAACCCCATCTCACTTTCCTCCAAGGGCATTCCAAAGCTGTGGTGATGGGTCACGGGAATGGTCCATGAATATAACCCATGAGGATGGGCCAGAGGTGGTCAATAGGAATGGTCCACATGGAGATGGATCTTGGGAAGGGGACATAGAGATGGTGTGTGGGCACGGCCTCTGGAGATGGTCTGCAGGGATGGGCCATCGACATGATCTATGGAGATGGTCTACAGGTTGGCCTTGGGGATGGTCATGCAGTCTCTACTTGGCAACAATCTCCAGAGTTGCTCAGAGAGTGCTGGCCTGGGTTCAAGTGTCCTTCCCACCCAACACCACTTTTACTTGTCCAGGGGAAGCCACATGGGTAGATTTCACCCTCTGGGAACATCTGACTATTTATTCAGATGAGAACAATTTTCTCTTCCTTGCAGTTTCAAAAAGTTCGACCTCAAGTCCCCTCCTGCTCTGCTGCCAAAAACAATAAGAGACAGAAGTAGGAGGTGTTGGGTGGGGGAGACTCTGCTCTAATTGAGCTGTCAACCGAGCTCTGAGTTTCTTGATCTGGGGCATCTCACTGCCCTAATAGCCCAGCTTACAGCTCATAGAGAAGAAACGGTTTAATTTTCTAATCACTCTTAGAGATAACTGTCCTCAGTGCACGTGGGAGAAGGCTCTGGAGAAGCAGTTTCTGCTTAGCTTCCCCTCTTGCTGTTTTTCTCCTGATCTGGGCAGGAGCTGTGTCAGTTCTTTAATCAGGAAACCCATTTGCCACTGAGGGTCCTCCATGCAGGACTTCATGTTGCACTAGAACAAACAGGCCAGGAGAAAGCATCCAGGCACTGTCCAAATCCAAAGTCCAGATAGCAGTACCATGGCCTCACCTGGGCAGACCCCTGGTGGATTTGTTAGCTTTCTATTCCTCCCGGAGTGACTGCCTTTACCATGGGACTCGGAGTAGTAGCCTCATGATGGAGAGCCCTGGATTGTTTTGTTTGACTTTCCTAGGAAGTTCATGAGATCTAGGAAGTTCATGAGAAAAAACAGCTGTATATGTGTCCTCCCTGATTGGATGAGTCCCTCCTTTGGTGTCTGAACCCATGCTGAGCACAAGACTGGAAAGCTGATTCATTTAGTCCCTGGGGAAGGATGGCTTGGGGTCCTATGAGGTGGAGAAGGTAGAGGGCAAGGTCAGGGGGCAAGTTCCTTGAATGGTGAGCCTTTGAGGCCCTGTTTGCCTCCTCCTGACATCACATCATTCTCCTTAGCCTGTCCCCCATCCTCATCCATCAATTCATCTTTCCTTGAATGTGCCTGGTATTTTGGGTGCCTTGCTTAAGCTGCCCTTTCCTCCTGTCCAAATTGCATGTAAATTGAGACCTTTGTAATACCTATTTCCTTCCTAATTCCTTCTGCTAGCTCTCTCAGACCTCTCCTGTTTCCTTGCTCTTTCCTTATCCCCATGTGGTAGCACTGTCAACAATTGACTGTGTGTTAGTTTCTCATGAATGTTCCTGTTTCTCTCACTAGATGGAAATGGGGATTTGCTGTGCTCTCACTGTCATGTCTCCACATGGCCTTGCACAAGACCTGTTATTAGGTGTGAAATAATTCCTATGGGGATGAATCCCAAAGCATATGTTCAACACCCATTGGCATACAGCATATGGCACATTTATGTGAAGTGCATAAAGATGGAGTTCCAAGTGTCTATCAACAAATGAATGGATAAACAAAATGTCGTACATACACAGGTGACATATTCTTCAGCCATAAGGACAAAGTTCTGAGACATGTTGTAGCATGGATAAACCTTGAAAGTATTATGGTCAGTGAAGTAAGCAAGGCACATAAATACAAATATTACATGATGTCAGTTATATGTGGGGTCTAGAAATAGCAAATCAGCAGAGCAGAAAGTAAATGAGAGGTTCCCATGGGACAGGGAGGGGGTGAGGTTAGTTTGCCTGAGTTGCCATCACAAATATCACACAATGGGTTCACTTAAACAATAGGAGTTTATTGGCTCACAGTTTTGAGGCTAGAAGAAGTCAAAAATCAAGATATCAGTAAGACTTGCTTTCTCCCAGGGTCTGTATTTTCTGGTGCAGGTTGCTAACTAATCCTTGGGGCTTCTTGTCTTTCCCATCATGTGGGGAAGTCCTCACCATTTTGACTTCTGTGACTTCCACGTCCTCTTTGTAAGACCTCCAGTAATCTGGATTAAAATCTACTCTTCTTCAGTTGGGTCGCACCTTAACTAATCAGAGGTTCTTTTTACAATGGGTTCCAGAGGTTCCTTTTACAATAGGGTCATACACACAGGGATGTGCATTAAGATTAAGAATCTGTCTTTATTAGGGTATGTAATTCAACCTACCACAGGGGAATTTTTGTTTTATGGGTGTTGAGTGTTTGTAAATAAAAAATCATCAAATAAAATAAAAGATGGAGTTGGTAGGTCTCAGTTTTGAAGAAAAGTCTTTGATGAGGCTACTAAATAATTGAAAAGGCTCCAAGTCTCCAGCTTGAGGTTAGAGGCACAACGTTTCAGAACTGGGAGAAGTGTTAGAAATAATCTTGTCCAGTCTCATTTCTTCCAGATGAAGAGACCAAGGCACCCCAAGTTGGCTTGCTGATGGCCATACAAGCAGTTAGTGGTAGAGTACGAGCTGCTTCCTTCTTGTCTAATAATCCCTCTGGGTACTTTGTGGTTGTTGGGCCAGGCCTTCTACCAACGTCCCTGCACTTTTCAGTAAGTATTATGGATTCCCCAATATTGCTGTCAGTCTCTCCTATAACGTACCAGTCTGAAAATCCTGGGCAGCCTGACCTGGGCACTTAAATGTTAAACTTGGAGGGAAAACAACTTAACAGGAAAGGATCAATGGGTATGGGACCCTAAATCACCAGACTCCATTCCATGAGCCCTCCTGGACTCCCAGTTCTGGTAAGTGAGATTAACTGACAATGCATTTCAGGTTGTTGTTCATGAGAAAAAAAAGAAGGATTGAGATGAAATTAAAACTGTGGTCTGCCTCCTGAGAATACTCTTTTAAGAGGCTATTGGGATGCAAAGAAAGTCTTTGTCTGCAAACCAGGGACTTTCTTTGAGCACCTCCCAGCAACACAGCTCAGAAATTCTCATTAAATGAGAACAGCATGAGGGAGCACCAGGAGGGGCAGATTTGGACTTAGGGTCTGGGTTCTAAAAGTAGAAAGATGTTCTTCCCGTGAGAAAATCCTCTGAGAGCCTCAAATATGTCTCCTAGGAGTGACAGAGACTCCCATGTCCCCAGACTCCCTCTGCTAAGAAGTTTCTGTACTTGAGCTCCTTCCAGATGTTGGATGGACAGACTCAGCTCCAGCTCTGGACTGGTGTACGAGGCGTCTCAGAACAACTGGAAGTCCACTCAGAACAGCTTTCATGATGAGATTTAGAAATGAATTGGAGTAAAGGGGAGAGACGCAAGTCTCCTGCTTGCCTTCCTTACTCCCCTACCCTCATGGGCCTCTCCAACTCTGAAAAGGAGTGATTTCTAACAATCTCTTCCTTGCCTGGGACTCTTTGGAGAAAATAAAACATATGGGGTCAGAGGGAGGGCAGCCCAGCCAGGCGTGTGTCTCAGCTGCAAATGTTCCAGTGGGGCCTAGGCACAGGGCACCCTCTGTAGAAGTCTGCCTGTGCTCGCCAGGTTTCCCACACATCTGCAGTAAGGTGATAGGGAAAGAAAGAGGAATGGGGTGGGGTGGTGGGTTATTTTGTGCTCACCAGGCTCAACTTTCCTTCTTCCCCTCCAAAAAAGGTGGTTGTATATTGTTGGTCTGAGAGAGTACTTTTTTTTTTAAACAATCGGCAGGCACCAGGAATCTCTGGCATGGAAGCGAGAACTCTGCCTGCTGAGCCACCGTGGCCCGCCTCAGAATACTCTTTTAAGAGACTATTGGGACCTAAAGAAAGTCTTTATCTGCAAACCAGGGACTTTCTGTTGCATCTCCCAGCAACAGCGCTCAGAGTGGGCCAAAAAGGGTACAGCCAGAGGTCAAATGGCAGTCTTCCTTGAGTCCCAGATGTGAGCTGTGGCTTCCAGGTAGGGGCCGAGGCTGCATTTGCCGTGTCCCCACATGGCTTTTGGCTGCAGAACTCAGGAACTGTGCAGCCTGCAAGGCTATTGCCGGGAAGAACTTCCTTCCACTCTGGCTGGATCAGGGCCCTGATGGCTCAATCCAAGGAACTGTAGCCCGAGAACCACAGAATGGGATATCAACAGTATGGGCACTGTTTAACTAGAAGCATCGCCAGCCTCAGAATTTTTTCAAAAGTTCTCTGCTGCAAAAGTCTACCTTGAATTTTGTCTTGACTTGGCTCACATTTTCTCAGTCACTACTGTCAACTTTCCATCTCTCTGGGCTCAGAAAATAAAAACTCGTTTAGGCCCACTTGGTATTTGAAGTGGGACAGGATTTCAAAGATAGCTGAAATTCAGAGGTCATTAGAAGGAATGGAGAAAGAGAGCCTACATTTCTTGTTACCTCCAAGCAGTCAGGCAGACATTGGAGAAGCTGTTTACATCCTAATTTCTCCAATTGCTATGACACAAACTCTCTTTCCTAATACATTTTTTTGGGGGGTGGGGGAGTGTGTGTTTACTTCAGGCCCTGGATCCTTTGCCTGGATTAATTCTTTAGGTTGGCTCTGGAGACAAGGCACAGGGAAATTGGTGCTATTATTTTCCAAAGCCTGATATGGGTAAAGGTGTGTGTTCTCTGACCTCAGAGAGGGGTTGAAAGATCCTCAGCATTCCCTTTCCATTTCTTGAATCCTCTTCTGTTATACCAAGGAAATGAAATTGGCAGTTTTTTATCCAAGATTTCTGCATATCCAGCAAGAGAAACCAGAGGTTTTGATTTCTGTAAGGCTTTAGAAGGCCAAACTGAGTATAAGAAAACACTCTGATCCAGAGTTGGATGGGGTGATGGGCTGGTAGTTGAACCAGGCTAGCTGAAATCCCTTAAGATTTCCAGAGAGTACCATATTTCCAGATCCCATCTTTTGCCTCATTCTGGAGGGTCTGGCTTGGCAGCAAAGAACAATTTTCTGGGAGTCAAATTTCCCTTTCCTTTCTGCATCTTCTCACCATGCACTTAAACCTGCTCCTATGGCAGGGTATGGTCCACTGACTCCTCCAAGTGTTCCATTTTAAGAACAAAACCCTATTAAGAATAAGAAAACAAGTCCTTCTGCTGGGTGTCCTGTGTGCTTCCAGTAATAGGGCCCAAGCACCTGGCAGTCAGAATTTCCAAGGAAGCATCTGGGGCGGGTTGTGGGGGCTGGGGTGACTTGCTGTGGCTGGTTTGGATGCTCTGTCCCACATGTGGGACCACATGTCCTTTCAGTATTTAGGCTGATTTTTCTTCTGGATACCATCTGGCTGGCCTGCCAGCTGAGCAGTGCCCAGAGGGTGCAGAGAAAGATTTGCCACCTCAGATGCTGCCTAGCCTGGAGGTTAAGCACTTTGGAGTCAGCCGCACCTCTATGTCTCCCAACTGCACGACCTCAGACAAGTTCTTGAACCGCTGCAAGTCTTGGAGATAAATGAGGGCTAGGAAGATCTGCTTTATAAGTTTGCAGGACTGAGTAATTGAAATAATGTAGAGGAAATGCACAGCAAAGGTCTGCACATGAGAAGTGTTTGCTTTGTGGTAGCTATCGGCAAACATACATGCATCCATTGTAATTCTCTTTTCTTGGTGTGCACATACCCATAACTGGAACAGGTCATTGCCTGCTTGCTTGTTTGTCACCTTCTAGACTGTAAATTTCCTGTTTTGTTCACTGTAAATTTCCAGTATCTAGCCCAGTGTCTGGAACCTGAGGGATTCTTGCCGAATGTTTGTGGAATACAGGAACCAAAAAATTGATTCAGTAGGTGGGGAGAAGGCAACCCATATGGTGAATGTCTAACTGGTTCTTCTCAGAGGAGAGGAGAGACATGACCTTCTCAGGCCTTCGGACACCATGCTCAGGAATTTCACTTAGGGATAGTGGAGGCATTGGAGTTTTCAGTGGCTGGAGACACTGCTCAGGCTGAGCCTTCAGCTGGGATGGGGTGTTGGAAAGCTTTGCCTCTTCTGTTCTGCCCTTGACCTTTCTGTCCTGCCATTAGCCCAGGAAGGTCTTATCATTCCAATGAAGATGTACTAGGCACATCATTTTGTATGAAGCCAGGGATCACCATCCTCATGAGACTCAGTGTGAGTGGGGTCTGTGGGCTTTGTGCATGGTGGAGCTTCCAGGGCCAGAGGTAGCAGTCATTGAGAAGACCCAGATTCCTTGATACTAGGATCCACTTTACAATGGATGGTTCATTTTCAAATGGCCTAATGGAGATAAGAAGGCAGGAAGAATAAGGGCAATTAAAATGCATTCCCTGGAGACAGACCACAGGGTGTGGGGAGACTGTGAGGGTTCCTGTGGTGCTGGAGTGGGCCCACACTATCTTGCAAGATCCCATTGCTCAAATCTCTTTCCAACTTCAAGATGAGGGTATTTACACCATGGAAAATGGCAAATGCTACCAACCCAGGCTCCCTTCCAACCCCTTTCTCCCAGCTCAAACTAATTGTTTCATATTTCCAGCATACCACTAATTTTGGCTAAAGGCAAAAGTCTACAAGAAACAAGAGAGAGGTTGGCCAGGAAGCAGATAAGAAGAAATCCTGGGGACTGTTTTCAGGGACCCATGCAAACACCATTGGGGAAGTGTAATTCTGCTTGCTGAGTGGAGCATGAAAAGTGTTCCCAGTCCCAGGCTGGAGAGAATGGCCCTATTTTCAGTGTCTAGTGCTATAACATAGGAATTTGGCAACAGCTCTTTCTGGGGCCACCTTGATGGACAAAGGTTGTGTGGGGTGAAGCCACTGAAGCTTTCCAGGAAACAGCATATGTGGAGGGAGAGACAGCCTGGTGCTAAAGCAGTCTGAGCAAAATTTCGACTAGGTATCTATATAATAATTCAAATTTCAACTTAGCATGATGTCTGGCATGTAGCGGACATGTTAAAAAGAAAGGCAAAAGCCCTGATATTCATTGAGGGCTTAGGTACCTGCTGTACAGATTCTTTACATATATCACATCATTTAAGTCTATGAGCCCAGTGGATTGAGTACTAGTCTTTTATCTCCATTTTATAAAAGAGACAGAGAGAGGTAGGAGATGGATGTGACAGACCCATGATGCAAATGCAGGGCTGAGTACAGAGCTCTTATTTTTTTATTTCATTTTTAAAAATTTTTATCCAAGCATTTTATACAGGAGATGGGTAAGTTAACAATCCCTAAGGAGAAATGTCCTTGGAGTTCAAGCTTCATTTGGCTGTGTCTCTGCCCGACGCTAGCAATATACATATATATATATATTTTAGATTTCTTCTTTTTTTCATAAAAGCCCTCATTTTTAAGTGCTATGCTAAACAACTAAGCCTTTGAGATTTTAACAAATATCAAGATGATAAAAGAGGAAGGTCCACCATGACTTGCTTATGTGATGCCACCTCCCAGAGGCTTTGGCTGTGAGGCATCGTATCACTTTCAGAGGACTTTGACACCCTCTGGCATGGTTGGGTCACTCTATAACACCCTGTCCTGCTTGTTCAGATTTTAAAGAACATTCAGTAATTCAGGTGTCCAGACCCCAGCCTTCTCCCTGTCTTTCAGCTTCCGTTTGTTCTTCCAGCTACTCATAAAAGCCAGCTTATTCCCATGAAAGATATACAGTCTCAGTCTCTCTCTCTCTCTCTCTCTCTCTTTCTCTCTCTCCCCCCACCCCTTTCCTCCTTCTGTGTAGAATAATAACAATAAGAAACCCAACTCCTCAGCCACATGTTTCACTTTGCTGCTTGTTAATTTTAACAAGGCAGCTGGTGGTTTGGGCTGAGAGTTTGCTTTTTTATTAACCACAGCTCTTCCTCCCCACAGATTTCCTGTTTGCAGTTTTGGAAGTAAAGAGACTTGGTAGATGCAAGAGTGAATCATTCCAACATAACAGGAGAGTTCTCAAGCACTTATGTACTGGGGCACCCTTGGTCCTTCATATAGGAAGTTTTCTAGAACATTGATTATGTGCCAGGGGCTCTGCTGGGTGTGGGAGACATGGCAGGAATTAGATGAACCCTGCCCAAGGAGCCAACAGTCTAATCATGAGGATTAAAAATGCCCAAAGAGTTATTTTACAAACTGTGGTAAGAACTCCAAAAGTGGTATAGGTATGACCGAAACATAGAAGAAGTAGCTAATTATGGAACTGCAGAGTCTTCGTGGAGAAAGGTAGAGGTGAATTGGCCTTCAAGGGACAGACAGGTGACATTATTTTTATTTTGCTATTTTACAAGCAGAGGGAAAGACATTTCAACCAGGAAATAACCCTGCTAGCCAAGGCCTAGAGCTGAGCTTGTGGAAACTTCTCTGGTCGGACCAGACGAGCCCAATGTGAGGAGAAAGATATGTCTAGAAAGTCATTTGGGAGCCAGATTTTGGTGGGGATTTGGAAGGTCACATATGGAGTTTGGATTGTTTTTAGGCAAATGATGGTCAATAAAGATTACCATGAGCTTGAGGGATGTGACCAGAATGGTGTTTTTGGAAAGGCAACTGGTGAGTGGTCATTGGCGTCAGGGGGTGGGAAGCTCATTTACGGGGTCATTGTGAGAGGGCAAATTAGAAGTGGTAAGTGCAGTAGGAGAGGACAGTGGGGACTGGGTGCAAAAGAGAACTCAGAGAGAGACCAGGAAGTGCTGAAGTTGACTCTTGAGGCTTGCAATTGGGTAACATTGAGAATATTAACACAACAACAGAGGTAAGGAACCCAGGAGGGAAGGGGAAGAGACTTTTTGGCAAGTTGAGTTTAAAGTGTTGGTGAAAACATTCAGCTGCCAGCTAGAAAGAGAGGCCAAGGCCAGGGGTGTGGGTTTTGGAATCCTCTGTATGGAGATGAAGCAGACATTCCAAAGAGGAAGAGAACCTCGGAAGGCGACAGGGACAGAGTGATTAGAGAGTGAGGAGGAGAATAAGGAGAGTTGACACCCACAAAGCCAAGAGGGAAGAGAATTGAAGAAGGGGAAATCCATGTGTTAAGAGTGACAGGCCAGCAAAGGACAGTGGGAAATGTGGATAGATAACTTGATTTTTCAATTAGGATGACATTGATGACATCCGTGGAGACAGAGGTTCAGTAGGGTGGTAGCCTCAGAATTCATAGCATTGAGGTATGGACGGAAGGTTGAGAAATGCTAACCATATTGTATTCATTTATTAGTTAATATAATATATAGTTATATTTATGGAGTGCCTGCTGTGTTCTAGACACTGCACTAAGTAAGCACTAGGGATACAGCATGGAGCAAGCAGGAGACACTTCCTCTTATCACAGAATTTGTAACTGAAAAGAGCAAGTGAGCAGTAAGCTCATAATTACTAAAAAGTCATTTAATTACATTATGATATCTTAGTGTGGGGATCTTGAAAGTTTTTTTTTTGTGGAAGTGACTTGAAACAGACCAAGTCAAAGTTAATTGGGCAAAAGAGGAATTGAGGTGAGGGAAGGAAGGGCAGAGGAGAAGCCCTGAGATGGTAAGAGTGAGGAGTTCAATGGACACTTATGTGGCTGGAGCTTCATGAAGGGGTGAGGGGAAAGTGGCTATCTTTGGACATGTGTCAGTGAAGCCAAGGAATGGATGTGAGTGGCTTGAGGCATTAAAGGTCTAGGTGAAGTTGCTGTGATAAAGGAAACTCTGGTAGATAGAACTCTCAAAAGCAGCTGTGATCTCTCTTTGGTGTCATTCCCTGCAAAATCCCTCCCCTTGAATACGGGTCGGACCTGCAACATGCTTCTAGCCAATAAAATCTGGCAAGGGCTATGGGCTGTCATTCTCATGATTACATGCATTCTATCAAACTCCATCTTTGCCCTCTGGAGTGAAACAGGCACTCCTGCTGGTCTTGAAGAGGCAAAGAGCCAGGTTGGGAACTGCCTGTGGACAGGACTATGGGGCAGGAGCCTGTAGTAGCTTCCAGCTGGCAGCCAGTAAGAAACAGAGACCATAAGGAAGTGAACTCTGTTGATAACCTGGATGAGCATGGAACAGATTCTTCCCCTGTCAAGCCTCCAGATGAGAACACAGTCCACCTGATAGCTTGGGAGACCCTGTGCAGAGTGCCCAGCTAAGCCTGCCTGAAACCATGGAGATAATAAATATGAGTTGTTTTAAGCTGCTGGGTGTGGTCATTTACTACACAACATAGAAAATTAATACACTCTGTATAGTTTTAGGCTAAAGCATTAGAGGCTGTGAAGATGGAGTGAAGGAATATGTGAGAGCAAAATATGGGGTAGGGGAGCCAGCCATGAGGTCCAGATAATTGAAGGGGCAAGGCCATGGAGAAGGCAGGACAAGAAATAATCCAGAAGAGAATTCAGGGGGAGGAAGAAAAGAGACCTTTATTCTCAGAAATGTTTTATCTTACATTCCCCAAATTCCCCTTCTATTCAAATAATCCTCCATTGAGAGAGTTCCCTCCCCACCCTTCTCTCCTTTAGGCCTTTTCCTATAGCTCTATGACTCCATAATAAATACTAAGCTAACTAGGGCCTGTTTGGGGCAGCACTGATAATCACTTAAAAATGTTTTTGCTTACTTTTATTTCTTTTCTTTAAGTATGATAACATTTCAAAATGTTATCATACTTAAATTAAAGAAAATTAAATATCTCTACCACCTTACGCTCATACCATTGCCATTATTTTGTGATACTCCCTGGCTTCTTGATATGCAGATATACCTTTACATAATTGTAATTGCAGCTACCATATTCGGTAATCACTATTTACACTTTGTAATTACAGAATTTATATGTGCTCTGTCTTAGTTTGCCAGGGCTGCTATGACAAATATCACAATATGGTTGGCTTAAACAACAAGAATTTACTAGCTCACAGTTTTAGAGGCTAGAAGTCCAATGTCAAGGTGTTGGCAAGGGTTGCTTTCTTCAAAGTCTATACGGTGTTCTGATAATCCTCTATCACATGGCAAGCTCTCTCTCCTTGTGTCTGCACTTCTGTTTTTTTCTTATTCCTCTGCCTTGTTTTCCCTTCCTACTGACTTCTGCCTTCTCTTTATAAAATCTCAAGGAATACAGATTAAGGCCCACCCTCATTCAGTTAGGCCACACCTACATAGGATTTTAGAAGGTCCTATTCACCACTGAGTCCACACCCTACCAGATAACTTATCTTCAAAGTCTCCTGTTTACAAATGGGTTCACACCTACAGGCACACAGATAAAAATTAAGAACATGTCTTTTGTTGGGATATGTGATTTAATCTACCACATGCTCCTTGTCGGAAAAATGTACACATAATGCTGAGTTTCCCTTTACTGTAACTCCGTGTTGTTCTAGAATGTTTGTTATGAAATAACTTAACGTCCTTCACTCTTTGTAGGTTGCTACAATTGTCAAATTTTATAGACCATGCTTCAGATTTATAAATGGAAGGCTTTCAGATCTGTATGCAAATACCTTCTTTCCTTCTTTTGTAGAAAATTTTGTGGGATAAATTCTTATTAAATGGGATTTCTGGGTCAAGGGGAATAAACATATCTATGTTCGTAGATATATATCCATAGTCTTTAAAAAATAAACATTGAGAGCAATCATTGAAGATAATGCTCCTTGTATCCCTGAGAAAGTAGTGGGTCGAACAGATTCCTTTACATTTATCCCTATGAGCATTTGGACAGTGATTTAGAAAGATGACCCACATATGGCATAGAGATATAATTCCCGTAGGCCATCCATCCATCAATATATCCACTCATTTGTATCCATCCACCCATCAACACACATATACTAGGCATCCACCATGGTCCAGCTCAGCACTTCCACCATCACTGAGGCAGCATCTGCTTTACTGAGGCCTACTCCTTTCCTTCCTCCACAGCCATTTCTTTGGATGTCTGAAGCTTTTCTGACTTCTTTCCCCTTCTCAAGTCTGCCTTTGATGTTCATGTAAATCTGTTTTCCTGGGTTTAAAACTCTCAGCCCACCTTGTTCACCTTCCCATTTTTGTAAGCACCCTTCTGCTTGCATCACAGACAAGCAGTGAAGGTAGAATAGTATTGTTTTCCACTTAAAAGAAAAACGTCTCCCACATTTCACAGGAAGGGAGCATTAATCCATTCTGGAGATGTTATTTTCACTAGAGAACATCAAGAGCAAGGACAAGGTAATCGCATTAAAATAAAGCACATTGTTTTCCATCTTGTGAAGAGAATTAGGAGAAGGTCATTAGCACCATGGTTCTTATGACTGTGAGATTTTTCCTTCATGTGTTATACTCCACATGATCCTGCTTTTCTTAAATGTCAGTGCGGTCAACTGGAATGAATGGCTCTTGCTGGATACCAGTTCAGAGCAGAGCTTTGGGGAGGAAGTTGAGACAAACAGAAGTTGTGACTATTGGATCCCACAGCTGGACTAGAAGACATACCCTTCCCTCTCTCCTGGTTTTCCACCTTCCCTCCCTCTCCCCCTCTTTCTGTCCTCTACCTTTTTGTACCAAGCTATAGGAACTATGTTCTTTGTTTCCATTAGTCTCATTTCATTCTCAAACATCTCTGCGCTTGTATATGTATTAAAAATCCAGCCTTCACCTCATTAAAAGAGGAAAATAATCAGGTTGAGTTTCTCTGAAGCCTTCCCCCTCTTCTAGGAACGAAATTAATATTTTCTGACACGACTTTCTTTGCTTCCCGTTACAGTCTTCTACACATAGGAAAAAGATCCTGTCTGAGACAAAATACGCTGTGTGTCTGGTAGTCTGTGACCTGACACCACAGCCGCTAATTGTTTCCATTCTTAACTAGACCCCAGTGTTTATTTGAGACGATAATTCACCTCCCCAGCTCCCCTTCCCGGTTGCTCTTAGGAGCATACTTTGTAATCGCCTCTCTATTTCTTTCTCCCATTCTTTTCCTTGCAACCTAACATGTTTAGTCTTAACCAAGTCTCAACTTGTCCTGCTTTAGATGAAGCCCCCTCTAAGACACATTTTTCCGCAATTCTCTTTTTCTGTAGTTTTTCTCTTTTAATCAACCCTGACTTTATAGAGAAACTCAGTCATTAAATAGGCACTTTATGTTTGCAAGGCCCGGTGAGAGTGTCTTGGAGGAAAGAAGGAGAACACTAGCTTCCTTTCACAAGGAGCTTGCAGGATATTTAGGAGAGGGCCTCCAGGAAAAAAAAAAAAAGCTTCCAGAAAAAACCCAAGCAAAATCAAAATAAAAAAACAAAACAAAACAGAAAACTGACAACCCTACAGTGCAATATGTTTTAGATTGCACATTTCTTTAGAAGTTACTTCACTAATCCGATTCCTTTACTAGTCTTTGAGTTCTCCTTGATGGCAGGCAACTTCAGCTCTATCGGTTTCACTTAGCTCCGAACACGCTCATTCATTAATTCAGAAAAACCTTTATCCAGTATCTCCTATGGGTCAAGCACTTTGTTAAGCTCAGTAGAATGATCAAGTCAGACAGGACTTCAGAGGAAGTAAAGAGGGAACATTAGGGGGCGAGTGGTTAGAGAGGTGGAAGATACAGCAGACACTAAAGATGCAAAGTATTATGATTATACATGTGAAGCGTGGTCCCAGGGGCTTTCCAGATCAGAGAAATAGAATGAACAGAAAAAGCCTGGAAAGTGGATTGTGTACTTCATGTCCTCTGGCTAGAGTGGAAGATTTATCTTTGTGTTGGCATGTCCTGGTAGGTAGAACAGTGGAAGGGTACAATGGACTTTCCACTTTCTCAAGTCTTTTTGTTGGAAATGCTCAGTTAGGCACCCACACTGGCTTCCATTGCCAACTTTCCCACCTGCTTTTAAGCAGTTTCTATTTCTTCCTGGCTCCTTCCATCATTTTTACTGTCCTTAAGGACTGGAGCTGGATTTCTGCAGGGATATTAGATTGCAAGTCGTAATATAAAGTGTAGGTCTTGTACATTCCTATGTTCCTAATTAAAACATCTGGCTTACCTCTGCATAAACCTGTCTTCTCTTGAGTGCCCCTGGTTCTCCATGTTTACAGAAGGCTCTTGACTGCTTTACATTTTTATTACTCTGCCTTCTTCAGTTCTTACATGGAAAACTCCAGTTATCGGCTGCCTCTCAGCTAGAGCTCATAAAATCATATAATATCAAAGTTAAAAGGGATTTTTTTAAAACTCTCATCCCCCCTAAACCCTTCATTGCCCAGATGATGAAGCTGAGACCCACAGAGTGTAGCAAAATTGCTCAAGTTCACATTGCTGAATTGTTAATTCATTAAGTCACCACTTTGTTCCTTCACTTAGTAAACCATTTAAGAAGTGCCCTCAAGGCAGCATGCTGAAGCAAATATCGATGAAATATGAAGAACAGACTTGAGGAGCTTACATTCTGGGGGAACAGACTAGAAATGGTTAATTACCATCATGTTAAGTGCTAGAATGGAGACACGAAGGTAGTGGAGAAAAAGGGGCTGACTGTCCTGTTGAGCCAGGGAGGACTTCATAGAGGAAAGGTCTGTAGAGGTGCGACTTGCAGGATGGGCAAGGGGTCAGCCAGGCAGAGGTGAACCAGGGGCATTCCAGGCAGGGCAAGAACAAAACCAGCCAGGGACTGGTGAAACAGCACAGTGAGGTCTGGCAATGGTTAGGAGCACATTGCAGCTGGGAATGGGGCATTGGCAAGGAGTAATGGAGATAAAGCCCCAGAGGCAGGAGGGCTCAGAGTGGAAGGGCCAGATGTGCCTTGGTGACACAGGTGTGTCCTGTTGTGGCAACAATGAGTGTGTGGAGGTCTTTAATCAGGAGTGGACTGATTGGATTTTTTCTTTAATACCATAACATCTATGACATTGGGCAGATGAAAGGGAGTAAGAACAAGTGTTGGAGAAACTGATAAGAGGATTGATGCTTAAACCTAATCCTAATGAAGACTTGAATTAATTTGGCAGGAATGGATTTGCTAAAGAGGGACCCAATTTAGAAGTATATCTGAGACAGAATGGGCAGGATTTGGATTTGGGGGATGAGAAAGAAGGAAAAGAGAAGGATAGCTGAAATTGTTAGTTTACAGGTTGGTTGGAAGGGATGTTATTCAATGAAGGAGTACAAAAAGATGCATTTGAGTTGGCTATGCTTCTTCCAGGAGGAGGATAGCAAGGAGCTGGGGATTTAGGTCTGGATCTTTATATTTGTGTGTCATCACCTAGTGGGTCAGGGCTGCCACCCTAAGTTAAAGTTGCTGATTCCTCACTCCACGTTCTAATGCATCCCAGCTTGCTGCCAACTCCCCTTCTCTTCCTTTGGATCCCAGGTTCTTTGATTCTGACTACAGTGACAGGAACTGATGAAATGGCCTCTTTCACTCCAGTCAAGACCAAGAAGTCTTTGTTTTTTTTTTTTGAAACTCATTTCCCAGGACTGATGGCACCCCAGGACTCCAAGGGAGGGTCTGCCAGAAGGAGTTTATTTATTTAATGAGAAAGAACTTAATAATTTGGGTTTTTTCCCCCCTGGGTCTTTATTTTTCTTTCTACCTCCTTCTCCTTCCCTGGGCTTTGCAGGGCAGGGAATGGGTCAGCAGCTTGACCAGAACATTCCTGAGTAGTTAATTCTTCAGCTGTTTTACAAGCCTGCATGGTTTATGTAGCTAATCTCTATTCTGCTGTCTCTAGAGGAAAGTGTGTGTGTATGTGCATGTTTGCATGTGTGCACATGTGCGTGTGTGCATGTGTGTGTTGGTAGGTGAGGGTGTGGCGCTCTGTTCAGTGAGGAAAACTGGAGTGGCAAGCTGACTCTGGCTGTTTATTCTTATCACATTGACTTTCACATTGCGTCTTTATGTATGTGGTCTCCGTGCCTTCTGGCTAAGTCTGGGGAGCTCAGGGAGGTGGTTTATCTCAGAGTTTGCTATGAAGTTGGAAGACTCTAGAGGGATGTAGAGAGACAAATTTCAGGGTTTGGCCAGCAGGGAAACCCCTGTGTCCACGTGGCCCACGTTTTGTCGCAAGCACACTGTCAATAGCTACACGCTTAGGAAGAGAAGTCATTTCCAGGCTGCCTCTTTCTTCCTTGGAAGGACTCTGACTACTAAAGATTTTTCTGCTGATTTAAATCCCCAGAAGATCTGGGAGAACTGTAACCATCTCAACTACAGCATCCTTCTGGACCCCTTCGTCTAAAGACGTCCCTCTGGACCACCCAATCAGGCCAACAATTTTCATTGAAACTTCTTAAAAGTACTTCTGATCAAGGAGTAGTGGTAAGGGTGAAGAAGCAGGGGGAGGGCTCTGGAATCAGGAACATGTGGTGGTGATCAGATTCCTGCTAGAGCAGTCCTGTTTCTTTCTGTCAGAAAACAAGGGGTGACTCCATGGGTCTGAAGTTTCCCAAATGTATTGGATTGGATCTTAGGAAAAGATGCATATTCCTAGTGGATTGAAAGTGGGGAAAGAATATTTTGATGTCTGGTTATGTACTAGGTCCTGTGTGAGGGCTTATTTAGCTTGATAAATCCTAAAAAAAAAGAAAAAAAAAGAATCACTATCATTTGTATTATTTTGCTTTTTAAATTTGTGCTCAATTATTATTAATTGTTCTTTCTGGTCCCACTGTACAGATGAAGACCCTAAGGGCTAGAAGGTTAAATAATGTATCTGAGGTAGTTCAGCTAATAAGTCTAGAGCCAAGACAGGCTCTCTAGACCCCACCCAGCAGCATGGAGTGGTTTCCACAGTATTTTCACATACGCGCACATATCAGATTCCTTGCCACAAAAACGTGTGGTCAGGCTAGGTCTGATTATCCCCATCTGACAAATGAGGAAACTGTGGCTAAGAAAGGTTAAGTAGCTTGGCCAGAGTTACAGAGCCAATTAGTAGTAAAAGCAGAACTGGATCTTGATCTCTTGATTCTTGGCCCAGACTTTCCCCCTGCAATCCTAAACTGTCTGCTCTTTCTTGTCGCTGGTGCACTCAATCTTATTCCCAAGTCTTGTTTATTGAAGAGTGGGATATTTCCCTGTTCTAATCTCCAATATTGAAGTGTAACTTAAAGAACCCCAGGGAAAACAAATCAACTGTGGTGTGTTCAGTTCACACTATGAAATCCATTCCAGAATTAATAGGACAGTTATTGTATATAAAATGCTAACCTGATTAAAAACATATTTATTGAGGATTAGCGAGTCTGTAATAGCTATAAATCTCCTTCGTGGTCATTAAAACCTTAGACTATGCTTCCAATAGCAATGCAATTATTTATATAATAATTGCCTGAGTAAAAGAGTTAAGTGACTATTTGGTGAGTGTGGATTTCAATGTGTAACTCTCACAGAGAGAGGCTAGGGTTGTGGCAGTGGGACCAAGGGAACAATGAAAGTCTTTCTGAAAGAGGAGAGAATGAGCGGGAACTTGCTGGACCTTTCCCTTGATTTCTCACATGGAGTCTGTGCCAAGAATTTAGGTACATGTTTCCAGATGTACCTAAAGTATTTCCTGGGTGAGAGTCAAGTCAGAAGGAGCTAGGTGGTCGGTGCCAGCAGAGCAGCTGGGGCAGCCCAGCCTAGGAGGCTGCCATCCCTTGCCCTGCCCCAGCCAACTCTTTGAACTCACTGTTGAAGCGAAACAAACAAGAGGAATTGCCTAATGGCCTTGTTATGCAGGGAAGAGATTTATGACCGCTACAGAATTGTTGGCATGTTAGTGACAGAGCTCTATGGTCACACTGATGATAGGAGGACATTATTTACCATATGCTGAGATAAAATTAATGGCACTATAACCCACTCAATAGATGGTGTTTTCCATTCCAGCTTTAACTGTGTGTGGTCTTAACTTACATACTCCTAAATGTTAGGTCTTACATTATTTGTTTATTTGTTTACCCATTAAAGAAATATTTATAGAGTGTTTTACCAATTGCCAGGCACTATTCCAGGCATTATAGATGGGTAGAATAAGCCACGTTCTACTGGTGCAATTTCAGGGTGTGGAGTAAGCTCTAGACTAAACTGCTTCCAGCAACTTCTTGCTTCATTCACTCTTTTATTCAACAAATATTAATTAGATATGTATTATGTTCTGGGATCCAGTTTAGGTGCTGGGGATCCTGCAAGGAGCAAAATATTTCTGCTCTCATGAAGCTTACAGTCTTGAGGCCTGAAATCTGCTTATCGAGGAATAAAGTCTTCTATTCCACAATTAAAAATAAGCCTTAAAAAGACAACCCGCTTGGAAAAAAAATAAACTATTCTTATTTGCAGATGACATGATCTTATATAAAGAAAATCCTAAGAAGTCCACAAAAATACTATTAGCACTAAAACGAGTTGCAGGTTTTAAGATCAACATACAAAAGTTCATTTTATTTGTATATACTAGCAAAGAACCATCCAAAAATAAAATTAGGAGAACCATTCCATTTATAACAGGATCAAAAAGAATAAATATTTAGGAATATATTTACTCAAAGAAGTACAAGACTTGTACACTTAAAAGTACTAGACATTGTTGAAAGAAATTTTAAAAATACCTAACTAAATGGAAAGAAATCTTGTATTAATGGATTAGAAGACTCAGTATTGTTAATATGGGAATACACCCCAAATTGAGCTACAGATTGAATACAATCCTTATCAAAATCCCTGTGACTTTTCTTCCTTTTTGACAGGCCCTTCCTAAAATTCATCTGAAATGCAAGGGATTCAGAATAGCCCAAACAGTCTTGAAAAAGCAGAACAAAATAGAAGGTTTCACAGTTCTCAATTTCAAAACTTACTACAAAGTTACAGTAATCAAGACTGTATGGTACTAACATGAAGATTTATACATATTAATGGAATAGTACCAAGAGTTCAGAAATAAATGATGGTCAATTTATTTTCAACTGATTTCCATTAATGCTCAAATAATTTTCAACAAATGTGCTCAGACAATGAGGAAAGTAGACTTTTCAACAAATGATGCTGAGTCAACTGTATATTCATGTGCAAAATAAAAAATTTGGACCCTTACCTCATACCATGTACAAAAATAAACTCAAAATGAGTCATAGACCTAAATGTAAGTGTTAAAATTATAAAACTTTTCGGGAAAACATAGATGTACATCTTCACAACCTTGGATTAAATAGTAGTTTCTTAGATAAGACACCAAAAACATGAGCAACAACAACAAAAAAAACCTTTAGACTTTGCAAAAAACTTTTGTGTAGCAAAGGACACACGTGAGAAAGGGAAAAGACAAACCACAGATTGGGAGAAATATTTGCAATTCATATATCTGTTAAGGTTCTAATATAGAATAAACAAAGAATTCTTACAAATCAACCACAAAAAGAAAGTAACCCAATTAAGAAATGGACAAAAGATTTGAATTAACATTTCTCTAAAGAAGGCATAGAGGCCAATAAACACATGAAAAGATGCTCAACATCATTCGCTATTAGGAAAATCCTAATCAAAACTATAATGAAATACCAATTCACACATTAACAAAAAAATAAAGTAAGTAAGTATAAATCATCAAAATGTGTACAGGATCTAAATGAGGAAAAGTACAAAATTTTGATACAAGAAATTAAAGATATAAATAAACGGAGAGATAGTCCGTGTTCATGGATAGGAAGACTCAATATTATTAAGGTGTCAATTCTTGCCAAATCAATCTAAAGATTCCATGTGATCTCAACCCAAATCTCATCAAACTATTTTGTGGGTATCACCAGATTGATTCAAAAGTTTATGGGGAAAGGGAAAAAACCCAGAATACCCAACATAGTACTGAAAATAAAGTCATAGGACTGACACCATCTGATCTGAAAACTTACTGTAAAGCTACAGTGATCAATATGGTGTGACATTGGTCAAAGAATAGATGAACAGAACAATGGAACTGAATAGAGAGCTAAGAAATAGACTCACCTATATATCGTCAACTGATATTTGACAAGAAAGCAAAGGCAATCAGTGGAGAAAGGATATTTTTTTCAATAAATAGGACTGGACTAACTGGACAATCTCATGAAAAAGGAAATGAATCTAAACACAGACCTTATACTAATCACAAAAATTAACTTAAAATGAATCATACATCTAAATGTAAAACACAAAGTTATTCAGCTACTAGAAGATAACATAGGAGAAAATCTAGGTGACCTTGGGTTTGGTGGTGCTTCTTTGGATTTAACACCAAAAGCACAATCCATGAAAGAAAAAATTAAATTGGACTTCATTAAAATTAAACACTTTTGCTCTACTAAATCTGCTGTTAAGAGAATGAAATGACAAGCCATGAACTGGGAGAAAACATTTGCAAAATACATATCTGATATTGGACTTGTATCCAAAATATACAAAGAAATATTTAAAAAATATATTTGTACATTTAATCACCATCATTGTCCACTCTAGGCATTCCTAAAATTATACCATCTCAATCTTTATCTTCTCTCTTTCCTGATGGTGTCATGGTGCCCCCAGCCCTTCTTCCTCAACCCATACTCACATTCAGCTTCATTCAGTGTTCTTTTATTATTGTGCTACCATCAGATAATCTTATGCTATCCACTTCTGAATTTTCACAATCAGACTTGTTGCACATTCTGCATTCCTTAAGCACCAAATGTCCAATCTCTGCTCTCTTTGTACGTCCTGATAACCTGTGTTCTTAACTTTAACTCTCAAAGTTCACTCATTAATGTTAGTTCGTATTAGTGAGATCATACCATATTTGTCCTTTTGTTTCTGGCTAATTTCATCCAGCATAATGCTTGAAGGTTTATTCACGTTGTTACATGCTTCATGACTTTACACTCTCTTAACAGCTTCATAATATTCCATTGTATGTATATACCACAGTTTGTTTAGCCACTCATCCATCGATGAATATTTGTGCTGTTTCCACCTCTTGGCAATAATGAATAATGCTGTTACAAACATCAGTGTGCAAACATCCATTTGTTTCCTTGCCTTCATGTCTTTTAAACAGATACCTAGTAATGGGATTGCTGGATCATATGGCAATTTTATACTTAGCTTCCTGAAGAACTACCAAAGTGCCTTCCAGGGTGATTGCAGCATTTTACATTCCCACCAGCTGTGGATACGTGTGCCTCTTTCTGCACATCCTCTCTAGCACTTGTCATTTTCAGTTGTTGTTTTTTTTATTTTGTTGTTAATGGCCATTCTAGTAGATGTGAGATGATATCTCATTGTGGTTTTAATTTGCATTTCCCTATTAGCAAGTGAATTTGAGCATCTTTTCATATGACTTTTAGTCATTTGTATTTCCTATTCATAACTTTTACCTATTTTTAAATTGGGTCATTTGTCTTTTTGTTGTAGAATCTCTTTGTATATTCTGGATATTAAAACCCTATATGTGGTTTCCAAATATTGTTTCCCATTACTTAGACTGCCTTTTAAAGTTCCTGACAAAGTTCTTTGATGCACAAAAGTGTTTAATTTTGAGGAGATCCCGTTGATCTGTTTCTTCTTTCATTGCTTGTGCTTTGGGTGTAAGGTCTAGGAAACCACCTCTTATCACAAGATTTATATTTCCCTACATTTTCTTCCAAATATTTTATGGTCTTAGCTCTAATTTTTAGGTCTTTACCCATTTTGAGTTAATTTTTGTATAGAGTGTGTGGTATGGATCCTCTTTCATTCTTTTGTGTATGGCTATACTGTTCTACAAGTACCATTTATTGAAGAGGCTGCTCTGTCCTATGTGAGTTGACTTGACAGCCTTATCAAAGATCAGTTATCTATAGATGAGGGGGTCTATTTCTGAACACCCAATTCTATTTTATTGGTCAGTATATGTATTTTTATGCCAGTACCATACTGTCTTGTCCACGTAGCTTCATAATATGTTTTAAAGTCAGGTAGTGTGAGACCACCCACTTCATTTTTCTTTCTCAAGAAAGTTTTAGCTAATAGAGGCACCATGCCTTTCCAAATAAATTAGGTTATTGGTTTTTCTAATTCTGCAAAGTAAGTTGTTGGGATTTTAATTGGCATTGCAGTGGATTTATAAATCAATTTGGATTAAGAATTGACATCTTAACTATATTTAGTTTTCCAGCATGAACATGGTATGCCCTTCCACTTATTTAGATTGTCCATGATTTTTTTTTTTGCAATACCTTGTTTTCTGTGTATAGGTCTTTTGTGTCCTTAGTTTTGATTCTTTTGTTTGCTATTGTAAATGGAATTTTTTCTTGATATCCTCCTCAGAATGATTACAAAAACACTACTGATTTTTGGCTATTGATCTTGTAACCTGACAAGTTTCTGTACTCATTTATTAGCTCTAGTAGCTTTGCTGTAGATCTTTCAGGATTTTTGACATATAGTATCATGTCATCTGCAAACAATGAGAGTTTTTCTTCTTCTTTTTCAATTTGAATGCCATTTATTTCTTTTTCTTGTCTAATTGCTCTGGCTAGAACTTCCAGCACAATATAGGACAATGGTGCCAGTGGGCATCCTTGTCTTGTTCCTGATCTTAGAGGAAAGCTTTCAGTCTTTCCCCATTGAAGATGATGTTAGCTGTGGGTTTTTCATATATTCCCTTAATTATGTTGAGGAAATTCCCTTCTATTCCTATCCTTTGAGGTATTTTCATCAAGAAAGGATGTTGAATTTTGTCAAATGCTTTTTCTGCATTAATTGAGGTGAGCATGTGGTTTTTCTGCTTTGACTTATTGATATAGTGTATTACACTGATTTTCTTGTTTTGAACCAGCCTGGCATACCTGGAATAATTCCCACTTGGTCATGGTGTATAATTCTTTTAACATGCTTCTGGATTCAATTAGCAAGTATTTTGTTGAGGATTTTTGCATTTATATTCTTTAAAGAGATTGGTCTGTAACTTTCTTTACTTGGAATATCTTTGTCCAGCTTTGATATTAGGGTAATGTTGGCTTCATAGAATGAATTAGTTAGCTTTCCCTCCTCTTTAAGTTTTTTTGAAGAGTTTGAGCAGAATTGGTACTCATTCTTTCTTGAATACTTGGCAGAACTCACATGTGAAGCCATCTACTCCTGTACTTTTCTTTTTTGGGGAGCATCTTGATGACTGATTAATTTCTTTATATGTGACTGGTTTGTTGGCATCACGATTTTCTTCTCAAGTCAACATTGGTTGTTCATGCCTTTCTAGGACATTGTCCATTTCATCTGCATTGTCTAGTTTATTATCATTCATTGCTCATAGTATTCTCTCATCACCTCCTTTATTTCTGCAGGGCCAGTGGTTATGTCACCTCTTCCATTTCTGATTTTATTTATTTGCATCTTCTCACTCTCTCTCTTTTGTCAGCCTAGCTAAGGGCCCATTGATTTTATTTGTTTTCTCAAAGAACCAACTTCTGATTTTGTTGATTTTCTCTATCGCTTTTATGTTCTCAATCTCATTTATTTCTACTCTAATCTTTGTTATTTCTTTCCTTTTGTTTACTTTGGGGTTAGTTTACTGTTCTTTCTCTAGTTCTACCAGGTGAACTGTTAATTCCTCAATTCTTATTCTTTCCTCTTTTTTAATATAGGCATTTGTGCCAGTTTGAAAGTATTATGTACCCCAGAAAAGCCATGTTTTAATTCTGATTCAATCTTGTAGAGGAAACCATTTCTTCTAATCCTGATTCAAAATTGCAGCGTGGAAACTTTTGATTATATTATCTCCATGGAGATGTGATATGTCCAATTGTGGCTGTAATATTTTGATTACATGAAGATGTGACTCCATCCATTCCAGACGGGTCTTGATTAGATTATTTTAAAAGGGAAAACATTTTGAAGGAAGCCAGAAACAACAGAAGTGACAGAAGCCTTAGAGCCAAAAGACCCTTCAGAGCAGAGACAACATGTGGAGAACAGAGACACAAATGTTTGGAGATGCTTGGATCCCAGGAGACCTTGCCATGAGATGTTAAGCAAGCCAGAACCTGGAGAGAGCCAAAGGAAGCCAAGAGGTAAAAGCCAGCACTGGAGAAGCAAAGATTGACAGAGCAGAGGTTGAAGGCAATGGAGCCCAGGAACAAGCGACCAGCAGATATCAGCCACGTGACTTCCCAGCTGACAGAGCTGTTCCGTTCAGCTTTTCTTGAGTGAAGATAACCTCTTGTTGGTGCCTTAATTTGGACACCTTCACTTCCTTAAAACTGTAAACTTGTAACTTATTAAATTCCCCTTTTAAAAAGCTGTTCCAATTCTGGTATTATCACATTCTGGCAGCTTCCAAACTAATAGCACTTAAAGCAATAAATTGCTCTCTCAGCACTGCATTTGCTACATCCCATAAATTTTGATATGTTTTGTTTTCATTTTTATTTGCCCCAAGATAGTTACTGGTTTCTCTTGTGATTTCTTCCATGGCCCACTGGTTGTTTATGAGTATATTGTTTAGCCTCCACATGTTTGTGAATTTTCCAGCCCTCTGCCTGTTATTGATATCCAATTTCATTCCATTATGTTCTGAGAAAATTTTTGTATAATTTCAATATTTTTAAATTTACTGAGACTTGCTTTATGACCCAGCATATGATCTAACCTTGAGAATGATCCATGAGCACTTGAGAAAAATTTGTATACTGCTGTTGTGTAGTGTAATGTTTTGTAAATGTCTGCTAAGTCTAGTTCATTTGTAATATTATTCAAAAGCTCCATTCTTTATTGAAGATGATCTGTCCACTGTTGTGAGCAGGGAATTGAATTCTCCAACTATTATTGTAGAGGTGTCTACTTCTTCTTTCAGTGTTGTCAGTGTTTGCCTGATGTATTTTGGAGCACTTTGGCTTAGTGCATAAATATTTGTAATTGTTATGTCTTCTTGTTGAATTATTCCTTTTATTAGTATATAGTGTATGTCTTTGATCTTCTGATTATTTTACATTTGAGGTCTAATTTGTCAGATATTAGTATAACTACCCTGTCTTTTCTGGGTGTTGTTTGTATAAAATATCTTTTTCCATCCTTTTACTTTCAAGCTATTTTTGTTGTTGGGTCTAAAGTGAGTCTCTTGTAGACATATAGATGGATCCTGTTTTTAAATTCATTCTGTCAGTCTATGTCTTTTGATTGGGGAGTTTAGTCCATTAATATTTAATGTCATTACTGTAAAGGTTGTACTTTCTTCTACCATTTTGTGTTTTGGATTTTATATGTCACATATAATTTTTTTTCTCTTTTTACCTTTACTGATAGTCTTCATTTCTATACTCTTCTCCATTGTCTTTTCCTATCTGTCTGTAGTGTTACTTTTAGTTTTCTTGTAGAGACAGTAAACTGGCTCTTAGTCACAAATTCTCTCAGTGACTATTTGTCTGAAAATATTTTAATCTCCCCCTCATTTTTTTTGGCATGAGCAGGCACCAGGAATCGAACCCGGGTCTCCAGAATGGCAGGTGAAAAATCTGCTGCTGAGCCACCATCACACTGCCCTCCCCCTCAGTGTTGAGGGATAGTTTTTCTGGGTATAGAATTCTTGGTTGGTAGTTTTTGTCCTTCAGAATCTTAAATATATCATACCACTGCCTTCTTGAGTCCATGGTTTCTGCTGAGAAATCTACACATAGTCTTATTGGGCTTCCCTTGTATATGATGGATTGCTTTTCTCTTGCTGCTTCCAAAATTCTCTCTCTCTCTCTCTCTTTTTTTTTTTTTGCATACTGTCTGGTGGAATCACATCTCATTATTTTTCCATGTGAGTACCCTATTATTAGTAGTGCCATTCAATGAATTTTTGTTTGCTTGTTTGTTTTGGGGGAAGTGCATGGACCAGGAATTGAACCCAGGTCTCCCACAAGGCAGGTGAGAATTTCACCACTGAACTACCTTTGCACCCTCTCTCTCTTCGTCTTTGATATTTAAGAGTATGATTAGTAAGTGTCTTCTAGTAGGTCTATTTGGATCTATTCTGTTTGGGGTATGCTGCACTTTTTGGATCTGTAATTTTATGTCTTTCATAAGAGATGGGAAATTTTCAGTGATTACTTCTTCCATTAGTCTTTCTGCTCCTTTTCCTTCTTCTTCTCCTTATGGGACTCCATAACATGTATATTCATGTACCTCATGTTGTCATTCAATTCCCTGAGGTCCTGTGCATATTTTTCCATTCTTTTCCCTATATTTTCTTTTGTGTGCAGAATTTCAAGTATTCTGTCCTCTAGTTCATTAATCCTTTCTTTTACCTCTTCAGATTTATTGTTGTAGGTTTCCATTTATTTTTATCTCTTCAGTTGTGCCTTTCATTCCCATAACTTCTGCAATTTTTGTCAAATTTTTTAGTTCTTTTTTATGTTGATCCAATGTCTTCTTTATATCCTTCATCTCTTTTGCCAAATCTTCCCTCAATTCATTGATTTAATTTTTGACGAGATTTTGCATGTCTGTTTGAACATCCTGAAATAGTTGTTTCAGCTCCTGTATCTTGTTTTTAATGTTGGTTTGTTCCTTTGACTGGGCCATATCTTCAAGCTTCCCAGTATGACTTGTTACTTTTTGCTGGTGTTTAGGCATTTTATTTACTTAGTTTATTCTGGAGGTTGTTTTCTCTCTTATATCTAGGATTTTCTTGTTGGGAGGCCTTGTTCTTTATCTGTTCTTTGACATTCAGTTCAACTTATTCAAGATCTCTACCATAAGTTCTGTTTAACTGATCAGAATTATTTTTCTGTTTCTTGCCCTATCAATACGGAACCTTTTTTATGAGGAGGGTCTCCTCAGTTACTATCGACATCAGTCAGATTTTTCCAGACTAGACAGGCCTGTGTCTTAGGAAGAGAGAGTAGCCAGTATCAAGTTTTCCTTAGGGTAAGACCCAACAGGTTGCCAGACTTTCCTATGAAACTTCTAGACTCTGTGCTTTTCCTATCCTGTCCAACATGTAGCAATTGTCTACCCACAACTTCCCACCATTGTAAAGTGATGAAGTCCCTTTAATTTCAGCATCTGCTTCCTGCCAGTGGTGTAGTTGAGACAGAAGCTGAGGTAGTAGGCAGACTTATATTGCTTCCATTTTCAGGCCCTGTGGCCTGAATTCCCTGGAGGAGGGCTATCACTTGAGCTGGGCCCTGGCCCCCTTTTTCTTGGGAAAGATACACCATTTAGGGAATTAACCCCATTCACCTAACTAGTTACTTTGTCTCTCAGGCATGCCTTAATTCCTCCCTTTCCTAGAACAGTGCTGGAGCCTGAGAGTGCTGGCATTTCTATCTAATGAGCTGTTAAGAAATAAGAAAAAAAAATCCTTTTCTGAGCCATTTCCCCACTCCCCAGGTTTGCCAAACAAGAGCTGGAGTTGATACATGGTTCTATGTGTGTCCTGGCTCTATGTGCCCCCTCTTCTTGGGGTCCAGCCCCTTTACAGTATTTTGAGCTGTCCAAATAAAAAACCCTCTGTTCTTCTTTTTTCCCCATCATCCCCCCACCCCCTACCAGGTCAAAAAATCTTGTTCCTTTAGTGCTTACTCCAGGTTTATCTGTGCTTGTGGCCTGTTTTCAGCAGTTAGAGTTTGTTAATTCATTTCACAATTGAAGCTTGGTTGAGCTAATTCCTTATGACTAGTAAAGTCCATTTCCTTTCCCCTTGGGGAACTAGCCTGATGTGCCAATGGGGGAGGGGCACAGGCATCCATGGTTTAGGAGACTTACAGTTCCATGTAGGAACTCAGCTTTTTCACCTATTCCAAACTCATGTATGATGTGTGTCTGATCATTGATGTCTCTCTAACAGTTGTTCCATACAGTCCTGGATGTTTATAGCTGCTCTGGAGGATGAACTAAATTCCACACCTCACTATGCCACCACCTTGCCCCACATTCGTGGATGCACGCTGAGCAATACCAGAGTCATGGATGCCTCCTCCATGGGTCCTGCAGGAAAAGTGGTTGGGATCTTTTTGATTAAGTTGTTTCCATGGAGATGTATCTCCACCTATTCAAGGTGGGTATTAATCGGCTTACTGGAGTCTTTTAAAATGGGACCATTTTGGAAAAAGCTTCAATGCTGACAGAGACAGAGACCTTTGGAGATGCAGAAAGAAAATGGCCCCTGGGAAGCTGTTTGAGACCAGAAGCCAAAGGACTAGCAGGTGCCATCCATGTGCCTTCCCGGATCAGTCTTTCTTGAGTTAAGTTATCTTTCCCTGGATACCTTAGTTTGGACATATTTATGGCCTTAGAACTGTAAAATTGTTACTTAAATTTCCTTTATAAAAACCAACTCATTTCTAGAATATTGCATTTCTGGCAGCATTAGCAAATGTTCATCAGGAAAGAACATCACCCAGGCTCAAATCATGAGCAAATAAATTCCCATTGTTCAACTCAATCCATTTCATGGTATTTGCTTGAGCAGCCCAGGAAACTAAAACATTTGGGAACTGTACTTTATATGCCAGCCTTGTGATTTCCTTCCCCATGAAGGGATTCTTCTCTCTCCTTTCAATATCTATATTCTAGTCTTTCTCCTCCATCCACCTTACTTCAATTTATAACCCCAACTTTACCTAGAGTAACCATTTTGAAAATTTTCCTTCCTACTTTACAAACTGTTTCATGAGTAATATTGGGCACCTTTTCAGTTATCCATAAAGTGGGGGAAAATCATTAAGTTGGAATAGAGTCAAACTTAGCTCCAAATGCAAGGATTGTCTTTACAAAGTTTGTGTAAATGGTCATCTAATTGTTATTTTAACCATTGCAGTAACATGGACTGGTCTGCTTAAATTTTAGACTATTCTGTTAGAAGCATTTTTGTATAGTGAAGGAATGCAACATTCACCAATTGGTCCTTTTTCTGCCCTCACTCATCTGAACAGCCTTTAAGAATTTAAAGGTCTCTTTCGTGGCTCTTGCCCCATTACTTACCCCAAAACAAAGCATTTTTCAATAAGGCTATATGCTTTGTTCTTTCAATGATTGTTTACGGATTATCAACACCTCTCTTGAAGAGTGATATCTGGAATATCTATGTGTGACCCAATGACACTGAGGAGGAGATAGGCACAGCAGATGTGGATCCTCTGTTCTATTAGCATAGATTAAAAATATGTTAGTTTTTTTGTTTCTTAACTTTTAGGAAATCAGATTTTTAAGTTTTTCTCACTAGTGTTGCTATTGAAATACATTTTCTCTGTGACCCAATAAAAATAAGGTTATAGATTGAGCACTGTGGTTCTCTTTGCTAGTGAGAGGCAATCTCTGCGTTGTGACAGCTAGCTTTCTGTGCAGATAGCTGGTAAGATGTGTAAAGGCCTGAGGCTCTGTGCTTTCATGGGACTGGCTTAATTTAGTGAAGGAATCCACGTGATCCTTGGCCAAGGCCAAGGCCTGGGGGTAACAGAAAAAAAGGCTACTGCTTCATTAGATATTTGGCAGAATGAAACTAGGGTACTTGGATTGGGCATGAAAATCAGGGTAGAATTTGTTAGAGAAGCTTAGGAAAGAATATACACAGGCAGGAATGGGGTGAAATCTATTTGTTGATGTGAGGGGAAGAAATGTAGACACAAAATCTCTTCTCTGAACTTGTGTTGTTTACCCTATGAACATTTAATGTATAATTTATAGAACTTGATAAATTCTCTTCCCTGAAATGATCATCTTTCGCCATCAGAAGAAACATCTTAAGTATTCTTAGCTTTCAATACAGCTTACCGCTGAGAAAGTAGATAGGAAAGAAAGACAAAAACTTTGTTCCTAAGGTTTTCTTCTTGATATTGCTTCAAAAGTGGGAGACCTTGATTTCTTCCCAAAGTTTTATAGAAATCTCTGGGGCCCAGGTATTCAGCAGTCTTGTCCTTCCCAAACTCAAAACAGGGACAAATTCACCTTCTAGTCCTATGACATGAGTAAAAGGTGAGATAGAGCCCAGGGTCACTCAACTCCGCCACTGTAGCTAGGGGTAAAAATATTGGTGGTAGGAGTGAAGGGGTGACATCTTCTCTTCTTAGTGTCTCCCTCTTCATTCTGGTCTCTCCTCATTTCCTCCTCCTGCTGTGGAAGGATGAGCTGGAGAGCCCTCTCCAGGGCTTGGCACTACAGGGAATAGGAAATGAAGAGGTTGTCCTAAATTTTCTGTAGCTGTTTGCTTTAAGTAAGAGTGAGAAAAGGGCTTAAGCTTGGCTTGTGGGCTAGTTCGGCTCATTAGGCTGAAGTCTTGCACTGGGAGCTTCTCTGAATAATTGACCCATTAGGAATTATCACCTGACAGGGGTGAAGCCTGGAAGAATTTTCCGAGATCTTCCCATCTCTCACTTTTATTGATAAAACCTGGGTCTTGAAGCACTTCTCAGGTCAAATATGGAACTGCACTTCTAATACAGTGGTTGGTCCCAGCCAAGCATGGAATTCACATGAGCTCTGATTATAATTAAATATCAGGACAGTTTCCTAAAATAATGTTAGCTATTCTGAAACATTCTCAAAGTATTTGGAGCTGCATGAACCACCACCGACGAACTAGATAGAGACTGGTTTTGTGATTCTTGTTTCTGACAGACACCCAAGGACAAAGTAACTTCCTGAAAACTCCCACAAAGCATTAATAAGGGTGTTGGAAAAGCACCAGGAACCCTGTCTTGTACCTTGCTATGTCAGGCAGCAAATCCCATTTTCTCTTGCCAGGATCAGCGATTTGACTATGTTCCCATGGTCAGATACACACTTTCCTGCTGAGTCAGGCAGACATGTGGCAGCACACATCAGCCACGTGGGCTTGGCTCCAGTAAAGCTGCATGTTGGTGATGCATGTCAGGAGTAGGTGAAAGGTGTTGCATTTCACACAAACTATATCCCGGATGAAAAGCAAGGGGTACAGCAGCCCAGAGGTTCCCCTCCGAGCCTGAGCCTACTCTCTGGTATGCAGAGAGAAACACACCAAGTTGCAGAACAGAACTCAGAGCATCACAGGGGCTGGGGCCAGGATTCACGGGAAAGCAGGAACCTGGACTACCCATCAGAATGCCAACATGCGAGCTCAACTCCCACTAGTCATTTTGACTCAAAAGGAACCATAATCTGCACCCTGTTCTCAAGTGCAGGCCTTACAATAGAAAATATGACATCTCCCTCTTGAACAAGGAGGAACAAGCAGGAAAGTGTGTGTGAAAGCCTCTATGAGCTCCAAACAGGCTGAATAAATTCACATATCGTTTTCTTGGCCCTACGTCTGTGCCTCAGATCACTTTTCTTGGCAGCATGTTTCCCAGGAGGGCAAGAGAACGCTTTTTCTTACCTAGACACCACCCCCCTCCAAGGATCGTGCTTTCCTTCAGGGGCTCTAAGGAGGGTGCTAACTCTCAGATGCTCACATGGGCAGCTGCCTGCTTCCCAGAGCTTGAACAAACACCTCATGCCTTCCTTTCCCCAGGCACAGTTAGGACGGCATGATACTTTCAAAGGAACTTTACTGGAAATTCATAGAAATAAGTGAGGAAATAGTGACCAAAAATATGAATGGTGTCAGTAGTAACATAGCTCTACTTTATTGAGCGCACATACTATAGGCCCATCACAAAATGAAGTGCTTGCCATATGTAATTTTTAATCCTTACAACATTCTAGAAGGAAACTATTACTGCAATTTTTTTTTTAATAATCAAAGAAACTGATGCTTGGAGATCTTAGGCACACAGCTAGGTTTAATTCAGACTGGAATTCTGCTCTATATGTCCCCAAGTCCTTATTTAGTCTCTCCTCTATTTTTCTTCTGGATTTCTCATCTAAAGTACATTTGTAGCAACAGCAGAAATCTTCATGACTCTTCACTGAGTCCATGGTATTATGCTCTGCTCTGTTTTTCAGGTTCTTTCCCTGGCTCTGCATCTATTTGCTCCTGCCCCTTTCTTTTTGGTGTGCCTCCAGGAGCACTGGCTTTGTTTGCTTTCTTCATCAGTGCACCCTTATTGTCAAAACAAGGTTATGTTGTAAATATATTTCCAAAATTAAAAGAGAGAGAGATTGGGCAACTATAGAGACAGTGATAATTACATGCATATGTGATCCTGGCAGGGATCTAATAATGGAGGAGAAAAGGCCCAAAAAGACATTGGGACATAGGAAAAGGTGGAATATGGATCATAAACTTTATGTCAATCTTACATTTCTTGAACTTGACAACCATATCTGAAGCAGTTGCTAAATGAATATCCTTACTTTTAGGAAATGTACAGGGAAGTATAATGTGTTCAAGGAGCAATGTACTGTAAATGCTCAGACAATAGGTAAATAGTAGAGATAAGGAAAAGTGGGTAGATAGGTAGGGGAGAAAGAGAGAGAGAGAGAGAAGAGAGAGAGAGATGAACTGATGCAGCAAATGTGAAATGGTAAAATGTTATCAGTAGGATATGGGTTTCTGGGTAGGGAGTGTTGTGTTTCTTTTTAAACATTTTTTTATTGTGAAATATAATATATATATATAAAGGCAGTACATTTTAAAGTATATTTAACAAGTAGTTATAGAACTATATTTCAAAGTTGTATGAGTTACAGTTTCACAGTTTCAGGTTTTTCCTTTTAGCTGCTCCAAAACACTGGAAACTAAACAGAAATATCAATATAATGTTTCTGTAGTCATACTCATTTGTTAAATACTAACTGCACTGTAATAATTCCTTCCTCTCTTTTGATCCTTCTCCCAACCTTAAGGGATATTTGGGCTATGCCCATTCTAACTTTTTCATGTTGAAAAGATTGTGAAGAATATGGGATAGTGGGAATGAACTGGTTGACATCCTTGGAACGACTGGCACCTCTGGGTTTCAGGACTTATCTGGTCTAGGAACTATCTGAAAGCTTTAAGCATTTTTTTTAAGTACTGTTAATTTTAGACAATTTTCATTTATCCAAAGAGACAAAGAACAACCTCACCAAATATGAAATCTAAACCTCCCCTTATCTCTTGTCCCTCCATCCCAATTATTTACTCCTGGTGTGGTTGTGGTGTTGTTGATGTCTTCCTGTTAACTATAGGCCATAGCGTGCTATATTTGTTTTCCTCCACATCCCTCTATTATTGACTCTTTTTTTTTTTGCAATGGCAGGCACCAGGAATCGAACCCAGGTCTCCAGCATGTCAGGTGAGAACTCTGCCACTGAGCCACCATCGTCTGCAGTCTATTGCTGACTCTTTGTACAAGATTAAAATTTTGGAGTAGTTTGTACAAAAACTTATTTATAATTGTAGAGTAAATCAGTGGGATATGTGACTACGCAATCCTTTTCAATCCTATTCATCTTCAATATGGCAATGCTACTTATAACCCCACTAATAAATTAAAAAAATCTCACTTTTATCCATTCCCTTACATTTAAGTTCAACCTTGTTGGGTAACCATTCATCCATTTCTAGCTTCTGTGTATCTCTAAGTCCCCTGTGCTCTATTTTGTAAGCCTCTAAGTTTCCCATTATCAGAGTCATAATAGCAAAATCATGCAGTATCTATCCTTTTGTGTATGGCTTATTTCACTCAGCATTATGTCCTCAAAGTTCACCAATGTTGTCATGTGCTTCAATACCTCATTGCATCTTAGTGCTGCATAATATTCCATCATATGTATATACCACATTTTGTTTATTCACTCATTTGCTGATGGACAATTGGATTGTTTCCATTTTTTAACAATTAAAAACGGTGTTACTATGAATATTTGTGTACAAATGTCTGTTCGTGCAGTGCTTTCAGCTTTTCTGTGTATATACCGAGTACTGATATTGCTGGGTTGTAGAGTAACTTGATATTTAGTTTTCTAAGGAACTGCCAAACTGTCTTCCACAGCAGCTGTACCATTATACATTCCCACCAGAATTGAATAAGTATTCAAATTTCTCCACATTCTCTCCAACATTTGTAGTTTTAATAGCATCAATTCTTATAGTCTTTGTAGTCTTGATTTGTGTTTCCCTTATGGCTAATGAAGATGAGCATCACTTCACGTGTTTTTTTAGCCATTTAAACAATTTAGACATTTCAGAAAATGTCTATTCATGTACTTTGCCCATTTAATAATTGGGTTGTTAGTTTTTTTTGTTCAGTTGTATAATTCTTTATGTACAAAAGATATCAAACCTTTATGCAATATGCGGTTTCCAAATATTTTCTCCCATTGAGTTGGCTGCCTCTTCACCTTTTTGACAAAGTCCTCTGAGGCATAGAAGTTCTTGATTTTGAGGAGTCTCCATTTTTTTTTTATTTTGTTGTTTGTGCTTTAGGTGTAAAGTTTAAGAAGCCACCTCCTAGTATTAAATGTTGAAGAGGTTTCCTCATATTTTCTTATAGGAGATTTATGGTACTGTCTCTTTTATTTAAGTCTTTGATCCATTTTGAATTAATTTTTGTATAGGGTATGTGTTAGTTTTCAAGCTACTGGAATGCAATATATCAGAACTGGAACAGCCTTTCAAAAGAGGAACTTATTAAGTTATAAATTTACAGTTCTAAGGAAGTGAAGATGTCCAAATTAAGGCACTAACAAGAGGTAATCTTCATTCAAGAAAGGCCAATGGGTCAGGAACACTTCTGTCAGCTGGGTAATCATGTGGCTGTTCTCTTACTCCTGGGCTCTGATGCTTTCAGCCTCTGTTCCTGCAGGGGCTCCTCACTTTACTTCTCTAGGGCTGGCTTTCATCTCTTGGCTTCCTTTGGCTCTCTCCAGGTTCTGGCATGGTTAACATCTCATGGTGTGGCTGCTGTGTCCCAAGCATCTCCCAACATCCATGTCTCTGTTTTCCATGTGTCCACATCTATGAAGTTTCTGTCGACTCTGAGGCTACTGTTAGCTCTGAGGCTTCTGTCATTTCTATGGGTTCCTGTCATTTCTGAGTTTTCTCCAAAATGTTTCCTCTTTTAAAGGATTCCAGTAAACAAATCAAGACCCATCTAGAATGGATGGAGTCACAGCCCCTTCTAATCAAAAATTAACACCCAGACCTGACACTGTGGGTTCAACAATTACATATCGACCAAACGGGGGAAAGAAGTGCAATTAATAAAGTATCAGTGGCAGAGAGATTTCATATAGAGTCCTTACTCTGGAGGTTGCTCTTATGCAAGTTTCAGGTAGACCTTGTTACCTATCATAACCTATAACCTACCAACCCCCAACCAGGACCATTTCAACCAATCCTAAAGAGAACCTAGGGCAATTTATAAGATTCCACAAGGGTTCCAGGCACCAGAGTAACTTGCCAGAAACTTACAACCTCCAGATGGGTCTCTGGTCCAGATAAGTCCTGAAGCCTAGCCCAGCCTCTCCAGAACATCAGATAGTTCCATCTCCCTACTCCATATCAGTGACAGATCCTTTCAATATCAAAAATTTAGAATTGAAAAATTTAAAGTTGCCATAGACCAAACAACCCCAATGAGAGGTATGGAAAGATCAAAGGTGATGGTGGAATTATACATAGAAGATAGGACTTAACAAATTAATATGAATACTGAATCATTAAATTGATATCTCTTTTAGTCTCCAGTATTTTAGAGCAGCTAGAAGTAAAAACCTAAAATTGTGAAGTTGTAACCCATGTTAAGGTCTGAAATATGTTCTACAATTAATTGTGATGCTGTGATTGGAAATTTATAGCTTTTTTTTGGTATATATGTTATTATTCACAAAAAAGAAGGAAAAAAAGTTGATTGTGATGATAAAAAGTTTTTAAGTCCTCTAGCCTCCTATATTCTGGAACAGCTAGAAGGAAAAATATGAGAGGATCATATGGTAGCCCATGACAAATTCTGAGATCTGTCCTATAACTACTTGTTGAAGAGTGCTTTGAAAACAATTGCTTTTTTATTTCTTTGCTTTGTATATATGTTATACTATACAACAAAAAGTTTTTTTTAAAAAAGCTAACACCCGCAATTGGTTGTGTCATATCTCCATAGATATAATCTAATAAAAAAAATCCTACCTACAGTACTGAATTAGGATTAAAAGAAACAGCTGTCTCCACAAGATCAAATCAGCACTAAAACATGGTTTTTCTGGGGTGCATAATATTTTTAAACTGGCACAGGGTGTAAGGTAGGGGGTCCTCCTTCATTCTTTTGGCTATTGATATCCAGTTCTCCCATGCCCGTTTATTGAAAAATCTCTTCTGTCCCAGTTTAGTGGAGTTAGGGACCTTGTTGAAGATCAACTGACCACAGATTTGGTGGTCCATTTCTTCATTATCGATTAGATACCATTGGTCAATATTTTTGTCTTTGTGCCAGCAACATGCTGTTTTGACTACTGTGGTTTTATAAGATTTAAAGTCAGGGAGTTTTAAAGTCAGAAAGTGTTGGTCCTCCTACTTAACACTTTTTTTAAATTGAAATTTTAACTATTTGAAGTCTCTTTCCCTTCCAAATAAATTTGATAACTAGCTTTTCAAAGTCATCAAAGTAGGTTGTTGGAATTTTGGTTGATATTGCATTGACCCTGTGGATCAATTTGGGTAGAATTGACATCTTAACTACATTAAACTTTCCTATGCACAAGCAGGAATGTCTTTCAACCTGGTTGGATCTTCTTTGATTTCTTTTAGCAATTTTTTGCAGTTTTCTGTGTACAAGTCCTTAACATCTCTGGTTAGGTTTATTCCTAGATACTTGATTCTTTAGTTGCTATTTTGAATGGAATTTTTCCCCTAATTATCTTCTCAGTTAGGTCATTACTTGTTTATAGAAAAAGTACTGGTTTTTCTACATTAATCTTGTATCCCACCACTTTGCAGAAATTTTTATTAGCTCAAGTCGCTTTGTCACAGATTTCTCAGTATTTTCCAAATACAGGCTCATGCCTTCTGCAAATAATGAAAGTTTTTCTCCTTCTTTTCCTATTTGAATGCATTTTATTCATTTCTCCTGCCTTATTGTTCTAGCTAGAACTTGTAGGACAATGTTGAATAATAGTGGTGACAATGGACATACTTATCTGGTTCCTGATCTTAGAGGGAAATCTTTCAATCACTCACCATTAATTATGATGCTTGCTATAGATTTTTCATATATGCCCTTTAGGATATTGAAGGAGTTTCCCTTGATTCCAACCTTTTGAAATGTTTTTTTTTTTATCAGAAAAAGATGCTGAATTTAGTTGAATGCTTTTTCAGCATCAGTTGATATGATCATGTGATTTTCTCTTTTGATTTATTAATGTGCTGTACTACTTTGATTGATTTTCTTGTTTTGAACCATCCTTGCATTCCTGGGATAAACTCCACTTGGTCATGGTGTCTAAGTCTTTTACTTTTTTGTTGGATTTGATTTGCTAATATTTTGTTGAGAATTTTTTCATCTATATTCATTAGAGAGATTGGTCTATAGCTGTCCTTTCTCGTAGCATCTTTACTTGGTTTTGGTATCAGAGTGATGTTAATTTCATAAAATGTGTTAAGTAGTGTTCATTTTTCCTCAGTTGTTTTGGAAGAGTTTGAACAGGAGTGGTGCTAGTTCTTTTTGAAATATTTAATAAAATTCCCCTGTGAAGTTGTCTGGCCCTGGGCCAATTTTTTTTTTAAAAAAAAACACGTTTTATTGCAGAATATAATACATACACAAAAAAGTAATAAATTTCAAGGTACATTTGAACAAGTAGCTTTAGGAAAAATTTCAAAATATGGTATGGGTTAAGTTCCACAATTTCAGGTATGTCGTTTTAGCTGGTCTAAGACACTGAAGACTAAAAAAAATTTCAATATAATGATTCAGTAATCATAGTCATTTTTAAAATTCTATTTTCTCTGTTCTAATTCCTCCTTCTCCTTTGATCCCTCTCTCAATCTTTATGGACATTTGGACAATGACCATCTAACTTCATGTTGAAAAGGGGTGTCAACATTATGGGGTGGGGGGATGCAACTGGTTGATGGTCTTGGAGAGACTGGTAACTCTGAATTTCAGGGTTTATCTGGCCTAAGAATCCATCTGGAGGTTATAGGTTTCTGGAAAATAAACTTAGTGAGTGAAACTTCTAGAGAGTCTCAGATAGAGTCCTGAATATTCTTTAGGGTTTACAGGAATATTGTTGGCTGGGGTTTGACATACTATGGCAATTAGCAATAGCTAACTGAACCTTGCATAAGAATTCCCTCCAGAACAGCTTCTCAACTCTATTTGAAATCTCTTAGCCACTAATACTTTATTTTTTAAATATTTCCTTCCCCACTTTTGGTTGGTAATCATTGTCAATCCCATCGTGCCAGGGCCAGGCTCATACTGGAAACTATGTCCCATGTTGTCAGGGAGACTTACACCCCTGGCTATTTTGTCCCATGTAGGTGGGGGGATAATGATTTTACTTGCAGAGTTTGGGGGAAGGAGAGAGAGAGAGAGAGTGAGAGAGAAAGAGAGAGAGAGAGAGAGAGGAAGGCCACATCTGAGCAATAAAAGGGGTTCTCTGTAAGTAATTCTTTGGCATAATTATAGGTAGGCTTATCCTCTCTACTACAGAAATAAGTTTCATAAGTGCAACTTATCAAGAGGTTGGCCTATTAATTTGGGAGTTCTAATCTTTGAGAGAGTATCTGGGGATTCCCAGGTGGAAAAATGAATAACTCCATATTTTTTTGTCAGTCCCTCAAAGGATTTTGCCAATACTTTTATTTTTTAATTTATCTGTTTTTTGTTAAATATTTTTCTTGATAAATCTTCACACATGTACAGTCCATACATAGTATACAATCAGTGGCTCATAATATCATCACAGAGCTGTGTGTTCATCACCATGATCATTTTTAGAATAATTGCATCACTCCAGAAGAAGAAATAAAATGAAAAAAGAAAAAACTCATACATCCCATTTCCCTTACCCTACTCTCTCATTGACCATGAGTATTCCAATCTACCTAATTTATTTTACCCCTTATCCCCCCTATTACTTATTAATTTTTATCCATTTTTTTTACTCATCTGTCCATACCTTGGATAAAAAGAAAATTAGAGAGAAGGTTTTCACAATCACACAGTCACTCTGTAAAAGTTACATTGTTAAACCATCATCTTCAAGAAGCAAGGTTGCTGGAACACAGCTCAACAAGTTTCAAGTATTTGCCTCAAGCCACTCCAATACACCATAAACTAAAAAGGGGTATCTATGCAATGCATATTAATAACCTACAGGTTAGCCTCTTTACTTTGTTTGAAATCCCTCAGCCACTGAAACTTTATTTTGTCTCATTTCTCTCTTCCTCCTTTTAGTAAAGAAGGCTTTCTCCATCCCATGATGCCAGGTCTCAGGGATTACCGGGAGTTTTGTCCCACATTGCCAGGGAGATTTACACCCCTGGGAGTCATATCCTATGTAGGAAGGGAGGGCAGTGAGTTCACTTGACAAGTTGGCTTAGAGAGAAGAGGCCACATCTGAGCAACAAAAGAGATTCTCTGGGGGGAACTCTCAGGCGTAATTATAAGTCAGCTTAATCTGTCCTTTGCAGGAATAAGTTTCATAGGGGCAAATCCCAAGACTGTGGGCTCAGCTTATTGATTTGGTTGTCCCCACTGCTTGTGAGAATATCAGAAATTCTCCAAATGGGTAAGTTGAATATTTCATTTTTCCTCAGTCCCAAAAGGGGACTTTGCAAATATTTCTTTATTCACTGCCCAAATCACTCTGGGATATATTGGGGATTCACATTAACTTGAGTAAACCAACAAGATCTTACACCCTATTCAAGGTTCCATGTACTTATGGTATTCAACTAAACTGACCATACAAGTTAAATTAGGAAATGCACTACCCCAAATATAAATTTTGCACCAACTAAACATTCCTCCCTTAGGCCTCACACAGAAGTTGAAGTTTTAAAATATGAACAATATAATCCTTTACTGGGCCAGATTTTTGATGACTGAATTTCTTTACTTATAATTGGTTTGTTGAGATCTTCTGTTTCTTCCTGAGTCGGTATAGGTTGTTTGTGAGTTTCTAGAAATTTGTCCATTCATCTAGGTTGTCTAATTTATTGGTGTATAGTTGTTCATAGTATCATTTAAAAAATTTCTTCAGAATCCATCTGTTCTAGTTTGCTAGCTGCTGGAATGCAACACACCAGAGACAGATTGGCTTTTAATAAAAGGGGATTTATTTTGTTGGTTCTTCAGAGGAAAGGCAGCTAACTTTCCACTGAGGTTCTTTCTTATGTGAAAGGCACAGGATGGTCTCTGCTGGTCTTCTCTCCAGGCCCCCGGGTTCCAACAACTTTCCCTGAGGTGACTTCTTTCTGCATTTCCAAAGGCCTGGGCTGAGCTGCTAGTGCTGAGATGAGGAATACTGAGCTGCTAGGCTGTGCTACTTTGTGTTCTCTCATTTACGCACCAACCAATTAAGTCAAACATCACTCATTGCAGCAGACACGCCTCCTAGCCGACTGCAGATGTAATTAGCAACAGATGAGGTTCACATACCATTGGCTTGTGACTGCAGCAACAGAACTAGGTATGCTCACCTGGCCAAGTTGACAACTGAATCTAACTAACACACCATCATAATGACCCCCTTCTCATTTCTCATTTTGCTTTTTTGCGTTCTCTCTCTTTTTTTCTTTGTCAGCCTAGGAAGAGATCCAATGATTTTTTTGATTTTCTCAAAGAGCCAGCTTTTGGTTTTGTTCATTCTTTCTATTGTTTTTTTTGGTGTTGTCCCCTAATTCATTTATTTCTGCTTTAATATTTGTTATTTCTCTTCTTTTATTTTCTTTGGGGTAAGTTTTCTATTCTTCCTGTAGTTCCTCCAGGTGAGCAGTTAAGTCCTAATTTCTTTCTTTCTTTTTTTTTTGGCATGGGCAGGCTCTGGTAATCAAACCTGGTCTCCAGCATGGCAGGTGAGAAGTCTGCCACTGAGCTACCATTGCACCACCTCATTCTTTTTTTTTTTTTTTTTAATTTATTTTTATTGATAAAACAACATACAACCATACAAGCCTTCTTTTTATTCCAAGTACATTTTTTGAAATTAATTTTTGATTAAAAAAATAACAAATATACACAAACATTCTTTTCATATGATCATTCCATTCTACATATATAATCAGTAATTCACAGTATCATCACATAGTTGCATATTTATCATGATGATCATTTCTTAGAACATTTGCATCAATTCAGAAAAAGAAATAAAAAGACAACAGAAAAAAAATCATACATACCATTACCCTTACCCCTCCCTTTCATTGATCACTAGCATTTCAATCTACTAAATTTATTTTAACATTTGTTCCCCCTATTTTTATTTTTATTCCATATGTTTTACTTATCTGTTGATAAGGTAGATAAAAAGAGCATCAGACACAAGGTTTTCACAATCACACAGTCACATTGTGAAGATATATCATTATACAATCATTTTCAAGAAACATGACTACTGGAACAGCTCCACATTTTCAGGCAGTTCTGCCCAGCCTCTCCACTACATCTTGACTAACAAGGTGATATCTATTTAATGCAGAAGAATAACCTCCAGGATAACCTCTTGACTCTGTTTTGAATCTCTCAGCCGTTGACACTTTATTTTGTCTCATTTCGTTCTTCCCCCTTTTGGTCGAGGTTTTCTCAATCCCTTGTTGCTGAGTCTCAGCTCATTCTGGGATTTCTGTCACATGTTTCCAGGAAGGTCCACACCCCTGGGAGTCATGTCCCACATAGACAGGGGGAGGGTGGTGAGTTTGCTTGTTGAGTTGGCTGGAGAGAGAGGCCACATCTGGGCAACAAAAGAGGTTTTCTTGGGGGTGATACTTAGGCCTAATTTTAAGTAGGCTTGACCTATCCTTTGTGGGGTTAAGTTTCATATGAACAAACCCCAAGATTGGGGGCTCAGCCTATAGCTTTGGTTGTCCACACTGCTTGTGAGAATATCAAGAATTCAACTTGGGGAGGTTGAATTTTCCCCCATTCTCACCATTCCCCAAAGGGGACTTTGCAAATACTTTTCCACTCACTGATCAAATCACTCTGGGATTCATCAGGGCATCACTCTGGACAAACCAACAAAATCTCATGTCCTACCCAAGGTTCCATTTACTTATGTTGTTCAACTAACTATCTACATAAGTTATATTAGGAGATGCACTAGTCCAAATATGAATTTTGTACCAAATAAACATTTTTTGCTTTAGTCTCACACATAAGTTGAAATTTTAAAATATTAATTGCCATCTATTTTCAGCACCCTGCAATAATGACATTCCTTTGTTCTTCCTCATGCAAAAACATTTTTAAATTTGTACATTTAGTCACTATCATTATACACTCTAGGCACTCCTAGATTATACCACCTCAATCTTTATTGTCTATCTTTCTTTGTGATTTCATTTATGCCCCCAGCCCTCCTCCCTCAATCATTCTCACATTCAGCTTCATTCAGTGTTTTAATATAATTGCATTACAGTTAGTTAGTATTGTGGTGTCCATTTCTGAGTTTTTATATACAGTCCTCTTGCACAATCTGTATCCGTTCAGCTCCAGTTGCCCAATATCTTACTCTATTTCTATTCTCCTTATGGTCTCTGTTACCAACGAAATATTCCAAGGTTTATTCACTAATGTCAGTTCATATCAGTGAGACCATATAGTATTTGTCCTTTTGTTTTTGGCTAGTCACACTCAGCATAATGTCCTTAAGTTCCATCCATGTTGTTACATACTTCATAACTTTATTCTGTCTTACAGCTGCATAACATTTCATCGTATGTATATGCCACAGTTCGTTTAGCCACCCATCTGTTGATGGACATTTTGTCTGTTTCCATATCTTGGTAATTATAAATAATGCTGCTATAAACATTGGTGTGCAAATGTCCATTTGTGTCCTTGCTGTCATGTCCTTTGAGTAGAGACATATAGATGGGTCCTGATTTTTAATCCATTCTGCCAGTCTATGTCTTTTGATTGGGGAGTTTAATCCATTTACATTTAGTGTTATTACTGCCCGGGTAGTACTTTCTTCTACTATTTTGCCTTCTGGATTTTATATGTCATATCTAATTTTCCATCTTTTTACCTTTACTCATAGTCTTCTTTTCTACACTCTTCTCCACACCTCTCTCTTCTGTCTTTTTGTATCTGTCTCTAGTGTTCCCTTTAGTGTTTGTTGCAGAGCTGGTCTCTTGGTCACAAATTCTCTCAGTGATTTTTTTTGTCTGAAAATGTTTTAATTTCTCCCTCATTTTTGAAGGACAATTTTGATGGATATAGAATTCTTGGTTGGCAGATTTTCTCTTTTAATAATTTAAATATATCATCCCACTGTCTTCTCACCTCCATGGTTTCTGCTGAGAAATCTATGCATAGTCTTATTGGGCTTCCCTTGTATGTGATGGATTGCTTTTCTCTTGCTGCTTTCAAGATTCTCTCTTTCTCTTTGACCTCTGACATATTGATTATTAAATGTCTTGGAGTACTTCTATTTGGATCTATTCTCTTTGGGATACACTGTACTTCTTGGATTTGTAATTTTAAGTCTCTCATAAGAGTTGGGAAATTTTCAGTGATAATTTCCTCCATCAGTTTTTCTCCTCCTTTCCCCTTCTTTTCTCCTTCTGGGATACCCACAACATGTATATTTGTGTGCTTCATACTGTCCTTCAATTCCCTGAGTCCCTGCTCATATTTTTCCTTTTTTTCCCCAATAGTTTCTGTTTCTTGTCGGGTTTCAGATGTTTCATCCTGCAGTTTACTAATCCTATGTTCTGTTTCTCAAAATCTACCACTGTAGGTTTCCATTGTTTTTTTTCATCTCCTCTACTGTGCCTTTCATTCCCATAAGTTCTGTGATTTGTTTTTTCAGACTTTTGATTTCTTCTTTTTGTTCATTCCTTGCCTTCTTTATATCCTCCCTCAATTCATTGATTTGGTTTTTGATGAGGTTTTCCATGTCTGTTTGTATGTTCTGAATTAATTGTTTCAGCTCCTGTATCTCATTTGAATTGTTGGTTTGATCCTTTGACTGGGCCATATCTTCAATTTTCCTAGTGTGATTTGTTATGTTTTGCTGGTGTCTAGGTATTTAATTACCTTAATTAGTTTATTCTGGAGGTTTTTTTCACTTCTTTTACCTAGGGTTTTCTTGCTGGATGAATTTGTTTTCTATCTGTTCTTTGACATTCAGTTCAGCTTTATCTGGACCTCTAGGTTAAGTTTTGTTTAACAGAGGAGAATTTTTCAGCTCTTGTTTTCTTGTTTCTTGCCCTGTTTGTATGGTGCCTTTTTACCCCCACAGTTAGGAGGGAAAATTAGGTATTATAGACCCCAGCCAGATTTTCCCAGACCAAACTGACCTCCTATCAGGGGGAAAGAGTCACCTGTGTCGGTTTTCCCTGAGGATGAGACCCAGCAGGTTGAAAGACTTTCCTGTGAAGCTTCTGGGCTCTGTTTTTCTTATCCTGCCTAGTATGTGGTGCTTGTCTGCCTGCAGGTCCCACCAGCATAAGATGATGTGGAACCTTTTACTTCGGCAGACTCTCCCTGCTGGGGATATGGTGGAGACAGAGGAGAGGTTGTAGGCTGGTTTTAATGGCTTCAAATTACCAAGCCCTGGTGTCTGAATTCCTTGAGGGAGGGATTCCATCTGAGCTGGGCTTCACCCCTCCCCTGGGAAAGGCACAGGCTCCAGACAAGCCCTCAAACTCGCTTGTTTCTGCCTATGCCTGGGGCAGTTGCAGCCTGAGGAGCCCTGCTGCTGTGTCTAAAGGCAGTCAAGTCTTCATAGAAACACAGCCATGAAAACCTCTGTTTCCATCTTTTCTTTTCCTTTTTCTATCAGCCCTGCCCCTTTGGCGCCAGGGCAAAAATGAGTGACCTCTGCTTTGACCAGGTTCACCTGAGCTGGGGGCCTATTTTTAGTAGTCAGAATTTGTTATTTAATTCCACAATTGGTGTTTGGTTGGGTTCAGCCCGTGCTGCTGGTAAAGTCTCTTTCCTTTCTCCTTTGGGAGGCAGCTTGTGGGGGAGGGGTGCCTGCTGCCACAGCTTGGTGAACTCATGGTTCTAGGGAGGCTTGCAGCTGGTCCAGCTGATCCAGACTGGGGTATGCTGTGTGCTCACTCACTGATGTGGCCCCAGGAAATGTTCTGTACTGTTTCTGGTTATTTAGTAGTTGTTTTGGAGGACGAACTAAAATGCACACATTGTTAAGCCGCCATCTTGGCCTGGAAGTCATCTCATTCTTTTTTCCTCATTATTTTTAAATATAGGCATTTCGGGTGATAAATTTCCCTCTCAGCACTTCCTTTGTCACATCCTTTAAATTATGACATGTTATATTCTCATTTTAATTTGTCTCCAGATATTTACTAATTTCTCTAGTAATCTCTTCTTTACCATTGATTACTTAAGAGTGTGTTATTTAATCTCCATGTATTTGGGAAAGTTCTGGTTCTTGGGGGTTATTAATTTCCAGCTTCATTACATTGTGGTCAGAGAAAGTTCTTTTAATAATTTAAATCTTATTAAATTTATAAAGACCTGTTTTGTGTCCCAGCATCCTGAAGAACATTCCATGAGCACTAAAGAAGAATGTATATCCTAGTGTTTTGGGGGTGTAGTGATTTATATGTCTATTAGGTCTAGTTCCTTTATAAAGTCGTTTAAGTTCTCTGTTTCCTTTTTGATCCTCTGTTTGGTTGTTCTATCTATAGAGGAGAGTGGTGTATTGAAGTCTCCCACTATTATTGTTGAAACATCTATCACTCCCTTCAGTTTTGCCAATGTTTGCCTCATGTACTTTGGATCTCCTTGATTGGGAGCATAAACATTTATGATTGTTATTTCATTTTAGTGAATTTTCCCTTTTATTAATATGTGGTGTCCTTCCTTGACTCTTATGACATCATTACATTTAAAGTCTATTTTATCTGATGTTAGTCCTGCTTTCTTTTGATTACAGCTTGCATAGAAGATCTTTCTCCATCCTTTAACTTTCAATATATTTGCATCCTAGGGCTTAAATGAGTCTCTTGCAAGCAACATGTAGATGGATCATGTCTTTAATACATCTGTCAATCTGTATCTTTTAATTGATGAATTTAATCTATTAACATTCAAAGTTTTACTGTAAGAGCAGTTCTTGAGTCTACCATCTTATCCTTTTTTTTTTTTATTGATCAGCTCTATATATTCTTTTTTTTCTCTTTCTCTTTTTATCCTTTATGTTACTCTTACTGATATTCTTAAATTTTGTGCCCTCTTCCAGACCTCCCTCTCCTGGTTCTTTTTTTTTCAGACAAAAGAATTCCCATTATTATTTCTTGAGTTCAGGCTCTTGTTGATAAATTCTCTTAGCCTTTGTTTGTCTGAGAAGATTAATCTTTCCTTCAATTTTGAAGGATAATTTGGTTGATATCATACCATTGCCTTCTCACTGCTCTGGGGCCTGTTGAGTAGTCTGAACTCAGTCTTATGTGCTTTCCCTTATATGTAGTGAATTGTTTTTCTTGTGCTGCTTCCAGGACTTTGTGCTTCTCTTCAACATTTAACAATCTGATTGGTGTATATCTTGGTATAGGCATATTTGGATTTATTCTACTTGGGGTTCATTGGACTCCTCTGATTTGTGCATTACGTCTTTTACAATAGTTGGGAAGTTTCCCCCCGCGAGTCTTATATTTATGTTCTTCATGTTGTCAATCATTTCCCTGAAATACTGTCCCATTTTTTTCCATCTTTCTTGCCATTTGTTCTTTTGTGTACTCGAGTCCAATTGCTCTGTCTTCTAGATCGCATATTCTTTCTTCTACCTCTTCTAATCTGCTGTTGAGTGTCTCTAGTACATTTTTAATATGGTCTATAGTATATTTCATTTTTGTAAGATCTATTTTTCTGTTTATTCTTTCAAATTCTTCTTTATGCTCTTCCAGTGTCTTCTTGCTATCCTTTACGTCCTTATGAACATCCTTGATTAGTTGCTACAAAGTCTGTGTTCCCTCTAGTGTTTTAAGTTGATCATTTGGCTGGACTATATCTGCCTGAATCTTCATGTGCTCTGTGATTTTCTGTTGCATTTGGGGCATTTGATTATCTTGATAACATTGTTTTGCAAGTTGGATTCTTTCACTGGTAGGAGGTTTTGCATTTGCTTAGTTTTGTGTTAAAGGTCCCTTTTTGCACTTGGTTTGTCAGTAATTCCCTGACAAGCCAAGGCCCAGATATCATGGATGGGATGCAATTCTACTTAAGACTTCATAAAGGATGGCGCTCTTGAGCCACCTCTTCCCCCTGGGTCTGCCTCTCCCTGACTACAGCAGCCATCTGAGCAAGACGGAGACCAGATGGGATTCCTGCCAGGGCCACTTATCTTGGTGTGCACTGAGTGCTGCCAACCCTGGGCTTGGGGATTGAGCATTGTGTACCTCAGAGAAGACTCTACTAATGGGCCCAATGGGTCTGGTGGCCTTCAAGCTCCCATATAGGATGACTTTGGGCTGTGGGGCTGGGTATTTCAGCTGCCTCTACCTACAGCAAGCCTGGAAATGCCTGGCAGCTGGTCTTGGCCTGTGGCAGGTGGAAGGTTCTGGCACATGGCAGGGCAGTTGGTCATAGTGCCTAGTGGCAACACTGGTTATGGTGGGTGGTTGGGTGTACTTCTGGGTTCCCCATGGGAGCTCTCAACTACAGAGCTGTGTGGGAAGCTCTCTCAAGGTAGTTGTGGTAGTAGGCTGAAGTGGAGGGATGATCCACTCCTTTGGATCCTCACTTCCCCACTTGCTGCCATTTGCCCCTGGTGGGATTATGCCTGAGCTCACTCACTTATTCTCTTGGTCTCAATTTCTTTACTTTTTCATCCAGGACCTCCCTATATAACGTAGATGACTTTCTCTGGTTACTTGCACCCTGAAACTACAGTCCTGATCTTTTTTCTCTGTCCCTTCTTCTGTTGTTCCACGGAGCAAAGGTGAACTCAGCCTGTCCTATCCCACCATATTCCCAGAAGCCCCTCTGGTGTGCTCTGCCTCCTCCTCATTGTCCCTATTGATCCTGCACATGTCCTGATTGTCCATCTCTAGGCTTGGCTGACTGGCTGCAGACTTGCTATGCTCTGCCATTGCTGTGGCAAAATCTTTTTATGGATTTTATACTATTATTGCAACTATCCTATAAATTTGAAATTTTTAAAATTAAAAGTTTCAAGAAAAAAATAACAGTGCTTAGCACATAGTAGGTGTTCATGTATATCTGTTGAGTAAATGAATGAATAAATGAATGAATGTGTTTCTTAGTAATATTGCATTCTCCCTACCACCTAAGAGCTGGTATGCCAGTCCATCATCTCCTATTATCTAAGGATAGATGTCAGCTTTCATTTATAACTCATTTTTCAGACCCCAGAGCTCTCCTTTATATTAATTTCTTGTCCTCAACTAAATTATTGAACTCTGGTGACTGGGCAAGTTCTTCTGTAAGAGTTCTTATCTGCTGTAACTATCTCCAAAACACTGCAGACTGTTCTGTTCATTCAGGTGAATATGATGGTGGTTACAAGGATGAGGTTGAGGAAATCACTAACATTTATGCAGCAATTAATATGTTCCAGGGAACTCACTGAATAATTCTTCACATATCGTCTCATTTAACCATTACTACATTCTTTTGACAGACCCTATAATTACCCCCATTTCACAGATGAGAGAAATTAAGACCAAGAGAGGGTCAGTGAAATGCCAAAGTCACATACAGTTCTTCCTGTCTCCAGAGTTACACCACTTTTCACTTTATAAACTAACATTTTCTCCCTCTCCCCTTACAAAATAGACACAGGAGAAACTCTACCCATCACAGCAGTTTTATGATACAATACCCTACAACATCCTACAATAGCTAAAACATCTGCCCCATAAGAAACAGTCTCCACTGTGTAACAGGAGGGCCCATTTTCACAGAAATATGGAATCTCCCACTTGATTGATGACATTGGACCATCTCCCATCCTTTCAGGATTATTCACCAACAGTGCATTTTCTAACCCACTTCTTTCCTTCCAAAAAACACAGCCTGACCTGAAAGTCCACAAGCTGTATAAATTTTGGCTGGACCCCATTCAAAACCAGTATTTAGTACTTAATTTCTTCTAGATGGAACAGTCAGGATCAAGAGGATTTTTGAGGCATGTTCTCCTGGAGACTGACCTTCCTCTCATGTTTTATCATTTATTTATAGTCTAGTGTCTTCAGTGAAGTTCAGTCACATTCTAGGGCCTCGAGCTGTGTGATGCTGTCAAATCACTCCTCACCGCTGGAGTGGATGTTCTTGGAAATAAAAGGAAGAGGTCAAGGCAAAGGTAAAGTGTGGACCCTTGCTGCCTCGGCAGCTTAGGAGAATGGTTTCTCAGCAGCTTGTTTTTCGGCCCTGCTCTGCCACCACCTGCCTGGTACATATTCTTGTTCTCAGTGCTCGGTTTTCTCATGACCTCTAAGACCAGAGCCCGAACTTTCATTTGTCCCTCACTGGCTCATATTCTGTTGATTGCCCCACCTTTGGAGATGGAGAGGGCATGGGGGAGAAGAAGAGAGAGATTGGTTTAATATGAATTCCATTGGAAAAATAGGGACACTGGATTTAAGCAAACCTTCATATTGCAGCTGAAATCATGTCACATCTTTAAAAAACCAGTGTGGCATCAGCTGATGTCCCACTCTTCAAGGTCAAACATTCTATGATTGCAGAGCGAACAAATCTGTTTTCCTAGACTTGCCCAGTGAAGCTTGAGTTTTTCTGATGAAGGGTTTCCTCAGCAGTCTCCCTGTAGCCTTCTATCAGGGAGGCATGGTTGCTGCGTTTCTTCCCTCCTAGTGTCGCTTTGAGTTTACCGCTGTTCTTTTCTCAAGGGAGCGCTTTCTTTTAAAGTTCATGGTGTTCACTTTATTTTTTGTTTGCCTTTCTCTTTGCTGCAAGGAGAACTCTGAATTCTGATTGAAATCCTGCCAATTAGAAAAACAGCTTTCCATTCTTCTTGAAATTTTGTTGGGTCACTTGTAGTGCTGGGAAAACTGGATACCAGAATTTTTAAGTCCTTGGGAGAGCGAGGTGCATGAACAATAACCTGGGCTTCAGAGCCCTGCAGGTTTTCTATAAAAGACTTGGATGATGGCCCTTGAGGACTCCCCTCACATCCCTTTATGAACACAAAATATTTCACGCATACAAAAGGAAAATATAATGTAAATAAGGTGTAAAAGATAATAGACACTCCTGGACCCATCACCTAAGATATTCTAAGAATTAGAATAGTGTCCATATAATGGAAGTACCACCCCCCTATACACCTTTTGGTTGTCTTCTTCCCTCCAAGGGGATTTTGTGGGTTTTTTGTTATTTTGCTTTTCATGATTTTTTTGAAAGCATATTTAATAAAACAAATATGTTTTGGAATTTCAAGTGCATTTGAACTTTATATAAATGGGACCATTCTGTCTCTTATGTTTTTGAGATTCATCATAGTGGGTGCATGTAACCAGAGCTCATTAAACTTGTTGCTGTACAGTGGTCCATTATCTGTCTATATCACATTTTATTTATCTTTCCCTAGCCAATGTGCTTTTGGGTTGTTCCCATTATGCTATTAGAATAATGCTGTATGAATATTCTTGGATATGTCTCTTGGGACACATGGGCACAATTTTCTCTTGGGTCACCATATTTACTTTTGTCACTTTACCCACATTCTCATATTCTAACCTTCAGGATTTTCCTTCTTAAATAACCTGAAAACTTTTAAGCAGCACACCCTGGTGCTCAAAATGTAAACAAGTCACACTCACCAGTTAGTGGAATAACTAATTGCAACCTTCATGTTGACAAACCAATGAAACCCTGATGCCAAATTCTTTGTGGTGGGCTGGGATGCAGTGTCCAATCTTCCACTTTGTCTTTTGGTCACCACCCCACTTCTCTGCCTCCAAATCACTTTCTTTACTTATTCCCTCCTTTTTATTTAGAGTTGTAAGAACAGTAAAAAATGAATCATTTTTCTTTGACCACTTGAGAGTAAGTTGGTGACATGATGCACCATAAATCCTGAAGACTTTAATGTATATTTTTCTACAAACAAAGGCACTCCTATACATAACCAAAATGCGACCATCAAAATCAGGAACTTGACATAATACATCACTGCCATTTCATTCTCAGACCCCATTCAAGTTTCACCTACTGTCCCAATAATGTCTTCTGTAGCAGTGAGATCCAGTCTAGAATCAGGTATTGTATTTATTGCTCTTGACTCTTAGTCTCCTTCAATCCTTTGTTCTTCAGTCTTTCTTAGACTTCATTAATCTTGACAGTTTCAAAGACAACAAATCCAATTATTTTGTCAAGTGCTTCTCAAGTTTAGTTTGCTTATGTTCCCTCATGATTAGCTTTAAGTTATTCATCTAGATGGGAATACGCAGAAATGATACCGCATTCTTCAAACTGCATCTATTAGAAGTAATACGATTCCAGTTTGTCCCATTAGTGGAGATAAGTTTGATTGCTTGATTGAGATGGTGTCTCTCAGGCTTTTCCACTATAAATTTACCCTATCCTTCAGCAATTCACAAGTATTTTATAGTAGGGTACTTTGAGACCATATAATTTCCTGTTCATCATCAACCTTTTAATTTATTTCTTTACTTATGTCAATTTAGACTCATGGCTCCTTCTTTCTTAGATGAATCAGAGTACATTTTTATTTATTATTTTTATTTTGGTATTCAACTTATTTGAGATTTGACCAGTGGGAATCCCTTTGAAAGCTGGCTTCTGTGTCCTTTTGACATGTCCCATCATTTTTTGAGCACTACCTTATTTCTGATACAACAAATTCTTTCTGGCTCATTTTTTACGTACCCTATCCAGCTCTTGATTCAGCCACTCTTCTAAGAGACCCTTACTTCTTTCAATGAAGAATGGCATTTAGAAATGAAAATCTGGGTGCTCGATGGGCCTACTGCTTTTGGAGCATAAATGCCCATCAGAAGGCAAAGCTAAGGAACACACACACACACATTTATATCTATGTTTATTTGTAGATTGATGACTATAAGTTCACATTGATATACTGACTTCCAGTCCAGTCCACAGGGTTCACTCTAGTTTTCTTCCTTTCCATATTGGTAATTTAGTGAGAAAATTGGCTTCCATTATCCTCATTTATGATTTGATCAATCCCCCATATGTTACCAATTTCTTTTTGCCCCAACTACCCAAATTTTCCTATGCCCTGACACTGTGGCAGGTTGAATTATGTGCCCCTGAAACACATGTTCTTGGTCAGCATTTCTGTTGAGCTGAGCCTATTGTAAATGGAATCTCTTGAAGATGTTGGCTTAGTTAATGTGTGACCCCAGTGAATGAGGGTGGCCTTAGGAAGATTCCTGGAGTCCTTTATAAACAGGAGAAACTCAGACATAGAGAGAGAGAGAAGAACATGGTGAAAAGACAGTAGCTGGATGTCAACAGAATCAAGAAGAGAAAGAAGTAGACATCCATGCCACCAAAAAGCCAAGGAACATAAGAATTGCTGGCCAGCCAAAGCTACTGACCCTAGGAGGAAGCAAGTCTTCTAGCTTCTGAGACTGTGAGCCGATATATGCCCATTGTTTAAGCCAATTCGTTGTGTGGCATCTATCATAGCAGTTTGGCAAACCAAGACAGATGCTTCATGCTGGACTGCCTTCCTGTGTATATGTCTTCTTTCCCTGCTTCATGCTGGGCTGCCTTTCGGTGTAGATGTCTTCTTTCCCCACTTTAGGCTCTGATATCCCAAACCATGCCACACTCTCATGCCAATACTTGTCTCCCCTCACTTGGGCCCAGCCTCCCATCCCACTGCTCCACCTCCACCAAATAGCTATGGGATTGAATTGTTCAGGACAGAAAAGGAGAGAAGAGAAAGAGTGATGAAGAGAAAGGAGAAAAGGAGTCTGATTTTCCTTTCAAAATCTAGTTTGTCTTTCCCTACTATTTGCCATTGATTTGTGAATGCCATTGATGCATTCTATGAGTACTTTAAAATCACACTTCTGAAATACTCAGATTTCCTGTCTAGTAAAATCCCTTCTCTCTTTGCTCTCCTTTCTGCATATAGGAGTATAAATGACTTGCCCTTTCTGAAAGATGATTTGGCAATATGTTTCAGAAAGCTTAAAAATCACAGTTCCTTTGACCCCAGATTGCAATGTCCAGAATTCATTATAAAGAAATAATTAAATATGAGCAGGGATATTCAGCTTCAAAGACATTCTTTACTGTTAAAATGAAATCATGTAAAATGTTTAGCACTGTGGGACAGGTTGAGTAAATTGTGGTAAATCCATAAGGTAGAATTCTATGTAATGAACAAAATGATGCTGAATTACAATGATTGATGTGGAAGGATGTTCATTTCATCTTGCTAATTGACAAAAAGCTATAAAATGGAATGATCACAATTTATAACTAAAAATTTAAAGATACTTAAAAATAGGGAAAAAAAACTTGGCAGGGTGTACCAAACAGGAATAATAATAGTGAGATAAACTGTGGGCATCTTTTTCTATTTTTCCTTTAACTGTGTTTTCAAATTCTTCTTCAACAAATAGATTTTATTTATACAATAATAAAGCTATAAAAAGAGAAAGATTCATGTCCTTATCCTTACCTTGCACATCTGTTCATAGTAGAGCCATTCTTGCAATTACCCTGCGGTGAAACCTTTGAATGATCGTTGACCTCCATCTCTTGTGCCTCGTCTCATCTATCACAGAGTCATATTGATTCTCCTTTCACAATATTTCTTGGGTCTGTCCTTTTCTGCTTGCTTGCCACCATGCCAGCTCAGCCTTCTCATTGCACACCTGGGCTATTGCAATAGTTGCCTTGATGCAAACTCCCTAATCCATCTTGGAGCAGACAGCCAGATTAATCACCCTGGAGCAGTTCTTTGATCACATTTCTCCCCAGCTCAGAAATCTTCAGTGGTTCTCTGCTTCCTGAATAGAGGCCAGATTCCTTAGCCCAGCCCTCCACAACCTGGTCTCAACCAGTTTTGTCTTGGGAGAGTTTCACACTTAAACTCTGTGCTCTAGAAAGCATGTTCTAACTTTGCTTTCTTTGAACATATATTGCATTTTCCTACTTCTGTGGTTTGCTCAACCTTTGGCTGTTCCTTGAATTATTTTACCCTACACCTTTGCTCCTGCTGCATTCTTCAATATCCCTTTCAATTGCTATCTCTTTTACCATGCTTCTCCCTATTGTCTCCATGGGATGTAATTTTCTCATCTCTGAACAACTGAAGCATTTTGTATCACTCCCATTTTATACTCCATCTTCAGCACTCTCTTCTTTCTTTCAGTTGGGCCAATTTTTCCCTCTAGGGTAAGGCTGGTTCATTCCAGAGCCTAAGCCTTTTTCCCTGGAATTCCAATCTTTGGCTCAACCTTCCTGTCCACTTCATTCTTTAATCTGTGTTGGAGAAAACCACATATGAAGGTCGTAAGACTTGGATTTGAGTCTTCTTACTCTTTTTCCTTGAAATTGTCTGCTTCTCAACACCCTAAAACCTAGTTTTTGATCTCTTAAATGCTATCAAAATTAAACCAGTAAAGGTCATTGATGATCCCCAGTTGCTAAATCCACTAAGCTCATGTCTGTGAGAGTTACAGCCTAACAGAGCTGACTCTGCAGACAGACAGACTAGGGTTTGATCTGAGCTTCCCCTGTGTAAGCCCAGCTTATACATGTTACATAAGTATCTGCCCTCTTGTGATTTAAGTAGAGAGGAATAATAGTACTGACTTATTAGGATTGTTGTAGAATTCAAATGAGATAATATTTTAGAGTGTTTGCACAGTGCTGGACACAAGGTCCCCTACAACTTTTGGCTGCTGTATTATTATACCATTAAATTTAAGATTATTACACAGGCCTTTGCCTACCCTTAATCCTTATTTCTTATCGCAGCCCCTCATTCCTTCCCATATACTTTATGCTTCAATTATAGTAGACTGCATATAGTTTCCCAAATACACTCATCAGTTCCCATCTCTGAATTTTTGTGCTTACTCTTCCTTTAACCAAGAATGCCCTTAATTCATTTCTAGTTTATCTGGTGGACTCTTATTCCTCCTTTGAAACCTAGTTCATATTTCACCTCCTAGAGTAAGCCTATCCTCTTCTTACCAAATAGAAGGATTTTTTTTCTCCTCTGTGCAATCTTTGTACTTCATATGTACTTCTCTGTTGCACTTATTTTATTCGTTTACATTGTCGATCCTGTCCCCCAACTGTAAAAGCCTCTACTATACCTCTATTTCTTTATTCAATAACTACCAAAGAGTGTGGCATATATTATGCACTCATAACATTTGATAAATGAAAAAATGGGAGGAGGCCAAGCTCAGAAATAACCAAGCCAGGATTCGAAATCAGGACTCTTTATTTCTAATCCCATGTTCTTTCACCCACAGCCCCCCCCCCAAAGTCACAAACACATTGAGTCAGTTTTGTAGGCTATCATATAATGTCTCATGGCCTTGGAGTGACCCTGAGAATAAGATTTACTGCCTAGCATTATGGGCTTCAAACTCCAGCTCATCTCAATGGAGTTGCATGAAAGGAGGACCAAGGAGCTTCAGAAAATAGTGAGAAAGGGGTAGATTACAAAGCTGCAGACAGGAGCCTCCAAAGACATCATCGAAACCAAAAACAAGAGCTCCTTTTAAAAGCTCAGTAAAAAGAGAAAGACACTTAAAAAAATTGATATTAATGTGATCTCCAGGCTGTGTTTGTTGAAACAATCTTAGGTCCATAATCAAAACAATGTTTTATCATTTCCCCTCCAGCCTGGTCACAAGCTACAAACTGGATCATTTGACACATCTCTCACACACTTGAAACTCAAATTGAAACTCTGCCATTAACTGTAAAAGGAAAAATAACATTTCAAAGCCCCACATATATATTCTTCTGATTCATCCTTTTGATATTTTACTTGGACCAAAACCCAAATTCACTTGGTTTTCTCCAAGCACATATTTGGGCTCCTTCCATCATTGTTCTTGGAAACAATCTCTCCTTTTGACATACTGTACATTCAATATACAACCTGGTCAGCACCGTCACAGGCCATGACACTGACTCCCTTGTGGGCTGTCAGAAGCATCTCTAAAATATTGTGTCTCCATGTAGGTTGACTAGCTGCTCAGTTTTTGTAATGTTCATGAAAACGTGTGAGTCTGTTTATTTTAGCATGTGTGGGTTTTGTGTCTGCTGGGGAAAATGCTGGTAAGCATGTTTTTCAGAAGATTTTGGAGAATTACTGCAGCTTGTTTGATGATATGAACAAAGTCAGAACAAGTTTTGGGAAGATGTGTGTATATGGTTTCATTTATCAGAGGGCGTATCCTAAGTATAAGAGATAGAATGAGAGACACTATGTCTCCTGGGTGATGTCAGCAGGGAAGATTTGTTAGAAGAATAGAAAAAGCTCATCAAAATCAGGAAAGATTTTACCTTATTGTCTGAAAGTGAGAAGAGTCAGCTTGTTCTACTGCTGTGGTGTTTAACCAGAAATGGGGCAGCCCATTTGGGGCATGAACAGAAAGAATGGAACTAACTTTGCTTTTGCCTCCGGTCAGAATGCCAAACTCCTGTCTTTCCCAGCTGTCTAAGGGGTCAGCTGCCATCACCAAGCAAAACTCAGATCCTTTGAATAACCATCTCCAGCCCAAGCTCCATTCCGCATCAGGTCCCTGCCTTATCAATCCTCTCTGTCTTGCTTCATCATCCTTATTCTTAAGCGTCTTCTTCCCTCTCCCCTCCTTTTCAATCTTATCTCTGTTTATTTTTGGTCCAGGCTATCTTCAACTCTCTCAGTATGCTCTACCTTAATTAACTGCATTCTATTTTATTTTCTACTTATCTTTCCTCTTGTTTCATGCTTCTGGACCATCTTTAAAATCTGCCTTCCTCAGTCCTGGCTGCTTATCTTCCCTGCCCTTCCTTCTTTTCCCCAAGCTCTGGATCTTTGCTATTGAGTGGGGACCCAGGCAAATTTTTAATAGGAGATCGCAACCCAGAGGACTGGATAAAATAAATCCTGGACTGGATTTTTAATAGGTAAGGAGACCACAACCCAGAGGGCTGGATAAAAACAATGGCAATTCCTTAGAAGTGATCAAATCCCTCAAACTTAGGCTGTTGCTAATTCACAATGGTAGAATCAGAGCCAGTTAAGCAATGCTGCTGTCTCTGGCTTATTGCAGTGCATTTTTAATAAATATTACAGCTGAATACATTGTCCAGATGACTTTTGAGTCTTCCCAATCTTGAGATTCTATGGATTGTCAAATTACAGCTGTAAGGTTTTAAAATCATGTATCGGTCTATAATAAAGGGTGTTGTATTTGTCTGTTTAAATTGTGAAGTAGTGACAAATTTTTATAGCTTACTAGAAGGAAGAAGGATCAGCTATATTCTAAGCTTTGTGGTTTTATTTGACCAGGCATTGCTTTTCTTTCCTCTTGTCTCTGCCACAGCAGAGCCAGAGAATGCTAGCACACGCAGAACTTTCAGAGAGGCCAGAATTGCTGCTTTCCAATTTCCCCCAGTTTAGGGAGGAGATGAGATATCAGTGCTCTCATTCCAATGTTGCTGCACCTTAAAAACACCATAAGATACACCGAGAATGGCCCTGGCTGAGCTTTGGTCCCAGCTTCAATGTCCTCTTGGTCCTGAAAAACCCGGGTGAAACCTCCAGTTTCTTAGCCCAAGTAGGTGTGTACACATCGATATCAGAGTCTCCTCTAGGTAGGTCCTTTAGATCTTGAAGGGCCTTTTCCTAGGATCTTTCCACCAGAATCCAAGTTGCTACCAGGTATGGGTCAGTATATAGTTCTTGGCTTGATTGACCAGGTGAAGACCCATCTGGAGGGAGTAGAACTCATTCCTTATCTATTGGTTAATTTATCTCTGTAAGAAGGTCCTTGCAGCAGTTCAATGAGTGCCAATGATTAATGATTAAATTTGATCTTGGTTGGGTTACTATAAGATATCCCTACTTTAGAGTTACCAGCTGTCCTGCTTTGTATGGGACTAAGGAGTTTCTTGGGATGCAGGAATTTCAGTGCTAAAATCAGGAAACTCACAATGAGTTGATCACCCTACTAACTTTAACTATTTGGTCTCTGGATATTTTTTTTAATCTCATTCAAATATCCAATATTTAAAAAATATCTGACATTTAGAAAGAACATCTCTGGGGGACTTATTGAGAAACTCTCAGGCCCAATATCTCCATTGATCTTAGTTATTTATGCAATAAACATGCAAGTGCTATCTGATGCATTGTTTTAAGACACTGGTGTTGTGTCCAAGAACTGCTCAGAGCCTTGCACAAACACACTCTCCTAATAACCACCAAGCATTGTAATTATAAGTGAGCTTTCTGCCAGCAAGCACATTTACACCCTGGCTGTAGAATGGTCTTGAGAATCTCGACCTTGTCTGCCACCCCCATGGCAGACCCTGTGGGTATGATGAGAAGTCTGCAGTGGCACATCTGCAAGGACAGAGGTCTGAGCCTATCTTCTCAAGGTGGAGGTGCCATGGTGTCCCAGAACCTGCCATAGTGTCTTTCCAGGGCTCAGGGTCTCCCAGTCATGACCCCTCTTGTGATTGGCTCCCAAGTTGAGATACTATGCTCATATCCCTTGATAGAACCTAGACAAGACCAGAGCCCTTTCATTCTGATGCTCTAATGAATGTCAGCCTTTTTTGGTTTGACATTTTTGTTGAAACTATTCAGCATTCGTCAGAACAGGAGATGGCAAACTCTCAGTAAAGGGAGGACTGGATAGTAAACATTTTAGACTTTGTTGATCTTACAGTTTCTATTGGAGCTACTCAACTCTGCTGTTATAGCTATTCACCTCTGCTGTTACAGCACACGAGCAGCTGCAGTAAATAAGTTGAGTGCAGCTGTGTTTCAATAAAGCTTTATTTACAAAAACAAACCCCTTTCCTTCTGTGTTGGTTCCATGGTTTCCCCAGTCTGTAAGCCCGGACATTGGAAAAAGTTAGGAGTGGTGGGTTGGAGCCTTTTTCTGCCTTATCAGAGGTTATTGTGTTGTGACTTGCCAGGCACTAAATGTGAGAAAAGCCAAGGTGCCATGGACTCTCACTCAGTTATTGCCACAGGTCAGGAGAAACACCCACTCACACAGGCACACATATATGCAGGCAGAAGCTCAGTTTCTCAGTGGCCTATGTAAAAGGTACTGTGCAGGACACTTCACATATATTTGCTCATAAACCCTCTCACTGCCCAAAAGGTGACATGTCTTCATTTTACAGATGAAGAAACTGAGGCTGAGAGATTAAATGACCTGTGCAGTGCCACACAGTTAGAACAGAGAAGCTACGCTTTGATCCCAAGTTTTTCAAACTCACTCCAAATGCCAGTTTCCTCCTTCTGATGCCTCACATGTGTGCACACACACATAATAGATAACCATGTGTTGACCTAGCACCTTTGTTATTTTGCATTGCACAAAAGGAAGAAGTGTTCCACTCAGAGTGTCCTACCTGGACGGCTATGCCTTCATGTCCTATCTTTCTCCCTCTTCTGGTTTCTTCCTGTTATCTTCTTATTTCAGACTCTGTCTGGTAATGATATGTTGGGTTGGAGTGGAACTGGGGAAAACAGCGCTTCCCAGGGATTGTCACTCTTCTGTAGGATAATGAAGTACCAGTTCTCTGGTACAAATTCCAGAGCCTGAGATGCTTCTAGAATTCACTATTTCTCTCCTTTTCTTTTATCTGTTGAACTTGGGGTTCAGTGTCTCATGATTTTCTAGGTATGGGAGTATTTAAACTTTTTGTCCAGTGAAAGCAACACCAAAGGTATAAATATCCTCTCCCTGCCAAGTTTGAGTAGGCTTATTTTTATGTTAAGATGTTATTTTTAGGCACTCAAGCAGATAAAAGCGTAGTGTATGTTTTGTAAGATTATATTATGTAAGATAAATGTAAAATAAGAACAGAAGCATAGTTTGAATTGCCAATCAATTTTTCATAGTATGTCTTTTAAAAAATGAATGTCAGCATGATTCGGTTTGACATTTTTGTTGAAACTATTCAGCATCCATCTAGAATAGGAGATGGCAAACTCTCAGTGAAGGGAGGACTGGATAGTAAACATTTTAGACTTTGTTGATCTTACAGTTTCTATTGGAGCTACTCAGCTCTGCTGTTGTAGCTACTCACCTCTGCTGCTACAGCACACAAACACCTACAGTAAATAAGTTGAGTGCAGCTGTGTTTCAATAAAGCTTTATTTACAAAAACAAATGGTAGGCTGGATCAACCCACCAGATCATAGTTTGCCAACTCCTGACCTAGAATCTGGAGAGTCTGAGTTGTGGGCCCACAGTACTTGGGATTATAAATCAACCTTCCTAAAATGAGTTTCCTTATTTGCTCTACGATGCTGGTGTTGGAAAAGACCTTAGCTAGCATCTAGTCTTGCCATTTCATATTACAAGTGAAGCAATAGGGGCTTAGAGAAGGAAGCAAAGTCAACCAGAATTAGGAAACACAGCCCTCTTCTCCTGACCCTTTGTCAAAGGTATACCAATTGGTAGGTATCTTTTTTTTTTGAATACTTCCAACAAGATTTCAAGAAACTTAAACAATAATAGCACATAATACTTATATCAATTTATCCTCTTATATAAATGAACCAACTGAATCTCATAGGCTGAGTTGCCTATGATAACAGAGTATGTAATTGATAGACATAGGCACAGACCAATGCCTCTGGACTCTAAAATTGGTGCTTTTTTAAGCTACATCAAGCACTAGTATCCTCTAGACACAGGCTATGCAGACAAGGCTCTACCTGCTTACACTGGCAAGATGCAGAACCAGTAAAGTAGGGAGAAGGTTGTGCTTCCCATTTTATTGGTTACTGTGGTCCTGAATGTATTATTGAGGTATGAGCACTGGAGGTGATCCTGTCTTCTTGGGTCCCATCTCTGGAGGTCAGGTCCTGGCACTCTGGGATTGTCTAGTATGAGTTCTGAAAGTGATTCTGGCTCTTGAAGTTAAGAATCTTGAGTGCTTCCTGATACTAACTCACCAAATGCAAGACTCTGGTATCAATGCTTTAGCTGCCTAAGGTTGTCAGGGATTGCTGACAAGTGGTCATTAGAAGCATAATTCAGGCAGACAAGTGCAGTTCTAGAAATGCTTCCTGTGGCCTGGGGAGAAGGAAGTGGTAAGTACTTGCATCCTCAGGAACAGGTATCCAAGGTGCAGTATAGGGTGCTTAGAGTGCAAGATATCTGGCGTTGGCTGGTATCTGTCAGTCCTAGCTCTCTGTCTCTGTAACACTAACTGGTCAGCATTGCCCAGTGGCCTCTTCCCACTCATATTCCTGTCTTCTGCTGAACCCTGGCCGGCTGAGCTCAGTCTGCCAACAACCCTGCACACAGAGAGCATTGCACCGCCCAGAAGAAAGCAAGGGGCTGAGGCCAAGGGTGGCTTGGGCTCATTATCATTTATTTTGGTATATTTATTTAATTGCATTTGCAATTTCTTCTTTTCCTTCCTTGCTGTTGGGTTGGCTTGTGACAAGTCTTTTTGGCATCACACCTGATTATACCATTTTAACATTCTTCGTCCATTCCCAAAGCACTAGCAAATAGCTTTTAAAAAAATACTTGATGAGATTAAAAATAAATTGACCAGATGTTTCTTTGCACCTAAGTTAACACAGTTCAGTGGTGCCAGATTTCTAGGGCACAGGGACCCATTATCCCCATGTTCATTTCCTTGAGCAACTCTGCTTTGTTCTTCCTTTTATTTTTATCAAATCTGGAAACAAATTTAAGGAAATGCACACATGCTACAAAGCTAAGAGGAGCCTTGGGGCTTTAGGCCTTAGCAGAGAAATGCAGTGATGTGCTGGGGCGGGGGAAGACCTTAAGTGGTACGAACGGTCATCTCTTCACTCTCCAATTCTGCTTCCTAAAGCCCAGCCAACAAGGTGGGTAAATGCAGGAAAACTTTGAAGCAGGACCTGGGTTTCATGTTATGTCCTGCTGTGCTCATTGTCCAAATTTGTTAGATGGTATGAGAATTTCCTGGTAAAGACAATGACTCATCCATCCATTTAGTATTTACCCAGTTTCTCTAATACGCCAGACCCCAAAATTGATTCTGGGGATATTATAGGGAATAACACAATCTCTGCCCTATGAGAACCTATGGTCAAGTTTTTTGGGAAAATATTTAATCAAAGCAGTCCAGCTGTTGCTGAATCCCATTCTTTTTTCAAAGGGAAGCCCTTATTAATCTACAAGGCAATCAAGAGATGTGGCCTTCCTGCATCTCTTGGAAATATCCTCGCTCTGGCTTACAAGGTTATGAAATTCTCTATTGTAGTTGAAAGCCACAAACAACTCAGCATCTGTGCTCACTTCTCCAGTGCATCAGTGGATCTGAGAGAGGAATGAAGTCCTGCCAGCCTCTACCGTGTATATGCCGTATATATATTACAATGGGTCCTCTTCTGACCTGGCTGCCCTGATGTCAGGTTCACATTTGTATTCCCAAGCATTCCTCTTTCAAGTGTATCAATCTAGCAACCTTCTTACATCTTTCCCCTGGAAAACTTCTTCTCCTCTACAGATGGAGGCTTTGGGTTCTTCCATGAACCTTCAGTCTTAAATAGCATCCATTATAAGGGTACAGGTGTTCATTAACTCCAGGTTTCTCAGGCTCCAGCCAAGAAAGCATGGGTGCAAGTGGGTCTTGTCCTCTCAGTGAAATTTGCTGGCCTCCTGGCTCCCTTGCTAAATGGCATGCTAGCTAAAAATATCACTCTAAGATAAACATCAGCTTTTCTTAGCACCCAGACAGTGAAATTCCATGCTGGGAAGAGAATATTTCTATATTGGCAGGGCTTTCTGGCTTAGTCCCTTAGGAATAGTGGACCCACATGAACAGGCTAAAAAGCTCCAAGATCTTTTGTGTTCTGCCCCAGGCCTGGAAGCATCACTGTACAGGGACTGTAGTTTCTAATGGTTATCCTGGGTTATTATTCTCTTTCATGGTTGTTAATCCAGGGAATGATCACAACTCCAATGAAATTATTTTGCTTTCTGATCTCTCCTCGGAGAAGTGGAATCTGATCATTTGTTCCATCTCAACTAATATGTACAAGTTATTTAATTACCATTGGGGTAGTTAGAACCCAAATGAAAAATAGATAGATCCCAATGGAAAAGTACAAGGTTCCATGACATGCACAGCTGGGCACCCAACACTTGATCGAGCAAGAGAAGGAAGGATTTCATTGGGGAGCTGAAATATAGGAGTAACTAATTAACTTCCATTTCCATTCAAAAAGGAGTAACAGGGACTGTATTTACTTTTCCACCGGACACAGCTGAACACTGGAAAAAAAAATTGAATCAATGATACTTAAGGCTTTGAACGTCAAGTAACGAAAGATAGTGGCCACAGAGAAATAAGAAACAAATGAGGTGAGCCCTACAATTCCTATCTGGAAAAATTTTTCAGGCCACAGTATTAGTAAAAGGAACTTAAGTAAAGCCCAGTGGTATCCTTGACTTGAGATGGGGATGGAATTCTGGGGAACCAAGGCAGCTAGAATTTGCAGTGAAGATTACCAGAGATGAGAAGACAACACAAACAGAATTCCAGAGACATGCAGAGGCTTTCCCTAAATATTCAGTTATGTACTAATCAGACCAAGCATGTGAGGAAACTACTCAGGGCTGGGGAAAAGAATCACTATGAAAGAAAGAACATAACTGGACTTCACATAGGGTCATAGTATTGCCTGTTTCCAAAAGCCACAGTGGAAAATCTCATAACCTAATGGGCATCAGTTGGAGTTCTAAGAAAGGTCTTGCCTCAATAGTGGACAAAATTAACCCTGGACCAAATGCAGTTCTGGTCTCTCACCTAACAAAGTTTGAAAGTCACCCCTGAAAGGATCAAACTGTTTCCAAGTAACATAGCTTTATCCCAGAACAAGCTTAAAAATATTTATAGGAATACAAAATATTCAACACACAATAAGGCAATATTCACAATGTCTGACATCCAATAAAAATTATTAGACATGGAAAAATGTAGAAAATATAACACATAATGAAGAAAAAATCAATTTACAGTGAAATAGAAATAGCATAGACGGTAAAGTTAAAGGAAAAAGGCATTAAAACGGTAATTATGACTGTATTACAAATGTTCAAGAAGGTAGATGAACAATTGAACATGTTAAGTAGAAACATGGAAAATATAAAAAGACTCAAATCAAATTTCTAGAACTAATAACTGCAATGTCTGAAATGAAGTACACACCAGAAGGATTAATGGCAAATTGGATATTGCAGAAGAGAAGATTAGTGAACTTAAAGATGTAATAATAGAAACTCATAGCTACAGAGTAAAAAAATGCTGAAAAAGAGGACAATTAGTGAGCTCTGAGACAAATCAAATAGACAAATATTTGCATAATAGAGTGCCTCAAAAAAAGGAGAGCAGGCAGAAAAAAACAATGACTAAATAATGACAGAAAAATTTCAAGTTCGATAAAAACTACAAAATCACAGATCCAAGAATTTCAACAAATCCTAATCACAATAATGTGATTGATGATGAAGAAAACTACACAAAATGAACAGTCAAATTGCTTAAAACATGTGTGAGGAGAAATCTTAAAAGCAATCAGAGTAAATAGGCATATAGAGGAAAAATTTAAGCAAAATAGCAGATTTCTCTCTAGAAGTAAAGGAAAGTGAGAAGATAGAGGAGAAACATTTTTAAAGTATTGAGAGAAAAAAATGTCAGTCTGGTATTCTTTACTCAGCAAAAGTATCTTTCATAAATTAAGGTGAAACAAAAATATTTTTAAATATAAAAAGCTGAAATAATCACTAACAAACCAGCACTACAAGAAATGTAAAGGAAAAGATCTTTAAGCACAAGGAAAATTTTACTAGATGGAAATCTGAATCTGTACAAAGGAATGAATAACATCAGATAGGCAACTACATGTGGAAATATTATGACTTTTTCTTTTTATTTAAATACATTTAAAGGAAATTGTTTAAATAAAACAATACTACATTGTTGGGCTTATAACATATAGAACACAGATAACTCATGGCATATGTAGAAAATGTATAAAAACAATAACACAAAGATGGGAAGGGAGAAATAAAAGAATGCTTTTGTAAGTTTCTTATAGTACACATGAAGTAGTCTAATGTCACATGAAGGTAGGCTGTTAAAAATGTATATCATAAAAATGCGTATTCTAAATATGATAAATTATAGCTAAAAAGCAAACAAAAGAGATCAAATAGGATCATAAAAATAAGTAATAGATGGAAGAGTGGAAAAAAGAAAAAGGGACAATTTGAACTAATAGAAAATAAATAGCAAGACAGTAAATTTAAATCTGACTATGTAAATAATCACATTAAATGTAAATGATTTGAACACTTTCATTAAAAGGCATAAAATATGACTCAACTTTAGGCTTCCTATAAGAAATCCATGTTAAATATTAAAACACAAACAGATCAAAAATAAAAGGATGAGAAAGAATGTACCATGCTAACACAAATCAAAAGAAAGCTGAAATGCTATTATTGTTAGATAACATAGATTTCAAAGAAAAATATATTACCAGGGATAAAGAGGGTTATTTCATAATAATAAAGGGGCAAATTCAAGAGGACATCACAAATCTAAATGTTTATGTACTTAATAATAGGCTTTCAAAATATATGTAATAAAAGCTGAAAGAACAGCTAGGAGAAATACACCAATCCAACATTGTATCGAGATCTTTTTTCAATAATTGATAGGACATGTAGACAGAAAATCACTAAAGATAAAGAAGATTTGAAAAACATATCAACCAATTTGACCTGAACACCAAAATTACAAAATAAGGGCCAGAGAATTTAAAGAAAACTTAAGTAAATGAAAGATACATGTTGTTTATGAGCTAGAAGACTCAGTATTGTTAAGGTGCCAGTTCTCCTCAAATTGACCTATAGTTTCAATGCCATTCCGATCTAAATTCCAGCAACCTTCTTTTTTTTTTTTTTTGACACGGGCAGGCTCCGGGAACCGAACCCAGGTCTCTGGCATGGCAGGCGAGAACTCTGCCACTGAGCCACCATTGCTTGCCCCCAGCAGCCTTTTTTAAATAAAATTTTTCAAGCTGATTTTACAATTCTTTTGTAAATGTAAAGGCCATGGAATAGTCAAAACAACGTTGAAAAGAACAAGAAAAAGAACAAGGTTGAAAGACTTACAATATCTAACTTCAAGTTTTGCTAAAGCGGCCTGAATGCAATATACCAGGAATGGATTGGTTTCTACAATCCTAAGGCCATGAAAATGTCCAAATTAAGGCATCCAGATAAAAATACTGTGCTGGTTTGAAAGGAAGTGTGGCCCCTAGAAAATCCATGTTTTAATAAAAATATCATTTTATAAAGGTAGAATAATCCTTATTCAATACTGTATGTTTGAAACTGTAATCAGATCATCTCCCTGGATGATGTGATTTAGTCAAGAGTGGTTGTTAAACTGGATTAGGTGACAACATGTCTCCACCCATTTGGGTGAGTCTTGATTGGTTTATTGGAGTCCTATAAAAGAGGAAACGTTTTGGAGAATGGGAGATTCAGAGAGAGCAGAGAATGCTGCAGCACCACGAAGCAGAGAGTCCCTCAGCCAGTGCTTTGGAGAGGAAGAAGCAAAACACCTCCTGGGGAGCTTCATGAAACAGGAAGCCAGGAGAAGAAGCTAGCAGATGACACTGTGTCTGCCATGTGCCCTTCTAGATGAGAGAGGAACCCTGACAGTGTTCACCATGTGACTTCCAGATGAGAGAGAAACTCTGACTGTGTTCACCATGTGCCTTCTCACTTGAGAGAGTGACCCTGAACTTCATCGGCCTTCTTGAACCAAGGTATCTTTCCCTGGATGCCTTAGATTGGACATTTCTATAGACTCATTTTAATTGGAACATTTCCTTAGAACTCTAAACTAGCAACTTATTAAATTCCCCTTTTTAAAAGCCATTCTGTTTCTGGTATATTGCATTCTGGCAGCTAGCAAACTAGAACAGATACCTTGACTTTGAAGAAAGTTCGATGGTATTCAGGGTTTCTCTGTCACATAAGAAGGCACATGGCCACATCTGCTGTCCTGCTTTCCCAGTTTTTGGTTTCAATTTCTGCTTCCAGTGGCTTTCCCTTTAAGCATTTGTGGGTTCTCGCTTAGCTTCTCTGGGGCAGAATCTGGGTTTCATCTCTTAATTTAGCATCTCCAAACTTCTGTGTCTTGGTTTCATCTCTCTACTCACTGTCATCTCCCTGTTCTCTCTCAAAAAAGGGCCCCAGGAAAGGATTAAGATCCACCTTGAAAGAGCATGGTCACATTTGCATGGAAACAACCTAATCAAAAGCTTCCACCCCCAATTGCGTGCATCACATCTGCATGGAAACAACCTGATCAAAGGGTCCCTCCCCAAAATAGGTTTGCCTCCACAAGATTGGATTAAAAGAAGATGGATTTTTCTGGGGTACATAATAGCTTCAAACCAGCCAAAGCCTTATTATAAAATTACATTTTTGTTTGTTTTAGTATGCCATGCTGCTATGACAAATACCATGCAACAGGTCTTTATCGGTTCACAGTTTCAGAAGTTAGAAGTCTAAAAGCAGGGCATCAACAAGGCTGTGCTTTTTCCCCTAAATCTGTCACAGTTTGATGCTGGCTTGCCACAAACATAGTCTTGAATCTTGTCTCTGCATCCTGTCATGTGGCAATCTTTGTTTCCTTGTTCCTTTGATATTCTAGTTTCCACTGCTTTCTGGCTTCTTCCTGTGACCTTCTCTTTATAAGGCCACCAGTAAGGCAGATAAAGGCCCACCCCAGTTTAATTTGACACAACTTAACTAAAAATAACAAATTCAAAAGGCCCCTTTACAATGTGTTCACTCCCATGGGAACACAGACAAAGATTAAGAACATGTGTTTGTTGGGGTGCATAATAATTTAACCCAGCACAGTCCACCCTCTGGAGCCCCAAAAGACATGCTCTTCCCATATAAAAAATGCATTCACCTATCTTAATATCCCAAACGTCTTAAGCCATTTTAGTAACAGCTCTGAGTATAAAGTCTCATAGAAATCAGTTATGTGTGTGGTCTGCCCTGGGGCAAATTTCCTCTCCATCTGTGGACCTATAAAATCTAAAAAATAGGTTATTTGCCTCCAAAATAGAGCAGAGGAGTAGGTATAAGAGAGACATTCCCACTACAGAAAGGAGAATTTGCAAGAAAAACAGGAGTTAGAGGTTCTAACGGAGTCCAGAACTCAGCAGGGAAAACTCCATTAGATTTCAAGGTCTGAGAGTCATCTATGAATTAGTACTCCTATGAGCCTGCTGGAGTAGTACTGGGGATACTTGGGGATTCCAAGTACTGGGGATGTGACCACAATCTCCTTGAATTCTGGGGTCTATGCCTCACTCTCTCTGAGCACAGGAGTGGCAGCCTCCTTCTGCCTGAAAGCTGGGGTATACGCCCCACCCTTCCAGCATTGCCCTCCAGGCACTAAAGGCTAGCCACACCCAAGCACAGGGATGGATCTGCCCTTTGTACATGCATGGAAAGGAGATCTTGGCCCAAGGAGATCTCTTCAATCAAGGCCTGTGCATCCGTGATTCTGCCCTTGAAGACATTCCTCCTTCTATTCATCCCTTCTCTGTCTTTTTCAGTGCAGGCTTGCAGTACTTCTATATATGCCTAATTTCCTTAGTGAAAGTTACTTAGTTACACCCTTGCATGGCCCCATTCTCTGGGGGCCTCCTCTCCACTGAGCTCAGGGAGGGACCTTATTAGAGCTGTTTCTGGCCCTGGTCTCAGAAAAAGCTATCTGGATAGGCTGAGAATTTTCCAAATTATCTATTGCTGGTTCTTTTGTGTTTAAAGATCCAGGCCTCACTTTATCCCTTTCCTCTTTTATTTTACTATAAGCAGCAAGAAGAAACCAGCTTGCACTTTCCAAACTTAGCTTGAAAATCTCTTGAGCTAAATTTCCAAGTTCCTTTCTTATAAATTCTGCGTTCCATTTAGTATGAGAACACAAATTTGCCAATTCTCTGATACTTTATAACAAGATTAGTTAGCCTTTCTACAAATTTTCAAAAACACATTTATTATTTCCATCTGAGATCTCAGCCTAAGTACCTTTATATCCATATTTGTACCAGTATTCTGTTAATGAAGAAGTATGTACTCTCTATGATGGTATAAGCTTTCTCTACAGCTCTCGCTTATTTTTTGAGTCCTTGCCAGAAGCACCTTTAAAATCCATATCTCTACCAACAATCGCTTCAAAGTAAACTAGGCTTTTTCCCACCAAGAACCTCAAAATTCTTCCGACCTCTTACCCATTACCCCAATTCCAAATCCACACCCGCCTTTACGGGTATCTGTAATAGCAGCACCCACTTCTGGCACCAAAAGCTGTCCTAGTTTTCCAAGACACTGTGACAAATCCCACACATTGGGAGTCAATGGTTTCAGAAGCTAGAAGTCTGAAGGCAAAGGGTCAGCAAGGCCATGCTTTCTCCTGAGAGTCTGTCGCATTCTGGTGCTGGCTTGCCACAATCTTGGGGCTCCTTGGCTTGAATCTCTGCGTCCTGTCATGCGACAACCTTTCTCTCCTTGTATCCAATATTCTCGTTTCCGCTGCTTTCTGCCTTCTTCCTGTGACCTTCTCTTCATAAGGCTCCAGCAAGGTAGATTAAGACCCACCACAGTTCAGTGACATAATTTAACTAAATATAACATCCTAAAAAGGTCATTTTACTATGTGTTCACACCCATAAGAAACATGGATTAAGATTAACAGCATGTTTGTTGGGCCCATGTTTCAACCTACTAAAGTGGAATATAGTAGAGTCCAGAGATAGAGCCAATTGTTTTTTTTTTTTTTTACATGGGCAGGCAACAGGAATAAAACCCGGGTCTCTGGTATGGCATTTGAGAACTCTGCCACTGAGCCACCACTGCCCACCTGATCCAATTGATTTCTGGCAATTGATTTTTGACAGAGGAACAAACGTAATCAGGGAAGAAAGGAGAGTTGTATTAGTCAGGGTTCTCTAGAGAAACAGAACCAATGGGAGATATCTGTAGATACGGGATTTATAATGGTGTCTCATGCAACTGTGGGAATGCTAGAGTCCAAAATCTGTAGGGCAGGCTATGAAGCTGACAATTTGTTGAAGGGTATGGACAAATTTTACAGGAGAAACTCGCTGGCTGAAGAAGCACCGAAAGTTCTATCTTCTTCCTTAAAAGTCTTCAACTGATTGGATCAAATCCAACTGATTGGAGTATCTCCTTTGAAGGTGGTGCGCCCTTATTTGATCATAGATGTAATCACAGATATAATCAGCCACAGCTGCAATCAACTGACTGGTGATTTAATAAACCAGCTTCTGGTTTATCAACCAGCCATGAAATGTCTTTGTAGCAATGATTAGACCAATTCTTGCCTCATCAGACAACTGGACATCATTGCCTGGCCAAGCTGCCAACAGAACTTAACCATCACGATAATATTTTAACAAATGTTCTTGGAAAAATTGGATATCCATATTAAAACATTAAAAAAAACTGTTAATCCATACCTCACAGCGTATACAAAATTTAAGTCAAAATGTATCATAGAACTAATTGTAAAATCTAAAATTTTAAAACTTGTAGGAAAAATTGGTGAGGCAAAGATTTCTTAGATACAAAACCAAAAACATGATGCATGAAAGAAAATTATGTTGATTTGGAGTTCATCAAAATTAGGAAATTTCTTCTTCAAAAGACACTACTTAGAGGATGAAAAGACAAGCTATGGGACTGGGAAAAATATTTGCAAATTGCACAGCTGATAAAGGAATTTTATCCAGGATACATAAAAACTCTCAAAACTCTATAATAATAATAATAATAATAAAATAATTAAAAATGGGCAAAAGATTCAAGCAGACACTTCACCAGAGAAAATATACAGGTGGCAAATAAGCATATGAAGAGATGCGCAATATCATTTATTAAGGAAATACAAATACACATTAGAACCACAATGAACTACTACTATATCCCTATTAGAATGCCTAAAATAAAAAAAAATATGACAATACCAAGTGTTGGCCAGGATGTGGAAGAACTGTATTTTTCATATGTTATTGATGGGAATAAAAAATACACAACTTTGGAAAGAATTTAACATTTCCATAAAAAGTTAAAACATACAGGTACCATATGGCCCTGCTCTTCTAGCATTTGCTCAGGGGAAATGAAAGACTATGTCCACACAAAGACTTTTACAAGAATATTCATAGAAGCTTTATTCATTATAGCCAAAAACTAGAAACAGCCCAGATGTCCTTCAATGGATGAATGGTTAAACAAACTAGGGCACATCCATACCATGAGATACTGTTCCCCAATAAAAGGGAATGATAAATGTGCCAATTTGGATATATGCAACATTTTTTGTATGAACATAATATTAAATGTTCAAGAGTGCAGTTGTTAGGTTGTATGTAGTTGCATGCTTAGTGTTGTGAGAAACTGCCAAAAGTGTGTTCCAGAGTGACTGTACCATTTTAAATTCCTACCAGAAATGTGTAAGTGATTCCATTTCTCTGCCAGTATTTGGTGTTGCCACTATTTTTGAATTCTAGATTCTGTTAGTTGTGTGGTGATATCTCATTGTGGCTTTAATTTGCACTGGTGTGTAATTGTGAAAAAAAAAAAAAGATTCAACTACGAGAAGGAAAACACACAAGAATCCTAAATGACCAATAAGAAATCTCTTAACCATCTTGTTTCCCCCAAGTTGAAGCAGGACCTCAGAAAGTCCTTGAAGGACAGGTTGAAAGGGTGTTCTATGGGTTAGAGCATAAATAATGTTTACCTGTCAGGCAGGGTTCTAACAGTGCACCTGCAATGCAATGTATGCAGAAAGCTTCAAGAGTAAAACCTGCTTTTAAAGATCACGAAAATGTATGCAAATTAGCATGTTTATGTACTATAATCATTTTATAAAGTAAATGAAGACTTAAATTTCCCTACCTTTCCTTATCAATTAAAAAATCAGCTTAGGTGAGCATTGTTCAAATTTATTCTTCAAAACTCTTGTTCTCAGAGGTGTTCATGGTAAAACTGGTTTCATGAGAGGTTAGAATACTGATCACGTGAAGCACTGGAGGGCCACTTACTATATAAGAAAATACATATATATTCATACCATGGAATCCTTCCCTTTTTTAGGAGCATTTTGTGAGACTAATGTTCCATAGAATACACTTTGGCGGTACTGACCTAGAGAAAAATATATGCTCTGCCAATGTAATTTAAAACTGAGGCCAGAAATCAATCAGATGTCAGGGAATGGTTAAGCTGGGTTCTCTACTAGAGATGATAATGATAAAGATGCTTACTTTTATATGTTATTTCTTAACTTTATTAAACAGCTTGAAGAACAGAGGCCTGGGCTGTGGTGTGCCAGCAGCCAGGGTGAGGCCTGGTAACCCCTCCATGTTGTCTGGGAGATTGTGTCTTGGGAAGAAACCAAATCAGAAAGCCAGTGTAGACTGCCCATGAGAAGGCCCCATGCAGAGAGCAAGAAACCAGGTATATGCCATAGGAAGGAACTGCATTTTTCAATAAATTTTTTCATGGATGCTATCATCTTTTTACTCTTAGACTTAGAAATTGCAATTGCTCTACATCAGGTCATAGCAAGGTGGGAGGAAAAGCCTGGAAGAACTCCCTCACCTAAGAAGTGAAGGGTCTCTTTATGGAAATCAGAGCCAGAGGCTTAAGGCAGGGAAAGAACCTTCAAAAATGACCTTGTCTGAGCATCTGTTGTTCACTTTGAATCTTTCCTTCTGGGTAGAAAGGGCTGTGTATTTTCTAGGTTTACCTAGAACAGGCTCTGATTTGCCCTGAGGCATTTCTCAGGCGAGAAGCAGTCTCATGATCATTTCTTCGGCTTCTACTCTCTCAATAGATCAAGTGCTATTTTTTAGATGTTGCTGGGGGTCCGTCATTTCTTTCACGACAGACTTTAGTACCTGTGGTAGTTAGGTTCAGGTGTCAACTTGGCTAGGTGAAGGTGTTTAGTTATATTGCTGTGGACATGTGCCAATGGCACGTGAACCTCATTTGTTGCTGATTATATCTGCAGTCTGCTAGGAGGCGTGCCTGCTGCAATGAATGATGTTTAATTGACTGGTGCTTAAATGAGAGAGCTCAACATAGCACAGCCAAAGAAGGTCAGCAAACCTCATCTCAGCACTTGCAGCTCAGCCCAGGCATTTGGAGATGCAGAAAGGAATCACCCCGGGGAAAGCTGTTGGAACTCAAAGACCTGGAGAGAAGGCCAGCAGAGATCGATGATCACTCTGTGCCTTCTCATGTAAAAAAGAACTTCAGATGAAAGTTTGCTGTCTTTTCTCTGAAGAACTATACATTAACTAAATAAATCCCCTTTTATTGAAAGCCAGTCCATCTCTGGTGTGTTGTATTCTGGCAGCTAGCAAACTAGAACAGTACCCATCTACTGAAGTGTAGGCTATCAGATAGACATGCAAAGGCATATCTGGCTTTTGGTGCTGTTTTGGTTTGCTAAATCCTGCAAGAATGCAATATGTCAGAAATGGAGTAGTTTTTAAAAAGAGAATTTATTGAGCTACAAGTTTACAGTTCTAAGGCCATAAAAATGTCCAAACTAAGGCATCCAGAGAAAGATAACTTGACTCAAGAAAGGCTGATGTCTGCCACATGGCTGGTGTTTGCTGGTCCTTGTTCCTGGTTCCATTGTTTACAGCTTCTGATGCCAGTGGTTTCCTCCATAAGCATCTGCAGGCCTTCACTTATCTGCTCTGGGACTCAACTCTAGATTCTGGCTTGCTTAGCGTCTTATGGGAAGGCACATGCTGACGTCTGCTGGGCTCTGTGTCTCCAAATGTCCATATCTAGGCATCTGCTTTTTGTCAGCCCTCCAAACATCTCCAAATGTCTGCACCTCTGTTGACTCTGAAACAACTATGTCTTTTCCAAGATAGCCTCCCCTTTTAAAGGACTCTGGTAAACTAATCAAGACCCACCTTTAATGAGTGGAGTCACACATCTTTGGATGAAAATGTGTTCCACGTGGCTATGGAACAGGCTAGACTACTCAGTCTGAAACACTTTTGTCTGTGGTGGGTTAGGGTGCCAGTTGTAAGGGCCCCTTTTCTCAAGGGCCTGGAGGGCTGGTGGACCATGCTAAGCGTGAGATAAAGGCTGATGGGACTGTTTGGTTCAGGAGTTTTGACCAGCCTTGGAAGTCTTCTCAGAACTGTATTTTACTTGACCTAGGGCCCTGGTTGAGATTTTAGAGCTCTAGGAGTTAGTGCTCAAGCTATTCTTCCTCTGACACAGCTGGTAATTGCTGTTTCTGGCCCCTCTGGCTGTCAGGGAGTCTGGTAGACTTTTAAAGCAGTACACCTTCCTCTGAAGGGCATTGCTCACTTTTGTGCATTCCCTGCCATAAATGGGAACAAAACCTAACAGAATCTGACTTTTTTTCTGCTCCTGTGGGATAAGATATTTTAGTTTTGATTATTTACACCCTGCCTAATTCCACAAAGAATATGAGACAGCTTACACAAATATGCATAATAGGAATGAAAATGAATAGTTGAATGAGTCAGAGAGATGGGAAAACATGGCTAGGACATGAAGCCACAGGTAAGTTTTTCACCCCAAAATGCACACCCATGTTTCCTAGGGGGTGGACTGCAAATTTGCCTCTGCAGTGAAGGTTGTCATGATGAGGGAGGGTCTCATACTACTGGCGTTCAGGAGAGCCCAGGAGTGCTGTTAAACATCCCACAGTGCACAGGGCAGCCTCCCGCAATAAAGAATCATTCCGCCCAAAATGTCAGAGTGCCATCCTTGAGAAACTCTCGAGAGGGAGGCAGAAGCAGATGGCAGCACATAGCAAGGCTCCTGTGTAAGTCCTGGGGAGTCAGAGAAGGCTTGACACATGATGTGATATGTAAACTGAGTCATGAAGAATTAGAAGTAAATGTAATTAGGAAAGAAAATCTCAGGCAGAAGAAGCTAGTTAGGCAAAAGCCTCGAGATGATATTTCAAAGAACTTCAAATAGAGTAGATGTTCTCTAAGCCAACCTTCACTCAAACTCATTTGTGATGTAAGCTGACGGGCAGTGCCCATGGCACACTGAGTTGTGTACTTATGCAGAATTCTAAATTCTAAAATTTAGAATTTTAAAATTCTAAAACACAATTTTTAAAAGCAATTCTAGCAAGAGGATAAATTGATGTAATTCATGAATGCAGAACTAAATCTAAGAGAAATGTTTTCATTTTTCTGTATTAATTTTAATATGCTATTTTATTCTTACAAAAACATTATTTGTAACCCATATGTAAGTTATAAGACATTGTAGCATAATGAACACCCATGAATCAACAACTCAAACAAAGGATGAGGACATTCCTCAAAAGTCCCCTCTACCTACGTGCCCCTCCCTCATCTTTCCCACCAGAATCACTATCCTGAACTTTCTTTATTACTCTGTTGAGGACTAAATCATGTATCCCACAAAAGATATGTTCAAGTTTTAATCCATGTTCCTGTGGGTGTGAACCCATATGTAAATGAACCTTGAAGATTATCTATTAATGGGTAATTTATGATTTCCAATTCAAGTGTCTTAAAAAGTGGAGCTAGAATCTAAGAAAACTTATGAAGTAATGTACATGCACATTTCTTATACATTTTAGAACTTTTTCACCCTCAAACCAATAAAGCTATTTTGTCCATATCTAATTTGATAGCCTCTTCTTTTTTTTTTGGACTTGTCTATACTGAAACTTTTCAAAGCATTCTATCTAGAATAAAAACACTTTCTTTTTGCAACTATATTTCATCCGTTTACATAATATCTAAATATATTATACAATGAGAATATCATAAAAATTGGCATAAAGATGTTCGGGTACAAATACAACTGACCTCTGATAAGCATATAACTCATCCAGTGGTAGCATAAGTACACAGCTCAGTGTGCCATGGGTACCGCCGGTCAGCTTACATTACAAATGAGTTTGAGTGAAGGTTGGTTAAGAGAACATCTGCTCTATTTGAAGTTCTTTGAAATATCATCTCCAGGCTTTTGCCTAACTAGCTTCTTCTGCCTGAGATTTTCTTTCCTAATTACATTTACTTCTAATTTTTCCTTATGACTCAGTTTACATATCACGTCATGTGTCAAGCCTTCTCTGACTCTTACACAGGAGCCTTGCTATGTGCTGCCATCTGCTTCTGCCTCCCTCTCGAGAGTTTCTCAAGGATGGTGCTCTGACATTTTGGGCGGAATGATTCTTTATTGCAGGAGGCTGCCCTGTGCACTGTGGGATGTTTAACAGCACTCCTGGGCTCTCCTGAACGCCAGTAGTATGAGACCCTCCCCCATCATGACAACCGAAAATGTCTCCAGACATTGCTAAATGTACCTTGGGGAATAAAATCATCCCTGGTTGTGAACTATTGCTGTAGATTATAAATGCTCATTGAATAACTGAATGATCTTATTTCTGGTATAGATATAGGACTGGTCACCAAGAAAGCAACATGCAAATTCAGGAAAATATTCAGGTGCTATTTCAGACAATCTCTATCCAATAAACTTCAATGCTCAACTGGAGCAATGTCTTCAGTGTAGAAAGCTGTTTTTACTAACTACAGGAAAAAAAAGCTAGTGATTTTTTTTTTCAAAAAATTTTTAGCAGCCAACCCAATGGGAAAAAATATTTGGAAATCACTCATCAGATAAAGGTTTGAAATCCTGTATACATAAAGAAATAATACAATTCAACAATAAGAGAACAAGCAACCCAATTTTAATGTGGGCCTAAGATATGAATAGACATTTTTCTGAAGAGCAAATACAGATGACTAAGAAGCACAGGAAAAGATGCTCATTCTCATTAGCTGTAAGGGAAAAGGAGATCAAGACTACAATGAGATATCACCTGTCATGGTAAGGTTCATGTGTCAACTTGGCCAAGTGATGATGCCCAGTTGCCTGGTTGGGGAAGTGCTGGCCTGTCTGTTTCTGTGAGGACATTTCATGGACTTAAATCCATGATCACGTTGGCTGCATCCGCAGCTGATTGTATTTGTAATCAGCTAAGGGGAGTGTCTTCTGCAAGGAGTGATGCTAAGTCTAATCACTGGAAGGCTTTTGAGGATTTGGAAGAGACAGTCACTCTTCCTGCTTTAGCCAGCCAGCCTCCTGAGAGTTCATTGAGCACCTTCATTGGAGTTGCCAGCTTGTGGCCTGCCTTACAGACTTTGTACTCTACATTCCCACAGTTATGTGAGTCACCTTTTATAAATTGTGTATCTGCAAATATCTCCTGTTGATTCTGTTTCTCTAGAGAACCCTAGCTAATACACCACCTCACACTTATAAGAATGGCTGCTGTTAAACAAACAGGAAACTATAAATGTTGGAGAAGATGTGGAGAAATTAAGACGTTTATGCATTGCTGGTGGGAATGTACAATGGTACAGTCTCTATGGAAGATGGTCTGGCGGTTCCTCAGAAAACTAAATATCAGGTTTCCCTATGACCCAGCAATACCACTACTCGGTATATACCCCTGAAAAGAGCTGAAAGCAGTGACACAAACAGACATGTGCACACTGATGTTCAAAGCGGCACTATTCACAATAACCAAAACATGGAAACTGTCCAAGTGCCCATCAACAGAAGAGTGGATCAACAAAATCAGTATATACATATGATGGAATATTACGCAGCATTAAGACAAAAGGACATCCTGAAGCACATGACAAGATGAATGAGCCTTGAGGACATAATGCTGAGTGAAATAAGCCAGACACAAAAGGATAGATACTGTATGATTCCACTTTTATGACCATGGTAAAGGTAAAATCAGAGGATTATAAAACAGAATATAAAGGACCTAGAGAAACACAGAAGCTTGAGATGGGTGAATACTTAGCTAATGAGGCTGAACTTAATTGTAAGTGGATAGAAGTGAAGGCAGTTCACTAGTGGGTCTATAAGAAATATTACCATACTGAAGATGAATATGCTTGAAAGGGGTTGCATGAGTCACATGTCCCACTGATTAACACTACAAATATAAATAAGTTTTTGCACGAACTACTGCAAAGGTATTAATCTTGTGCAAAGAGTGTATAATTTCAGGGTATAGGAGGAAAATGCTACTCCATAATATGGGCTATGTTCGACAGGAAAACATCAGTACCAGGGGTACATAATGGGGAGAGGGACAAAAGTTAGGGGGAGATTTGGATTTTCTATTTGGTGAGGGTGTGTTATTGGCTATTTCCTCTTGGGGACAATAAAATTATCTAAAATTGATGGACTGTTGATTTTGGACATTATACATGAGGCCTGGCAGATGGAAGTGGCTAAAAGATGCACTGACTGAGAAGCAGATTGGTGAACGATGGTGTATAAATATGATCGAACATTGTGCTGCTACAAAAAGGAAAGAAGTTGTGAGCCATGCACATGTGGGACATTTGGTGAGGCAAAATAAGCCAGAAACAAAAGAAAAAATATTGTATGATCTCATTTAGAAAATACTTATAAGAAAACTGGGGCCTAGATCATAAACTCTTATGGCAGTCACATTTAATCTGGAGTGGTAATTGTTATTTCTGGATTTTGAGGGGCTGTTATATATATGGATAACCTGGTATTTAGGGAAAAGAACAAGGCTGATCAGCTCAGGATTAGGTAATTCAGAATACAGGGATAAGGAAGACAATGGATCTATATTTTAGATTCACCTACTCTTTGATACCAAAGGAAGAAAGGGTTATTTTGTTCAGAACCTAAATTTTCCATAGTACATTATCTAACTCAACCTGTCTGGATAGATCATGTAACCAATACAATACAGGGAGCCCAAAATAAGAAAGAGAGCCTTTACTCCTGAAGAGCTTAATGTAATGCCTGGATACATTCCAGAATATATATATATATATATCATTCCAGATGATCAACAAAGTATTGGCAAAGTCCCTTGAGAGGGGGGAAACAACATGAAACTGTTAAATTTACCACCAGGGAAATCCCTGATACTGTTTCAAACATTAGGGACACCCAAATCAATAGGCCAAGCCCTTGATCTTGAGGCTTGCTCTTGTAAAGCTTATGTATGTAGCAGAGATGCTTAGCCTTCCTATAGGTAAGCCTAAGAATCACCTCCAGAGGACATCTGTTGTTGCTTAGATTTGGTCTCACTCTTCGTAAGCCCAACTCTGCAAGTGAAACCATTTCCCTACCCCCTAATTGGGACATGACATCCAGGGATGAAAGTCTCCCTTGCGGCCTGGGAGATGACTCTCAGGGATGAGTCTGGCCCTGGCACCGTGAGATCAACAATGTCATCCTGACCAAAAGGGGGAAAAGAAGTGTAACAAATAAGGTATCAGTGGCTGATAGAGTTCAAATAGAGTCGAGAGGCTACTCTGGAGGTCACTCTTATGTAAGCTTCAGTTAGATGTTGCTACTATCATAACTTGACAGACCTTAACCAAAACCATTACTGCCAATCCTAAAGAATACCTAGAGCAATATATAAGATTCTACAAAAGTTCTATGCACTAGCGTAACTTTCCAGAAACCTACAACCTCCAGATGGGTCCCTGTACCAGATAAGTCCTGAAACCTAGAGGGGCCAGCCTTTTCAAAACATTAACTAGTTCCACCCCCCATCCCATCAGTCCTATCCAACCTGAAAAAGTTAGAATAGTTATAGTCCAAATACCCCTAAACAGTGAGAGAAAAATCAAAGGTGATGGTGGAGTTATACGGAGAAAGTTGGGTTTAACAAATGAGTATGAGTGCTGAATTAGTGTAGTAATATCTCTTTCAGTCTTCAGTATCTTAGAGCAGCTAGAAATAAAAACCTAAAATTGTAGAATGGTGACCCATACCAAACTCTGAAGTCTGTTCTACAACTAATTGTTGCAACGCACTTTGAAATTTATTGCTTTTTTGTATATATGCTATTTTTCACAAAAAAAGAAAAAAAAAGAGAAGACCAGCACTTAGCCCAATGCAGGACTAATATTCCTACAAACTAGACATATTTAGGCAAGACACTTAATGTGTTAATCCAGAGTTTGGCACACATTCAGTGCTTAAAGATCCTATGGATAGTTGTGAAACAGTGCAAAGAATATGAGGAAGGTGGTTCCTGCTTAAGAAGGTGAGAGAGGGTAAGAAGATTCATGGGGTAAAGACAGAATATTAAATAGAATGGCGTGCTAGGCAACTGGACTTCAGACCCATCATTTAACAAATGAATTTGAGTGCTGAATCAAAATATTGACATTTCATTTGGTCTCCAGTGTCTTGGAGCAACCAGAAGAAAAAATGAAAAATTGTGGAATTTTTGTAACCCATACCAAACTTTAAAATCTGTTGTATAACTACTTGTTAAAATGTACTTGGAAATTTACTGCATTTTTGTATATGTATTATTTTCACAGTTAAAAAAAGTTTAAACATTTTATTGTGGTAACATACATACAACATAAAATTCCCCATTTTAATCACTTTCAAATGTACAGTTCAGTGGTATTAACTCCAGAGTTGTATTACCACAACCATCATACTTTTTCAGCACCCCAAACAGAAACTCTGTACTCATTAAGCAATAACTCCCTATTTCTCCTCATTCCCCACCCTGGTAACCTGTGTAAATGTATATTCCAGGTATTTCATATAAATGGAATCATGCAATATTTGTCCTTTTGTGACTTACTTATGTCACTAAACATGATGTCTTCAAGATTCATCCATGTGGAAGCAGGTATCAAAACTTCTTTCCTTTTAATGATTGGATAATATTTCATTGCCTGTATATACCACATTTTGTTTATCCATTTCTCTGTCAATGGACATTGGGGTTGCTTCCATCTTTTGGCTATTGTGAATAATGCTGCTACGAACATTGGTGTACTGCTAGCGATGTTTTATATTTTTAAATTATTCTTTAGCCTGCCACAAGTCTGTCTCTCCTTCATTCCATTATGCCATCTGCCAAAATTTTATTCCTTCATAGTGGGAAAAATCCACTCTGCCAGTCAACTGAAATCCAGCAACACATGTCCAAGTAAAATTTGAACTTCATGCTCCTGAAGTTTGTGTGAGAATAAATACATGTCAGGGAGGAGCTGTGTAGTGGGAAGGATGGGTCTGAAGTCCCGTTAGCTAGCACTCCATCCCATGTAACATTCTATCTTTACCCCATGAACCTTCTTACCCTCTCTCACCTTCTTAGGCAGAAACCACCTTCCAACACATCCTTCCACACATCCATGGGATCTTTATTTATTTCCCTAACAAATATGCTTAAGCACCTAATATGTGCCAGACTCTAGATTAAATGCCTTCCATTGTACATGTGTTTGTGTGTCTTGCCTAAATACGTCTAGTCTGTAGGAACATTAGTCCTGCATTGGGCTAAGTGCTGGTCAGTATCCCTAAGGTTATCCAGTATATGTCTCCCTCAATTTAAATGAGAATTGGGAAGTGATAAAGAAGACAAAGAAATGGGTAAAAGGCTAACTGTCTGATTGAGGAATTGCAGAGAACTTTGAGAACAACTCTTCTGTGGGAGCAACAGATCTGAGGAGACAGCTCCCATCTAGATAAATGGATCTCTACTGATATGGATGAGTTTTGTTTCCAGTTCCACAGAGCATAGTATGTCAGGCATGAGGGGTGCAGGGATGCAGCAGGGAGCACTCCCTGACTCACACGTCATCATGCATCATAGGTGACCCACTCCCCCTACTCACCCTGAGACCAGCATCTCCTGCCTCTCAGTTTTGTGACTGGCACCTTGGGATCCCATGCCAGAAAAATTCTCATGATGAAATCCCCACTGCTTGATGTCCTACTTGGGGAAAGTAGGTTAGTGTGGACATTCCCAGAAGTAATTGTTGTGGTTTAAGTTATTTTGTTTGTTTGTTTTTGTTTTTGTTTTTGTCCTTGAGCTGTTGGATGTAGCAGTTTTGATGACTAGCTTTAGAAAAGCACATCAGCTTTTTGTTAACTAATTGCCTGCTGAGGATCACATGGAAATTCCTGCCGGACTCCTTGCTCTGGTCTACTCTGGCTCCATTTTCCATCTCTAGATCCTTCCAGCCATGCAAACATACACAGTGTCACCATAGCGATCCTGAGACGGATATATGCATGTGAACAAACCAAGGCAAAATCTTTCCTCTGATGCTTTGTTAAGAGGGGAAAGAAACCTCTAAAAGCTTTCAAGAACTCCTTGTTTTTTTTTTGCCTGATTTTCACAGGAGAGCGTCTACCTCAGCCATAAATATAGTGTCCTTTTCTAGTTCCTTTTGCTTTGCTTGCTGAGGTCAACTAAAGCCAGCCTGGTCTGAAGAAGGCAGTCCAGGATGAGCAGAGCCTAGCACCCTGAAGACCACGCTTGAAATGATTTTCTAACTGTTGGATAGGAAAATGCCATAGTTAGACTATTAGGGCTCTGTTCTAGTTTGTTAGCTGCTGGAATGCAACATATCAGAAACAGACAGGATTTTAAAAAGGGGAATTTAATAAGTTGCAAGTTTAAAATTCTAAGGCCAAGACAATGTCTCAATTAAAGGAAGCCTATAGAAATGTCCAATCTAAGGCATCCAGGGAAAGATACCTTAATTCAAGAAGGCCGATAAAGTTCAGGGTTTCTCTCTCGTCTGGACAGTCACGTGGTGAACATAGCATCATCTGCTAGCTTCCTTTCCTGGCTTCCTGTTTCATGAAGTTCCCTGGGAGATGTTTTCATTCTTCATCTCCAAAGGTCGCTGGCTGGTGGACTCTCTGTTTCTCATGATACATTGTTCTGCTCTCTGAAAACCTCTCTTTTATTGGAATCCAGTAAAGTAATCAAGACCCACCTAGAATGGATGGAAACACGTCTCCACCTAATCCAGGTTAACAACCACTCCTGACTGAGTCACATCTCCGGGGAAATGATCTAATTAAAATTTCAAACATACCATAATGAACGGGGTTTAGAAGAAATGACAGCTTTTACAAAATGGGATTAAGATTAAAACATGGCTTTTCTAGGTGCATACATCCTTTCAAACTGGCACAGTATCTCACATAGATTGTTAAACTGACTTTTCTCTCACCAAGTCCTCTCCCCTTCTCTTTGTGGGTTTGATGCTGGCTCTTTCCTCTCCATTCTCACCCTAGTTTGAGCTGTCATCTTCTCATACACAGGACCCCAACTGCTCCTCCAGATTCTGATTACCCTTACCCAACCACCATGTTGTGTACTTACATAGACTAGGGCATTCTTGAGGAATCTGTCCAGATAGCCATGTCCCATTGGGTTCTGGTTTGCTTCTGATATATATATATACATACATATTTTTTTAGGTTTAAGTAAATGTCAAGCAGTGACAGAAATCAGCCATATCCTGAAGCATGCACATAGCGGATGAGAAATGATGGCAGAAATGCCAGGGTGGTGGTAACTGTGGTGGTTGGGGCAGAAGGTTGGTGGGCGGCTCTGGAGGCAGCAGGAGGGAGGACGGCAGAGTGTCTGAATGCCAACTCTGATAGCGTGTTAATGGCTTTTTGCATGCTGTGTTGAGAAGGACGTGCATGTTGATTTCTGGTTCTATAATAAAATGTGCTGGTGGTTGATTTCTAATGTTCATTATTAATGCAACAGGGGGGATTTCCCTTCCATGAAGTATGTGGACCTGTTTGCCTAAGGTGGACATGTAGAAAGTCAATGACCTGTTTGGTGGAGGAGCAACAGATCTAAATAAATAAAATTTCATTGTCACCCCTCATTCTAGAAGTGCTCACTTTGCCATTAAGCCCCTTCTGTCTATATTTCAAGATTCACTCTAATCTGGCTTAATCCATCTTTACCTCCTACTTCTCAAGGAACTCTCCTGCTGCAGTTAGGCTTATCACTTTTTCAGTCCTTGAAGGAAGCACCTGGTGCTCTGTTTCTTTCTTGAGTCTAAGGTCTCCTCTACATCTTTCTGCTTCCTGAAATGACTTGTAGAGGGCAAGTTCATGACCACCTTTTCCATAAGCATTGCTGGTAGTACTTGCCCTCTTTCTCTCCTCATAGCCTTTTCCCCCTAGACCTGCACATTCTAGGTGGGCATGGGACTCCTCTCTCAGGGCCTTCTGTGTGCTAGGCCTTCCTGTGCATAGAATGAGCTCAAGGGCAGTTAGGTTCTGTTCTCATGACATTACCAAATATAGTGCCACACACTTGGGAAATGCTTGGCTACCACCTATTGAGAACTACCTCCTGGCCAAATCAGATTCTATTATCTTCCAAAAGTTTGCCTTGTATGTGTGGAAAAGTCTTGCTTGCTTGCCCCCATGTGCATTCCTCTCTTCTTCCTTGGCCACAAGCCTGTTGTTTTTTAAGATAAATTTTAACTTTTTTTTTTTTTAAACAAATTTTTATTAAGAAGTAGATTAGAAGAAAAACCATGCAGAAGATATGGAGTTCCCATATACACCCCTCATATACACATTTTTCCCTATTATTCACACTCTGCATTAGTATGGGATCTTTGTTACAATTGATGAAACAATATTATAATTATACTATTAATTATATATACATATATAGTAATGTATGCTTCCATAGTTTACATTAGGGTCCACTGCTTGTACTTTACAGTTCTAACATTATTTTTTATTTTTAAGGGGGCTGCATGGTCCAGGAATCAAACCTCAGTCTCCTGCATGAAAGGCAGGCATTCTAAGCACTGAACTACCCATGCACCCCAACATTATTTTAAAACATGTTACTTGAGTAACATATAGGCAACCTAAAATTTCCCCTTTTAACCACATTCAAATATATAACTCAGTGATGTTAATTACATTCAAAATGTTGTGCTACCATCACCAACATCCATCACCAATAATTTTTTCCCGAACAGAAACTCTGTAACCATTAAATAGTAACTGACTACCCTTTCCTCCCCATTCCCCAGCCCATGGTAACCTGTAATCTACTTCCTCTATGAATTTGCAATTTCCAAGTTTTTCATTCAAGTGAAATCATATAATATTTGTCCTTTCGTGTCTGACTTATTTCACTCAACATGATGTCTTTAAGGTTCATCCTTGTTGCATGTATCAGAACTTCATTCCTTTTTATGGCTGAATAATATTCTATTGGACGTATATACCACATTTTGTTTATTCCAGTCATTTGTGGATGGATACTTGGATTTTTTCCATCTTTTGGTAACTGTGAATAATGCTGCTAGGAACATTGGTATGGAAATATCTGTTTGATTTTTCACCAAACTGCTTTCCATGGCAGCTACCGATTTTCCATTCCCACCAAAAATCAATGAGTATTCTTATTTCTCCACATCCTCTCCAACACTTGTAATTTTCAATTTTTTAGTGGCTGTTATAGTGGGTGGGAAATGGTATCTCGTGGTTTTGGTTTTAATTTTCCCAATGTCTAGTACTGTTGAGTATCTCTTTATATGCTTATTTGTCATTTGTCTATATTCTTCTGAGAAATGCCTGTTTAAGTCTTTTACCCATTTTAGTTGTTAGTCTTCTTGTTGAGTTGTAGGATTTATTTATATATTCCTTATCAGATAGTGGGTTTCCAAATATTTTTTTTCCCAGTTTTTAGGTTGTGTTTTACTTTCATGATGAGGTCCTCTGAGGAAAAAGAACTTTTACTTTTGATGAAGTCCCTTTTATCTAATTTTTCTCTTATGGCTCATGCTTTTGGTGTGAAGACTAAGAAATCATTGCCTAACACAAGGTCCTGAAGATACTTTCTTGTGTTTTCTTCTAGCCATTTTATATTTCTGGTTCTTATATTTAGGTCTTTGATGCATTTTGAGTTATTTTTTGTAGTAGTATGAGGTAGGAGACCACCTTTATTATTTTGCATATGGAGATATAGTTTTCCAGTACCATTTGTTGAAGACACTATTCTTTCCACATTGAGTGGGCTTGACACCTTTGTCAAAAGTCTATGGCACCTAACCATAGACGTAAGGATTGATTTCTGAGCACCGAATTCAATTCCATTGGTCTCTATGTCTGCCCTGTGCCAGTACCATGCTGTTTTGCTTACGTGGGAACTTGTCATCTGCAAATAGGGAACGTTTTACTTCCTCCTTTACAATTCAGAAATCGTTTATTTGTTTCTCCTGCCTAATTGCGCTCGCTAGAACTTTCAGTGCAATGTTGAATAACAGCAGTGACAGTGGACATCCTTGTTTTGTTCTCGATTTTAGAAGAAAAACTCAGTCTTTCACGATTAAGTAGATATTAGCTGTGGGCTTTTCATATATACCTTTTTTTCATGTTGAAGAAGTTTTCATCTATTCATATTTTTCTCGGTGTTTTCATCAAGAAGGGGTGCTAGATTTTGTCAAATGTCTTTTTTGTGTGTGTCATTTGAGATGATCATGTGTCTTTCCCCCTACTGCTAATGTGGTGATTTACATTAATTGATTTTTTATGTTGAAATAAGAAATAAGCATACCTGGGATAAATCCCACATGATCATTGTGCGTAATTCTTTTAATATGCTTCTGGATTCAGTTTGCTAGTATTTTGTTAGGAGGTGTTTGCATCCATATTCATAAGAGATGTTGGTCTGTAATTTTTATTTTTTGTGGTAATTTTATCAGGCTTTGATATGATGGTGCTGTTGGCCTCAGAATGAATTAGGCTGTGTTCCCTCTTCAAGTTTTTGGAAGTGTTGGAGCAAGATTGATATCAATGCTTCTTGGAATATTTGGTAAAATTATCCTGTGAAGCCATCTGGCTTTTCTTTATTGGGAGATTTTTGATTATTTATTCAACCTCTTTACTTGTTATAGGATTGTTAAGATCTTTTTCTTCTTGAGTTTGCATACGTAACATCCTAACACCCTACTTAATGGTGAAAAGACTGAAAGTTTTCCCTCTATGATCAGTTTGTAGACTGTGTGTTTCTAGGAATTTATCCATTTCGTCTAGGTTATCTAATTTATTGGTGTGCAATTGCTCATGGTATCCTTTTCTAGTCCTTTTTATTTCTTTGGAGTCGGTAGTAAAGTCACCTTTTTATTTATGATTTTACTCATTTGTCCTCTCTCTTTCTTTATCTAGCTAAAGTTTTATTAATTTTGTTACCTTTTCAAAGAACCAACCATTGGTTTTGTTGATCCTCTAGACTGTTTTTTCATTCTCTATTTCATTTTCCCTGCTCTAATCTTTGTTGTTTTCTTTCTTTCTGCTTGCTTTCAGTTTAGTTTGCTCTTCTCTTTAAAATTCTTCCAGTTTTTGAGGTTAGGCCTCCAATTTGAAATCTTTCTTTTTTTTTTTTACCGGGAATTGAACCCGGGTCCTCGGGCATGGCAGGCAAGCACTCTTACCTGCTGAGCCACCGTGGCCCACCCTCTTTCTTTTCTCTTTCTTTTTCTTAATGTAAATATTTGTTCCTCTCAGCATTGCCTTTGCTGCATTCCATTAATTATAGTATGTTGTATTTTCATTTTCGTTCACCTCAAGATATTTCCTAATGATTTCCTCTTTAACCCACTGATTAAGAGTACATTGTTTAATTTCCACAACTTGCAAATTTCTATTTCTCCCTCTGTTACTGAGTTCTAGCTTCATGCCACTGTGTTTCAGAAAATACATTGTATGATTTCAACATTTTTGAGTTTATTGAGACTTGTTTTGTTACCTAAGTAGACTATCCTGGAAAATGATCCATGTGCAAGCAAGAAGAATGCGTATTCTCTTGCTGTTGAAGTGTTCTGTTTATGTTTGTTAGGTCTAGTTGGTTTAAAATAGTGTTCAAGTCTTGCATTTCCTTATTGATTTTCTATCTACATATTCTATCCATTATTGAAAGCGGTGTGTTAAAGTCTCCTACTATTAATGTAGAGCTGTCAATTTCTCCTTCAGACCTGACAGTATTTGCTCAGTGTATTTTGGAGTTCTGCTATTACATGAATATGTATTTATAATTGTGATCTGTTCTTGTTGAATTGACCTCTTTATCTACATAATGTCCATCTTTGTCCCCCATAGCTATTTTTTTACTTAAATTGTATTTTATCTGACACTAGTATAGCTTCCCCAAAGCTCTCTTTTCGTTACTACTTGGCTACCCTCAGAGCTGGGCCTCCAGTGATCCGAAGCCGCTAATCAAAAGTGGTGATCAGTGATTGGCCAGTGCCAATCCTGGATCTTGGGAGAGTGGATTTTTATGCTTCTTTGGCACCAGCAAACTTGCCGTGGGTCAGACCCCACTATGGCCTGCAGCAAGAGGGGGGCTTGGATACCAGTAACTGCCATGTAGAAAGCACAATTTACTGGTATTTACTGCAATTTACCAGACTCTTTCTCCTGCTTTTCCTTGGATACTGTACAGTGTTCTACTGGATTCCAGAGTTTCAACATAGTTGATTCAGAAAGTTCCTGCCTGTTTAATAGTTCTCATGGTGGAGAGACTGATTGTTGGAGCTTCCTATTCTGCCAACTTCCCAGAGTCCTGTCCCCAGATTTGTTGATTTTATTGATCTTTTTAAAGAACCAAATTTTGGTTTTATTGATACTCTATTGTTTTGTTAGGTCTCTATTTCATTCATCTTCACTCTAATCTTTGTTGTTTCTTTATTTCTTCTCATTTTGCATTAGAGTTCTTCTTTTTCTACAGTCTCAAGTTGTGAGGTTTTAGGTCTCTGATTTGAGGTTTTTCTTCATTTTTTTTTAATGTAAGCATTTAGAGTTATAAATTTCCCTCTCAGCACTGCCTTTGCTGCATCCCATAAGTTTTGTTGTGTTTTGTTTTTGTTTTCAGTTGCCTCACAATACTTTCTAATTTCCCTTGTGATTTCTTCTTTGACCCATTGGTTGTTCTTAGGGTGTGTGATTTAATTCCCACATATTTGTGAATTTTCCAATTCTCCTGTTTTGATTTCTAGCTTCAAATTCCTTTGTGACTGGAGAAGATACAGTGGATAATTCAGTATTTTTGAATTTATTTGGGCTTGTTTTGTGACCTAAGATATGACCTATCTTGGAGAATGGCCCATGTGCACCAGACAAAAATGTGTATTCTGCTGCAGTTGGGTAAAGTGTTTTCTATATGTCTATTAGGTTTAGCTGACTTATATATTATTCAAGTTTTCTATTTCCTCATTGATCTTCTGTCTAGATGTTCTATACATTATTAAAAGTGGGTACTAAAGACTCCCACTGTTAATGTAAAACTATCTCTTTCTCCCTTCAAATCTGTCAATATTTGCTTCATATATTTTGAGACTTCGCCATTAGATGCATAAATATTTATAATTGTCATATCTCCTTTTTGAATTAACCTCTTTATCAGCCATATAATGACTTTCTTTGTCCATCATGAATGTTTTGTTTTGGGTGCATGATCTGAGAATTAAACCCAGGTCTCCCACATGGAAAGTGAACATTCTACATAAATATTTTTTGACAAAGTTTATTTGAACTGATATTTGAATAGATACCCCAACTTTACTTTGGTTACTATTTGCATGGCATATTTTTCCATCCTTTCACTGTCAACCTACCTATGTCTTTGAATTTAAGGTGAGTCTTTCGTAAACAGTATATGGTGGGTCATGCTTTTTAAAACCATTTTGCCAACCTCTGCCTATTGATTGGAGAGTTTAATCTATTTATATTTTAAAGTAGCTATTAATAATACAGGACTTTCTTTGCTATTTGGCCTTTTATGCCGTATACTATTTTTGTTCCTTAATTCTTCCCGTAATGCCTACTTTCATATTTATTTGGTGTTTTGTAGAGTACCATTTGAGTCTCTCCTCATTTCCTTTTGTAGACATTTTTTAGATATTTTCGTTGTGGTTACTATGAGGATTGAATTTAATATCCTAAATCTATAGCAATCATGTTTGATTTGATGCCAACTTAACTTCAATAGCACGCACAAACACAAATCCTATGTCTTTGTCACTCAGTGTTTTTGTGGCACTTGTTGCAAATTGTATCTTATACATTTTATGTCCTAAACCATAGATTTATTATTACTTTTTATGCATTTGCATTTTGGAACTGTAAGAAGTAAAAAGTAGGTTTATATACTAAAAAAATGCGTACAACAGTGTTGGCATTTATAATTACCCGTTATAATTACATTTAATGAAGATCTTTTTCTCTATGCTGCTTCAGTCAACTGTATAGTGCTCTTTCCTTTCAATCTAAAGAACTCCTTTTAGCATTTCTTGTAGGGCTTATCTAATGTTGATGAAGTCCTTCAGGTTTATTTCATTTAGGAATGTCTTTATCTCTCCTTCATTTTTGAAATGCACTTTTGCCAGATACAACATTCTTTGTTGGCAGTCGTTTTCACTCATCACTTGAATTTTTTTTCCCCACTAACTTTTTTGCCTCCACAGTACCTGATGAGAAATTGGTGCTTAATCTTTTGGGAGCTTCCTTTTACATAAAACATTGCTTTCCTCCTGTAGGTTTCAGAACTCTCTCCTTGTCCTTGGTATTTGAAATTTTGACTACTATGTGTCTTAGTGTGGTTCTCATGTTTATCTTGTTTGGGTTTTGTTGGTATTCTTGAGTATACATACAATCATGTCTTTCATTAAATTCAAGAAGTTTTTTGCTTTCCTTCAGAGTTTAGCCCTCCTAGCAAAAAGATAAGCCTGAGGTGAAAGTGAAGTTTCAGGTCAAATCCATCTTTCCTGAGTTTGTATCTTGTGCATAATTGTGGCCTTAGGAATTCCCACATTTTCAGGAATCTGAATGTCCCCTCTACTCCTCATGAAATAGATGCCCTTCTCCTCCAGGGTGCTCTAACGCACGTATGTTTTAAAGCTGATAATCCTTTGTCCCAGGCCATTTGCCTTTATTGTTTCTTTCACTGTTTTAACTGTCTGCAAATTGCTTGCTTCTGTCTGCAGTACAAGTTCTAGGAGGGTGAACCAGAGAAAGTTTCCTGCTTTGTTTTTTTCCTGCCGCTTTTTAGATTGGCACTTACAAGCCAGCACCTCAATATGCACATAGCGGTTATTTTGCTACCTCCAGAACAGAGCCTAGGACCCAAAATAGGAGCATGACAGGTTCAATACTGAGCTTGGGAAGGCATGGGAAAGGAGGCAGCAAAGGAGCTATGAGCCTCTTCTACCTTTTTAAGGCTGCATTTTTTTTTGATCTGGTTACAAGTTACTGTACCCCTTTAAATGTTTTCTGAAATTTTGGGGAAGATGGCTTTGCCAGTTTTTGCTAATTTTCAAAGATTTTGTGGAGAAATTGCTCCCTGGTATGTCTTATGCCATCATGAATGCAGACCAGAAGTCCTACTTCCTGGTTTTATCACAGTTAGTATAATGCCCAGAGAGAAGATGTTATTTCTCAATTTTCTGTAAAGTTGAAGAGGAACAAAGAAATGTAAGCAACCAATGTTGGCAGGACTTTGGGGCCAACATCTTAATATGGGAAAGAGGTGTTTTGGAAATATTTTCTCCTAGTCTGTGGCTTATCTTTTCATTTTTTAAATAGTACCTCTCAAAGAGTAAACACTTCTAGTTTTGATGAAGTCTAATTTAATCACATTTTAATTTTATTTTCATGACTTTTGTTCCATATCTAAGAAATATTTTCCTAGTCCAAGGTCTCAAGGAAATTCTCCTGTATTTTTTTCTAAAAGTTTTATAGCTTTAAAACTTATTTTTAGGGCTATGATCCATTTTGAGTTAATTTTTATATAGGTTGAGTGGTGAGGGTGAAGATTCTTTTTTTTTTTTTATCATTTTTTGCAGGTAGATGTTAAATTATTCCTGCACTATTTGTTGAAATAGCAGGTTTTATTCTAGTATTAGAGAGCTCTGTTGCTGGGCTTCAGGAATTCTAGAATCCCTCAAAATTTTATATACGTCTTTGTGTTTAGACACACGTGTATCTTGGGAATTGAAGGGTGGAACTGAAGATGATCTGCAGCTTTCACAGGTTCTGAATGTGTCTCTGAAACACCAAAAGGTTAAGAGTCACCTCTTTTATGTAATTTTACCTTCTTCTTCACCTCACTAAACAAAGCCAGTTACAGAACAGAAGAATGGAATATTTCTGTCTGCAGATCAACTGCTTTGGAGATTTTGGGAAGAAAACATTGTGATCCTTCGGGAGAGAGCATGTATAAATACACATATTATTCTTAATGCATTAAAACCAATGCACTAAAGGCTCTGTTAAATATGATACTAAGGATTTTTAACATTGCATATAATTCAAAGCAACAGCAAGGTTCTTTAAAAATTCATTTTTTTCTGGGCCACTATGTTTTAAGTCGAAACTTGCTGAGCATGAGTGTTTAAATCCTAAATTCAAAATGCAACTTTGATGAAGGGAATTTCGTGAATGTGGCTGATGTTAATATTCTCTATTTCAAATTCTTTTTGTCCCCAAAAGTTGTCCAGCTTTTGATCATCAGAGGACATTGGTCTCCTTGTGCCACTGGAGCAGCCACACAGCTCTGAGCCGATGAATTTATAGAGCTGCAAAGTATCCACTGGCCTCGGTTTGAGCAGCAGTGGTCACTTCCCATGGGGATTAGGAAATTAAATAATTATGTTAATTAATTAATAACTTCCTGTCTGGAGAGACAGATGGACTCCTATTGGCCTTTCCTTTGAAGGGGCAGTTTCTGGCCCCCCCATCTTTCAAGTTTCTGGTCAGGCCACCCACAAGCTGATCTTCCTGTCTCTCTGTTTCCAAGAAGAATCCACTGTGATTATGCAAAGCCACAGGGCTACCTTTGAGCCATGGGGCTCAAACACTGAGGCCTGGAAGGAAACTTGGAGATCGGCTGCTCTGATTGCCTCTACTTTTCAGAGGAGAAAATCCAAGTCCAGAGAAGTGAGTTCCCTTGCCTTACTTAGGTCACACAATTAGACTTAGACATGGAGCTAGTAGCTGGCTGTCCTGGCTCCCAGGCCAGTGTTCTTTTCAGTAACACAGAGTAGAAATGGAAAAGGCACAGACTCAGGAGATGGCCAGACCTGAGTTTGAATCCTGACTTTTCACTTTTACAACACATGTAACCTTGGGAAAGTTACTCAACCTTCTGAGGTTTCAGTGTTGTCATTTGAAAACAGAGATAAGTGTTCAACAAACATTTGTTCTTTTGGTGCCTGGAACACACTGATTTTGATAGTAGGGACTGAGGCAGGCCAAGTCTTTGAGTCACAGAGCTCATAGCTGGATGTGTGGGGAGGGTGATGATTGTGCCTATCTGATAAGGTTATCGCAAGGATTAAATGAGAGGAGTGTTGTGGCTCTCTTAGCCTGGCAGCAAGTAGGCATTCAATTAATAGTGTTTGTAATCATAATTATTGCTATATGTCCCAAATGTCACCCTAAACTCCTAGGGTTCCTAGGCCCTGTCTTGGTTTCTTATTTGGTGCTCTAGTGTCTAGCATCTTTAAGGCAGCCCTGGTAATCTTTTTGGTGGTCACAGACATGCCCTGACTTGCTTTCAGACTTCTGGGTTGGGTCCTTGCTTCTGAATTCCCTGGCAACCCACGGACTGATACGTGCTGTCCCTGGATTCTCAGCAGGGACCTTCCCTATTGCAGTATGGCCTTGCGGAGGCTGGTGACCACTATGCCCTGCAGCTGGGTTTTTCCGATGACCCATTGGCTCCCTTAGTTTCTGTTAGGCCCTGCTCTCACTCTGGCCTGGACCTTCCCACTGGTCCCCTGATGCCTCATATAGTATTGGCTTGTCCTGCTCTGTCCCATCCTGATGTCCTCTCTGGTCTCTCCCAAGATGCCAATGACACGCTTCCTGCCAGTATCCCAGCAAAAGCCCTTTAGGGCCTGAAGTGCACCTCCTGCCTTCTGTCCCATTCATCTCCCAGACTCAGCCCATTCTGAAGCAATGGGACCTTAACTTGGGATGTAGAGCCCTTGGCTTCAGAGGCTTGTCAACTCTCTTCTCCATCCATCTCACCCTTACAAATGGGCAGTGAGCCATCACTGGGGTTGATGGGGATAGAGGCAGCTTTTAAGAAAGGAGAAGAGATGGGAATTAGAGTGCCCTATGCACACATAGCAGAGCTCTGCTGGAACCATCAGCTCCCTCCTGCTGCCAAATGTCAATTGTTTCCTGGTGACTTTTTCCTGATATATTGCAGCCTCATATTTCAGTTCAACTCCCAGGGTCTCCAAACCAGAGAAATTTGAGGTTGTAAAATGAGCTATAAAAGTTTGAATGAGTGTGTTTCTTTACAACACAACCAGTTTCTGAGTATCTCATACCTCCTTGTCTCCTTTTGGTGAAGACAAATGAGAATCAGACAATAATATTAGTCAACAGTTATTGAACACTCATAGATACCATTCAAGTAGTTTATAAAAACTAACTTATTTAACTTACTCAAAACAATCTTGTGAGGTGGGCTTTATTATAAGGTGCTTTATAACAGATGAGGAAACTGAAGCACTGAGATGTTAAGTAATTAGTTGCAGGACACACAGCTGGGACCATCCCCAGACATTCTGGATCCCGAGTCACCATATGGTACCATCTGTTCTAGGTTGAATAGTGTCCCCACAAAATTCATGTCCACCCAGAACCTTAGAATGTGACCTTATTTAGAAATAGGGTCTTCACAGATGTAATTAGTTAAAGATCTTGAGATGAAGTCATCCTGGATTTAAGGGGGCTCCCAAATCCAATGACTGGTGTCCTTATAAGAGGAGGAAAGGACATACAAAGACACACAGGGAGAAGATGGCTATGTGGAAAAAGAACAGAGATTACAGTTATGACACCATAAGTCAGGAAGTGTAAAGGATTGCCCCAGCCAGCAGAAGTCAGGAGAGAGGCATGGGATGGTTTCTCCCCAAGAGCCTCTAGAAGGAACCAACCCTGCTGACACTTTGATTTTGGACTTCTGGCCTCAACTATGAGAAAATACATTTCTGTTATTTCAAACCACCCAGTCTGTGGTCATTTGTTACGGCAGCCCTAGGAATCCACCACCTATGATCCATTTCCACTCCATAACTCACATAGGAGAAATGCCTTTTATCATGTCCCAGGCAAGAGCAGTGATTTGTGATTTAACACGACTATGCATTCCACCCACACTTTGTTGTCAGAAACTGTTACTAGGGGCAGCGATGGAAAGGAGGCCAGTAGTATGTGCCAGGCTGCATTTTCTTCCCATTACCCCAGGGCAAGGAGCACCTTCCCCCTTCCTTCAAGAAGCCAGTTTCAACCTCCTGTCTCTTCTCAGTAGAAGCCTTGGTCCTTCCAGCTCAGTAGGCCCCCTCCTTGCCAAAGCATTTGATTCCCGGAAGTAGTGTCAACTGAGGCTTGAATGGGAGGTGTTTTCTCTGGTTAAGCTGGGTACCTGCGTGGCTCAGTTCCTTCCCATTCTCCTTGCATCTGCTGGCAGTGCAGCTCTCAAGTCCTACCTTGCTCCTCCAGCAGAAGTCTGAAAGGGTGGTCCTGCCCCTGTAGGTAAGCACACTGGGTCTAACATGGCTGTGGTTGGGTGAGTAAGTCTGCTGAATTTCAGCCTTCAAGGTTAGGAAGCACATCATCACTGCACATCAAAGTTCTATTCCCAGAAGCTGTATCAGTAACAAAGATGGCATTTTGATCTTCCCTTCTCTGTTGTTAGAAACATAGACTGGGAAAGGGGGAGCCATTTTTGCCCCCCTCAATTCCTAATAGTTTATTTTCCCATCACTAGAATTGGTAAAATTGATAATGAGGTAGGGTTTAAAATTACTTATATATGTGTGTACAAATACACATATGTAAAGAGCTATCAATAAATAATCACGAGAATTTCAAGGAAGGCATGTGATGGTTTTACATTGTTCTCCTAAGCCCTGTTCCATGTGTTTGGGAGACAGGCATCCAGGACGTGAAGAAAGTTGTAGTGTCCCCAAATAAATTATCTATTGTACATGGGGTTAGGTACTCCCTAATCCTGTCCTCTCTGGGAGCCAGGCTGGAATGCAAAGGTAGAACAGAGCAGGGGCAGGTCTAAGAAGGCATTGGTGGTGCCAAAACAACACTGATGGGTCCAAATACAAACAGGAGTTGGGCTAACCTGGGCTCAGTGACCCCAAACCAGGAAAAAGTTTAACTAGAAAGATGAACAGGTGTATACCATTTTAGAAGAGAATTTGTTCACCACCACTGATTACATAAAATAAATACCCTTTTCAGAGCGCTTATTATGTAGCAAGCACTTTCACATCCATTCTCAGTTATTATCATGGCCAACCTTTTAGGAACCTGAGAAGTGGAGAAGTTGAGGTTGAGGGACCTGCACAAGATCACATAACAGGAGGCAAGATTTGAATTCAGGTTTCTTGACACCAGGACACATCTTCTTTCTGTTATTTGATGTTAATGACACAGAAGAACAATAAATGTGGATGGTCACCATTTTTAAGGAGCTTACAGTTTAATTGAGAAGACAACACCCGTGGTAAAAAGATCAACTGCCACTCAACAGTTAGTTATAGTGTTATTTTATGAATAGACATATAATTTAATTTGTGTTCTTCCAAGAAACAATAGAGCATATGAAATCATCCAAATTTTTTTCTTCAGTTAAATGAGGAAGGACTTGGAACTAACTTCTGGGGCTGGATAGAAAGTGGGGGCATAGACAGGAAGAAAGAAAAAAAGTTTATCTTTTAAGCAAGAGAAACAGGCCAGGAAAGATGTGTTGGGAAATAATTATTTACTAAACATTGAAAATTACCAGCAAATGGTTGGGATATATGTGCAATACACATAATCTCTTCATCGACCAAATCTAAGTAAGACATAAAACCGGACTTCAAGGAGTTCATTATCAACCTACAAAATGACTAGGGGAGTTGGGGAGGAGAAAGGCAGAGATTTATTATACATATTTCTTGGCAAGGAGTTAGTCTGAATGCCTTACTGTGTCTTTGGCAACAAGATAAAAAATATTGAGTGTAGTTAATGAACAACCATAACCAATAATCCTTAAGAGCTAATCCTTATGGGAATGGCACGATTACTGTTCTCTGGAAGTGCTGTTGTACTTCAGGCCTCCAACGGGTGAAGACATCTCCATATGTGGGGAGGGACCACTCCAGAACTGCAGCAGGTCTCAGGAGTGGGGATATGAGAATATTTTTGAAGGCAATGGTTATTAGGTAGCCATAGGTAAATTATTAAATGATTACTTTTATGACTTCCATTTTCAAATAGGAAAACTGAGGCTTAGAAAAAGGAAGCAGCTCTCCCACAGCTCAGACCTCAAGTCAGGTCTGCTTGACCCTCTTGAGCTCTTACCTGATGACTCAGGTCAGTCTGTGCCTTCAGCCAGACACATTTCTGGAGCTGGTCTCTGAACAGCTTGGTAAGCATTGTGTTGTGTTTTAATAAGGGGGGTGTTCTTTTGTTCTTTTATGTGCTGATTAATGCCTTACGGTCATTCCAAAGGGAGGTCTCTAGGGCTATGAGTCTTCCTATGTTCCCCACAAATTTGACATGTATCTCTCTTATGTCTTCATATAATTGGCTGATAAAAATGTTGAATAAGAGATGGCCAGAACTGGGCGGCATTTCAAAATAGTCTCGAAAGAATGGAATCATGGGCCAAAATCAATAAGATGAAATTCAACTGGGTAAAATGTCAGGTCCTGTCTTGGGATTAAAACAAATAAATAAAAGAATTCGTTTATATGAGTATAAGATGACAAAGAACTGGTTTGAAAAAACTTGCAATTCAGTAGACTACAAATTTGAGATAAGCCTAAATGTTAAATAACGAATAAAATAGGTTGCATTAAAAACAGTACAGTGTCCAGGGTGGGCCATGGTGGCTCAGCAGGCAAGAATGCTTGCCTGCGATGCCAGAGGACCCGGGTTCGATTCCCGGTGCCTGCCCATGTGAAAAAAAAAAAAAGAAAAAGAAAAAAAAAAACAGTACAGTGTCCAGAGAAGAGGAAATGATACAGGCACTAGTTATACCCCACCTAGAGACTCATAGTCAATTCCAAGTAAAGAGGGACATCAACAGAGGATTGCAGTCAAAGGGAGTAGGATGATGAGTGCTGAGGAAACCATGACAAATAAGAAATAATTCATGAAACTTGAGGGAGTAAAGAGGGTTTGGATAAAAGAAGTGCTTTACAAAAAATGTTTATTTGGTACAAAATTTATATTTTGACTAGTGCATTTCCTAAGATAACTTGTGTAGACAGCTTAATTGAACACCATAAGTACATGGAACCTTGTGTAGGACATAAGATTTTGTTGGTTTGTCCAGAGTCATGCCCCCAATAAATCCCAGAGTGATTTGAATAGTGAATAAAAAAGTATTTGCAAAGCTCCCTTCAGGGAATGGTGATAAAGGGGGAAAACTCAACTTCCCCAAGTTGAATTCTTGATATTCTCACAAGCAGTGTGGACAACCAAAGCTATAGGTTGAGCCCCCAATCTTGGGATTTGTTCATGTGAAACTTAACTCCCAAAGGATGGGTCAAGCCTACTTAAATTTAGGCCTAAGAGTCACCCTGAAGAGAACGTCTTTTGCTGCTCAGATGTGGCCTCTCTCTCCAGCCAACACAACAAGCAAACTCACCACCCTCCCCCTGTTTATGTGGGAAGTAACTCCCAGGGGTGTGTCTTACTGGCAATGTGGGACAGAAATCCTGGAATGAGCTGAGCCTCAGCATCAAGGGATTGAGAAAACCTTCTTGACCAAAAGGGAGAAGAGTGAAATGAGACAAAATAAATTGTCAATGGCTGAGAGATTCCAAACAGAGTCAAGAGGTTATCCTGGAGGTTATTCTTATGCATTAAATAGATATCACCTTGTTAGTCAAGATGTAATGGAGAGGCTGGAGGGAACTGCCTGAAAATGTGGAGCTGTATTCTAGTAGCCATGTTTCTTGATGATTGTATAATGATATAGCTTTCACAATGTGAGTGTGTGATTGTGAAAACCTTGTGTCTGATGCTCCTTTTATCTATCTTATCAAGAGATGAGTAAAACATACGGAAAAAAGATGAATAATAGCGGGAACAAATGTTGAAATAAATTTAGATTGAAATGCTGGTGATCAGTGAGGGGGAGGGGTGGCGAATATGGTATGTATGAATTTTTTTCTGTTTTCTTTTTATTTCTTTTTCTGAATAGATGCAAATGTTTCAAGAAATGATCATGATGAATATGCAACCATGTGATGATATTGTGAATTACTGATTATATATGTAGAATGGAATGATCAAAAGTTAAGAATGTTTGCATTTGTTTGGTGTTTTTTGGTATTTAAAAAAAATAAAAGTTAATAATTAATTAATTAATTAATTAAAAAGAAGTGCTTTAGTTTCCCAGCTGCTAAAACAAATGTCATACAATCGATCAGCTCAACAACAGGAATTTATTGACTCAGTTTTCAGAGCCTAGAGGGCTTGCTTGTTTCCTGGCCAGTACAGCCTGGCTAGCCAGAAATTTGGGGGGTTGCTTGGCTTTCCCGTCACATCGCAATGCACATAGTGGAATGTTCTCCTTTCTCTTCAGAGTTCCTTTGACATCCATGTTTGGCGGTTCCCTGAGGCTTTTCTGTGCATCCAATTTCCTTTGTGTATAAGTTCTTCAGCCATGTTGGATTAAGGCCCATCCTCATTCAGTTTGGGCACCACAACTAATGACATCTTTAGAAGCTCCATTTACAAATTGTTTCACATCTCCAGGAACAGGGGTTGGTACCTGAACATATCTTTTGGGGAATCATGATTCAGTCTCCCCACACTAAGGCTTTTTATAATCCCCTGGTTGGCACTGACCGTATTTGGCTCTTGTTACTTAAAGCAAACTGTCAGATTTTAGAGTCTCTTTTCTCTTTTAACAAAGCTATTGTCCTGTTGAGAATACAAGAAAGTCGTTTTTGACACTTATTGCTGAATTAACAGTTTCTTTGTTCTAGAGGTTATCTGTCTTTCCCCAGAAGAAATGACAACCATCGATTCTATAATAAAGTTGCTTTAAGGGGAATGAAAAATACTTGGTGTAAATATTATTCTTCGAATATAAAGGAGGCAGGTTAACGTGTGGTGGGAGAAAGTAGCATAATGGAGTTAGGAAACATCAGAGTCTAAACTATAGAGAAGAGTTGTACTTGAGCCCATATCTTAGCATCCTTAAGAGAGTGAAAAAAAATATTTAGTAAGAGAAAAGCTTTTCCTAGAGCCCATTCATCAGTTGCAAGGATAATCCTATAAATGACTTCATCAACCCAATAACTTCATAGAAATTTTATTTTAAAAAACAGGGATGCCTTTCATTTCTCTATTTCTTATGCTAACCCCTGATCCAAGTTGGATGCTGGAAAACAAGAAGCATTCGATAAGTGTTTGTTGAAGACAATATATATTGAAGAACTGAATTGTTTTGTTTAGAAGGTACACATGCACATACTATGCACACACATACACATAGTTAGGAATTAAATGAATATGAAGAATGAGGTTTAAAGTGGGGAGGTCTCTCCCAGGTTGAGGCATAATGTTGAAGATTTTTGCATGAATTGTTAAGAGGTCTTTATATTTAGGGGATTTACATTAGATTAGTCAAGGGACCAAATCACTCAGCTCTCCCTATCAGAGTTTAGACATACTTCTCAACTTCCTATAACCTTACCAGCACCCATGCCTAACTTCATTTCCTTTCTTCTAGTCTTGAAGGAAAAGGCAATGTTTTACAGTCTTTTTGATTTCTAGGCATACCTTTGAATTGAGACTCAAAAATCAAAGAAAACAAAACACTATAATAACAGAAGCTAACTATAAGAAAATTATTACATCAGGAAAACAAATCTTTAGTGTTTATGAAAGAATATCACACTATTTATTTCCTTTCTTTAGCACCACATATTACTTGTGCATTTACTGCTCTGACTGCACTCTCTTACATACTTTTTTTTTCTTTTTGCATGGGCAGGTACTGGGAATCAAACCCAGGTCTCTTGGCATGGCAGGTGAGAACTCTGCCTGCTGAGCCACCGTGGGCCACACTCTCTTACATACTTTTGCGAAGTTCTAGCATGCTCCAGAAAATGCATGACTTCTTTTGCACTGGCTTGACATTATGCTTGGTCTCTCACTCTTTATTTACAGGAAATTTTATGCAGAGCTCTTGATGTACCACCCCCACCCTTCCTAACTTTTCTACTCAGCATTCTGTATATTAGCAATTATGTATGCATACTTGTAGTAGAGTTCTTCAGAAAAAACAGAGCCAGTAGGATATGTATACATATGTATATATGAATTGGCTCACGTGACCATGGGGTTGGTAAGTCTGAATTCAGTAGGCCAGTCCGCAAGTGGGAATTCTGATGCAGGTTTTAATAAATTCCCCAGGAGAAGCTGACTAGCCAAAGTAGAGTTTTAAATTCTTATTTATAACTGCTGAAATCAGCTCTCCATTCAACTGATTGAATGAAAATTTTCTCTTTGCTGAAGGCAGACTCTTTTGTTGATTGTAGATATAATCAGCTATAGATGCAATCAACTGACTGATGATTTAAATTCATGAAATACCCCCCGGCAGTAACAATCAGGCTTGCTTGGCCAAACAACTGGTCACCTAGCTTAGTTGATGCATTACTAACAATATTCAACTGCAATAAAAATGAATTTTACATATGGGTCAAAATGGAGTGGCACATCAGTTTGTACAGCAGACCCATTTGAAACCATGGGGATGAGGTAATCCTCCCTCTTTTGGTGAAGGCTAAATCATGGTTTGTGCCCTTGTCCAATTCCTTCCTTTGGGAGTTTGTTATCAACCATTTCTCTTTCTTTCTGCTTTGTTTTCAGGTTTCCCTTCTCTCTCTCTCTTTGACTTGCCTCCTTTTATAGTCTGTCCTCTCCTGGCCCCAACCTCCAATCTCACTTCTCTTTTTAATAACTTTTCAAAAAAAGCAGTCTATATTCACCCATCCTCATTTGATACAACCTGTTTATTACCCAAACCACTGCAGTCTACTTTCTATCTACATTTTATTGATATTACTCTCACTCTCAGCACCATTGACCTTCTAGCTTTCAGTTCTTTGTAGGCCTGATTTTACTGAAACTCTGCTCCATTTGATCATTCTCATCACTGTTTCCTTCTCACAGTTCCTACTCCCTTGGCTTCTGCTCCAGATCACTCACAGAGTTCTTTTACTTCTGCCTACCCTTTAAACCTTAGTACTTCCCAACTTTGACTGGCCTCATTGCAACACTGCTCCTGGGTGATTTCATCCACTGACAAGGTTTTAAACATTCGTGTGTGTGGATGATTCTCAAGTCTGCACTTCTAGCCCAGACTTCTCTTCTATGGTTCAAATTCAATATGTACAAAATGGAACTCCTTTTCCTCCTCTAAAATATACCTTGAATTCCCTATCTCATTGGGTAGGACAATCATCCTTATAGTCACCCAAGAAGAAAGGATGAATGCTTCTTTTGACTCTTTCTTCCCCTGATTTATTATCATGTCTTATCATTTTTCTCTTCCAGGCAGCTCTTGAACAATCTTTTCTTGTCCATCCCTAGGCCCATACATTTATTTCAGACCCTCATCTTTTCTTCAAAACTGACCCTGCTCCTCCCTACCCTATCTGTCTCCATTCACTTTCAACCAAGCCTTGAGAGTGATCTCTTTAAACTTAAGCCAAACATGTAACAACCCTAACCTCAGTATTTCTACCCTGACTACAGGTGCAAAACTGGCCCACACATCACTCTTTATCTGCCTTTCCAGTCCCATCTCGCGCCACTTATAGCTTATACCTATTGCTCCAAAACAAGCAATGGCATGTATACTGTTCCCCACATGAGTGATGGACTCATTCTCCCCCACTTCCTGATGCTCCTGGCCCCTTCTTCTGTGTGTCTCTCAATCTGAAACTTGTTTCTCCTCCAGAATCTCTTCACTCTTAGATACTACCAGATATAATTCCTTCTGGCCCCACTCCTACTCAGCTGTGTCCAGTGAATTAGATATTCTTATGTGCTCAAGGAATATCATGTGCATACATTTGTTATTCACCACATTGGATTTATGAACTCATTTTTCCCATAATGTTTATTATTTTTTATATTGTGGAAGCCATATAATTTACTCAGTTCAGAAGACTAGGAAGAAAACATCACTCACAAGACAACTAGTCTAAAAACTTTATTATCAAAATATTGATAGTAGAAATATTACTCCAGTCCATTTTCTACATGTATATAATAGTGATATCATACACCATTCTTTCAAAATATATTGAGCACTTAATGTGTGGCAGGCTTAGACCCTGCCCTTGTTGAGTTTACAGTCCAGTTGTAGAGTCAGACATTAATCAAAGAGTCACACAAATAAATGCATGTTCCAACTTTATTTAGTTGACAAGTGCTAAGAAGGAGAGGTATATGGAGCTACAAGGGCATAAAATAAATAGATTAGGATTGGGATTAAGATCTAAAATATAAACAGAAATTGTCTAGCACACAAGGGTTGTGTACTTTTGAGTTGTCTGCTTTGAATTGTTCTAAATTTGTTTTTAGTTTTGCACTTAACAATAAATTGAAAACATTTTTCTGGTAAAAATTTGTCTATTACATAGAAGTATTCTAGGTATAGTATTAAATCATATGTATATACCACAGTTTAATAAATCCCCTAACAATAGATATTTAAGTTTCCTACCTTTTATTATGAATTATGCTGCAGTGAATATTTTTGCACATATATCTTTGCGTATGACTGTGATAATTTCCTAAGGCTATATTTCTGCAAGTGGGAGTGCTGTGTCAAAGGGTGTGCGTATTAAAGTTTTGCAATGCACTGCCAAATTGCTTTCTGGAAAGTCTCCACTGATGTACTTTTCCTTCCATCAGCAGTGTACGGAGAGCCTGCTCTTCTCCACGCTCACCAGCCTGGTGTCTTTTCTCACTTTTTGAACTTTACAGATTTTAAGTATCCGAAGAATGGTGTCTTGCTGATGTTTTAGCTTTAATGTTTTTGTCTGTTACTAAGGTTGAACTTCGTAAGTAGGTTTTTCACTGTGCAAATTTCTTTAGGCAATTGTCTATTGGTGTCACCACACGGTTCTCAAATTGCCTAAGTGTTTGTGTCTCATTAGCTCATTGAGGTCAGAGGCCCTTTTGGTGCACTGTGTTACTTAGTGCATGTTAGCTACTAGTAAGAGGGTAGCTTTAATTTGACAGGTATCTAGAACTTCACCAATTACCTGCTCTGAGCAAGGGTGGCAGAAGTCAGGATGGCCCCAGTCTCATGCTCGTAGATGGTCACCATGATTAGGGAATCCAGGTCTTCCTTCTGGATCCTATGATTTGGTCACAGGTGCAAGCTTCACTTCTGCGATGCAGCCCCATGTATACAAACTTAGAGACCCTTTAAATATAAGGAAGCACTGACCTCAGTGGCCTCAAGTGTATCTTCAATATTACCTTTTAAGCCGTTGACCCCCAAAAGATAGTAATGGGGCCTTCTCCTCAGGGAACCACAGACTCTTCCCAGACAAGGAAGGGCAGCAGGCAAAAAGTGGATAGCTAGCTGGCCAAGCTTCCAAGCTTGGAATTCTGTCTTCTCTGGGGTCTAGGAGTAACCAGCTGTTTAGTTTGCTAGCTGCTGGAATGCAATATACCAGAAACAGATTGGCTTTTAACAAGGGGAATTTAATAAGTTGCTAGTTTACAGTTCTAAGACTGAGATAATGTTCCAATTAAAGCAAGTCTATAGAAATGTCCAATCTGAGACATCCAGGGAAAGATACCTTGGTTCAAGAAGGCCACTGAAGTTCAGGATTTCTCTTTCAAGTGAAAGGGCACATGGCGAACACAGTCAGGGTTTCTCTCTCATCTGGAAAGGAACATGGTAAACATGGTCAGGGTTCCTATCTATCTGGAAGGGCACATGAAAAACATGCTGTCATCTGCTAGTGTCTTCTCCTGGCTTCCTGTTTCATGAAGCTCCCTGGGAGACATTTGCCTTCTTCAAATCCAAAGGTTGCTGACTGGTGGACTCTGCTTCTCGTGGCTATGTCATTCTGCTCTGCTCTCTCTGACTCTCTCATTCTTCAAAATATTTCCTCTTTTATAGGACTTCAGAAACTAATCAAGGCCCACTCAAATGGGTGGAGACACGCCTCTACCTAATCCAGTTTAACAACCACTCTTGATCAAATCACATCTCCAGGAAGATGATCTAATTACAGTTTCAAGCATACAATACTGAATAGGGATTAGAAGAAACGGCTGCCTTACAAAATGGGATTAGTATTAAAACATGGCTTTTCTAGGATACATATATCATTTCAAACTGGTACACCAGCCTTGAATGTTCATAAAAAGAATCAATGGCTAACAGGATACAAAAGTATATAATAGAAGGAAGATCGTCTAACAAAAGAAATGATTTCAGAAGTGGGAAAATATGAAACCTGCCCTCAAATGCACTTTACCTCTAAAGGTTATAAAAATAAACATTTTTATATTTCAAATTGAGGATAGGTATGGATTAATAAAGGAACATAATTTCCTTTGCACACAGCTGTCACTAATTAATTAATTAATTAGTTATTCATCCACCTAACAAATATCTGTTAAGTTCCTAACATGAACAAGACGCCATGATAGGTACAGGGTACTCAAAGGATAACAGCCATTACCTCTGTCTTTGTGGAGAACACAGTCCATGGCATTATATCAAGAATTAGCTCTGCTCTGCAAGGTCATAGCTGTTGCATGTTACATGTTGACTTTGTTTGAGTGACTTAGTTTATGCTGATAGTGGGAGACAAGGTATTTAAATAATTTGTAGGAAACATTGTGATAATGACAGTGTTGGTAGTGATAGGAACAGTGAACAATCTTTTGGGTAAAAGCTAGTTGTAACCAAACACTAGATTTATTCAATGATGTTTTTAACTATCCACTTTAAGCTCCCAGAACACCTTCATAGTCCAAATTTCTTCATGAAACCAGAAAACAGTTTATCTTGAGTTAAAAACTCTCTAGCCCTTAAATTTTCCTTTCCTCCTAAATGGTTGTTATTCTAATGCAAATTTTCCTTGAATACTATCAAGGCATGATGGGAGCAACTGCATTTGAGCTCTAATCCTGGTTTTATAGGATCAAGTGTCCAGTGAAGATCAACGACGGGATGCTGCAGGTTCAACATAAGGAGCAAGACTTTTGCAAAAAGGAAAAACAGAAGGGAGATTTTTTCAGAGTGGAAATGCATTTTCTCTCTACTAACATGATGTTGGTGATGATGATGATGATGGTGGTGATGATGATGATGCAATGCAATAGCAATGACCGGTACCCTTACTATGTCCCATGTGTGGTGTTAAAATTTTTCCATACACTATTTCATTTTGTCCTCTCAAAACTACCTGAGATATTACAATCCATATATATAGATGATGAACTGAGTATGAGCTAGGCTAAATTATTGGCCCATAGTCATATAGCTAGAAAGAGGCCGAACTAGGGTTCTGACATGGGGCCACCTCCTGCAAAGTCTCTTTTTCTCCATTATTATGCTATCCTGTGAGATTTTCATCACTGGAGGTGTTCAAGCATAAATTGGACTATTGCATGAGTGTAACAATACAGAAAATTCAAATTTCAGATGAGAATGAGAGTCCCTGGGCTGCTTAACAGTTGAATCATTAATTCTGAACATTTTTGTTAATGGTTCGTGTTGAGAATTTGACATTAATCTATGGGCTTTCTCTCCAGAAAAATATACATGCACACACATATGCAATGATCACAATGCAAAATCTGGGGGACAAAGATGCCCACGACCACACCCCTTTGCCCAGCACCCACTCCTGGGCTAAGAGCCCTTTGCTCTGAGTCTATGTTCAGGTATGTGTTTTTGGAGATCAATTCCCTCTGTGTCTGTCTACAGGTGTTGATAAGGTCCCACCATCATATGGCATTCATAGAGAAAAATGAAACAAACACATTGAGATGTTTCTCCCCTCCCAGAAGAAAGAGAACCCTCCTGACACATTTCTCAAAGCTGGCCATTGGAAAGCTCTCCCTTGGCCATTGCAATTTCAGGTGCATTGAGAATGACTCAGAAATAAGACACAACCCATGTATGAGGCCTCCATTCATATTATTATTTATGGGGCACAAGAGTCTGGCCTCCCCCAGCAACATCTACTTCCAATAAAACAATGAAGGGAGGTGGGGGAGGCGGGGCAGACTCATAGAGGGAAAAGTGTCTGTAGAAGGAAATACATCAATTTCTGGTTCCTGCCTTGCTTGATAGTGCATGTGTTTCCAATCTGGAGTGAACATGTGCGTTCAGCATCTAGAGAGACGCCTAGATACTGAAACCCCTCCCCATCTTTGTCCCTCCTACTCCTTGCCTGAACTCCACAGATGAGAGCTCAATGACTGTGGGTCTGGAAAACATTCCTCAGCTGGCCTGGTCTCTCTTATTCTGGCACCCTTTTCGAACATACAGGCATGTGCGGCTGTGTGCACGTGTACACTGTATGGAATTTCATTATCATTTAAACGTTCTCATTTGGACATTTAGATGGCAGAAGAGTCCTGGGGATTGTGGAGGCATGGCAGAGCCTTCTGGATCCCCGCGGGAAAGTTACAGTGCTTTTCCTCTCCTACAACCAGCTTTGCTATTTTAATGCATTGTTACATGCTTAATTATTTTGGCACGAGTTCTCCGAGCAGCAATCTCTGCACAGGTTCCTGGGGATTTCTAGGGGTTGTCCCTGGGGGAGGCAGGTTTCAGGTTTGCAGAAGCAGAGGATTGGATGCCAAAGGATGTGGAGCAACACATTTCTGATGCTCAAGTCCATTTCTTCTCTCCTAGCTTCCCCCCTGTTTTGACTGGGGCCTTCTCTCTTACCTCTCACCTGGACTTTGGTTATTACCTCCCAGCTCCTGTCTCTGTCTCTACTTTGCTCCATTCAATTCATTCTCCACACTGCTGCCAGAGCAACCTTTATCAGACACAAAACGGTCATAACCTTGTTTAAAAGCTTTCACTGGCTCTCTGATATCTTGTTATAAACAACAATCATGATAATTTCTATCAGTAAAGGGGCTCTTACCAGGTACTCAGCAAAGTGCTTTCCACGCAGTACTTCAGATAATCTTCCAAACAACCTCAAGGAGTGAGGTTGTTTAGATTCCACACCCCTCCCCAACTTTACCAAGGAGAACACTGAGATTGAGAGTGTTTAACTAATCTGGTCAAGGTGACACAGCTAGAAAGCAGAGAGGTAGTTTGATGTTGTGCAGTATATAACCTGCATGAGAGGGCTCAGCAGAGGGGCAGGTGAGGCCTCAAATCAGCCAGGCCTCTGCCTCCAGGAGAGACCCATTTTTCTATTTGATCCAGATTTGAGGAGCAATGCTAATTTGCCTGGTTTTCACATACCCACACCTGTGATTGCTGCTTTGTGAGCTAGTCCATTTATTATTGCTGGAGTGAGGTGCTAGGGATCCAGAAACAATCGATATGGCTCCTGGCTCCTAAACCCATAAAGTTACAATCTGTAGGGGAGACAGATAAATCCAATGGGGATCAATCCGTTTCCATAGGTTAAATGTAAGATAGTGCTATGCGCACTGTACCCTGCGAACACAGAGGGAAACCATACCTTGGAAGGTGAGGAGGGAGCTGCAGGGAGGTCTAGAAAGGCTGCTGGAGGAAATGCTACCTGAGCAGACAGAGCTCAGTTAGATGAAGTTGGAGCTGGGGGTGGGGGAGAAGGTATTCTAGGCAGGGGAAAGGAGCAAAGCACAAAAGGTATGAAATAGCATAGGCCCAGTTCTGAGAAACTATTGCAAGTGAATTTGTGGTTAAAGAAATTTCAACCTTAAGGGAAAAATGTATTGGAGGTGCAGGTCAGAGTAAACCTTTAAGGCAAAAAAATTCTTTTTCCCATTCACAAAGATAAAGACAACCAAGTGAAAGGCAATGACATAGAACTTAAATTACTAAGAGCTGCCACCATGCTGTGAAACGTGATGTCCTCCCTCCCTTGGATGGGTTGTTGAGAATTCATTTTACCATGTGGAAGATGATATACACATCCAGGGATCTTTGTGCTTGTTCTCTGTGCTGGTCTGAATCTGTGGTGGATCCCAGAAAGGTCCGTTAATCCTCATTTAATATTGCTGGGTGGGAGCATTTTGATAGTTTCCATGAAGATGTGACCTGCCCAATTGTGGGTGGTAACTTTTGATTAGATGATTTCTATGGATGTGTGTCTCTACCAATTGAAGGTGGAGTTGCTTACTGGACCTTTAAAAGAGGAACCATTTTTGAGAGAGTCCCCTTTTGGTAGAGCCACGAGAAAGTCTGCAGACACCACTGCCATGTTCGCCATGTGCCCTTCTAGCTGAGAGAGAAACGTTGAACGTTGTTGGCCTCCTTGAACCAAGGTATCTTTCCCCAGAAGCCTTAAATTGGACATTTCTATAGACTTGTTCTAATTGGGACATTTTCTTGGGCTTAGAACTGTAAACTAGCAACTTATTAAATTCCCCTTGTTAGGTGGAGGGGGCCAAGATGGTGGCTTAGTAAGGTGTGTGTGTCTTAGTTCCTCCTCCAGAACAACTACTAAATAACCAGAAACAGTACAGAACAGCTCCCGGAGCCACGACAGAGACTAGACACACAGAATACCCCAGTCTTGACTAGCTGGACCGACTGCGAGACTCCGCTGCGGTGAGATCCCTGAGCGGCGCGCGCTTCCCCGGGCCGCGGCGGCTGGCGGCCGGCGCACCTCCCTCCCTCCTTCCCAGGCTGGCTGATAGTCTCGGAGAGGCAAGTTCCCCAAGCCGCGGCGGCCGGCACCCCTCCCTCGCGGGCGGCTTCCCGGACCAGCTACAAGTCTCGGATCAGCAAGATCCCCAAGCGACAGCGGCCGGTGGCCAGTGCCCCTCCCCCACAGGCGGCTACCCGGAGGGAAAGGAAAGAGTCTCCAACAGTAGCAGTGACTGAGTCCAACCAAACACCAATAGTGGCATTAATAAACAAATTCTGACTACTAAAAATAGGCCCCCAGCTCAGGCAAAACTGATCAAGGTGGAAGTCGCCTTTTGGGCTAACTGAAAAAGAGGAAAGGGAGTGAAACAGAGCCTTCTGCGGCTGTTTCTACAGAGGCTTGGTGCCTCTGGGCTCAGCGCTGGGATTACACAGGTTGCAACTGCCCCAAACGCAGAAACAGTCTGCTTTCAGGGCTCTCTACCACCTGAACCTTCCCCACGGGAGGGGTGAAACGCATCTCAGGTGGAATCCCTCTCTCAAGTAATTCAGATCCCAGGACTTCACAATTTGAAGCCATTAAAACCAGCCTACAACCTTTCCTCTGTCTCCACCACGCACACAACAGGGAGAGCCTTCCAAAGTTAAAGGAGCCACAACATCTTTTGCTGGTGGGACCTGCAGACAGACAAGCACCACATACTGGGCAGGATAAGAAAAACAGAGCCCAGAGACTTCACAGGAAAGTCTTTCAACCTGCTGGGTCCCACACTCAGGCAAATCTGATTAAATGTTCAGATGCCAGCAAAAAATAACAAATCACAACAGAAAATTGAAGATATGGCCCAGTCAAAGGAACAAACCAATAGTTCAAATGAGATACAGGAGCTGAGACAACTAATTCTGAATATACGAACAGAAATGGAAAACCTCTTCAAAAACCAAATCAATAAATTGAGGGAGGACATGAAGAAGACATGGGCTGAACAAAAAGAAGAAATAGAAAAACTGAAAAAACAAATCACAGAACTTATGGGAATGAAAGATACAGTAGAAGAGATGAAAAAAAACAATGGAAACCTACAATGGTAGATTTCAAGAGACAGAGGTTAGAATTAGTGAACTGGAGGATGGAACATCTGAAATCCAAAAAGAAATAGAAATTATAGGGTAGAGAATGGAAAAATTTGAGCAGGGGCTCAGGGATTGAATGATAATATGAAGCGCACAAATATGCGTGTTGTGGGTGTCCCAGAAGGAGAAGAGAAGGGAAAAGGAGGAGAAAAACTAATGGAAGAAATTATCACTGAAAATTTCCCAACTCTTATAAAAGACCTAAAATTACAGGTCCAAGAAGTGCAGCGCACCCCAAAGAGAATAGATTCAAATAGGCGTTCTCCAAGACACTTACTAGTTAGAATGTCAGAGGTCAAAGAGAAAGAGAGGATCTTGAAAGCAGCAAGAGAAAAACAATCCATCACATACAAGGGAAACCCAATAAGACTATGTGTAGATTTCTCAGCAGAAACCATGGAGGCAAGAAGACAGTGGGATGATATATTTAAATTACTAAAATAGAAAAACTGCCAACCAAGACTTCTATATCCAGCAAAATTGTCCTTCAAAAATGAGGGAGAAATGAAAACATTTTCAGACAAAAAGTCACTGAGAGAATTTGTGACCAAGAGACCAGCTCTGCAAGAAATACTAAAGGGAGCACTAGAGTCAGATACGAAAAGACAGAAGAGAGAGGTGTGGAGAAGAGTGTAGAAGGAAGGAAAATTAGATATGATATATATAATACAAAAGGCAAAATGGTAGAGGAAAGTATTACCCAAACAGTAATAACACTAAATGTTAATGGACTGAATTCCCCAATCAAAAGACATAGACTGGCAGAATGGATTAAAAAACAGGATCCTTCTATATGCTGTCTACAGGAAACACATCTTAGACCTAAAGATAAACATAGGTTGAAAGTGAAAGGTTGGGAAAAGATATTTCATGCAAATAACAACCAGAAAAGAGCAGGAGTAGCTATACTAATATCCAACAAATTAGACTTCAAATGTAAAACAGTTAAAAGAGACAAAGAAGGATACTATCTACTAAAAAAAGAACAATTAAACAAGAAGACATAACAATCATAAACATTTACACATCGAATCAGAATGCCCCAAAATACATGAGGAATACACTGCAATCACTGAAAAAGGAAATAGACACATCCACCATAATAGTTGGAGACTTCAATTCACCACTCTCATCAATGGACAGAACATCTAGACAGAGGATCAATAAAGAAACAGAGAATTTGAATATTACAATAAATGAGCTAGACTTAACAAACATTTATAGGATATTACACCCCACAACAGCAGGATACACCTTTTTCTCAAGTGCTCATGCATCATTCTCAAAGATAGACCATATGCTGGGTCACAAAGCAAGTCTCAACAAATTTAAAAAGATTGAAATCATGCACAACACTTTCTCGGATCATAAAGGAATGAAGTTGGAAATCAATAATAGGCAGAGTGCCAGAAAATTCACAAGTACATGGAGGCTCAACAACACACTCTTAAACAACCAGTGTGTCAAGGAAGAAATTACAAGAGAAATTAGTAAATATCTTGAGGCGAATGAAAATTAAAACAAAACATATCAAAACCTATGGGACACAGCAAACGCAGTGCTAAGAGGAAAATTTATTGCCCTAAATGCCTATATCAAAAAAGAAGAAAGGGCAAAAACTCAGGAATTAACTGTCCACTTGGAAGAACTGGAGAAAGAACAGCAAACTAATCCCAAAGCAAGCAAAAGGAAAGAAATAACAAAGATTAGAGCATAAATAAATGAAATTGAGAACATGAAAACAATAGAGAAAATCAGTAAGACCAGAAGTTGGTTCTATGAGAAAATCAACAAGATTGATGGGTCCTTAGCAAGATTGACAAAGAGAAGAAGAGAGAGGATGCAAATAAATAAGATCAGAAATGGAAGAGGAGACATAACCACTGACCTCACAGAAATAAAGGAGGTAATAACAGGATACTATGAACAACTTTATGCTAATAAATACAACAATGTAGATGAAATGGACAAGTTCCTAGAAAGGCATGAACAACCAACTTTGACTCAAGAAGAAATAGACGACCTCAACAAACCAATCACAAGTAAAGAAATTGAATCAGTCATTCAAAAGCTTCCCAAAAAGAAAAGTCCAGGACCAGATGGCTTCACATGTGAATTCTACCAAACATTCCAGAAAGAATTAGTACCAACCCTGCTCAAACTCTTCAAAAAAATTGAAGTGGAGGGAAAGCTACCTAATTCATTCTATGAAGCCAACACCACCCTCATACCAAAACCAGGCAAAGATATTACAAAAAAAGAAAACTACAGACCAAGCTCTCTAATGAATATGGATGCAAAATCCTCAACAAAATTTTAGCAAATCAAATCCAGCAACACATTAAAAGAATTATACATCATGACCAAGTAGGATTCATCCCAGGTATGCAAGGATGGTTCAACATAAGAAAATCAATTAATGTAATACACCATATCAACAAATCAAAGCAGAAAAATCACACGATCATCTCAATTGATGCAGAGAAGGCATTTGACAAGATTCAACATCCTTTCCTGTTGAAAACACTTCAAAGGATAGGAATACAAGGGAACCTCCTTAAAATGATAGAGGGAATATATGAAAAACCCACAGCTAATATCATCCTCAATGGGGAAAAATTGAAAACTTTCCCCCTAAGATCAGGAACAAGACAAGGATGTCCATTATCAACGCTGTTATTCAACATCGTGTTGGAGGTTCTAGCCAGAGCAATTAGACAAGAAAAAGGAATACAAGGCATCAAAATTGGAAAGGAAGAAGTAAAACTATCACTGTTTGCAGATGATATGATACTATATGTCGAAAACCCTGAAAAATCCACAACAAAACTACTAGAGCTAATAAATGAGTGCAGCAAAGTAGCAGGTTACAAGATCAACATTCAAAAATCTGTAGTGTTTCTATACACTAGCAATGAACATGCTGAGGGGGAAATCAAGAAACGAATTCCATTTACAATTGCAACTAAAAGAATAAAATACTTAGGAATAAATTTAACTAAAGAGACAAAAGACCTATACAAAGAAAACTACAAAAATATGTTAAAAGAAATCACAGAAGACCTAAATAGATGGAAGGGCATACTGTGTTCATGGACTGGAAGACTAAATATAGTTAAGATGTCAATTCTACCTAAATTGATTTACAGATTCAATGCAATACCAATCAGAATCCCAACAACTTATTTTTCAGCAATTGAAAAAGCAATTTACCTGGAAGGGCAGCGTGCCCTGAATTGCTAAAAGTATCTTGAGGTAAAAAAATGAAGCTGGAGGTCTCACTCTGCCTGACTTTAAGGCATATTATGAAGCCACAGTGGTCAAAACAGCATGGTACTGCCATAAAGATAGATATATCAACCAATGGAATTGAATAGAGTGCTCAGATATAGACCCTCTCATCTATGGACATTTGATCTTTGATAAGGCAGTCAAGCCAACTCACCTGGGACAGAACAGTCTCTTCAATAAATGGTGCCTAGAGAACTGGATATCCATATGCAAAAGAATGAAAGAGGACCCATATCTCACACCCTATACAAAAGTTAACTCAAAATGGATCAAAGATCTAAACATTAGGTCTAAGACCATAAAACAGTTAGAGGAAAATGTAGGGAGATATCTTATGAATCTTACAATTGGAGGCAGTTTTATGGACCTTAAACCTAAAGCAAGAGCACTGAAGGAAGAAATAAATAAATGGGAGCTACTCAAAATCAAACACTTTTGTGCATCAAAGAACTTCATCAAGAAAGTAGAAAGACAGCCTACACAATGGGAGACAATATTTGGAAACAACATATCAGATAAAGGTCTAGTATCCAGAATTTATAAAGAGATTGTTCAACTCAACAACAAAAAGGCAGCCAATCCAATTACAAAATGGGAAAAAGACTTGAACAGACACCTCTCAGAAGAGGAAATAACAAATGGCCAAAAGGCACATGAAGAGATGCTCAATGTCCCTGGCCATTAGAGAAGTGCAAATCAAAACCACAATGAGATATCATCTCACACCCACCAGAATGGCCATTATCAACATAAAAGAAAATGACAAGTGCTGGAGAGGATGTGGAGAAAGAGGCACACTTATCCACTGTTGGTGGGAATGTCAAATGGTGCAACCGCTGTGGAAGGCAGTTTGGCGGTTCCTCAAAAAGCTGAATATAGAATTGCCATATGACCCAGCAATACCATTGCTAGGTATCTACTCAGAGGACTTAAGGGCAAAGACACAAATGGACATTTGCACACCAATGTTTATAGCAGCATTATTTACAATTGCAAAGAGATGGAAACAGCCAAAATGTCCATCAACAGACGAGTGGCTAAACAAACTGTGGTATATGCATACAATGGAATATTATGCAGCTTTAAGACAGAATAAACTTATGAAGCATGTAATAACATGGATGGACCTAGAGAACATTATGCTGAGTGAGACTAACCAAAAACTAAAGGACAAATACTGTATGATCCCACTGATGTGAACTGACATTAGAGAATAATCTTGGAATATGTCATTGGTAACAGAGACCATCAGGAGATAGAAATAGGGTAAGATAATGGATAATTGGAGCTGAAGGGATACAGACTGTGCAACAGGACTGGATACAAAAACTCAGAAATGGACAGCACAATACTACCTAATTGTAATGTAATTATGTTAAAACACTGAATGAGGTATAGTTTTTTAAAATTTAATTTAATTTAATTTTTTTATTTTTTATTTTTTTTATTTTTATTTTTTTCTCTCTATTATCATTTTATTTCTTTTTCTGTTGTCTTTCTATTTCTTTTTTTGAATCGATGCAAATGTACTAAGAAATGATGAATATGCATCTATGTGATGATATTAAGAATTACTGATTGTATATGTAGAATGGAATGATTTCTAAGCGTTGTGTTAGTTAATTTTTTAAATTAATAATATTAAAAAAATTCCCCTTGTTAAAAGCCATTCCGTTTCTGGTATATTGCATTCCGGCAGCTAGCAAACTAGAACGTTCTTCATCCTGACGTCCAATGTCTTTCTGATTTTATGATGCAGGCTTCTCCCTCACCAGGTCCCTATGATGCCAGGAGACTTGGATGCTTCAGAGGGAAAAAGCTTTGGGTCACCTGTATGAAGCAGCACGTTCTTTCTGGGTGAGTATTTCTTAAGCTATAAAGTCCCCAATGTTCAGGACTTTATAGTCTCTGCTCTGCTCATTTTTCACTTGATGCCAAAGCACACCTTCTTACCTGTTCTCACCCCTAATGTCCACCCACTGTTAAGTTATTCCCAAGGTTTCATCCTATAAAGACCTTCTTTTGTTATGCCATTTGTTTTTCCTCTTCTCTTTCCCTACTTTAAACACGTAAAGCAAAGAAATGCATGAAGATAATTAAGAGTCAACTAGCATTAGAAAGCTTATAACCAAAAGCTCTTATAGCCCATAGCTGTTTCCATCCTCATCCAGAAATCCTATCCCTGAAAGGTAGCTTTTGCTTTGGGTCTTTACCACCATGTTTCCAAATCACTTGCATATTATTTATTGTTGTTGTTTTCATTTAAGACATCATTTAGTGACTTTCTACTATGGAAGATGAGCATTTAGTTTTCTTGTACCCTTTCCCTGCAACACATACACACATCTCCTCCCTTCTTTCCACCCAGCATATACTTATATAACAATTATGTTTAAACCAGTAGTAAAGTTCTATATGTAGTATTCATAGCTGAGCTACAAAATGTGTTTTCATTACATTCAGTTGTTTTATGAAGCTTTTTCTGGAGTTATTTTTCTTCATTAGATTTTCAATAGCTCTAACACAAGTTCTTAACAAACTGCAAAACTCCTCCTGATTGCATCAGAAGCATCAAGTAAATTATTGGTGCTCTAATTTCTCAGTTTCCCCTTCCTATTTTCTATTCTTTTAACTTTGACTTCTGGAAATATTTCTAAACTTTAACTTCTAATCCTTCTAACATTTTTTTTTTTTGTATTTTTAATTTTTCCTAACACTTTTAACCCCCAAGAGCTCTTTCCTCTATTTTAACAGAATGCTGTTCTTGGATATGATACTTTCTCATCTGTCTGAGCATATTGATGAGTTTTATGGTTTTTTTTTTTTTTAAGAATTTCATCTCCTCCTTACATTTTTCTTTTTTCTACTGTGTTCTATTTTATGCTCATTTTAGCCCCAGTCTTCGTGTGAGAGGCTTTTATCGAATATTTAGTGATTTCAACTGGCCACTGCATTTCTTGCTCCTAGTGCAGGGCTTATGTGACACACAGTAGGTGATTTAGTGACTGAATTGGATAATAGCAATTCAGAGATTCTAAAATTACACATTCTTCAGAGAAAGGAACTCTTGATGTGGCAGGAGATTTAATGCAATTCTCATTTTGAAATGGGGGAGAGTGTGGAAGAGCAACTTTTGACTGGATGAAAAAGAGGAATGGCCTGGAAATGTATGAACGGTGTTAGGCTGATTCGTTCTGTTTGTTCTTGGCTCATGTTATGGGCTGAATCAGGTCCCCCCAGAAGGATATGCTGAAGTCCCAACCTCCAATACCTCAGAACATGACCTTATTTGGAAATAAAGTAGCTGCAGATGTAATGAGTTAAGCTGAGGTCATACTGGTATTGGATAGGTCCTGTTGGAGTTGGGGTGGGCCAAATATGACAGGTGTCCTTACACGAAGAAGAGAAGAGATACAGAGACAGAGACCCAGAGGGGAGAAGGCCATGTGAAGATGGTCCAGAGACTGCAGATATGTTGCCACAAGCCATGGAATAACAAGGATTGCTGAGCATCACAGAAACTAGCAAGAGGCAAGGAAGGATTCTTCCCTTGAGTCATCAGAGAGACCATGGACCTGCTGGAACCTTGATTTTGGACTTCTAGCTTCCAGAATTGTGAGGGAATAAGTTTTTTTTTTGTTTTAAGTCACCAAGTTTGTCATAATTTGTTATGGCAGTCTTAGGAAACCAATACAGCCTAGAATCTAACCCATGCATACTTAGGGATTTGGGAGGGGAATAAAAAACAATAGTTTTTTACTAGGTTCTAGCGATATTATGTACTGTTTTTAGTTTATTCTCCCAACAACCGAGTAATTTAGAAATTATTATACCGACTTGACAGATAAGAAAACTGAAGCCCAGAAGGGTTATGTAAATTGCTCCAAATATACAACTAGCAATTTTAAAAGCTTAGTTTCAAACTTAGGGAGGCTAACTCATTAGCAATTACTCTTTAAAAGATTAAAAACAAGAAAAAATTCTTTAATATTTACCTCTTTTAAAATATTTCCTACACACTGTTCATTATTTAGTATAGATCCAAATATTCATTTAGTTACATTATCCTTCTGTCTGAAGAACTTCCTAACACATTTCTTTTAGTGTAGGACTGCTGACAATGCATTCTATCACCTTACATCTGTCTGAAATTTTTTCAAGTTCTTTTCTGAAAGGTTGTTTTCACTAGGTATAGAATTATGGATTGACAATTTTTCTTTTAGCATGTTAAAGATGTTGCTTAATTGTTATTTAGCTTGCATAGTTTCGGATTACTATGTTTAGTAATAATATGTAATTATATGTAATAAGAAATTGCATATAATTTCCTTTTTTCTTTGGATGCCTTCAAAGTTTACTTTATCTCTGGACCTCAGTAGTTTAACTGTGATAAATCTGTGTGTATGTGTGTGTGTGTGTGTGTGTGTGTGTGTGTGTGTGTGTGTTTTAATCCTGCCTGTGATTTTCTGAATTTTTTAGATCTGTGGTTTTTGTCTTTATTAATTTTGGAAAATTCTTAGCCATTGGTTCTTCAAAAATTTATTTTCCCTTGTTGTCTCTCTTTTCCTTCTTGGACTCCAATTACACATATGTTAAATCATTTGCTATTGTTTCGCTACTCTTGGATTTTCTGATCTGTTGTTTTCCTCTCTATAATCTTTGTACTTCAGTTTGGATAATTTCCATTGGCCTATTTTCAAGTTTACCAAGTTTTTCTTCAGCTTTGTTTTATCTGTTGATAATCCTGTCAAAAGAAATTTTCATTTCTGACATTCTAGTTACCTTTTTTTCTACACAGTTTTCATTTCTTTGCTGAAATTCTCCATCTGTTCACACATAATATCCATCTTTCTTATTGAGCCTTTAACATATTAACTCTAGTTTTTTAAAAGTCCCTGTCTAGAATCTGGGTCCTTTCTGAAGTTGAATCTAGTGACTACTTTATCTTGTGACTATGGATTGTCTTTTCTTACTTTATTTGGTGCCTTGTAATTTTTTAATTGAATGCTAGATATCATATGAGAAGAACAGTATATACTGAGGTATGCAGGTTTAATGACTGAAAATGGTCATACCTCTTCTTCTGTCAGGTTACCAGTGTTGCAGAGAAGTGCCAGTCTAGTTAGTAGTTGAGCTGAATTTGTATTTTATGTTTTGTTGTTGTTGTGTTTAACTTCAGTACACCACAGACTTCAAATTCTTCTAACAGTAAGTAGGCTGCTGCTACCTTAGAATGAATATGATGTCTGGGGTGACAGAGGGCTTTTCTTACAGTTCCACTTTATTCCTTCAGCTAGCACTGCACACCTGCACCACTGGAGGCCTCTATGCATTTGCCCCTCATCCAGCAGCAAACCACTGTTAGCTTGTTATTGGGTGTGCAGTTCATGGTGTTGAAATAGAGATTCTCAGTTTTCCTGATTCAGCCTCAGGCCTAGGGAGACTGATACATCTGAGCTTTGGGTGTGGGTTTTTCTCAGCAATTTTGCCCTTTCCTTTCTGACAGCATACTCTACCCTGTATCTTGAGAGTAATGGAATATATGAGTTTCCCATCCCTTTTCAGTGGTAGCAGGCCTCTGCTTTGTTATCAATTCAGGATCTTCCAGAAACAGCAGTTGCTTCTTCCACTCCCTCAGTGTAGGATACCTTTATCTGTGACAGGATGAAGAAATTCCTGCCCTTTCCTCTGTGGGAGACAGCTGTTGTTTGTTACTTGATGCAAGGCATTTAATGTTTCCTATCTCTCCTCATTGACAAATGACTTTTTCTTCTATCCTTTCCTCAGCAGCAGTTCATCTTTGCTAAGATCCTGAGAGTTCCCCAGTTCTTTCCCAGTGGCAGAAAGTTTTCTACTTAACATGACAGAATGTCCTATAGTTTCATGCCTGGGGGGCACCAAGGGGGTACTATTTTACATCTTCTGCCCTGCTCCCACTCTATCATGTAAACACCTGGTGAAAGCCTGTGGCTAAGAGCTTGTATGATCCTCTTGTGACTACGACTCTCAGGTTTCTAAATTATTACACCAGCCTAGACTCAGCCCTTAGGAATTCATTAAGATTTTAGCTCTTCGCTTCTTAACTGCTTTTATGGTTTACTACCTCTTCCTACTGTGTTCTGTGAATAGTATAACAGTTCATGTATGCTCTCTATTCTCACGGGCCCTTTAGAATTCAGTTTACCTGCTTGCCTAGTTATTTCAGCTCTCTAGGGGGCTCAAGAAGAGTTATTATTTTGTAAAGTATCCACCTTTTTTTTTGTTAGCATGGGAATTAAATTGTGGTTTTCTATATCCTAAGTGGAAGTTGAACCCCCAAGGCAATTACTCTTAATTATGACTCTGGGTAAGATCCGAGGGCAGCTCCGTTTGCCATCAAACACTCTCCTCTTAGTTTCTCAAGAAGTCACTCTCCTTCCATGTTTAGCTACTACAATATCTTACATTTGTATTGCGTTTTTAGCTTACAAAGTACTTTCACATGTATTCTTATTTGCTTCCTTTCTTTGTGTTGCTTGGGCAATCATGAACTATTTAAATAGACAGATGTCTGCTGTGGCTCCCCTGGAGTGCACAACATAGAGCTGCCCTTGTAAGAAGCAGCTCAATTGCAAATCATCACCTACATTCGGAGCGTCTGTCCTTAGGACTTTCAATTTAGGGCTCAAATTTTAATCTGCTGTTTTCTCTGTTGGTAGTATCTTAAAATGCATGACACATCATATAGGACTCCATTGGACTTCTGTTTCAACCACACTGGTTGAATGACTGCCTATTCCTTTGAAGTGCCCTCAAAGGCCTTTTTTCCTCTCTCTAAGTTAATTTCTTGAACATCAGAAAGCCAAACATACTGTCTACATTTGGTGACAATTGTCAGTTCTGTGCCGTGCATTAACAGGCAGTTATGTGGACACAGAGACAGAAACTTCGATTAATTCAAATAGACGTGATCTACATAAAAACTTAATAAGTTTATCTTATAATCTTCATTTTATAGAGGATTGAATAATTATATTCGGACTTTTGATCACTTACTATGTGCCAGGCCTTCCTTTAAATGTGATTCTACATATGTAAATTCATCTAATTCTTAAAGCAATCGGTGGGGTGAGTACTATTATTATCCCTAAATTAGAGAAAAGAAGCAGGCACAGGCAGGCCAAGTAACATACAGGTCATATAGCTGGTAAGTAGTGGTAAAGTCCAAATTCAGGCAATCTGACCTACGCTTTTTTTTTTTTTGCCTCTGCTTTTAATCACTAGTTTGTAGTGCTTATCTAAAATCACTCAGAACTGTTATATAGTGGCGAAAAATGAGAGCGTGCTAATTCTAAGTGCCAAGTATTTTCTACCATATTAGACTAGTGGTTAATGGCATGGGAATCTTGTTTTATTCAGAGCCTTACATTACAGGAATCTTTTTCCAGAACAATAATCTGCTCCTAGCTATTCCCTTTGCCTCAGGACTGGAGCAACGAGAGCACAGCTGACAGAAAGTCCCTCCGATTTTAGCAACCCCTTATCCAAGGAAGGACACAGTGACACAGTGGTGTAGCTCCAGCAATGTTGGCCAACTCTTAGAGACTGAAAGGAGCAAATGTGCTGCAATATGGTGCTTTTTAGAAAGCAGATGTGGCTAGGAAAGAAGCAGCTGAGGAAGTAGCAGGAATATTCCCGTGGACACAGGTGACTTTAGCATATCTCCAAGAGTTTTTGGCCTAGAGTCCATGAGTCTCTGGGTCTGAATGACCTTTGGTTGGCAGTGTCCTTGGATTTATGAACTCTTTATATATCTGGGAATAAAAACTAGAAAAGCCATGAATATAAAGGCAGTATGTGCCTCAGGGCGTTGAGCTGAGGGAACACAGGAGCCATTAGGGTGGAGACAGAGCTGCAAAGAATTGGCTCAGCTATCTGATCACCTACTTCAATGTGGAGCTAAGCCATTGTAAGATAGAAGCTTACAATGAGTAAAGAAGTCACAGAAATATTTATCAAGTACTTAGCATAGGACAGGCATAATTCTAGCAGATTTGAAGGCCCAAAGAAGGGTGAAATATTTCTGGCTCTGAGAAACTTGAGCGTAACTGGAGAAAGAAGATATGCATATCAAAGTCTAAATATGTGGGACAGCATATGGGAAAGGCAGCCCAATGGAGGCATTAGCACCTAGACATGATTGCTTCCCCATCTTTTACTAGTCATGTGATCATACCTAACCTATCTGAGCCACATTTTCTTATCTTCAAAATCAGAGTACTACCACTTACCTAATAGTTTTGTGGAGTGTTAATGAGAAAAAAAAACATGTAAATCACCTTGCTCAGTCTTAAGACCTTAATGGTTGTTGAGTTTGAATATAATAACTAATAAGTGGTAAAAGAGAAAAAAAAGAATTCCAGAGAAGGTAGAGAAGATAGAGGTATATCACTAGTAGGCAGGCGGATTGGTGAGACCCTCTTGGATGACATGGGACTTATCCCAGGACTCAGCAGTTGGCAGGATCACACAAGGAGGCCATTACAATGGAAGAGAATGCAATAAGGACAGTGAGGAAATCAGCCAGGCTGGCCTGGAGAGTATGTACCATTGAGCCAAGGAATATACAGGCTGTACCTTGGAGGCCCTTGACTGCTAAAGTATGGAGTTTGCACTTTATGCTCTTGGCAGTCAGAAGCCATTGAAGGATTATGACACATACCAGAGACAAATAAGCTGTTCAAATATGACCTGAAGTATGTAAATATTTGCTCTCCAGCTATTGAAAATGACACCAAAGACTTATAATAACTCACACATTCACTGTGAGTTACTTTCCCAGTAGTGAAACGGGACTGAGCAGACTTGTCCTCTCTCCACTCTGGTGCTCTTTGACCCTTTGCTGATTGGCCTTAGGAATGCTGCCTCTGACCATGGAGAGCTTGTCTGTGGGCCAAATGCCCTGATTTATATGGGTATCAGAGCAAATTACTAGAATGCATAGTGTTCTCAGGAATGAAGGGAGATCTGACAGATTGTGTTTATAAGGAAGTGCTGGCCAGCAATGGGGTGTTCTAAGAGGAAAACAGGTGATCGGTGAACTGAGATGTGATAGAAAACAAATTGTGTCTCAAGAAACTCAAGTTTCATAGGTTGCAACCACTTACTGTCCAAAATGTTGATCTTACTCCTTTAGGATCTCATCATGCAGGTCATGCAAAAATAAAAATTCATCCAACCCATCAATTGTTTGGTCTATGTGAGGCCAATCAATTTCTAAAAAAAACTATTGTTGCATATCAATAGCTCAGTTGTCAGGGCGGCAAGTTGACACAGTTTTTGTGTTTGACATCTCTGACATGTTACTCAATGCAACAGCAGCATCCGGCATCGTGGGAACACTTGCAGGAAACCCCACATTCACCGCAGAATATGTAGAGTTGGTCATTAACTTGTCAACACTCCCCACCACTGACCAAAAATTTCCACTGGTCCTGGAGGGCCTAGCTAAGGGTGTGAGCCACAGTGCAGGAAGGGTTTCTTATCATGACTTACAGAGCTAAACCTGATACTTCTCGAGATGCTTTGAGTCATGGAATTCAAAGTAAGTGACCCTGTTGGGACCAAGGCTTTGCCTTCTGCTTGTCTTTGTGTTTTCAACCCCAGGGAGTTTTGTTTAAAAGGACTCCATTGTTGGTTATTAGAGGCCAATACTGAATCTCATTACAGAGAGAAGTGGAACTCAAAGCAAATGCAAGCTGACCACACCCTTCTAATGTATAAGCACATTGATTTTGTCTGTTACCTAGCAAGTTATTTATCTGATATTTAAATACACTGGGTCCTCCCCAATGGGGCTTCTTTTCCCAAGGTTCCCCACTCACTTGAGAGTTGGATACCAAACCTGTTTCCTTTCTCAGTGACCTTTGGCTGAAATGCTCTCCCTCATTGAGATCAGGCAGTTAAAGCACACTTGTTGCTTGGGCCCTGCCATGTAGCAAACTCTGAATAAATGATGGATAAAACACTAACAATCATAATTACTCCCCACAGGATAGGGGTCACATCAGGATAGGCTCCCCCATGTAGACATTGCCTTCTGTTTGAGTTTCTTTTGCATGGCCATATCCAAATCGTAGCACTGACCAGAGTTATCAGGGGAGGAAGGGGTGTTGACTTCTTTGGTGTGGCCAGCAAACATGGTATCAGCTTTACGTGGCACTCCAGGAAGGGAGTCTGTGCTTTCCAGATATGACAGGGATTTGTGGGCACTCTTGTTTGCTTTTATAGCTCTAAATCACTCAATAGAAGAATTTTGGGGGTAGTAGTTGATTGTTCCATCTTTTTGTCTATGGCTTCATACCTTCAGTATTGTATGGGACCAATGCTCTACCTCCCATGATTGGGAGCTTATCACTTAGTTGACTAAAGAAGACATACATACATGAAACCTATGCGTGAACAGCCTCAGGAAACAGATTCTCAAAACTTCCTGGGGAATCCAGATAACAAAAATGATTGGCTAGAAAGAGGAAGAACATGGAAGGCTTCTTGGAAGAGCAGAGTCTGTGTAGAAGGGGTGACTGGATCGGCAGAGAGGAGATGGGAGGGCAATGTCAGCCACGCCAAGCTGGTTCTGGTGAAAATGTGTATGGGGGTGGAAGGAGGCCTGCTTGCAGGAGCAGGGCTGGGGCAGGAGGAGGAGGCCTGGTAGAGGCTGGGAGAGAGCCAGGGCAGGCTCTTGAAAAGAAGTTGCAGGCCAGGAAGAGGGAATACAATCAGAAATTCTGGGAGAGAAATAGCAGGAGGAAGGAGGAGGAAGGGAGAATGGCTAGGAGGCTGCCAAAGTGACCCAGGCCTGAGGCGCTGGCAAATCTGTGCTGTCAGACAAGGTTGCCAGATTCAGCTCTTTACCAGCAGTGTCAGCTTGAATTCTCGTTGCAACTTTTCTGTGGTTCCTTTTAAAATGTGAATTAGACATGTGTGAGTCCTAGACTGAAGGTGTTTATCTGGGGGAATGCCTCCAAATAGTTCTCTGGTATAGTAAATGAGGGCATTGGATTACATGATCACTGCAGCTCTTTCCTGCTCTTAAACACGGTGGCCCATGTATTTGAAATAATCTCTCAGTCCTACCCATGTGTTGGGCACTATATGATGAGAATACAATAGTGAGAATACAAGAAACAGGCACGTGCTCTCCCATGGCCACCTCTTCTCAGTGTCTCATCCCTATTTAAGCAAACAAAGGTGTGCCTAAGTACTGGTCCAATACCTGGCACAGCTCAGCTGCTGAAAAGGGCAGGCATGTTTTTCACTCCTTCTCACAACTCTATGGCCTCATCACAGTCACCCTTCATCATGTTGTCATTTCTCACATGTGCTATTTTCACACACACCTTTTTTTCTCTTTCTGGTTGTTACAGAGCTAATCCCAGATCACCCACAGCCTCTGCCATAGCACAGCCATGAGCTCACCCAGTGGGAAGCAGGATTGTCATTGCTTAGCAACCATGAAAATAGCTCTAGCAGGCCCCACAGGGGCTAAGGAACCTCATACCTGGGGCATGTGGGAATGGAAGGGCTTCAGTTGAAATGAAGATACAAACAAACAGAATTGGTCCCTGAACGTCACTCTCCATGCTGCGTGACACTCAGAGGGATTATCATATTTGTATCCTGTTTAACCGTCTCTCAAGCACAGACATATACCGCAAAGGGTCATTATAAGGAGGAACAAGCAACCAGGGCTGGAAAATCTATAAGCTCTCCCTTAGAGGATGCACGCAAATGTTCACATGCACAGCGATTTACAAATTCAGATGCATACGCATACACAAGTTGGGTTAACTTCCTGTTCCATCAGCCCGCACTGAGTCAGAGGAACTGTTTATGTGTCAGAGGTCATCAACATTTTTGGCTTGGATCAGTAAATGAAGAAAAATGTTGCTCAGGTCAGAGATGTTATACAACCGTATGTGCTGGTTGTCCACTCACACTCCTGGTCTTCCTCCATTGCACAAATTTAGTAATAAGTGGGGAAGGTTAGCACCCAGAAGGACCTGATGCTGCTATGGACCACACAAAGGGGGAAGGTATGGGTGGAATTAAGGGACTAATTTATATCTACAGTATATTAGGGTCTTCCAGAGAGACAAAACCAAAAGACTATATATGTACCTGTGTATATGCATATACATACATATATGTATAAATATATGTATGTATAATATATATTAGGAGATTTTTTTGCATATGAGGAATTGGCTCATGCAACTATGGGAGGTGGCAAGTCCAAACTCTATAGGGCATATCACAATGTGGGAACTGTGACAAAGGTGATGTTGAAGTCCTTAGCCTGAATTCCCCAGAGGAAGGTGGCTGACTGGAAATTCTGGCAAAAGCCAATGCTAAAGTTGAGGCAGAAATTCTTCTTCTGACCCTTAGTTCTGATTTTTAAGATCTCCAACTGGTTGGATGAAGAAACTACCCACATTGTTTAGGCCAATCTCCTTTTTGATTGTAGATGCAATCAACTGTTTATACATGCAATCAGCTAATTATAGATGCAAAATCCCATTATGAAATGTCCTCACAGTAACAGGCAGAGCAGTGCTTGAGCAAACAATTGGACAACATAACCTAGCCAAGACACATGAGATTAACCATCACATGTAGGAATGGTGGTCCTGGTTGGCTTTCTTGAGGTGTTTTAGGTACTCCATTCATGGAAAAGGTAGATTTTAAGATAATGAAAAGAGATTTTTCAGTAGGGTAGCTATGCTACAGAAATTTTCATTTCATCTGGGACCATTTCAGGAAGTAAAGCAAGGAGTAGGACAGAGGGAGTGATTCAGTGATCCCATGAAATTGTTTTGTCCTCCCAGTAACTGACCATGGAAGGTGGTATGGTCAAGCAGGTGGAAGACTGAGTGACTTCAAGGCCAGAAGAAATGTAGTCTCCACCTCCAAGTGACAGTTCTTCAGACCAGGGAGAGAATGAGGTAGGCTCATATATTGAGAATAGTGTAGTGGGCCCTGGAGTCAGGTTGCCTGGGATTGAATTCTGGCCCAACCACTTACTACTGATACTTCATAGCATGGGTGTGAGTATGAAATTTGAGGTTATAGGTATATGGTTAAAAGCCCAGACACTGGAGCAGCAGTAACTTCTCTCTCTCTGAGCATCTAACACTTGTGCTAGTTTCTTACACCCCTGGAATCTACACCCAGCTCCTCTTGAATGCCTTTTTCTGTAGGTGCTCCAATTGGGTCTTAGATCACATCATCAGCTATCCTGTCCCTCTGCCTCTAGCCTTGACTGATAAAACCCTCCCTGAGCACTTTCTGTTTCTTAGTAGGTTCTTTAATTCACAATCCTTGCTCTCACTGTTCACAGCTTGGCTTTCTTCCTACCACCATGCCCCTGTATTTCAACATCAAATAATGTCTTGTTCTCACCTTGTGTTGAAATCCTGACTTGTTGTCATTCCCCACAGTTGCATATAACATTTATAAGGTTACTTACTATCATAAGATATTAAAAAATATTGACCTAATTTCATACAAGCTTAGACCTAGTGCTCTTACTTCTTCAATCATTATCTCAGTCTTGGAACTAGATTCGAGTCAGAGTCTTTTTTGGGTTCCCGTCTTCTAACATATTTTCCATATGAAATTTGGGACAACACTGTATGGATAGTGAGCCAGAGCTAAGCCAGAGTAAGTCTGAAATTGAATAGGGGCTGCAGAAATGGTCATCTCCACATCCTCACATGCAATTCACTCCATATTTCACTCCAGTTTGACTTCTGTTCTCAACATTCGATTGAAATGGCTTTTGCCAAAGTTGGTATTATGTGGCTTTATCTAATGGACACCATTCATTTTTCATCTTATCCTGAGTGTCACACCTGTAGGCATTTCTTCAGCATGCTCTAGCCCATTTTTGCTGTTTTTCAGCTTCTTGAATTCCATAAGTTTCCATCTGTCACAGGAACTTTTCATATTGCATTCCCTCAGCATGTATGTGGCCCTTTTATATGCTCCAGTGGTTACCTGAACTGCTTCTTTGTGGTACTTCCACAATTGCTAGTAAGTAATTATGTGCGCAATGGTGGTTTTTTTTTTTATTCTATCTCTACCAATGGAACGCTTCTTAAAGTCAGGCACCAGTTATATTTTGTTCCCTAATCCTGAGCACAGTTTTATTTGCCTCAATAAATACCTGAATGACTGAATAGTTAGAGAGATGGGTAAAGGGTTAAAAAGATTCTAACATCAGGCTTTTTCCTAATTTTTGAAAGCAGTTGCTCAGATTGATAGCTCTGGATCGAAGTGATGCCCAGCTGTCCTCTAGATGTGGATTTTAGAACTTCAGAGAGGCAGTATTGCCTGTGTAAAAATCTTTAGATGGGTTCCTAAAACAGTACCTGTGTGAATAACAACTCTGTGAGCTTCCAGGTTGCTCAGATTTGCTCAGTTGTAAGGAGGGGGATCTGTGACAATTCATGCCAAGGAATGAATTGTTAGCATGATGCTGTAAAAAGAAAGGCTCAAGCAAGAAATAAACTCGGGTTTGACTACTGACTCAACCACTTACTGTGTCAAATCAGGCAAATTATTTTCTCTTTCTGAGCCTCAGGATTCAATGTTTGTCTCATAGGGTTGTTGTAGGGATTAAAAGATACAATCCATGTTGAGTGCCCAACTCAGTGCATGACACATGGAAAGAACCGCCTAAGTGTTGTGGTTGTTTTTGTCGTCATTGTCATTGTCATTGTTAATACCCCTAATTCTCTAAAAATGAACTGCTTGGCCTCAGCGGGTGGCTTCCATCAGCTGTAAGGTCACCATATTCTCCGGGACAAAATGCCCTCCGTGGTCTCTCAAACTGAAGGATTCTGTGATTCAGGGAGCTTTTAGGTCATGCCCACTCTGGAATGCTTTGAAGTAAATCTTTGGGAAGGGTAAGAATCATCTCTCTGAACTTTGCAGCCGTGCTCAATTGTATTGGAAGATGAGGAAGAATGGCACACACAGGAGAAGAAAGTCTGGAACGAAGGACATTTGGGTGGGACTGCAGACTGATGTTCCATGACAGCCACACCATGGGCTTTCTGGGAATGAGGGCAGGAGAGGAATCAGAGAAGTAGGATGACTTGAATTTATTTTCTTGGAAAGAAGAGTCTTTGGCAAGGGTTGTGCTTTGCCTCATAAGTCGGCAGGGAGGCTAATTGATCAGGAAGAACTGGGTTTGATCCACTCCCTCTTTGCTGGCCAGGACCAGGAATGCTCTAAGAGCATGGTCCCGGGTTGATCCCAGCCCACCCTTGCCTTTTCCAGAGGTCCCAGCCTGTCCTTCTGCCTCGTTGGTGCTCTGTCATTCATCTGACACATATATAATTTGAACCCATTAGGGTGAAATTTTATGGGAGCAAAAGAAGAGAATGTAGAAGAATAAAACGACTTTAAGAAAGGAGAGATAAGGTTAAAAAATGGAGTTGTCCCTGTGCATTAGATAGGATTATATCCAACTGAGTAATAGAAAACCTCAAATAATGGTGGTTTAAGCAAGATTAAGGTTTATTTGTCTCTCACATTAAATGTTTGGAGTAAAACACATTGTTTTGATGGCTCTACAATTATCACTGATCCCAGAATCCTTCTATCTCATTCCTCTGCCATCTTCAATATATGGTTTCCATCTTGTGGTCCGAGATGGCCACTCTAACTTTAGTGACCACATCTGCTTTCTCTCCATTTGGAAAAAGAAAGAGGGGAGGGTAAGGGCACAGTCCTGCTCTTTCAGGACTCCTCCCAGAAACTGAACACATAACTTTTACCTTTTATCCCACTGGCCAATATTCAGTCACATGACCATGTCTATGTGAAAAGGAGATTGGGAAATACGTCTTCATTCCGCGTGACCTGTGTTGAGCTAACTTTTATAGGATTCTATTACTGAGGAAAAAGGTGAGAACAGGTATGGAAGACAATTATAAGTTTCTGCCACACCCTCATGGCAGACAAGAATGGACAGTCCAGAGTGACGTCATAACAATAGTATAGCCAACCATAAGTGCAGACCCTGGCTGATTAGAATCTTAATTCTACCATATGGTAGCAGTGCAGTGTTGGGCAAATTGCTTTCAGAGCCTCAGCTTTTTCATCTGTAAGTAATAATAATAATAACAGTAATAATAATAATAACAGTAATAATAATACCTACTTCAGAGAATCATCAGCAGGATTAAATGAGGTGATGGGTATAAAGTGCTTGACTCTCTTCCTGGCACACAGTAAACTGTGAGAGCCCAATAAATGTTAGCAGTTGCTGTGTTTGTTTTGGATACAGATCCTCCCTGAGGATGTACTGGCATTGCCCTTTCCTGTGGTCCAACTGGACATGAGATTTCTGGGCTGTCATCATTGCAGCCATTACCCACACCCTTCAGGAAGGCCATTATTTTCTCCTTCTTAGATAGAGTAATCTCTTGCATGGAGTCGAGAGTCAATATCTGGCTTGGGTTTTGAGTTCCTCTGAAAATAAAGACTTCACAGCCAGAATGGAGCACTGATAAGTCTAAAGAAATCAGTTACAATAAGAAAAAGGTGGCAGGGCCCCCTCTCCAGCATTGCTTATCACTCTCAAGCATGCATTCAATTTGGTTTAAGAAAGCAGTTATTTTCCACTTATTAAAAACATGTTTGTGGCCTGTGGCACCGTTACAGATCACTATGACCAACAGTTCCAGCCTCCACTTCCATCTCTTCCTCCACATCCACCCAAAAGCCAGTGTTTATGTTTTTCCAAAAGGCATTTTATTAACAGCTATTCATTTCAGGAAAGGAACATGCCCAAGGCTACTCCTTCCATCTCCATCCCAATGAAGGGCACATCTCTTCTCTGTGCTCCTAAAATCCAAGACCTGTGGTCAACTCACATGCCTTTGGGATGGCTTTATTGTGTAGGCAGTGCATCTTTCCATGGGTTGTCTGTGGTGCTGGATTGAGTCAGGGTCTAACTCTCTCTCTCTTTCCTTTTCACGGTATCAACAGTTTTATATGATTTTGGATGACACTGAAGGAGAAATAATGATCCTTTCCATTTGTGCGGAGTTTTGCAGTTCATGAAGCATTTTCATATGTCAATAGAAATAACAAGGATGACACCACCATTTATTGAGCATTTATGCTAAGTATTTTGTATACATTACCTCTAATTTTTATCATTTACCATGCATATTATTTACCCATCTTATAGATTGTTAAATTGAGGGTTTAGGAGTTGAGAAGACTTATCCAAGGACACAAGGTCCAAAGAAGCAACTATTAAAAGAAGCAAACTTGAGACTGAAATTCATTTTCCTGGTTCTATTATAATTTTGTACCTCTTCTGGGAGCTAAGAAGAAGAGAAAGAGGAAGAGGACAAATGTGAGCTATGAAAATGCTTCCCAGAAGGAAATACTTCAGACTAAGAACTGAATTGTCCATGCAGAAAGCTGGCAGTTTCTACAGGTTCTAAGCAGACCAGGAGCCACATATTCCCTTGCCTTCTCCCAGGCTGCTTTCTGAGCTGGGGTGAGTTGGCAGCTATTTCTGAGGGTTACTGGCCAGGAGGGGCTGGAAGAGAGTGGTGCTGCCTTCAGATTGCTCAGCACAATTGACAGACAGTGGCTGTCACATCAAGGGGGTTGTAGGGAGAACCTTGATTATTGTTAATAACAACAGCACCATTTTAATTACTCGTCACTGAGGCACAACCTTTACAAAGACTGATTCTTTCAGTTCTCACAACATCTTTGCAAAGTACAAATTATCATTTCTGTTTTGAAAATGAGGAAATTGAGGTTCTGAGAAGTTAATGCTAAAGGACACCCAGCTTATAAGGAGTAAACCAAGGATATTCCATCAGTACCTTTAACATCTACATGCACACAAAGTACTCATCATAATAGGCTACGTAGTGAAAACCTTAGCATATAACAAACAGTCATGCACAATTCTTAATTGTCATCACTTAAAATTATCGTCTAATCGATAGAATTTGAGCTCACTGGTGATGGGAGTTGATCATGGTCATATATATCTTTAAGTCTCCTACTGCATCATGCACGATGTGACAGCAAATACTTGACACTCTTGATGGATTGTGGCTTCAGAAGTAAGAATGCCCTTGGAGAAAGAACGATGTAACTGGAACTTCGTGCTAACTCAAGACGTATAATTTCAACATGTTTGGTGACGATCTATAGCTTGGCATTCCCCAAGGAGCCCGGCTGGCCAGGCTTAGCATCTCAGGCCCTCCTGTGGGGTGAAAGGGCCTGAGAAAGGTTCCATGAGGAACGAGAAGGTCATTCCCAGCTGTAAAAGTTTGGGGACTTGGTTTCCCAAGAAAAAAAGAGAGGATAAGGGTCAACTGACCTTTCTGACTTCAAAGTAACCAAAGGGATTTTCCTAATTCCAACAGCCAGCTCTTTAAGGAAGCAGCAAAGAAGGGGAAATGCATGTCTTCAACATCCCCTCTGGGAGTTGGAATGGAGGTCCAAAAAGTATTTTGTTTAACTTTAGCCTCAATCTTTGTAGAAAACAACTGTGGGGGTCAAAGGAGCATAGCTGCCATGTTTGGGCCCAGTGTTGTCTTGCACTGGGGATGGTCTTCCTTTCAGTTTTAATCGCCCCTTCTCCGCAGTGCTTCCCTGACCCCAGTTTCCAGACCCAACCAGTCTGCCCTAGTCTGCTTGATCCACTTTCTAACTGAAGCGAGTCCTAATGAGACCTCACTAGCTGTTTGCCAAATTCTCACTAGGTCAAACTCCATTTTTGTCATTGAGTGTACAGATAACAGGTCAACTCTGAAAATCTGGGCAAGCCTGAACCATTCAGGTTTAGCAATTCAGGAAAACCCAAAGAAGCCTGCTATTCACCTAGAAAGGATTTTTCTGCTTTTGTTCAAAGGCCTTCTCCTGCCTTTAAATGCCAGCCACTAAGGGGAGTTTAAAGGTTTATTTGGGGGTAGTTTTGAAAGTTCCCCCTTTTTTGCTCTGTTTTTCTTTTTAGACAGCTTTGCACCAGGGGCAAGGCTCCTGCCAAAAGGCCTCGTAATGCCCCTCTTTGGGGATTGAATTTATCCGCTCAGCTGTCCCTTGTAAATTTATTCCTGTGTGAGATTTTTCCCAAACCATTCATTCCTCCGCTTAGCTCAGGCAGCTGGAATGCAGAAAAAAATATATATTTTTTTCTCTTTCTCTCTCTATCTTTTTTTTTCTTTCCCCAAGAATGTGTCTTTTGTGTGCTGGGAGGGACTGGCCAAAAAAGAAAAGAAAACAAATGGGTGGGCTGGTGGGTGCACTCCTCCCCACCCCCCACCCCCCCACAGACATGAGCAACCCCATCAGGCCCCAAGTGAGGGGTCTGCAGTGAGCCCCGTGGGTCCTTAGCCTGGGCCTCGGCCAGACAAACACCTCACCAGGCTGTTTCCACGGTAACATCACAGTTTAACTCAAATGGAAAGCCACGGTGGTTCGGAGCCAGGAGCAGCTTTCCAGCTGCACGTGTGTGCGAACCAAGCAGGCCCATGGGGAGGGGCAGTGAGTTGGGAACTTTTACTTTATTTTTCCTTGCGTGAATATGGTCTCCATATTCACGAGGCAGGTGAGAGATGGGGGTGGAGCTGGAGGTGACTTATGTGCTTAAAGAATTTGGGTTGCTCTGGGGAACATGGGGAGCTTCCTGCAAAGCATGGCCACCAAGGAGCCGTACTGTCTCGAGTGCACAGGGCAAATCCCCTGCCAGCGGCTGGCCCATCTGTCCAACATGCTCTCATCATGTTCCCCTATCGGCATAGTCCAGTGCACTCAGGATGGAAAAAACTTAGCAGTGATGGCAGAAGAATCAAGAACAGGGGTCTGTGGGTTATAGGAGATGTGGTGGGAAGAAGTAATGGGAAGTTAAAGCTTACAATGTAAGGGTTCTTAATTGGGTTCTTGGAAACATTTTGGTAATGGACAGTTGTGATGGTAGCACAACATTGTCAATGCAATGAACTGTTCTGAAATACATATCTGAATGTGGCTAAAGTGGGAAGTGTTAGGTTGTATATATGGTAACGGAATAAAAAAATCCATGGAATTGTACTATACAAACAGTGAACTCTAAGTTAAACCGTGGACTGTAGTTAATAGTATAATTATAAATATTTACTTTCATCAATTGTAACAAATGTACCATACCAGTGCAAGGTGTTAATAATAGGTATATTAATAGTAGGTGTATTATTAACATATATATCGTAAGAAGTAGATGAGAATCCTGTATTATATGCATGAGTGTTCTGTAAACCCACAAGTTCTCTAATAAAGAGGGAAAAAAAACAGAATAGGAGTCTGTCCCATTATCCAGAAAGAACACATTTGATGTGGAGCAAAATAGGCCTGCAGTCAGCTCTAAGCAAAAGAGGGTGGAGTCCAGGCATCCTGCCGTGTGGTGCTCCTGCTGCAGTCGAGCAGGGCAATGAACGCCAATGCCACGGTTTTGCGTTCACAAGGATGCCCTCAGCATTTTGGGAGGGTTTCTGCAAAAAACATCAGGCACAGGAGCCTCCAGGTCCCCTACCTCCAGGAATCCTGGTGTCCTCTTGTAGACTGGAAATGAGTTTACAATCACTTCGCCTGCAACAGTCTTTCTCTCTATGGAATAAATACACTTCTAGGTTCAGGTTCTCCTTTATCCAAACAGCACAAGAAAGAGAACTGGGGGACTTCCATGTTGCACTGAACATATTCTCATGCTTTCCAGGGTCTGCCACTAGTCTAGTCGCCTGAGCTAATTGGCATGGCTGTGGTTTGGAGAGAGTGTCCCCTCTTCTGTTGTATGCTTGGAGACCCCCCCTTATTTCTTATCTGCAGCTTGGCTGATGGGGACCAATTGACCGTATATTGTGTGCAGTTTAGAATAAGGCACCCACGAAGAGGCAAAAAAGAAATGGAAAATGAAGTCTTCCTAAAGAAGGAGAAGGTAGGACCTGGGGGCTGACAGCTAGCTGGAGAACAAATGCTGGAGGTGCTGAGTCACAGCTTCTCCAGCCTCTAGGTACATGAGAGTCAGCTGACTGTCTTGTTAAGCTGCCCATCCAGCAAATGCAGGTGTGGCTGAGGGTATGTATTTCCAACAAGCTCCCAGGTGATGAGACGCTGTTGATCTGCTGGTCACCCTTTGAGTAGCAATGAGCTAGGGCCCTCATCCCATGGGCCTGGAAAGAGAATGGAAGAATACAGTTTTCCTGCCATTGTCCTCACTCAGGAAAGGCTAAGCTTCTCTTAGGAAATTTTATTTTTCTGGCCTGGTCCTCCCACAAATACTAGGTAAATCAAACACCTGTTGCCAATTACAGTGTATCATCTCCTGGGATGAATGAATGTAAGGGCAATTATAGCTGAGTTTCTGGAATTGCAATATCACTTGATGGTTCAGCATTTAGGACTTGATGAGACAGACCTGGATTTGAAACCTGCCTCCCACCCCACTCATATCATTATGCAACTTTGGAGAAGTTACCTGCTTTCTATGCACTTCGTTTCTTCAACTGGGAGGACTAACTATAAAATGTGTTGTGAAGCATTCAATTAATATTAGCTGTTATCATGATCAGTTATGAAATTATATATACACATCAGAAATCATGAACTGCTAGCCCACATGTTAAATCTTTCCTCCTCCTGGGTGGATTTTGTTTGGCCTGTGTGGTGGTTCAAATAACATTGACTGACTTGTCAACATCTTAACAGTGGGAAATGTGACATAAAAATCTGTGTTTTGGGTTTATGTTGGAAAAATAGCTCTGACAAACCCAGGACTGATTCCCCATATAGTGTCTGTTGGTTGGCAATGGGGTTGAGCCAGGCTGCCAGCTTCCATGGGGATAACACTCTCCAATTCACCATCAGATCCCTTCCTCTCTGTGGAGAGTTACCTCTTCCCTGTGGGTACATACCTTGGTTTCCCACTCACAGATGGCTCCTTTTGACCCTAGAATTCTGGTTACTTTGGATCAATGACATGTGGGAAGGGCTTTGGGAACTCTGCCAGTAGATTTGAGGATTATCTCATCAACGATGCTTCAACTGCCTAAGTGAAAGAAGTCTGTTAGCCTCTTTGAGAACCAGCCAAGCAATTCCCTTTACTGTTCTCAGCAACACCTCTTGGGCCCAATGCCTGTTGGATCTAAGAAGTCTCTCCAGTTGCCACTGACCACTGTCATCTCAGTAGCATGCCTTCCTGGGCCATGAGCATGTTAGAGTCCTTGCTATTTGGGTAAGTACTTCTGTTGCCCTTACTCTTTTGATGGGCTTTTGCTTTTCAGGGACTCCAGAGCTGGCTGGGCCTAGCACCCAAGAACTTTTCTCCTTGAGTTAATGGAAACCTTGGACATTTACTACTGGCTATTGCCCAGAGGTATTCCTGGAACCTGTGTGGGGAGGGCCATGATGGGAAGGTGGCTTGTTTCTCTCTTCCTCCCCCTCCCTCTGTCCCAACTTTTTATTTTTTTAATGGGCTGGATATAGAAGCACAACAGCAGAGAGGAGAAAGCAAATATGGACACAGCATGAAGTTAAAGTCCCCAAGCTTTTGATTCTCTCCTTCAAAGGCTGTTCTGCAGACCCACAACTCCTGGGAAGTACCAAGAGAGATGACTTCTCCCTTCCTCACAAGAAAGATTGCATAAGGCAGGTGACCCCTGAGAGGGGCTGGGCCTGGGGGTGGGGATTGTCTCAGAGACTCAAGTCTGACCCCGTGGCTATTGCTTCAGGTAGTGCCTGAGGGAACTGGGCTCCCCATTTCTCTGATTTGTAATGAACAGTTGCTGCCATGTTTCCCACTCTCGTGGTGAAAGTTTTCAGTATTACTGTGGGGTTGCTGGCAACCTGGGCAATAAGAAAGAGTGGGGTGATTGCTATTGGAAAGTGTGACTCTAATGACTCTCTACAAGCATGTCAAATTCTCAACCTTTGTGGACAAAGGCATACTGAATTCTGACTTTGTATGTTTGTGTGTATTTATGGGCAACGGATTTGGCAAAGGAATTTTCAAATCCCAACCATCATGTCTGGAAACCAGGAAGAGTGAAACAGAATTCCCAGAAGACCTGAGGAGATGCCCTTGCATGCTCCTTCCACTGACTCAACAGGAGAGCAAGTGACAGCAGAGAACTCACGTTTTATTTCTGGATTTTGATAGCCCTAACACAGTCCCCTGGTATGCTCATTGATCTAAAACCAAAGAATTTGCTCTTTACCAAAGATGGGTTTTTGCATTCTATATGTGCATACGAATGGTCTTATCCTTTATAAACACCCATTGTGTAGATTGGCTCTCTGGATGACTGGATTGTTGGCTCTTCATGGCCTCTTTTTGCAGCCTGAGTTGGATGTGTGCACAACAGGCTCAGATACTTCCATATCTCCCATAGCCCCCGTGAAGCTATGAAGCTATGAAGGTAGGAGGGTCCTGTGCTTGTCTCCAGACCATGTCCCTGCAGACTGAGGGTCCCTCACACAAGACAGCACCCAGAGTGAGTATTTTCCTTTACAAAATCAGCACCGGGTTCACCTGGGAGCTCTACAGAACTATAGAGTCCTAGATGCCTCCCAAGTCCGCTGACTGGGAATGCTGGAAGGGAGCCCACAGAATGCACTCTTAACAAGCACCCCAGGTGGCTCTGAGGTTGAGAACTACCAGTCTTGTACATGGTCTTTAAACCTTGTGCAAAGAGTGTCTCTCATTCCTCAATTTAAAACACTCTTTAATAGCATATCTGCCTGGACTGGGGAAAGTCCAGGAAGATAAAAATAAGCCACAGGAACTTTTAGTGCCAAGCCCTGGAGGGGACAGGATATGGCCTTCATAATCATCTTGAGCTGTTTTATTTGACTCAGGTGAGTGAGGGCCTTGTTACTGGGACAGCTGCTGGGACCCAGCCACTATTACCTCCTCTAGACGTCATTCCAGATGAGGCTTGCCGTTTCTAAAGGATTGACCTGAACGCTCCTTAGTTCCAGGTGGAAACCATTTTCTCTTAAAACCATTGAATTCTGGCTCTGACGGGAATTTAGAAATCTATTCCAGAGCTTCATTTTCATAAATGAGGAATTCCAGGTTAGGATCAGACAAAAATGCAATGATGATAAATTCCTGAACCTACTTTCGAGGAGCTTCATAGAGAGAGGGGCTTGGGAGGAAAGCTATCTCCTGGGAGCAAAATCATTCCTTCCCAATTCAGCCTTTAACTGGAAATAAGTGACTTCTAATTTCCTAAAATCCCCTTCAAGCAGGGGTGCACACCAGGGAGGGACTGTGAAAAACCCCCTCCTGGGGTCACCCTGCCTCATTAGAGAAGACTTCTTGCCCAGATCCCACACAGCCTGAGCAGAAAAATTGGGTTCTCTTCCACCAGGAAATGCACCAACCCCCCAGTGTGCCCATGGCTTACATTCCTTTCATAAATACAGATTGCATACCAGTTACGTGTCAACCCCTGCTCCAGATCCTGGGGTTATATCATTAACAGGGGAAAAGGGCACTGCTCTCCCAGAGTTTACCATCTAATTATAAACTTGCTAAATTCTATTTCTATGCTTCTAGCTTTCCGGTGTCTGCCTTGGGTGAAATTTTTAGATTTTTGATAAAGAATAATTCACCCACTCCTTTTCTTCTCACTCAACAAACAGTCACAAGAAACCTCCAATATAACAAGCATTGAGTGCCTACTGTTTGTCAAGAAGCATTTTCAGTTGTGGATGTCCAAGAGTGAACAAGGCAGAAATGGTCCCTTCTCTAAAGGATGGGAAGTCAGGGAATAAATAGGTGAAGGGACAACGTAATTACCATGATGAGAATGATGGTGAATGATAGAGTACCTGGGGTATGAAAGAAACCTCTGAAGGATGACATTTGAACTAATATTTAAATGGCAAAAGAATCAGTCAAGACAAAAACTAGAGCAGAAATAGCAAGTGCAAAGACCAGGAGGGAGAAGTGAATTTATAGTCCACCAGGAACAGAGAGAAGGTGAGTTAGGAAGAGAATAGTTGTGGCCCAGCAAGAATGAAAGCAAAGGCTTTTTTTTTAATTTTTAATTTTTAAAATTTTTATTAATAAAACCAATCAACATAGAATATGAACATTCTTTTTTTCATCACATAGTTGTATATTCATCATCATGATCATTTCTTAGAACATTTACATCAATTCAAAAAAAGAAATAAAAAGAAAACAGAAAAAAAATTCATACATACCATACCCCTTACCCCTCCCTTTCATTGATCACTGGCATTTCAGTCTACTAAATTTATTATAACATTTGTCCCCCCTATTATTTATTTTTATTCCATATGTTCTACTTGTCTAAAAGGAGCATCAGACAAAAGGTTTTCACAATCACACAGTCACATTGTGAAAGCTATATCATTATGCAATCATCTTCAAGAAACATGGCTACTGGAACACAGCTCTACATTTTCAGGCAGTTCCCTTCAGCCTCTCTGTTACACCTTAACTACAAAGGTGATATCTATTTAATGCATAAGAATAACCTCCAGGATAACTTCCCAACTCTGCTTGGAATCTCTTAGCCATTGACACTTTGTCTCATTTCACTCTTCCGCCTTTCAGTCAAGAAGGTTTTCTCAATCCCTTGATGCTGAGTCCTGGCTCATTCTAGGATTTCTGTCCCACATTGCCAGGAAGGTCCACACCCCTGGGAGTTATACCCCATGTGGAGGGGGGAGGGCGGTGATTTGCTTGTCGTGTTGGCTGAGAAAGAGAGGCCACATCTGAGCAAAAAAAGAGGTTCTCTTGGGGGTGACTCTTAAGCCTAATTTTAAGTAGGTTTAGCCTATCCTTTGCAGGGTTACAGGAACACTTTTAAAGAGACTCCAGCAGCAGCCTGGGCAAGGGAAGATGAAGGCTGAGCCTAGGCAGGGGGAGTAGAGCTGAAGAATCCTGGTTAGTACAGGATATATTTTGGAGAAGTAGATGGAAGGTTTTAAAGATAGAATCTTTATTCATGAAAACCCTTTGTAAAGCATGAAACATGCAAAGGTAGCTTAATATGTCATAGAGACCCTTCACCACAAGTTTCAGAAGGGCAGGTATACAGTAGCTCATAATAGATGCACAGAGGATAAACAGTAAACCCTTGCAGAATGAGTGAAAGAAAGAAATGATGATCTATGTGATCACTGATCTATGTGATTCTTTTCTTTTTTAAAATTTAATTTTTTAAAATTGAGATTAAATGAACAAACAGTAATTAGCATAAAAGGCACAGGTATTCAATTCGGTGAGTTTCACTGTGGTTTTCTACCATCAGCTCCACCTAGCTCTGGCTTTACATTTCAAGTTGTTTCTCCTCTTTGCTTGTGGTCAAGGTTAAAATATGACAGCCTCAAGCATTGGGATGGGACTTAAACTCAATTCAAATATGTGGAACAGCTCATGAAGTGGAGATATTGGAACTCTCCTGCCACTTCAAGTTCACAGAGCATCTCAATCCAAAGCTGATGTTGCAGGATCTCCATGTTCCTGCCACTTGGGCATCCCATGGAATGAGAGAGATGAAGTCATAGGAGTTGCTGAACTAGCTAGCAGTCCAGTTTGGATTGAAGATTTCTGGAAGGAAAAAAGGACTAAAGAGGAACACAAAGATCTTGATACAGCAGAGATCTGGGCTGGGCAAGAAACAAAAGAGGACTTAACCACAGTACGTTAGAGCAAGCTGGAAGAAAAAATATTCAGAACTTGGCAATGGGTAAAAGAGATGGTGGGCATTCTTGCAGGGCAAGGCACTTTCTATTGACCTGGTCATTTTGCAACTCTGTCAGTTCTTTGAGATTTCTCTTTGGAAGACATGCAAATGATTTCTCTCCTGTGGAAAAGAATAACCACCGAAGTTATGGTTTATCATCCACCCAGTAAGACATTAACCAGTTTAGACTTTAACCTAGTGATCTTAACCCTGACTTTTCTTTATTGAATTGCCTACAAAATCAAATTTTCATTCGAACCAGTTTTAACAGCCTATTGTTCTGCCAGTAGTGAATGAATTGAATAAAATCTGACATGCCCATTTTATATTTGCATGAAAGTCATGATTTCACCCTTGTGAAAAATGACCTTTCTATGTATCCCCTCTTCCTCTGACACTGTATAATTTCCCACTCTCGCCCAGTACCTGATCTCCTTCCTTGTTACCCAGGGTAATTCAGAGGTCTGGTGCTGGAGCTCCAGTCGGTTTGACCCAACTCAGTAGCGGAACACCTCCTACGTGCCGCTCAGTGGTCAGATTCCTGGGGCAAGCTGGTGGGTTCAGCTCAGTGTGCATATCTGCTGCCCTCTATCATGAAAGGGCTGTGTCCAGAGAGGTGGCATTTAAAACATGGCAGCAGGGGTACGAACATAACATCATGAACAATTCCTTTAGTTTTCCATTTGCCAAATTGTTCCATGGTCCAGGGTTGCCAAATTATAAGCCAGTGACTCATTCTGAATGGAAACACTCATGCAGTAAACCCCAGCTCCTTTCCAGCCAGGACTGGGCTGCAATGACCCAATCAACTTGGCACTTTCTCTTACCCCCTTTGAATGCATTGATTTCAACCTGGAGTTTCTCTCCTTGGGGGTTTCCTGAAACCTGACCCATTCAAGCCTTGCAAAGTTGCCAGGTGGGGTAGAAGGAAAACAAAGGTGGCTCTTGAAGCCCCAGGAGCTGACCTTAAATCCTGACACTCCTGGGGTGTGAAAAGGTCTGAGGGGACAGCCAGGTTAAGGTGAAGCAATAAAACTCTGAGGCTTGTCAGGCAAGTAGCAGGGATAGAATTCTACACTAGCAGTTTACTGGCCTTGGGCAGCAGGCAGCTATATAATTGCCTTATAAAATGGCATAGAAAAGCAGCGTCTGTGAAAGTAGCAGATCACTGGAAAAGGGGTCTCTGGCAGAGTACTGGCCAGGGTGAAGGAAGAGCATGGTTTGGAAGGTGCTGGAATCACATTCTCTTCCGGCAGAGACGGGGAGCCGGGAGTGCTGAAAGGAGTTCACCAGCACAAGCATCCATCTGGAGTACTTTGTATTTGCCAAAATTTGCTTTGAGATTAGAAACTGTCAGATGAATAATAATAGCTTGACCACTGTTCCAGATAAAGTACTAAGAGTTTCACGTAGAGCTCATTTAATCTTCTGAAGCTTGATGCAGTAGGTGCTATTGTCATCACAGAGAGGAAAACTAAAGCTCAGAGAGGCTAAGCAGTTTGCTCAAGATCACACAGCTGAACCTAACACTGGTCTGTTTGGTTTCCAAACACCTTCCTGCTATGCTACACTCCCTCCAGGTGAGACTGAGAATCCAGGGGTGGAAAAATTGTAATAATAGGAAATGGGGGAACTGGCAAGCTTTTGACTCCAGCAGGATTGATTTTTCACAAGAGTGTAAGCTTAATGAGAGTAAAAGCTCAGGCCTTCTACTTCTTTATGTGCCCCGAAGACTCTTGAAGTGTAGAATGGAGGCATGTAGAAAGGAGGACAAAAAGTGATATTACTGCTGTAAAGTTTCATGGAGAAGTATGGGGTTCTGTTATGTATTTGGAAAAAATCCATCCTCTCAAGAGGCTATATAATGTTCAAAACAGCTTTAGAAATTCTCTTTGGAAATTGCTTTCTGAGCCTCAGGCATATGAATATATTTTCTTATATAGCCCTGATCAGGGCAAGGCTTACTCCTTTGAGAGCAGCTTTAAATACTATAAAAATCGAAAGGTAATTCAAACCAAATTTGGTGAAGAATTTATCAATTTCAAAATTTCTGCTTTGTTTAAAAATAAACAAATTGCTGTCAGCATGAAGCAGCAAGACCTATGGTCTCTGATAGCTCATAAACGTATTTTGAAGACAATCGTATGTTAGATGAAATTTAACAGGGTTTCCAGCAAGAGCCCTGAAGTCTCTGGACCTGTGTGCCTCGCTGTCCTCTCCCAAGTTACTTTCCCACTCAATGAGTCTGCCCTGTCACCTGCTGTCCTTCCAGGTCCTTGGGACACACTGAGTGAGTTCCTGTCTTGGGCCTCCGTCTTATTTTTCTCTGCCTCTTTTTGCCTAACGCATCTGTCCAGCCTAAGCTTAAAGGCCACATGTACATGAGCCTCTCACCCATGACACCCTGATATTTTCCTCCACAATCGTAATGACATATTCAAGGATGTTTTTTGCCTTGCCCAATCCTTGGCTCCAACACTGGACCATCAGCTCTATAGGGGTAGAGGGGGCTTCTCTTTTGTTCATCACTGTATCCTCAGCATCAGCATAGGGTAGGGCATATTTCTGGTACTTAACAAATATTTCTTGAAAGAACAAATAAACAGTAGCATCCAATTTACCAGTTACCAAACCAAGCTGCTTCTGATGTGTCCCCAGGCTACTAACCTCTTGGTTGTATCTTCTTGTTTACCATCTTCCTCTTCTAAAGACCCTTCTGGGCTTCTTAGACGCTTTCACTCTTGCCTACCCCTCCCCTCTCTCTTCTTTCCATCCACTTCCAGGGTCCTCTTCCCCTTCTTGTCTCAGAGTAGGTATTTTTCAAGTTCTGTATTTCTTTTCATGCCCTATCTTCTCTTTAGCCCTGCCCCACCACTCGGTTCTACATGCTTGCTCCTGGGGTACCAGTAAGTCATCTCAAGGAAGCCTTTCATTCTTCCTGCCCCTCTCCCTGTGCCTTCTTCTGCAATGTTCCAAAGTATGTCCATTCTCCCACATAGAAACTATAAAGTGATCTTCACCTTTGCTTTCCATGTACATCCGTTACCCAGAGGAGTTAATTCTGTGTCTAGAATGTCCCTTGTATCTGCAATTAATTTCCCATTCTAATGAGAAAATTCCGGGGTAGGCCCTTATTATTTCTACCTGTCTAATCAGAAGAGCCTCAGAACTTGCCTTCCACATGACCCCTGCCATCAAGCTTTCCCTCAACCTTACAATTCACCCTTCAGATCACCATCCAAGTGATATTCTTAAATGTACGGACCCTGTCATTATCCTCTGTTGTCTACAGAATGAAATGCACTCTGTGACTTTACCACTACGTAGTTCACTGGTTTCTAGTTCAGTGGTTCTCAAAGTCGGGTCCCTGGACAAACAGGATGAGCATAACCTGGGAGTTTGTAAGAAATGCAAATTCTTAGGCCCCAGCCCCCAGCCCTCTAATGCAGAATCCCCGGGGGTGGGAGCCAACGATCTGGGCATTAACAAACCCTCCAGGGAATCTTGATGCCAGCTAAAGTGTAAGAAGCAGTGGTGTTCGATTTCTCACTTATTTCTGAAAATTACCATTTGCCTTATGTTCCCATGATCCAGTTCATGCTTTTTTTCATCTGAGTGGAGTAAACTTTCTCTCTCAAAGTCCATCCTCTAAATTTTCCCACCCATCAAATTCCTGCTAATTATTCAAGGTCCTGCCCAAGCAGTTCTCTTCCATGAAGCCCTCCTTGATTCACCCTGCCAGAATGAATGGCTCTCATCTTTTACGAACACTGCTCCTTGGACTAATTGTTTGTGTTTGGGTCTTCCCTGTTTGACTGTGAATTCCCTGAGAAGAGGGATGAGATGTTTTGTCCCAGGATACTCCGCCCCACACAGAATAAGCATTTGCTCTGCTGATTCAGCTACTGCTCCATTTCATGTTCATTAGCAGGAAAGGCGAGTTTGTCCTAGAGAGTGAATGAGGACAGAGATATATAGCATCCCATCCCCTCAGCAACATGATTTCCAAGGCAGTGGCCTCCTCCCTCAATTGGGTCACCCAAATTTGGGTAGCTTAATTTTCATGACATACTTGGGATGGCTAGAAGCCTCAATTTCACACAATAATAGGATACTTGGGGAGAATGGAAGGAAGTCCATCAGAAAGGTGATGAGGGAGACTCGTAACCCAAAACCATGTTTCTAAGCTGTCAGACCCAGTGGAGACTTGCCACGGCCTCCTAAACCTTCAGTAAAGAAAAGAGCTGCCATAAAAACAAAGGTATGAAGTTTTATTACCTGCTAGGCTGGCCAATGTGGTGCTCTTGTGCAAATGACAACACATTTATAGTTATAAGAACATTAGCTAACATTTTACCCTTTATTTGTCTCTTTTGCTTTTATTTTCCTTTCCATTATTTTCTTTTCCCTGTTCCTTTATTAACACCCTCTCTGCCACTATTTTTCATTATTGTATTTTCTTTACTTATATGTAAAAACAAAAATGGTTATAAGATGATTTGGGGACAATAGTTTAGAATTCTGCTGAATAGCTTAGAATCAGCATACTGGAGGTTTTCGTTTCCAGGGGAACAATTCTACCATCAGAAATCACTATTTTCCAGGCTTGTGTTCCATTAAAGCTTTAAAATATATCTGTGTCCTTATAAATGTACATATATACACACATTACATCTCATGTTTTTTTCACAATTACATCTCATTTTGGTGACTCTTATGGGTCCACCCTTCCTGATATGGTTCTGGACTTTTATTCTGGTCTAGTATGAGTAAAGAATTCAAATGAATTCAACTCTTGCTAACTCAATTTAAAGGCATATTTCCCATTCTGTCTCTTATGTCTTCCTTCCACCCAAGAACTCCAAGTCCCTAGAAATAGTCTCAGAAGAGAAGTCCTTTGCAGAGCTTTTAAAGAGACCATTTCAGTGATATTCCATTCCATTTTTATTGCATGCATCCTCATATTTTTGCCATTTCTGTAACAGCCTGTTACAGAATAAAATGGAATCCAAAAAAAAAAAAAAAAAAACGGTGGAATCCATTTAGAATGAAGAGGGGATAAAATCTTAGTGAAATAGAATTGCTAATTTTACCTTGATGCGTGCTGAGAATAGTTTCCTTTCTGGCCCACTAAAATAACTGAGTGAGGAAACAAGAATGACGAAGTCAATGACAAGAATTTAAAATTTTTGTGTGAAATATAGCTATAAAATAATTTCATTTTTTAACCTTACCTTATATAGTTTTATGATATATAGATGATGTCTTTAAAAGTTTTGAAAATTAATATTATTAATTCAATTTTACATATGAGAATAAAAGGAGATTCAGAGGAGATAGTGATCTTTCTCAATGTCACACATGATTAGTAAATGGGATAGCCAGGATATGAACATTTGACTTCAAGTATAGTACATTTTCTATTGGTATCTGAAAGACATTCCATTTAAATATTTCTTCTTCTGCAATCTATCTTTTCCTGCCTTCTGCAATACCGATTGCACATATGTTAGACCCTTTGTGTCCTGCATGTTTCCTATACTCTGTCCATTCTTTCTTTTACCTGTCCTTCAATATGGTTATTTCCTATCAACATGTCTTCAAGTTTAGTAACTTGCCTTCTGCTATGCCCGATCTGCTTATAAACCCAACAATGAGTTCTTACTTTAAATCATTGCAGTTCTAGACTGTCCATTTGCTTCTTTTTAATATACTCTAATTTTCTGTTGACGTTCTCCATCTTTCCAACCATTTTGTCATCTTTTTTTCTATTTTGTTTAAAATATTTATAGCAGTTATTTTTAAAGTCCTTCTTTGCTACCTCCAACCCCTGGATATTTTCTGGATGTGCTTTATTGTATCTTTGTTTTCTTTACTTCTGGGTACACTTTCCTGTCTTCTTTTGTGTCTTGTTACTTCTGGTTGTATGCCAGGCATTATATATAAAAGTATCATAGAGATGAAATTGATTTTATTTTCCTCCAGAAAGTGTTAGACAAAGAAGTTGATCTATTCGATATCATTGATTATCATATCTATTCAATATCATGAGAAAGTAAACTATGTCATGGCTGGATTGCAGCTTTAATTAGACTCAGTTCACTCTGGTTTCAAATGCCTCAAGGATAAGAACTCTTACATGTTTGTTGCAATTGTGCTCCACTAGTAGGGATTTGTCTCCTAAGAAGTACAAGACTGAGGGAGACTTGACTACTTTTCTGGCCCACCCCTTCTCTGGGTGAAGTTCTCCTGGCTTTTGGATTGAGATTCTGTTGGGTCTCTCTCACCTCTGACCTGAAAGTTTAGCTTTTTCATGTCATAGAGGTTCAAAATTGGTAACTATTTTGAGGTGGAGACCTATTGGTACTGTTGCATGCCCCTCCCTCTAGTGTGACTTTGCCTTCTGGGAAATTTGAGGCTGTGGGAGATTTCATTCTACCTTCCTAGCTAAGCTCTCCAATCTCCTGTGCTATCCCAGATACAGCAAATTTTCCATAGGGAAAACTAGCGATGTGTTTGGAACTTGTTTAGATTCTAGACTGTATACTAGACTGCATGACTCTCAAAATTTCTCTTCCTCTTGGGTAATGCCCCCAGGGAAGAAAGCTTCCAGCAGTCTCAACTCATTTTTGTGCTCCTCCCTTTTTGGGATTTTTATTTTTCCAGTCCTCTTTGCTTCTATAAATCCATACCATTTACAAAAATATGACTTTTGTGTCATGTCTTTTTTTCCTCCTGGCTGTTGCAGGGGTAACCTTGTCAGCTACCCAGAATTAAAAGTCTAAAAATTATTAACCTTCTTTTTCATTAGTCAAAGAACAATAAGCCATATTTTCCCAACATTTTATTATGAAAAAGTTAAAACATACAATAAAGTTGAAAGAAGTTTATGATGAATAACCCACTAGTGCACTTATTGACCTGGCTCTCAGGAGAGAAACAAAAAACAAAAAAGCTCTCACTTGTAGTGTTTTCTGATTTCAGTGGTTTAAATAGCCCCATCATGGCCAGTTTCAAACTACCAATGTGACTTGGAGAAGATTTGTGCAAAATCACCTCTTACGCACCTGTGTAAGCCAACTGCAGCACACCACTGCATATAACCATCAACTAGATTCTACCATTTACATTTTACTAAACTGGTTTTATCAGATGTATACCCATCCCTCCATCATCATCAATCCATATTATTTTTTGATGTATTTCAAAGTAGATTGTAATTATCAATATAATATCCACTTTTTCAGTCCATGAAAGAAGCAACTGCTGCTCTGTTTCTGTCTTGAGTCTAAGGTCTCCTCTACTTCTCTCTGCTTCCTGAAATTACTTGCTCTAGAGGGCAAGTTTAGATCCACCTTTTACTTAAGCATTGCTGATGGCACTACCCTCTTCCTCTCTGCATAGCCTTTTCCCCCTAGACCTGCATATTCTAGGCGAGCACTGGACTCCTCTCTCACAGCTTTCTGTGTGCTATGCCTGTCCCGCATAAAATGATCTCAAGGGCAGAGTTAGGTTCTGTTTTAATGACATCACAAAGGATAAAATGGGAAATGCTTGGCTACACCTGTTGAGAACTACCCCCTGGACAAATCAGACTCTATTTTCTTCCAAAAGTTTATCTTGCATGTGTGGAAAAGTCTTGCTTGCCTGCCCCATGTGCATTCCCTTCTTCATCCTTGGCCACAAGCCTGTTATTACCATTTCTCATTTTTTAAAGATAAATTTTACCCTTTTTTTTTTTTTACAAATGTTTATTTAGGGAAGTAGATTTACAGAAAAATCATACATAAGATATGGAGTTCCCATATACACCCCTCACATACACTGTTTTCCCTATTATTAACACTTTGCATTAGTATGAGATCTTTATTACAATTGGTGAAGCAATATTATTATAATTATCCTATTAACTATATATATACATATATAGTTATATATGTCTCCACAGTTTACAAGGTCCACTACTTGCATTATACAGTCCTAACATTTTAAAACATGTTATTATAGAAACATATAGACAACCTAAAATTTCTGCTTTTAACCACATTCAAATACATAATTCAGTGGTGTTAATTACATTCAAAATGTTGTTCTACCATCAATACTATCCATCACCAATACTTTTTCAGCACTCCAAACAGAAACCCTGTACCCATTAAATAGTAACTAACTCCCCATTCTTCCCCACTCCCCAGCCCATGGTAACCTGTAATCTACTTCCTCTATGAATTTGCAATTTCTAAGTATTTCGTATAAGTGGAATCATACAATATTTATTTTTTTGTGTCTGACTTAGTTTACTCAACATGATGTCTTCAAGGTTCATCCATGTTATAGCATGCAGCAGAACTTCCCTATATTTTCTTCTAGCAGTTTTATAGTTCTGGTTCTTATACTTAGGTCTTTGATGCATTTTCAGTTAACTTTTGTATTTAGTATGAGGTAGGGATCCGCCTTTATTATTTTGCATATGGAAGTACAGTTTCTGGTACCATTTTTGAATTGGTATTTGCACATTGAGTGGGCTTGACATTTTTGTCAAAAATCTATGGCACCTAACCATAATTGTGAGGATTGATTTCTGAGCTCTGAATTCAATTCCGTTGGTCTCTATGTCTGCCCTTGTGCCAGTACCATGTTGTTTTAATTATATAGAAACTTTTTTCTTTTGATATAAAATGAAATCTCAAATCTCAAGTGTATATTTGTTGAGTTTGGCAAATGCATACACCTGTGTAACTCAAACCCCATCAAGATAAAAAGAGTACCATTTCTCCAGAACATTCCCTCAAAGCTTGGCCAACTAAAACTTTAAAAAGTTTATTTTCCTGATATGACCTGTCACCAAACCAGGCATCCTTCAATATCATTGTCCAGTGATCATTCCAACCTAAATGGGTATCTTTATATTGGTTCCATTTTATACTCACCAGCATGTATAATTAGAAGATTGGTAATATAAAACTTTGAAAGTAGATGCACCATTATAGCCTGAAAGCACTGTAGTAACCTGAAGTGTACACTCATGTTGAGTCATACCAAGAAAGCATCACAAAAATCAAACACAGACCCAGTCCACAGTTCTCAGGAAACAAGGAGATGAAAAAGCAACCCTGCATCCCACCTCTTATGAGACGCTTCAATTCTAGCTCCCACGCTGAATTTACGTGAATCATTCTGATAACAATCTCATGACATGGTTGCCATTCCAGGGAACAAATCTTTCCTACTTCCCACCCTGATCCTTTATTTGGCAATATATGCACTTGGCCTTCACCTGTTGTAACTTGAAGAGAAATATTGGTCAGCAGTGGAAAAACAAAATCTGGAAAAATCCTCAGCACAAAAAGGGAGAATACAAATCATTTCCCTTCAATTATGAGAAATGATAGTTTAGACTCAAGTAGTGAGAAACACTGGACAGTATTTCAAGTTCTAAACCACAAAACCATGTTCCAGATGAAGAGGCCTGGTTTAGAAAAGAGCAAATAGAAATCTTAGATGCCAAAGTAGAAAACATGTTTTCAAAAATAAATTCGTACATTGATGTTAACCATGACAATGGCCAGGCACGATGGCTGCCTTTTGTTAAAATCATAATATCTTACAGATGTATCATAGTATATAAAGTTTTTGTTCTGCTCGCCTCACTTGCCAGGCCTGCTAACAAGGAAGCAGATTCCTGCTCAGCGTAAGGAATGGTCTTTGAACCTTCAGAGCTGTGTAACAATGAAATGGGTTATTGCTAGAAGCTTCCAAATTTCATGACTTCATAATCACATGAGTCTCCAGTAACTGTATTTTCTGCACTGACTTTGAGCATTCCTCTGACAAGTAAAAATATAATATCCAGAGATAATAAAATATTCTTCACTTTGTTGTTTTTAATCAGTTCAATAAAAAATGAGTGTCTGTTTTACACATCTGGGTAGTTTTGCTCTGTAGAATTATAATTTGCAAATAAGAATCATTTCCTTACTATTGAACATTTATGGTGTTTCTAATTTTTCCATATAAAAAATATTAGCATGATAAGTATCATGGCATATAATGTTTTTGGGGTTATGGTTTAAACATAGATTGAGGGGTATAAACCTTTTTAATACTCTTGAGCAGCATAATGAAATCCCGGTCCAAAAAGTTTGCATCAACTTACAAACCTATAAAAAATGTATCAAGATGCCCATTTCACTGTTCCTTTACCAACACTGAATGACAGTAATATATTGAGCATATGAAATTTGGGGAGTCCATGAAAATTCAGGCTGGATATTACCATGACAGCTTTGGGGAATATTTTAAAACATGTCTCATTTAGTAGGGTTAGCTAGGTGAACTTAAAAGTCACATTTAACCTTCTATGATTATAATTGCAATCAAGTTTAATTTTGACACAGCTAGTCACTCCATGATTGGCTTAGTAATAGAGAGATTATTTCCCTCCAAATATACCTGAAAATATATAGGAAAAACTTACTGCCTGGGCTAGACTATTTGACAGAGGCTGATTCTGTTTTTCAAAATTTTCAGAAACTAAAGTAGGCATATTTGCACATTTACTGACTTAAGGTGCAAATTATCTTTACAAGTTTATATGTGTGTGTGTGTGTATATATATATCTAATATACAATACATGTATTGCTAATAAAAATGCATTATCAGGGTAATGTTGGAAAATATATATTTAAGTATAATTTTATTCTCATCTTTAAGTGTTAATGACCTCTCACTGAGTCACTCTTGGGTTACAGAATGAGATGGATGCTCCCTCTCCAAATGAAAAGAGGTAAGCAGTGCTGGAGTTCTTGGAGGAGTTAACTTCAGACCTAGTCTCCTTCAGATTAAGGATCGAAGATAAGACCCTGTTCCCATCATCTACTGCTGCATAAAAAAATCACTTCCAAATTCAGTGGCTGAAACAACGGCAACCATTGTACTATGTGCCATGGTTTTTGTGGGTCAGGAATTTGGGTGATTCTACCTTGGAGTCTCTCACATGGCTATGATCAGATGGTGGTAGAAGTTGGAACATGAAGGGAGGGTGGCTGGAGGAAGAGGATTCTGGAATCTCTCTGTGCATGGGCCTTGCCAGAGTCTTCGATTGGGCTCCCTTGCAACATGGTGGCCTTAAGGCGGTCAGCTCACTTCCACAGTCGCTCAGCATGAACACTCCAACCCAAGTGTTCCAACTCACGGTGGAAGCTGCTCTGCCTTTCGGGACTTAGTCTCTTCAGCCATGCAGTGTCACTTCATCAACATTCTCAATCCAGATTCAAGGGGAGCAGAGTTAAACTCCCCCTCTTAATGAGTAAGGGGCAAGGTTATAGAAGAGGAAGTGGGATGAGAGTTATTGTGGCATCCATGTTTGGAGAATACACTTTGTCACAACCTCTCTCTTCCCCCAACAGAATATCCAGATCTGAGAAATGAATTTCTCCCACTAACATCTCTATAGACAGCCCAATCCTGGAGACTTATAACCACCTCTGGGAACCCCTTTTAATTGGAGTATGTGGGAGGATGGAAAGCTTGTCCTAGGAGGAATGATCATTGGGGTTAGTCTTATTTTTCCTGGAGAGAGATGTAAGAAGAGACATGATCACTGTCCTAGCACATTTGAAGTTCTGTCATGCAGAAGAGGGAGCAGACTCATCCTGGGATGCTCCAGAAGGTCAATGAGCACAGGGTTTTCAGCCTGTGTTTCAAGGACTCTGAGTCTCCTTGTGAAGAAACTGAGAGGTTTGATCACCTTTATCTGTTTTACATGTTATGCATATAATTTTCTTTTGAAAAGTGTTCCATTATGTAACAAAAAAGAGATTTCAAACCATTAAACTTGAGCAAATGAATGAGTTCTGGAATAGCAAAACTGGGTATGATAAAGCTAGGTTTATTGCAAAATAAACTTGGTCTTTGCCTCTTAAAATGGGAGAGCCCATATCCCAGGGGATACTAGAAACCATAGGAGAAACACAGCGCTTCTTTATAAGAAATTTAGTACTTTTTTACAGTAAAACAACCAGGATTTATTATGTAGTTGGATGCAATATACACAAGTATTTTAATTCTAAGGCTCAAAGAGCATTTCCCAGTTGTAGATAGCTAATCAGGGTGATTCTCCTATATTCCCCAAGAGTATTTTGTAGAAAATTTTGTGCTGACATATTTGAGAGCAGAGATTACAGAACCAGGTTGTCTGGATTCAAATCTTGGCTCTATCATTTACTAGTTATGGAACCCTGGGCCTCTCTCTGCCTTAGTTTCCTCATCTGTGAAATGGGGATAATGGGAATACCTAACTCATAGGGTCACTGTAAGGAGGAAATGAGTCCATTTATGTGTAGTGCTTGTAATTGTGCCTGACATGCAGTAAGTACCCTGTAAGTGTTAATTAAGTAAAGAAAATTTTCAGAAATGCGAACATTCCTATATGGGAAGGTGGTAAATAGGCTCCTAATTCCTGGATGCTTGTGACCAGGGATTACTCATGGGTGGTCCAAGGCCCACTCCTCAAAAAGGAATTCTAAAAGTGAATTTGGAGGTCACCTTCTGGATGGCTTTTGATGGTCTAGATTTGGGGTCAATAAACTTTTCCTGCAAAGGGCCAGAGAATATCTATTTTTGGCTTTGGGGCTCATAGAGTCTTGGTCACAGCTCTTCAACTCAGCCATTGTTGCCTGAAAGCAGCTATGGACAACACATGAAAGAAGTAAAAGCATAAATGGGCAGGATTTGGCCTGCAGCCATAGTTGGCTGACCCCTGTCCAGACCATGCAGGGGACTGAGCGGTGGCGTGGGGAAAAGGTGGTTGTTCATGGGGATGAAGGAAGCTGGAGGCAGCAGCAGAGAGGAGGCTGGAGGGAACTGTGCCACCACAGTGCTACATCTCTTCCTGTGTTAACTCGCTCTGACTTTGGACTGGTCCTCTGTAGGGCTTATGTTTCATTATTATATTGTGTTTCATTGTTGAATTGCAAGGTCTTTGAAAAGAGAGCTGAGGTCTGTATTTTCCTTTATCCCAGCTCCAATGCCCTGGAACCCTGCCGTCTACCCTGTGTGAAAGCTCCGTGAACACTTGCTGACTCTTTGTTTCTTCACCTGCAGTAAGATTTCCCCAGGCCCCTATGGAAACCTAAAAGTTCATGAGGGACTAATTTGGTGAATCTCTTCCAGGGGAAGTCAGGCCCAGTGGGAAGTGATTACACACTGATGGAATTTCTGCGCACTGGATGGAAAGATGATCTTTGCCTTTTGGCTGTGTCACAGTTGTAAGGGGGAGACTGGTTATTTCTGAGAGCGCAGCTCTTCCCGGCACTGATAAGAATGGAATGCAGGCTACCATGGAGATTCAGGTCACTAATTAGTCCCAGAAGCCTGTATGCCTTGAATCACTGCTGTATTAATTATGCATCAAATTAGAATGTTTGCAAAGGCCCCACGCCAACTGTACTGCAAAGCCCAGTGACGGCATGGAGAGATCAAGGAGTGTCCCGCCCAGCACTCTGCAGAGACCAGAGGACCAAACTGCAAGACCTGAGCAGGCAATGACCTTGCCTGATCCCTGATCCAGCTGTTTGCAGCCTCCTGCCAAAGAACTCCTTGAGGCAAACAGTGGACAATGGAAAGAGAAGAGGGAAGAGAGTATTCTGTTAGCTCCGTTGCAATCGTGCCTGGCTGAAAAAAGACACAAAACAATCATTGGGACAAATAGAAGATGCTTCCAGATGTTTGTCAACATGGAGCTAACATATCTGGATTGCTGCTTAACTTTCAGTTTCTATCCGAAGTTTTTAATGTTGGGTAGACATGGCAGTTAGCTTCAGTTAAACTATTATAGCTCCTTCTTTTTTTCCTCCACCTCCTCCTCCTTCTCCATGAGCATAAAACCAAAATATACTTGATGCTTCATGTTAAATAAACAGATGATATATAGCAATCTCTGTGACTGTTGGGTTATAATTCCGTCGAGGGCCTGGGTTGAAGTCATAAACCACAAGAAGTGAAGCGTGACCCACACATACCCTTCAAGATGTAATTACAGTCCCATAATTCAAAATGGGCCTTTGAAAAAATGATTATTAAACCTAACCTCAATTTAGGGAGAGACCCCCGACTGTGTTGACATTTTCTGATCAGTTCATCAGTAAACAAACAGTTCTTCAACATTCATCTTCTTTGCCTGATGAGATACACCAATGTTGGGTAAGTACATTCCCTGATCCCTAGGCGGTTAGTGGTGAAGCCAAGAGTGGTGACTCCAACAGAAACAAAGAAGGTAACCTGCAGTCCCACAGTAGGCTCATCACAGATGAACTAAGATAGCATGAGGTGAAAAGTCATTGAAATATTAGAAACTTGATTCCTCACAGCAGGGTGGGTGATAGTTCCTTGCCTTGTCTTTCCACACTTCTCATCTCCCTTCTTTCCCCCTTGTTATGACATCATTTAGTGGCTGACTTTGATTTTCTGTGTGGAGTGATAGACTGATATAAATTCCGTCCCTGCTCTGTGTCTTACTACTTCTCAAAACATGTTTGCTATTGTCCAAATGGATTCTGCTTGAGCTCATAATTAACTAAAGCAAGTTGAACTCATACAACTCAAGAATTATGAGTTTCTTGTGTGATGAAAACAAATATACACATGTTGCAAAGAAAATAAACCAAATCCATCCATTTTTCTTTAGGAGGTGTGTGCTTACATGGCAGCTTCTGGTGATCATAAATTCAGCTGACAAAACCCCCCTAAGGATTCACTGAAGTCTTGGTGCTAAATGAAACAACATATGTGCAAAGGCTGATAGATGGTGAGGGCTTAATACAAGCTCATTTGTTGTCACAATCTGTGCCACACAATGCAGAAATTCATTATGTATGCTCTTGTGTGTTATTATCTTGTTTTCTCAACCAGGACTAGAAGCATCAAGAGAGAAAGCTTCTTGTTTGACCCTTTATGACTTTCCACATAAAGAACACAGAATATTCTTATAACAGAATCTATAGCTGTGCCAGTTTGAATTTGTTGTGGACCCCAGAAAAGGCATGTCCTTTAATCCTCATGCAATATTGCCAGGTGGGAGCTTTCTGGTTATTCATGGAGATGTGACCCACCCAATTGTGGGTAGTAACTTTTGATTTGATGGTTTCCATGGAGATGTGTCTCCACCCATTCAAGGTGGGGTTGCTTACTGGAGCCCTTTAGGAGGGAATCATTTGGAAAAAGTTTCAGAGCTCACACAGCCAGAGTCCTGTAGAGATGAAGAAGGAAAACACCCCCAGGAAAGCTTCATGAAACAAGAAGCCTGGAGAGAAAACTAGCAGATGTGGCCATGTTCATCATGTGCCTTTCCAGTTGAGAGAGAAACCCTGAATGTCATCGGCCTTCTTGAACCAAGGTATCTTTCCTTAGATGCCTTAGACTGGACATTTCTAAGGTCTTGCTCTAATTAGGACATTTTCACGGCTTTAGAACATGTAAATTTGTAACTTAATAAATTCCTTTTTTAAAAAGCCATCCTATCTCTGGCATATTGCATTCTGGCAGCTTGCAAATTAGATCAATAACTATGAAGAAAAGAAATGCAACAGACAATAACAAGTTAAGATAAGCTATCAGGTCAAAATGGACACAGAGTATGGTCATTTTTAAATTGAAAGCTCTGTATTTTTATTTGGAATTTGTCTCTTTACTATTATTTAGTGGTTTTTAAAATATTTTTATTGACAAATCTTCATACACATACAGTCCATGCATGATGTACAATCAATGGCTCACAATATCATCATGTAGTTGTGTATTCATCACCACGATCATTTTTAGAACATTTGCATCACTCTAGAAAAAGAAATAGAAAGAAGAAAAAAGTCATACATCCCGTATTCCTTACCCCTCCCCCTCATTGACCATTAGTATTTCAATCTACCCAATTTATTTTATCCTTTGCCCCCCTGTGCTGGTTTGAAAGGATGCATGTCCCCTAGAAAAGCTATGTTTTAATCAAAATCCCATTTCATAAAGATAGAATAATCCCTATTCAATACTGTATGTTTGAATCTGTAATCAGATCATCTCCCTGGAGATGTGATTTAATCATTAGTGGTTGTTAAACTGGATTAAGTGACGACATGTCTCCACGCATTTGGGTGGGTCTTGATTAGTTTCTGAAGTCCTATAAAAGAGGGAACATTTTGGAGAATGAAGGCAATTCAGAGAGAGATTCAGAGAGAGCAGAGCAGAACGACATAGCCACGAGAAGCAAAGTCCACCAGCCTGCGACCTTTGGAGAGGAAGAAAGGAAATCCCTCCCAGGGAGCTTCATGAAACAGGAAGCCAGGAGAAGAAGCTACCAGATGATGCCATGTTCACCACGTGCCTTTCCAGATGAGAGAGAAACTCTGTGTTTTCCCTGTGACTTCTCACTTGAGAGAGAAACCCTGAAATTCATCAGCCTTCTTGAAACAAGGTATCTTTCCCTGGATGCCTTTTGATTGGACATTTCTATAGACTTGTTTTATTTATTTATTTTTTTTTATTTTTTATTAACGGAAAAAAAAAAAGAAATTAACACAACATTTAGAAATCATACCATTCTACATATGCACTCAGTAATTCTTAACATCATCACATAGATGCATGATCATTGTTTCTTAGTACATTTGCATCGGTTTAGAGGAACTAGCAACACAACAGAAAAAGATATAAAATGTTAATATAAAGAAAAGAAATAAAAGTAGTAGTAATAGTAAAAAACAACAACAACAAACAAACCAACAAGCAAACAAAAACAAAAAAAACCCTATAGCTCAGATGCAGCTTCATTCAGTATTTTAACATGATTACTTTACAATTAGGTATTATTGTGCTGTCCATTTTTGAGTTTTTGTATCTAGTCCTGTTGCACAGTCTGTATCCCTTCAGCTTCAATTACCCATTGTCTTACCCTGTTTCTAACTCCTGCTGAACTCTGTTACCAATGACATATTTCAAGTTTATTCTCGAATGTCCGTTCACATCAGTGGGACCATACAGTATTTGTCCTTTAGTTTTTGGCTGGATTCACTCAGCATAATATTCTCTAGGTCCATCCATGTTATTACATGGTTCATAAGTTTATCTTGTCTTAAAGCTGCATAATATTCCATCGTATGTATATACCACAGTTTGTTTAGCCACTCTTCTGTTGATGGAGATTTTGGCTGTTTCCATCTCTTTGCAATTGTAAATAACGCTGCTATAAACATTGGTGTGCAAATGTCCGTTTGTGTCTTTGCCCTTAAGTCCTTTGAGTAGATACCTAGCAATGGTATTGCTGGGTCATATGGCAATTCTATATTCAGCTTTTTGAGGAACCGCCAAACTGCCTTCCACAGTGGTTGCACCCTTTGACATTCCCACCAACAGTGGATAAGTGTGCCTCTTTCTCCACATCCTCTCCAGCACTTGCCATTTTCTGTTTTGTTGATAATGGCCATTCTGGTGGGTGTGAGATGATATCTCATTGTGGTTTTGATTTGCATTTCTCTAATGGCCAGGGACATTGAGCATCTCTTCATGTGCCTCTTGGCCATCCGTATTTCTTCTTCTGGTAGGTGTCTGTTTAAGTCTTTTTCCCATTTTGTAATTGGGTTGGCTGTCTTTTTGTTGTTGAGTTGAATAATCTCTTTATAAATTCTGGATACTAGACCTTTATCTGATATGTCGTTTCCAAATATTGTCTCCCATTGTGTAGGCTGTCTTTCTACTTTCTTGATGAAGTTCTCTGATGCACAAAAGTGTTTAATTTTGAGGAGCTCCCATTTATTTATTTCCTTCTTCAGTGTTCTTGCTTTAGGTTTAAGGTCCATAAAACCACCTCCAGTTGTAAGATTCTATAGACTTGTTTTAATTGGACATTTTCTTGGCCTTAGAAGTGTAAACTAGCAACTCATTAAATTCCCCTTTTTAAAAGTCATTCTGTTTCTGGTATATTGCATTCCGGCAGCTAGCAAACTAGAACACCCCTCCCATTATTTATTTTTTTAACCCATGTTTTTTTACTCATTTGTCCATACCCTGGATAAAAGGAACATCAGGCACAAGGTTTTCACACTGTAAAAGCTATATTATCATACAATCATCTTCAAGAATCAAGGCTACTGGAACACTGTTGAGCTGTGTTGAGCTCAACGATTTCAGGTAATTCTCTCCAGCTATTCCTATACACCATAAACTAAAAAACAATATCTATATAATGCGTAAGAATAACTCCAAGATAACCTCTTGACTCTGTTTGAAATCTCTCAGCCACTGAGACTTTATTTTGTCTCATTTCTTTCCTCCCCCATTTGGGTCAAGAAGGCTTTCTCAATCTCATTGATGTCAGGTTCCAGCTGACATCCTTGGAGTTCTGTCCCACATTGCCAGGAGATTTACACCCCTGGGAGTCATGTCCCACATAAGGGGGATGGCAGTGAGTTCACCTGCCAAGTTGGCTTAGAGAGAGAGGCTACATCTGAGCAACCAAAGAGATTTTCTGGCAGTGACTCTTAGGCATAATTATAAGCATACCTTTGTAGGGATAAATTTCATAGGAGCAAACCCTAAGATTGAGGGCTCAGCCTATTGAATTGGATGTCCTTGCTGCTTGTGAGAATATCAGGAATTCTATAATGAGGAAGTTGAATATTTCTTCCTTTCTCCCTAGTCCTCCAAGAGGACTTTGCAAATACTTCTTTATTCATTGCCCAGATTACTCTGGGATATATTGAAGCATTGCACTGACCTGGACAAACCAACAAGATCTCATGCCCTATTCAAGAGTCCATGTACTTATGGCATTCAACTAAACTGACCATACAGGTTAAATTAGGTAATGTGTTACCCAAAACATAAATTTTGCACCAAATAAGCATCTCTCCCTTTGGTCTCACATAGAAGTTGAAGTTTTAAAATATGGACGATATCATCCTTTACCCTGTATTCTGATCTACCCCAGTCCTATCCAGATCAGCTTCATTTAGTATGGTCATTTTAAAGCCAGTCTTAAAGAGGAATAACTTATATATGGTAAAATTCACCTATTTTAGGTGAAAAATCTGGTAAGTTTTGCCAAAAGTATATATAGTTGTGTAGCAACTACTTTGACAAAAATACAGAGTATTTCTATTACCCCAGAAAATTCCTTTGTACCACTTTGCAGCTATTCCCCTACCTACCTTTCTGCCCCTAGCAAACCACTGACCTTTCTGTTCTGCCTTTTGTAGAGTTTACATAAATGGATCCATATATTATTTAGTTTTTACTGTCTGGTTACTTTCATTGAGCATAATTCTTTTAAGTTCCATCCATTTTGTTTTCTGTATCAGTTGCTCATTCCTTTTTAATGCTGAACAGTATTCCATTGTATGGATATACTATGATTTGATTACCCAGATTTTGGTTATTATAAATAAAGTTGTTACAAACATTCAGATGCAAAATGTTGTGGGCACGTGTTTACATTTCTCTTGTAGGTAAGACTGCTTATGAATAAGTGTGTGATTATCTTTATAATAAATTTCCAAATGGTTTAACAAAGTGGCTGTGCCATTTTGCATTCCCACCAACAGTGTAGGAGAATTACTTTTGTTCCACATCTCTGTCAACACTTGTCATTGTCAGTGTTTTTAATTTTGGCCACTTTCGTGGTTACACAGTTGTATCTTATTTGTGTTTTTGTTTGCATTTCCTTAGTGATTAATGATGTTGACTATTTTAAAAAATGTTTATTGGTCATTCACCCTCTTTGGAAGGAGTCTATTCAAATTTTTTGTCCATTTTAAAATCAGGTTGTCTTTTTGTTGAATTGTAAGGGCTCTTTATATATTTTAGATACAAGTCCTCTGTAAGATATATGTTCACACACATTTTTCCATCTTTGTCACTTGCCATTTCATTTTCTTAAGAATGTCCTATAATAGGCAAAAGTTTTGAATTTTGATGAATTCCAACTTATTGATCATTTTCTCTTTTATGAAGTACATAAAGTATTTTGTTCCCTGAGAACTCTTGATCTCTTTCAAGACCACAGAGATTTTTTCCTATGTTTTACTATAGAAGGTGTATAGTTTTAGTTCTTACATTTAAGTATATGATCCATTTTGAGTTAATTTTATATGTGGTGATAGGTCAAGATGAAGATTCATTGTCTTACTTTTCAAGTGGACATCCAATTGTGCCAGCACCACTTTGTTAAAAAGACTATCTTTTCCCCTATTTAATAACATTGGTGCTTTTTTAAAAAAAAAAACAGTCAATTGACTATATATATGTGAGTCTATTCCTAGACTGTTCTGTTCCATTGTTCTATACGTCACTCTAAAAACAAACCAAAACACACGGTCTTTACAGTATATTATAATAAGTTTGGTGTTAAGAGAGCATGAGTTCACCAACACTCTTATTCCAAAGAATGCTTTTGTCTATTGGAGAGCCTTCATTTTGCTATATAAATTTTAGAATCATTTAATTAATTTATATAAAGATTTCTGCTGAGATTTTGATTGGAGGTATGTTTAATTTATAGATAAGTTTGGAGAAAAGTGACATAGTAACAGCACTGAGTTAATCTCTTCACATGCTTACTGGCCATTTGTATGTCTTCTTCTGAGAAATAATTATTCAAACCCCTTTCCCAAGTTCATTCTGTTATCTATTGTATCAAAACAAATGACCCCACAACTTTAGTGGTTTAAAACGATTTTTTATTTTACCTGCAGATCTTCCACTTGGGCAGAACTCAGTCTGGACAATTGATTTCTGCTTTACCTCAACTTCAGCTGGAATATTCATCGCAACCTGACACTCTTAGATGGTCAGCAAGCTGATCCTGTCAGCTGGAAACTTAGCTGGAGTTTTCAGCCAGGGGTCTTGGCTCTTCTTCATGTGAGTGTCTCCATAAGGCTGCTTGGAACTCCTCAGAGAATGGGTGGCTAGGCTCTAGGAGCCAGCAGCCTGTCTTAGTTTGCCAGGGCTGCTATAACAAAATACTAAATAGAGGTTAGCTTAAGAAACAGGAAGTTATTGGCTCATAGTCTGTAGGCTAGATGTCCAAAACCAAGGTGTCAGCAGGCCATGCTTCCTCTGAAATCTATAGAATTCTGGTGCTGGCTTGCTGGAAATCAGTCTCTGCTTCTGTCACATGCCCGTTGGTCTCTTTCTGTCTCCTTCTGAGGGTTATACTACTGTGTCCAAATTTCCTTTACTTATAAGGACTCCAGTCACACTGGATTAAGTTTGGCTTCTTATTAATAGGCTCTTCAAAGATTCCATTTACAAATGAGTTCACACCTACAGGACTAGAGGTTAGGACTTGAATGTGTCTTTGTGGGACACCTATTCAATCTACTACATGTTCCAAGAGATTTGAAGTGAAAGCTGCCAACCTTTTAAGGCCTGGGCCTGGAAACTGACTTAGCATTACTTCCACTGTACTCCGTTGGTCGGTGCAGCACAGAGCCCACCAGACTCAAGGGGAAAAGATAAAGTCCCGCTCTTGGTGGAAGAATGGAACCATATTTAGTCTACTACAGCCCATCCTCTGGCCACAAATTATTTGCATTTATCTCATGTGCATAATACTCTCCTGAGATCTGCAATGTTTTTCCCTCAATCTCTACTTCCCATGCTTCAAGCAAATGAAGGTCTCCGTAGAAAGCTGGTTAATTATGGATCTCATCTATTAAGCTTCCCTTATTTCCAAATACATATTTGATATGTATATCAGCCACATATCTGCTTGCTTCTGTTGCTCTCCAGTGCCTCCAAATTATTGGTTTTCTGTCTTATTTATAGTTTTTTTTTTTTATTAATTAAAAAAAGAATTAACAAAACATATAGAGAAAAAAATAAAAGTAATAATAGTAAAATCAAAACAAAACAAAACAAAACAAAACAAAAACCTATAGCTCAGATGCAGCTTCATTCAGTGTTTTAACATGATTACTTTACAATTAGGTATTATTGTGCTGTCCATTTTTGAGTTTTTGTATCTAGTCCTGTTGCACAGTCTGTATCCCTTCAGCTTCAATTACCCATTGTCTTACCCTGTTTCTAACTCCTGCTGAACTCTGTTACCAATGACATATTTCAAGTTTATTCTCGAATGTCCGTTCACATCAGTGGGACCATACAGTATTTGTCCTTTAGTTTTTGGCTGGATTCACTCAGCATAATATTCTCTAGGTCCATCCATGTTATTACATGGTTCATAAGTTTATCTTGTCTTAAAGCTGAATCCATTCTGCCATTCTATGTCTTTTGATTGGGAAATTCAGTCCATTAACTTTTAGTGTTATTACTGTTTGGATAATATTTTCCTCTACCATTTTGGCTTTTGTATTATATATATCATATCTGATTTTCCTTCTTTCTACACTTTACTCCATACCTCTCTCTTCTGTCTTTTCGTATCTGACTCTAGTGCTCCCTTTAGTATTTCTTGCAGAGCTGGTCTCTTGGTCACAAATTCTCTCAGTGACTTTTTGTCTATAAATGTTTTAATTTCTCCTTCATTTTTGAAGGACAATTTTGCTGGATATAGGAGTCTTGGTTGGCAGTTTTTCTCTTTTAGTGATTTAAATATATCATCCCACTGTCTTCTAGCTTCCATGGTTTCTGCTGAGAAATCTACACATAGTCTTATTGGGTTTCCCTTGTATGTGATGGATTGTTTTTCTCTTGCTGCTTTCAAGATCCTCTCTTTCTCTTTGACCTCTGACATTCTAACTAGTAAATGTCTTGGAGAACGCCTATTTGGGTCTATTCTCTTTGGGGTGCGCTGCACTTCTTGGATCTGTATATTTAGGTCTTTCATAAGAGTTGGGAAATTTTCAGTGATAATTTCTTCCATTAGTTTTTCTCCTCCTTTCCCTTCTCTTCTCCTTCTGGGACACCCACAACACGTATATTTGTGCGCTTCATATTGTCATTCAGTTCCCTGATTCCCTGCTCAAGTTTTTCCATTCTTTTCCCTATAGTTTCTGTTTCTTTTTGGAATTCAGTTGTTCCATCCTCCAGTTCACTAATTGTAGCTTCTGTCTCTTTAGATCTACCATTGTAGGTATCCACTGTTTTTTCCATTTTTTCTTCTTTGTCCTTCACTCCCACAAGTTCTGTGATTTGTTTTTTCAGATTTTCTATTTCTTCTTTTTGTTCAGCCCATATCTTCTTCATGTCCTCCCTCAATTTATTGATTTGGTTTTTGAAGAGTTTTTCCATTTCTGTTCGTATATTCAGCATTAGTTGTCTCAGCTCCTGTATCTCATTTGAACTATTGGTTTGTTCCTTTGATTGGGCCATATCTTCAATTTTCCGAGCGTCATCCATTATTTTCTGCTGGTGTCTGGGCATTTGATCAGATCTCCCTGGGTGTGGGACCCAGCTGGTTGAAAGGTTTTTCTGTGGAATCTCTGGGCTCTGTTTTTCTTTTCCTGCCCAGTAGGTGGCGCTAGTGGCGGTCGTTTGTCTGCGGGGCAGTCGGCCCGGGAAACCGCGCGTGGAGGCGGGGGTCGCTGGCCGTGGCTTGGGGGAGTGCCGGTCCAAATTGCCCAGCTGGCCCGAGACGCCAAGCGTGACGGGAGGGCCCCGCTATCCAATGTTCCCAGTCAGACCGGGGAGCCACGTGCGTGGAGGGCACCCCAGACGCCAGCGACCCCAGCCGGGAAAACGTGCACCCCTCGGGTATCTCACAGCAGTGGATTCTCCCTACCCGTTCAGCCGTTCCAGAATGGGGTACGCTGTCTTTTTTGGTCTCTGTCGTGACTCCGGGAGCTGTTTTGTATTGTTTCTGTTTCTTTAGTTGCTTCTCTGGAGGAGGAACTAAGACCCGCGCGTCTTACTAAGCAGCCATCTTCTCCGGAAGTGTCTTATTTATAGTTTTATCATTGTTTTTGGCAGGGCTAGTCCAACACATGCTGCTCTGCTATTGTTGGAACCAGAACCAACCCTTGAAAAATATATAAAAATATATTAAAAATATATAAAATGGGGAAAAATTAAAGTAACATTAAACAAAGACACATAAAATGCAAGCGCCAAGTGAAAAAAGTCTCCACATGCGAAATTATATATGGTCTAGTCTAATTTATTGATAATTTACCCTAAGTACACAGGTTCAGGCTCAGATATGTATCTAAGGTCAAGACGTAATCATCAAGATATTTAGGTAATGTAAATATTATTTCAGACATTCCAGACCTATGATTATAATAACTTTGAAATTTCAGGTAGCATTTTGTTTCTATTTCATAGACTATAAAGAAAGTTTAAGAAGTTATAAATTTTATGGCCAGTGTGAAATCAGAATATATGAAAAGGAAATTCTCTTGAACCTTAAAATAGTATTTTCAGATGGGAAGCCCAGTTCCTTTCTTCTCAAACTGGGTATCCAACCCCAAAATACCTGAATTGGGGCTAAGAAATAATCACAGAGTAAACACAGCTCATCTTCTTAAGGCATCAGTTTTTAGTCTATGTAATTTTGGATAAAGTGGCATTCAGCTTATATAAAACTAAATTTGGATAAATTATGATATAGAAAACAAGTGCCATGTGAATATTTTTAATTAGAAGTGACAATTTGAAGAAAATTTCTCCTTTGAGCAAATCCCAGGACAACTCTGTCTGATGCTGGGGTATGTGGACTTTCCTATGGTCCTGTGGCAGAAAAGTCTGAGAAGTGCAAACTCTCTGTGCACTGGGCAGAATGTGAAATCCTACCCTTTATTTAAGATCTGTAGCCACAATTGGATCTATACCAGGTATGTAGTGTATTTACCCAGACATCTCTCAATTTACTCAGCTTTAGTCACTGAATGAACAGTTTTTACCCTGTAAGAAATGCTGCTCTCAAAATTGATCATCTGTTCCTCAGGATATTTTTGGTTGATAGTTTGGATGAAATTCCTGTTTCTCTGACCCTCTTCCTTCCTTTCTAGCTGCAGATACAACTGATTCCTCCAAGCTGACTTCTGAGGGGTGCACCAGGAACAGTTTTGCAATGTGATTTAAGTGTTCCAAATGCTCTCCCTTCCACCATGTGCCATATAGCACCAAAAATCCATTTTCCAAGGTAGGACAGTAGTGGCCTTGACAAGTCAATGCCATGAAAGAGGAGAGGAAAGTCCCCTCTTATGTCACTTATCATTCATTAACACCTTGGCCCAAAGTAGAAGGCCATGTTTTTAAGACATGTCCTTAAATTCTTTAACACTCTTCCCTAATTCTCTTTTCTTTTCCTAGAATATAGGTCGGCTTTAATGACTTTCTTTTAATATGCACAGTTAGGTAGAACTGACATTCTTCAACTTTCCAGGATAGGGTAGGGAAGACAATACCTCTCTCTCTATCTGTCTCATTGGGAATCTTGAGTCAACATGTAGGAAATCTGGCACTCTGAAGCTGCCATACTGGAAAGACCCTGTGAAGAGAGCACAAGGACCTACAGTGATCGAGAGGCCTGGTTGTTCCAGCCCTCAGTCCTTTGAGACTTTCCAGTCCAACCAGCAAGCGAGTGAATGAGGAGTCTACAGATGGCTCCAGCCTTCTCACTGCCCTAGCTGATGACAAGTGGAGTAGAGATGAGCTGTCTCTGCTGAGCCCTGCCCAAATTGCAGACTTATGAGCAAACTAAATGTCATTTCTTGCGACTAAGTTTTGAAGTAGTTTGCTATGTAGTAATAAATAAATTAATTATTTCCTTCTGTCTAACAACACTCTGAGAAAATAGGACATAAGCCAAGAAAGCTTTTAAATTGTGGACAAGAAGGTAAAGCAGAGAGGGACCATAGTCACAATGAGCCAAAAGAGAGAAAGGGGTTCAGAAATGTGCATGTGGAAGTAGTTTCACAGATACTATTTGCAATAAATGCTGTGTCCACAGAACTCGGAATTTTGAAATTGGAAGGGACTTGTGATAGATTGAATTGTGTACCCCGGTTTGGACATGTTCTTGGTCTTGGTCAGCATTTTGGTGGGTGTGGACCCATTATTAAAAAGATCTCTTCAAGATGTTACTTTAATTAAGGTATGGCCCTGATGAATCAGGCTGGGTGTTAATCTGGGTTACTGCAGTCCTTTATAAGCTGAGTAAAAGTCAGAAGAAAAGAGAAGCCACAGGAAATAGCAAGAAGCTAGAAGTCAATGTAACATGGAAAAAAAAAAAGGAAAAGATGCTGCCATGTGCATTGGCATGTAACAGAAGGAACCCCAAAGATTGCTGGCTAGCCAGAAGACAATGATCCCAGTAGAAAGAAAACTTCCAAGCCTTTGATACTGTGAACCCATGAATTTCTCCTGTTAAGCCAACCCACTGTATGGTATTTGTTTTAGCAGCTGGGATACTAAAACAGGACTTCAGGCATAGCCAACTCAACCCATGCTTTTCAAGAGAAAGTCAAAGAGTTAACTGACTTGGGAAAGATTCCAGAGCTAGACTAGAGTTCAAGCTTCTAAATTTCCACTGAATGCAGTATTTCTTTTCTCAAAGCATATCTAACAAGTCTCACCAATTTAACAAAAGAGAAAGACACAATAAAATAAACATTAAAAAGCAACAACAATAATACCCCATAACCTAGCTGGTTATTTCTAAAAGTAGATGTCTTCACTATGTCCTTTCTAATGCCTCTTTGTGCAACCAAGTGTCCTTACACCAAATTCCTTTACATTAAAGGGGTTGGGAAACCCCTGGGACCACAGTTTCAGTTCTTAAGGCAAAGAAGAGAAAGAATCTCAGGCATCTTATTGTTGCTATTTTACCATAAACAGCAATACATGTGTGAAGTGCTTACCATCTGCTAGCAACTGTACTAAGTCTTTATGTGTGCTACCTCATTTAATGCTGCCTTGAATTTTGTTAATAAGTCAAGTTTATTAAGGTATAATTTACATGTAGTCATGCACCCATATTAAGGATATATTCATTGAGTTTTGATAGACACATAGACCCATGTGGCCTGATCATAATCAAAATATGGAACATTTCAGTCCCCTGTAATGAGTTTCCTTATGCTCCTTTGCAGATCATCTCCTTCCCTCTGTGTCCAGGCAAACCCTGGTAGCTTTTTTGTCGTTACAGATTTCGCCAGTTCTAGGATTTCATGCAAATGGAATAATACATTATGTAATACATTATGTAATCTTTCGTGTCTAATTTCTTTTACTCATCATAATGCTTTGCAGTTTCATCCATATTATTGTGTACCAGTAGTTCATGACTTCTTATTGCTGTGTAGTATTCCATTATATAGGTAAACCATAACTTGTTTATTCATCCTCCAATTAATTGACATTTGTTTTTTCCAAATTTCTGGCTTTAAGAATAAATATACTATGAATAATTTTGTAAAAGTCTTTGTGTAGACATATGATTTTATATCTATTAGGTAAATGCCTAAGGGTAGGTCATATGGAAAGTTTATGTTTAACTTTATAAGAAATTACTAAGCTGTTTTTCAAAGTGGTTGCATCATTAACATTCCCCAGCACAGTATGTGAGTTCCAATTACTCCACCAACTTGCCATTTTAGTGAATGAGTAATGGTATCTCATGATATTAACTTGTATTTCCCTAATTTCTAATGATGTTGAATACATTTTCATGTGCTTATTGGTATTTTTTATAGCTTTTTTCAGGAGGTTTCTTTTAAAATATTCCCCATTTTAAAACTGGGTTCTTTGTCCCCTTTTTTATTGAATTCTAAGAGATCTTTATATATTCTGGATATGAGTCCTTTGCTATTTGCATATTGTAAATTTTAGACACATGTATTATAAAAGTCTGTGGCTTATCTTATCATTTTTTTAACACCAACTTCCAAAGTGTAAGCATTTTTAAGTTAATGAAGTCCAATTTTTTCCTTTATCCATGATGCTTTCAGTGTCCTGTTACTTTAAAGGTTTAAAATGGGAATGTAGAGAGGGAAAAGGAGGCAATCTGAGAAGAGAATCCAAGGCCTTAGCTCTCAATTCTGGGTGCACATCCGAAGCCCCAGGTGAACTGTAAAATATGCTTACCTAGGCCCCACCCCCAGAGATTTTTAAAATTTAGATTGACTTAAGGTGACCCACAATCACTGATATTTTTTAGAGGTCCCATGATTATTCTATTGTGCAACCAGGGAAAAAAGTGCTGAAAGAGGGATTGAGTTTGCACAAAATGTGCAGAACTTATTTCAATTTACATAAAAATTTAATTAATGGGATATTGTATAACACTGCCAAAGTATGTCATTAAAGTTTGGGGTACTATATTAATGATTTTTTTTCTTAGAAAGAGAAGATGATTAAGTAACAAACAGCTAACTGCTCTCTATACCAGTAGCCTGGACTTCCATATGTCTGGCACCATGGTATATTTAATGTGATCATAAAAGTGCAAGGAAAAAGTCTCAGAAAGACACAAAAGAAATCATCTTAAGATCTCTTTTTCATTGTTAAGATAAAGAAGCTATAAAAAAAGAAAAATACAATTAAACAAAGATTTTTAGAAGAAGGCATATTAAAATCTTGGGGAGTGATAAATGGCAAAAAACTATTGCTGTTGTATATCGAAGAAATTTATGTGAAAGTTTTATTCAGAGACAAGAATCCCTGCAATGGCAGGGTTGAAGATTTTGACAAATCTTCTGTTCAAAAAACAACTAATTGAGAAGTGCTTATTCACGGAAAACAGCTAGAACTTCTGGTAAGAAAAGTGGGAGCCTACAGAGAAACCCCAGATTTCTTACCTGGGGTTGTTTCCCCCACCCCAATAATTTGGTCAGTGTATTAGTTTTACCAGAGCAGGACTGACTGCAAAAACCACAACTTCACTGCTAGAAGAAGCTGACTTGACATGGAGAAGGGAAAAAAAAATTCAATTAAAAAACAGGCAAAAGACTTGACTAGACATCTCTCCAAAGAAGACATGCAAATTGTCAGAAAGCACATGAAAAGATGCTCAACATCATTAGCTACCAGGGAAATGCAAATTAAAACCATAATGAGATACCATTTCATCCCCATTAAAATGGCTGCTATTAAAAAATGGAAAATAGCAAGTGTTGGAGAGGATGTGGAGGAATAGGAACACTCATTCATTGCTGGTGGCAATGTAAAATGGTGTACCTGCTGGGGAGACAATTTGGCGGTTCCTCAAAAAAGCTAAGTATAAAACTATCACATGACTCAACATCCCACTATTTACTCAAAAGAATTTAAATCAGGAGCTTGCACAGATATTTGCACACAGATGTTCATAATGGTGTTATTCATAATTGCCAAAGATAGAAGCAATGAAAGTATTCACCAAACAATGAAAAAATAAAATGTGGTATATACATAGAATAGAATACTATTCAGCGGTAAAAAAGAATGAAGTGCTGATGCATGTGACAACTTAGATAACCTTGAAGAAATCGTGTTGGGTGGAATAAGTCAGACACAAAAGAACAAATATTGTATGATCTCACTGAAACTATTAGGAAATATAGGTTACCAGTGGCCAGAGTGGGTATAGGGAACGGGAAGTTAAAGCTTAAAGCACACAGGGTTCCTATTTGAGTGGTGGAAATGTTCTGGTAATGGATGGTGCTGATGGCAACATATACCTGAATATAATTAAAAGGGGAAATGTTAGATTGTATCATGGTAAACAGAATAGTTTTTTTTTAAATCCATGGAATAAACTACACTACAAAACAGTGAAACCTAAGTTAAGCTATGGACTTCAATTAATAGTACAATCATAAAAAATGTGCTGTCATCAATTATAACAAATTTTTCACACCAATACAAGTTGCTGTTGGTAGGTTGGTGTATGGGAATCCCATATTTTATGTATGGTTGTCCTATTAACTCACAACTTTTCTAATTAAGAAAAATAAAATAAAATATTCCATTTATGACAGCATTATAAGTAACAGTAACATTTTTGGTAGGAAATGAATGGCGAAGTCCCTGCTAACCTGAGTTTGCATTCCCAATTATGGCAAGTTAACAGACAAGTTAAAAGCTTAACAAGGAGATACCAGAAATGAGAGAGGCATCAAAGGCTTAGATTAGCTCTCCATATAATTCTTGACTGAGTGGGAAACTATGCACTTGTGCAAGGGAAGACCAAGAGTATCAAGAGGAAAGAAAAAGTGGAGAAGACTTGAAAATTTCCTGAGCTTTGAATGGTCCACAACAAACACACACACACACACAAACACATGCATACAACAGGCTCAAAGTGCTTGGGCATAACCTCTAACAATAGCTGACTAACAAGTTTTGCAGATATGGGGCAATCAGATATGAGACACTCACAAAAAATAAAAAAAGAATAAAAAACTGAATAGAGACATCAGCGAATGCACATCTCAGAGAGAGAGATACTGCAGATTAAGTGCAAGCAAGTTAGTAAAAATAGCAGCAACAGCTATTTCATGGGAAAAAAATCAGAATCAGGAATTTTTTCTGATGTTTTCTGAAAACTACAATGTCTAGTTTTTAATACAAATTGTGAAATATTCAAAGAAACAGGAAAATGTGACCAATACTCAGGACAAAGTAACAGTCCATAAAAACTGAAGTCTTTGTCTTCAAAGTATCCCTTAGAACATATTTAAAGAGCTAAAGGAAAATATGATGGCAATGAGCTTAAAATAGGAATTCTCAATAGAAAAATAAACAATAAAAAGAAACTAAATAAAAATTCTAGATTGCAAAGTAGAATAACAGAAACAAAAATTCACTAAATGGACAGTTTTTGAGATGACAGAAGAAGGAAACAAGATACTCAGAAATAGATCAATAGAAATTATCCAATTTAAAGATAAGAGAGAAAAAAGATTGAAGTAAAAGAGAGTCATAGAGATTTGTGGGGCAACATCAAACATAACAACATGCAGGTAATAGGAGTCCAAAAGGAAAAGAGGGGGAAGAAGGGCAGATGAAATACTTAAAGAAATAATGGCTAAAAAGTTCACAAATTTGATGAAAAACATTAATTTATAGGCCCATAAAGTTCAATCAGCACTAAGTAGGATAAACATAGAAATCCCTACCTGCACACATCGTAGTTAAATTATTGAAAACCAAAGATAAATAGAAAATCTTGATGGTTGCAAGAGAAAATAATTCATTCCAAACTGGGGAGCAACAACTCAATAAATGACTGAATTCTCATCTGAAACAGTGGAGAACAGAAGACAGTGGAATGGCATATTCATAGTGCTGAAAGAAGAAAACTGCCAATCAAGAATTTTATATCCATCAAAATTATCCTTTATAAATGAAGGTGAGATAATGACATTCCCAGGAAAATCAAGACTAAGAGAATTTATTGATAGCAGATTTGCCTTACAAGAAATTCCACAGGAAATACGTCAAACTGAAAGGTCTGAAAAGCAAATCAATAAGAAGAAATGAAAACCACCAGAAATGGCAAATATGCAGATAACTATAAAAGACTATAATAAATTTTTCTCTTCTCTTATTTTTTTAAAAAACATCAGATGTGTAAAGCAATAATTGTGATATTTATATTGTTATATTTATAATGCTTATGCTTATATTATAATATGTATGATAATAGCAACAAACTAGGGAAGAAACGGAGTTAGTTGGGAACCAGGATGCTGTATATTTACTGAAATTATGTAGTATTAACCTGATTTAGATTGATAAATTAAAATAAACATTTAATCCTAACAGTAAATGCTAAGAAAATAACTTTAAAAAATAAAAAAGAATTAAATTATGCAGCAAAAATATTTGTTTAACACAAAGTCAGCAGTAAAAGAGGAATAGAGAAGCAAAAATGGCATGATCCACATAGAAAACAAATAGCAATATTGCAGACATAAATCCAATCATATTGATAATTATAATAATTGCATTAAATCAATAATTACATTTAGTAATCCATTGAATTGATGAAACATTCAAATCAAAGCATGGAAACTGTCATATTGGATGCAAAAGAACGATGCAACTATATACACTTTCAATTCAAAGATAACAAGGTTGAAAGTAAAAGAATGGAAAAGACACATCATACAGACAGTAGCCATAAGAGAACTAGAGGAGCTATATTAAAATCAAATATAATAGACCCACCAAAGATATTATTAGAGATAAAGAGGTACATTTCGTGATAAAAAGGTCACTACATCAGGAATAAAAGAATTTTCAATTCGCATGTACCTAATAAAAGGGCCCTAAAATACACAATGCAAAAACTTGGAAGCCTGCAGGTCGTGGTGCCTCAGCAGGCAGAGTTCTCACCTGCCATGCCGGAGACCCAAGTTTGATTCCTGGTGCCTGCCCATGCAAAAAACAAACAAACAAACCAACAAAAAATTGAGAGGACTAAAAAGAGATATGGACCACTCAGTAATTATAGCTTGAAATTTCAAGTCTCTGTCTTAATAATTGATAGAACAAGTAGACAGAAAATTAGTAAAGGCATAGAAGATTATACAACACTAATGACCAACAAGCTCTAAGTGACATTTATAGAAGACTTCACTCAACAGCAGCAAAATATATTTTCAAATGTATGTACAACATTTTCCAGGATAGCTCATGTGGTAGGCCTTAAAACAAGTTTTAATAGCTTAAAAGGATTAAAGTCATCAGAGTATGTTCTCTAATACTCTCCTAGTATTAAATTAGGAACTAAAATAGGAATTTGAGAAATCCATAAATATTTGATATTAAAAATGAATATTTAAATAGAGTAAAAAAAGAAATCACAAGAGAAATAATAAAATATTTGAATTAAATGAAAGCAGAAAGAAAATATATAAAAATTTATAGGCTACAGCTAATGCTGTGCTTAGAGGGAATTATACAATTTTAAATGTGTACATTAAAAGTTGTGTTCATCTTTCTGAAAAGCCATTATTACAAATTAGAAAAAGATACTAGACTTTGTTGGTGTCAATACCTCTTTGTCAAATTTCTTAAGATTTTAAATGCATATAATATGTATGTGTGTTTATAAGTACCTATAAATATATATAGTATGTAGTTAAATGTTTTATGAAGGAAAGATCTCAATAATCACTACCATGTATTGAGGTTTCAGTCCACCTGTGAAGCCCTGGAGTAGGCATCTTATATACATGATCTCATTTAATATTTAACAATTTAAACAGTCCTATGAATTATTAAAGAAAATAAGGCTTCAAAAGTGTACAACCCTACTTAAAAAAAAAAGCTTATACCTGCCTACATTAACATGTCAAATACATGGCAAGAGCTGGATTCAAAACCCAGGTCTGCTGGAAGACAAAACGCTCTTAACTTCCGCACTAACCTCCCTTTGTAGAGCTCAGTGATTTAGTCTTCATTCACAAGGCTTTAAATTTTGCATATTCTTCTTTAGTCATGAAGACTAAGATGAGAAACTTCTTTTCTCATCTTTGCATACCTCTGATATAAGTCTGCAAATCCCCGTGAGTTCTTGTTTCTCCAATTCTATTCCTCAACTTGCATATCTTTGATTTACTTTGGGTTACTGTAAGATGGTGTGATGGCTTGCAGCTATTACATACCCCAGAAAAGAGGATGTTCTTTTAATTCACTCCTGTGGGTGCAGACCTATTGTTGGTGGGACCTTTTGATTGGGTTATTTCAACTGAGACATGACCCACCCCATTCACCCCTCTTACTGGAGTCCTTTATAAGAGAATAAAAAACAGGAAAAAAAAAAAAGCCCCAGAGACGCTAAGACACCCAGAGAAATTGAGAGAGAAGGACACACAGAAGCTAAGAGAGAAGAAGCTAAAAGAGAGAAATGTAGAAGCTCAGAGAGGAAGCCGCTGAAGCCAGAAGCTGGAAGCCATGAAACCGGAAGCCATGAAACCGAGAAGCAAAGGAAAAGACCAGCAGATATGTCATGTGCTTTTCTATGTGACAGAGGTGTTCCAGATGCTGACAGCCTGTCTTCAGAGTCCAGGTATTATCTTGTTGATGCCTTGATTTGGACATTTTCACAGCCCAAGAACTGTAAGCTTGTAAGTTAATAAATATCCATTGTAAAAGCCAACCCATTTCTGTATGGTGTATTATGTAAAGCTTCATCAGCTTTGGCAAACCAAAACAAATCAATTGCCTGCTTGCCCTCCAAAGTGTATATTAAATCCTGCATCTCTTGTTTTGCTCATTCTATTCAGATTTGTGTGTGTTTAAGGTATCTTCTGCTTGATAAGGAAAACTGAGTGTGAATAGTAATAAGCAACATTTGATTAGGTACAAAATGTGTGGCCATGAAACATCCTGATATTGTTAATTGAGATAACACAATGAAATAGCCTCTTTCAGATTGATGGAATGCCTGGAAAACACAAACTCATGTGTATGATAAATTCCAAATGCCTAGTAAGTTTTTTTTTTTTACTATAACAGCCATTTAAAAAAATGACTATGTTTCAAGTGACTTAAACCATCGATTTATTTTTTTTTAATTCTTTATAATTTTTAATTTTGAGGGGTTTATGGGCTGGGAATTAAGCCTAGGTCTCTTGAGGACAGGCAAGGATTCTACCACTGAACCACCCATGTACCCCAGATTGATTTTTTTTTAATAAGTGAAAACCAGAGAACGCAGAAAATTTGTTTCATGTCATTTCCTCCAGGTTTCTTCCTTCTTCCTTAGAAATGGAATTTGGAAGGATATGGGACATCTTTTCTCTAGTTTGCTTATTTTGCAGATAAACTAAAGGTCCAATGAAGAGGTGATGTCCTCAAAGGCAGGAATAAGAATATTTTATTCTCCCTGGATCTCTTGTAGTTAGCAAAGTAGCTGGCAACTATAGGTGCCTTAGTTAGCACTTGGCAAGGGGACTACCAAAGTCCACCCAGTTGAAACCTAGAATGAAAAACCAAGTCTCAGATTTCTCAGACTGAGGGTCTCTTTTACACACTTTGAAAATTCATCTTAACACATGCATATGTGTATTATGGAAATAAAACTCTATCCAGGACCCAAAGCTGTTAGCCATTAAGGAAGAAAGGGGGTATTAACTGACACAGGGATTTTTCAGCTTGGGTCTTCATTTGGGGTTTTGAATACCCAAGAGACAAGGCACAGGAGAAGCACCAGCTGATACCATGTTTCTTACTGAGATACAGAAGGTTTCCTTTCTTCTCTCTTTTCCTCTGCTGGGTGACCTAAAACAAAGATCTTTGAATAGCTCTTCTCTTCCAGCCACCTGGGCCCCTGATTTTTCTTTTTTCATGTTTTTTTTAACATATCCTTTTTTCAAGGATGACTGTTCCTGAAACAGATACCTAAGAGGTGGCAGGGGAACCGGGTGATATTGCATCCCTAATTTCTACCTCTTAGTTCCTTTAATTGCTCTCTATTGTTCTTTCTTCCACTCTCACAGCTTGTTGTCCTTGGCTACCCCACCTAAGGCTTGACTACTTTGCATTTCAGTTGTTTTTCTCCTGCTGAGTGTATTCATTTCTCCCCCTTTCTCACCTTTGGATATCTTTCTTTCTATTTCCTTCTCATCTTTCTGTGGCACAATTGACCTCCAAAGGTCTTCCAGGTTATTCAAGCACCAAGCCAATGTGGAAGGTGAGATGGATGGCTGTCTGGATGAGATCCCAGAGCATCTGAGGTGAAAGTAAAAGATGTGGAGGTGGGGATAGAGGCAGCTGTTTGCATTCAGTTATTTCTCTTATCAAACCTGGCTTGAGAGTCCTGGCCAGTGGCCCCAGTGCCTTTGCTAGCTCTGGGCTGAGGTAGTGGGGGGGGGGGGGGGGTGTCTGCACACACAATTCCATGGTCGTCCCCACTTTAGTTTCCTTGGTTGGTGTGGTCTGGGTCACTTTTGGAAAGTCATATTGCCCTAAGGGAGAAGGAAGTTTGCTATCTTCAGGGAGAGCATCATAGTAGGTGGACTTTCAGAAAGAGTTGAATTGTGCAGAATAGTCATCAAAGAGAACGTGAAAAATCGGGATGGTTGATGTGAATGAGGCAAGGTCATTGTGGAATGAAGGAGGGCCGGGGGTGGGTGGGAATGGGTCTGAGGGTCAAAGTAGTGAGGGAATCAAGGGTGGGAGCAGGTGAGCTAACTGCAAGGTCGATAGCAAGAGCCAGGGCAGTAGAAGGACTGAGTCATGGACCAAGGATAAAAGTTCAGGGCCAGGTTCATGAACCATGCTCTAACATGCTCTTTGACCTGCCTGATGTCTGGTGTGTAACAGGGATGGGAGGGTGTAGGCCAAGGAATTGGGAGGTTTTGCCCTCTCCCCAATCCTCCCCAAACGAGTACATCCTGGCCAGGTATTGGGCAAAGGGCAGGCACCTGTGGTCTGAGGGACTGGGTCAAGCATGAGCTCCTGAGGTGACCTTGGTCCCTCTGGGTTGTCAGTAGCTCCCCTTTTTCTTAGCCTCAGACAGACTGACAGAGCCTGAGGGATTGGAGAGAGAGGGAAGACTGAAGAAGACAGCCCAGTGTATTGCTTTTTTCGGTTGTCCCATTGTCTATGTTCAATCAACGATGAACTTCTTGCATTCCATCTTTTAGGAATCAATCAATGGGGGCAGAATATTCATTTCATTCAAACAATGAAATGAGGCATTGAACAACTATGGTGTGTAAGCTATTGTAGAAACAAGCAGCAGTGGAAGAAAACACCTTTCTCCTCGCCATCAGACACACAGGCACTTGGGACTGGGGTTCATCTCTTCTTTATCTCATGTCCCCCATGATGCCCAGTGATTTGTGAGTGCATAACTTTTGCAAATTGCATTGTATTGAAAGCTGAGCTTGCTAAGACTTTCTATGGCTGCACCGCGACTGATCAGCTTTCTGAACAGCCTGAAAACAACTGTGATTGGTTGTCAATAGTAATAATGAACCAACATTTTAAGCTAAATAAAAATAGCAGGGTGGAAGTGGGGAGGAAAATAAAAGGGCAGGAGAGAAGAAAGGTGTTCAAAGGAACGAGGCAGTTCGCAGAGTTCTGCTCTCCAGAGAGCAGTTCTGGGGAAATAAAGAGGGGGTGATTAATGGTTTGCCAAACCCCAGCCCAAACCATTCCTGCCACATCTAGGCCTCTATCTGAGATTCTACAAAGATTCCATGCACTATGATTATTTTCCAGAAATGTACAATTTCCAGATGGGTTCCCAAGCCAGATAAGTTATGAAATCCGGCCGGCGTCTCCAGAACATCAACTGGTTCCATCCCTCTATTCCATATTATCAATATTTCCTTTCCAAAATGAAAAAGTTCGAATGGGCATAGTCCAAATACTCCTAAAGATTGGAAGAAAGATAAAAGGAAAAGGAGGAGTTATAAAAGAGATGATAGATTTTAACAAATGAGTATGACTGCTGAATCATTATACTGATATTTCTCTTAGTCTTCAGTGTCTTGGAACAGCTGGAAGGAAAAACCTGCAATTGTAGAACTGTAACTGATACCAGAGTCAGAAATCTTTTCTATAACTAGTTGTTGTAGTGTACTTTGAGATTTATTGCTTTTTTGTATAAATATCATTTTTCACAATTAAAAAAATTATTAAAAAAAAAGAGAGAGGGTTATCAGCAGGGACAATTAGCACAATAAGCAGCAGACCTCCGTTCATGTAATAAGGACACTAACAGCATGGAGAGAGCAGGAACTGGAGCACCATTCCAAGGGGACAAAAAGGCTGGATATGAACAGCTCTGAAATGAACTGAAAACATCCACTGTCTGCCAATTATCTGTGTGTATATCTGCAATGTTCGCAGACTCTGCTAAGTCGCAGCTCAGTGCCTCTGAGGGCATAAGATGGGGCACAAGGGAAAGTGTAGAGTTTTCCTTGCAAAAAAAAAAAAAAAAAAGTCACTGAAATATTCCAGGCATGTTTGTGATTAGCACTAAGCCACTTAAGCATCCAGGATGACATGAGTGCAGAGATTTAACTGTGTAGTTTGAAAGCAGATGCTTCTATTCTGCTTGGTCTCATCAGTGTGTACCCATGACCCCGTTCTTGGATTTTGGGGAGCACTGAATGATGGAGTGCCTGGAATGGGGTATGAGGAGGAAGGTGGAGCAGAAGCAGGGATGCAGTGGACTCCTCAGCCCTTATGCACACCTTCTCCCCTGAGACCTCCTGTACATCAAATATTCCTCGTCTTCCCAGCAGCCTGAACTGGTAGAGCTGGTTTAAGAAAAGAATGAGCTAAAAGAACTTTTAGGAGCATATCTCCCAACACACAAGAAGAAAAAGGCCCCAGTGGCTCGATCGAAGAAGGCTTTTGTGGCCTGAAACATCAGGGGAAAATCAAGACACAAATGATGGAGTGGAAAAAGCCTAGGTTTGAATCCAGATTAGCCAAGGATGAAGCTCCACAGTTTTTTAATTCCCTCATCTATAAAATGGGGCAAATAAATCATTCTGACCATCTCATAAAGGAGATAATGTCAATGGAAATGCTATATAAAAGTATAGAAGGGCTGGAGGACTTCTCTTTCTTGTAAGGTCAGAAGATGGCCTCTAAATTCGCAGGAGGGTCTGGGACCTATCTGCTTCTTATGTTCCTTCTCACCCTGTAGCATTAAAACTAGTCCTGCTTCCCTGGACCACCTGGTTTTGCAGGCACCAGCATTACTTTGACCTGGGGACTTCACTTAAGAACACTGCCAAGCTTTCTATTTTTATTCTTCTCTGGATCCTTCTCCAGGGCAACCACACACACAATGCCATGTTGCAATTTATTTTCATTTTGCAGAGAAGCACCCTGCCTCCCCATCCTGGCTTGGCTTCTAGGGCCTGGCTGTATTAGTCTTGGAAGGCTCGGGGCTGTTTCTGCCTCAGAGCTGGCAGGGTCTTGTTATGCCAGCTGGAAAAGAACAACACACCTGTGGGTGGGCGGGGCTGGGCCAGGGAGGTGGCTGGGCAAAGGTCCTAATTACTTGAGGGTGACACTAGCTTGCCAGCATGACTTCATCCATTTCCTTTCACCAGCTCTCTGAGGTGGAGAAGCCCAGAGTGTTTGTACAGCTGCCTCAGCCCCTGTGGGAATGACCTGTCTTACCTGGGGATACCTCTCTGGTCTCCAGGTGGACATGTGGCCTCAAGCTCCCATCACGTGGAGAAAACTGGCTTACAGAGCATTTGTGCTGCTGTCTTTTCTTCTCACTTAATGTTTAGAAAAGGTGGGCTTTAAGGTCAGAACATGTTGTTTAAACAAGAAAACGTGAAAACAGATGGGTTGTGGTTTGCAGACTTCACAAGTTTCCAAGAACACGATAAGAACCAGGCTCCAGCCCATCTGATGCTTTGGGATCTGGTTCTACTTTCTAACATTGGCAAAGTCCTCACTGAAGATGGAAGGGCTGACCTAGCCAACTGGGAAAGAGCTGTAGTCTTCTGCCAGAAGTGTGCCTCCTTCGATTCTGAGCAAGAGGACAAAGATGGGGCTGACTAAGCCTCACGTGCTGTCTCCTGAGCAGAAGATGCTGACCCACTGTCTGGAATATGTCTTTGAGTTGTTTTTCCAGGGGTGGTGACAAGAGGTGCTGAGTCACCAGTGGGCTCTACCCCTGTCCCCTTCTGAGCACAGGCACATCAAAATGAGGGGACCAGTAGTCTGGGGCAGAGGCCTTTGTTTTTCTCTGTGCAAAATGGCCTGTATGAGGACTGAATCTGCTTCCCAGATGTCATTGCCCCCCTTGGAGAACAAGGAGCAATTGTCTCCAGCTTAGTCTACAGCTAAGTATGGCATAAAGTAACACAGAGCTGACATAGAACTGGGGACAAAACCCAGAAGACCCAACTGCTTCCTCATCACATCCTTACAAGAAATCTGGGTAGAAAGTAAGTCTTGTGACCACAGGAGGAATCACTTGGAGAAAACCTAATGAATATTAGTCATGGACAGTTTCATAATAAGGAGAACTTCCATTAGTACATCAGGGTTACCAGAGATGTGGCTCCACGTGGAATCACTCTGAGGAATGCTTGTATTGGGGATACAGGGAGTCTGCAAATGGCATATTCTAGGATATGGGCCCTCTAACCCAGTGTTCCCCAAAGTGTCATCCGTGGAACACTTGTCCTTTGAAGTCTCATTTATGAGGAAAGTGTTCCATGGTCAAGTAAGAGTGAAAAACACTGTACTGTCTGCTTGAAGATTCAGAATATTCTTTACAGACTCCGAAGGTATTTAACAAAACCTTTAATTCTGCTTAACCCTATATTTCCCAAATTTGTTTGATGATAGAATGCTAATTTTGCCAAATGTCTTTGGAGCACATTTTGGGGAAACTGCTTTAATGGGAGATGCTACATCATGCCTCCAATTTGCAGGATCTTTCCTCCTGGACCACAGGTGGAATAGCTATGTCCAGAGCTGGGCTGGCAGGTCTCGCTGCCCACTAGAAATTTGATTTGTTACAGAAGTTGTTACAGAAGTTTGAAGGAAGATTGGGTTAGGGGAACTTATTGCCTTTAAAAATTAATGCTCTCATATTGATTAAAACATAAGGGATTGCAAAAGCAGCCTAATCAGGCTCTGTGCTAGAAGATTCATCCTATTCTGAAGTTTTCCATCAGGGTCTGTTATTCTGGAATGCCCACTTAAGCAGTCTGCGTGTAGCTGTGATTTTAAACATCTGAGATTAAAGGACCTTTTCTTCTCCCATTCTTCATGGAACAGCAACATGGGCTTGTGCACAGACAAGGCTCTTGAGACCATATTTACTGAATGGAGACCATAGAGCTTCGTTTATAGATGGCCTTGGAACTTACTGTGTAGTCCTTTGTCTGGGTCATTCCTGACTTATTTTTCCATGTGCTGGGTTTTCTAGGTACAAAAATGGACAACCTGAGGTTTGGCGATGCTTTATCGGAACCGAAACCTTCTATAGAGTTCCTTAAGCACTTTGGTTCTAGCCTTCCTTTCTAAGATTTCCTCCTTAATGCTTCATATAGTCGACTTGGACATCCAAACTAACTTCGAAACCCTGATAAAACATTCTGCCCCTCTCTATTTATACTTGAAAAATGGTTCTGAATTTAGCTTTCAAATTGGCTAAGACCTTTGAAACACCAAAGTATGAAATGTGGGCTGACCTCCCTTTTCCTCTCCCACTCCACTACCCTATTTAATGTCTGCTATAGATTTACTTTCAAAGGCAGAAGCACGTAAAGGGAAGCACAGATGACATTGAGTTCTGGGGTTGTTTCCATTTCCCAGACTTGATAAATTTACCAAGTAAGAAAACATCCCCCCACCCCCAGCACCACCTCTGCTGACCCTTCTATGACACCTCTGGGGCTCGACAGCTTCAATGATGTCTGAGGTCAAAGGTGTCCCGGCTTCAAAGGAAAAATGTTGGGCGTTGGTGAGTTCTTTCCCAGCATTCTAGCTCTCGTTACTTCTGATGGATTTTTGCATAAAGAAAGAGACAGAAGGTGCTCACCAGTCACCCCCAGATCACCTCAAACACACGCTTGTAATTACAGTGAAACGGCTCACCAGCTGTATGGTGAGCGGCTGTTTGACTTCATTACAGCATCGTCCTTGAGGGTTATGAGCACAGAAGGACAGTTTTCCATGACTCAAAAGTAACTCATTCAACTGGGACCTGGCATCAAGGGATTCAGAAAACCTTCTTGACCAAAAGGAGAAAGAGAGAAATGAAACAAAATAAAGTCTCAGTGGCTGAGATTTCAAGCAGAGTTGAGAGGTTATCCTGGAGGTTATTCTTGAGCATTATGTAGATATCCCTTTTTAGTTTATAGTGTATTGGAGTGGCTGGAGGGAAGTACCTGAAACTGTTGAGCTGTGTTCCAGTAGCCTTGATTCTTGAAGACGATTGTATAACTATACAGCTTTTACAGTGTGACTGTGTGATTGTGAAAACTTTGTGTCTGATGCTCCTTTTATCCAGAGTATAGACAAATGAGTAAAAAAAAAAAAATACAGATTAAAAAATAAGTAAATAATGGGGGGGGGACAAGGGTAAAATAAATGGGTAGATGGAAATACTAGTGGTCAATGAGAGGGAGAGGAAAGGTATATGATATGTATGAGCGTTTTCTTTTTATTTCTTTTCCTGGAGTGATGCAAATGTTTTAAAAAATGACCAAGGTGATGAATACAGAATTATGTGATGATATTGTGAGCCACTGATTGTACATCACGTGTGGAATGTATATATGTGAAGATTTCTCTATAAAAATATTTTTTTAAAAAGTAACTCAATCAAAGCCTTTGGAATAAATTGGTCTACATGGTGTTGAAAAGAGAAACATCAACTCCATTAAGTATTTTTGCTACATAATATTCATTATTTGACTGATCTTTTTTTTCCTGAATTTTCCGGCTGATGGGAATGGTGGACACCCAATTACCAAGTGCAGGGATTCATATTCTGTATATGAGAATTGTCTCTGCATTCATTTCTAGGATTAAACTTTTCTAAAGTGATGAAATTTTTGCCCTTGTGCAAAAATTTCTCTAAACATCACTTTCTAAGAGCCAGGCTGGGATGGGCTTAGCAGTCACCCAAAAGGAAAAGCAGAAACCACAAAATAATTTGTAAGGCACATAGGAAAAAACAGTTGCTTCAGATGCACCCTCAACTCTCACACACATTTCCATGGCTTGGGGAATTCTGCTTCTTCAATGATGAACTCTGCATGTCTCTGTTTGTGTGAGTCCCTTTGTTCCCTGGACCGGGTCTTCCTTCTTTTGCTTGCCTTGCTCCCCTCTGAAGTTCAAGCATGTTGTGCTGTTCAGGTGGCACCTGGATAAATGAACACAGGAACCCACCCAGAAACAACACTTACAGGTGGAGCAAGGGGAAATGAGCAGGGGTATTAGTGCTAGGGATATAGAGGGGGAATTCTCAGTTTCTGACAGCCTGTGCTAGACGGCTGTAAAATTCCCAATTTAGAAACAAACAGGAAATGTAACCGTGAGGTTCACACCATCTTGTGAAAATCTTCTGTTCTGAGGTAGGAGAGTGTGTTCAAGAGTTTGAATAATTGTGTCATTGACCACCTGGTTTGCCTAACAATATCTGGCTGTGGACTTTGTGTAAGACCTTCCAACCTGGGAGGTATCAACTCAGAAAGCAATTAAAATCAGTGTTAGCTGGAGCCACCTGGGAATGAATTCTGACTCACTTTATGGAGGCTGTCATTGCAGTCAGGAAGTTATTTTGCAAATTTTCTTTGGATCTGAGAACTCATAGTGGAGTATGATGATGAAGAAGCGATTCCAGATACATATGGATTAAAACAGCATCTACTTTTTTGTTTTTGAAATCTTAATGCTTATGATGCACCAGTAATATAGTCTTATGCCATTAAAAATAATCTCGTGGAATCTTCCATCATTATCATTTTTATTTAGTTGCAAGGAAACTGAGGCTTACAGAGAAGGAATTGTCTGTTTGAGGTCATGCTGTTAGAAAGTTGCAGAGCCCCAGCCCTAGTGTGACCCAAAGCCAAAGTCCTTTGCTTGCACCCTCTGCTACACTATCTCTTGGAATTTAACAGAAGGGAGAGTGAGGAAGTTGGCTATGTAAAGCTCTTTGCTTTGAATTGGGGTGGAAAATGTGTTTGATCAGGTACGTGACATGGTCCTTGTGCAATGGATTGAATTGTGTTCTTCCAAAAGACATTCACGTCTTAAACCTTGGCTAATGAATGTGACCCTATTTGGAAACAGTATCATTGAAAGATGCTATTATTTATTATGAGTTATTTGTTAAGATGAGGCCAAACTGGATTGGGATGGATTTAAATGAAATAAGGAGAAGAAATGTGGGCACAGACAGAGAGAGAAGATGTCCGTATGATAGAGGCAGAGTCTGAGTTATAGTACAGACCAAAGAATGACATGATCGCGGGCAAGCCATCACCAGAAACCTACAGACCTCAGAGGAAGCAGGGCCCTCTGGCACCTCCAGTTTGGATTTGTAGCCTCCAGAACAGGCAATGAATTTCTATTGTTTGAAGTCGCCCAGTTTGTACTACTTTGTTACAGTAGCCATAGAGTGCTAAGGTAGTGTGGGTGACATTTCTATCTGCTAACATGAAGTTCCGATCGCCAGATCTCCCATGGCTGATCACCAATGAATCTGAACAGTCCCTCTGAGAGCAATGCCTACCTCAGAAGCTGGCTGTAGTTGAGTGAGAAAGTGCTTACAAAGTGTGTGACAAATACCAAGTCCCCATAAAATAATGGTTACTATGTGGATTTGTTTTCCATTTGAGAAACTGGAAGTGCTGGGAAGCCATTTCTCAAGGGTGATCGCTACCATTTTTCTTCTCTTTCAACCTTTTTTGAATCATTTCCACTCAGGATGGAAATGAGTCTTTCCTGTTATTTACTGAGCTCTGTTTTCCAAAGAGAGTAATTAATGTTCTTTACATAGGAGTGCAGTAACTTCTACTGGGGCAATTCTCTTCTGAGTATTTGCAGGGGTAATAATGCTTATGATTGTAAAATGACTTCCACTTTTTAGTATTTAGAATGTGCTAGGCCCCTTACAAGCATTTTTAATTAATTCCAAAATTATCCTATGAGATAAGTACTATGTTTCCCATTTTCCAGATTAGCAATGTTACCCATTTTCTCCAAGGAGTCAATGTCTGGTTTCACCTCATCACAGACTGCTGATGATACCCAAATCTGTCTGGAAATCATGGCACCGCCCATTTATAAAGGGCAGTGCATTTTCTGACAACCACCCCCCAGCATAGTGTCTGCCAACCTCAGGGGCTTTCTTAACTTCTCAGCCTTGTCATATTCTGTGTCTTGGTATCAGGATGACCTAACCTTCCTCTTGCTCTACGTTCTCCAGAATATAGCTCCTGGGAGATCCCTCCTTCCACACTTCCTGCCCAGTGGGACTCCTTGTCCATGAATTCTTGCCCTCCAAAGCAAGTCCTTCAACAGGGGGCCCTGAAAGCAAGGGGACAACCTGGCATACATTTTTAGAGAGCCAATTTTATTCCAAAGTTCACTTAATAAAAGCTGTCACCTGAGTCAGTAATTTAAAATTTAAAGCATTTTTATAGCAAGATATTTGTATGCATTTTAAGCATTATAAACATTTTATACATTTAAACATTATAGCAACATTCACAAGAATTTTAAAAATAATCCAGTCTTAGAGAAAGCTATATCCTAGAGCACTGGGGAGAAACATGCACTCACATGCTGCCTTTAACAGGTCCTTTGGTGAGAAATACTGAGAAATTCTTGAATAAGATATTTATTAACACATGCATAGAGTAGATGCATGGGGTTCAGAGAAAAGGATAAGGAATATCTACAAGACCTGCCCAGTGGAAGCTGCCAAAGTAATAGCTCAAGTGTTATGGTTAAAGCCTTAAACCAAGCTATTCTTTGGACAGCTGAGACAAGTTCACCAATAAGAAACCCATAACCATATTCCATATAACTACTGAACTCATGAAGGCCTGTGGTCCTCTTTCCATTTTGCCTAATTCCAGGAAATGCAATCTATTCCCAAGGAATCCTAACGTTTTATAATAGATATCATTGATTGATTAAACAATAGTTCCAATCATTTGCCACTTCAATTGATTTTCCCAATAATATGCTCATATTCAATGATTTATTAAACCATTGAGAGGACAGATAAAAGATTCTCTGTCTTAAGCAGCTCACAATCTAGACTCTGGACTGCATATAGAGAAGCCAGTTACCACTGCAGAGAGAATGAGGAAGTATCTTGAGACTGACCTCAAGTGAAAGTTGCACTCAGAGTCATGGTTTTTGGAAGGTCAGAAGGGACAGTTATTTTCTGAAGGGATTTCCATCACAAGCTTCCAAAGACAGCATTATAGGGTCTTAACAGAATTGAGGACTCATTATGTAACTTAATCACCGGGAAGACCTGGCCACCATATACAAACAAGACATATAAACATATCTAAGGAATACAGCCAACAATGATGAGGGAGAAAGCTGAATTCACTCATTCATTCAGTGAAAATGCATTGATGGCCTTCTATATTCCAGGTGGTAGATGAATATCAGACTGAATGATAGGATCTTCCATGATTCAGGTTTGAATTTCGCCTCATTGGACTGCCATCTTTCAATAATTCTTTCCTATAACCTTCACACTGTAGTTAAGATAACTCTTGTCATTAAATATCAGAAAAATCTTCACCTGCTTCTTGCCCTTCGTACCTTCTTGGAAGATAGAGAAATTTTAACAGAATTGGGTTTCATTCCTCTCCCCACTCAGCCAGTGAGCCTTCTTAATGATAAATTCAATGCATAACATCATAAGAAAAAGCTCTCCTCCTGTCTACTCATAACAGAGATAGCACAGGAGACTAACAAGTCACCTGATTACTTGTGTTTGAACCAGTACTGAGATCAAGTGCACAAAAGCAAATCAATGACCTTCTCTTCTGAAATAAAATCACCTTTACATTTATATAAACCATAAGACTTCATTATTACAATGTTTTATTTAGAATCCTCAACCATTACTACTATCACTAAAAAGTACTAATTAAGGGTTTAAGCCCTGGGAATTGTATCCTTACAATTGCCCAGAGAAAGCGACAGACCCAGTCTTTCCTTTTCTGTGTGTTTACAATGGGAGGGAGACAAAACTGATGCAGATAGATGCCAAAAGGAAATAGATAGAACCGAGTCACAAACGCTGAATAACCCAAGCAGATAAGAATAAATATTGCCTTTGTCCAAAAGCCAAGAGAGCTGTGCATTTGATCCCATTTTGCAGAAGAGAAATTTGTTCCCACAGAAAGAAGCCATCACTGTGCCTTCCCTCCCTGGACTCTGCTGAGATTGGAAGTCCCTGAGTAAGGTACTGGTTTAGTTTGACCTGGGTGCATCAATTTGGAAAGCTGAGAAGGTGTGAAGGGCTTCCAGAGCTTTGTTGGGAAGTTTTGAGAAAGAGGGCAGGTAAGTAGGGTAGGCTGGGGAGGGATTTGCCTTTTGCTGTCTGGAGAGAGGGCTTCTCCTGAGGCAAGGGCTGGAGTGGTAACTTTGCAAGGTCCTGCCAGTCCCTGGCAGTGTTCATTGACCCTTCTTTCCCCACTGCTCTGCCTTAGTAGGAAAGAGATGATGAGAAATTCCTGACTCACATGTCCCCAGAGAAATGCTTGCTTTTGCCAAACATTCAAATGTGCACAAAGCAAAACACACAAATATTTGGAAATACCTAAATAATCAGTGGACTTTGTCTACTTTTTAATTCTTATGCAACAAGTGCCTTTTGTACAGTGCACACCATACTTATGTTCAGTAAAAGAGGAATTGGCCAGAGAAGTGTGTGTGTGGGGGGTATGTTTGTGTGGGTGATGTATGTGTGGATATGAGGATGTTTGAATAGGAGTGTGTTTCAGTGATTGTGTGAGTTTATGAGTGTACGTGAGTGAATGTGTGAGGGTTCGTGAATGTTAGTTTGTGAATGTAAGTGTAGGTATGTAAGTGTGAGGGCATGGGTGATGTGTGAATGCATGTAGGAATGTATGTGAGTTGATTATGTATATATGTGAATGTGTGAGTGTGGAGGGAATGCATGTGTGTTTGTAAGGGTATCTGAATGTGTGTCAGTGAAGATGTATGCGTGTGAGTGTGTGTATGAGTATATGTGAATATGTGAGTTTGTGAATGCGAGTGTAGATGTGTGTGAGAATGCATGTACAAATACTTGCATAGCATCTGAGGACTATTGGAGAACAGAACCTGGATTCCAGCTGGTGATATGAGCACCAATTTCTAAAATCACTTCTGACTCACAAGCACTCTAAGACCAGCTAAAATAATAAAAAACAATTCAAATATGCAGAAACTTGGGTTTGCTTTCTCTTGGTTAGTTTACATAAGGGGACTTGTTATTGAAAAAGAAATTTATCTGAAGATTTCCTGAACATAGGAGAGGCACAGCTTTATCCTGACTTGGCATGACTTTTGCTTTTCTTCTGCACTGAGTTGGATCAGGTTGTTGCTGTCAGCTGCAGTCATAACCAATTTTGTAGAGCTTGAGGTTACAGAGCCATTCATTTGACCTCACCACGGTTTTCAGGCCATTGCATGGCCATTCAATGGGAACCAAACCAAGCTAGGGGTCTGGCGTTTTCACATGACTGTGGCAAAGTCACTGCACTTCTCTGAGCCTCAATCCACTTTCTGGCCAACCTGGAATCAACAGCATCTACCTTACCCTGCCTTGGAGACTGATGAAGAAAGATGCGATATGGACTAGATGGTTGTTGGCAAAGCACTGAATCTATCAGTTGATGGTCCCCTTTTGACTCTAAGCAGTGAAGTCCAGGGCTCTCTTCTGTGGTCTCTGACGACCATCTGGAAGGTCCTTAGATTCTATGCCCCTTGCTCCTTCCATGTAGACACCTACAAGGCAGGGAGGTAGAGAACACTCTCTTTTTACTGACTGTCCAGTTTCTAGTAAACCTTTAGGTCCCCTGTCACTTAGTAAGATTTTACTTGAAAACCCCTAATTTCCGTCTTTGCCCACATGCTCCTGTCTCAGCCTTCCTGTCCTTTCTGCAGGTAAGAGCTTGCCCCACAGACATCTGGGTCTATCTTCTCTCTCTTTTGTGGTAACTTGAATTACGTACTGCAGAAAATAAGTGTGTGCTTAATCCCATTCCTGTGGATGTGAACGCAGTGTAAATAGGACATGGGAAGGTGTTAGTTTTAATTAAGCTGTGGCCCAAACTGCATCAGGATTGGGCTTAGTCCAATGGTTAGAGACCTTACAGAGAGAAAGCTATGGGGAGGAGCCAAAAGCAAGAAGTCAGTGGAACCTGGAAGAGAAAGAAGAGAACATCACCACGTAATGGAAAAACCAAAGAAGCAAGGATGACTGGGCAGCCAACAATCCTTGGGAGGAAGAAATCCTTCTAATCTCCAAAACTGGATAAATTCCTATTCTTAAGCCCAAATCAGTTTGTGGTATTTGTAATAGCAACCTAGCAAAACACAGACACCCTTTCTCTTGGGACCCAAGCTGCAGTGCCTCCCACAAGAGCCTGAAGGCAGTAGTACACATTGCAGACCTCAACCCTGATTTCAGTTGCCCACCCAATGCCTCTCCCCATCTCAGGAGCTCTACTTTTGGAAGGGAGAGTTAGGCCTGGATCTCAGTTGGATCTTTTCAGTAAGACTGTAGAGGCCAATACAGATCTTTTTCCCTAAAGGGTGCACACTGGGGGCACAAGTAATCTCTTTGTGAGTTTAGAATCAAAGCAATAAGAAATGAAGATAAAAGTTGCTCTTCTCTCATGTCTGGAATGACAGCCAACAGAACCCTATTGTCACTTCACTAATTTCTTCCTCATAGCTGAGCTTTAGGGACTTTTCCTTCTATTCAATAAATACTCATGGAAACACCTCCCTTGCCAATTAGTGAGTTAGGCATTGGGGGATACACACAAAAAGAAAGACTGAACCAGGCCCTGCTCTCTTGGGGTTAGCGTCAAACAGGAAAGAAGACATTAAACCAGTCATTACAGTCAAACATAATGTGTTACAAAAGGGGATGTGCAGACTGCTGAGTAGTGACAAGGAGATTTAATCTTCTTGGGGGTCAGGGAAACTATCCTTAAGGAAACCATGAGAAAATGACTCTCAGCTGAAATTGAGAGGGGCTGAAGCATAAGCCCAGAGGAGTGCATTGGTGAAGGAGAGAAGTTCCTATGGCTGCATTGGAGTGCGGAGGGGAAAATGGGTGGGTGACAAGGTGGAGAGACAGAGCCCAGGTGACGGTGGACTTCAAACCTTGTAAAGGAGTCAGAGCTGTGTTCTGAGGTCATGTGGAGCCAATAAATCTAAGCCTGGCCATGAGGGCCAGACAGATGCTGCAGCTATTAAATTGGTCCTCCTCAAACTCCTATGCAATCTCACCCCTTGGAGATGTTGTTAAGATGCAGACTCTGATTTAGTAAGGGAAGACTGGGGTTCTGCATTTCTAGCCAGCTCCAAGGTGGCCCATATTGCAGGTTCCCAGAACTACACTTTTAAGTAGCAAAGACACAAAGTGTTGCATCAACATTGACTTTCTAGCCACATAACAATCCATATCCTTCCATGATGCAGTTTCTTTAAAGTTCTGTTGTCTATTTGATATACAGGGAATTATTATCAGAATGGAATGGAGCTTAGAGATCCCCTAATCTAAGGTACTCCCTTTTGCAACAAGGAAACTGAGCATATGCCTGTGAGGTAAGTTGCCTACATGTCCCAGTTTATTCAGGGCAGTGATGCGTCAGAGCCAAGGCTTCCTGAAGACCAGTATAGGATTCTTCCTGTTGTAATAAACTGCCTTCCTTTTCCAAGTGGCCTTTCCCTTATTGTGTTCCATCAGGATATGGGTGGAGGATGGCTGTGCCTTGAAACAGGCAGTCAGCCCATTCCAAAGAGGCCTCTGGACATTGTCTGAGTCCAAGAGGATTAGCTGCAGTGTGCTGTGGCCTTGAGTGAGGCCAGCCCATAAAGTTTCCCAAGCCAGGATGAACCGCAGCTGAGACATGCTGCTTGGCTCTGTAGTTTTCCTATCAGACAATGTCTTTTTGGTACTCAGAGTAGATGACTTTCAGTTGCTGGGTGGTGTCTTACCACCAGGATCAGCCCCATGAAAACACTCAGTGTTAGGAGTTCACCGGTATATAGTCATAGTAGGGACCATAGAAAATCCTTCCAGATAAAAATATCCCTTCCTCACTTGTCATTGTTGAGTAAAATTCCACCATTAATTATTCATTCTTTGGGTTAAGCACTATACCACCTTCCATACTCTTTTTAAAACTCCAAGAAGGTTAACTGTCAAGTCACTAACATCTTAGTAAGAATTAGGCCATCAGCTCTTCCCCAGAACAAGGAAGGTGTGTTGGCTAAAGAAGGCCCCTGTTTCAGTTTGCTAAAGCTGCCAGAATGCAATATACCAGGAATGGATTGGCTTTTATAAAGGGGATTTATTAAGTTACAAGCTATATTCTACAGCCATGAAAACATCCAAACTAAGGCACCAACAGGAGGATAACTTTATTAAAAAATGGCTGATTGAGACTGGGGTTTCTCTGTCACATGGGAAGGCATATAGCAATGTCCGTGGTCCTTCTCCTCATGCTTCTGGTTTCAAACTGTTCTCTCAACCTCTCCAAGCACCTGTATCTGGGTTTTCTCCAAAATGCTCCCCTCTTAAAAGGTTCCAGTAAAATAATTAAGACCTACCTTCAATGGGTGGGTCACATCTCCATGGAAACAAACTAATCAAAAGATCCTACCCACAATAAATCTGCCCCACAAGATTGGATTAAAAGAGTGTGGCTTTTCTGGGGTACATAACAGTTGCAAACCAGCCTCACCTCTGAGTTGGGGATGAAGAAGAGGGGAAAGCAAAGAAAGAAGAGGTAGGGGCCACTGCAGACAAAACTACTAATTTCACCATTTTGCCTATGGTCAACTTTGATTTTTGACCTCCAGACACTTCCTGGTTTTTATGGCTCTTAATCAAAGTTGGTGATGATTTAAGGAACTGGAGTAAAAACAGGCTTTCAGTTGCTGGGTGGAGTTTACAGGAAAAATGTGAGTAATGTACCTGATGTTCACACATGTCTCTTGTTCCCACAGAGGGAATCACCTAAAAATCACGAGTGCCACCTCTAGGGTGGGGCAGAGATGCAGTTAATGTCACAGGATTTTTTAACAGAAACGAAAAATATACTTTAGTTAAATAATACCTACCATAGTCCCTGGAAATGAAGTCCTGCTAGTTTCACAGCATTTCCACAAGTATGTCTTAACTTTATAACAGTCCCAGGGAAAGGAAGCAAATAGTCTGCTGTTCTGAATTGCTAAAGTTGCCAGAATGCAATATACCAGAAATGGGTTGGCTTTTTAATGGCAATTTATTAGTTTACAAATTTATAGTCATAAGGCCAAGAAAATGTCTAACTTAAGGCATCAAGAAGAAGATACCTGCTCTGAGGAAAGATTGCTGGCATGCTCCTCTGTCACGTGGGAAACTGCATGGTGATATCTGCTGGTCCTTTTCTTTTGGGGTCTGGTTTTAATGGCTCTCTCTCAATGTCTCTGGGTGTCTCTCTCTCTCTAAACTCTATGTTCTCTCTGTCCTTTATCCATTAATAAAGGACGCCAGTAAAAGGATTAGGACCAAACTGGAGTGGGCTGGGTCACATCTCATTTGAAACAATCTAACCAAAGGTTCCCACCCACAATAGATCTGCACCCACAAGAATAGATTAAAAGAACATGGCCTTTTCTGGGGTACATAACAACTCCAAACTACCCATGGTATAAAGGTCATTTAGAAGTTTGTTTAAAAATGTATTGTTCTGAGCTACACATGAGAAATTCTTACTCAGTGGATTTGATAAGTGGCCTTAGAATCTGTAGAACTAACAGTATGTGGGTGGTGGGTGGGCCACTTTGCGAAATACTGATTGCTTCATAGTAGAGTAGGTAGCTTAACAGAATACTTCTCACAGTGCTTTGTGCACAGCATGTTCTTAACAAATGTTAGTAGAATTTTAATGGTCGGGAAAATACTCACAGAAGTAGCATCTGTGCAGTGTCTCTATAAATCAGGATTTCAAAGCCTGGGGTTGAATGCATTCTGAAAGGAGGAAATAGCAAAAGCAAAGCAATGAACATGGCATTTTCCAGGGATTGGAGAGAAGTACAATTAGTCGATGGACACATAGAGTATGTATTGGGAAGAACTAGGAGATGTGATTACAAAAATAAAATCATGTAGTTGAAGGCCTTGAACTTAGGGATTTGAAAAGCTCAGAAAGCAACGGGAAAATGCTGAATGTCCATGTCTATGTGTGTTGCATGATGTGAGGCAATTGAAGTGATGTTGCAGAAAAGACAACTGTCTTAGTTTTCCAGGGCTGCTATAACCAACAGTACACACTGCTAGGTTTTTGTTTTTGTTTTTTTTTTTTTTGCATGGGCAGGCACCAGGAAGCAAATATAGGTCTCCAGCATGGCAGGAGAGAACTCTGCCTGCTGAGCCACCATGGCCCACCCCACACTGCTTGGCTTTAATAACAGAAATTTATGGTGTCCCAGATTTGAAGGCTAGTAGTCCAATATCAAGGTTTTGACAGGATCAAGCTCTCTCCAAAGTCAGTAGCATTCAGGTTGTGGCTTGCTTACAGCCCATTATTCAAACTTTGTCTCCATTGCATGGGCAGCTGTCCCCTGTGGTCTCTTCCTCACTCTGACTGCTCATGGTTCAAATTTCTTCCCCTTATAAGAACTCCAGACATATGCAATTAAGGCCCACATGATTCAGTTTGGCCATATAATAAAGATTATATTTATATTCATATAAATGAGCTCAGGCAGTGGGAATTGACCATGTCTTTTGGGGGCGGCACTATTCCATCCATAACACTACTGAACATTTTTAACTCCAGAACAAAGCTATGTGGAAGGCTTTTGTTTAATCCTGAATCAACTTCTAAAGGCTAGGCATTGCCTAGGCTGCAAACTTTAGCCATCCTCTTAGGAAATCTCTAATCCCCACTTCAGTTACTACCTAAAAAATGTTATCTGAATCCTTTATCTCCAGACCATCTAGTGCTACTTAGTATCTCTCTCTCTAGACAGCCAATAAGCACCTCAATTCTAACAAGCTCCAATTTAGACATGCTATTTTCCCCTTGATCCTCTTCTTGGATCTCCCATCCTGATTTATAGTATCTTCATTCAATTGTCTAATTCAGAAACTGGAGGTCACCTTTGACTGGTCTTTTGCTCTTCATGACTACAGAAACAGGCTAGGAGATTCCATTTCCCAAATATTGCCCCATTTCCTACCCTAAGGAAGTTTGCAATAGGAATAGTAACTTGCTTTTCTTTTCCACATTTCCATGCATGTGATTTCTCCCAAGCTATCCAGCTACAAACATCTCTCCTCAAAGTATTTAGCAGGGTGGGGTGGATGGCATGGATGAGGAGGGTGGTTCTTTTAGAAGAGGAAATTTTTTTTTTAAGAAAAATCAATATTTAGCACTTGGTTGTCAAAATAAGGTTTCCGAGTCTCTAATGAGATTAGTCTTCAAAGTAGGACTTTATTGAAAGAAATGATTTTTGGTTTTGTGTTTTACCAAATTCCTTAAAATGTCATAACCTCAAAAGCCAGGTGTATTCTGGTTAAATACTAAAATTCACCACAAGCCATGCTAGGGAGAACTCAGGGTTTATATCCATATGGAAGTCCCCTTCCCAATGAGAGGAGGGAAAGTCCAGCTGTTGTAGTGTAGAACAGAGTGCAAAAGGGAGAAAGGACTGAGAGGCACGTCCCACCCATGTGTCCTGACTTCTGCCCACCAGGTTGAAGCCTAGGGTCTGTTGATGGTAAGCAGCCAAATACTTGTGCCCATCCCTCATTTGCACCTCTGGGCAGAGAGGGATGCAGCCAGAGAGGCAACAGTCTTACAGCCGTGCGGGGCAGCCACAGCAGAATGAGAGGGGCCATGCAAGGCAGGTGGGTGATGAGAGCTTCCCCCAACTCCCACGTGGCGTGGAAGGATTCAGAAGTCTCTCTGCACCATGGGAACATGGGACCAGCTGGGTCTGGAGGGTGTGACTGAGACTCCAGGGGGAAAGTTGGGAGGAGTGATTGGGACTCAGAGCCATTGCCAGAATAAAGGTGGGGCTGGATGGGATCGGGAAACCTCCAGGCCCCGTCTGAGTTGGACAAGAAGACCAGACACACATAGGGCAGAATCTGCAGGGAAAGGCAGCTGGGTGCACATGGCCAGGTCGATGGGCTACATCACTGTGAAGATCAGAATAAGTCTTAAGTGGGCCTGTCTGCAGTCACGTATTCCAGACATATCTGGGAGAAGCAGAGCCCTGGGGAATACATCTGAAAGGCTGAGCCTTTGCTTTAGAAAGTGAATTACCCAAAAGGGACTGTTGGAACCAGAGGAGATCAAGTTACCCTGGTGTTTCCCCATTTTCCCTATCCAGGTGGAAAGAAATTGGGAGGAAGATGAGATCAATAATAAAAATACAGAAGATGAATTCTCCTCATCTTCAAAGCTGAATATAATGGCCTAATTTCTGATCCTGCTACAATTGCTTTATCCTGACTTTCTCTTTGGTTTACTGCCTGCAGTTGGATAGTAAAGATTACTGAAAGAAACAGCCTTTTGAAATCACTGTGTTTACAGTAAGAATCTTGCTGAGGATACTTACACTATATGTGTCTTCATTGTAAGGATTACCATAAGAAGTTTGTGTTTTTTTTGCTTTAGATTCAGGAATAGTTATGCTCCTCCTGAACAACTGGTTTACTTTGATCTTATAAGCACTGTAATGTGTATAAAGGATTCTTCCCTGCTGGCGTTGACTGCTGGAAAGGAGAGAGCTAAATTTGTGATTCATCCCTTGCAATGAAATGTTTGTGTATGTGTGTGTTTATGTGTTTGTGGATGTGGATGCAATATGCTGACCTCTTTCCTGATGCTTTTTTATTTTTCTACCCTTGTTTTCTCTCTCCCACTTCTAATTTTTCTTATCTTGCTGTATTCAGTGAATATCTACATAAAAATCATTTTCTGGAACAAACAGTATATAAATCATATCCCCAAAACATCTCTTAAATCTGTCCCCTCCCTTTCTTGACTCAAGTCTTCCTGGTATCCTGCTTGGATTGTTTTCAACAGGCTCCTAACTATTTTCCCAGCCTCTAGGGTCATTTCTGTACATCCATTCTCTGAAACATCTGCTAAAATGGTCTTATAAAAGACACAAGTGACCCTCATTTATAAACATTTTATGTCATCCCCTTGCTTTTCAGATGGAACTCATGCCTATCCAGTTCCTCACCCTGGCCTCCCTCTCCTCCACGACTCCAGTTTCTCTACCACCTATCCAAATCCTTGCTGTTCCCTGAATTTCATGCTTTGCTGTTCTCTTCACTTACATAGCTTTTCTGCAGTTAGAAGGCCGGTCTTCCTCTTTTATTCTGTGGGAAAATCTCACTCCTTCAAATGCCCTCTCTTCTGGGAAACTGCACTAGACTCGGTGCTCCCAGAACCTCTTGAAGTTGTTCCTGCTTTATTACAATAACCCAGGCCTGTCAGGGCAGGAACATTGTTCTTCTAATCTTTTTTTTAGACTTTTTATTTTGAAATAATTTCAAACTTACAGAACAATTGCAAAAACAATGCAAAACCCATGAAAAGAACTCCAATAAACTCTCACCCCCACCCAGACGCCAAGATCCACCAACTGTTATCATTTTGCCCCACTTGCTTTATCGTCCTATCTGTACATTATCTACGTATCCATACATCCGTCCATACCTTCCATCCATTCATCCATCTATTCATCCTCTCATCCATCTGGCTGCCTAGCCATATCCTAAACATTTGAGAGTAGGTTGTAAACATCATACTACTTGATCACATAATTCTTCCATGTACATTTCCTGAGAACAAGGTTTTTCTCTTAGGTAACCACTTTTAGTTGTCAAGTTCAAGCAATTTAACATTGATATGTAGCTTATAATCTGCATTCTGGTTTTTCATATCTCTCAATAATGCCTTTTGGGCTTTTTCTCTTCCATTATTAGTTTTGGTCTAGGATCATTGGCTGCATTTAATTGTTATTGTCTCTTTAGTCATTCTTTTTATTTAAATTGTGGAAACATATTGTATTAGGGTTTTCTGGGGAAACAGGACCAACAGGAGATATCTGTAAATATGAGATTTTATAAAGGTGTCTCATGTAAATGTGGGATGCACAAGTCATAAGCTGACAGCTTCAATGAAGATCTCAATGAATCCCTTAGGAGAGGCTGGCTGGCTTTAGTAGAGAGAGATTCTCTCTTCTGACTTCTCCTTTAAAGCCTTCAGCTGATTAGATTAAATGTCATTATTAGATTAAATGTTTTCCATAACACTCCCATTGGCCTCCTGCAGATGTAATCAGCCATGGATGCAATAAATGTGCTTATAATTTAATAAACTAGCCTTCTGGTATATTAACCAGCCATGAAATGTCCTTGCAGTTATGGTTAGGCCAGTGAGCTTGCTTGATTAGACAACTGGGCACCACCACCTGGCCAAGTTGGCACATGAACCTGAACCATAAAAGTCCAACCCTTATTAATTTGGAAGCTATACACACTACTTTAAGCCATATTTAATCTCTAAGTAGAACACAATTACAGACATGGTTTTCACCTAACAATACTCAACTGTCCTGCATACAACCAGAAATGCACTAAATCTCTCCGGACAAAGGAGTGAGGGATATTTTCCCAGGGGAGGTGATTATAGATTTAGCAGGCACTTAAGGGCTAATTTCTTTAGGTGAGAGATGGATAGCAGACTCCTCAGGGTAGATTAGAGGTTGGGAATCTGCTTCCTCAAAGCAGGCTGGAGATTAGGCAGCTGTCTCCTCAGGGAAGGCTGGAGGTGGGGGGATGCTTTTCCCTCAGGGCAGACCATTAGAGGTTTCTCTAGACCATTAGAGGATTCCCCAGCAGAATCCAGGGTTCCAATATCCACACTGCCATAATATCAACCCATATATGCCCATCCAAATTTTCAGGATCCCATTCTTTTTCAGTTAATGTCTTTACATTAACAGTAGACACCCTGTAAGGTTGCGATTTTAGTTTACATTATAAATCTGCTACTCGCATACTGAGGCTCTGGGTCTGGTTTTCAGAGATCTGAAGTTTACAATCACAGGAAATAAGATTTTCTTTCAGGGCATACATAGAAACTTTTATGTCTATCATATGATGTTTAAGTTGCAAATTTGAAGACTTCAGCTCATCCTTTTCGCTTATAACTGTATCCAACATATCTAAGAACAATCAGTCAAAACCATTATACCTCTTAACTCCACAAAACTCTGTTATACGGTATCAAAGCACTATCACTCAGAGACTTGCATCATATATGTGTACAATTAGCAGAATCAAATGATGATATTTTGCATATTTCTATTGCCAACTCATGCTATGGACTGTCAGTTCCATCTTGATTATTGGAAATAGAGCCATTAGTGCCTTTGAGTCTAATCAGAGTAGAAAGCCAATTTGCAAAAACCCACTTTTAAGATTCTGTTAAGCTATTGCATTCTATGAGCTATGTTCAAAAGGAAACCATCAGCACTACTACAGCAACAGCAGAGATAAATAATGGGGGGGGGGAGGGCAAGAGTTAAGAGGAGGTTTAGATTTCCGAATTAGCGAGGGTGTGTTTATTGGTTTACTTTCATTTGGGAACAATGACATTTTCTAAAATTGAGGATGTTGGTGGACTACGGACTTTCAGCCCTATACATGATGCCCGATGAATGCAGGTGGATGAAGAATGCACTGATGGAGAAGGAGATTGGCAAACAATGGTGTACACTTATGAACAAAGGCTGTGTTGCTACAAAAAGGAACAAAGTCGTGAGACATGCAATGGTGTGAATTAACATGTGGGACATTTGGTAGAAAAAAAATAAGCCAGAAACAAAAGAACGAAAAAGGTAGGTCACCTTTAGAAAATATTTATAAGAAACCAGGGGCCTAGATTGTAACCTTTAAGAGCAGACACATTAAGTCTGGAGTGGTGATTATTATTTCCGGATTTTGAGAGGCTGTTTTATATATATAACCTGATATTTAGAGATAAGAATGAAGCCGAACAGGTTGAGGTCAAAGTAATTCAGAACATAGGAGTAAGGAAGACAGTATCTATATTTTAGAACCACACATACTCTTTGAGACCAATGGAAGAAAGGTTTATCTGGTCTGGAACTGAAATTTCCTGTAGTACATAATCTAATTCAACCTATCTGCATAGCTCATTTGAACAATTGAAACAGGGAGCACAGGATAAGAAAGAGTTCCTTTAATCCTAAATAGATTATTGTAATGCCTGGATACATCCTGGAGTATATTAAGCAGATAATCAAAAAGGATTGGCAAAGGGATGGGAGAAAGAAAATGAAACTATTAAACCTTACCGTCAGGGAATCCCCTGATTCTATGTCAAAATTTAGGGACACTCAAATCAATAGGCCATGCCCTCGATCATGAGGCTTACTCTTGTGAAGCTTACATAGGTAGCACAGAAGCTTAGCCTACCTATAGGCATGCCTAAGTGTTACTTCTGGAGGACCTTATTTGTTGCTTTGATGTGGCCTCAGTCTCTCTAAGCCCAGGTATGCAAGTGAAATCATTGCCCTCCCCTCTACGTGGGACATGACATCAAGGGATGAAACTTTCCCTGGTGACATGGGAGATGACTTCCAGGGATGAATACAGACCTGGCACCCTAAGATCAACAATTTCATCCTGACAAAATTGGAGAAAAGAAGTTTAAGAAATAAAGTATCAGTGGCAGAGAGAGTTCATTAGAGTTGAGAGGCTACTCTTACATAAACTTCAGTTAGACTTTGCTATCTATCATAACCTGCCAACCCACAACCAGGACCATTCCAGCCAACCCTAAAGAACACCTAGGGCAATACATAAGATTCCACAAGGGTTCCATGTATTAGAGTAACTTTCCAGAAATCTACAACCTCCAGATGGGTCCCTGGTCCAGGTAAGTACTGAAACCTAGCCCAGCCTCTCCAGAACATCAGATACTTCCATTTCCTTACCCCATACTAGTGACAGACCCTTCCAATATCAAAAATTTAGAATTGCCATAGCCCAAACAACCACAAAGAGGGGTATGATGGAATTATACGTAGAAGATAGGACTTAACAAATGAATATGAATGCTAAATTATTAAACTGATATCTCTTTTAGTCTCCAGTATTTCAGAGCAGCTAGAAGTAAAAACTTAAAACTGTGAAATTTTACCCATGTCAAACTCTGAAATATGTTCTACAACTAGTTGTGGTGCTGTGCTTTGAATTTTATAGCTTTTTTGTATGTATGTTATTTTTCACACAAGAAAAAGGGAAAAAAATTTGATTGTAATGATAAAAAAAGTATTTAAGCCTTCTAGCCTCCTATATTCTGGAGCAGCCAGAAGGAAAAATATGAGAGAATCATATGGTAGCCCATGACAAACTCGGGATCTGTCCTGTAACTACTTATTGAATAGTGCTTTGAAAACTATTGCTTTTTAATTTCTTTGCTTTATATATATATTATACTGTGCAATAAAAAAAGTTAAAAAAAAATAACAAAACAAAAAAACAGATTCTGTTTCTGAAGAACCACTCCCTGTACCAAGCTGTAGTAGTCAGGGTTTTCTAGGGAAACAGAACCAACAGGAGATATTTGTAAATATGAGATTTTATAAAGGTATCTCATGCAATTGTGGGGATGCACAAGTACAAATTCCACAGGGCAGGCTGCACACCGACAGTCCAATGATCTTAATTAATCCCTCAGGAGAGGCTGGTTGGCTGAAGCAGAAAGAGATTTTTTCTTCTGAGTTTTCCTTTAAAGCTTTCAGCTGATTAAATGTCACTAATTGCACATTCCCCTTGGCTGACTGCAGGTATAATCAGCTACGAATGCAATCAATATGCTTATGATTTAACAAAACAGTCTTCTGGTATATTAACCAGCAATAATGGCTAGGCCAGTGCTTACTTGACCAGACAACTGGGCACTATCACCTGGCCAGGTTGCACATGAACCCAACTATAACATATATATACAACAAGAACATTCCCATCTCCTCCCCTTCCAAGCTCTATTCATCTTTGTTCCCTTGTTCTGTAGCATTATGCTTGGTTTTCAGTAATGATAGTTCAAATACTTTGAATATGTTAAAGTTGAAGGCTTATAAATAATATCACCTCTCCACCCTCACCATTAAATTTGGAACAATTTAGAGAAAGGTGCTAGCATCAAAGGGAGACCAAAATATAAGCTTTGTTGCTGACAAAGTTAAAGACCACAGCTTAAATGGGTGGCCAAATCAGGCTTCCTTCAGCATTTCTCCAAGACCACATGCTGGGATGTGGTCAGCAGAGAGCAGTTGGGATGTGTAGAGCAGACATTTACCCAGAACCCCCTCCTTACACTCCTCACGTGCCTGCAGGGGGACAGGAAAGGATCAGCCTCCAGGCCTTGCATGGTGGCCCAAGGCTCCAACTTACCTGTGGTCACCCATGGAAACAAATGAAAGGCTGAGTGCAGCTACTTTGTGGGCACAGAGTACACATTCCTGTGCCACTCCAATCCCCCATCAGATAATACTTTCCTCCCAATGGAAGAGTGGGGGTGGGGGGTGGGCAGAGAGAAATGGAAGATATTCTTCCCAATACTTCCAGAAGAGTTAAGTCTCCATTTTATGGATCAAGGTAGTAGGACTGAGAGAGGGAGTTAGTCTAGGTCTTCTAAGCAAGAGAAAGCATTTCTTGTTCATTTAAGCTGAAACAGATATTGGCATATGCTGGTCATTACAGCTAATTCTATTGGGTAGAACAAAGGTATGAGGGTTGTGTTAAAAAAATCCTTCTCAGTTAGAAATACACATTGAGATATTTAGGGATGAATAATATGATGATGATGTTAAGACTTATTAAAATGCTTCAGCAAACAAAACAAAATCAGAGGAGGGAGAGACAGAAGTAGGGGAAGTGATTTGAGCATAATATTAATAATTGCTGAGCTGATAGATCCACAGGGGTTCATAATCCTATATCCTTCCATTTTCTTTGTTTCAAAATTTCTATGATAAAAAAGTTTTTAGAAAGGAATATTGGGTAGCTGCATCAGTTAGGGTTCTCTAGAGAAACAAAACAAACAGGAGATTTCTGTAAATATGAGATCTATAAAAGTATCTCATGCAACCATAGGGGTGCAAGAATCCAAAATCCATAGGGCAGGCAGTGAGGCTGGCAACTCCAATGAAGGTCCTCGATGAACTCCACAGCAGAGGTTGGCTAGCTGAAGAAGAAATGAAAATTCTCAATTCTCCCTTAAAAGTCCTCAACTGATTAGATTAAACCCAACTGATTGGATTCCATAGATACAGAAGACACATCCTTAGTTGATCATAGATGTAATCAGACACAGATGTGATCAACTGATGGTGATTTAATAAACCAGCCTTCTGGATTATTAAGCAGCCACAAAATAAACTTGCAATAACAGGCCAGTGCTTGCCTCACCAGACAACTGGGTGAAGTTGACACCTGAAACTGTCTATCCCAGTAGCTTATAGAATATATAAGATGGCTACACATCCAAACTGGAGGTGGGTTAGGGATTCCCCAAGGCCACCTTTGGGTTCAAAGACAGAGTAGAAGGTCTCATAGAACTCAGAAAAGCTGTTATACTCATGATTATGGTTTATTACAGTGAAATGATTCAGGTTAAATTCGCAAAGGAAAAGGTACAGAAGGCTGGGTCCAGAAGAGTTGTTCTCTCCCAGTGGAGTTGTGCAGTAAGCTCTTATTTCTCTTAGCAGTAATGTGCTACAACATGTGCAATGTCTTTGCCTGAGTTTGGTATCCAGGGTTTTCATTGGAGATCAGTCAGGTACACATCCAGCACCAGTATGATTGATAGAATACCCAGTCTCCAGCATCTCATTCCACCACCCCCAGAAGTCAAAGGCCCCCACCATAAATCACATTGCTAGAATTAATATCTGGCATGGGCCAAGATCCCAGATGTATAAAGACACTCTTACAAGGCATGATACTCCAAAGGCGTATAGGTTATCACCAGGATCCCAACAAAGACCAATTCTTTCTTTAGAATGTGCAGGATTCAAACACATCAAGCCTGCTGAGTTAACCCTTCACTGCGCAGGAAGTAAGGCAGCTGGAATGGCACCCCAAATCATCCACAGAACCGGAGGTGGACCCTGAACACCGCCCCTGCTCCCCTGCCTCTGCTGTCTCCAGACCAGATGCAGTGGTCACTTGGCCCTCCTGTAACCGGTTGGACTGGCACTGTCTCTCTTCTTTGAACCACTGCCTTCTAGATCATGGCCTGGGGCAGGAGCCTCTGGTTGTAGAGTCTGGGCCACCATGACCTGGTCCCATGCCCTAGTCTGGGGAGGCAAGGTGTGGCCATCTCTACAACTGCGGCGGGAGGTGGCTTTGCCTCCTACCATGAGGTATTCCTCCAACTAGGAATGAGATTCAGGTCATATTTGAAAGGAATGATAAATATCGCTGCAAGGAGAAAACGGTTCTCCCCACACTTTGAAGTACGTTAAGGTTTTCACTGGAGCCTCTCCAGCTGTGCTGGTTGGAAACTATTATGTACCCCAGAAAAGCCATGTTCTCTTAATCCAGTTTTGTGGAGCAGACCTATTGTTGAGTGGCATCTCTTGATTAGGTTGTTTCCATGAAAATATGACCCCACCCATTCAAGGTGGGTCTTCATCTACTTACATTTGGGAGAAAGCCCAGACAGAAATGCTCCAACAGATGCTAAACAAAGACCCACAGTACCTGAAGGACCCAGAACCTGGAGAGAGCTGAGAGAAGCTCAGAGATGAAATCCAGAGTTTGCCCCAGAGAAGCTAAGAGAGGACCCACAGATGTTTAGGAAGAGAAATGTCCTGAAGATGCTAAGAGAAAAGCCACAGGACACAGAGAGAAAGCCACTGGAATCAGCAGCTGAAAGCAACGAACTGGGAGCAAGGACCAGCAGATGCCAGCAGCATGCCTTCCCAGCTGACAGAGGTGTTCCAGATGCTGGCAAGCTTTCCTCAAAATCCAGGTATCCTCTTCTTGAAGCCTTAATTCAGACATTTTCATAGCCTTAGAACTATAAATTTGTAACCAAATAAATCTTCTTTGTAGAAGCCAATCCATTTCTAGTATACTGCATTTCAGCAGCTTTTAGCAAATCAAAACACAAGCTATTAACATTTGGGTGATTCTATGCAGTTTACAAGTGCTTTCACTTATACTCTCATTCAATTCTAACAATTGTGTGTTTGCTGTTTACAAGGTGCTCTCATATTTATATCTCACAGCAATCCCATGAGCCAGAATTATCCACATTTGATAGATGAGAGAATTGTGGAAAAGAGAGGTGAAGCTTCCCCAAGGGCTTTTCAAGTGGTGGCCATAAAATTAAAACACAAGATCTCCTGCTTAGAGGCCAGCCTGGGTCACATCCACAGTGACACACTCCTCAACCCCAAACTTTCAGAAAGGTCAGAGTTTGAGTATTTATTCTTTTTGGTCTCATTTCAATCAGGAACCAAAAATTCAGACATTTTTGCTCCCCTTTGGTAATTTCTCTGCGTAGATTTTCTCAGTCTTTTGACAATTATTGCAGGCAGGCACAAGAATACCAAAATTCCTACCAGCAGTTGGTTTAAAGTTTCGGACAGAGTTGCAAACTTGATATTTGATTACTCTCAGGCAAGACAGATTTCCCTGGTTCAAGGTAATTGTCAAGGAGTTGGTGCCTCCAGTAGAAGGCTGATGAGTTAATCATCAAGGAATCTGAAGTATGAAATAGGTTTAAAGACAATTAAACCTAGAAAGTTAAGTCAGTGATGCAGTACACTGTTAGATCCCAAATATAAAAAAAATCAACTAGATGATTGCCTGAGACTGAGGACGATCTCCCCAAGAGGGCACCTGGAAAAAGGAAGGAGCTCTGCAAAGTGTCAGGGAGGACTTGGCCACTCTAGATGCAAATAGCTGGCCTCAGCACATTCCAAAAGAGAAAGTGAAAAAATAAAAAGTATGACGCTATGTCAAAAGAAGGCTCAGACCCAGCAAGCTCTCCCCTGCTGCTTAATACAGGAAATATCTCCCAAGCCTCTCCACTAATCCTCCACCAATACAATGAGAAATGAGCTCCTCTGGCGGCCAAGCAGTTATTAAACAAGGACAAAAACATATTCCCGCCCATAGCAACCGAGCCAAAGATAACAGCAGGGAATAGAGAAGCTGTAGAGAAAAGGCAGATACAAAACATTCGATGCTGGGAGCCCCCCGAGGCGATGGACGTGTGAGAAAAATAAGGGCTGGCTTTTGCCCTGGAAGCTAAGCAACATATTATAAACTTCAGGAGTTCGTGGAAAGCCAGGGCTGAGCTTCATAAAATCGAGTAATAGGTTGTGGCAATGGCAGGCAGGCAGGACTGAAAGTGGACGGCATCCTGAGGTTGGCTGTTATTGGAACCTAGGCAGAAAAAGGACTTTGTGCATAGGTAGAGACTTCACATACAAGGGGAGATTGCTTTCTAATAAATACTCCTCCAAATTGCCTCTTTCTCATCAGAGTTCAGTTTCCCAATGTACTTTCAGGTTCTCTGTGCACACTGGGAGGTAGGTATATGCTCATCAGCACTTATAGCCCATTGCCTTCACCTCAGGGGAGCTGTTCTATTTGCTGTTTTTTTTTTGTTTGTTTGTTTTAAATATTTTTATTGCAAAATCTTCATACAAACAGAGTCCAGCCACAGTATACAGTCAATGGCTCACAATGTCATCATATAGTTTTGTATTCATCACTGTGATCTTTTTTTAGAACATTCGCATCACTCCAGAAAAAGAAATAAAAAGAAAAAACTCATAAATACCATACTCCTTACCCTCTCTCTCATTGACCACTGGCATTTCAAACTACTCAATTTCTATTCACTACTTAATAGAGAAGTTGGGTCACTACTTCTGGCTTTTCTAAGAAGCCACAGCAACCAGCCAAGATGCAGGGGAAAGATAAACTTGAAACAACAAATTTTACAAGATCATTACTATTTTCTTTGTTCTTTGCAACAGACTTATGAGTGAATCATAGAATTTTACAGCTGAAAAGACCTCCGGCTTGTTCAACAAGAGAGAAACTGAGGCTCAGAGTTTTTAATTATTTGGTTGAGATAGATAGAGATTCTATTCTCCTGTCTTCTAGGTCAGTGCCCTCTTCCTTATGTCACCCAAGCTAGTCCCACCCCTTGATCTGGAAACTACATAAATTAGACCAATTTTCCTTTACAGCTCTTTTGGGAAGGAAATCAGACACATGCCTCATTTTGGCAATCTGTCCCAATTTGATAGCTTCATTGGTTCATCACAAAATTATCCAAGTCCCTTTAATTCATCCTTGCTATATTTAATTTTGTTTAAGTGAAGCCACTGTAAGTCTATATGGAGGTGAAATGTCACTGACCACACTGTTTCCGCTTCCACTCACGCCTATTTCCTCATGAGCCTACTCACCTCCCATCTGCCTCTTCTCATCCTCTTTTGAGAGGAAGCCACCAGGCATATCCATAGACGACAAAACCATGGCTGAAAAGGAAGTGGTCATGTCAGTCAGTTGTTTGATATACCACAAATGACCCTCCAAACATCTTGACTACACCTGACACTTCAAACCAAGACCGAATTGCTCTGTTGTGGCACTGTGTGAAGATTACACTGGGTTCACACTGAAAGTGGTGGAGGATGCAGGCATGGGATCAGGCAGCATTCTACCCACCTCATTGGTAAAAGAGGGGTCAGAATAATACTCACCTCAAAGGGCTGTAATGAAGATTTAAGATAAAATTCATTTAAACTGTTTTTGGGGGGTGTGTGGGTGCCTGTCTATATAGTAGATGTTATCATTCCTTTGACTATTGAACCAAAAAAACAGAAAGGAAAAAAAAGAGGGATATTAAATTTCTGCTAACAGCCTGGTCCAATGTCATCTTTAGGACATAGCATTTGTCCAGATATCAAATAGTTAGGGAAATTTTACAAACTTTTAGTCAGTTACTTTCCTTCAAGCTCCGATTTCAATCTTGTGTGCTTGGGAAGGGGTTGAGAAAGCATTTTTTTTTTTTTTTTTTTTTTTTTTTTTTAAGGAAAGACAGAGAGAAGGAAGGAAGGATAGAAGGAAGGAAGGAAGGAAGAAAGGGAAACATTTTTAAACATTTTCTTGTTTTATTGCATTCTGTTTCTCCGTTTTTGTTACATGGGCTGGGGCCGGGGATCGAACCGAGGTCCTCCGGCATAGCAGGCAAGCGCTTTGCCCGCTGAGCCACCGCGGCCCGCCCGAGAAAGCATTTTGAGACTCTTTCTCTCCTTTACCTATGCTCTCTGAGCACTGGAATTTCTTCACTTATCAGTAGCTATGCGTAGAACTCTATCCTTCCTAAATTTAAGTTTAGCTAAGACCTCCGGCAATGTTTTCAAAAGGAAAAAATACATGTACAAATGCAGAAATAATTAAGCAAAAACAGTTCCAATTTCTCAGACTATAGCCACCCATTATTGGTTGTCACAGCCTAGAAGCTACCCCATGCTTACCTAGTCCTTGATTTGACTCAGGTAAATGAAAATGATTTATTTCAATTCATGGCAGATTTGGATTGACCCAGCAGCCAAGTGAGGCAAGAATTTGTTCCCTCTTGAGCTCTTTCCACTGCCCTTTCTCCAGCTTTGGGCTGGTGACCCTCTCCCATGGGCCTGGCCCACCCCATTCTGTCCTGTAGTTCAGTGGGACACTTTCTGGCCACCTTGAGGCTCAGGCTAGTTCTCCCTTTACCTCTCTCCTGGAGTCGTCCATGGTTGTTGATTTTACCCTTGTTCTTGGTTCTTTCCTCTGCCTGTTCTCTTTCCTCTCTGCAGTTTTTGTTTTTGTGGAAACATGCACACAGGCCAGAAATTAAAGCTGGTTCTACCCTTCTGCAAAGCAACTCATCTTCATCCATCAACCTGGCATGTGGTTGAGTCTAGCCTCGGTGATACCACATCTTTCTCTGGGGTCAGCCTGCTTTCCTTCGCCTCTTCTTCCCTTCTCCTTTCAAATCTTGAGTTCCCTTTAAGGCTACCCATTGAGTTTTTGTATGAAGTGATCCAAGTGGTTGTGGGCTAGTTTGTTGGGAGCTGATTTGCTGAACAGGAATGATTGACGGCTTCCATGCTCAATGACCGATCAAGGCCCCTTGGATTCAGCTTTTATAGCACTACCCACTTCCTCAAATTCCCTTTGATGACTCATTCCTCTAGAGGCTGCAAGGATCTTCCAGAATTCTGACATCAGTTTTGCAGACTCAAACATACCATGCACATACTGTACTTTCCACATATAGTGGATGGAAAAAGACATCATTCCCATCTAAAGACTATGAGGCTCATTCCTTGCAGTCTGGTTAAACAACAAGATTGGTGATGAGGGGATAGAAAGGAGATGCCACTGTCTTGGGCAATCCCAACCAATTATTTGCCTATAGTTGTAACCAGTTTGCTGAAAGGACAGTTGACAAGCCTCGCAATTTAGAAAGTAGCATTTGGATTATGGCTGAAAAGACCCAGAAATGGTAAGCCTCCAGGGTCTCTGCCATCTTCCAGCTTCATTGTTTTGACCTGAGGGCTGAATGAATTACTATCTCAGTACATCCTTAAGGCCTCCTGCTCAGGCACTCAGGCAGGGAAGCAATGAATGAGATTTCCAGCGGGAAGTGACTGCATATTGTTTTTACATCATTGCCTTTCGGTCCTTTTCTATCAAATCCTCCTTTTCCAAGTCTGTAGGATTTGTTGGCAGAGCTCATTCCTTTCCCAGGTACTTTTGGGCACACTAGAAGGGGCTCCTTTGCAGTCTAATTTCTATCAAAATGCAATCTCTCATCCGTTTCAAAACTCTGCCCTTTCCTATAGTACAGTCTTGACCTGGTTCAGAAACCTGCAATGGGGCAGGGGGCTGGCTTTCTCCCTCTCCTTGTTAATGTCTTTTCCTCCCCCCATCTATGCTGCTGCTCCTGAGTTGGATTTAAGGGGAAGGAGAAGAGGGAGTATTGAGTGCTTACTTGGCTGGTGCTGCAGATATTTGGGGTAGTGTGTTATGAAGCAGATAGCCAAATGCTGGCTCATTCTCTGCTGGGGTGCCAGTGTACCCCCTCCCCACACAGCCTTCCCACCGGGGCATCCTTGCCCATGCCAGCTGAACCTCCAGTTACCTGGAGCCCTGCTCCCTCCTGTGCCACCCCTTCAGCCAAAGGGAAATCTCTGTCATGTTGCCTCCCCATCAGAGGAAATGAACCTGGCTGCCCCAGCACCTCATTGGCTCACCTTTCAACTTTAACACATGAGAGTGAGTCTTGGATCCCACAGACTCCAGGGGGACAGGACAAATCATCCCCAAATCACTCCAATCTCCCCTTCAGATCCCTGGTAGTGCAGGTGCTGTGAATTTCCCATTCTTAAAGCCCCTAGGCCAAATAATAGCAGCAGAATCTCATAAATAGCTCAAGATGAAGGGGAGAAAGTGGAAAGATGAAGGCAGTTCACTGATGAGATTAAATGCAACTTTTCATTTCTTTTGTGTTTAAGGATTAAAACCAAGCTTTTATTTTATTTATTTTTCAACAATCTGCAATACTTATTGGCAGTGATAGCCTTACTGAAGTTTATCATTGAAGAAACTGTATTGCTTCTTCTGACATCTCAGCCCAAGTCTGTGTCAAATCCAGAGCTGCTCTCTTGGGATATCTCGGCTGGACCAGATCCCAGCAATTCTTTCCAAACACAGAACCTTGTCTAGAGTCCAGATTAGGCCTTTACCCCTATTGGTGCTCTGGATGCTTATAACACATCATCAGAAGCATGCAAGAATCCTAAATGATTGCCCTTCGAATGAGAGATTTTTAATGCCTTCCAGAAAAATGCAGATTTTTTTCTTCAACATACTCAGCAAATACCTTGCAATATATCAATTGATCTGTATGAACAGGTTTGGACTTAACACCACTGAATTATATACTTGAATATGGTTTAAAGGGGGAAACTATAGATTGTATGTGTGCTGTTAGATGTAAAAATTCTTTTTAAATCTTAGGACTGTAGAACATACATCATGAAACTTCATGTAAACTATGGACTATAGTTAATAGTATAATTAACTATAATACTGTGTCATCAGTTGTAATAAAGTTAGCAAAATAAGGCAAAGTGTTAATAATAGGGAAAACTGTATGTGTAAAGGATGGGGCATATGGGAACACTGTATTTTCTGCATGATTTTTCAGTAAACCCACAATTTCTCTTTAAAAAAAAAAAACCCTCTTGGAGGGCTAGCTGCACATTCCTTACCTGTGAGTAAAGCTTTCAGGGTGGCATAAAGTGGTAAGGCCCAGCTGTTGCTGCCACCCTCTCAGCTGCCTGGACAAGGGGCAGCCAGTCCCCCGATGGCGGGGCAGTACTGGAATTAACATCTAGTGCATGTGTGAGAGCGACATTGTCCCACTCTCCTGAGCTCCTACAGTGGGACCATCCAATATATACAGGGATGGGAAAAATATAAACCCAAACCCAAAAAACAAACAAAACAGAAGAAGCAAAAAAAAAAAAACAGAATTGGGGCAAATCCTTTCACTAAATTTGTACTGATAATGATGTCTGAGATGAATGTTCTGCCAGAGGTTGTTAAAAGCATTCAGAATGTCATATAAGTGAAATCATACAGTATGCTACCTCTTGGGACAGGCATAATGTCTTTGACATTCATCCAAGTTGTGTGTATTGATATACTTCATTCCTTCTTATTTCTAAAGAGTATTCTTTGATATGGATGTATCAAAATTTGTTTATCCATTCATAGGTTGAAGGACATTAAGAATAACTGCAGTTTTTGACGATTCTGAATAGAGCTTCTGTAAACACTATGGTAGTGTTTTGGTTTGGTACAATTTTCATGTATCTAGAGAAGGGTTTCTTAACCTCAGCATCACTGGCATGCTCAGCTGGATGCTTCTTTGTTGTGTGGGGTTGTTCTGTGCACTGTAGTCTGTTTCACAGCATCCCTGGATTCTACCCTCTAGATATTAGTGCATTCAATCAGTTTCTCCTGTAAGAAATTTATAATCTTGTGTAAGATAAGGAAAAATTAACAGAATGATAACTGTTATATAAAGTTATGAAGAAGATACTATGAAGCCACATAAAAACAGATCTGATCCAGTCTGGGATGGAAAGAAAGACCAATGGAAAAGCATCTCTTGAAGGGGGCCTTGAAGGACAATTGAGGTTATCTTGGTGAAAGCCCTTGCTTGGCCTTGACTGGAAATTGACAAGATGATTCTAAAATTGATGGAAATGTCAAAGACCTAGAACAGCCATGTATCTTTGAAAAAGACAAATCAAAGTTTAGGGATTATTTGGTCTGATTCCAAGAGTTATTGTAAAGTGGCAGTAATCAAGATAGTGTAGTATTGGAGTAAAGATACAAAATAGATGAACAGGAGAGTAATGAGGGTTCAGAAAGAAGCTCATATATATATATATATATATATATATATATATATATATATATATATATATATTCATATATATATATTCATATTTAACAAAAGTGCCAAGATAATTAAATGGCAAAAAATGTATCTTTTTAACAGATGGTGTTGAAACAATTGGTCTTCTGTGATAGGCAGAATGCCTCCCCAAGATCTCTGTGTTCTGGTTATTCAATTAAACACTAATATAGGTATGGCTGCAAAAGGGACTTTGCAGATGTAATGAAAGTTATAAGCCTCAAGATAAGGAGGTGATCCACAATTATCCACATGGACCCAATTTAATTATGTGAACACAGATATTTCTGCAGCTGGATTCAGAGGGATGTGATATAAGAAGAAGGCACGAGAAGAAGCAGACAGTGATGTCAGGGTTCAAAGTGTGAGAAGGGCAGAATCTGCTGTTTCTGGCTTAGAAGGGGACCATGATCTGGGAAATGGCGGTGATCTGTCCAAGCCGAAGATTGGCTGAGCTTTCTTGGGTGAGAACTCAATCCCGTACCTGCATGGAATTGAATTCAGCAAGCGGCATGAATGAGCATGGAAACAGTGTCCCCTAAAACTTCCAGAAAGAGTGCAGCCTTTCACTCACCTTGATTTTGGCCCTGTAAATGTCAAAGCAGAGAACCAATTGAGCCAATCTGTGCCCAGACATCCAACCCTCAGAAACTGGGAGATAATAAACTAGTACTGTTTTAAGCTGCTGGGTTTGCAGAAATTTGTTATGGAAGCAATAGAAAACTAATACATCATATAAAAAAATTGGGGTGGGCCATGGTGGCTCAGTGTCGTGCCAGAGACCCAGTTTGATTCCCGGTGCCTGCCCATGTTAAAAAAAAAATTGAACCTCAATCCTAACTTCTCATCATACACAAAAATGAACTCAAAATGGGTCATATATCTAAATGTAAAAGGTTACACCTTAAAAAATATAGAGGGCAGACCACATGGCAGAGTTCTTGCCTGCCATGCTGGAGACCTGGGTTCAATTCCCAGTGACTGCCATGAAAAGAAAAATTATAGAAAAGGCTATTTGACTTTGTGGTTGGCAAAGACTTCTTAAATAAGGCACAAAAGCACAAATTATAAAACAAAAATCAATAAATTGGACATCAAAATTTTAGAACTTTGGCTCTTCTAACTACAGTATTATGATTGTGAAAAGGCAAGGCATAAGCAGGGAGAAAATGTTTGCAAATTATATATCCAATGTACCAAAAAATGTAAAGATTCTTCATTATACAATAATAGGGCATATAATAAGATAGATGACCCCATAATATGTGGACAGACACTTTACAGAGACTTCACAAAAGAAGATGGCAAATAAGCATATGAAAAGATGCTCAACATCATTAGACATGAGGGAAGTGGAAATAAAACCATAATGAGATATCATTACTCACTAGAATGGCTAAAATTCAAGAGCTGACCATGCCAAATGTTGGCAAGGAAGTAAAGCAATTGGAACTGGCATATGTTTCTGGTGAGAATTCAAAATGTTAAAGTCACTTTAGAAAATGGTTTGGTGGTTTCTTAAAAAGTTAAACATTCCACCTGTCATAGGATCTAACCATTCCACTTTTCCAAGAAAAATAAAACAAATGTCCATACAAGGACTTGTACAGGAACACTTATATCATCTTTACTTGTAATAGTCCCGAATTGAAAACACCCCCAAGTGTTCATTAACATGTGAATTGATAAACCTGTTGTGGTATATCCATAAAAAAAATACTAACTACCCAGCAATAAAGAGGAATAAACTATTGATGCACACAGTAACATTGATGAATCTCAAATGTGTATGCTAAATGAAAGAAGCCAGTAAAAAGAGTGCTTACCATATGGTATCCTTTATAGAAAATTCTAGAAAATCCAAACTTATTTATAGTGTCAGAAAGCAGATCAGTGATTGTTTAGAGATGGAATTGGGGACAAAGTTTACAAAAGAGCAAGGAAAACTGTTGGGGGTGATGGATATGTTCGTTATCTTGATTATTTTGATTTCAATTATGCCATAACTCATCAAGTTCTAGACTTTAAATACATGCATTTTCTTATATGTCAGTTGTACCTCAATAAGGCTGCAAATCTCTCCAGACAACCATAGTGACCACAGAGAAGATACAGACCATAATGTCACGGTGCTCATTGCTCAGTGGGAATGTCTACATATTGCTGACTGTGTGCCAGGCATTGTCCTGAATATTTTATATGTCATTTCTTTTAACATATATGAGGAATCATTTCCCACTTTTTACAGGGGAAGAAAGTGAAGTTAAAGAGGAGTTAAATAACTCACCTAAGTTTAGACAGCTAGCAAAGTACTGGAGATTTTAGTCTCTTTGACTCCATAGCTATTCTCATCTAAGGCTTAATATAGGTGAAGTATGAAATAACAGGAGGGAAAGGGAATGAATGAAGCTGGGACAGAAGCATAGGCCTAACAATCTCCTTTAGGGGCTAAGCTTTCATCTTGCAAGAGTGGGAAACCATTCCATGAATTTGTCAAAGGCTAGCATCCATCAGCCAGAGGCTGGGAGGATCAGCTTAAAGTGGAACACTGCTTTAAATATTCTAAATATGGATCAAAATGAAAGGAAAGAGAAAGGAAGAGGAGAAGGAAAGAAGGAAGAGTGAGAGGGAGGGAGGAGGGAGAATGGAAGGAAAGGAAGGAAGGAAAAAGCAGGCCAGGTTCGAAGCTCAAGGATCTAAATTACTTAGCATAACTTTGGCTGTGCTGGAAGAGGTGTGGGCAGAGCTTTAATGATCTCAAGGTCCAAGACTATGGTGAATGAGACTGTCTGGAAAGAGTTAGTTTTCTGAGTCTCACCCTGATACACTTCCTGCTTAGTGATTATTTCTTACCAATCTGTTTCTGAAGGACTGTTAGGAAAATGTACTCTAATCATACACTAAGTCAGGAATGGTCGCTAATACTATGGGTAATTGGTGGAGTAAGACAGAAGGGAAAATCCATCAATATTCCTTTCAATTTCCTTGGAGATGGTGAATGATACCTTGGGAAGAAAACTTCTTGGATGCTGTGGTCCTAATATGATTTACCACTCAGATTACAAAAAGTTTATCCACAATGGGTAATTCCAAAGTCCTAGGGTAAGCTTACTCACATAGGGACAAAATAGAAAGAATGTCCCAGTTGGTGTATTTTATGACTGTTATGGATTATAAAAGCACTTCAAATATTGAAAGTATACAATGGCCTCCCAATTCTTTACTTTCATAAGCATGAGTATCCTTTTTTGTTGATGAGACCAAGAGGTACAATAAGCATCACAGACTTAAGACAGGGTACTGCAACTAATTCTGTGGAAAATTCGAGTAGAATCATCTCTAAACGTCAAAGCCAACCAAAGCCAAATGAGGTTAGTGTTCTAATTTAGACTCCCCAACTAAAATAAGGTATGACTATAGGTGAGTCTTGCCTTTTGGGGTTTTATTTTACTCAGCTATAAAATAAGGTTTGAGCTTAAATGCTACAGGTGCTTTCTATTTCCTAGATAATCCATCGAGACTGTCTCCTTTTTATCATTGGTCAAATTGTTAGGTGCTATATACATCTACTCAGACTAAGGTGGGGGCTAAGAGATTGAATGATTCAATTTTCTATTTCTGGAGGGTTCTCATCTGTCTGCAAGTTTCATGCCATTTTTTTTTTTTCACATGGGCAGGCACCGGGAATCGAACCCGGGTCCTCTGGCATGGCAGGCAAGCATTCTTGCCTGCTGAGCCACCGTGGCCCGCCCTTCATGCCATTTTTTGACTTCAAGAACAAACTTTCCTAAAACTGGGGCCGTTTGGACTATGGCCCTGAGCTTTGGAGCAGTTTTGAGTGGTTAATATGTTAAGTATCTTAGGACTTTGTTAGTTCCCAGATATCTCATTTTAAGTTCTTGAAGAACTAAAACACTCAGGCTAGTTCAGCAACACCTGTCCTCTCGACTGTGATTTAGGGCAGTTTGTAGTGAATGTGTGCCAACAACAGGTGCTGAGGCTTCGACTGTCATTGCAGGTAGGTGGGTAAGGTCAATTAGGCAAAACCATTAGAGTGTGTAATGAGCCAGCTCCCCTTTGAAGCACATGCCATGGGAGGAAGGCTGGACAGGGGAGGGGTCTGGCTGTTGGGGTGGGTGGTGGTTAGTGAGGGTGTTTCATGGAATTTCAAAGCCCCCTGGGCAGCCGTAACTTGAGCCATTGGACTGACCTCATTCAACTCGATGTTTTTCTCTCAGCAAGCAATAACCTCAGCTTTCCATGGCTTGTGGTTTCTGTAAACTGGGAATGAATTCCCTCACTCTGAGCAAAGGTGCCCAATTGGAAACAGAAAAGAAAAAATTAGCCCATAAAGACATTTTGTCATCAGGGAGAGCCTTGAATTTGGAAAAGTCTCATGGATAAAAATCACTTTGGAAATCAGGGTGAGGTTGTAGGAGTGATCAGTCAGTCAGATAGGAATATTATAACTAACATTTATGAACCATATGTTGTGTCCTGGGACCTGTCCTAGGAGCTTCTGATACTGGAAATGAACAGCTATTGTTTCTTAGGAGTTCGCTTTTTAGTAGGAAAGATGAACACATAAACAGAGTTAATCACAGGAAAATTGTAGGGATTCAACCACATTGACCTATGAAAAAAGCCAGCAATTTTATATGATTCAACCAAATACCATTACGATTTTAACATGCTATGCAAAAACAGAGAAGATAGTCATTAATTTAAAAGTGGAATAGTTGTCAAAAAAAAAAAAAAAGGCTTCACTGAAGTGATGATATGTAACTTTGACCTTAAAGTATGAATAGGCTTTTGAAAATATTATAAAAGTTGAGAAAGAAGGGAGTTGCATTTGTTCCATAAATATTTATTGAGCATCTATTATGTGCAGGATGATGGAGGCTAGAGAGAGTGTTACAGTATGCTGAGTGTACAGCATACACTCAGTCTCTGTCTTCTTGAAATTTGCATTTGAAGAGGGAGGTATATAATAAAAAGCAAATACTAATTAATTATTTAGTTACAATTCTGATATGCGCTATAAGGAAGCAAAGTCTGCTGTGAGAAAAAGTAACTGGGGATCTCACTGGTTCTGTGCAATCAGGACACATTCTAGCCTAAATGTACAAGATAGGAAGGAATTCGGAATAAGATGTGGGTTATGGAGAATATTTGAGGCAGAGGAATTGACATGTGCAAAGGCCCTGCTGCAGGTCAAGTTTCAGTATTTCACCTCTCTCAATTTTAATAGTCAACTGAGGATGATTCTTTCTGGTATTTTCACATTTCTGGTGTCTCTGGCACTTGCTAATAAGTTCTAAGCTCATTGCTTAGAATTTGGGTTCTAAAACATAGTCAGGTGACTTGAGTGAAAGTATTTAAGCTAGGAGCCACTAATTGTAAAATGACTTAGATAAATCCCCACAGCCCTTTATTGTACTAATAGTTTAAAAATAGATGCCCAAAGAAGGATACTCCAAGTACTTGGGTCAGGGTTTACATTTTATTAAATTCCCTTTTCAGGTGCCAATTCAAATGGACTTTCTTTTTTTAACTTAGCTTGACTCGGCAGCAGAAGCATTTTCAGAAACACTCATAATAATAACCTGTGCTTTGGTCTGACAGTGTTACCAGAGCTCTTGTGTTCTGTGCCTCCATTCCTTCCCCTGTGATCTAACCACCATCTTCATTGCTTCTTATGGCTCCCAGCTGTTGACATCAACGGCTCAAAAGACCACCCAGAAAGTTTGCTGACCAAGAAAAGTTCATTTTTATTGGACTTGCTGCAGGAAGTGCAAATGCCATCTCAGTCATCATAGTAGTATCCTGGTAGGGATAAGCTGGGGAAGGATGTCGCAGGGTTTTAGGACCTGTGCTGGGTGGCTAAGGTAAATCCTGCAAGGCAGAGAACTGGAGGGATTAGGCAGACTTATGCATGTAGTGATCTCAGTGAGGACAGGTCTCAAAGTGAGTCTTGATGAATAATCTAAGAGAAGTGTCCAGGCACTTGCAGAATTCACTGAAGGATCAAAGCCATTAACCTAAACATGGAAGTTGCTCTCTGTGGATCATGGAAATGAATCTTAAAAGGTCCCAAAACAGTTGTCCTTCACGCTCAGGCATGAGTATAAGATCCTCAACATTTTTTTAAAAAACAGTAATTGGCTGGTTCATTCATTCATCTAAAAAATATTTTTCAGTACCCATATGTGCTAAGCTCTGTGCTAGTTGCCAAGACTTTATCAGTGAGCAACGTGTAATCAGTTTCAGCAGACAAGTAAATAGACAACAGACAATTACAATGCAGTTGGTAAGTTTGCAAAAGGGAAGCACAGGCAGTGCCCAAGCACTGGAACAGCCTTTAACACAGGCTGGTGAGAGTGGGTGTGGTGAAGACTGAGTATGAGCAGGGATTTGAATGATGAACAGGGGTTAGCCTGATGGGGACTGAGGGGATAGATAGCACATGCAAAGGCCCTGAGGTGAGAGAGAGAGGCTGTGTCTGAAAAGTAGCCGATGGGTCCTGTCTGTATCACCATGTTGCTGTGTGACCTTAGTAAGGTAAGTCATCTTACCTCTCTAGGTATCGGTTTCTCCATCTGGAATTTAGGAATTTGAATAACATATCTACATTCTCATACTGATAAACATTCATTTAGACAAGCACACAGAAATAGCAATAATAGAGGAGCAGTAATGGTCTTCAAATATTTCTGCTCACATATCTCAAACTAATTTTAATATATTTAATATTTTAGATTCTCCCATATATATATTTAAGTTGACACCCAAAATTTTTCATGGTGCCAGGAATAAAGTTTTCTTCAACAGTTTGGAATTTTCAACGTTCCAGTTTCCTCTGGAACTTCTCTTTCCATCCCACTTTCCTGGCATAATTTTATTCTAATGTATTTCTTTGGTTGAAAGTCTTTTATTGATTATCCTATCATACATCTCTGCAACAAAAATATGTTTATACATTGAATTTGCTTTTAAAATGTCCTGAGACCAAAAGAATCCATGTTTAAAGAATTCCTCTGAGGAGTTACTTTTCATAGTAGCAGTACTTCTTTGATCAGAACAATCTAAGTATATTATACATTTTTACAGCTATTATGTATAAAGGAAAATGCTAATGAAAATGTATCCTTTAATGTGTTGACGTTCCAGTCATTTTTTAAAAAAGAGTACTTCAATTATATTTGGATGAATGTTACCTATTTTAAGAATGAGACAGGGTTTGGCATCAATTCTTTTATTCATTTTTATAGATATAAATTTTGAGAAATCTTGTTTGCATAAAATAAATAAGAAAGAAAGGGGTGCATATATCAATATGGTCTTAACTAGCAAAATTGTATGTACTACCTTGGCATTCATCTCACTTTGGCCAAACCACTTGCCAACTGACCTTTGGCCTATTAATCAGCAGCTTTCCAGCCCTCGGCCATAAACTCCCCCAGAACTCAGACCCACCTCTGAGGCCACCACCGGCACAACCCACACCTCATCTAAAACCGCAGCTGGTCCCGTATGATAAATTCACCACCCTCATGCCCTCTGGCCCCTGCCCATTTCCTGTGTCATGTACTTTTGCTTGAAACCAACCAATGCTTGACATGAGTGGAGAATGGAACCTCCACCCCCAGGCCACGGTGAAGGGTCTCTCTCTCTCTGTTTGTGTTCTCTTCATCTGTTGTTTGAGCTACCTGAGCTAATTGTGCTTCTCTTCAACCCCTTGTGGCCTCTTGCTGGGACCTGTGAATAATAAACTATCTTTTCTTATGTATTATTGACTAGGTCTCTCATTGTGTCACACCTGACCTTGATCAGGATCTAAATCTAAAATCCAGCTTATTTAATTCAAAGCAAATACTAGTATCTAAGTTGTCTGTCAAAAATAGTGATCTAGTATAAAGGTAGCTTTAATTATACATGTATGGTGTTATATATATATATATATATATACGGTGTATTTTATAGAATCATAGTTTTTCTACAGCTGAAAGAATTTCAGCCTGTCCAACATTTATTTTACAGGTATAAAAACTTAAGCCAGAAAGGTGGGTGGATGATATTCAATCATATGTCACAGATAGTGAGTGACAGATCTGAGACTTGAGGTCCAAGCTCCTGGTTCCCCAAACCAGGGCTTCCCCTCTTCCCCAACACAAAGTGGAGCTGGTCTGGGGGTGGGAGATGGGCACATGCAACCTTGTTTGGCATCACATAGATAAAATGAATGGGATTGGCCATATTTTTCACTTTCCACTTCGTGTCTTTTAGACACTGTTATGATTTTTCCATCTGGAAAACCCAATGATTGTGTACCTCCCAGGGGCTTTCAGAGGAACCACAGTGAAAAACAACTGGAAGCATCTTTTTTTACCATGACTTTCCCAAGAATAGGTTCCTTAGAATCTTTGTCACCCTCAAATGGCCTCAGAGTCATTCTAAATGGTAGGTACCTCAAAATAAATTTATTTTGAACCTGGAGCAAAGTTGGCTTCATGTCTGGTGACTTTTCTCATTGAATTCAGACGTGACTGCTCATTCCCCACTTTGCTCCTAGTGGCAATCCCTGAGGATCAGAAACGGCCAGCCATGACCAACTGCCAGTGAAAGGCCCCAGCCGGCTGCACGGGACCTAGGTGTTAACTGCCTTCCATGACCTGGGAGGGGCCACTAAACACCTGTGCTTAGAGGGCCTTCGGAGACGGAGAGAACCTCGGTCCCTGAGCTTGGATATCATCAGCTTCCCATTCCTCCTTCTGAAATGATCCTGAGATACATCTGCACAAGTCAGCATGATGGTACATCTGAAGCTTAGTCTCCACATAGGATGCATATAATCAAGCCTGTAGAGCTAGAGAAAAGCAGAGCCATGAATTACTGATGAATTGAGGAAGAGTAGAGAGTTAATCAGTGTAATTACAAACTGTTTTAACATCCAAATTAGCGATCTCATTTCCTGAATGCATTGGGTAATTGCTTCTCTTCATTTTAGAAATGCCTAAAATAAACCCTTTAAGAAATAAATCCAAGCCTCTTGCAGGAAAATAAGAAACCAATGAATATGAAACTTAATTAGAGTCTAAAAATATTAGGCTAAGAAGGGGTTTTTAGAAAACATCTGTAAAGTGGAGATAATATAGATACCACACAGAATCACAGTGAAGATAAGATGTGATAAAGAATGGGAAGCAGTTAGTGTGACCCAGTATGTACTAGTATCATTTCTCCTAATACAGTTTGGGCATTTTGTGGACGAGGACCTAAGGCTCGGAGAGCCAGGCTTGTCCGTGGTCGGGATCAGCAAATTCCAGATTGAAGTTCTTTACAGTGATGCTCCATGAGGAATCTTTTCTACACTGTATGCTTTAAACACCCAGACAGCTGAAATCAAAACATTTTAAGTCAATCCTCAGAACTCTGGAAAATGCTGAAGGGGATGAAACTTTCTCAAGACTTCTAGCTCATCTCTATCTGTAAAAGTTATTTGAGGTTGCTAGACAAGTTGTATGGAAACTTTAGGTTTCCCCAGAACCTTATGCCTTTGTTGTCAGGAACTGACTCCACACAATCAGAGAGGTGCAGACGTAGGGGTTTGAGGACAGTCTTGGAACATAACTTCAGGATCTTTTTGGAAAGAGGATTGGGGAGATGGTGGCAGCAGCTTGTAAGGGTGCGTTAAAAAAAAAGGAAGCTATGGAGTCTCCTCTCTCCTACCCCAAAGCTCCAGAAAAAAAAAAGAGTGGATGCTTATTTTGGCCCCTGTCAGTCTTATGGATTGAATCACATTTCCCACAAGGATATGTCTAAGTCCTAACACCTGGTCCTGTGTGGTGAACCCCATTTGTAAATAGGATCTCTGAAGATGCTGTCAGCAATGTGAGGCCAAACTGAATCAGCATGGGCCTTAATGCAATGTGATTGGAGTTCTTAAAGCAGAGGAAATTTGGACACAGTGAGGAGGAGTGAGTAGGAGACAGAGGGGGCCAGACGGCCATGTGATGGAGGCAGAGATGGTGGTGACGGCTGGATCACCAGCAAGGCCACCACCAGAATGCTGCAGACTTTAGAAGAAGCTCGATCCTAACGCCTTGATTTTGGACTTCTATTCTCCAAAACTGTGAAAGAATATATTCTTATTGTTAAACTCCACCAGGCTGTGGTTGCTATAGCAGCTCTGGTGAACTAAAATGTTCAGAATTATTCAAGCCTGTTTTACATCGGAATCAAGGGAAGCTGACTATGATTGGTATCAATCGGCAAAGCATGGGAGTGGCTGGACAAGTTCAGCCTGCCGTCATTTCCACCAGAGGCTCGGTAACAGAAAGATGCAGAGTTAGGCAACTACAATCACGAACTTATTAAAGCTGTATCTAATGTGGGACAGGAATCCTAAAATGAGCTGGGATTCAGCATCAAGGGATTGAGAAAACCTTGATCAAAAGAGGAAAGAGAGAAATGAGATAAAATAAAGTGTCAGTGGCTGAGAGATTCCAAAGGAGTCAAGAGGTTATCCTGGAGGTTATTCTTATGCGTTATATGGATATCACCTTGTTAGTTAAGATGTAATGGAGAGGCTGGAGGGAACTGCCTGAAAATGTAGAGCTGTGTTCCAGTAGCCATATTTCTTGAAGACGATTGTATAATGATACAGCTTTCGCAATGTGACTGTGTGATTGTGAAAACCTTGTGTCTGATGCTCCTTTTATCTACCTTATTGACAGATGAGTAAAACATATGGATTAAAAGTAAATAAATAATAGGGGGAACAAATGTTAAAGTAAATTTAATAGATTGAAGTGCTAGTGTTCAATGAAAGGGAGGGGAAAGGGGTACGGTATGTATGAACTTTTTTCTGTTTTCTTTTTATTTCTTCTTCTGAATGGATGCAAATGTTTTAAGAAATGATCATCATGATGAATACCTTTGGCAACTTTGGCTCAACTTATATCACATAAAATTTTGCCTTTTTGTTAATAGGCAAACACCCCACTTACATATATACATTAAAAAAAAAAAACTTGGTGAGCACAAAAGGTATTTATGAACAATTTGGGGGGGGAAGGGAAGAAGAAGGGGTACTAAATTGAGTGCACAATACCAAAACATAAACAATCCCCAATAGAAGAGTGGTCCTGTCCATCTTAAAGCATACCAAGGCCACACTGTCCCCCCAAATTATCAGTGGCCTGCCACCCTAGGCCAAACCTTCTGCTGTCTTCTTGACTCTTCTCTTTCCTTTCCTTTCAGGAACAAAAACTACAAATCTCTCCTTACTCTGTGCAGAACAGCTTTCTCCTTTCTCAGAGTTCTTAGCACTTCACCCAAGGCGCCTTATAAAGGTTTTGCTCCCCGCAGAATCTCTCTTTGGGGAATTGTGGTGCTACCACTGTGATGGTTAATTTTATGTGTTTGGTAAAATCTAGTCTAGATGTTGCTATGACAGTATTTTGTAGATGTGAGTGGCATCTACAATCAGTTGATTTTCAGTAAAAGAAATAACCTTTGATAATATAGGCAGCCTCATCCAATCAGTTGAAGGCCATAAGAGAAAAATTTGAGGTTTCCAGAAGAAAAAATTATGTCTCGAGACTACAACATCAGCTCTTCTCTGAGTTTCCAGATTGCAGACCTGCCCTATGTATTTCAGACTTGCCGACTCCCACAATTGCATGAGCCAAATCTTTAAATTCCTTAAAATCTCTTATTCAATATGTATACATATGTATACACAACCTGGCAATAAATATATTTGTACCTTTCCTTGTGCATTTATAAAATATTTCCATATACAAAATGCTAGAAATGGGATTACTGAGTCATCAAGTATACATCTTTAAAATTTAATATACTCTGTAAAATTACCCCACAAAAGTATTGCGCTAGTTGACATTCTTGCCGAGTGCCCATTTCCACACTTGATACTGATACCTACTTATTAAACCTTATAATCTTTTGACAATCTGATATTCAAAGAGTGGAAGGTTTTTAAATTCCTATGCTCTTATTATGAACGTAAGTTTTTTATATGTTTATTGACCTTTGTGCTTTTCTTCTATGAATTGCCTGTTTATATACTTTGTTTACGTTTCTATTGAGTTTTCTTTTTCAATTGTATGGGTAAGAACTCTTACAAATTAATGTGATGACTATGGAGATTTTAGTATGTTCCAGATATTGTAGTAATTTATGAAGTGTACAGAGGTGAATAAAATACTCATGGTCCCTGATGGCACAAACTAACAATGTAGGAAGAGACAGGCATTAAACAAAAAAGCAAATACATATCGAATTATAACGGGTGATTCATTAATTCATTCACTCAATAAATAATTGAGTGCCTGCTAAGTATGTCATACTGAAGAACAAGACACAGAGTTCTTGCCAGTAGGGAGTGTATTGTCTTTTGGAGCAGATGGGCACAAATCAAGCAACAAATAAATATAAAATTACAATTGTGATGACTCTAGTAGGTGATATGAAAGCATTTATTAGAAAGATCCGATCTAGTTTGGGGTTCCAAGTTTTTGCTGATGACATTATATTTGAATTGCGAAGTGAAGGATGACAGGCATTAAGGGAAGAGGGGCAGCGCTTGCAAAGGCCTGTGCCAGAGAATAGCACAGCCTATTTGAAGAATGGGAAGGACAGCAGAGCTGGAGCACAGTGATTAAAGGAGAAAGTTCACGGAGGTATGAGGGAGCAGGATTAGGGTCTAATCATGTGGGCTTCTAGGGGCCATTTTAAGATTTTAGGCAGGTAAATGACATGATCTGATTACAGCCCTGCCTTCTGGAGAGAGAATGGATTTCAGGGATGGCAATTATGGAAAACAAACAAACAGCAACCACAAAAAAACCCTCCAAGTGCTGGAGAGGATGTGGAGTAATAGGTGCACTCATTCACTTTGGTGGGAATGCAGAATGGAACAACTGCTCTGAAGGCAGTTTGGTGGTTCCTCAGGAAGCTATATATAGAATTGCCATCCCCGTGACTAGGTATATATTCAGAGGAACTGAAGACAAGACACAAACAGACATTTGCACACTGACATACATAGCGGCATTGTTCACAATTGCCAAGAGATGTAAACAGCCCAAATGTCCATCCATGGACACGTGGTTAAACAACCTGTGGTATATACATATGATGGAATATTATGCAACCATAAGACAGAATAAAATCATGAAGCACGTAACAACGTGGGTGGACCTTGAGGACGTTATGCTGAGTGAAATTAGCCAAAATAAAAAGACAAATACTGTATGTTCTCACTAATATGAACTAACATTAATGAGTGAATTTTGAGAGTTAAAGTTGAGAACACAGGTTATCAGGAGGGTATAGAAAGAGGGTAGATATTGGACATTTGGTGTTTAAGGAATACAGAATCTGCACCAAGACTGATTATAAAAATTCAGAAGTAGATAGCACAATACTATCTGATGGTGGCACGATAACATACGTACCCTGAATGGAGCTGAATGTGAGTATGGGTTGAGGAAGAAGGGCTGGGGGTACTAGGACACCAGCAGGAAAGACAGAGGATAAAGACTGAGATGGTATAACTTAGTGATGCCTAAACTGGGCAGTGATGGTGATCAAATGTACAAGTATAAGAATTTTTTTGCGTGAGGGAGAACAAATTAATGTCAATATTGCAATGTATTGAAAATGAGATGGTTTACAGGAAAAAATACAATCAATTCTTACTAGGGTCTACAATTAACAGTAACATTGTGTAATATGTTTCCATTGAACCTAGTGAAAGTAATAAGCCAAAGTTAAATGTCAGTAGGTGGGGTATGTGGGGGAGGAGTATGAGATTCTTGGTGGAAGAAATGGAAATATATAGAGATTGTGGTGGTTAAGGAATGTCTATGTGATTACAACAGGAACTATTGTTTTGTTTTTTTTAAAACTTTGGTCTTTTTAATGTTTTTTGTTTTTTTTTTTTTTCTTTTTTTTTTTTGCATGGGCAGGCAGCGGGAATCGAACCTGAGTCTCCAGCATGGGAAGCAAAAACTCTGCCTGCTGAGCCACTGTTCAGAACTGTTGATTATTTTACTTATGTTGGATTGTATGCTGTATGAATAATACTGTTTAAAAATGAACAGAGAGATACAAGTGCTGGAAAAAAAGTGGAGAGAGAGATACACCTAGTCACTGTTGGTAGGGAAGTAGAATGGTGCAGCTCCTCTGGAGGGCAGTGTGATGGCTCCACAGGAGGCTAAGTATAGTGTCGCTCTGTGATCCTGCAACCTTATAGTTAGGTGTATACTTGGAGGACCTGAGAGTGAGGACATGAATGGACATTTGCACACTGGTGTTTATCATGGCAGTGTTTGTGAATTGTAGTGGATGGTGCATGGACTGAGGAATAGAAGGGGGAACTGTGGTGTATACACACAATGGACCACTGAGTGGCTGCAAGAAGGAATGAACTTGTGAGGCATGCAACTGGGTGAATGAAGCTTGAGGATGATAAGTTGAGTGAAATAAGTCACAAACAAAAAGATAAATATTATAATACCTCACTAATACGGACTAACTATAATGTGCACACTCTGAGAATTAAACCCAAGAGCATAGATTATCAGGGAAAGGCCTATTGTAAACATTCCTAGACTGAAAGCTCTTACATCTATTCCAGAGTTGTAACTGTTATTTATAAATTCTGAGATGCTGAGCTCTTTGTGTATAACCTGGTCGTTCCATAGAACTTTGGGTATTTGTGTGACACTTGAGGTGCAGTTTAGAGTTCTGCAGCTATGAAAGTTAGCATTACCCCATACAGCAACTGTTAAAAACACTGAAAAAGTCATCAGACTTTGACTAGAGATATGAATGAAGCTGATCTGGGTAGGACTAAGGTAAATCAGACTAAAAGGTAAAAGATGATATTAATTGTATTTCAAAACTTCAACTTTTGTGTGAGACCAAAGGGAAGAATACTTATTTGGTGCAAAATTTATATTTTTGGTAGCACACCATCTAATTTAACTTGCATGGTCAGCTTATTTGAACAACATAATTACATGGTACCATGAATAATGAGTGAGATCTTATTAGTTTGTAAAGTTTGGTGTGAGGCCCCAATAAATCCTACAGTAACCAAGGCAGAAGTTTAAAAAGTATTTTTGCTTCTTAAAAAAAGTCCTTGAAGGACTGGGGAAAAAGCTAGAAATAATAAATTTCTTCACCTGAGGAAGACCTGATATTCTCACAAGTATTGGGTGCTGCAAATTTGATGGGACAGGCCCTCAGTCTTGAGGATTGCCCTTATGAAACTGATTTCTGCAAAGGAGAAGCTAAACCTACTTATGATTATGCCAGAGAGTCACCTCCAGAGAACCTGTTTTGTTGCATAGATGTGGCCTCTCTCTCTGAGCCAACTCCACAGGTGAACTGCCCAACCCTCTATGTGGGACATGACTTCTAAGGATGTAAATCTCCTTGGCAACGTGGGACATGATTCCCAGGCATGAGTAAGAAAAAAAAAAGACAAAAAATAAATAAATAAGCAATAGGAGCTATGGGGGCTATGGGATACTTTGGGTGTTCTTTTCTACTTTTATTTTTATTTTTATTAGTTTTGGAGTAATGAAAAATGTTTAAAAATCTATTGTAATGATGAATGCACAGCTGTATGATGTAAACTAATTATACACCTTAGCTGTTAATATCACAATAAAAAATCATTGAAGGGAGCAAATTAAAAAATAAAAATAACCATATCAATTTGAAAAAAAGAAAGAATGACTGTGAGGAGAACAAGTTGGAAGCTTTTGGATTAGTCCAGGTGAGTAATAATTATGACTTGGACTAGAGACTTGGTGTGGCAATGGAAAGAAGTTGGTATATTCAAGATGTTTTTTTGGAGAGGATAATAGGAGTGGGTGAGGAATTTGATGTGCAGGTGTGTGGGAGAAGAGTGGGTCAGGGATAACTCAGGTTTCTGGTTTGAGCAACTAGTTGAAGGGGTTATTGTCTTGTTATTAAGATGAGAAAAGCTGAGAGGAGCGGTTATGTATGGAATCAGAGTTCAGTTTTGGACATGTCATTTGTGATAATTGTGTGAAGTAGTAGTGATTCCAAGCGGACAGCTGTATATATATAAACCTGGAGCTCTGGAGTACAGGAAATTCTGGGCTATAGATGTAAATTTTGGTATCATAACCATATAGATGGAGTTTGAGGCCTTGAGGATGGATATGATCATCTAGGAAAAGAGTGCAATTGGAGAAGAGACGAGAGCCCAGGGCTGAGCATTGAGGATTGTCAAATGTAAAGTTGAGGTAGAGGAAGGGAGGATCCAAAAAGGAAACTCTTGAGACGGTGGCCAGAAAAGTGGGAAGAAGCCATGAGATGTCATACATATTGAATGAAGAGTTTTAAGATGGGGGCAGTGAATTATGCAGAGAAAAAATGCCCAAAGGAGGTTAATACTGACAGCATGAAAGTTGTGCATCTGCAGGACCAGACAGAGGGCCCATGGGTCGGAATGATGACCAACAGAATACAGGACCAGGGAATCTATACTAGGTTGGAGAGAAATAAAAATGGGGATGGAAAGAGAAGACCAGAGGTGGTACAGTCTACAACAGATTAGAGGTTTCATTGGAGTCTATTTGCCATTTGATGTGAGCCAGTGAGCAGAACACTGGGAGATGGTTTCCTCACACAAGGACACTTGAATCCATGATTTTGAGGACAGGGCAGTTTCTGTGATGACGCAACCAGGTATGACCCAGCTGTGTGGCATTGAAGTGAAGGGAAGAAAGACCACTGGATAGAAGAAGGTGGAGAACCCGAAAAGCCAGCGTGCTGGATGGATAGTCCTCAAGGGCGTTTCGGTCACAGAATGAAGGTAAGTGTTGATGTAGAAAAGGTTATAAGTCAGGTTTAAAGACTGAGGGGCAGCAACAGGGCTTCCGTGATGGGAGCAAGTAAGAGGTGGTATTGCCAGATGGCACATGTGCCAAAGAAGCGGGGCCAGCCTAGAAAGGAGAGTTTCCTCTCCATCCTGAAATTCCAGATATATTTTTCCATGTGTGATTTTCTTATTTTGGTACTTTGTTTATGATACATTGTATTTTCTGTATAGAAGTTTTTAGTCACATTTCTTACCACTTTGCTCATGGGGAAAATAACAGCACCACCTTATAAGATTGTTGTGAGAATTAAATGAAATGATGCAGATAAAACCCTTAGCACAGCACACTCAATGATTGTTAATTATAGCACTTTATATAATTTTCTCTATTTTTATAACAAATACTCTTTCCTTTTTTAATTTGCTTTTACTTATTTAATTACTGCTTCTGACATAATTCTCCATTTTCCACATTGAGTCATTGTCATCTGTTCATTTTTAAAAGGCCATAACTTAGTAACTTCTACAAAGTTTAGAAACTTAGTTTGCAACCCATAACGCTTTCAACTTAGACCTCTGTGCAGTTGTGTGCATGTGTTTGGTAAAAATTGAATCCTTTCAGTTCTATTTTATTTGGATATCTATTAAATTTTCTTTTAGGCTTTCAAATTATGGTTTCAAGTGTAAAAACTCAATGAATTTCACAACTGTGTTTTATGACTTCATTTTTTTGTTTGTTTGATTGTTTGCTTGTTTTATATTGAAAGTAGCAATTTTGTTTGAGTTAAAATTATTTACAAAACCCCAAGACATACTTCATGAAACTGGTACAAACTATTTTTTCCTGCCGTTGGCTTTTGCTCCAAAGAGCACAGCTGAGAAACACTGTATAAAATAAAAATAGGATTGGAATCAGAAACGTACTCTACTGTTTTAATTTTCAGTTGGTAGTATTTATTGACATATTTACAATGGAAAAAAAGATTACTTTAAAACTTTAGTTAATTTGCAAGCCAGTCTCAAGTACTCTAAAATGCAGAGTTCTCTGAGGGTTAAAAACACACAAATGCACTGCCGTTTATGAGGTGGTTTCTCCCCATCTCCCACACCAAAATCTGCATTTCCATCAGTGCTTAACAATTAGTTATTATTTAAAAAACAAATACAAACAAAAAAACTGTTAAACACTGAGGTAAATCATTTCTCAAATGATTACCCAAATATGCCATGGAAGTATTTCTGCAGACTTTACAAAAGTGAAGTAGCTTTCACTTGTAGACATGGAAGAATGTCTTCAACATTTCTGCAACACAAGTTAAAGAAAAATGCAAATATTATGGCAAGGTTTATGTCAAAAAACACAAGTACAAACATTTTATAGTCACATATAGACATATAAGTACATCTGAGGGGACTTGGGTTTGGGTGGACTTGTCAAGGGGAACTTTAATTTTACCTTAATTTTTTTTGCAATGAGAATGTTGACATAGAATTAAAAATAAATCATTTTAAGGGAAAATCTTTCTGTGGGTTTTTTAAAAGGAAGCAATCATATTCAATTGAAAGGGATCAGGATGGGCTTCATGTAGGAGGCTGAACTTTAGCTAGATTGAAAAGCAGAAATGGGGGCAGAATACCATGGACAAGTATAAGAGGAAAGGAGAGCTTGAGACCTTTGTTGGGATACTGTGAGTAATCCAGGGCTATATGTTTATATGTGTGAAAGAATATGGCTGAAAATGGTGGTGGACCCGATATTGTGGAAGACCTTGGATGCTAGCTTAAGTTGTTTTAATTGTGTCCTACGGACAAATACAAGTGTGACGATTAATTTCATGTGCCAAGCTGGCCAGTTTATAGTGTCCGTGTTGTTTAGACAAGCAAGCATTTGCCAAATTGTTACTGTGAAGATTTTTCATGGATTTAAATCATCAGTCAGTTGGTTGCATCTATAGTTGATGACATCTGCAATCAACAAAGGAGATTGCCTTCAGTGAGAAGTCCCCTCATCCAATCATTTAGAGGCCTTAAAGGGAGAAGCTAGAAAGAAGAATTTCTCTCTCTGTTTCTGCCATCTAGCTTCTCCTAGATTGTCAATTTCATCTAAATTCCTAAGTTGCTGCTTCCTCCTGGGGAATTCAGACTTGCCAGTCTTCATGGTTTCATGAGCCAATTCATATAATAAATCTCTTCATATACACACATCTGTAGATTAAGATAAGTATATGTACATATATGTAGGCATGCATATCCTGTTGATTCTGTTTCTCTGGAGAACCCTAACCAATACAGCAAGCTCCTGAAGACTTTTGAAAAGGGGACCGGTATTATCAGAGTAACAATTTGTGACTTAATCCACACGGATGTCTCAGATGGTCTCAGAAGAGAAACTCTAAATGCGAGAGCTAGTAAAAGACTGATGGAGTAATCTGGCTCATGGCTCCTCATATCTTAGATACAATTGGATAAGAAAGGAGGAGACACGTGAAAAAGACTGGTTATTTTGGCTACCGATTGGATGAAGAAGATGACAGAATGGAAAAAGGAAGGGTTGGAAAAACTATATCTTAAAATGCTATAGTTGAATCTATAAGATGAAGACTCAGATGTATCTTGAGTATAAAGACCAGAAAATATTAGGAGACTTTGGGCAGAGTGAATTCAACAGGCTGATGGAAGTGAGATAGCAAGGGATTGGGGATGAGTGGGTGAGAATGTTGTGAAGGCAAGCTTTGTTGCTTACTGGGTCAAGGAATTTGGTGGGAAGGGGGGAGGAGTGAGAGTAGGTCACTAGAAGGAAAAGTTGTTTAGGAATTATGGTAGACTGAATCATTTACTCTAACAAAAGACATGCTCTCAATCTTAATTCTCATTTCTGTGGGCATGAACCCCTTTAAAGATGTTATTCTCTGTTAAGGTATGTCCAACTGAATCAGGATGGGTCTTAATCTCTATTACCAGAGGTCTTAGAAAGAGAAGAAATTCTGCTGTAGTCAATCCACGGAAACCAGCAACTGAAAGAAACCAGAAGACAGAAGAGCCAGACATCAGAGAAAGACACAAGGGGAGACCAAGGATATTGCCATGTGGTGGAGGCAGAGATGCAAGTCAAGGAACTCAAAGGATTGTGGTAAGCCAGCCCCAAAAAGCTACAGATTCCAGGAGAAAGCAAGAAAACTTTGCTGGTGCCTTAAATTGGGACTTCTGGCCTCTAAAACTGTGAGTTCATATTTTCTTGTTGTTTAAGTCAACCCATTGTGTGGTACTTGTCATAATGTCTGGGAAATTAAGACAAGAATAGTTTTATTTTTTAAAGAGGGGAACTCCTTCTTGATAGTCACTTTTTTTTTTTTTTTTTTTTTTTTTTTAAAGACAGAGAGAAGGAAGGAAGGAAGGAAGAAAGGGAAACATTTTTAAACATTTTCTTGTTTTATTGTATTCTGTTTCTCCGTTTTTGTTACATGGGCTGGGGCCGGGAATCGAACCGAGGTCCTCCGGCATAGCAGGCAAGCACTTTGCCCGCTGAGCCACCGCGGCCCGCCCCTTGATAGTCACTTTTATCTTGACCTCTGTGCCAACCTAGTTTTCCTCTTATCTCACTGGTCACTCCTTGGTTTCCAGGGAAAAGCTAAGGCTGGAAGAGACCATTAGAGGACAGGAGTGACATTGTGAATTTTCCCAAATCTGACTTCTTGGGCCACAGTCTGGCCCTTGGACAATTTCTAGCCCAAAAAATGAGATTACAGTGAGGGAAAAGATAAAGAGGAAGGAGTGGGTGGAAAGGCAGTCTTCATTCTCACACTTCCTCTCCAGAAGCCCTGCTCCAAAAATTATCTTCAACATAGCACACAATAAGTCAGCTGTTTAGCATACTAAGCTATTCAGGGTTTAAAAAAATAAAATAAAATTTAGGATTGAGAGTTTATTGTGGGGGAGTTAAGAACTGAGATTTGATATGAAAATTCCTTACTGCATCTCTTACAACGAGGGAGCTAACCATCATAATGAGAGTCATTAAGCAGTTTAGTTTTTGGAGTTGAGCTGTGCAGCAAATTTGGAAATCATAACTTTTGTTTTTATGGAGTAATAAAATGACCCCTTTGTTAAGAGTGGTTTGACAAATCCGCTTAGTCTGACTCAACAAACAAACGAATAGAATTTTAGAAGCAGGACAGCTTCGCCCAGAGCTAGGCCATATTTTGATAGAGTATAGATGCTATACAGATTAGGCCTAGCAGCATTAGAGGGAGCAGCAGAGGAATCAAAATCTCAAACTCTCTAAAGCCAAAGGTAGCAGCTCACTTATAGAAGTTTACCTTAGAGCCAAGTGTCATACTCAGAGCTTTCTTGCTACATGAGATAAGACTGAAAGTTGACTTCACCACGTTAAGTTCTGGGGCTTTGATAAGCTGCCCATATGAGGAAGGTGGCAGGGTCATGGTGCAAAAAAATCCCCAAAGAGAGGAAGCAAGTGGTAAACAACTGGGCAGCACATCCTCTTCAACCAGTACTGGGAGAAGATGAGGACAGTCATCCTCGCCATGGATGGATTCCAGACTTAGAAGACTTGGAGCACCCTGAGGTTTCTATTAATAAATCCTCCCCTTATCAGGGCCAACATCAAGAAATATTGATGCACAAATGTAAAAGGTAGGTCAACGCAAGATCATATCGGTCACTCAAATATTTTAATTAGAGGGAATCTAATACAGGTAATTGGCTTACAGGTGATAGATGAGCTTTGAGACCAAATAGTGGTCAATAAGGTGACCCAGAGATTGGGTAGCTGTGGGAAGTCACTACCACTCATAAGCAGAAGGTCTAAAAAGGAGGAAGTGGCATCCATAAATTTCAGAGATCAGAGGCACCTCACAGAGCTGGAGCTTCTGCAGAATACACTGTGGAGGAAATAGCCACTACCAGAGAAATTACCCCAAACCTTTCCTTTCCACTGCCCTCCAGTCTCCCAGCACTGCCCCCATGCCTGACATGGGCATTTGAGAAAAGTTTCTGCAGACATCAACTCCTGCGATCCAGAACAGACCAGGGACATGAGGAGGGAAGGCTCTGCTGGAAAACAGGGCCAGGACTGGCACCAAGATGCATGGGGTCATTGTTTCATTTTGTTTCGCACAGTTTCACTAATTTGAATTTTCAACAGATTATTGTCCTACCTTTCATTATCTCCATTTCTAGGGATTCTCTCTCAGTCTTGATTTGCCTTCTTTTCCTTCAACTTATGTTCTTTCAAGATTTCTTGGTTAACGAAGGAGCAGACTCCTTTCTCAATTTCTGGAGAGAACCACTTTCTTTGAAACTACCTCAGCACAAGCAGTGAAAGAGGTTGAAAACAACCTCAATTCCAAAGGTCTTGCATCCAACCTCACGTGAGCAAAGGTCAGACCAGCTCAGGACAAGGACCAGGTGAAGACCAGGAAGGAAAAAGTGTTAAACAGAGAAGGCTGGTAATAAGAGTTGTGAAGCAGAGGTAAATTGTCTTTCTGTCAGTGTCTCCTTTTCTGGGAATCCAACAATTATATGCTTTTCTCTTCCCATACCTATTCCCTCCTCAACCACAACCTCTTCCCACTCACAAAAACCCGCAGCTCAAAACCAAACCAGCAAGCCAACCAACATGAATAAAAAACTCTGCTTTGAGAAAAGACTGGATCAAGTATGACTTACTGTGAGTTTAGTTCAATATTCCTCTCCCAAGGACACCTGTATTTAGTTTCTTCCCGATTTGTGGAATGCAATGCCTTATATTCCATGAGAGAAATCCTAGTGTGGTGAGTCTGTTCCCTCCCTTCAATCATATCATATGCTCACCTGCTTGTCTGCAGCCAGGCAGGTCCTGGTGGTGGAGGGAGGGCAGGTGAGAGCTGGCAGAGAGAGAGGGGCCGACATAGACCACTTGGGAATGGAGAGAGGGGCAGTAGGAACACTATGCTCTCACTTTTGAACCACAACCCTACTCGCTCTGGCCTCTGGGATGCTAGGTCAGAAGTCTCTGAAAATTTGAAAATCTAAGTGGAGTAGCATTTCTGCATTGGATAAGAAGTTGAGTTTAGTAAAGTCCCTGAGTGACACTTAGGGGGCAGTTGAGGTTAGGGGGCAGAGTGGCATGGCATTGTGAGCTAACTCCTGCAAAACTGAAGCAGCTTTGGGAGCCAGAGAAGGAGAAGAGGAAAAGAAATAAAGGAGACTACGTGATAAGGCAGAATGGAAAAGCCTTGCCTCATCCCCAAAAAACACACCCACATCCAGATTTCACGTAATACACTTCCCGCTCTCCAAAGAGACTCCTACTTTCCCACACCAAGTAGGTATGGATTTGTGGGCTTTCCTTAATAGAAGGGCCGGTTCCCCTCCTCCAGGGCTTTATGCAGTCAAATTGCTGACAGTTTTTCCTCTAAGACAGGCTGAAGAGTAGTGATTGTGCTACAAGCCATTCAGGTTAGAAGGGAGAGACTTGAGCCATGGGCCCTTCTCTGGTATTCTAGTTTGCTAGCTGCCAGAATGCAACACACCAGAGATGGACTGGCTTTTAATAAAAGGGGTTTATTTTGTTAGTTCTTCAGAGGAAAGGCAGCTAACTTTCCACTGAGGTTCTTTCTTACGTGGAAGGCACAGGATGGTCCCTGCTGGTCTTCTCTCCAGGCCCCTGGGTTCCAACAACTTTCCCCGGGGTGACTTCTTTCTGCATCTCCAAAGGCCTGGGCTGAGCTGCAAGTGCTGAGATGAGGAATGCCAAGCTGCTTAGGCTGTGCTACGTTGTGCTCTCTCATTTAAGCACCAGCCAATTAAGTCAAACGTCACTCATTGCAGCAGACACGCCTCCTAGCCGACTGCAGATGTAATTAGCAACAGATGATGTTCGCGTACCATTGGCTTATGTCTGCAGCAACAAGACTAGGTATGCTCACCTGGCCAAGCTGACAACTGAATCTAACTAACACATATGGAGAGAAGTTCATCAGGTACCCACGACTAACTCCCTCCTAGCTCCCTCCTTTAGAAAGTGGCCCCAGGGATTCTTTCTACATGTAGGAAGTGGCTATGGGGATAGGAATTGACCCAAACTAACCCTGCTATCTGGGTCACAGTTGACTCAAGAATCGAATTTCCTTCAACAGTACAATGGGTAGTGATATGTAAACCAGTCAAATTCTCTGTTGGGAAGTGAGAGTTTGTGAAGCACCGAAAGAAGGCGGGCTGTTCAAGTCCATATATTCTTCTGTTTTTTCATGAACCGCTCACCCCTGGTGCAGGAGAATTGAACCCTAATGGGTTGTACAGGTGCTCTGAGGTCCTTCCCTGCTGCTCCAGTTCTTCCTGAATTCATGCAGTAGACCCTCTTAAGCAAGGAAATCTGAGCATGAAGCATCCATGCAGAGTTCACTCATAGCATCTTTCTTTTGTTTTCTCTGAAATTTCTACTGTGAGGCTCAGTAGAAGGTGTTCAACCCCTGGAGCTTCTTAAGATCCCCTTCTTCTGGGTATATACTCTTAACTTGTTAATATACCTCTATCAGGTTCTAGAATGCTTTCTTAGCTTTAGCAACTTAGATATTTTCTTAAATGGTGGTGAGGAGTTGGAGCAGAAATTCTGGATACTATCCTCCATCATTCTCTCCAGAGAATGATCATCTTTTTGACATGGAAATCAGCCAATAAGGTTTGGATCAACCCAGTCTTGCTTGAGTGAGATGCTGTACAGCAAGCTGCGTTCCCTGGGCCTTCAAGTGGGTGTGATGTTAAGAGGGCCTACATATTTGGGCTCTTGTTCTAAATTTGCCTCCATGTGACTTAGCCAAACGTGCATTGGGAGAAAAAAAGATTGTCCTAGTGGGAAAGTGAGGGGTGGATGCTGAAGTGGTTTACCCTGAGAAGTAGTCTGGTGGGATCTCCGTTACTAGTTTGGATGCCGGTGTTTAAGACCCCAGGGCTACCCTCCACTCATGCTCTTCCTCTTGTTCCCATCCGGGAAGAAAAAATAAAAATTTTAGTCATATTTATGTGCTATACAAGTCACATTTGGAATAATACGAGGACATATGACTAGAATAATAGTGATGGCAAAAGAAATGTTAATGATTATGAACTGTGGTCATGACGTAGGTTTCTAAAGGTCATTTCACCCATTCCCTTCTCTACATATCCTTAGAACCCAAAGAGACATATTGATTAGAAGTAATCACAATAGTTTTTAAATAACGATTTTTAAAACGAAGAATCTAACTTTCTTTAAGTGTTATTGGTAAGACTTAAAAGGAAGTACTTATGCTCATATTAATTGTGCAGAAAGGAAATTTATTAATGGAGAGGCAGGGGGAGACAATGGAGGCTGAGAATGTGGTTCAGAGAACAAATATTTCCAGGAGGGATTAGCATACACTGGAAATTCTCCATCTCAAGAAAGCATTCCCATGTACAGGAGCTCTCTACTGAATTTACACACAGGCATTCACTTTTGCAGTTAATAGAGAATCCATTGTCTTTCTATTGGCAATAGAATGCATTATTCTAGTGATAATTAGAGCTATGAATGGCTATGAATGGCTTTGAATCCCCACCTTGCTGAGTTTTCACTTTGATTATGTAGACCAGCATTTCTCAGCCTCTGCACTACTGACATTTTGGATTGCACCGTTCTTTATCCTGGGTGGCTGTCATGCACATTGCAGGATATTTAGCAGTATCCCCAGCCCCCACATTACATTCCAGCAATATCCTCCAGTTGTGACAATCAAAAATGCCTCCAGACATTGACACTTGTCCCCTGGGGGCCCAAATCCCCCTGCCTCTGTTAAGAATCACTAATGGAGAGGAATGACATATTTGCTCTCCAATGCTTCCCCACAATTGTTAGCTCTTCAAGAAGTTGCAGAAGGAAAGATGTCATTTCCAATAATCCCCAGCAGGCTAATGCAAGTGGGAAAGTGTTAACTGTAGATGTGCCTTGAGTTAGTGACTCCAGAGTGGACTGCAGGGACCAAAAGTCATCATGGCCACAGTCAACACCACCCCTACTGCAAGTACCTGGGTGTCCCATGAGCAGCCCTGTTGAAGGGCCAAGTGGGTTGAGCCCTGCTGAGCCTCTGAGTCCTGCTGAGGCTGCAAGAAAATATGAATTCTGGATTCAAAACATTAAAACAAACTCTTTGGCAACAGGCAGTGACTACAGCAGAAATAAATAATTACACTGTCTCCCTAGAAGAACCTCTTTTATTTTTATAAGAAAGAAATCTCCATATGCTGAGGCAGAAGCATGGGGGAAAACACTGTCTACAAAATGCTCACCAAACATATGACGTTATCCTACAAGCTCTGAATAGAGGGATATAAAACAAAACAAAACAAACAACAAAAATTTCTGGGCAGTTTAGACATGGCTGGTGCTTGCTCTACATTTAAAAAAAAAGAATGCTTCTGTGGCCAGTAACAACTGAATGCTGTTAGATGAGGTAACCCCAGTTACCAAGGAGACATGTTTTCCAGTAGTGCCTGCATCACGAAGCGTCTCTGAGTTGCCTCTGCTCTGCAACTGAATGCCTAGCTATTGAGGGAGGAAGAGGGTCATGCACACAACTAGGGCACACCCCAAAAGCGGACAAAGCTGTTGCAACAATGGAAATGGCTTGCAACCCAAGCCCTTTCCATCTAAGGATCCCAGAACTTATATATAAGAAGACAAATTACGTGATAGATCTGGTTTCTGAGCATGCAGCAATGGTGAGACAAAGACAGGGTAGAAGAGGACATGAATGAAAAATGAGTGTGAGAGTCCTCCTCACTGTTGCCCAAGACTAAAGAAGCATCTATTTTGAACGCTGTTCCTTTCAAGTGGACGCTGACAACGGATACCCCACTTTGCATTCCAGCAGGGGTTCCCAGAAGAGGAGACACTTGTGTTGCCACAAATAGACCAGAAAGCACTTTGGAGGATAATATTTGGCTGAATTAATGAAGCCTGAATTTTACTGGCATAAGATTCATAAGCAGTGAGAACAGGGTGCGTGACACATAATATCGTACAAATTATGCTAGGACCCGGTACGGAAGATTTTCACCAGAAGCAGTGACTTGGGTGACTCGGGAAAGGTGCCTACACATTTTCAGATGAAACTCAGGCCTCTATCCTCTGTGACTTTCTCTCTAAGGATGGACTCACGTCCAGAAGACGTTGAGATCAGTCTTCAATAAGTAATGCCTCATGATTGATGAATCTGTTCCCAATAAAGCCAAGTTTTATAGTCTGCCAATTGGATGACTGTAGTCATAAAAGTTGATCTCATAAAAGTGAAACATGAGTGGTTGACACATTGCATTTGTTGTCATGAACAAGACTGGCCTTCACTTTCAGAAAAGGAAGTGACTGAGAAGCAGAACAGCCAGATTCTAATTATAGTGGGGAATTCTCCACCTCATGGGTTTTGGAGGGCTAAGTCCATCGTGCGACCTCCAGTATCCAGGGAATTATATTTTCCTCTGTTACTGCTAAGATAGACCTGGTAAATGTTCCCAAAATGAATACTACAGAATGGAATGGTTTCTGGCTTCCTTAATAACTACAGTGATAACCCATAAGATATTTGAAGGAAATGATCATTGAGGCAATGAAATGACCTCAAACTAATAATATTTAAGAACTTGAGACTTCAGCTAATCACAGGATTTGTCTGTCAAATATGATGGCTTCACTTTTTCCTTAATGGTATGCTAGTTCCTGGGAGATGTAGATGAAAACACAGATCATCTCAAAAACAACAAATACTATTGTAAATATCCACCTCATTGGGGTCCCACCTCTCTTTGCTACCACTTCAAGAAATCTCATCCCTTGCCCCACTTCTTTTCAAGATTACTCTAATTCTCTAGCTAAGGATGAAAGGGAGAGTTATGCTTACTCAGATTTGGGGACAGAACATATATAACTTGATGAGAAGACAGAACATCCATAACTCCTGATGCTGGTACAGATCATGTAGAATTTGAAGAGAAAGGGAATTTTCCACAAAGTTGTACGTGAATTGGGACAGTCATCAAGAGACTCCTGGTCCCTGTGTCCTCTGCCTGTCTGCTCCCTTCTCCTCTGTCTTCTACCTGGCTTCTCACCCTCAGTTTCCATATGAACATGGCTCTTTCTCGTCCCGGCTGTGTCACAGCCTTGTCTTTGGCAGCTTTTAGAATGGCTGGGGTAGGTCTTTTCCTGTCCTTCAGTCAGGCCAGTGTGAGGGTGGCACTGCAGAATGAGGAAGCAGCCAGGCCCTTGTGTGTGGCAGCATCTCTTAAATGGGGTTGGGTCCCTTCAGCAGAGACCAGTTTCTTCAATAGCGCATTAGATACAATCCAAGATCTTAAATATCCTTTCCATGATTCAGCTCTAACTTACTTCTCCAACTTTCTCTCTGGCCCAAACTAAGTATTTGTCAATCCTTTATGTACCCTTCAGGCTCCTTTGCTTCTCTGGTTTTGCTCATGCTTTTCTAAAATTTGGCAAACTCATTACATGTCCTAGACACCTTGCAAGGTCCATCCTTTCTGTAAAATTTTCTCTGATCCTGTTTGCAAAAAATAAAAAAACTAGAAATTCTTCCTATCCCTCCATGTGCATCTCTCTGCAATGTGAAATTGTAATTTTTTCCATCAAACAGTGGAGTCTGATTCTCTACCCCTTGAATCTTGAGCTTGACCATGTGGCTTAAAGTTTTGGCCAATGGAGCATGAGAATATGTGACTGTATTAGTCAGGGTCCTCTAGGCAAACAAAACTGACAGGAAATATCTGTAAATATTATGAGATTTTATAAAAATTGTCTCATACAATTGTGGGGATATACAAATCCCAATTCTAGAGCAGGCTGCTAGCTGACAATCCCAGTGAAATTTTTTGATGCATTCCCCAGGAGAAGCTGGCTGGCTAAAGTAGAGATGGAACTTCTCTCTTCTAACTGCTGAAGTCATTACTTCTCCTTTAAAGTCCTTCGACTGATTGGAAGACTTATCTCTCATTGTTGAAGGCAATGTCCTCAATTGATTGTAGACGTAATCATCCATAGATGCAATAAACTTACCGATAATTTAAGTCTACGTAATGTTCTCATAGTAACAATCAGGCTAGTATTTGCTTGGCCAAACAACTGAGCATCGTCCTCTGGTCAAGGTGACACATGAGTCCATCACAGTGACACAGGCAGGGGCTTTAAAAGCATTTGTGCATTGGGGCTGCTCTCTTGCTGATAGGAACCCTCTTCCACCATGTGAGCAGGACTAGACTACCTTTCTGGAGGATGACAGACCATATAGTAAGATGTCTCAACCTTTCCAGCTATCCCAAACATTCCATACTGAGGATAACTCCACCATAGGTCATCCAGCCCACCAAGCCAACCTCAAGCAGGAGAACTACTCTGCCAACCACAGAATTGAAAGAGAAAAATATTTGTTGTTTTAAGTCACCAAATTTTGTTTTAGTGATTTGTTATGCAGCAAAAACTAACCAATACACCATGTTTCCCCATTCCCCCTTGTTGGAATCTTTCTTCTTTCTTGGAACCCATCATGTTTTATCAGTACCATTCATTAAGCATCTATCATTTTCTACTTTTACTTATGGCCATTTATGGAAATGCCTAACCTCTATGGAGGAATAAATCCCTCAAGGGCTGAATTTATGTTTGATTCTATTTTGTATGTCTTCCAATCTCCAACCCCACAGAATCTAACGTGATCCCTGGCATGGAGCAAGCCCTTGAAAGTTTGGGATGAATCAGTGAATAAGAAGTGACATAGAATAGTGATTATAGACAGAGACTTGGGAATTCCTGCATATTGTCTGTTCAATAAATAAATGAGAGGCCCCCAAGGATGCCTCAGTCTATCTAGCATGTGAGGCTACTCTAAACATCTGTTTCCATTCTCCACTTCCACCAAATGCCATCCTGTACTTCACTGAATGAGGGACAGAAACTAAATGGTATCGACTAATCTAATAATCTACCAGATGGAAAGAAGGCTGGACTCTTCCAGGTTCTTTCTATTTTGCAGCAGGTGCCCACAGCTGGGCAGCCCCACTGCTGCAGGGTTTGTGTCCATTCAGCCATGACATTGGATCCTCCCCAAATCAGCTGAGGGCCAAAGAAAAGCTCTTCCTTTATAGCTTGTTTCTTTTATAGCTTGTTTTTCTTTCCCACTTTGGGATTTGTGTCGGAAAGGGCTATCCTGGTAGTTATATAGATGAGGTTTGTGGAATGTGAGCTTGGGATGAGATGGAGAAAGGAGGAAGAGGAAATGGGATGAGTTTCCTTTGGGTGAGCAGAGGAGACGGTGATAATTTAATGGATGATGGAAAATAAAAATGGAATGGTATCTACATCTGGGGGTGAAACTTAAACTTGGAGCATGATATGTTGCATTTGAGTGAGCTCTTGGATAGGAACAGGGATTCAGTACATTGAAGGTAAAGGTTTCCCATTACAAAAGTGTCTCTGCACCTGCTCCCAGGTTGCTTTCAGTTGTTCCTTTACTCATTCGATCTCTATTGAGCATTTTCTGCGTGTAAGTGTTTTGGTTTGCTAAAGCCACTGAAATGAGATATACCAGAAATGGGTTGGTTTTTACAATGGGGATTTATTAAATACAACTCATAGTTCTTAGGCTGTGAAAATGTCCAACCCAAGGCATCAACTGGGTGATACCTAGACTCAAGAAAGGCTGCTGGCATCCAGGACATCTCTGCCACATGGGAAGACACATAGCTCACATCTGCTCGCCCTTTATGACCGAGTATTTTTTGCTTTCAGCTTCTGGTTCCAGTGGCCTCCTCTCTGAGCTTCTCCAGGGCTTTTCTCTATGGACTTCTCTTAGTTTGATCTCTTCTCTTCTGTATGTGTTTTATCCTCTTGTAAAGGACTCCAGTAAGAGGATTAAGACCCACCTTGAATGGCATGGGTCGCATCTCAATTGAAATAACCTAATCAAAAGGTGCCACCACAATAGGTTTATGCCCACAAGAATGAACTAAAAGAACATGATTTTCTGGAGTGCATAACAGCTTTAAACTCCAGAGTCAGCTTTCGGGCACCCAGCAGAAGGAAAGACTGGCATATGTCTTCTCTCCATGGAGCTTTCTGTGTAGTACCATCCACATTGCTTCCTTGAGGAGAAGTGATGGGAACTCTGTTGAATCATTCGCCTCCTGAAATCTACCTCTGTTTTCATGGTCTAATAAAGCTGCCAGATGGAGAGGGTGCCTATCCACACTCATGATGACCATGCAGCTCAGTGAAAGGCAGGGTGGATGGTGCTAGAGAAGCCAGAGAAACAGACAGAGTCCCTGCCAAAAGTTGGCCTTAAATGTAAAAGATCCAGGCAGCCAGTGGCTTATTGAATTAAGCTGTTTGACAAACCAAGAAATCTAGCCTGGAGAAGGGCAGATGTGGGGTGGGTGTGGCACGTTAAGAGCTGCCATCAAATATCTGAAGGGATGCCACAGAGAAGAAGAAACTGATGGATTTATAGTGGCTCCCAAAGACAGAATTTACAATGCTGGGAAAATTAATACTAGCTTAATGTAAGGAAAAATTATCTAAAAAATAAAGCTACCAAAAATGCATGATCTGCCCAAAAAGGTAATGCATTCTCAGCTGCTGGAGGGGACAAGCTGCACCTGAAGACCTGTTTCCAAGACTGCATTGGAAAGAAAGTGCACGGCAAGGATCTTCCATGTCCTGCCAATTGTAACACTCTGTAAGTCTATGAAATATATAGCAACTTTACTTTAAAAGCCACAACCACTTGTTTTTACTTTGGGGATTCCTTTGTCATAAGATTTTCTGTAGGGTGAAGAAAAAATGTTTCCAAGGGCCTTCCTTTTTTTGCTGCCTCTGAAAAAACCATCCTGGGGCAATTTTTCACTGGAGCATTCTACCCTAGTATCTCAGGGCAAATAAGATACTTTGTCAACATAGGGATGGGATCCTGTCAAGCACTAACTGTCCTTGTCCCTGGCTTTATGGTTCATTTTAGAAGATACTTCAAAGCTGAATGAATTCTGATTTCCCTTTCTCAGTGTGAAGAGGCAGGAAAAAAAACGGCAGTGGGTGAGTTGCAACAAGAAGGCTGTAACCTTGGGTTCTGGGGAGGGTATATGGATCAGAGTAGAAATTAAAATTGTGTGGAGAAAGGGGCTCCCCATACAGGTCTCAAGGGAATAGGTTGGGCGATACCTGGATGTCAGCGCTACCAGCAGGGATGTGATGCACTGAAGTTCAGCCTCAGCTTCACCTGGTTTTCTGGAAGAATAATGTACTTGTTTATGGGCACTCCAGAATGCCACCTCTGACCTCCTTGGAAGAAGAAGGTCTTCACACCCTGTCTGTTTCAGCTTAGCTATGGCTGATGTATCTGACCTTCTATCTTCTGGGCATCCTCTGGGCAGTGAATTGTGTACCCTGCTGGCTATAACTGCTGGTGGTTGGGGAAGGTACTTGTTCCCAGGCCTGTGTGCTGGGGCAGGGCTGGTGGCAGGGTAGATCCTACTCAGAAACTTCACTTGGCTGCCACCTCCTGGAACTTGTCATCACCCGAGGGCAGTGCCCAGATTCTAGACCTATTCTTGAGATGACAGGGATGGAGGGGAAGCAAACGGGAAAGAGTGAGTGTCTTTGAGGGCATGTTGCCACATACTCTGAACTCTGAGAGTCCCGTGCTGGAAGTTGTTTAGCTCTGGGTGACTCTAGGGGTTCATGCCAGTTTAGTTTGCCCTTGCTGGCTCCCATCCTCAAATAGACTTGAGCCCCCTTTTTTACAAACCAAACCCAATTGCAGGAAAAGCTATGTCCTTACTGTCACCTTGAACTTACCATGCCTCTACTTGTCATATACACTGTGGTCCAAGCCATTAAAACCACTTCATTTTACCAAGCAGCATTTTCTCTCTGCCTTGGAGCAGAGGTGCAGTTGTGACTGCTCGTGAGGGGTTTATGTGTTTGCCCCCATGCCCTGGTATCTCAGAGATACAGGCACCTGCAATGGAAAAGGTGAGACATTGTCCTGTTATAATGACTCTCAGTGGCTCTAGAGTCAGAACTGTACAGCAGGAAAGACGAAGGCCACCTTTTCCAACTCCCTGTCTCTAAAAATGCAGCTTTTACAGGTCCTCCAAGGATGGCGATCTTACTCTTAATCAACACCCTGGAATGGCATCTGGCAGCCTTTACTGGTGGTTCTAATGCTCTGAGTTCTCTTTGTTTTTCACCCTTGCTCTGGCACTAAGCCTCCTCCTAATGTTATTTGACACCACCTTTGCTGGGGATCAAGTCATGCTCCCCACAAAGTCCTGTGCAGTCAGAATCTATGTTTCTGTGGGTAAACTTTGAGAATGTCGTTATTAGTTAAGGTATGGACAAACTGAGTGAGGTTGGGCCTTAACCCAAAATGGCTGAAGCCCTTATGATCAAAGGAAATTGGACAAGGAAAGAGAAACCAGAAGTCAGAGGAAACCAGAGTTACAGGCACAAAGAGAGAAAGATCACTCTGCGGCAGAAGATTCCCAGACAACTGCGATCCTTGGAGAAAGCATGGCATAACAAGGCTTTCATGTTGGACTTTTAAAACTGTGAGACCAAACTCATGAGACCATTGATTCTTGTTTTTAAGCCAACCGGTGTGGTATTTGTCCTGGCAGCCCTGGCAAACTCAGGTAGCTCTGATTGTTAGCCTTAACACTCAAGTTCTTAGTGAAATCCTCTCTCTGACTTTTGCTGATTTATGAAGCATCCACAAAGGCTCTAGGGACCCAGATCAACCCAGTTTTGCAACACACAGCGCACACCATCCACACAGCCAACAGGCCAGTGCCACCAGATGCTTCTAGAATGCCGAGTGACCTGTTTGCAAACAGGTGAGCAAGGGTGACTTCTCTCACTCTGCCAAGGGGGCAGTGTGTTCTTTTATTCTGCTTTTCACCTGGTTCACACTTGGCTGGAGGCTGAGCCCAGGCAGTAGGGCATGCTCAGCTGTGTCCCCTGGCCTCAGCCCAAGATCTCTGTCACAAAGCAGGACAAGGGTTTGCTTAATCCTTTCTGTTACTTCAATGTAATGGATGGGTGGGGAAGGAGTAAGCTCTGGCCAGCCTGTGGGAAAGGATAAGTTTGAGGTTTATAACGTATGGTTTCAGCAGCTGTGCGTGCAACTGAGAACTCAATGTGCAGGGAAAGGAGAGAGGGCTCATGATGGTCTGGCCCAGCCTCAAAGATGCATATAGTGGTTGTATTAGCTAGGGGTCTCTAGAGAAACAAAATCAGCAGGAGATATCTGTAAATATAGAATTCATAAAAGTGTCTCATGTAAACATGGGGATGTAAAGTCTAAGGTCTGTAGGGCAGGCTGTGACCTGGCTGCTCCAGAGAAGGTCCTCAGTGAACTCTCAGCCTACAGGTGATTAGATTAAGTGTCACTCATTGCAGAAGACACTCCCCTTAGCCAATTGCAAACACAATCAGCTGGGGATGTAGTCAGTGTGATCATGATTTAAGTCCAAGAAATGTCCTCATAGCAGCAGACAGGCTTGCCCAACCAGGCAACCTGGCACCACCACCTGGCCAAGTGGACACATGAACCTGATCATGGTCTAAGATCAGAGAGAGAAGGGGGATTTCTGCAGGACAGCCTGGAGAGACTGCTTAAATCTTATCAGTAGAGTCTTAAGATGATCAACACCTCCAAGGACCCTGAACATTTCATATACTTACTTGAAAACCCTCCTATAACCCAGCACAGTACTTTGCCCACAGCATGAAGATCAGGAGAATGCAGTCTGAAGCCAGGCTGCCCAGACTGGAAGCCTGCTTTGCTACTTAGCTGGGTGATTTGAGCAATCTAATGACCCTATCTGAGCCACAGCATCCTCATCCATTAAATGGAGAGAATAATAGTACCTGCCTTACAAACTGATGCAAGGATTAAGTGAGGTGAACTGTTAGAACAGTGTCTGGCACATTAACTCGTATTGTTAGGCACTCACTAGGTATTGCTGCATGAGTGGGTGAAGTTCAATTGAAACTGTACCACAGGATGACTAAGCTTCTAGTTTTGATCCCCTTATCTGAAGTGTTCAGCTTTACCCTTGTATTTGCTAAGTATTTTATAGACTGGGGGAGACTTTTTTAAAAATTGTTTTAACCATGCAACCAAGACAGCTCAGCAGAAACTAATACACATTGAAAATTCTTCAAATGGGAAGCAGTTAACTTGGACCAGGTGTATTCTGGACAACTGGATGTTCAGGGCTGACAGGTGCAGTGCTTTGCAATTGGAATTGTTGACGTTGGGCAGTGGGCTTCAAGCTCTTTGCCAGCAGCAGGGGTAGGCTGCACAGTTCAACCTCATGCTCCCCTGGCTCCTTCCATAGCCAGAAGCAGCCTGTCATCAGCATCTGAGCACCAGTTCGCATAGTGGAATGTGGCATGTTTATCTCCTTGGAGTTTATGTGTAGCCTTGGCCTTACTGGTCCATGCTCTGGCCACCTGAAGCAGCTTGCCCTGGATAGTAGGAAATCATCAGTTATGTTGCAGGTCTGGTGTCCAAGGCAGTCTTTGGGACTGGGTGGGCTGGGAGGCACCTTGACCATAAGAAGGGAAGGACCCAAAGGGGATTGTCAGCAGCCCCTCCTCCCAAAGCACCCACCTGACCAAATCATTAGTAAGTGGCCCCATGATGGTACCCTCTCCTCCCTCCATTCCTGCACTGAGCTCATTATGGCTGGGCTTGGCCTCACACCTTCATGGCCAAGTCCCTTGGCTTCACTCAGTCCTCAGCCTTCTGTGGGATATGGGTAGAATAGTCACTGTCCCAGTTGTTAGGAATCTTTATGAGGAAGAAAACAATTAAACTGGGCTAGAAGCTCACACTGAATCCTGTCCCCGCTTTCCCATCCTCAGCTGATAGTTATCCCTTTATCGCTCTTCTGGAAACTTTTCTGTCCATCCTCAGAAAGCTGGAGCATGTCAGTCACCAATAGACAGGAGCCTACTCAGCCTTGTGGGTTTAGAGATCATGGGGAGGGGTGACTGGATCCTGAACACTGGGCCAGATTCAGCCAGAGTCCCAGCCATCCATGCAAGGCATGGCGTTGCCAATTGTGTGCCCTCTTGGAGTTGTCCTCCCTGCTTTCTGGGCAGCAGTACTCTAGGACTCAGGCAACAGATGCAGAACTGTGGCACAGCCATGGGAAACTGTGGGATGCTCAGCCATCCACCCCAGGCAGCGACATTCACAGCTGCTTCTAAAGAAGCTACTCAGACAGTCTGGGCCCTCCCTGCAAGGCAGGACTAGGCAGAGCATGATTTGGAGCTAGAGATGCCCCTGGGGTTTGGGACTTGAGTTGGTGGAGCCAGCAGAAGGGATGATAAGGTCACCTGTGGCCCCTTTTGATGTATTGCTTTTGGTTCCGGTGTTCCTATCACTCCTGAATTCCTCTGAAGAGCATCTTTGTCTCCCCTGACCCCTATTTTTCCCACTGTGTGTCCGCAGAACCATTCCCAGCTCCCAGCAGCCTTTTAAGTGTGGCTGCATGATGGATGGCAATGGCCCCTTCTGCTGCCATGGTCGAGGCAAGAGCTGTGTGGGGCTTCTGGAGCTGCAGTGTCCTTTCTGATTCAGCTCCAGAAAGGTCCTGGGGGTGTGCAGGAGACATGTGAGGGAAACAAAGTTTGTCTGCAAGGCTCTCAGCCCCACTCCTACCACCCCACGGACACCAAAGAATGCCCTCTTCCTTCTCCTTGAACTCTTCTTCAGGTTAAGGTGTCATGTTTGTTCTTTGCCTTGAGTTATTTGTACCAAGGTTTTAAGCTAAAAAATCAAAACTCTAAGCTGGCATTTCAGGCATGAAGAAGGGAGAAGACCTGTCTTTGGATGTTGGGGGACAGTGAGGCCTTCCAGGACACAGAACTGCTCATGAGATGCAGCTCTCAGCCAGCCTCACCCAGCACCTCACAACGCTGAGTGGACGGGGGAAGGGACTCAGAGTTTGCAGGGTGGTTCCCAGGGAAGCACTTGAAAAGTGTGAGACTGATGACAAGGGTTTGGGGGAGCTGAAAAAAAGCAGCCCAGCAGCTCATTCCTTCTCAGCATATCACCTTACACAGCCGTTCCACTCTGTCAGGGAGGGGGCCACCCGAGCTGCCCCATTCCCAGCTGCTGGGTGGGGCTTGTGGGGGTGGGGGAGGTGGGGCAGCACGAACAGATGATTTCAATTTAATGCAGCATTTGGGAAGAATACTGTTCCACTTGCTCATTTTTCTTAGTCCACCTCCCTCCCACAACCCCCAACTTTAGTCCATCAGTAGTGGTTGAGAAAACCTGTTTCCATAGCAACTTCACTGTGCGAGGAAAATCAGCAACACAGGACAGGCTGGGTTTGTATACAGGTGGGTAAAGACATCGAGGCCCAGCAAACTTAAAGATGCACTCGACCACCAGGCTCCTTAGTCCTCGACCTGTCTGCTGTAGGTGGGACCTCGGTGCCTGAGAAGGAACAGAGCACAGGGTGGCAAAGAAACTGATACACCAGAGAACACACCTGCTCCTTACCTGGGTTCCATCAAAACAGCCTTCTCTCTTTGGGCCCTAGGCCTACCGGCCTGTGTTTATTTTCATGGCTGATATAACCCACCCAGACTGATATGTCTGGATCTTTCTCTTTTTCTTGCAGTGTTTCCTGTTTAGTTGAATGTGGTCCATATTTCCGTCATATACATTCCTACCTGACACTTCCTTGCTAATTCTTTCATCTTCCAAAGGCCACTGAACTGAAGTCCTCAAGGACCCTGATCTCTTGATGGAAAGCATGGCCTGGATGTCATTCATAGTCAAAGGGCTCAACACAAAGGAAGGAAATGTGGGGAAAGTTTAAGAGCTTCTGTTCAACCTTCTGTACCCTTTTGGGGTTGCAGAAGTTGAGTTTCTGTAGGAGAAATTGTTGGTTGGATTTGGGGTTCTAGCTTTTGACTAGAATGAGATGCTCAGAAAAGGTGTTTCTAGGAGGAATGCTGCTTTGAAAATTTCCAAATCTGGCTTGAAGATTTGGCATAAAGACACCTCTCTGAGGTTCATACCCTGTTGGGTTTCCTGGAGATCCATATACCAGCCTAGCTCTGGCTAGAACTAATGGTCCTGGGTCTGGAAAACTCTCCAAATGTAACCTCCTCTATGGATTTAGCCTGCACTCAGAATTTCACTGAGCCTTTTAAAATAGATAGAATCCATATGTTTCTGATTCATTTACACTTAATTCATCAGAATGGTCCCTTTCTTATGAGTGATTTGTTGTCTTAAGATGCCTTTGCAGTCTTGTTTATAAGTTTATCTTTTCTCCTTAGAATCAAGATACCATGTCTTGTCAAGGAATTGGGGGTGGTGGTAAAAAATTACAACTTTAGCTCTAAGTCTTGTTTGGGTTCAGAAGAAGAAATGCAATATTCCAGCAGAGTGGTTTAGTTTGAGTGTCAAAAAATTTGTCTTGCTCTAAGCATGGGATTGAGAACAGACACCTATGCCCTGTCTCCTAGGTGGGAAATTCAGCAGGAGCTATCAAAGACTAGCAATATAACCTGGGGCACCTTATTTCATCTCTTTAGGCCCCAATGTCTTTATCTGTTAAACAGGAATGATAATTTGCCCTTCCTCACAAGGATGTTCTAGTAATAATGTTTCTGAAGTTGTCATAGAAAACATGAGTCATATGGAATTCGTTGACGTTCCTCTCTGTGGATCCAATCCCAGGCTTTGCTCTAACTTCTCTTCATTCTCTACCTTTATGGGTCCTTAATTCAAATTAAACTTCCAAGACCAAGCTCAAACATGACCTATTCCAAGGACTTCCCTACCCACAGCCTTGAGTCCAGAGAATAGTCTCTCAGTCTCTCCTCTGTTTCCCTGCAGTGTTTTATTCATATTTCTATTGTCAGAGTCATCACTTGTTAGCTATTTATGTATCCTGTCCTATGCTTGATCCACCATTGTATGTTGGGAGCTGGTAACTTGTTTTCTAGGTTTCACAGGCTCACAAATGGAGAATTTTGCCCCAGGATGGACCATATCCATAAGTGATTAAGATGAAATTTTGATCTGAGAATTGCCAATGAAATGATATAAGGCTTTTGGGATGTTAGCATGAGGTGAGAAGAGCATATCTTTTTGGTGTCCAGTGGGCAAATTCTGGTAGATTGAATGATATTCCCCATTCAAGTCCTAACTCTCAGTCTTGTAGTTATGAACTCACTTGTAAATAGTATCCTCAAATATTCTATTAAAATGAGACCAAACTGAATTAGGGTAGGCCTTAATCTGATAAGAGTGAGGTCCTTATAAGGAGAAGAAATTGGGATGTAATCAGTAGGTTCAACCCACAGGAAGAGATAAATGTCCATGTGACAGAAGCGGAAATTCAGTTATGGATTGTCGCCAAACCACCACCAGAATGCTACAGCCTTCAGAGAGCATGGCCTTGCTGATACCTTGATTGTGGACTTCCAGCCTCCCAAACTGGGAGCCAATACATTTCTGCTGGTACCTTGTTATAGCAGCCCTAGCAAACTAAGACATGCTCTTATCTCCTCATAAGAAACTGAGTGCTTCTTGAGCTGGATGTTTCCAAGGCCCACGGCAGAGGCTAACTCATAGGAGGTGTACAATAATACTTTGAAATTGAGAAGATAAAGACAGGAAAAGGGGCTCAATACTGCCCATTCATTTAGGATTCAGGATTTTGAATCCAATTAACTCTGCCTCACTCTGTAAAAAAGTAAAGCTGAACTGAAAGGATTAGTGAGATTCTCTTGTCACTCAGAGCATTTTTATCTTGATATAAATTAGAAAGTAGCTTCCAAAAACAACAAGCAGCCCGCATTTCTTCACTAACTGTATCAATTTCTTTGGTCACTATCAACCTTTTGAGACAAAGCTAGGGATTCCCAACAAAACTAGGGATACCAGACATAATGATAAATATCAAAGTCCTATAGTAGAATCAAGCTTTTCCTCTCTTTAACATTTATCAAGTGTAACAGGTAAGAGGAAAGTCCTTTCTTAATTTATGAAGAATTTTATTGTCAACACTGACCTTCTGTCCTTTACCTCAATTTATATCCTACAGACACAAGGTTTCAGGAAATAAAAAGTAACTCTATATTAAGCATCATCAAAAGTCATTGAAAAAAAGAAAAAGAAAGAAAACAAACATTCAAATTCAGATATGTGGGAAATAAGGTATGGGAATATAGGAAGAGGAATTGAAAAAAAGGTCACTAACTTCAAAGATTGTTTGAAGACCAAGGATCAGAATACACAACAAGCTGTAGAACAAAGAAGTGAGGGATAATTGCTACTACCAAGGCACAAAAGATTAGAATAGAAGAGGGAGAGAATAAACTATGACCTGTGTGTTCTGGGAAGGCTTCCTGGAGGAGAAGGACAACATGGAACCTGTATTTTCCAGACATGGGGGACAGCCTGAGTGTACTTCATGAGCGGGCCACATGCATGCCATCCTTTATGAACAGCAAACAGACCAGTGGGACCTAGAGGTACATGGTGAGAAATACGTCCAGGAAGGCAGCCCTGAACTCTGAAGCAAGACTTCATTCTATAAACAACACGGACTGCTATTTCTGATCATGGCATGAGCTTCTAAGAACTATGGCTTAGAAAAATAACTGGCCACAATTTTTTACTAATAATATTCAACCTTGACTGAGTGCCTGCTAAGTTCAAGCAATATTCCTGTAAGTGCTTTACATGAACCAATTTATTTCATCCCTATTTCAACCCACAAACTAAGGACAATTACAGCCCATTTAGCAGATGAGCAAAAGGAGGCACAAAGGTGATAAGTGACCTGCCCCAGGCAAACCACCGATATTTAACAGGGCTTTTATTTAGATCTTCATTTTTAGATCCAGAACTCTTGCTCTCAACACTTAATAATCTCACAGGAAAGAAGCAAGAAGCAGGCAGCTCAGTTGGTAGGCTGTTTTAGCATCCAAGGGAGAAATTCCAAAGGCCAGATGAAAGAAGGGCTTTAGGAATAGAAAGGAGAAAGATAATACAGTTGGGGTTGTCCCCAATTTCACATAGGGCTGAGGGACATTGAGGAGTTGGAGTTGGAGAAAACCTGGCAACTTGGGATTTGGACACAAGAGACAAAGCTGGTTTGCTGGAGTAGAAGGAGAGTTCAGTTATGGACATGTGGAAATGACACTCAGATCAAAGCATCCTATAAGATGGTGGAAGTGTGGGCTGGAGAGAGGTTGGGCTACAGATATGGAAACACTGACATGAACCTAAAAGCCAGAGTAGATCACAACATCTGGGGAGATGGGGGTCCCTTTGGGGCCTCAGCACCCAAACTGTCAGCCATTGCCATTTTGATGACTCCCTCTGGCAGCCCCTGTCTTCTGGAGGTCATTGAGAAATCAAAAAGCAGGCGAAGCAGAGTGTTCCCTCTCACTGCTCTGTGTTAGCATGAAGGACTTTCTCAATGACAGCATCACGTTTTGGGGAGTAGGAGTTATGAAGAATGAGTACTGTGAACAGAGACCTCTGGCAGGCTAGTTCTGCCAATGCCAACTGCTGTTCCGAAAGGTCAAACAAGTCTACCTTGCCATGGGTTGGTTCCATAGCTTGTCTCCCTCTGCCCAGAACTATGGAAACACTGACAGTCCTGACTTCAGTCCCTGAAAGCTGAGCTTCAGACAGAGGCATTTATGCAAGTAGTTGATTTGGAGGTGATTCCAGGTTGTAAAAATAAAGTATGGGAAAGAACAAGAAATGGAAGGAAAAATCAATATAAAGCATTACATAGAGGCTGCCTCTGTGGACATTGGGGGCTTGATTTTGCTTTCCAGAATCGTTCTCCCCCAGGAATTGCTCCCAGGAAGGCTGCTGTTTCCAGTGTTAAAGGGTTGCCCTTGGAGCATCATTTCCGCCCTGCATCCCAGCTCTGAGCTGCGGCTGCTCTCAGAGCTAGTGAGCTCCTGTCTCTTAGCAGTACCGTTGTTTAAGGGGTGTGTGAGCTGGCTCAGCAATGTTCTATGAGGCTAGAATGTTGATGAATGGTGGGTGGTGGCTTAGGAGTCCATGGCATGGCAGTCTCATAGCTCTATGTGTGTATGGCTCTGCCCTAAAGGACCCAACTGCATAAATGTAGAACCTCATCTCTTGTCTTCCTCCTCTCTCTTTCCCTTCTCTCCTTTTCTCTTGTCAAATTTCATTTAAAGAGTCTCAGCTCCTTAATAAAACAGAAGTGAATCCCATGATTTTCCAAGTCACAGCCATTGTAGAAGGTGTCCCCTTGTTTTCCTAATTTCCTAGTGGCTGCTAATCAGAGATATATGCACCTCAATCCCACAGGAAGGTCTTTAGCATATTCTAGGGCTTAGCAGGGTAGCTTTCTGAGTGTGGAGGAAAAAGGGAGTCAGATCTGGCTGGTGAATCTGCACCAGTTTGCATCAGCCTCTGTATGGGAAATGCAATACGGAGGGGGGTGTCCAGCAACCCTGCAGGGAAGTGCAGCCATTCATTCTGACGTGTCTCCCCAAGGGTTTCTCTTGGCTGAACAGCAAGCTCTGTGGGCTCTGCAACCAGAGAACATCCCCAACATCACATCAACGTTGGGCAGCTGCTGGAAGCTGGACATGGCCCATGATGAACAGCTGTGCGAGAATCGACCTTGGGGAGAAGTAACAGCAAATCCCACCACCACAGGCTGGTTTCCATTTGGATTTAGTGCAAATGAGGCATCATGACAATTAAACAGATACACTCACAGGGGAAGGAAGTTAAAAAGATATTTCATTTGGGGTAAGGAGAGGGGATAAAGGAGAGAGGGGATTTTATGGATGGCAACACAGAGGAGCTCTTCTAGAACTGGTAGAGGTGTAAACCATCAAAAGTTGTTAGCCTTAGGAGAGTGGGGACCTTCACGTTTTCCTTTACATAGTGCTGTACCGATTAAGTGAATTTTTTTCCCACAAACATGTAATGCTTCTCTAGCCCACTCTCACCCTCGAGAATACAGAAACAACTCTGTGATTGTAAAAGTATGGCTCAGTGACAGGAGAGGGTTTTATAGGAGGGCATTGTTTAAAGACAACTGGGGACATGGGTTAGAGTTTGAGATGCTTGTTTGTAATGGATATTTTGTGGTTGACATCTAGGCTAAGATTATCTGGAAAAAGTCATCAGAATTGGGACTTTAAATATTCTTGGGAGAAGATTTTTATAAGATCACTTGAAATTCCCCAGAAATGGCTTATATCACTATAATACAAGGAATAACAACAAAAAGTTGACATGAAAACATTAATCATAGGAGGTTGGAAAGGCAAACACATTAGCGGCTATGGATAATTATAAATAAATTTTGGTTGCCTTCCTTAAACAATGCCAGCTGTGGGACTGCTTTTCTCAAACCAAGATGGACTCTAAGAGAAAAAAGAAGGTTTCCCCTCAAGACTACAAGTATGTCTTGGATAAGGATACTATATTCTTTTATTTTCTATTCCTGCAATCACCAATGTTGTGCTTGGCTCATAGGGATGGGTAATAAAAGTTTGTTCAGCTAAATATCTCGGTGACCCAACATCTACTTGGAGTAAGCAAACTGAAGTCATGCTCAATTTTCCTATTGAAGTTGAATTCTGTGATTTTACCAAGCATTCCCACAGTGTTTAAAAATGGTTTCTAAGAGAAGTTCCCTAAACACTTTAAGCAGCAAACTTGTATGTTCTGTGCCATAACTTAATGACAGAAAGTATGACAGTTGGTATCAGATAGATTGGAGCTGCTGGCTCCACCATTTACTGTTTTTTTTTCTAGGAAAATCACTTAAACTCTTTGGAGCTCTGTTATCAAATGGGCATAACTATACTTAATGTAGGCAATTAGGGAGATTAAATGAGATAATACCCCCGAGAACACTTGGCACAGTATCTTGCCCAGAGAAAGAAATCAGTGTTAGTTATACTTGATCCACACCCTCTTCTTCCCCCTTCCCTTTCTTCTCCTCCTCATCGTTACAGACAGGGGTACGTAAACTATGCCCACCACCTTTTTTTTTTTTTTAATTACGGTGATATATATATAGAACACAAAACTTACCACTTTAACCATATTTAGGGTAACAATCAGTGATGTTAAGTACATTCACGACATAAGATAACTATTGCTACTATCCATTTCCAGAACATTTTCATCACCCCAAACAAAAACTCTGTACCCATTAAGCAGTTACTCCCCACCCCCTGCCCATGATAACCTGTAATCTACTTCTGTCTCTGAATTTGCCTATTTTAGATACTTCATATGAGTGGAATCAAACAATATTTTTCCTTCTGTATCTAGTTTATTTCACGTTTTCAAGATTCATCCCTGTTGTAGCATGGGTCATAACTTTACTCCACTTTAGGGCTGAATAATATCCCTTTGTGTGCATGTACCACATTTTGTTTTTCCGTTCATCTGCTGATAAGCACGGGTCTATCTTTTCACGTGCTTATTGGCCAATTGTCTCTTCTCTTTGAAGAAATATCTATAAAGTCCTTCACCCATTTTTTTAAATTGAGTTGTATGTCTTCTCATTGTTGAGTTGTAGGAGCTCTTTATATATTCTAGATTGTTAAGCTTTTATTAAATATATGACTTGCAACTATTTTCTTTGTTTTGTCTCTCCACTATCTTGATAGTGGCCTTTGATGTACAAAATTTTTAAATTTTGATGAAATACTATTTAGCTATTTTTCTTTTGCTGCCTGTGCTTTCAGTGTCATATCTAAGAAACTAATGCCAAATTCAAGGTCATGAAGACTTCCCTCTATGTTTTCTCCTAAGTGTTTTATAGTTGCAGCTCTTAAGATCTATGATCAATTTTGAGTTAATTTTTGTATATGGTGTAATGTATGATATAACTTCATTCTTTTCATAAGGATAGAGAGTAGTTCCAACCCCATTTTTTGAAACCAGCATCAGTTTTTGTCAAAGTTTTATTAGAACAGTCATGTTTGTTTGTTTACATATTATCTATGGTGGCATTCATTCTACAACCTCAGACTTCAATAGTTGTTACAGAGACTGTATGGTCCACAACGCCAAAAATATGCAATGTCTGACCCTTTGCAGGAGAAGTTTGCTGAACCCTGCTCTAGAAGCAAGAAATAGTATGGAGGCATTGATACTTTCCTTAATGTTAAATTGTCAGAAGGTCACAGATTTGACTGGGAGAAGCCAGATAATGAGTTTTAATGCTCCCTTAAATCAAAAGAATATTACGATGGGTGTATGTGTGGTTCAGTGGTAGAATGCTCGCCTTTCATGCAAGAGACTGGGGTTCAATTTTCAGACTATGTGTCCCCCGCCCCACCCCAAATAAAAGAAAAAAAAGAAGATTATGCTCTCATCAGAGATTTCCAAAAATATATTTTGAGACCTAGATGAACAAATGCTAAGAACAGAAGTAGAATCTTCTGGCTTAAAAGAAAAGCCACAGAAGCAAGCAGAAAAACTTTGAGTTAGGAGGAAATTATTTCCAAGTTCTTTGATAGTGTCCTAAGCTCTTTTATAATTTAATAAGTAGAAATTCCTATTTCTGAGTCCAGAGTATAACTAGAAAAGGGACTAGAGCATGTTTAACAGGGAAGTATTTGCACATATTAACAGATACGGTTTTGGTTCTCAGTAATTCTTTAAACCCAAGAGTAACAACCAAATATAGAGTAGGATGGAATTCCTGGACTTTAATTATAAAATGATCTCTTTAGGCTCATGGCAGAGAAAATAATCTTAAAACTCACTTGGAAGAAAAGAATGACTGTGGTTTATACCTTAAAAACTGGTTCATGTGTGTCAGCTGGGAGAAGGGTTGGAGTAGAGAAGACTTGTCCAGGTAGAGGTGTTGGCGTGGCTGAAACTAAGAGACCAGATGAAGAGAGACCATGAAGATCGGTGGGTTTGGCTTCAAGAATCTGCCCAGCTTCAGCCCCAAGCACTGCTTTTCACCTGGGTGAGGGAGTCACACGAGTTAAGCCCAGAACCCATGGTCCTTTGGTGAGTGTGCGTCTCTCTTATTCCCAGGATGTGCATTAAATGGCCTTCTTGTTTCCCATTAATTATCCAGCAGGAATGATGGGTGCCCTTTGGGGCCCTGAAATTTTGTTCACCTCTTTTTTTTTTTTTTTAAGGAAATCAAACCTTTTATTGTGGCAAAACATGCCTAACATAAAATTTACCATTATAGCCATTTTTTAGATGTGCAACTCAGTGACATTAGTTCCTTTACTATTGATAGTTGTGCAACTATCAATACTATTCCAAAACTTTAGAAAAAAATTAACAGCTTTGTTGAGGTATAATTGACATAGAAGAAACTGCATATAAAGTATACATTTTGATCAGTTTAGGCATTTAGACACACCCATGAAACATTCATCCCAATCAATAGAATAAGCATATCTATCGGCCCCAGAGGTTTCCTTGAGCCTCTTGGTAATAAACCTTCCATTTTTCCTCTTCCTACCCCACCTGTCCCACCGTGATGGTTAGGTTCTGGTGTCAACTTGGCCAAGTGCCCATGCCCGGTGGTCTAGTTAAGCAAGCACTGGCCTGGCTGTAGCTGCAAGGATATTTTGTGGCTGGTGTATTAAATCATCAGTCAGTTGATTACATCTGTAGCTGATTACAGCTGCAATCAACTAAGGCGTGTCTCCCACAATGCGATAATTCAATCAGTTGAAGGCTTTTAAGGAAGAAGAGAGATTTTCACTGCTTCTTCACCCAGTGAGCCTTTCCTGTGGATTTCATCCAGACCCTTCATTGGGGCCGCCATCTTCACAGCCTGCCCTAGGTATTTTGGGCTCTTTCATTCCCACGGTTGTATGAGACACCTTTATTAATCTCATATTTACTGATCTCACCTGTTGGATCTGTTTCTCTAGAGAACCCTGACTAATACACCCACCAACCCTTTTGTCTCCAGGAAACAAATGACCTGTTTTCTATTATTATAGATTAGTTTGCATTTTCTAGAATTGTATATAAATGGAGTCAGGCAGTATATACTTTTTTTTGGTCTGGCTTCTTTTACTCTCACTCATCTTTTTTCAAATATCCCGTATAAGTCCCCAATTTTAATGGCTAATAACATGGCTGAACAAGGGGTGGGGCCCTGGCCACTGGAGGTCAGGAAGTGGGATTGAAAGAAAGGTCCCCGTGTCTGCCAAGATTAGGGAAAGGGTAGGGAGTATAGCAGGCGTCAGTTCTCAGTCTTCCCCCAAATTTAGTCTGTGGGAAGTATAGGGAACTCATTAAGAAATGGATAACCTGCGGTTTCAGAGTGTTTTTCTCTTTTGTCTGTTAGATTGTTTTAAGGTGTAAAATAGTAATGAAAGCACTGGCAGTTATTATTTTCATTCTTGAAACTAAACTCGAGAAACTTTGCTTTTTGCTGTTTAATAGATAAATGCTTTTTTCTTTAAAACAAAAAAGCTCATAGCCTGAAAAGTCAGAATTGATGTCAGATTCTCATCTCTAGAAATGTCCTTGTCCTAACTGCACCCTCTCTCTCATTCTAAGACAGATCTCCCAAGTGGTAATTTATAGAAGGAGCCCATTGTTCAAGATTGTCTGCGAGCTAAGCATGAATTACCTCTAATCTGCTTTTTGTTCCTTATTCCTGAATAAGCAGCCTAGAATCCCCCAAGTGACAGCATTTAGCAACTGCCTCCAACAGCTCTCTCTTTCCCAGAAACATAATGCTTGCTCTTTTGAGCATTTGCAGAATAAAAGAAATACAAACATTCAAATGACATGTATTTTAAAAGCCATAATGGGGTTAGTTTGGGTAAAACAACCCATCTAACATCATCTGCAGAAGAAATCTAATAAGTTTTGGAGTTCATTGGGGAACTAAAGAATATTCAATTTTATGAGAGGATTTAGTTTTTATTGAATTACATCTTTATTCAAGACTCTGTGGTTCATAGGCTGAAATGGGAAGTTTAACTCAGTGACAGTTGTGCTAATAAAATTCAAATCAGGATGAGAATCTTTTGTTTGTTGAATAGTATTATCTTAGTAAAGACTCTCTGGGGACTCGGGGATGTCCTCTGGGATGAGCAGGTGATAGCTGTTGACCTTTTACAAATCACCAAAGCAAATGTGCTCAGTGCCCTAAGTGGTCCAAGTGCAGAGGAACGAAGAGTGCAAGAGGGCTTAGGAGAACCCGGTCCCAGTTATGGTTTTGGCTCATACTGCTGAGTGTGGGTTTCTTTAGTTTCAATTGAGTAGTAAAACATTAGCTTCATAACAACGAGGAGTATCCGTGGTCGTTCATATGTGGCTTGATACTATCCTCTAGTTGTTTCAAAGTGGGGCTTGTCTCCTAGGCGAGAGCATAAGAGTTCTGAAGGACAGAGGTTATTGTCAAGGCTCTCGAATATCTCTGGACTTCCATTTCATCATCTGTAAAATTGCAAATTGTAAAAAACTGTACAAGTCTATTGATGATTCCAAAATGCTGATCAAGCTAGTTATGCAAAACTCACCCAGAGGAGAGTATTAAAAATTTCTTAGCAAAACTCTGGAAACAATATAAGTGTCCACTGATAGGGGACTGTTTAAATGACTTAATGGCATATCCAACCATCAGTGCCCTTTAAAAAGAATGAGCTAGGGCAGGCCACGGTGGCTCAATGGCAGAGTTCTTGCCTGCCATGCCCCAGACCTGGGTTCAATTCCCGGTGCCTGCCCATGCCAAAAAGAATTTAAAAAGAATGAGCTAGATGTGTATATGCAGAAAGATCTCTGAGGAATATCATTAAGTAAAAAAAAAAACAAGTGCAGAGCAAGATGTGAGGCAAAATTCCTCTTGTGCAAGTAAAAATTCAAACATAAATATAGGTATAGACTTATTTTTTTCTTCATTTACTGAAGGATATAAAAAAAAGCTACTCATGGTGTTTTATCTTTGTGAATTCTAGAAACTTTACAAATTCAAAGTATTACTAAGAGCATTAACAATTATATTATTAATCAGGGAAGGGTGGGTTCACCTGTTTGGTGTCATCTTTACTCTGTACCCGTCAACATCCATCTACTAATATGTGATAACAAAGAACACTGAGTGAGCAGCAGGTGGACCCAAGGTTAACTCCTACACAAATTGAGCGATCTTAGGCATGTAACTTCACTTTTCTGGACCTCAGTGCCCTCATTTTCAAAATGGACTAGCCATAAAATTTGTGGTTCTGCAATAATTTGCACATAGTGTTTATCATCAGTGTGGGGAGACCCAGACACACAGAAACATGCACCTCCATACACTCAAACATAGTTAGATGGATGAAGAGCACATACTAACTCTCAGCAAATACCTTAAAGTACAGAACAGAGAAGAAACCATCTCTGTCCTTGAGAAATCTTATAATCTCACACAGAAGTCAAAACACATTTTGAAACAACTAGAGGATAGTAGCATCAGGCCACATATGAACAACAGTGGATGTCCCTTATTCTTGTGGAGCTACTATTTTACTTCTCACCTGAAACTAAAGAAACACACATTCAGCAATAAAAGTAAGACCCATGTCCCTTGACCACATTTGCCTTCATCTGTAAAATAAAGAGTTGGACAGACAATCACCCAATTCTGTGGCAATGATGAAATTTTCTGATTTTACCATCTCTGAAAGCAGGTCCAAATTGAAGTATTTTTCCCCTGAAACCAGAATCATCCTTGTTCAGTAGGATTTCCATGTCCAATGTGGGACTTTGACACCCCCAAACAACAACTGTGCACAAAACTCCCCAAAGCCAAAGCCGAAGAGAAGGGCCCACATTAAGTCAGTCCCAGGGTCTGGAGGGGAACGTCTCTGGGCCCCAACCTGTCTGGGGCATGCAGTGGATGAGGGCAGTCAGCTGCTGTCTGGCCTGCAGGGTTACAAAGGCCCCAGTGAGTGCTGGAGAAGGGGGGGTCAATGCCCAACAGGGGCTCTGGGCAGGTCAGACTTGACGCCTAACTTGACCCCACTGGCAGCCAAAGTCTGATAAAGACGTGATTGAGCTGGGGATTTCTTCCTGACAGCTTAACGGATGGCTATAATTAGGGGGCTTACTCCAAGGGCGTGGAGATGTATAGACTCCATTGTAGGGAGGCTAAATGCTATAAAGGTCAAGGCCAAAATATGGTATGACAGAAGCTCAAAGCTTTGCAATTGGTAAGAGGAGTAAGTCTGCAGGGAAGTGCATTTACTGGGCATGATCGAGCACACCCTTTTCCTGTTGGTTCCTGAGCCTGGGAGTCATCCCCAGTGGCCCATCTCTGTGATGGGGCCTCAAACCCGAACCCAGAGATTTCGCCACGGAGACTAGCACCGCGGGAGGAGCGGGGAAGGTGAGCATTCTAGCCTGAGCGATTGCATGTGGAATATTTCAGAAACTAACTGACTTCCTTCTCCTAGAACCAACAGCCACCACTCCCGACACACACACACACACACACACACACACTAATAAAAACAGCAATACCCAAAACACACACATAGATTTTTTAACTGTTAAATCTAATCAGTTTGTGTCTGATCAGTTTATGTTTCATTGTCAAAATGATGATTAATGAAAGTGGCTTGAAGCCCAAAGACACTTTCTGGGACATATTTTAGGCCTTTTTCTTAGAAGCAAGAAGTCACAAGTGCCAGCCCTAATGAGATCCAACTTACAATGATCAAAACTGCAGTGAGTAATGGCAAGAATGTTCTCAGAAAGGAAAACAACAGCTCACAATCTGGACAGCAACCAGGGAGCTCGTGAACCTCCCGTTCATCTGGGGTAAGAGTTGGACTTGGAAATGCTCTTACCTGGTCACAGTACCAATAAGTTATCTTCCTGGTTGGCTTGGGAAAGTAGGCCTCTTGAGGGAGAGTCATTAATCAAAGAACTAGACACCCCCAGAAGTTACCAAAGGTATTTCAGAGGCCATAGAGTCCCAAGTTCAAGGTATGTCTCCAATATTGCTGCCAGGTGACTGAGCTGCTTCTGTTGTAAGGCTTCTGGTGATGGGAAGCTGAACATCTTTACATGCCCTATTTCCACTTGAGCAGCCATGAGTTTTTAAAAATCTTCCCAGTGTGGGGCAGTGCAATGGTGGCTCGGTGGCAGATTTCTCACCAGCCATGCTGGAGACCTGGGTTTGATTCCCAGTGCCTGCCCATGCCAAAAAAAAAAAAAAAATCCTGATATTGAGCTAAAATCTGTTTCTTTCTACCTCACACTGATTGATCTTCATTCTACCTCTTGGGGGGGTGGTCACATGTCACATAGTACCTGACTAAGTCCCAAAATACAGGGAGGTTGTTAGGAATTTCAGGTTGGCGACAGCAAGGCACTAAGTCAACTATGGTTTCCTTCTATATTCATGGCACTGTGGCTGCACACAGCACGTCCATGAACTGGCCTTAGAAGTAACTTGTGTTTTGTTTTGTTCTCGAATGAACCAGATTTGGTAGGGTGCAAAAGGAAAGGGACTTTCTTTATCCTCCACTTCTTTTTAGGCACTTTTTCAATTCCTTCTTCCTTCCTGTAGATGCCACTGAATATCCTGAGCATTCTCAGATATAAAAAGTCCAGTGCAGTTTTATTTTAAATCAAATTCCCAACTCTCATTTAATCACTAACTTTGCCCTTCCCTAGCTAGGGCCTTGTTGAATCTGAGAAACCTACAGAGATCTCTTTTTATCTTTATCCTCCTTGTTCTTGAGTCTTCCTCCCCTCTCTTTATGTTGACTTGGCTCCTTCAGGGCTGTCTGAGGGAGAGAAGGTGAGAGGCAATGGAAAAAGAGTCATTCTTTCTTGACTTGTATAGATATGATCTGGTACACATGCTTTCTGTGTTGAGGATACTGAAGTGCTGCCTTTTGCACTCATGGGTGCCTCTGAAATGCCCCCACCAGGAACTTTTAGCTGTAGCCTTTCTGTTGTGTTTGTTGCATTCTTTGGCTATTTGCTTGATATTTAGTTGGTGGTTGACCTCAGTCTGCTGGTGGGACCCCTCTACCCCTTACCCTCTACTTCAGGCAGTCCCCTTGGGTAGGGTGCTTTTCAAGCTGCTTCATGATGTCGCTTCTGCAGGGTCCATATTTAGACCTTAGGAAACATGCAGTTTTGTCCTGCTTTTGGTACAGCTTAATTCAACGCAGCTTTCTCTTCCTTCTGCCAGCATTGCCCGCCCCACTCCCACCCCCGGTTTTAGCCTTTCTCCTTCAGACTGTTTTCCAAGTGTGAGGCAGACACCAGTTCCCACATCTTCCTCAATACCAAGGAACGTATTTCAAACCCACTGGGAGGTTCTTTGAGGCTCACCTCAATTGGCTGGATTGGTGGATGATTAGGAGGGCACTTCAGCATCTGACTTTCTTTCCAGAGACACCTCTCCTTGCGGTTCCTTAGTCCTTATATTACCTGGATGTGGGGTGATGGGCTGTTGAAACAGAAAAAAATTCTTGACTTAACATCTTTCTTTGAATTAGGGGATGTTGACAACTTTTGTACTTCTTGAGTTTCAGCAAAAACTGGGACAATAGGAGAAGCTCCTTGTTAACAACCTGTTACACAAAAGATTGCTCATTGAGTATTTTAGGATAACTACTATGCACTTTCCTTAGTCTTGCCTTTTGTAAGTTGGGCATCTTCTGTTCCTTTAACTTCCTCCAGCAGGACCAGAATTTGTCTGTTCTCCTCTCTGAGGGGCCCCAGCTTGTAGATGTCGTGGACAGACTCACACCCTTCACAGGAATTATACTCCTTGTAAGAAAAATTGTGTGCCGTCACCCTAACCCTGAAAATCTCTTAGATTGCTCATAAAATATGAATGTGCAATGTGAAGATGAGCTGATGAAAATAGGCATAATGTAAAGATGAATTGATGAAAAATGATACACAAACACATAGCTAAGCTTACTCTCTTGCCAACACTACTTTTCCCTTTTGCTAAGGTTGTGTAGTAGGATTTGGGTAAGCTAAATGTGCTTTTGATGCAATGCAACTGTATCCAACGTTGAGTGGTGCCAGATTCCAGCGTACCCTACCAAGGTGGTCCAGTGGCCCACGGGTGACAGGAGTCTCAAGCCTTGGCCTGCAGACTACAACTCTAGGAAAACTTCAGAAAGTACATTGGCTGTCTTGGTCTAATTCCATCCTGCTGACTCACTGTCCATTGTCTCATTTTCTCTATTTTAGCTGTAATTCTACATTTTTAAAAACACAGTGCCGAACTTATATTTGCACGCTTTTAATTATCTTGTCTTCAGATTTATTCCAAGACCAATATTGGAATTTTGTCTTCCAATATTTATTGATTTATTAAAAAATGCATGCTGATTTTAAGGTGACTCCTCACAAGATGATTATGAATTTCAAAGGAAGAAGTATAAGTTGACAGCGGGGAAGCCTGGCAGACCCCACCTTAGCCGAGTGGACATTGTTGGCAGCACCAGTGATGAGCAGCCGGGCATCGTGTGCCCCTGAGGGGTGCCCTGAGGAGGACTCAGCATCGCCTCTGCATGTTCTTGCCAAACATGAGCAGCCTCAGTCTCACTATGAGGAGACTTCAGGCAGCTCCAACCTGAGAAAATTTTAGCCATGCCTCCTAGAGCCATGCTCAGGAGTTCGGAGTTGACCGGTATGCTTCAAAAGTATTCAGCTAGTGAAGGACAAAGGGAGAATGAGGAATGACCCCATGGATTGCAGAAGACAAAAGTGACACAACAACTAAGTACCATGTACGATCCTGGACTGGATCTGGAACAGAAAGGGGGCGCTGGTGAGAAAACTGCTGAAATCCAATAAGCTCTGCTGGGGAGTTAAGGGTATTGTTGCCATATTACTCCCCATGTTACAATAATGCTAGTACCGACCTGTAAGACATTAACATAAGGGGAAGCTGGGTGAAGGGTATACGGAGACTTTGCATTATTTTGCAACCCTTCCTTGAATCTATCATTATTTATCATTAAAATGTTAAGCAACGCATTTGTTGAGTGCCTCTTTGGTGTCATTCTCTGTGTTGGAGTGTCAGCAGCAAGCCAGACACAGACCTTGCTGTTAGTCTGGTCAGGCAGAAGGATGAGTGAGCATGCATTTTTCGGAGAGACATCACGTTATAGGTTTATGTAGATGATACAATGAAGGAACATCTAACAGGAGTATCTGGCCCAATAGTGAGGGTCAGAGAAAGCTGGATGCAACATCTAAGCTGACTCCCAAAGATTGGGTAGGAGCTATCCAAATAAAGGGAAGGGTATTTTAAAAGGAAGATATGGGAGGCTGTATAAATCAGAGAAAATGAAATTGTGCTAAGGCCAGAGTCATCTGGGGAAATTCAAGTCCTCAGGGAGCTGGTGAGCAGGAAGGATGGGTGTGGGTGGGTTGGGCAGTAGAGACAAAGGGTGTCTTGGTGATGGGGCAAGATAGGGGGTGGGGAGCAGGGGCCATCCATGCAAGTTCTCCTAGAGCTATGCTCGGGTGTTGGGGATGGAGAGCCATGGGAGGGATTCCAACAGAGTTTTGAAATTAGATTTGCGATTTAGGAAAAGCACTTTGACTGCTGAGTGGCTAATGTATTAAAGGGTGCAGACAAGGGCCAGAGAGATGAGAAGGGGCTATTGAAGTCATGTAGTGGTTGTCATGCCTGAGTGGGGGGTAGAACTCAGAACATGAATCTGTTTCTTTGTGAATCCCACTTCTGTGCTGAAAACGACAGGAATTAAAATGAGCCCAGTGTTACACCAGACCCATGCTTATCATTTCACTTAGGTGCCTACGGAGAATCCAACCAGATCTGTACGATCCCAGAGCTCATCCTCTCTTTACTGTAAAATGTCGCAAAGGGTCTGACATCCTACCAATCCCCACCAGCTTCGTGCTGCTGGCAAATTGTCATGTGTAAGTTTTACAACCAAGAGTTCCCATTTCAGCCCAGCCAGACTATAAGCACACAGCAGGCAGGAGCCTCTTATTCCTTTGGGACCCCTGAGTTTCCCCAGCTCCATGCTGGTCACACACTCTTCCTGCATAGCCAAATCTCCTTTACTGGGACAGCAGCATCATCCTTCTCTGCACCCCTTTATTTTACCTCCAGCCTCTCTGGGCTCCAAACTTCTAGAGAAGTTCAGCTCTGAAATTTTGTTCTGCCCCCTTCACATATTGTTCCAGTTATGGTTTTATCGAATTGCTTTACATGCTTTCGCATTCAGATTTGTGGCACAGCCGTTCTTTTTCACACGCGGTTGTGTTTTCATGTTCAACTTAAATCTGAGTTCAAAATATTTCACAAGATGGTCTTGGATTATAAACTAAAGAGACCAAAAAGGCAGGAACATTCAAAATGAATGAGGCTCAAATGACATAATTTCATGTCAACGCTAAGTCTACAAATACATCTTTGGTTGCCTTTCCTCTGTGCATGGGGTCACCAGTAATATCTCCTTGGTTTCTTAAAAGTCAGTTTCTGGATATTTATTCTCAGGACTCTCTCTCTGAGCTCTGATGCCTTGCTGCCCCCTCCCCACAAAGAAACCACTCTTTTCCTCTGATCTTTAATCCTCCCCTCCAGGCTACATCATTTTCTGGATCTTTTTCTTACTGATCCTTCCAAAGATCCACAGCTGCCTCTCTCTATAAAGGTGCTTAAACTTCCTTCTCCTCTCCACTTCCCATTGGCTCTGAGAAAGGAACTCTCTTCTCACAGAATGATTTAAGCACAAGCGCAGGGCAACCGCTTAACTCCATGTCCATGGTAGGGACAGCTGCAGGTAATCTGGGTTCTATCCAACAATGCAACAATTCTTGTAACTCGGCCTTCTTGAGAAGATCGGATTCTGTTCCCTCTCCTCCCCATCGCAAACCCACGATGAGGACAACACCCCTACTTCAGTGTTTTTGGGACCAAGCCATTTGTAAAGAGAATGCCCTGGAGAACATCTTTATCCTCATAATTGAGATATTTATCATCTCGAAGCATAGCTGTTCCTATGTTACCAGATTTGGGGGCTATTTGATCAGATCTAAATGTTGAAGTGATTATTGTGAATTCTTAGACTGGTCATTTATATTCATAATAAAATCAGATTTTGTAGAATTTGCCTGTGCTGGTCCTGGGCAAAAGGAGAAATGTCTTTTAACCCACAGGAACGGATTTTTAATGGTGTGAAACTTTATGCAGGAGGCTACTGCCTTCCAGGTATTTCCATTTTGTCCATGTGTGTGATAAGGACCTTCAGAATTTTATGTCGTGCCCATGAAGTTTGAAAAAGGTTGAAATACTGCAAGTAATTTTTGATGTTTAGTGGTGAATAAAATATGGTGTTCCTTTGTTTATTTCTTCCTACAATCAGCAAATATTTCTTACTTGGGTAACAGAGGTTCAAACATGAAAAGATAAGGTCCTTGCCTTTGAGAGGGGTACATGCCACCAGAGGGAAATGCATTTTAGTGGGCTATACATGGTGACAATACAACCCAGGAAGTGCTATCGTTGAGTTACGTAAAAATTGCCACACGAACACAGAGACGCGAGCACCTCTGCTTGAGGGATCACACCAGGTCTCCTGGAGGAGATCGCTTTTGAACCAGCACTTTGAAGCCTTTTGCCAAGAGAGAAGGTGTGAGGTGAGACATGGGAGTCGAGCATTTCAGGCAGAGGTGGCGTGACCAGTTGTCCCTGTCTGTTGTGGACTGACTGGTTTCCCAGGTTGCAGGACCTTCAGGGCTATAACTAAGACAGTCCCAAACAAACCTAGCAGGTGATCACCTAAAGAGGGAAAAAAATATATATGCCCAGCACTAAAGTGATCTGGCCCTTATTACTTTTTTTATTATAAGGAACTGGTCTATAGATCCAATGTTCTTTTTCTTTTCAGGATTATTATTTTATTTTTCTGAGCTAGTAAGAATTTGGCATATTATGGGCTATTTATAGCTTTGAGACCTGCGTTCGGTAACAAAATGTGCCTCGTTTGCTTTTCTAAACACATAGAAATAGAAACTTGAGATCTGTTGTTATCTCTCACCCTTCTCTCCCTTTCCCCTTTCTGTCTACTCTTTCATCTTACCTTCTTCTCCTCCTCTTCCCCAGTCTCCAACACGCTCTCGAGCACCGACTACCTTCTAACACTTTTTCTCAGAAGAAACCATTCTGAGCCAGAGATCTTGATCCCAGGTTTGGGAAGCAGTGATGCAGGAACTAGCCAAGCAGGCAATAAACAAGCCCATTTACATTCTTCAGAGGGAAACATCTAACAATATTATACGAATAATGACAATATTTCACTCTGATTGCTTCACCCACATTAGCTAATCTTGCATGGTAAGGAGGCACAATTACATCAGCCCAGCAGTTTATTCAGAAAAAATCATCTGGCCACAAGAGTTCCATTTGGTCACAGTATTTATAGTAGCTCCTCTTCCAGTGTCCTAGTCAATGCTTCATCCTCTTTATAATTCTCAGTGTTGGTAGAAATACATGTCTACCCTCCCTCTTTCAAAAACTAGAGAGCTTTGAAACAGAGAGTCTCAGTTCCAGGACTCCAATTTCACATGTACAAAATCTTATCCCTATACTGTATCTCTAGGTGAATATCCCCAGCTCTGCATGAATGACTAGGATGGATAAGGAAAGGCATCACACAGAAGTTTAAAAGTGACACTAAATACTAGAGAGAATAGGAGGAGAAACTGGAGTTGACCTTAGATCTCCTGAATTGAGGCAAAGAGCCTCAGAGAAAACGCCCGTCACGTCATCCTCATCAGGTAAAAGTCATTTCCTGTGGGGGAAATTGGAGAGGGAGTCATCCCTTGAAATCAGGATGCGGCTATTGAATTCATCAAGGTGCCCAGTGTCTGGCACCCAGGAAGAAAACACTAGATAGTTGTTGCCTTAGTAATTGATGAATCTGAAATGAGAAAGAATCAAAACAAAACCCAAGTATTCTAGCTCCCCAACAAGTAAAGACAGGAACTGGGAGAGCACCATCATTAATGCACCTCCTTCTTATATGTCAGTGCTTTACAACCGTTTCCCCCTAAACCCAGTGTCTTCTTGATTCCTCTTGACTTCCCAGAACCCAAATTTGTAGTACCTTTACAGAGCTTCTCTTTTCCAGGAAACAGCTGGTTCCCATATTTCTATTCCTTACGTGTTCAATGAAGAGATGGGAGAGAAAGCAAAAGTAGGGGAAAGTTGTGTGTAGCATCATACAGACTTAGGTTTCACACCTGACTCTGCCACTTACCAGGTGTCTGATCTTGGACAAATCATTCAACATCTCTGAGCCTATTTCTTCATCTGTAAAGCAATGATAGCACTAACTACTTCAAAGGATTTCTGTGATGATAAATGGAACATGTATATCTCTGTCAGAATAAGCAAAGCAGTGCTGCAGTAACAAACAACTCTAAAATCACCCAAGCCTGAAGCAAAAAGGTTTATATCTCAGGAAGCCACACATTCATTGTGTTTCGATTTGGATTTTCTGGGGATCTACTGCTGCTCCTCCTCTTCGTTGCTCAGAGAACCAGACTGAGAGAGCAGCCACCACCTTAAAGTTTGCCAGCTGGCTGAGCCAAAAGGAAAAGAGAGCTCTGAAGGGTCTCTCATTCGCCCATTTGAAGTGGGGTTCCCATTTAAAGTCCCCATTTAAAAGAACATGTTGACTTATAACTGATTGGATAGAACCTGTCCCATGATCCCACATAATTGCAAAGGGTCTGGGGAGCACAATTCTCAAGGGTGCCAGGAAGGCAGAGAGATGGAAGTACTTAGCAATCAGCACAATGTGCTAAGAACGCAGCACTAAGAATGGCCTGTGTTAAGTGCCTGGTACATGCTAGCTAGCTGTATTTTAGTTTTAACTGTTATATATAAAATGCTGTAAAAACATTATTTTTAAGTACATTCAAATCGATGATAATTTATAATTAATTACCTGATAACCAAATAATGTCTTCACTTTCAGAAGTATGCACAGTTTAACAGAAGACTCTCACAGATATGATATGAAAACCCAAGGAATGAAGCTTGTCTAGTAACTCAGATGGTGGAAAGGTGCGGATGGTTTCACGGAGGAGGTAGGCTCTGGCTTGGATTTGGGGGAATGGTTAGGGACTGTCTCCAAAATGAGTAGTAAGAGAGGATCTCTTAAGAGTTCAAACTGTCTGAACTGTTAGCTTCAGGTTTGGGAGTTTATCATTTGCTCATTTGTTTATTAACAAATGTCTTCATCAATTGTTTACTGTGCTAGACACTGGGATATACCAGTGAAAAAAGCAAAGACCCTGACTTCAGGGAGCTTACATTTTCATAGGAGAAAACAGTAAACAAACAAATGAGTAGACCTCTGATGAGCAGATGGTGATAATTGTTATAGGCGCATAAAGTCGAGGAAAGGGGCACAGGACATGCTGGGTTGCAGGGGGTGGGAAGGTGCTATTTTATTTAGGGTGGTCAGAAAAGGAAATGAGGGGGGAGCAGATTCTGTGGATGTTTAGGAGAAGAACATTCCAAACAAAGGAACCAGCGAGGACCAAAACCTCTTTGAGGAAAGAGTGGAATGGTGGAGGAGCAGGAATTGGAGCCTGGGAAGTTTGAGTTTTAGTGCTCTGCTACTGATTCGCTTTGCTACTTGGAGCTGGCAACAGTAAAGTGTTAAGGACATGGGCTTGGAGACTAGCCTCCCTGGATTTGTATCCCAGCTTTAGTCCTTCCTAACTCTATCACTCTGGGCAAGTTATTTAACCTCTTTGAGCTTCAATTTATCCATCTGTAATATTGGGTAACCTTCTATCTCAGGCAGTCTTTGGGGGGATTAATGGCCTGATTTACATAGAGCATTGCTGCTAGGGCTGGGCATGTCATTTTGAAAACTCTTTAATGTTAGCTTTTTCAATTAGGGTAACTTGCTTCACCTCTCTGAGATTCAGTATCCCTGTTCACCCATTTCGAGCTTTGTAGAAATGTTCTCTTTAGGCCTACTCAACTCAAAGATTCTTTGGAAATCTGATGCTAATTTACTCTCAATTCTGTGGACTTCTTGCACGTCATTTGTTTCTTCCTCAGGAACTTCCCCTATTAACTTTTTCACAGTGTACTCCCCATCACAGATCTCTCACTGGATTTCACTTCTTTCCAATGAAGTACAGAACCTTCATTTGTCTTTGCTGGACATCCATGTCTCCCCACTTCACTGGTGGGCTTTATTCCTTCCCAGAACTTTGCACACCACTCCAGAACACTGCATTGATTAAAAACACTCTTCATAAACTTCAGTGCACTGGCAATGGATCTTGCAGCAGACACTTGAAAAACATGAAATGGCAGGCTGTTTTCTGTTTGGAGATCAAGTGCCTGGGAAAGATGCCAATTTTAACGACGGGCGCACCAAACAGCCCACTGGCCTACCCTGCAACCCCATTACAAAAACCAAGGCACTGAATCGTCAGCTTGCTCACAGCTCTATCATGATGTCCTGGTCCCTTGCCTTGTAAAGCAGTGCACTTGGAAGACTCTCCTGTTGCTTAAAAACCCGCAGTAAACGGTGGGATCTGTTGTGCCATGGACCAACATGTGTGCATATTGGAATCTCAGGGAGGGTCAGCAAGAAAATGGAAACCAGCGATCCGACATCTCTCCCCTCCATGGATAATGGCATTTTGTGTGGGACACCAGCCTCTGTCTTTGTATCCAACAGGCCCCACGGGGCAGTGCCCTTCACCGAGTGGGTGGGCGTGCCGGGTAGCAGTGATGTGATTTCCCTCCTCCACCTGTGCAGGAAACTCCTCAAGGACACAGCAAATGAAGCAGCGTGGTAGGGAGGGAAACCATGGTGGTCAGAGTTAGAACATTCACATCTGGTCCGAGCTCTGCCATTTTCCAACTGCATGGCCTTGGGCAAGTCACCTACACTCTCTGGGTCTCAAGTTCCTCCTCTCTACAAGGTGGGGATACATACACGTTTGTTCTGATGAATAAATGAGAATATATTTATTTATATATACATATAATTTATATATTTATAAATTAAATTGTAGAACTGTATGCATATAAATCTTGCAAAAATAACTATACGGTTGTTCTTTGATTTTAGTTCCTTAACAAGTCGACATTGTGTAATGAGTTTGCTGTATCCCTTGGCTTGGGGAGAAAGAGAGAGAGAAACAGCCTGTAGTGTTGAATTCAAGTCAAGGTCAAATTTAGCCCAAAGCTGCCATTGCTTAGATGCTCTCCCAGTTCTCTTTCGCCCTTGGGGATTATTCCTGTATCTCCAAACGAGTATGGATTTATGCACCTATAAAGAGGTATGAAAATTAAAGCTATATAAATTAGTGACGACATTGATCTTTGTAGTCCTACCTGTTTCAAAGCATGTTGACCACGTTTATCCCCTCTAAGACTCACAGAGGAACACTGAAGGTGGCCTGCAAAATCTGCCCTCCCCTCCCCCCTTGTTTGACCTTCTCCTGCAGCTCTGCTTTCCATCCACTTTCACAAGAACCTCTCCCCCAACTTCTGCCATTCCTTTGCTCTGGCTGTCCCTCCGCCTAGACTCCCTTTTCAAAGGTGACTCCTACCCAGATGTTGACATTTCAGCAAGAATCATCATCTCTCCAGGAAGTCCCTATTGACCAGCTCTGTGCTCCTGGCCCCCAGACTGGGTTAAGTTCTTGCCCTGGAACTCCTGCCTGTTTCCATCCTTTCACCTCCCTTCCTCTCTCCACTGCCTCTTTCCAATCCTGTGCTGCCCCAGAGAACCCCCCACTCCCTAACCCCCACCTATCCTGGAGGGCTATGAGTTCACCCAGGGAAGGGTTCATTTCTGAATGCTAAGTCCACCTGGTGCTACAAAGTATAGTCTTGATTTATGTTTGTTGAGCATACAGAAGGTAGAGGAAGCTGTGGGGAGAAAATAATAAATGATTTTCTTTAATATCTCCCATCAAAGCAGTTGTGCAACCAGGATTAGAACCCAAGCACCCTGGTTCCCCACTAGCGCCTCTCCCCACAAAGTTTCTCAGGGTGCTGCGGCACGTGCAGCCTCTTCTCAGGGACCACGCTCAGCCTATGTGGATGCCGCGGGTCCCCAGCACGCGGGGAGTTGCCCGTCCTCAGCACACAGAGATGTGCCACCTGTCCTCAGTACGCAAGAATGCGCCAGCCCCCAGCATGCGGGGATGCATCTGCCTCAACACACAGAGATGCCCCGCCCGTCCTCAGCACGCGGGGATGCGCCGGCCCCCAGCAAGTGGGGATGCGCCAGTCCCCAGGGTGCCGCGCGTCTCCAGCCCAGACGCTCGCTGCCAGCCCCCTTACAGATGGCTGAGCCAACATCGCCACCTACTGGCCGCGATGCCGCCTGGCGCAGCCTGACGGAAGATCTTCGGCTCCCTCTGGTGGGCTGGGGGGAGATGACGCGCCACGTATCACGGATGAAAGTGATTCCCCGGGACTTAGGGTCCGCGCACTGGACCCAAGGCTAGAGACTTGGTAACAACCGAGGGGGCAGTGGGTCGTCAGGAAAATAGCTGGCATGTCGTGCTCTCTGGTGACAAGATGCCTGATTACCTGTTCCAGGTGACAAATACAGGCACGAGAACAGCAGTAGGTGGTGCGGAAAGTGTTATGGAGAATGATGGAAAAGACTTGGGGGTGAAAAGAAGTGGAGGGAAAGGAAGATGGTCGTTACTTTGACACACACATCCTGCCTCCGGGCCATCAGCCGGCTGGAGCCGAAACAAGCCTTTCCCAGAAGGACTTCCGTGGCATTTCCAGTTACCCTGGTATGAACCATCCAGGAACTATTCGTCCCCGAATCTTCCTTTGCCTCTTTGTTATTGGCCATCCTTCGAGGTCCTTGGCTTGGGCTCAGCCTGGGCTTTGTGTCAGCCATATAAGAATCTATACGCCTTGGGAACACGACTCAACTTGAAATACACTTCCCTGAAAGGCGTATTTTGTTTAGGGACAAGTCTCATTCCAGCCTATCCTGCCAAGAGATTATTGCTTTTAAACTATTGGTTTTCAATGCTGTCAAACCAATCTTACGAGGAGATCAAGGAAGCGCTCAGCCTGGAGGGCCAACCGGAATGGAAGGCTTTGACTGAGTAGGACTTTCCTGGAACCCATTAGAGAATTAAGAGAGGAACACCTAGAAGGGCTAGATGAACTGAACTGTGGGAAAATGACCTTTCCTTAACTTGAAGCTACTTTTAAAATCTGAGGGTCTGGACTGGAAAAAGAGGCATATTGGAGTTGAGATGACTCCAACTCCAAAGATGGCTTCACTGAAGAGACAAAGGATTTTAAGATTTAAAAGGATCTTGTCAGAAGATCTCAGAAGAGCTCTAAATTTCATTAACAGTTAAAAGTTATTTATACAGGGCGGGCCATGATAGCTCAGCAGGGAGAGTTCCCACCTGCCATGTCAGAGACCTGGGTTCGATTTCTGGTGCCTGCCCATGCCAAAAAAAAAAAAAATTTATTTATGCAGACAAATGTGTACCACGCAACATTTCTCTCTGTTATTTTGTTTGTCTTTTTTGGCCTGGGACATGGGTTTTAAATGGATATTGTCTGTACCAACGTCACTAAACTAACACAATATTATGAAAACTGTGCACAGACTGACTGAACCATTGACCAGCAGCACCCTGAATGGGGGGCGGTCCACCTTCAACAACCACCATCAGCATTTTGCCCATGCTTGTGGGGAAGGGACCAGGACTACAGGCCAGGTAAGGAGCTCCAACTACAGCTTAGCTGTGGGCATGTGCTTGGACTTCTTCTATTCCAAATGTGGACAGTCCCCCAGGGTCCTGCCTCATACACCAAGGACCATAAAAATAAAGAGACCATATTCAGACAGAGCTTGTGCAGGTAGAGCCTATAGAAGGAATGTTGCCCCAGAGCAGTGTAGCTGCTTCTTCAGTAATCCTTCTCAAAACACCATGCAGTACCAGGAGGAGACAGAGTATGCTATTGCCTGTGTCCTTATTTGTTTTGTTTTTGATTGTGATAAAAATTAGTCTAAGGGTGGGCCACGGTGGCTCAGCAGGCAGAGTTCTTGCTGGCCATGCCGGAGACCTGGGTTCGATTCCTGGTGCCTGCCCATGCAAGAAAAAAAAAAAAGAATTAGTCTAATACAAAACCAGTAGAGGAATGGTAACTTGGAATCCATCCAGATGTATTATCATGTCGGGCCATGTTCTAAAAAGGGCTAACTAGTTAGAAGCCAAAGTGACCGTGTCTATCCATTTTTCCCTCCCTGGGGTTCAGTTTCCTACTCTATTGACATTTATAGTTCTAAATTCTTTGGTTCTTTCAACGGACACCTTTTTCCATCCCATGATTGATTGCATTATCACACATGGAGGTCCTTACTCTACAGAGAGACATCTATCCTCGTTCATTTGTTCATCCACTTATCTATCCATTCTTCAAACAAATAACTAGTGCCTACATGTCCTGACACTGTGTTGGGCACCGAGGACAAGCCGTGAATAAAGTGAGGTCTTGGCCCTCATGGAGGTTGCATTCTTCTAGGGCTCCTACAACATTATGGTAAAGGGATGGAAGTCCCTTTGTGGTATATGGGTAGAAAAGCAATACAATAAAGACATGCGTGGGAAAAATATGATGTACGGCTGCCTTCACATATGAAAAAAAGATGCATTGACATATTCAGTGTAAGAGTATTATAACTAGTATATAGCAAGGCATTTTCTTAATATGTAATGTAGTATAGTATAACATGATATAAAATGTATGGTCATATAAGTCAATTAGTAATAAGTGCTAGGAAGAGAAATACCCCAGGATGAAGTAGGGGTGGTCAGGGAAGTCCTTTCTGATGGAGACCTCAAGGTGGGGGGTGGGGAGCCATCTGGATCCGGGGAGAGATAAGTTTGGGCGGAGGGAAGAGCAAGTGCAAGGGGCAGGCATGTGCTTGGTGTGTTCGAGGACGAAAGGAGGTGAGTGTGGTTGGGGCCCAGGCATCATCAGTGGGATTCCATCTTCGGTTTTGACTCCCAGTGTGATGGGAAGGCGTTGCAGGGTGTGTGCAGTGCAGGAGCTTTCTTAAGAGTGGGTGTTGTAAAGGCTGAAATATATTGGGTAGATGGAAATCTTAGCAGTCAATGAGAGGGAAGGGTAAAGGGTGTAGTATGTATGAGCTTTTTCTTTTTTCCTTTTTATTTCTTTTTCTTAATTGATGCAAATGTTCTAAGAAATGATCATGGTGATGAATATACAACTATGTGATATTGTGAGTTATTGACTATACACCAAGAATGGAATGATTACATGGTTTAAGAATGATCATGTTTGCATGTTATGTTCAAAGAAAATAAAAAAAAAAAAAAAGAGTGAGTGTTGAGTGCAGGACCTTCAGCCCGGCCCTGGGATTAGAAAGAGGCAACATGCAGTCTCCGCACAACAGCTCCTGCTAGTTGGGAAGCTGCACCAGTGAGTGAGGGCGAAAGGGGAGCATGCGGAGCCTCAGGTGTAGGGTGCTGCCACGCAGTTCTCAAGGCACTCCAGAGACTGGAGTTGGGTCAGATTTAATCAGCAGGACAAACTGAGAAGAGGAAGGAAGACTTCTCGGTCAAGGAGCAGTGGGAAGAGGCAGGAGTGGGCAGTCCTGTTTGGCCAGTGCCTTGGCTGGGAAAAAAAGGGGCCTTGTTGGAGAGCCATGGATGTTAAGTGCTGTCCACAAGCTAACCAAGGAGGAAAGGAAGGGGCTGCTCCTCTTTTGAGGTCTGGACAAGAAGGTGCTTCTCTTAACCCCAAAGAAGCTTCATGATTAAACTTGTTAGGCCTCTGTGGCTCCCTGTTCCTCTCTGCAAGGGTTTACGGTTTTCCCCTCAAGGCCTCTTCCTCTCCAAGTGCTGAAAGGGAAGGTTACCTCATAGGCTGTCCCCCCACCACAGCCCCCACCCTCCAGGTAAAGCAGTCCGGCCCCCAGGGGCTCAGCTAAGTGAGGCAGGTAGCCTAGCTGAGCCCCCTGGCCTGCTCAGTGATGGGCGCTCTCGGCACCCAGCCCCCGTGGCCCTGCTGCTCAGGCTCTAGAGCAGGAATCACCTTTCTGCAGACCGATGTGACTTGTCCAGAAACGAGCCTGTCTCCGTCTCAGCTGGGCTCCCTGGGTATGTAGGTTTGCAAGACCCCAATTCTGGGCCATGGTGAGAGCTGTGGGTGAGGGCCACTCCCAAGACCGACCCCATGTCATGCCCCTACCCATGAGATAACGTCTCTCCATTTGGGGACTGTGACATAGCCACATCAGACCTTAATGGCCAGTGCTCACATTCCAGGCTTGAGACCAGTGGGACAGCAGAGAAACCCGAGCCATGGGGGAAATTCTCAGGCTCAGAAATCACAAACCCGACAGGGAAAGGAGTCTGATCAGAAAACAACAACATTCAGGTTATTTTAATGCCCTGGATTTGAGCTGCCCTTTACACAAAGCCCCTTCTGTCACAGGCCTTGGCACATGACTTTTGCTTGTTTTTAACTGTAGGGCAAGGTTATGTTGGCTCGGGCACACTCCATGAGGGGCAGACTTTGGGCAGGAGGGGCAGCACTGGTTCCAGCCTGTGTTTTCCTGTGTACAAAGTGTACAGTCCTAAGGGGGCAGGGATGAGGTACTGGGGCTTTTTAGTAGATGACAGGTCTGAGTGCAAGAAGCACTTCTTGCCTCCCACTATGTATAGTTCCTGAAACGTCTACCTTTGTTCAGGCACCAGGGGGCTGAATCCCATTTAAGCATGTTCTTTCATCTCCTCACCTGCAACTAAGAGACAGGGCCAACTGCTAACTCTTCTGACAGTCACCCCTTGGTCCCTCAAACATTCAAGTCATGATCAAGAAATATTTATGAACCTACTATTTACCCAGCATTTTGCTTCATGCATTGGGGAATATGAGCCAACCTATGACATCATCTGTTTTCTCACGATGGGTACACGACAAAGGTGCAAAATGCAAGGAAGCCACAAACAAGTGGCCAACTAGTCAATGGTATGGTATTGAGGATAATTTCAATAGGAAGGAAAAGAAGAGAGACCCTTCCAAGGGAAAAATAGCACAAGACAAAGCTAGCATGTAGTAAAGAACGTGCACAGAGGAACGCGTCACCCCTCTGCCTTTCTGCCTCCTAAGACGCAATGTTAGAGCCTTTCTCCAGAAGCGTAGGAGAGTCCGTCTTCCTGCTGGCAGGGATGCTGGATGAAAGCACCCGGTTTATAAACTGTAAACATTTAGAGGGTTGACACCTTGTCCAGAGCAACAGAGGGCAGCATGGTTTAATACTGAAAGGACAAGGAGAACCAGGCAAGCGCAGTTCAATACCTGATTAATTGAAAGACTGTGGCTGTGTACAAAAACTTGGAAGACTTGAGGTTCTCGTCTGTGCATGAAGAGTGACACTGGCGTCAGGCAGCAGAAATCTCACTGAGCTAAAGTTGGAAGACCTGGGTTCTTTGCAATAATAATGGCAAAAACTTGCTACATATTATGTGCGAGAGGTCGTTCTAAGGTGGGGGAGAGGTACTAACTCATTTAGTCCTAACGCCCAAACCCTCCAATCTCTGTGAGGAGAGCACTATCCTTATTCTACTTAAGGGACAAGGAAATCACGGTACAGAGATCTTAAATCACTTCCCCAGGATGTAGAGGTGGGATTCACACCTGCTTGTCCATCTGCAGAGCCCATGTTCTTAATCCCATGCTGTCATCTCCCCATGAACTGGGAAAGTGACCTTGGCCAAGAGACAAATTCTGCGTCTCAGTTTCCTCTTCAGTAAAATGAGGACACTAAAAATTTCCCAAGTTACCTCAAAAAATTATTGTCAAAATCTAAGATATTAGCTATGAAATACTAATTTACAAAGTCCTATCCATGTGTATGTATAATATAGTATAACATATATTGTGTAGTATATATAAAGTTTTATATTCTTCAGAAATGATGAAATGATAAAATAAGATGTTTGGCAGAAAATCATCTGGAAAATGAGAAATATAAGTGTGGACTTTATCAATACCACCCACCTCGTTGGAAAGGCTAACGGGGGACAGTTCCTTAGACTGCATGGGGATTTGGACCTGTTACTCATTCTTCTAATGTGGATGACATCCTTGATCAATTTTATTTTGGTTTAAAGAGAGAAAATGTAGGAGAGGAATTTTCAATCCTAGGAGCCCAGAGAAAGGGTAGGAGTATCTCAGCGTCTTCCCTCCTGCCTCCCTTTCATCATGCTTCCTTCCTTCCCTCTCAAAATAAGACCCAAGTGAGATGGAAGAAAACCTTTCTTCAGATAAAAGTTGAGATGAAATAACTCTCCATTCATTTTCATGACAAACATTCAAGCACCACTGCTGTTCCAGAAACTGAAAACTGGAAGACAGAGTCTCTGTTCTCTAACTCATGCCGTGTAGCCGGACAGAATCTAATCCATTGGCCAGTCCCACCTCTTTGTATGGAAGGAAAGGCACCAATGCCCAGGGAAGTGAAGAGATCTGCCCAAGACCACTACTGACTTAAGACTAGCTCTCCCGATGCCTGGGAAAATGAGCTTTCCTCCCCAATCCCTTGCTTCCCTGAGAGATGGGTTTGGAGTGAGTGGGAATTTGTTCAAGAGCCATATCATGCTCCTGTGACAAAGCATGAAATGAATTTCTTTTTTTTTTTTTAGCTCATCTCTGAAATGGTTCAATCTCCGCCTTTATATTGCCTGAGTTAGATAGGCACACTTCATACGGGTCTCATTTTCATTTTGGAAAGGAGGTGCATCCCTTTAAGACTGAAATCAGTACACATTCATGGTGTTGTGAGTTAGTGTTCCTGTGAGGAGAGTAATTACAGTAGGTAAATATGAACAAATCCCAAGAAGCTGACTTCCCTCTCCCCCCCACTCCACCTTCCCTTTGCACTCACTGGCTGCAGAGGCTCTCCCCTACTGACAGGAAGGCCACTCGAACCTTATGGTATTATCACTCCCTCTCACTCGAGCTCAGTGTTTCAAACCACACAACATGTAATAAAAAGAAAAAGAAAAAAGCCTTCTTAGCAGGGGTTGGGCTAGGGATTGAAAGTATGTTTGTGAGGGGTAAAAACGAACCCTCTTATCTAAGCTCAGAATTCATTAGATTCCTCTTGTGGAGACGGAAGCCCTTTTACCACAGCAACCAAGAGGCTGCAGCTGGATATGTGCTTGGGAAACAGGTCAATGCTGTGAGCTGCTCCTCTGGGGTCCGCTTTGGAGGATGCTTAGACAGTCTCCAAAAGCATAAGAGTCAGGAACTGGCTGGTTACTGGGCAACAGGCCTCTGAGAGCTTCACAACTTCAGAGAAAAGCTGCTGTAGTTATGAAACTTGGCCCGGGATACCCTTCTTCGGGTTTTCTTCTCAGTCTGAGGTTAAGTAGCTTCCCAGTTTGTTTTCACAGCAGTGGGGTGGTCTGGGGCAGTACAAGCCTCAGGCTTCACGTTTGCTCTCTTAGAGCTGGGTCTTCTTGCTGTCATCTGGTTTAGTCAAAGGGGTTGTGAGGGGTATGGGCTCTGCTGTGTTTAGGAAGGCAGGAGGAAAACTGCCAGGTGGCCATGAGGTCTCCAAGCCCACCAGTAGGAAAGTTACAGGTCACTCACCCCACAACGTTGCCGGTTTCTTCTGTGGGGCATAGTCTGTGTGCAGAAAGCCTGCCACCAGCCTGTCACGGGCCTCTATGGAGAGAACAGGGGGGCTACTATGGCTTCAGGAAATATGGGAGGTAGTAGAATATAGCAGAAGGAAGCAGTGAGGTGGCAAAGCATAGCGTTACAGCTGGAGAAAATACAGTCTGCAAGAGAGTCTGCCTTCGAGAGTTCACAGCCCCACAGGGAAGCCAGATGACCAGGCCAGTCTTAACGGGGCAGGATGGGATGAAGCCTGACCACTCTAGGTGCTTCTGAATGGATGCAGCTGTGAATTTTTCTAGCATGTCATGCTAAGTCCGCCAATTTAAGATACACTTTCACTTGATCAAATTTTATTTTTAAAAAACAATCTTCTTTATTACATATTGCCTATGAACGTAAGTAGATAAAAGGCATGGAGGACTTGGAACAGATGCAATTATAAACAGGGAAGAATTTTTGTGTGTTTATACATCATCTTTTCTCTTTGAGCATCGATTCTTCAGCATTTTCTCATCAGCCTTCTTTAGATGGCTGAATTTGTAGAGATGATTTGGGGGGTTAGCAGTAACTACAAGCTGTTTTCTATTTTCTAATAGCTGGGCTGTTTTTATAGCAGATTTTCCATGGAAAGCTCTCAGAATCTTGACTTAAAATCAGGGAAAGAAATTCACATGGCTAAACTTTCTAGTTGTGTGGATTGTGTGACATATAAAGAGTTTATCAAAATGTATAATTTCGAGGTTAGTAGCTATTCTGATTTCACAGATGGGAATACCAGGTCAAACTTCTCAGAATCTCAGAAGTAGAGTCAAATATAAGAAATATATTAATTTATGGCTTACATAGAACCTTACGTTGATGTCCATAGTAAGTTAACTATCCAAAAGACAATTAGGGTGCACGGACAGTGACAGAATGCTTGCCTTACATGTGGGAGACCCGGGTTTGATTCCCAGACAATGCACCGCTCCCACCCAAGAAAGACAATTAGACCCGTGGCGTGGCCAAGTCATCCATGAAGACTGGTGAACTTAGGAAAAAAAAAATAGGGATAATGAAAAAGCAGTTTTGGAGCTGCACAAAGACATGAAGTGACAGAGATATGAACAGTTTTTTTAAAAAAGGTTTTTCTTTTGCTCTTTAGTTTTATTTTTAAGAAAAGGGATTCAGGGAAGGCCATGATGGCTCAGCAGGTAGAGTTCTCGCCTGCCATGATGGAGACCCAGGTTTGATTCCCGATGCCTGCCCATGCAAAAAAAAAAAAAAAAAAGAAGAAGAAAAGAAAAGAAAAGGGTTTCAGAAATGAACATAAAGAAGCAACTGGGTGAGGGTCCAAGGTTGCTGCTATGAAACAGACTAGATCAGGAAACTGTCTATCCCTTGGGGAAAATCCACAGAAACCCTAACAGAACTGAGGTCATCCTAGCCCAGCAGTGGGCATTCTTCCATATCTGAAACTCCAGTAGGTGGAGCTTGCTGAAAGTAAGCTCTTGCCTCAATACTCTCCAGACTCCTACAGGGAGGTACATAATCCTGCTCTTGCAAACTAAAGGCCACAGACATTATTACTGTGCTCACCCATGCATGTTTATTACCCCCTTATCTTCCCAGATAGGCTTTCTCTAAATGCTGACATCCTATGCAAGGCACACCCCTGTACATGGGAACTGCATCTGTGCTCAGACATTACAGCCACAGACTTCTCTAGTTCCTCCAAACAGAACCACTGAAAAGTTCTGGGGTCCTCATCCATACGCAGGATGCACAGAGCTGTCTGGAAGTCATCTGGTAGTAATTACCCAGTGCTTTATCCTGGAATAAGTGGTTAATCCCAAGGCAGTTTCCACTGGAGGCCAACCAGCCTGCCCCAGGGTGGATACAGAACCAGTCTTGGCTCAAGAGTCTATTCCACATCATGAGTAGCGCAAATGTGCACTGGCACAGGTAACGGACTTCAGTTCACAGCAGATGGGATCCTTCTAATGCAGGCCTGCTTTAAAAAGCAGGTACAGCTCAAGCACCAAAGTGTTGTGAGTTCCTTCTTTTTACGACATGTATTGTTGTTTTAATTCTCAGACTGATCTGCTTCCTCCTTTGCTCCTCTGCCTGTTTTTGCCTCTTTCCCATCATGGCATGCAGGCCCCAGCTTTGGGCTCAGAAACAACAGGCAAGGTTATACCCAGGGCGCCAGGCTGACCTGCGGCTAATTCAAATGTCTGCAATTTTTAGTTATCATTCTTATGCCAGCTGCCCACTTCTCGTGTTTGGTTTTGGCATATACTTGCAGTAGCAAAAGTGACTGGAAAGATAGCAAATATCCTAAAGAATGAAATACTGATGCTAGCCTTTCTTTTTGAAGAGTTTTCCTTATGGTATCCAAGATATGGCTTAGAGAATCCATTAGAGAAGGTGTGAAATAAAGGATTAATTTATAAGCCTGGGACCAAATGAATTCAAGGACAACTTTAAGGAAGTCAGAGACCAAGCAGAAGAGAGAGCTGTCTTTGTTTTCTTTGCAGTAATTGCATTTCTTACAAATTTGTGTCTGGTGTAGGAGGGGTTGAGAATATTTTCTACACGCAGATTTTTTTTTTTTCTGAACCCAGTGAAGTGAAGAGTAGGTGAAAATGGAGGATTAGAAAGTAGACAGGGTGTAGTGGGAATTGTGACTGGATGATTTTTAAAACCATTTCAAAATCAGGACCAATTTTCTTTAAGAAAACGTCAAGATTCTTTAGAACCCTATAGTCCAGTATTTAGATTGCACATAGTACCATTAGGAAACTGTTTTTTGGCATAGGAAATATAAAAACAAACTTTGTTCATTTTATATTTGCTGTTGAATAAAGATGAAAATTTACTGTCCCCTTTTCCTCTCCTCCACCTTCTGTCCTCAGCAAACTGCTCTTCCGTTAGATTTACTCACATCATTTCCCTTAATGGAATTCAGTATTTGTTTTGCACCTGCTCTACACCAGGCACACGTGCAGGAAGGTTAGGAAGGTGGTGAGACAACAAGGACATAAGAGATACAAGCTGCGTTCCCTGCCTTTTGGAATTATAAACTCTGAATGAAGACCTCATACATATGCGCAGTGACCTGAGTAACAGCGTGAATAACTCAGGGGAAGGAGAGAAGGTTTGGGCTGGTGTGATCAGATAAGGCTTCAAGGAAAAGGTGGACCCTGAGCTGGCTCTGGCAGATAAAGGGTGGGTATATGTTCACACCAGGAGAGGGAGCTGATCAATCTCCTTGGTAGAAAGGCCAGCGTAGGCCAAAGGACCGAAGCCGGAAAGAGCATGGTGGGCTGGGTCCTAAAGCTTCTGTGAAATGATTCTGTTCGTCCTCCTGCCTCAACCTGCACCACAATACATCCTGTCCCCAAGGAAAAATCCTACTGCCAACCAAGCCCACGTGATCCCCCTAGAGCCATATGAGGCCTTATGAACGGTGCCCTCACTGTTCTTATAAGTATCATTTACATTTATAGATAATAGTAGGCAAACTTTCAACACAAACCACAGGAAGCTGGAAAGGAACTGGCCTGCCATCATCTTTGTTGAATTTGGACTCCATATGAGTAGCATTTGTAAAGGCTGCAAATTCCAAAAGAGATTTTTTTTTCTTTAATGAGGTCTATCTTTCCTAATGGCAAGATACAAAATGCATGCATCCTGCTAAATCGCGGGTTCATCTTCTTGATGGTGAAGGGGGCACCAGCAAAGGGCAATCACCTGCATCCAGCAGACACTACGAATTGCTTCTGCAGACACATCAGGCCCTTTATCTGTATTCAGACTTCTGTTTATCTAGCTTAGTCCTCACCCTCATGGATTAATCCAAGTCTCTAAAAGTAATTATAGCCAACTTTCTACTGCCTGTAATAACAGGGTGGAGCAGCGACATGGAACATAAGCCAAAGTCGGATTACTTAAATACTGACACCACAACACTTGAATATTTGAGTTAGCTTGCATTTTCTAAACAAACGCTGACTGGCATTTGTGGCAAAGAGGTCTGTTTTGGGTTAAAAAGAGTACATAATGCCACTTTAAGAAATGCCTTCTAATTTTAAGTTTGTATCTTGATACTGTTACTTTCTTTTTCTTTCCTTCTTCCCTCCCAATCCTCAATCGCCTAAAAACTAGCTGGTGACTTGATACAGAAGCCCTTTAAGGTAAGATCTGAAGATTCAAGATATGGGCAGAAAGAGTTTTTTTTTCACATTGTGAATAAACATCAAAGCAGGAGTGGTTCTCTGTATCCTGTCACATGCTTGTTTCCACTCCAAGAAAGCAGAGTTAAAATGTGCTTTCAGACCAGGGACAGGTGAGAAATGATAGGGAGGCGGCAAGAAGGCTCAGCAAGTCTGAGAATAGCACAACATATATGCCAAGGTGACTGCTGGTGCCCAAATGTTGTCCATCACTTCAGAGCAGCCTCTGCTTCAAACACTAATGCCCCTAGGTCACAGCAGTGAAAAGGGTCTGGCAATTTTTACTTGTTTCTTCCTTGACACTTAATCTTCTGGGTCTTTGCCTTTTTCTGTTTTAACCCAAGCAGTGTTGTCATTGCGTAATAAATGTCAGGCAAGTCATTGAATGTGGAAGTAATGCTTGGGCAATGTCTGCCCTCACTTGCTTCTCCTGAGAAATTGTTTGCTATGTGTACAGCAGCATCTCCTATCCTTAGTACAAGAGTGATGGAGTATCATTAGCTGAAATCCATCCCTCAATGATTTCATTCTCTTGTTCACAAAGGCAGAGCAGGCATCTGCTGCCTGTGATTTCTGGCAGCCCCAATGGAAAGGAACTTGAGGTGCCAAGCTCTGGCGGAGCTTGCCCACTTGAGCCTTGAACTACAAAAGCATCATGGTTTCCTTTCCCATGACCACTCCTTCCCTGCTCATGCTCCTTCTCGTGTCCAGCAGGTTGGCCAGCCTTCCTTTCCTCACTCTGCTCCAGTGCAAACGAAGCCTGGGGTCCACAGCAGGCTCAGAGGGGGCTGTGGGACCAGAGGCTTGCCAGATGACCGACAGGCTGAGTGGGGTTCCTGAAGCAAGTCATGGCCACCTGCCCCATTAGCACAGGAGCGGGATGATAGTGCTGTTACCATTCTCATTGCACAGAGCCTGTACTTCCTATAATCTGTTCATATATATCACCTCATTATAATATGGGTTTCTGTCCCGTTTCCTAAGAGAAAAAACTACATTTCAATGAAGTTAAGTCACTAGTCCATATCTTCATGACTGGTTAAGTGGCAGAGCTAGGATTCAGGGTTTTCTCACTTCAAGTTCATTGTACTCTCCAGACCCCTAAAGCCATCTTGCATATGATAGTGGAGATATGCTTGAAGAGATTAAAGGGGGAACCAAGTCCCCAGGACAAGGACTAAGAAAGGCTGTCAACATGTGTGACCCAATGCCCTTGTTTCCCACAAATGGTAATTGTCAAACGTGATGAAAAATTTCCTCAGGAAGATTCTTCAACAGTTTCTCACTGTGTAGAAGAAAAACAATTCCAGGCTTTTTGAGCATGCCGTGTGGATACAGCATGCCTCTGACCTGACCCAATGTGGTTTTCCAGACTCATGTTTCACCACTCCCTCCCTGGCTGCCATGCTCCTGTGTTGGAGCACTGCAGTCCTCTATGTCTTATGAATTCCTGGCTAATTCTTAAGAACCCTTCAGGAGTTGACTCAAGCATCACCACTGCAGAACTTTCCACGCTCCCCCAATCTTAACTGTGCACCCTTCCAATGTAAGCAGCACACTGTCTGCCCCTAACAGGAATGGGGTCTGTGCTCTCTGCTCACGTGTGGTCCAAGACCTGCATCATCACTGACCTACACTTGGAAGCTGGTTCAAAATGCAGCTCCTCGGGCCGGACGCCAGACCCACTGAGTCAGAATCTGCATTTTCACAAAATCCCAGGTGATCTGCATGTACATCTAAAGTTTGAGAAGCACTGTTCTATTTCAAGTAGATGAGAGGCTGACAAGCCATGGTCCACAGGCCACGTCCATCTGGCCTGTGCCTGTTTCCTTAGGCAATTTTTCTTTTCCCTAGGTAATTTTGTATCAGACTCAGCCATGTTCACTTGTTTACATGCTGTGCTGGTTTGTGTCCCCTAGAAAAGCCATATTTTAATTCTAATCCCATTTTGTAAAGGCAGCCGTTTCTTCTAATCCCTTTTCAGCATTGTATGTTTGAAACTGTGATTAGATCATCTTTCTGGAGATGTGATGTAATCGAGAGTGGTTGTTAAGCTGTATTAGGTGATACGTCTCCACCCATTCGGGTGGGTGTTGATTAGTTTCTGAAGTCCTATAAAAGAGGAAACATTTTGGAGATTGGAGATTCAGAGAGAGGAGACAATGCTGCAGCACCACGAAGCAGAGAGTTCACCAGCCAGCAACCTTTGGAGATGAAGGAAAATGCCTCCCAGGGAGCTTCATGAAACAGGAAGCCAGGAGAGAAAGCTAGCAACTAGAATACATGTCTATGCTATCCTCATGCTACAATAGAAGAGCTGAATAGTTACAATAGAGACTGTACGACTGCAAAGCCTAAAGTTATTATCTGGTCCTTCACAGAAATTTGCTAACTCCTATACTAGACTCTAACTCCTGAAAAGTGAAACCCTGGTCTTATTTTACTCTACAAGGTAGAAAGGCAGACAGCATAGTGATTATGTATCTAGGCTCAGAATCACATGGACAAAGATTTGTAGGTAGGTTCTGCCACTTTTTTGCAAATGACTATGAGCAGGTCAATCTCTCCTGCCTCAGGATAAAATGGGGATATGGACCTCATGTAATAGAACCTACTGTACGGGACTGATGCACAAGCTAAACAAGTTATCACATGTAAAGTGCTTCAAATGATGCCCCTGGTAAATGTTAACTGTTACCTGGTACCAGGTATTTTTAAGAGTACCAGGGGGATGTGCTCAATGCTGGCAGAATGATCCATAAGCAGGCACTGTCTATCAAAACCCATTCTCTGCTTCTTTTTTGCTAATGTCTAATTACTTTTCCAACTAAACCTCTATGGAGGTAAATGCTACTTCAAGACAATCATAGCCACACATTCTGAAAGCCAACGCATCTCTTAAGATAGGAAGTTTTGGCCAAGGAGCCATCAAAGGGTTCTTGAAGGGCTTCTGGGGAAAGGTTTCCTTATTCTTTAAGAAAAGATGGAAGAAACGGCCCTGTTCTTTCATGGGTGCTATGATGCCTGCAACTGTAGTCTATGAGGAGGGAGATCTGAAGACAGGGTTATCACATCTAGAATGGCAGTGAAGAAAGAAGAATCAAGGTTCTTTATGAGGATAGTTACTGAATCATTGCACTTCTGGGGCTCACGTATCCATGTAATAATTTGATGGAAGAAAATAAAATTTTCTTAGTAGTTTAAGTTTCAATCCAAAGTACCCTAACACACAGCCAGGGATCATGTTTACACCTATTTTTACTCCAGCCATGACCTAACAACTATTGTTGGGTGCTATGAGCAAATGAACCATGGCAGTTGGAAATGAACGAGGTGGGGAAGGAAAGAGTCAAAGGAGGACTCAAGAATGTTCTGTGTCCATCCAGGTTCAATTCTTCATCGCCTTTTATACCCCTCTCAGTAGAGAGTGGCATCTCTCCTAAATGCTGATTTCCCTTGTCTGAACCTGCTATCCAAATTTGGCAGATGGTTTGTCAAGCCAGATGGGTTTTGATTGTTTCCTTGGAGGTATTATCTCCCTCCTGGGCAGAAGGAGGGTCTAAGAACAACTTATTTTTTGGGGAGAAGTGGAGCAGAGGTGAGATCTCTTATATAACATAAAATATGGGATGCTTTCTTTGGTCTGGAAGGGTCAAAAAGATTCCTTACAATTTACAGCCACAGGGAGATTATGCTATGTCAGGTTACTTATTGGTTCTGTGCCATGTATGAGCAGAACTGGTACCAGAGATATGGAGCAATACAGGTGACCTATGAGGATAAGGTAGAGGGAGAAAACGGCAGCAGAAAACAGGGCTGGATATCTCCACCTAGGTAACACAGTGAGCTAGCCCTAGCTAAGGGAGCTAAAGGATAAGCCCCAATGAGTCAGAATAGATATACTGCAATCCCATGCCTCTACAAGCACTCACAAAGAAGAAGTGCTGAGCTCCTGCTGTCTGGGAAAATCCAGGGTGGGAGATGTTTTTGAGAGCCTGTGGAGTCATAAAGTCACTGTACTAATCACTTTTTTTTTTTTAACATGGGCAGGCACCGGAAATCGAACCCGGGTCCTCTGGCATGGCAGGAGAGTATTCTTGCTTGCTGAGCCATGGTAGCCTGCCCTGTATTAATCACTTTTAAGGCTGGTAGGGGCCATAATATAATATCTCATTCATCTCCTTGCCTCTGGGCAATAACTGCACACCAAAGCATCCCCAATAGATCAGAACACATTATCTGGTTAAAAGCTTCATGGAGAAAAAAAAAAGTAAAATGATTTCATAAATTCCTTCCACAAACCAGTTTAATACGTGTTCATTACCAACTTTAGAGTCAAAGGGAATCTCCATGCTTATTCCAGCCCCAGTCCATTCTCAACCCCATCCCCAGTTCCATGCCCATCCCCCATGCGGGAGGTGTGCCTAACAGAGGCCTCCCAGTGGTGCCTGTGAGACCACCTTTGGCTGTTCTTGCACATTTAAAAACTTGTAGCACTTTCCCATGATGTTCCTTCTGTCTCCTTTCCTACCAACAATTCCTTCTAATGGTTTTACCTTCTAATAGACACTGCCACCTGACACAGCACCTTTCCCTTAATTCTTTTAATTAATTAGATTGTAAGGAATAGGAAGTAGAAAGTGTTTTTATGGGTAACAGATCCCCTGCAAGTTTGCTACTATTTCTATTCTGAGTGAAAGTTCCCTGCCAGGACTTGTGAAGAGAACCCACCTCACTCACTCTCCTGGGGCTCCTACTGTTTGGGCATTTTGGGCCATGGGCAAGTGTTTTTTCCTTCTCTTTGGAAGGGCGGAGGTGGAATATGCCACTTATCATGAAGTTTTTTTGAAGACAGACAGGGAGAAGGTCAAAAGGCAAAACTCAATTGCTCTTGGGGAGGGGGGGTTGGGAGAAAAGCTAATAAATAAAATCTGTGGTGCAACTCCCTTTCAGGAAAGGGTGTGAAGGGTGGGGTGCATTTACCAGAAGCTTTGGCAGGCTGCTTTGAAGTCTTCAGGGCAGGAAAGTGTAGCCCTCCAGGGAAGCAGCCTTCACAGCATCCTCCATAAGGCTGATGGGTTGGAAAAGAGCCAAGGAGCAAGGAGGAGTCCTTGGAGAAATCTCTCCTCCCCCTACCTTCTCCTGGAACTGCTGCAAAGCCATGTATGACCCAGTGGTCTGGCTATTAAGGGTAGCCTTGAAGGAACCTGCAGTTCCCTGGTGGGTGCACAGCACTCAGAAGATATTTTATCCAAGCCTCTGGCAAATAGTCTTCTCCTTTCTATCGAGAACTTATGTGTTGTTGGGCCAGGCCCATGGATACATAAGGCCAGGCTTTAGGCAGTCCGCTTATCTTAGGGAAGGGAGTGACAGGAAAGACAAAAGGGGGCTCATTCCTCTATCTCACAGCTTCCTTTCCTACAGGAATCAGGATCTAACCACCAGCAACCTCAAAAAAGCTATGGAGATGGATATACTTGTAAGTAGTGTACATACCACTCCTGCCACGTGCTACAAATGGAGTGGAGCTGGGGAAGAGTTGTGCCACTGAGACCTTAGGCCTTCTCAGAGGCAGCCCAGGCAACCCCCAGGCCACAGGCTTTCTGACTGCTTTCCAGATGGCTAAATGACCTCCTTCCCAACCTTCCCAAAATATGTGCAGAGCCCAGAGCTAAGGTGAGACACCCACACTCCTGGGATTGCCTGGGGTATCCGAGGCAGAGGTGGTTGCAGTAGACTCCTCAGCAGAGGTAGAGAGATCCAGGAATTCCAGGATGATGTCCCAAAGGCAGTAAATCAAATGTCTGAAACAAATAACAGAACAGCTCGGAGTAGGGTCTGGCTCAGTCAAGAGACAGCAAATCACATTTCCTTTCCCTCTCCCCCTCAGAGGACCCTAAATTTGGTATGACCAATCTTCTGTCATGAAATAAATGAATGGATAAAGGCTAAAACCCCAATAAAGGCAGAAACAGCACTTGAGACTAGATGTTAGCAAATTTCATTTCCCATTTACACAGTTACATTAGCAAATCAGTACTGCTCTGAAGAACTGAGAGGGGAGATCCCTGTGCTATCAGGTTATTAGGAATTTTTGGAGATTCTGACTACTACTCTTTCTCGTTATCAATCATGGTAGATTTACACGTTACCTTGCAGGCACTGAGGCAAGACCCAGGGCCCTTGACAGTGGAAGTCAACAGATGCAGTCTACTTGGAGAGAGGGTTTGAGAGAGGAATGGCAGAACATTCAATTTCCAGCAACATGCCACCCCAAGGTCCCAGCCAGAGAAATATCTACCAGTTCTGGATTGTTCACAGAGTCCTCATCCAGCATCTGGGTCCCTTCACCAGATTCCAGCCTCAGTATCCTGTCTTCTCTTCTTCATAGCAACAAAGCAGACAACCACTGCTCATAGCACCGAGAGCCTTGCTTGCGAGGCCATAAGCTCATGCTGATCCACATTATAAGGACAATACTATACAAGGCCAGATAGGCTCAGTGTTAACAGGAACTGATGTGGAAAGGACACTCAAAAACCCCGAGAAGGGGTTTTCAGTAGCCATGTAAGGCCCTGCATTTGAGTTCTCCCCAATATGAGCAGTGACTGCCTCACAGCCCTTCTTGGAACTTGGTAGCACGGGATTCACTTGGTGTGGATAACTCTGGCTGCCAGAGGCTCAGCAGAGGTAGAGACTTTAATTTCAACCTTCAGAAGGTGGATTTTTCACTTAGAAATATTGGATGCCTCTGACATCAGAGGCAACTCCAGCTAGGCTGCTGTTGATGCCTTGTATACATTTCTCAGCCTACCTGTTGATGATGGGTTGCTGCAGCGACTCCAAGATGAGACCCCAGCTCAGCCGACATCTGTTCACCCCAAGGATTTCTACCACAATATCTGAGGAGAGAAAAAACAGAAGAGAGCACAGTGTTGCCAAGCCTTAAGCCTCTCCTCCAAGCCTCAAGTTCCAAGGAGACAACCTCCCTAGATATCTGCCGTCTTTGCATAGGTGAACTATTTTTGGCATGCTAAACTACACAGCTAAACTACAATTCTCATCAAACAGGGAAAACTAAGAAAATCATGTTTCTTAAGTTCAATGACTAAATAAATCAGAATGGGCTTTATGACAATGCAGCTACTTCTTCTGAGGTTGGAGATCAGAGGTTATTAAGAGTAAAAACTTAAAGGAGAAACCTAAAATTGACTGTGCAGAGCTAAGAATTCACAATAGTCTTTGTTTAGCACAACAAGCAATGAAATGCCTTCCTTGCTCTCTCCAAAGCATAGAACAAACCCTCTTTAGGCTATTTTCACTGACTGCTAAGGATAATGAACCTTACTGAAGAGTCCATTCATTAAGCTTAGTTTCTGCAGGATATACTGTTTTTTTTCCTGATCTCAAAATGCAAAGATGGCAGAGACTAAAGTTTTCATCTAGTGGAAATGGCTGCCCCGGGGTGCCAGAGCTTCCCCAAACCTTCCCCAAATTTATTTCCCCAAATATCTGGAGGATTCTCACCTAGAATTTGGGGTCTAGCTCCTGTGATTCCTTCTATTCCCTCAGCAACCCGAGGGAAGAATATAAAAATTCCAGCCCTGACCATTTTCTTATGGGGCCAAGAAATGGTAGGTTAAACACATTTTTGAGTCTGACTCACATTAAGGGTGCTTTGATAAAAAGAGGAAGAGTTGGGGTAAGGATGGCAAGGCAGGACAGAAGAGAACAATAATTAGTCTCCCCCATCTTGTTGTCCGCTCACCTGGCAGGACCCCCATGAGGCTCTGCAGGGCCTGTTTCTCAGCAGCTGCCCGCTGCTCCTGGGTCCTCCCAGGCCTTGGCAATTCGGGAAGAGACCCACCAGGCCAGATGGCCTCTTGAAGGAGCTGCAGGTACTGTACCCAGCGCTGTGGACATGTTAGATTAGCGACCTGCACCTCTAGCCACCTGTGGTAGAGGAAAAAGAAAGCTCAAATAAACCTGCAGGGAAAGGAGTAGAAGGCATAGATTAGATCTTATGCGCAATCAGAAGAGGGCAATACAAAAGTTAGCACGAATTCAAAAGTTAGCACGAACTCCTGAAACTGAAACCAAGCTGATTCAACAAGTTGGGGTCACAGAATTTGAGGCTGAGTGATGATAAGAGTAGTGTTATTTACTGAATGTTCGCCACAAGACCCAGGCGGTGCCAGGCAGGCTATAGAACAGAACACCCCGTCTCTGGACAAGGCCATCCCTGGCCATTTGCAGCTTTCCCCAGGGGGAGATTTATAACCTCAGTGAGGTCTCAGCACGGTCTTCATGGTTAAGGGCTGGGAAATTTCACTTCAGGCCCTCTTTCTCACCATCCTGACCTCATGCAGTTGGCCTTCAAGTCCCTGTGATCTGTCCTGAGGATTTCCTCCATCTGCCCTTTGCTCCTAACAGTTTTCTCACTGACAAGGCTGGCTCCTCTCCGTCTTGCTGAAATCTGCCTTTCGGACAACACCAACTTAATCCCTTCCACAAAGTCCTTCTGATCATCAGAGCTGCACGTGCTCTCCCTCCCCTAGAACGCCTTTAGAGTTTACTTGTATGGCATGGATTGTGAACTATTTTACTGTGGAATAATACTGTTTTTTGACTGGGGAGTAGGAACTGTGTCTTATACTCAGTGTCATATATATTGGTGCAAAACAAGTATTTATTGACTGGTAATTGTTAGTACAATAAAAATTTCCCCTCTGTCTTATTTTCAAAAATGAGTCAATAACTCTAGGGTGCAGATATACCAAATGTGGAGCTCTTAGAAGATCACTGGGTTTCAAAGCTGTTAATTCTTTATCTGTCCTTGCTGCCTTTTTCAGTGATACACTCACCAGCTGAGGTTCAGGACTGCCAAGCCTCCCCCAGATGCATCAGTGCTGAGGGGAGATGACAACAACAGTCACGGAGGGCTCACTGAGTCAACCTTGTCTACTCATGCGTGAAGACTCTCTCAGGCATCGCACCACGTGGCAGGGCATGCCGTCACTCCTACACTGAGTTGCTGCCGCCCATCCAAGAGCAATGGGGCTGCCAAGGCAAACTTTATTTAACCTCCACTCTGCCAGACAGTCTGCATTCCACTTAAGCTAGGCTGCAATACCCCAAGCTCAGGGCTCACGAATAATTCTAAGAATAGGAAGTCTGAAAGGTAACAGCAGGGCAGGAATGGCAGACGTCGATGGAGATCAAGAGCGGCACAAAGCTGCTCTTGCCCAAAATAGCTATCACAGTCGTATCCGTTATTATTAGGGTTATGTCACCTTTTTATAGGGCTTTTCATTCAGCGAACTTAAGATGCCTGATGAAAAGGATCCACTAGCAAGAATCCCTGTCCTTGTTTATAGAAGAGGGTCACCAAAGGGAGGCAGATGCAATGATTTGACCAAGTCTCTGCAGGAAACCAAACGACCCAATTCTTTTAGCTGGGCTCTTCCTTCTTCACTTCTGAGACTTATGCTGAGGTGAATGATGGTACCAGCCTCTTATAAGAGACTTGAGGAGAAGGAGTAAGGTCTGCTAAACCCAAATCTCTAAGTCTTCCAAGAGCCTGGAGAATCATAGGACAAGAAATCTTGTGGTAGAAGTAGTTCTAGCTCAGTTTCTCATTCACATATGCATATAATAAGTTTGCATTTCTCTCCTGGAGCCAGCAATGCTGGGAACTTAAACTCATGAAAGGCACCCCAGAGCCTACTCAATCCTTCCTAGATAAAGCATAATATACAACTGCAAATCTGGGTACCTTGCCACGTTCTGGGCATGTCTTAAAATCTGATTGTTTGGAATGAATGTTAAGTCGTTCAATGGGAATGGGATTTCACACAGCATTACAGCAAGGAGGTCCTCTGTTCTTCTCTATGGTGATTAGGCATCTCATGCACATGTACTGGGTACAAAATGGATTTCTGCATATGGCAAAATATGAATTTATAAATTTATGCAAACCTATATGATTACAGCTATTAAACTCTAAAGGGAAATGTTGGGAAGAAGAATAAAATATTAAAAAAACAAAATAAGCACTTGCTGATGAGGATGAGTCAGTGAGTCAAATAAAGGTATGGGAGTGGAGCAGAACGAATTGACAAAGAGGAGTGAAGGTTCCAAGTAAAATATCAACTGCTCGTAAAACAAAGATGCTGCCAATCACTCTGAACCCTAAGGCACGGAACTGATCAACAGAAGGTCCCAGGAATGCAAGAAAGAGGACTTGTATAAACGGGCAGAAATAAAACAAACTTCAGGTCTAAAAAGAGATTTAGTTAAGAAAGTGGCTTCTATTTGCTAGGTGCTACAGAGTTTCAGTTTTTCTTACTGCTGGTCAGACCACAAAGGTAAAAGACACAAACCATGCACACTTACACCACACACGATTAAAAAACCCACTTTCTTCAGGAGTCTCCTCTTGGCCAGCCTCCTCCTAGACCACCTCCTCTACGAAAAGAGAGGCAAATTTCTCTCAGACATTTGGGATTAGGCAGGTTTCATTTCTTAGCCTCAGGCAGCCCACAAGGAAAACTAAGTGCTGCAAATCCTTCCTATTAGCAGAACTTCTGAGGTATGGTGACCGGTCATGAATAATGAATACACCAACCTTGAAGGAAAAAAATGACAAAGTCGTAGGCAAATAAATTACCATCACCACTTCCCAAAGGATCCTGCTCCTCACAAAATGCAATCTCTTAAATCTGTGAGTTATAATTCAATTTCTAAGACTTTATGACTATACATAATGCCTTTCTTAAACTGTAAAAGGCCAGATTCAGGAATTCAGGATGATGTGCCTTGCCTAACATCTGACAGAGAACCAAATGACAAAACATTCTTGATAACGATGAAGAGGATGGAGATTTTTTCCTCCAGTGATCTTTTCTCTCCTCTCCATCTCTATCTTCCTTTTATTTTATAATCCTTCTCTACAGTGAAGCTCCATATATACCACCATTTATATAACTTTCATATTCTCTTAGTCCTTCTCAGTGTGTTCTGAAGGCCAACAGATTAGGTAGGGGGGTAATAAAAGAAAGACTGACCTCTTGATTCATACTCATTAATCCTTTTAATCACTTATGTGATAACACATATGTTATCACACAGGAAGGTTAAAAAGAAATCTGCATCCTGATAGCTCTTTTGGAGCAAAGGGAATGGAATTTATGTGTCTGAAATCTAATACATCACTGGAGATTTTCCAGCACCAATTTCTGGAATCTACTGGTTCCATTTATCATGCTAATAGAAATCTAAAATTTCAAGGTGGACACACATACATATATATCTCCTCTCACCATCTATTATAAATTATTTATAATAAATCATTTTCTAAGCATAAATGCTATTGTTTATGTAATATGAGGCATGAGGTAAATATGTTAAAATAAATATGGTAGAGTATAGCTTTAAATAGCATTGGTTTTATTTTCTACCACTATTCCAGTTCTGATATTTCAGTTAAGGATACTCCCTTCTACCATCCTCCCTGTATCCCAAAGAAAAGAAAATAATAAGAAGAAAAAAATAAGCCAGGTCTGTTCTCTCAGCCCATCTCTGAATGATGCAAAGCACATAAAGTCTGACTAGGGGGCTCAAAATAGCCAATAAAATGGGGAAAATATACAACAACACAGTCTTTCAAAAGCTTCTGTGATGCCAGGCATGGAGGGAGGGAGGACTTGGAACTTAGGCAGGTCACTGAACTGGGGTGCATGTCCACTCCACTGTAAGGGCACCTGGTCTGAAATAGCTGCAGGGAGAGGAATGAAGTAGTGGCTAAAAGAAGACAGTTTAATACTAGGGCTTAAGATGGTACTCCAAGGCCAAAAGAAGGTCATTTCTCATCAAAACAGCAGAATCAAGAAATTTCTTGAACAACAGGAGAAGGCCAAATTTCCTTTCACCATGTCTTTTCCAAGAGAGCTGCTGTGGCTGAGGAAGGAAGGGTCCTGAATCAGTACGGCTTGGTAGAAGGAGAGGAAGAGAAGGACAGTGAAATCATAAAAGAGAAAATATTCATGGGAGCAATAACAGTATTCTAACAAAAACACCTGGTGCCGTCTAAACGAAAGAAAAGAACAACCTCGTTCCTTATAGTCTTTCTGCTTATACCCTGTAGGCTGGACTCTTACAGACAACCCGAAGGTGATTATGCTTCAACCTCAACTGCAGGAGTAGAGTTCAAAGAACAAAGGAGGGGAAAGGAGGAATGCATTAAAGCTTCTTTCATGCTGTAGAGCAGACTGGAAGTGCAGACTCATTTTACTGCACTTAGAGAAAGTTTCTCAACCTTACACTATGGATGTTTTGGATGGTAGTTCTTTCTTCAGGGGCCACCTCGGCATTGTAGGATGTTGAGCAGCATTCCTGGCCCCTACCTGGTAGATGGCAGCAGCACTGCCCCTAGTGTGACAATCAAAAATGTCTCCAGACATTGCCAAATGAGCCACGGTGGGAGGAGGAGGCAGGGAATCGTTCCTGGTTGAGAACAACTGACTAGACCCATGGTCTATTGCATGTATCACGCCATGCAATATCTGGTGTATCATGCCACTTTCACAGTCATTTAACACCTGGTGGTTATAGCACAGTGTTTTTCAAATTGTGAACTGCACAACATTAGAGGTCATGTAATCAGTTTTGTGTCCGCTGACAACATTCAACAAGATATAAATAGAAAATAGATCAGAATAGAAAATACACAAGCCTCATGTTCTGGGACATTTGTTTCTATTTATCTTTATATATGTATATATATCAGCTTTGTATTTGTGTGTATGTGCATGTGTGTGTGTTCCTGTGATTGCAGTGGGTCTTGATGTGAAATGCATACTTACTATGGGTTGATGTTTAAATGAGATAGAATAACACTAATATAGTATAAAGAATTAGGAATTCTATTAAAAAGTAAGGCGGGGCACAAACAACATTTTTAGCCTCGTGGAACCCCCAACTCCCAGCACTCAGCAAAACATTTTCAATGGCATAAACCATGATCACCTGTTCTGTACCCTGAGTCTTAGCACATTATTATGAATATTTGCTCATGCAATCAGTAGCCCCAATCTACAGAGAGAGAGAAAGAAGGGCTTTGGGATGTTGGGTTGTGAAGCTGTTTTTGACAATCTCATACCTGATAAAAATCACACTTCTCTTCCCCCAATTCCTTTCCCAGGCCTTTGACTTCCCGCCCCAGGCTCCTTCTTGTGTTTAAAGCGTTCTCCCAGTCAGTTTTCAGCTCTCCACTTCTCAGCCACATCACTAGCCAGACCCAAGTTACTCAGCTGTGCCTGAAAAAGTTCAATACTGCTGCCAATACTTCTGACTGTAGTCAGAAGGCAAGTATCATGCACCACGGCACAGAAAAGACCTTCCTCTGGTACCAGCTGGACAGCTGGCTCTTCATTCTACATTTACTCCTTTCTTCCCAAGAAAGTACTTAAAAAGATGGAAGAAAATAGAACATGGGCCCCACATCCTCAAGTGTTTTATCAAGACCAAAATTATTAGAGATACAGTGTCTGCTTCTTTAGGTGTCATCTATTTTCTATACAAATCAAAAGTAGATAATAATTTATTGATTTAATAAGCAATTAGATTTTTTAATCAAAAGTCAGATACATTGTTCAGAAAGATACTAAATCATCTTAATAGTTATGTTTCTCAACCCACAAGATAGAAAACTATGAGTCATTCTTGATTTCTCTTTTTACAGACTCTACTCTACCTGTCCCCCACCATGTAATCATTTATTTTTATTTACATAGTTACCACTTTATTTGCTTTTAATTTCTCCAGTTTAACTTTCCATCTGAGATTACCTTCCTTCTTCTTAAAGTAAATATTCATTTAAACAATTAAACATAATCATTAAAACAAAATTCCCACATCTTGCTGATTCTACCACCTCAATACCTCATGAATCCTTCCATCCTTCAATCTTTTACAATCCTGACAGCAATTACCTTGGTTTAGGTCCTCATCACCTTCCATCTGTATCAATGCAATTCCTTCCTAATTTGTCTTCCTGGTTCCAAATTTATTTCCCACAAAGAATCCTCCACAGCTCTATTTAAATGATTTCTCTAAATTACAAATTTGATCATGTCATTGCCTGTTGAGATATTTTTCCAAATGAGGACCAAACTCTGGTTTTCTGAGTGGCTCCCAGTAATCTTTTCAGGGTTATCTCTCATCTCTTCTTATAGGTTGTGTATTCCTAATCATGCTCAACTTCTTCCAGAACCCGAGACATGTTATACTGTTTCTTGAAGGTCCTATCCTCCAACATCTGGCAGCCAACTCCCCCTTATCCTCGAAGTCCCATCTCAGTGGGATTTCCTCTCTAAGGTAATCTCCTCAGAGAACCTTTCTTGGAACCCTCAGAATTGATTCCTTGGTCTCTTCTCTGAATCCTATAGAGTTCTTTAAAAAGTCCAATTTTATACTATAACTCCTTATTTGTTAGGGTAGAAAGTTTGGGTCTTTCTTTGCATTTTGATCACTTAACATTGTGCCCAGCACAGAATATGTAATCAATAAATACTAGTTATTAAGAGAATTAATATGGCATATGGGACAAACACTGATCTTAAAATATAGAACACAGCCCAATGCTTAAAGCAGCAGGAGAATGCTGACTTCTAATTATTTGTGCTTATGGAAGAAAACTGATAAAATAAGTACTTATTATTTTGTATGTATTTATATAAATATTTGGTTGGTTTATTTTTCCAGTAATCTTTTGCTTAGGTTAACAGTAAATTAAACTGTGTGCCAACCCAGCACAATCACCACAGGGCAGATGTTGTAAGGGGCATGTTGGTTAGTAAGTAAGTTGATCTAGAATTGAGAGTTCATCATGAAAAATCCACGAAAATGGGTGCCTAGTTATGCATCTCCCAGGAAGGGGAAAGAGGGGAAAGGCAAGGGAGTGAGTGAGTCAGCCATACTTCACATCTGGGACACTATGAATCCTAGAGAAGAAAGGTAGCTGCCAGCAGCGTACGTTCTTGTCAGTTCTCCTGGCAAATAGGCCAAGAGGACAGAAGAGACTGAAAGTCAACTAAGAACAAAGGAGTTCTAAGGATTGTGAGTCACACTTGCATTTTAGGTTGTGCCCCAGTAGACTGAGCAGGATTAAACTGATTCTAACCTGTTAATCAAACAAGTAAACATAAAAGAAGAAAGGCAGCAAAATATTTGGGCAAAAATGAACAAAAAACAAACTCTGGCTCCCTTTCTGACAAATAGAGAATGAGAAGGAGACACTTGGGGCTCTTTGTTCTTGCAGAGGGAAAGTTCGAGAAGTTTGTTCTAGATTTATGTTTTGTGACAATCTTAGGATTTGTTTGGATGTTTATTATACAAATCCAGTCACTATCTTCAGTGTGACTTCACTCTTTTCAGCCCCTTACCTGTTGCTACCCGCTCTGAGAAAACAGGGCTGGACAAAATCAAAGTCATGCTTTTTGGACGACTGTCTACAATTTTATTCAAGTAAAGGTAGCAGCAGGAAAACTTCATCACAACTACCAGTTCAGAGTCCTTTCAGAACAGTCAGTGCCTCTATTCTAGGCCCATATCCCAGAGACGTGCCTCTGTCAGGAATAGGCCACCACTGCTTTCTCCCCAATATTGAGCATAAAAAGTAGTTCATGCACTTTGGGGAAAAGATGGTGGTTTTCAGCCAGAAGAGCTATGAGGGCTTCACGTAGCAATAAGTTATGATAAGTGAAAACAACACTGAAAAGCCACAGGTGGGTGGGAGTCTGCCCACTTAGACAAAAGAACACTCTGAATCCTGGCTTCCTTCTTTATAAAACTGGCTAATTCTTGCCTGGCATTCTTCACCAAGTTATCAAAATCAAATGAAAGAGATGAAAATATTTTTGAAAGTTCTTGTGTTTGTGCATGTGTCAGAGAAAAAGACCCCTACGATTCTTCTAACTCTACCAGGTTCAGGTAAATAAATGACGGCAGGATCCCAAGTGAGCTTTACACTTCATGCTGCAGTGTTTCCTTCTGTAAATCTTAGTCTCCTCCTGGCATGTTCAGGGAAGCAGATATTGGAACAGTGAACCATTTTACTACTGAAGGTTTAAGAAGACTGGGAGGTACCAACCTTATAGGGTGGTGGGTAATTTGAAGACCGTGTTTCTGAATCTTTTCTAAAACTAGGCATCTATACACTAAACAACGAAATCTTTGCTCCGGAGACTGCAGGATCCAAATGTCTCCTCCTTTCCTTGACCCCGTGTGAACAGCAAGCCTGGCTCATTCTCAGTCACCAGGTAGGTAGTTATCCTGACCCCTTTCCTTTCTCAGCACCCACGGCAGAAAAGTGGGGTGAAGAATGGGAAGGCTAATTAAAACAGCCACCCATTTAGAAGAAAATTGAGTCGGGTGGAGGGGAAGGGCAGAGAAGAAGAGAAGCCTTCCAGCTGAAGCACTGAGAAGAAAGGCAAGACACAAAGGAGGGGTGAAGGCTGTAATTTAGCGGTTGTCTTGACAACCAAAGCCCCTATTGTTCACGGTGACTTGACCTCACAGGGTGCTCTCCATGCTCTGATCTGGGCTTAGAACCACCACCACAGGAGAGAAGGATGGGAAGGAAAAGGCTGGAGGAGGGAGAAGTGAAGGGTAATAATGTGCCCTCTGCTTAGATGGTGCTGACCCCCAAACTTCTACAAATTTTAAAGATAACAGATGTTGACTATGCTCAGCCATAATTTGAAAAAGGAGAATTAAGGATTGCAAATAAATAGACAGATATGGAGGACCTCCGAACTATGTTGTGAAAAATGGCTAGAGGAAGCTGGAAAAGACTTGCTTCAGGAGAGCAAAGGATGAATAGGAGAAGCAGATGACAGAAATAAGAAGACAGGACAAATACTGGTGGGGGGGGTGGTAGGAGAAGGAAAACTGACATAACGAACAAAATCATCACCTTTGGGGAAGAAGAGCTATCTAAAGATATTTTTTTCCCAGTGTCCTGCCTAAAGTCTGGAATTTAAAACTTCGAAGTAGAAGGCTCTCCTTCTGATACTAAGAATATAAAACAAGAACTGTGGTACCTTCAGGAACTCATACAGTGGGGACTTTGGGGGGTAGTAGCTATGGTTAGAAAACCTGTGGAAGGAGGTTGTTGAGGCTTCATTTACACTAGTGTAGTGCTTATTTAAATTATTTACTGGGGGGAGGCTAATACCCCCAAGAAATCTTTTGGTGCTGTGATTACATCAGAGCTAGACCAACAGATATCACCCACTTACTCACCCCTATGTCCTCCCTGCTTCAGTCCCAAATGGTGAGCTTTCTGTCTGAAAATAGAGGTAAAGATCAAATTTGAGGCATTTTAGTTTCTTCTCCAAAACCAAGTTGATAAAAAAAAGCCAAATGCTCTCTACCATGGCTGAAAACAGGAGGAAATGCCCTTGAGTTTGTAACAGGTTCATAAGATTCCTAATATCAGGGCAAACTCATATTGATAATCCCTATCTAGTGAGATGTACAATAGCCAGGGATTAGGGTACAGAAAGGCCTTGAGTAAAGCACCAACCAGCTTAAACAGTAGAGTTCCAACTAGCTTAGAGTACTGACAACATTCTTTCCACTTCAGTTACCCAGCTGGTTTCATCACCACTAAGGACTCTCTGGTCCAGTCAGTGTTCCTGGGTCAAACTGATGTTAATGGATCAGTTCCAGGGCTAAATACCTGAGGTGTGTGGAATGCATTAAAAGGGCCTACATCTGGCAGTACACACAGCTCAGAGAAGCCTACTCAGAAAAGAGGGGAGAAGAGGAAATGATGAAAGAATACGGTTCATCTAAACATCAGTGGATAACAGAGAAAATAGATGAGTGGCCCCTGCATTCTGGAGCAACCAGCAAATGGCCTTGATCTATTATCACCATCAAAGCAAGGGACTGAGATAGGCAAAATAAATGTGTCTTCCTCCAAGGAGATGCTTGGATTGTTTGACCTGCAGTGCCACCTGGTGCCCAAAGGGAGAATATCCTCTACCCTAAACCAACCCAAATTGTACTTTCTCTACAAGGTCTAGCTTTGCAATGAGGCTTTTCTTCTGCAAAGCTTTCCTAGTTCACCTTTCTCTAAATTTCTTACAGCATTAATGGCCTGCACTGTGTCATCTGACCTCTTCTAATTGATTCATATGAATTATCTCTGCTCTTACACTGAAAGGAACATAAAGTAGTAACAGTGCCTAGGTCACAAGAGCTAGCACACAGCGGGTAGTTAACAAAAACACGATGATCGCGAAGGACAAATACTATATGATCTCATTAATGTGAAATAATGAGAAAAAGCAAATTCATAGTGTCAAAAACTAGATACAAATTACCAAGGGCCAGGATAGGGGCTTGGAATGGGGAGTTAAGGCCTAATTGGTAGAGTTACTGTCTGGGGTGATGGAAAAGTTTTGGTAATAGATGGTGGTGATGGCAGCACAATAGTGTGAATGTAAGCAATATCAGTGAATTGTATACCCAAAAGTAGCTACAATGGAAATTTTAGGTTGTATATAAGTTACCAGAATAAAAACTAAAGAAACAAATAAATAAAACAAAAAAAGAAAAAAACTGCATGGTAAATGACAGGGAAGACATCAAATATGACATGGATTTTTCAAAAATTACTCATCAAGAGCTCACCATAATAAGAACTGAAGTTAGTTTCCTACACACCAAAGGAGAATTTGGAATACCCAGGTTCAGGTACCTGTTTCTTAGAAACTCTGAGTTTCTGCTCCAGACCTGACTGGGGAACACTGAGAGCAAATATGTGAGTGAGGCAGCATGAGATGTACGTACAGACCACATGAAGGCAGGGGCACTACTTGAAGGGTGCAGAAAAGATTTTCTGTCTCATAGGGGCTTTGCTATTAACAGACCACAGTGTAAGAAAAACCCACTATCCTGATCTCCCAAATTCATTAAAATGTAAACATATTATCTACTGTACACGAAAGGTGCAGTAGATGTGTTAATGCTCTCGGAAGTCAAGGAGACCCAGAGGAAACAGAACATGGAGCTTGTCAATGTGAAACAGAACTCCCATTTAATGACTACTACTATGTACCAGGCACACAACAACAGGCTTTCACCTATTATCTCTTATTCCAGCCCCACCGTCCACCCTAAACCACTTCGTGAGCTAGGTGCTGTCATTTCTATTTGGAAATCAGAATAACAGGCAAATAGAGGTTAAATAACTTAACCAAGTCAGAGCAGGATTTGAATTTTGATCTGACTTCAAAGCCCACATTTTACTCTCTTACATGGAAGGAAAGAAGTGAGAATGCACAGAAACATGAGATGCCTCTGGAGAGTATCTCATAGAGGGAGGCCCAGGGTAGCTGAGGGTTCTATGTCCTTTTGGAAGAGGAGACTGCCACTAGAATGGGAGATTCGGCCTTAGGGGAGGAAAAGAAAAACCTCTTTGCTTAACACCACTATGGCTCTGGGAATTGGAGTCACCCAATTAAACAGCTTAGTAAGCCCTGTGGGGGCAGAATGTACAGGAAACTGTTTTCCACTAGTGCTTCTTGTCTCCAGCACTGGTTTCCACCAGTGAGAGCAGAGGCACTGATTCAAGGGGAATGGTGAATAATCTTACATATTCACTCTCCTGACAAAAATGTATCAGGCATGTGAGGTGCTTAAGATATCTTGGTGAATAAGACACAGTCCCTGCCCTCAGGATGCTTGCAGTCTAAAACTGTCATCAACAGTCAAACTTTCAGTTCCTATCTTGAGTTACAGACAGGCAAGAGATACTAATAACTTGAATTGGAAAAAAGGCTCTGAGTTTTAAATGCCACATGTTTTGATTTTTTCTTAACTTATACAGTGACTCTTTTGTACCTCTGTTTGAGTGTGTGAACTTAAAAACATGCATCACACACACACACACACACACACACACACACACACACACAGTCAGCTATCACTGCTCTTACCCTAGAAGGTATTCAAGTGGAGACTGTCACTACATGACAAGGAAGGCAAGATGTGGCTTCATTCCAAGATGTGTACAGAATAAGTGCCCCCCAAGAAATGTGAATAGGGGGCTACTCATCATAGGAGAGATGCTTGGGACCCATCTTAGTCTAGACCATAGAAGTTAAGAGTTTCCCTTTGTTAAGATCTAACAGAAGAGACCTGGAACAAGCAGAGCTCTTTTCCCCAATGAAGCACAATAAATCTGAGCAGAATAACAATCACTGCAAATAATTAACTTCAGCATCTCTAGAAAACAGTCAGATCAATGTTTAGGGGATCAGGACAGCCTTACAGGGAAATGTGAAGACTTAGTTGGAGATAATTTTGTATTTGAGACCTTGTGCGAAAGTATGCACTTTTTCTACAGAAGCCAAGTATAGAAAGAGAGCAGGCGTACAACAGAGCAAGGTAACAGCTGAACTGAAAGGAAGAGAAGCTTAGAGAGCAAAGGAAAAAACTATAATCTATGTTTCCTGAGAAACTCTGGAGTTGAAGTCTAACAATGTTATCTCTGATCGGGAAAAGGAAATGGAGTAGGGACACTATACAATCTCTGGCCCAGGAATGCTTTAAGAATAAAGTTAGACCATGCACACAGAAATGAATTTATATCCCCTGGAAGATATCTGTGTCCCTGAGCCCAGACAGGAGAGGTGAGATGTGAATAAGAGACAGGGACTTTCCAGTGAAGTCCATTTTAGTGGGGCACTGCTTGGTGAAAACCCTTGCCTGGTGGGGAGGCAGTACAGAGTGGGAGGAAGTACCTGGGCTGTGGACCAGGATAACTTCAGTGGAATCTTGGGTATCTCACTGACTAGCTCTACGTTCTTAGGAATGTTACTTATTATGAATATGATTTTCTTCACGTGTAAAATGTGAAACATATCTATCTCATAGAATTCACATTAGTACACAGAGTATGTAGCTACCCACTGGTATTACTGGTATTTAGTAAATGTTAGCTCCTTTCCTGTTGGAATTATACTTGTGCCCTTTAGGTGGTAGGCCTGGAGTCTCCCTTAAGAAATAACCAGCATCAAAAAGACTCTCTGCCTAGTCTCTACTGAAGTGGTCCTTGGAGTGGTGCTCTGCCCAGGAAACCCCTACGGTTCTGGAGTAACACAGAGAGTAGGGGAGAGAGGAGAGCTAAGGAACACTGGATCCTAATTGTCCAAGAGGAAGATAAGCATCCCTATCTCACAGCCCAGTCCTTCCCGGAAATGGTCCCAAACTCTCTGCCCAGACCTTCCCCTGATCTTTCTGGTGGATGGTATGTCTGGGGAACATTTCTCTAAGAAAATTTTTCCATGGTCTGGCCCTTTAATTTTCTCTTAGGTCCAGTGCTTTTTGAGCTCCTTGAACCTGCCTTGTTCTTTTTTTTCTTCTTCCTGTGTATACTTCATGACTTTATTTTTCTACTCTACTCTGCTCACACATCACAGAATCTTTTCATTTCCCTACTTTTTCTTAAGGCCACTCCAATCCCATGTACCCCCAACACACACTGCATACACACTCACGCATACAGACACATGCACTCTTTAACTAAGAAATCCTGATGCAGATGCGCAGGTGCCAGGAATGTGTCTGCTGTGCTTTTGATACAGGGTCTGGTCATCTTCAGGGCCACGGATAGGGCAGAGCCAAGGGACGTGGCATCTGTGTACTCTGCTGCTGGCTTGGCTCATATTTTTATCGTGGCATTGCTTGGGGTGTCCAGGCAGGGAGCTGGTCCAGCTTCTTCTCATTCCTTCACTCTGTATCAGGGCTCCGTAATAGCCTCCCTCCTTCTCTGGCCTGGATCCTGCTGCCCAAACCTCCTATCATCAATGAAGCACAATGCATATTCGCCCTTTGCCTTCAGCCCAGTCTCTGAGTGTGTATCCAATTCCCTAAACCAGACTCTAAAGCACATGAGGATGCTGTCTAGTTTTTTCTGTTTTCAGACATGAGCAGAGTTTGCATAAACTGGATTGATTCGCTCTCTGGCTTAGACTGCTATTCCCGCTCCCCTTCCCCTCCCTTTGTTTCTGCCTCCAAATAAGGAGCGCTCCTTGTTACATAATTGGATGTTCCCAGCACAGAAGGTGACATAGGAGGCCAGGCGCGCAGGCATGCAAGGGTTCCCTTTGACTTAACAATGCCTTTTTTGGGCATCTAACTGTTCTCAGCTCCCCTCCCCCACTCCCTCTGCACTATCAACAATCAAGGGAGATTTATGGAGCCCAACTCAGATCAGAACTCTTCCAACCTTGGCTTAGAAGAAGGGTCAGGAGGTTGAATTTACTCTTTTTTTTCCTTGTAGACTAGCGAGAGAATGTACAACTTGGCAGAAGTCCCTGGAGTCCAAGGCAGTTACGTATATAGGTCTTTTAGGGAGCAAGGAGAGTAAAAGAAGCGGAGAAGCAGAACAAGAAATAAGTTTACCTGCTTGGAAATAATAATGCTAGTGGATGGAAAATGAGGATGCTTTTAGGAAATGCAGCTCAACCGAGGCGACTATACCATTCCTGAGGCCCAAACTGTAATACATCCAAGAGAACTGAGACGAGAAGTGGTAATAGTCACCTGTGGCCCTGATATTGACTACTCTGTTCTTTAAAGCATATGATGAGAAGGGGAAAATCCATGTATCCTGCAAGCACAAGGCTATGGCTCACACACTTGTGGTTTCAGAGGGAATAAATAGCAAGCTGCCTCCTGGGCAGTAGCAAGAGCACAGTCTTAACGAGGGCAACACTGAACCAGGAGGGACCTCATATCATACTTCTCATGAGGGAGGGGAGTAAGGGGTTACAATGAGGGGGGTACTATAGTTTTGGGGAGAGACCAATTTTCCAGCTTTTTGGCTTACCACTACAAATAAGGTCAAAGAGTGTATCACTGTCTAAATTTCTTCAAAGCAAAACCTACAAACTGCCCAGGGGACAAGTAGCATGGCTGACTTTAGGATGCTGCAGCACTCCTTACACTGCATGTGAGTGTGCACAACATTTCGAGATGTGGTTAGGGTTCTACAGGCTACATGATAATCTTCTCTTTGCTACTACTTAGAGTAAAGCATTTTGGGTTGGCTTTTCTCCCTTCAGTACCAGATAGGACAGAGGTCTGATACTGAAAGTTAGAGAGTCATTATCACTCGGTATTCAGCACTACTAGCTCTGGAAAACACACAAAACAAGGGTTTAAATTCAGTTTGTGATACTTATTAGCTCTGTGATCTTAATGGACTAACCAAAATGCCTTATAAGACTCAGCTTCCTCACCTTGGAAATGGGATCACAACACGTGGTCCACAGGACTTTTGAGAGGACTGAATGATCTAATGTGCCTTCAGTGTTCAGTACAGTGTCTGCACCAAGTGAACATGCAATAACTGCTTCTGGGTGGTGAAGGTAAGTTTTCTAGACTCAGAGTTCTGAGGTGGGGTCTTAGCTATATGCGCCTAGTGAGCTGGCAGGAGGACCACTGCCTACATTCTAAATCCTGAAATGAGCCTCTCTTTTCCAAGGCTATATGCACATGGGGGTCTACTGGTAGGAAACCTTGGTCCACAGGCATTAGATCCATTCTTGGAGCCTCTGAAGGAAAACTGGGATTCTTTCTCCAGATACCCATAACTTCCTGCCTCCTAACTTCAGAAGGATTCAAGAACACTGTGAACCCTGCACCAAGATATTTGCGAAGAGCACCAAGAATATCATTACAGAGACAAGAATAATGATTTACAGGGAAAGATGAAAGGCCTGCAACAAGGAAGGATGGGATTCTTCATTTTATTCTAGTCTGTGAAGGGTTAGGGTGAGGTGGATGCCAACCAGATGTTTGCTATTTTACTGCAGTGAATACAAAACAAAATGGACTTAAGGTTAAAGCTAGAATAGATATAAATAAGAACTTTTTGATAGGAAGGAATATGAGACAATTGAACAAATGTAAAATAGCATCACCTGGAAATATCTATACAAATTAAGATAAGAGACCACAATGACAAAGAGTTTCCTAAAAGTTAACTGGCTATAGAATTCTGTTCTTGCATGATACCCATGTTAGCTTTATTCAAATTCACCACATACATTCAGAATTTCTTTCCCTTAATAAATAGAGATGCTGTGCCACTTAAAAAAAAAGGGGGGGGGAAGAGAAAAGAAAGTCAAGGGAAATTCAGCTGTAAGCCTTTTCTCTGCTTATTACGGCATGAGCTACATATGGTTTTTTTTTAAATTGATTTTTAAATTTTTTTTAAACATAACAAACACAAACATTCTTACCATATGATCATTCCAATCTACATATATAATCAGTAATTCACAATATCATCACATAGTTGTATATTCATCATCATGATCATTTCTGAGAACATTTGCATCAATTCAGAAAAAGAAATAAAAAGAAAACAGAAAAAATTTCATACATACCATACCCCTTACGGTTTTGCTAGTTTTCATTTGCCAGACAGTTATCCATCCAGCTAAACAGAGGCATGGTTCTAGTGGAAATGCCAAGGGATGGGAAGGAAAGGGAAGGGAGGAAATACAGCTAGGTATCTGCTCTTCTCATTCAGAATGGTGCTACCTGATTCCAGTAGCTCTCCCACTCATGTAACCGGGAGCACCAGTAACATGAAGAACACTACTGAACTACATACTTATGTACTTAATGGGTGCTTGCCTGTGCTGGAAAGAGAGCCCAGAGATGGCAAGGTTCTCACTATTGTTTTAACAAACCCCTAGCACAAAGTTATCTTGAAAGGTCTTTACTGTTTAAAAGTCCTATTCCATGTAGCTTGAAGAAGAGATAGGCATAATATGGATGGTGACAAGTGGCAGGAGGAGACTGGTAAAGGATGGGTCATTCTGAAGATGTAAAAAGGGGAAGTGATTTCAGCTAGCTGGAGGCAGGAGAAATCAAGTCCGCCTTTTCTGAAGAGCAAATATTAAGACCTAACCTCCAATGAATATTCTATGCAGCTAAGAAATAGACAACATTACTATTCCCAGTTTACATGAGGCATCAAGATTCATTCAGCAAGGTTAAACATAGTATCATAGTAGTGTGCACTGTAGTGGATAAGAATTTGAGCACTGGAGTTTAACTACCTGAGCTTGAATTCTGGTTCCACCATGTCTTAGTTTTATGATCATGGGCGAGGCCTCATGGACCCTGCATTCCAACTCTCAGACCCATTAAACTGTAGCATTAAACTGAAAGTGGAAACTGTGATTATTTTCCTCCCTACTGACTATCCCTTAATAATGTTTATTTCAGTGAATAAAGAATAAGACCAAGATGAATCTGTAGTAGTCAGAAAGATATGAGTATTTTCAGATAAAATGGGATAAATGCTATAAAACAGCTAGGCAAATTTCTACAAGTTATATCAAGAACTAGCTTAGGGAGACTTCCAGGGAAGATGGTGGAGTAGGCAACTCCGAAACTTAGTCCTTCCTTCAAAACAGCTAGTAAACAGGCAGGAACTGTCTGAAACAACTGTTCTGGGGCTCTGGAGGCCAGGAGAGCTCTTTTACAGCATCCAGGGAACAGTGAGAAGAAGAGGCTGATTAAGTGGTGCAAAGATCTATGAGTGGTTCTCTCTGTGTGGTGGCTGGTGGCACCCATCCCCCACACTCATAGCAGACTGTGCTGGGATTCTGTCCCTGGATAGCTGCTGCTGACAGTAAGAGGCATTAAAAATCCTCTTCACTAAGAACAAGAAAGGAAGCCAGTGAGGGGTGGCACAGCAGAACACTAATAACAGTTTTTGAACTGCAAATTCAGATCCTTGGGTTCCAGCTCTGAGCTACTTACTGTTTCAACACGCCGCATTGTTTCAACTCCACCCTGGAGAGAGGTAAAGGCCTTAGAGATTTAAAGATGCAAGGCTTCCTCAGGGTTCTGGGGAACAATCTGCAGAAGGCAACATCGCTGGGCAGGCCAGGAAAGCACAGCTTCCAGGAGCCTTTAAAGAGGATTTTGGTGTCCAGGGCACTTCGGAGCTAGTCTATGCCCTCTTCATGGGTCCCTGGCCCAGTTTGGGGGGTAATAATGACTTGGGAAAATCCTCTCCAGGTGACCATCCTCCCAGAATTTGCCCTCCAGGCAAAAGCAGCTAGAGAAAACAAAAGGAGTGTAAAAAAACTATACCAGCAAAACAAAAACAAACAAAACAGGTAAAAATTATGGAAGAAGTAACAGAGGAAAGGAAGCTTCCTCCTGGGGGTGAAACTATTGCACAGAAAGTGCAATCTTAAAAGTCATACAGCATATCCAGGGAACAGCTCTTCAGATGATGAAGAGCTGATAAAAACCCGATTAGTTAAACAATGGGCAATTCTAAAGGTCTATAATAAGTTGAACTAAGCATCAAAGAAGAGCTTTGTTCAACAAAGACAATCAACAATAAAACTGCAGACAAGAGGAAGAAACTGGCATTCAGAGTAAACTCAAAAGATAATCAGATGCCTAGAAATTACAAGGCATACTAAGAAATGGGAAGATATGGCCCAGTCAAAGGAGCAAATTAAAATTTCAGAGGAGACACAGACTTAGTAATAACTAATTAAACATGTTAAAACACATCTCCTAAATCAATTCAAGGAGATAAAGGAAAATATGGCTAAAGAGATAAAGGATGTTAAGGAGACACTGCAAACATAAAGAACAATTTGAAAATATAAAAAGAAACATAATAGAAATTATGAGGATGAAAGGTACAATAGAAGAGATTAAAATACACTAGAGGCATACAACAGCAAATTTGAACAGCAGTAGAAGAACCGTGGACTAGAAGACAGGATAATCAAAATCTTAACTCAGAAGAACATATAAAGAATGGGAAAAACTGAGCATTCAGGGAATTTAATGACAGCAGGAGCACACAAACATATGCATCAAGGGTGTCCCAGAAGGAGAAGGGAAGAGGGACAGAAAGAATGATTGAAGAAATAATGACTCCAAATTTCCTAACTCTTACGAAAAACATAGACATATGTCTCATAAGTGTAATGTACTTTTAAATAGAGTAAATCCTAATAGAAGTACTCTGAGACACATATTAATAAGAATGTCAAATGTCAAAATAAAGAGAGAATCCTGAAAACAGCAAGAGAAAAAGAATTCATCACATATAAGGGATCTGCAATAAGACTAAGTTCTGATTTCTCATGAGAAATCATGAAAGAGAGGAGGCAGTGGTTTGATATATTTAAGCTACTAAATAAAAAACAAAACTTCCAGCCAGAAATTTTTTATCCAGTAAAACTCTCCTTCAAAGATAAGGGAGAATTTATCATATTCAGATAAACAGAAACTAAGAGAGTCTGACAACAAGAGAGCTGACCTACAAGAAATACTAATGGGAGTTCTGAAAGAAAAAGACAGGAGAGAAAGGCTTGGAATAGAGTCAAGATATGAAGATTATCAGGAAGTATAACTAAAAAGGTAAAAAGAGAAAGAGAGCAAAAGATACGACACATAAAAACCAAAGGATAAATGGCTGAAGTACTACCTTTACAGTAATAACATTTAACGTTTAAACTTTCCAATCAAAAGACACTGGTTGGCAGAATGGATAAAAAAAGCAGGATACAACTATAGGCTGTTTACAAGAAACTCACATTAGATTCAAAGACAGAAACAGGTTAAACGTGAAATGCTGGAAAAACATATTCCACGCAAACAGTAACCAAAAAAGAGTTGGGGTAGCTAGCTATACTAATATCGGACAAAACAGAATGTAAATGCAAAACTGTTATAAGAGACAAAGAAAGACACTATATATTAATAAAAGGGGCAACCCACCAAAAAGAAATAGCAATCATAAATATTTATGCACTTAACTATGGTGACTCAAAATACATGGAACAAACATTGGTAAAACTGAAGCGAGAAATAAGGGTCTGTATAATAATAGGTGGAGACATCAATATACCATTTTCACCAATAGAGAGAACATCTAGACAGAGGATTAATAAGGAAACACAGAACTTGAATATGATAATTGAACTAGACCTAAAAGTAATATAAAGAGAACAATGCACCCCAAAAAGCATGATATACATTCTTCTCAAGTGCGCATGGATCATTCTTCAATACAGACCACATAAAAGGTCACGAAATAAGTCTCAATTAATTTGAAAAGACTGAAATTGTACAAAGCATATTCTGTGACCATAATGGAATGAAGCTGGAAATCAATAACAGGCGGAGAACTGGAAAATTCAAATATATGGAAGTTAAACAACACACTCTTAAACAGTCAATGGGTTAAAGAAGTAAATGCAAGGAAAATCAGTAAATATCTCAAGACAAATGAAAACGAGATGAACAGTGAATAAAAAAGCATTTGCAAAGTCCTTGGGGGAATAGTGAGAAAGGGGGAAAATTCAATTTCCCCAAGTGGAGAATTCTTGATATTCTCACAAGCAGTGGAGACAACCACAGCAATAGGCTGAGCCCCCTATCTTGGGGTCTGAACATATGAAAACCCCACAAAGGATAGGCTAAGCCTACTTAAAAGCAGGTCTAAGAGTCACCCCCAAGAGAACCTCTTCTGTTGCTCAGATGTGGCCTCTCGCTCTCAGCCAACACGACAAGCAAACTCACTGCCCTCCCCCTCCCTACATGGGACATGATTCCCAGGGGTGTGGACTTTCCTTGCAATGTAGGACAGAAATCCTAGAATGAGCAGGGACTCAGCATCAAGGGATTGAGAAAACCTTCTTGACCAAAAGGGGGAAGAGTGAAATGAGACAAAATAAGGTGTCAACGGCTGAGAGATTCCAAACAGAGTCGAGAGGTTATCCTGGAGGTTAGTCTTACACATTATACAGATATCACCTTTTTAGTTCAGGTGTAATAGAGAGGCTGGAGGGAACTGACTGAAAATGTAGAGCTGTGTTCCAGTAGCCATGTTTCTTGATGATTGCATAATGATATAGCTTTTGCAATGTGACTGCGTGATTGTGAAAATCTTGTGTCTGATGCTCCTTTTATATACCTTATTGACAGAAGAGTAGAACAGATGGATTAAAAATAAATAAATAATAGGGGGAACAAACATTAAAACAAATTTAGTAGGTTGAAATGTTAGTGAAAATGAAAGGGAGGGGTAAGGGGTATGGTATTTATGAATTTTGTTCTGTTTTCTTTTTATTTCTTTTTCTGAATTGATGCAAATGTTCTAGGAAATGATCATGATGAATATACAACTATGTGATGATATTGTGAGTTAATGACTATATATCAAGAATGGAACGATTATATGGTAAGAATGTTTGTGTTTGTATATTGTTATGTTTAATAAATAAATTTTTTTTTAAAAATGGACAAAAGACTCCAACAGACACTACAAAAACTTGGATGCCTAAACGGCTAATACTGTGGTACCCCATTAATGAACAGATAAATAAAAAATACAGTCACAATGAGGAAAAAAGAAAAAAGAAAATGAGAACATAACATATTATATAAACTTATGAAAAACAAAACAAAATAAAAAACTTATAGGATACAGTGAAGGCAGTGCTGAGAAGGAAATTTATAGCCCTAAATGCTTGCATTGGAAAAGAAGAAAAGACCTAAGTGCACACCTCAAGGAACTAGAAAAAGAATAGCAAACTAATCCAAAGTAAGCAGTAGGTAAGAAATAATAAAGATTAGAGTAGAAATAAATGAAATTGAAAATAAAAAACAATAAAGAGAATTAATAAAATCACAAGATGGTTTTTGAAAAGATCAATAAAATTGACAAACTCCCAGCTAGACTGAAAAAGAAAACAAGAGAGAAGATGCAAATAAATAAAATAAAAAATGAGAGGGAGGACATTACCACTGACCCCACAGAATTAAAAAGAATCATAAGAATATACTGTGAACAACTGCAGGCCAACAAGTTAGACAACATAGATGAAACGGACAAATTCCTAGAAACACACAAACAACCTATACTGACTCTAAAAGAAACAACCTACACTGACTCTAAAAGAAACAGAAGACCTCAAAAGACAAATTGCAAGTAAAGAGACTGAATGAGTCATGAAAAACCTCACAAGAAAGAAAAGCCCAGGATAAATGGCTTCACAGGTGAAGTCTATAAATCATTCTAATCCCAATTCTGTTTAAATTCTTCCAAAAAACTGAAGGACAGAGAACACTACCTAGCTCATTATTTGAGGCCAGCATCACCCTAATATCAAAGACAGAAAAAGAGACTACAAGAAAAGAAAATTACAAACCAATTTTCCTAATGTAAATGAGAAAAATTCTTAAAAAAATACTTGCAAATTAAATACAACAACACATTAAGAAAACTATACAGTATGATCAAATGGGTTTTATTCCAGATATGCAAGGTATTTCTATACAAGAAAACCAATTAATGTAAACACCACACTGACAAATCAAAGGGGAAAACCACATGATCATTTCAATTGATGCAGAAAAGGCATTTGACAAAATCTAGCATCCTTTCTCGATAAAAACACTTCAAGAAAATAGGAATAGAAATAAACTTCCTCAACATGAAAAAGGGCATACAGGAAAAAAAATACAACTAACACTATACTCAATGGGAAGATTGAAATCTTTCCCTTTAAGACTGAGAACAAGACAAGGATGACCACTGTCACCACTGTTATTCAACATTATTCTGGAAGTTCTAGTGAGAGCAATTAGGCAAGAAAAAGAAATACAAAGAATTCAAATTGGAAAGGAAGAAGCAAAACTTTTACTATTTGTAGATAACATCATCCTATGTAAGAAAATCCCCAAAAATCAACAAGGCTGCTAGAGGTATTAAATGAATTCAGCAAAATGGTGGGGTACAAGATCAAAACCCAAAAATCTGTAGTGTTTCTATACACTAGAAATGAAATTTGGAAGAAAAAAAATCAAGAAAAAGTTGCATTTACAGTAACTAAAATAATCAAATATCTAGGAATAAATGTACCTGTACACAGAAAATTATAAAATGTTGCTAAAAGAAATCAAGGAAGACCTAAATAAATGGGAGGACATTCTGTGTTCATGGAATGAAAGGCTAAGTATTGTTAAGATGTAAAATTGATTTACAGATTCAACACAATCCCAATCAAAATTTCAACAGCTTACTTTGCAGAAATGGAAAAGCCAATTAACAATTTTATTTCAAAAGGTAAGGGGACCCAAATAGTCAAAAACATCTTGAAAAAGAAGAACAAAGTGGGTGGACTCACACTTCCTGACTTTAAAGCATATTACAAAGCTAATGCAGTCAAACCAGCAATGTACTGGAATAAGGATAGATAGAGAGACCAATGGAATCAAACTGAGAGTTCAGAAATAGATCCTCACATCTTGCCAATTGATATTTGACAAGGTTGCAAAGTCCACTCAACTAGGAAAGAACAGTCTCTTCAACAAATGGTGCTGGATAACTGGATACCTATATGTAAAAGAATGAAAGAGGACCCTTGGTCCATACCTTAAACAAAAATTAATTCAAAATGGACCTAAATATAAAGACCCAGGACAATAAAACTCCTAGAAGAAAATGTGGGGAAGTGTCTTCAAGATCTTGTGGTAGTCTGGTTTCTTGGACTTTACACTCAAAGCACAAGCAATGAGAGAAAAAATAGATAAATGGGACCTCATCAAAATTAAAACCTTTTGTGCATCAAAGGACTTTGTCAAGAAAGTGAAAAGACAACTTACTCAGTGGGAAAAAATATTTGGAAAGCACATATCCGATAAGAGTTCAACACCCAGAATATATTTAAAAATCCTACAACTCAGCAATAAAAAGACAAACAACCCAATTAAAAAATGGATAAAAGATCTAAATAGGCCTTTCTCTGGATAGGACATTTATATGCTAAAAATCACATGAGATGAAGCTCAACATCACTACCTGTTAGAGAAATTCAAATAAAAACTACTATGAGTAATCATTTCACACCTATGAGAATAGCTCCATTAAAAAAAAAGAAAAGTACAAGTGTTGAAGTGGATGTAGAGAAACAGGAACACTCATCGTTGCTAGCAGAAAGGTAAAATGGTGCAGTTACTGTAAAACACAGTTTGGCAATCCCTCAGGAAGCTAAGTATAGAATTACCATATGATCCAGCAATCTTGCTACTAGGTATATTCCCCAAAGAATTGAAAGCAGGGACTCAAATAGATATTTTCATACTGATGTTCATAGCAGCAATATGCACAATTGCCAAAAGATGGAAGCAACCCAAGTATCTATCACCAATAAATGGATAAACAAAATGTGGTATATACATACAATGGAATATTATTCGTATGTAAGAAAAAATGAAGCGCTGAAGCATGTGATAACATGGATAAACCTTAAGGACATTATGGTGAGTGAAATAAGACAAGCACAAAAGACAAATACTGTACGATCACACTGTTTTGAACTAATTATAATAAGCAAACTCACAGAGCCAGAATCTGTAATATAGGTAAGGAAGGGATACACTGGTCCTAGAGAATGGGGAGTTGACAATTTGTACAGATTTTCTACTTAGGCTGATGGTAAAAATTTGGAAATGGATGGTGGTGATGGTAGTCCATTATTGTAAGTATAAACAACAGTAATAGGTGAATATGTAGGTGAATGTGGTTAAAAGAGGAAAGTTTAGGATGTATATTACCAGAATAAAAGTTAAATAAAACATAGGGATGTACAACACAGTGAACCCTATAGTAGACAATGGAGCATAATTAATAGTACAAGCATAAGAATGTCCTCTCATGAATTATAACAAATGTACAATATTAATACTCGGTGGTAATAACAGGGTTGCATATGGGAAAAATACACCTAATGTAAATAATGAACGATAGAACTATCTTAATAATCCTTCATCGATTATAATAAAAGTTATGATGTTAAAAAATAGCACAATTATAAAAAAAGTACTACCATCAATAGTTACAAATGTTTCACACCAAGGTATTGGTGATGAAGTGGTACACAGGAATCCTGTATTTTATAAATAACTGTTTTGTAAACCCACAACTTCTATTTTTTTTTATTTCCCACAAGTTCTCTTAAAAAAAAAAATAAAAGAAATAACTTAGACATCATAGTAGAATTACTTTTTTGCATCCCTACTCACTGCACCTTATTTTCATCTCTTCTCCCTTCACTAGAGAACTTATAATCATTTCCCACAGAGGTAAAGCAACCTGGCTTGAAATTCTCATAGTCTGCACTTCCCCTGTATTCAGTTTTCCTGACTTAGCACTCCAAGGAGCATAGCAACATGAAACAGCACTTCTTTGGTTATCTATCCTCCTTTCACTGCCAAATATACTTCTCACTCTTTTATCTGCTTATTCAAGCCTTTATTCCAAGTTATTTAAACTATAGGTAAACTTCTTCCTGCCTTTTTATATATGGATCTCAACTTTTAAAAAATTTCTCCTGACTCATCTATACTTTCCTACTCCTCGTGAGTAATTTTTTGTATCCTGCAATCAATTCATCACATAAATTACTCCAAGCAGGAGGCAATAATTATTACATACTAATTAGTTTCAGCATCTTCCCATTTTTGAAAGCACCTAGAAGATCAGCAAAGGGAAGTTCAACAGAAGGAAAAGAAAAATGAAGGCCTAATTAGCAACATTTACAAGTGACAATAAAATCTAAGATTATACTTTCAAGTACAAAGGTATTGGGAAGGAAAATGTTTATTTCTTTACCAAATATTTAATGGGCATTAAACTTGTCCAGACTTGGATAAGCTGCTGGAAACATAGCCAGTTCTGGCCCTCAAAGAGTTTATACTCCAGGGTAGAGCTTCTCAACCTTGGCCCTAGTGACATTTTGAGCAGGACAGTTCACTGTCGGTTGTAGAGATGGGGGCGAGGGGAAGGTCCTGTCCTGGCACTGTAGGATGTTTAGAAGTATCCTTGTCTTCTACCTACTTAATGCCAGTAGCATCCTGCCCTTCTCCAGCCTCCCCAGTTTGACAACCAAAAATTTCTACATGGATAGTCAAAAGTCCCCTGGAGGCAAAATTACCTCCTGGTTGAGGACCACTGGTCTAGGGAGAGAGGCCAATAATTTATGATATATTGAGGTAAGTAGCATTATCAAAATTCTGGGAGTAGAGATTAATTCTGAGGGAAAGTGGGAGAGGATGCTAGAGAAGTTTTCACAGAATAAACGGCATTTAATTCTCAGTCTTTGAATAAAGTTTAGTGATACACCAAGCAGATGAGAAGAGGGAAAGTCAGGGACAAAGAGAGGGAGTAGAGAAAGGTCTTCAGCTATAGACAGCAGAATGTGCAAAGTCCTGGAGGAAGAGAGACCACAGAATGTTCAGGCAAGGATGGAGAGTTTGCATGGGGAGACTGGGGAAAAGGATGGCAACAGATCAGGCTAAGAAAGAAAGGAGGTGGAATTTTATACTCTAAATGAGAGTTTTTCTGTGTGTCTATGTCTGTTGTATATATTTTTAACACAGTGGAGCCCCTTTTTCAAACAAAACCTTGTCTAGATCTCCAGTCTATTCAAATAAGTGAAGTGGAATTGCTTTCATTAGATCATGGTACACACAGTCTTTCCCTCAGCCTCTAAAGTGGCTTCAGAAGCACCTCTATGGAATCACAGAACTCTGGGAAATACATTGGAGAAATGACTTTTGTAGGCAGTAGGGTACTGTGTGGAGGATTTTCAAGTGGAGAATATATAATCAGATTTTCTTTGCTGAAATAGCACTTTGGTGGCAGGGCAGAGGACAGATTAGGGACAAGGGGGAAAGCCTGAATGCATAAAGACCAGTCAGCATTGTACATGTGTATCTTATTCAGACATTTTTAGGGACAAAGCACATTGACTTTGGAGTCTATTGGGGATTGTATCACGTCCCTACCTGTGCTGATTTGAAATGATGTATGTACCCTAGAAAAGCCATGTTTTAATTCTAATCCCATTTTGTAAAGGCAGCTGTTTCTTCTAATCCCTACTCAGCATTGTATTTTTGAAACTGTAATCAGATCATCTCCCCAGAGATGTGATTTAATCAAGAGTGGTTGTTAAGCTGGGTCGGGTGGGTCTTGATTAGTTTACTGGAATCCTATAAAAGAGGAAACATTTTGGAGAGAGAGCAGAGAAGAATGACATAGCCACGAGAAGCAGAGTCTACCTCCAGCGACCTTTGGAGATGAAAAAGGAAAACACCTCCCAGGGAGCTTCATGAAATAGAAGTCAGGAGAGGAAGCTAGCAGATGATGCCATATATGCCACATGCCTTTCCAGATGAGAGAGAAACCCTGACCGTGTTCACCATGTGCCTTTCCAAATGAGAGAGAAACTGACTGTGTTTGCCATGTGCCTTTCCACTTGAGAGAGAAACCCTGAACTTCATTGGTCTTCCTGAACCAAGGTATCCTTTCCAGGATGCCTTAGATTGGACATTTCTATAGACTGGTTTCAACTGGGACATTTTCTTGGCCTTAGAACTAGCTAGTAAACTAGCAACTTTTTAAATTTCCTTTTTTTAAAAGCCATTCCATTTCTGGTATATTCATTCTGGCAGCTAGCAAACTAGAACACCACCAAAGACAAGTTCAAGTCCTAAGCCCTGGTCCTGGGGGTGTGAACCTGTTTGTAAACAGGACCTATGAAAGATGCTATTGGTAGTAAAGTGTGGACTCATCTGTGAAGAAGATCTGTGAAGATCCTATTTAGATGAGGCCAAACTGAATCAAGGTGGGCCTTAATCCATGATTGAATTCCTTTCAAGCAAAGGAAACTGAATACAGAATAAAAGTCAGATTTGGCCAGAAACCAGAGAATGAATGAGATCACCAAGTGACATAGGCAGCGATGCATGCCAAGGAACCCAAGGATTGTGTCAAGTAAGCACCAGAATGCTACAGGCTACAGGAGAAAGCACGACCTGTAGACACCTTGATTTTGGGCTTCTAGCCTCCAAAATTGTGAGATAATAAATTCTCATTTTTTAAGCCAATCCACAGTGTGGTATTTGTCATAGCAACCCTGGCAAACTAAGACAGAGTCAAACAAACCCAGCTTCAAGTTCAGTTGTGTTACCATGACCTTGGGCATGTTAGTTGACATTTCCAAGCTCTATTTTCCTTTCCTCTAAAATGGGGATACCTACCTCATTTAGAGGTCATGAGCTGGCATATGATCAACAGTCAGTACATATAAATGTGCATCTTCTTCTTTCACTTACTCTATGACTAAAGCTATTTAGTCTTCCTGATCCTAACTAACTTTTAAAATGGGGAGATTTAAATGTATGTTGTTAATAGTTTTTTATACATGTTGTTAGTAGATTATGCACAGGTACATAATTTTTGCTTAAAGGAATATATTCTTTTTTTGAGTGACCTGTTGGCATCAGCCACAAGCTGATTGATGGAAGAGGCCAGGATTTGGCTGCTCCTTACTTTGGGATATGTCAGGGTGACTCACAAGTAGAGAGAGATCAGGCAAGAGTAGTCTAAGCCTATCTCCCTGTTCAGAGACTCAGGCCTTCTTTAGTTTATTGAAGTTTATATCAGTTCCACGGCTAGAGTTAGCAGCTAAAAACCCTGTATGTGCACAGAGCTCTCAGGAGATCACAAAGTCTGGATTAAAGTCTAAGTTTCAAATCCAAGTATCCTTCTTTCTTTTCCATCTCTAGGTTAGGAAGTCCTCCTGTTGTGAATATTTATGTGCCTCACCCTCCCCAAGAGACAATTTTATTTTAATAACACTGTTCCATTTTCAGCTTGTCTCTTCCATCATTTATTATCACAATAACTATATTCTCAGTTAAAAGAAATAAATGTCCATGGTAAAAGGGTGAGGGGTAGAGGACTGGGGGTATAAGTGGGTGAAGAACTGGTCCTGGTGCAGAAGAGGCTCAATTAAAGTACTAATACCACAGGCATGGTCTGTAACAACGCTGGGTATGTTCAACATCTGAGAACCAGCCACATTTAAACCTTAGACAAGGTGGTTAGTGAAAACTCTCTGATACCTGCCAGGCAGTCTGCCTCCCTAAAACAGCAAACCTCATGTTACAGGTCTCCTGGACTATACACCTATACATCCTGGGGAAGAATTCAGTGTCATCTCTAACTCATGTCCAATTTTAGACTCTAATGTGAAAGAGAACTCAACAGTCTTACCTCTGAATTAGGGTCCCAAAGACAAGATGAAGAACTTTCTGCATGTTTTCTGTACAGAGCCATCTCCACTGTTCCATTAGCAGCAAGAGAAGCAGATCCAGGGCTGTGTCAGCTAACTCTGTCTCTGTCCCTAGGAATGAAAAGGCTGCAAAGGTAACCAGAAGAAACTGGGACTTGGGGGACATATTTCTGTGTGCACATGGGCACGTGGTCTTCTCCATCTTGGACTTCTGTAGCCACTCTGACACAGATGAAGAGACACTTACTTCATATCTAAAAAGTTTGTTGCTAGGCTCTATAATTTGTTTATATACTTTTTCTGTTCCTGTTCTTGATATTCTGTCATTTGGTAAATGTTTTTTATTTTTACAGATTCTAAATACAATTATTTTGCCGTGCTAGCTCTTCTTTCTTCTGAAATTTCCCCCAGAAATACAGTCATTTTGTTCCAAATGAGTGCTCATCATGGATGATTAACTGGAATTGGCAAGGCCAAGTCTCTTCCATGCTCCCATTCCACTTGCCCCCACAAAGCATCATGGAAATGTTGTGGGCAGCATATTTGGGTTTCATTTTCAAGCAAAAACCTGCTTTGAAAGCACCTTCATTACAGAGCTGTTGGGTTGGGATTCAGCATACTTGTTTGATTTTTGGACAGCATTTAGTTCTACCAGACCACTGGTAAAATGCCTTGATGGAGTACTGATCTGTCTCCTGTCTAGAAGATTGGAAGAACCGCCAACGTGTTCACACAGGCCAAACTTGAGTTTCCCGAAGAGATGTATTTTACAGATTCTGAAAGCACCTGTTCTCTAACCCTGATTGGGGAGTGAGGGGAGGTAATGTTACCTCTGATTTATTTCCCCGGGAGTACAGAATATAGAATGAATCTGAGATACTTGGTGCTACTACTGTGATGAATGTTAAATAATTAATTAACAATAATTTTTCAGGACCAATGGGTATTCCCTGGGCCAGCCTTCTTCAAGAGTTCTTTAAAACATGCATGATTTCAGATTTGATGGATCTGTTAGAACTGAATCCAACTTCTCTCTGTACCCTGTCCAATATAGATTTTCTTTATCTGCACTTCTAAGGGGGCATAGAAGCTAACACGTTTATTTTTAGTCATTTCTTCAAAGGTGGGCTATTCAGTTCCTTGGGAAATAACATCTAGAGCCTGAGCCATCCTCAATTCCATTTACTCAGGTCTAGCATTTGCCTGGAGCCGCCACCATGTGGTGACAATAAGCAATAGCAGTAAAAATAAGAATATAAAGACAACAAGTAATCTTGAAGAAAACGGTAACTTCCCCATCATATGAAATTTCAGAGTTCTGAGTCTCTTCAAACTGGGAGAAAGGCTCAGACATAAACCACCCCTTTAGAATATGATATTCAAATTTTCATGATTTTTGGCTAGAATGATATTATTTACCCATCTTCTTCTGCCACCAGACCACTTCTGTTACTGTCCAGTGAGGTACGTAAAGGGATGCTAACCTGCTGTTCTACATCATTAAACTGAGGTCTGCAGAGGGGAGGTCTGGTGATTTGTTCACATGTATCTATAGACAATGGTGAAATCAGCTTTTAGTTTTCCCTTCTGAGCCCAGGATTTCATGATCTTTCATTCCCAGCTGGATTCTTTTGGTTTGGTAGAACAAAAAAACACTCGTAAGCCTACATCAGAAATCACACTGGTTAATATCCAGGACTCTCATTTTTTGCCTCTGTAGAACACATCTGCCTATCTCCTGGGAAGCCAACAAACCTGACCTACCTCAAAAGCTTATAAAGAAGACAGTAGCATCCTCAACAACTCTACTTTCCTATTTTACTTGGGTAACTAGATGGTGTCATTTGCTATGGCAGCAAAGCTGTAAATGAGGAAGAATAGATTTGGTGAAAAAGATCAATTCCTTATTGAACATGCTGTATTTTATTTGGCCTACAGGATATTCAAGCGGAGATTTCCACAGTAAGCTACTGCATGTACATACTGGGAAGAAGACATCATCAGCAAATGGGATCATCCACCAGGGAGCATGCGCAGAATAAGCAGAGAGAGCCAAAAGCGAAGCTCTGGAAGGCATAAAAGGGAGCTAACAAAGTAGACTGAGAAGGGACCACAAGAGAGGCCAAAAGAAAACCAGGGCTGAGATATCGAAAACCAGGGCTGAGATATCCCAGGAGGAAAGTTCCTAGATAAAGGGAGTGGTTCAATGATAGGCCAAAGCATGCCAAAGATGATAACACTGATGATAACACATCTTTCTCTGCTGAACAGAATTGAAATGGAAGTCACAAAGTCCAAAAATCATAAGCTCTAAGTGATCTGGATCTCTGTGGGAGGAGACTCTGTCACTTACCTGGATCGTGCTTGCTGAGGTCTTGGGTTGGCACAGGTATATTTGACAAGCCATGATTCACACATCCTCTGGGAATTTGTTCAGGATCTTTTTCTGAGGCTTCCTCTGGCTGCATTTCTAGTAACTTGCTTTGTTTTTCAATAAAGGATTCCATTCCAGACAGGGATAGGATCTCTGGTTCCTGAAGAAACAGCCAGTGGCACTTCACATAAAGAATGCAGTAAGTAGGACAGCAAATGCAGCACTCTAGGTTCCTCCCCTACAAAAGCATCATGGGTCTAGAACCAATCGATGATGGAACCACCTGAGAAAAGTTTTCTTCCTTTACCCATGCTGCAAGTAAAACAAGCCTACCTTTAGATTATCATTAACAGTAAATAATTTTGAGTCATCTGTTCTCTTCCAGGAACTGACTTTCTTTCTCATCCTGTCATCTATTATTCCAATCCTACTACCCTTGAGAAGTCAACTCAGAAGTAACAGGAATTCAAAAACACTCAGAGAAAACACTTTCAGCACAAACATTAGTGATCCAGATGACGGCGAAGTTCTTCAGCAATGCACCTAAGTCCTTTCTGGCTTTGGAAAATGTCTCACTGCCTACAACCGTAGGATCCACATCTATTAACTACTGAAGTTCTCCAGGTATAAGTTCTTACCACACTGCCTTCTCGGAAACAATAAAGAATCTTCTCATGTGCTTCACTCATATTCAGGGCTGGAGCAATTTTACTGGAAGAGAACCTCAGTCTGGACCTGGTATAGAAACAGAGAGAAGGAACAGAATGTAATTCATGGTTCTGGTGCCCACACAAAGAGTTGACAAGCGTTAAACATTGCTTATTCTTGGGAATAACCCATTCTTGGGAGCTTACTGTGGTTATAGTTGCCAGGGGAGACTTCGTCCTAAAATCTCTCTTAAAATTTATTTTCAGCAACTCCACATAGTTCTAGTACTAAGTACACTAGTACTAAACTTTACCCCTAAAACGTATTTGTGAAAGGGCTTTTTCTAGCATAAAAAAGGGACCAGTCTGTCATAGCTGAATCCCCACAGGCCAGAAAAATGGCTAGCACATGGTATATACTCATTAATCATTTGTTGATGAATAAATGGACAAGTAGCACACATCACGGGTTTATTTATTTTTCTCTGTTGGTACCCTTTCTGCATTTCTATTTATTCTCTTGTATTCTACATGAAACCAGAAAAAGGACTTCCAGTTTCAAGGAACACGGTTATCATAAGCAAAAGCATTATGGTCATCCTTCAAATTATGAGCCTGTTGAGAAAAAACTAAGAGCTTTTTTTTTTTTTCTTTGCCAATTATTGCTGGTCCATGAAACATGAACACAGAGACAGACAGATTGCTAGAAACACACACACACACACTTTTCTTCCCTCTTTACAATGGCCCAGATACAAATGAAGCTTCCAAAATGCGTACATATGGCGACCTTCCATGTACTGGCTTTAATGCCGCAAGGAACATCTGGGACTAAGGGCAGGACAGAGTAGCAGCAACCAACCCATTAAAGACATCGAGCCCGTAGGTTCTCATTCTAGCCCTTTCCTGTTTATTGCTAGTATATGTAATTTCTGAGCCAAGATTTACAGAATGATGGCAAACGGAGGTGAGGTATAAACCCTAAATCTTAATAGGAAAGGAACGACTCAATTTTCCAGGGAAACACAGAAAGCGGATATCCAGGTTCTAGGATTTTCCTTCCAGTCAAAAATCCCCAGCCATTTTGCGTCCTTGATTCCCACGGAAAGAGCAAACACTCAGCGCTGCTATGCAGCATAACAGGCTCCTCTGGGTTTGCATAAACACTGGCTTACACAACATATGACTTATCTCCTCCCTTCAAAGGCTTGAAAGAGGGGTGGCGCTTTGGCTGGGCACTGGGGATCAACCTGAGAATTGGGTAAGGGTCCCTAGGCAATGGAGGGGCTTCTCACTTGTTAGCCTTCTTGCCTTCTGTGTGAAGCTTGTTTTCTGTCTCAGCCTCACTCAGCTCCTCGGTGGGACTTTGGGGTTCAGAGCGAGGAAATGCCGTCTTCAGGGTGTCCACGATAGCACTTACCACCATCTGCAGAGGCCGGAGGCACAAGATCAGTAAGGCCCTTTGTCCCCCTAGAAAGAAACAGCTGGACAAGCAGGGATGTCACAGATCCTTGTGCCATTAGGACAAACAGAGTCATGCCAGCCACCAGAAAAGTCAGAAACCAGCAACTGACTTAGCAGCAACTACCCTCCATTTTTCTGTGCTTTCACTGAGTAAGATAATACCACCCAGGGAAAAGAAGCCAGAACAAAGAGTAGGATAATTAAAGACCATTCTGCAGGCTGGTGAAATACTTTCCATTTTTTGTTTTTTTTCTTTTGATGTAAACAAGACTTGTTTTTAGTTCCTAAAATGATAATACCTTCACCAAGGTGTGAAAAAGTAGAAGTAATAAAGGCAAGAGTATATGGGAAAAAGGAAGAGTAAAGAAGATTATCAAAAATAAGAAATATAATCCAATGGCATATATAATAAAACATGCTCAAAAAAAAAAACCATGCTCAGAGTGATTCACACAGAGTAAGAATTTAGTCTTTTCAGTTAATTCAATTTTTTGCTTTTTATGTATAGAATACAAAAATCACTCAGATCAAGAGTAAGGTTATCTGGAGTTGTTACAATACTTCTCTACTCATAAAGACCTAAAGTTTATTTAAGCCAAATAAAATAATCCTCATTCAAGAAGAGATTTTCTGTATTTCTCAGAATAGGAAAATGACAAAGATGTTTGCTAAAACGGATGATATACTAAAAACAACAAAAAACAAAAAACACTCTAAAATAGCAAAGAAAATATTTCTTTTCCCTTTGGTTCTCTCACGAATGAAGGCTGCAAGACTCAGAACAGCTCCGCTCCTTTTCTAATTCATTCTGAGTTAATTCTCCCCAGGTTGCATAGCTAGCACAGCTAAGACAAGGCTAAAACGGCCAATTCAGTCTTTAAGGGGTAACAGGCCAAGGAAAAAACATAGAGTAAAGCATGAATATAGATTATGCAGCTCAGAAAACAGAAACCGCTCTTGACTTGAAAGATTGTAGTCTTTGCACTTCTTGAGGGGAGGGACTTGTCTGCCTTGTACCCTGTTGTATCAATAGCAATTAGTACAGTATCTCACACAAAACAGCTCTCTAGCAAGTAGATACAAAGAGAATCAAGAAATGAATGGTCTGTATGGGACGTTGGGGATTTTACTGAGTCCAATTCTTTACATTTTGTAGCTTTTCCCACATAACACAGCGCACCTAACACAGAAATTCCACTTTATTCCCTGAAGTTTAGAGGAGAAAAAGGCCCCTCTCCTGCCAATGAGCCCTTTCCAACCTCTTAGAACACAAACCCTTTTGATAAAATTCATCCTTCTGCTCTGAAGACTCTGATAATATGGTTGGTAACAGCTGCCTACAGGCTCTTTAATATGCTACACAAATGCCCTTCTCCAACCTCCAAAGGCCCTGAGACACCCTCTTGGGTGTCTCAGAAGAATCACTACATTCAATCTAGCTTGGTTTCCTGTCTAAGCATTCTCTTTCCTCAGGGGCCCACACTGGGGATAACCTTCATCTCTAAAAGACTCTTGCCCCATATGTCTGTGGAGAGACAGGGTGATTTCCACCAGAATAACACATCTCAACATCCCTATGAGATATGAATACATATTTTATATATATGAAATACATATCTGTTTACATATGTATACATCTCATATACATATGTTTCCCAACAACTGCTCACTGTAATTCAGCAAGTTGATGACAAGATTGGCAATAGGTCTTGAAAATTCTAGTCCATGTTCTGTGGGTCCTTTGTGCTGCTTCTCTCAATCGTCGATTACCCCTTCCCCCATGCATTCTACTCTCACGGATACAAACTAAAGATGGGCATGCTGGCCCTGCTGGTACCTTGTCTATTCTGGAGACCATGAATGGTTTCTTGACAAAGGCAATTCGAGCATCTGTATTGAGAGCAAGGAACTCTTGCATCTCCTCACTGTTAGCAATCTCAGGAATGGCACATAGTTGCTGCAAATATAAGACATAAAGGACTTTAGAGAGAAATTACAGTACCCATACCTCCCCACCTTGGCTTGGGAGCTTGGTTGTGGTTAAAATGACAGCAGAACCAAGGAAGGATGCCAACCTTTAGGAATGATTCTAGGAGGCTCTTCCGGGCTTCTACTCTGTCACTATCCATGTTTCCAAATGGAAGGTCTGGAAAGAGCTTTTTAGGACCCTTCACATCTGAAAAAAAAAAACAAAAGCACAATAAAAAGTTTATTTGCTTAGCATTTATTAAGTGGTTGATGTATATAAAATGCATCATACATATAAAGAAAGCAGAACCGGGATTTTTTTAATTTTAGGAGTTACAAATATTCTCCAGGGATATAATGCATATACCTTATGTATTAATATCAATACCAAGGTATAAGAGGCCACACAGCACTGTGGCTGTGAGAGAGGACTCTCCAGTCCAATTGCCCAAGTTTAATTTTGCCCCACTCCCTAATAAAATAACGACCTTAGGCAAGTTATTTAATCTTTCTTTGGCTTCATTTATTTTTCTATAAAATGAGAATAATGATAGTATCTATCTAATAGGCTGTTACAAGAATTTAATGAGCTTAGCCACATAAGAGAAACTGGTACACATATTCAAGTGTACCCAAGCCCACTATTAGCTACGGTTAGCAGAAAAGAAAAGATACTTGAAATTCACAATTTATGCCAAAAATTAACATGTTAACTTGGGTGTCCAACAGAACAACAAAAGCCATTTTACTAGCTTATTTAAAGAGTTAGATTTCATCACATTTTCAAATAGCAGGCAAAAAAAGCCTGGTTGTTAAAAGAAAGAGGTGGGCAAAAGATCCTTGGATTCTATTTTAATATTCAAGAGAGATCAATCTATGGAATGGAAAAGATAATTTAATTCTTCTTACTACCTCATGGGCATAGGTAGAGATCTGAAAGCTTCTTTCTTAAGCTCAAACTAGATGGGGCTTCAGAATCAAGTATCTGGTAGCATAGGGTTACCTCAGAAAGGATGGGGTCCGTGCTGTTTAGACTGACACCCAAAACTCCTGATGCAAACCAGTAGCATAGGACTTTTGAGGCTGTGCTTTCCCCTTCCACCCCACTCCACAAACCACTGGGCCACCAAGCCCTCAGATGAGGGTGGCTAGATGCAGAAAGCAAGTACGAAATCTAGGACCAGGGAAACTCCTGACTTTTGATGAACTTTCGTAGATCTGGTTTCTCCTCCAGACGGGTCTGCAGATTTAAGAACTCCCTGTAGCGGCGATTCACAGTGTGGTAGGCCAACTGCTGCAGGCTGCTGCTGTTCTCACCGTCCAGTGCTGTTTCATACTATTGAATGAAGGAATTTATTGGTTGAATAAGCCAGGTTTAGGCAATCTTCTATTTTGGCTTTAATGCTTCTTTGCTCATTGGGCACAGAGTAAGAAGGGAGTAAAGGAAGGGGGAGAGGAGATTTTTCTATCCTATCCTAGAACTTACTATATCTGTTTGTTGCCCTGGGTTGTAATGAATAACTCAAAGTCCAAGGGTGGCTGAATTAAAGAATGAGATGCACTTCCTAATATATGTGGCCCAGAAAGTCAGAAATGAGTTTTACTGCTCCCCACTTCTACTTCCATCTCCAAAGCCCCTTCTCCCAGATACATTCCTCATAAAAATAGCTATATAACCATTTTTTTTTCAAATCCCAATAGAGTATAAAACTGAAAGCATAATTTCTATAAAAGCAATTCCATCTCTTTCACCCCTAAATTATAGAGATATAACATTATAAAAAACTAACCATTTGCCATCACACTCAACCACTGACTGTAGTAGTTAGGGAAAAACAAATAATCTAGAACAGTAGATGAACAAAAATAATTTGCGCCTAGAATGCATAAAGGATATGTGCCTTTGCTTTGCAGATGAATCTTCCTAATTGTTATTCTTAGAGCTAAACTTATTTTTTCCCCCTAAATACACATCATTTGTATGCTCAGAGGTCATATGAAGATTGGAGACACTGTAAGGGGTAAAAGTTGTCTGTCTTCCTATGCTTGGAAGGCTAGCATGTTTGAAAAGATGACTTAAGAAGGCAAACACACTGAAAAGCATGAGGGCTCCAACTCAATATATGGGCAGTCATTTTGAAAGAGCAGTTAAAAGAATGAAATGCTGGGGTATAATTGCATGTGTGCTCATTCTTACCACAAGTAGGTTACAGTTATTGCTCAAAAGAGGTACTATATTCTGGGAAAATGATAGGGAAAAGAACAGTCTCACTGGCAGGACTTGAGGCTGGTGCTTTACAATTATTTTTAGAGACAAGGTGAGATATCCATTCTGTACTGCTGTGAGTGAGTGGTCCTTCCTGCCAATACTGAGAAAGGAAAGACCCAGATAAAAGGAACGGGCGGAATGCAGGGTGGGGGCTCTCAGACTTGGAGAACCTGGGGATTAAGATAACTTTCTGTGGAATACTGAGCTCTCTGAAGGATTGTTCAGTACTGGGACCTTCACTTTCATTCTAAAAACTGAAAATAGCTTTATCATTAAAAAGTACAATAATATTGATATACAATTTAAAATCACCGTTATAACATGTTCACATAAAAATCTAAACCCAATCTCTCAAACCACACACAACTGGCTGTGTTATTTTGTTGCTCATTTTTCACTTTGTCCTCTTCTAATGCTTACTTGGAAATAAGCGATAGCAGGTATCAATCTTTAGCAAGAGCAAAAAGAATAAGAGGAGAAAGAACTTAAAAAATTCTATCCATCAAATCATTTTTTCCCCTGCTAACAAGGAGGGAAAAATGGCTGTTTAATGTCAGTGTTGGAATTCGTCATAAATCGGAGATAAAATAACTAGGAAGATAACACATGTGAAAAAGATATCCATCATATAAAGACCCAGAATTAGGACAAAAAGCCGGGCAAAATGTTAGCAACGTTATCCCAATCCTTCGAGGGTAGACTGAGTTGCTGTACGGCAAAGCATCTGTATTTTGAAAACTTGTCTATTTTATAAGTTTATGTCTATATGCATTTTTCTAATTATTTCCATTTTGTCTGATACTTGAAAATTCTTAACACTATTTTAAAAAACAGTAGCTTCATGCTCCAGCTGTGTTAAGCAGACCAAGGAGAGGAACTTCTTCCTCATACTTGGGCTGGAATTTAATGCGGAGGAGTGTGGCACTGAGGCTTGTGCATGCTGGTAGGGACTCAGAATGAGAAAAACTTCAAGGGGAAGGAAAGTAAAATCCAATGGACAGTGTCTTCCCCAGAAACTATCTTCCCCAAATTCTACCTTAATTTTTTTCTTTTAAAAAGTACTACTATCTTTTGTACTTTGTGTTAGGAAGGTAGGTTATTTACACATATACACCTCAGAAGGTAGCAAGTTTCTCAGTTCTGGAGGCATTATAAGCCATTTAAGCATAGACATGGGACCCACTTGGCAAAGATTATCTCAAAGGGTTTTAAGTACCAGGAGGCTCATTAGACGAAAGCAGCAGTTTCCCACAACCGGCCTTAAGACAGGCTGCTTCCAAGTATCCTGGAAGGTCTTACATACATACATATATATATATATATATATATAAATACATATACATACATACAAATACATATATATAAACATATATATATAATCTTGATACCCAGCCTTCAAAATTCTCATCAGAATCTGTATATTTATAAAGCAGCCCAAGTGATTCTGAGGTGCAGCCAGGTTTGGGAAGCACTGAAAAATAAGCCCTTGAGTATCCTAACATCCCTGAGATTCTAGAACTGTTTATGTAAGTATAGGATAAGAGCTTACTCTACCTTACAAATTAGCTTCAGGCTAGTCACATGAAGATGCTTACTGATTAAACATAAGAAGTTTAGTCTCCCTGAGACTCTTAGTTTCACAGTTCTCTGCTTTCCAAACCCACTCCCAGACCAGAGCACACGACTACAGCTCTAATCCTGTTACCTTCACGGTATAGAGTGTGTACGGGTGGAATCCAGTGCCACTGTGCTCCCGAGCAGTAATGGTGCCAGTGATACGAAGATTCTGGATGACAACCGGGCCATCTGGACTACTGAGGGACTCGAAGCTGAAGGCAGCTGAATGTAGAGAATTGGTTGGAGAGGAGGAGAGCAGAACCTGTGGCAGACTAGGATCTAGAGAGTTCACACCATTGGCAAGATCCTTCTCTAAGCATGAGGGTCGTGGGGGGCAGGTTCTTTCTGGCCCCTCTTGTAAAGCTGCCAAAGAGGTGACATTTCCTTTTTCTACCTCCTTGTCTGCTGTGTCGATCTGGATCTCTGGGCAGGATTTCAACATGGGGCCCATCAGGCCTTTCTCTGAGTCTGTCCCTGGCCTCTCCTCAGCCTCTGCTCCATCAATTCCTTCAGATGTCTCACTGTCCTTAGGTCCCAGAACCTGAGAGTCCCCAAGAGCACACAAGGCATCGTGGAGCCTGTCAGAGAGGAAGCTGCCCGGAGCCATGAGCATGATGGTTTCTTTGCCCAGTTCAGAGAGTGGAGACTCCAGCTCTGAGTCTTCACAAAAGAACAGAGGGCCTCGGGTGTCCGGCTGTAGAAAATGAGATGGGTTGCTTCCTACTCTTCTTTCTTCTTGTATCCCGCTCAAATCTTCTTCTACAGCTTCATGGCCTTCTTCTACCTCTGGAGAATGGCCTGAAGGGCCATCAAGCTCACTGCAGGTTAGGAGCACTGGGGCAGCTACTGGAGAAGGGGCTCTCATTTCTGGCAGATTCTCCACCTCAACAGGCAGTGGCAGAGTTGTGGGCACTGAGGGCTGTTCCAGGGCACCAGCTGAGCAGAGTGGTTCAGCCTTTTGTGCTGGACCATCTCTGGCCTTGGAAAAGATGCCCACGAGTGCAAGGTGGATCCAGTCAGGGTCAGACAGCTTGCTGGTCAGTGGCAAGATCACATTGCAAGTGATGAGTTCAACCACTACGTGGCGCCCAGTTCGGGTCTCCAAGTGGGGCTTGGGCACTAGTCCTTGCAGCAACAAATCCACAATGCCACGTGTGTAGGCCACCTCAGAACTGGAGCTCTGCACAGCAGGATGTGGGACAGTGGCTTGACAGTAGGCCTCCCAAATCTGGGAGGGCTCAACTGGACCACTCTGTTTCCCTGCAGTGGCCTCCTTGGCCTGAATATAGCTCTGCAGGTGACAACCACAGAGAGTCAGGACCCTCTGGGCAAGAGCATGATTGTCCACCTCCCCCATCCTCTTCCGGAGCTCCTGGACCAGCCCTTTCATGGCTGCTTCCATCTCTTCCTCAAAGGCTGGCTCCTGGCTCACTAAACGATACCAGGATGACACGAAGTCACGAATAATCATCTGGATTGTGCGGTTGATCTCCTGTTCCAGCTGCCTCTCTGCCTCAGGGTTAGTAGGGCAGACTGCTATCGGGATGAAGCGTTCCAGGTGCAGTCGACCTGAAGTCCCCAAGATGGCATTTGGGCCTACCCATCCTCCCAGCACCACTAGTAATGCACACAAAAGGCAGAGAAGCCACACATTGACCAGGAGGTGGATGACAAGTAGCCAGCCGAGCACAACTCCCACAGCTATCAGCTTCCGGTTGCTCAACAGATTATTAAGACTACAGCTGGACTCGGCTGGGGAGCCCTGGCGTGGGGGTGCTGTCTCTGCCTTCATGGCTGAGAGGACCAGGTGGTTCTCCAAGACGGCAGCCCTCTTCCTATTTTATGGGAATGTTCGGTACTCACTGTCTAGGAGCTTCAGGATTAAGAACTGAGGCATTAAGCTGTGTTGTTGCGGCTGTGAGGAAACCTGGAGTGCTACTCAGGGAAGGAAGCTGGGGCTTCTGGCCCTCAAAGTTCTTCTGGTACTGCAAAGCTAGAGGCAACCGTCTCTCCCTATCCCTACCGCCGACATCGCCCTCAAACTAGACCCCTCGGGCAAAGTGCTATTTCCAAGGACCCTGCGCCTTCATCGCACCGGTCAGACGTCTCTCAGCTGCCCCGAGGACCGCGGAGCAGGGACCTTCAAGGCCCCACACTTACAGAAGCCCGAAGGCTGCTGGGGCCGGGGCCGCTTGGAGCCCGGAGCGGAGCGGGCTCGGAGACCGAACCCCCGACACTGGACGCCGGCATTTGGCGACCGCCCGCGGCCCGGGCCGCAGCGCGGAAGCGTCAGCGAAGTGGACACGCGCAGCGCGGCAGCGTCAGCGAACTGGGCACGGCGGTCGGCGACCCGCTTCCGGTCAGGACTGCCAGCCGACTTGCTGTCAACGACGGCTTCCGGGTGACGTCAGCGCGAGGAAGGCATGCTGGGAGAGCGGGGCGGGCCCATGGTCTGGCTCCGCGGTCCGCCCCGTTATTTCGAGTGTCTCCCTGCGGGTGGAGGGTTCAGAACCTGCGGGAGGTTGGGTAGAAACTTGGAGGGGTTGGGGAGAAGGGAGAACCTGCAGAGGTTGGTAGAACCTGCGCGGGGGGAGAGGGGTAGAACCTGAGGTGAGATGGTAGAACTTGGACTGGGGTGGGGGATTTGTACCTGCCCGAGGAGAGGGTATAGAATCTGTAGGGAGTTGCAGAATCTGCAGTGTGGTGGTGGTGGTTAGAACCTGTAGGGGAGGTGGACCTGCAAGGGTGTAGAATCTGCAGGGCGGGGATAGGTTAGGGGGTACGGAATAGAACCTGCAGGGTTTTGTAGAACCGCTGCGGGGGTAAAACTTGTGTTTGCTAAGAAGAGAGATGGTGTGGCAGAAGTTCCCAAAGTAACATCAAACCGGAGCAGCCTTGCATCAGTGATCTTAAGAGTCAGACTTCCAACTCCTTTAGGAGATCTTAAAACACGTTTCAAGTTCTAATTAGTAGATGAAATGCTAACACTTCTTACTGCTTAAGCAAACTCTTAATAATCCAGTTTATTTAAATCCACGTGGGCATTTTTTCATTGCCCTGAAAAATTTTAACTTTACTCACTTCTACCAAGCACCTACCACCCACTAAATGCACAGGGCAAGAGCATGACTGTCAACAACTTGTTCTCATGAATTGCAAAATACAAGCCATAAAACAATACAGATTTAAAATTATTCTTTAAAGTTCATATACTGCGTCACAAAATCAAATTTGTGATTTGGTAATTATTTGCTGATAGCATTACCCCAGCAATCAAATATATTTTGAGTATCTGCTGTCTTTAAGTATTGTGATAGAGTGTGGAGGAATATGAAGCAGTCCTTGTCTTCAAAGGAACCTGTAGTTAGTTGGGGAGATGAGTTCTATAATCATGACAATATACCTAATAGTAAAATGCAAAATGCTTTAGATATTGAGGGGAAGGAAAGGTCACTCTCGGTTGCGTGGGTAAGGGAGACATCTTCAAGGGTGAATCTCTAAGGTAAGAGTTACCGTCTACCTCTGTCTCTTCTTCCCTCTCTTCCCCAAATATATAGAAAAAGAAGACAAGATACAGCTGTGTTTTCATTTTTTAAAAAACAGCTGTATTGAGTTACAATTCACATATATAAAATTCTCCCACTTAATGTGTACAATTTAATGGCTGTTAGTATATTAACAGAGCTGTGAAACCATCCCTACAATCTAACTTGAGAATTTTTTTATCACCCTAAAATGGAACTCCATACCCATTAGCAGTCACCCTACCCCCGCCCCCATTTCCCACAAATCCACCATCCCTAAGCAATCATTAATTTACTTTGTCTCTTTGGATTTGCCTAATATGGGCATTTCATAAGTGGACGCATATAATATGTAGCCTTTTGTATCTGGCAAGTTGTGTTTTCACATGAGCCTCTAATAATTTGCTTTGGAATATGGTCTGTTTGTTTTTGGTTTTAGCATATCTGCCTTCAGCCATCTACAGACACAGAACTACCTATAGGAAGATTAACTATCTGACAGTAGCACTCACTGTATGTCAGGAATGGAACCAGCTCCCCTCCAACTTTGGTCCCTAGGAGCTCTGTCTGCAATGTAGCTCTCTTCTTTTTTGGGGGGAGCAAGGGCATATATTATTTACATAGATCTGCTCATGGTTGTCTATCTTCAGCACTCTCTACTCGGTAAGCAGCCTTTTATCATTACAGCATTACTCCCCTGATGTTTAAAGGAATCTTCAGATATATTCCAACAAAATCTGAGCCAACAAGATGTGTACTGAAGTTTCCTCTCTCATCTCCATTTCTAATGCTGGTGCAAAGATTTCTTTTGGAGGCAAAGAGAACCATCATTTAGATGTGAAGCACAGTTTATGACTAAACCCTTCTAAAGCAGCTTGATTTAGGATCAAAGCACCCACCAAGCAGACTAAACACTTCCCTGAAGACCCAGAATGCTAGTCGGGGTTTCCATGGAACAGGCCGCTTTACACTGCTGTCCTTCCCACAGAAGAGAAATACAGGAAGTGTGCACTGCCCCACTTTGTCCTTCCACACTTCTCTTATTGTCTTCAGGGACAGTTAGGAGTTCACAGTGATGCTCTGGGGTAAATGTCACTGCCACCCAGTTGGGAACTCAGAAAAGTAGATAACGGCAGGACTAAAGATGATTTTGAAGACTTCTCAATGTCAGTTTAGAGAGAAAGTTTACTTTGCAGCATAATCTGGAATATCCAGGGTGGTAAGGAGCTGACCTTGTATGTGGGCACGGTGCCACTTAGACAGATGGTCTGAAACACTGAGGCAGCCAAGACTGCCTTCTTGATTCTTGAGTGGATTTGATGAAGCAGGATTCTCAGATGGACATGCAAATGCACTTGTCATTTTGACTGGTGTGAGCTTCTGCCCAGGAGCCTGGGGCAGACCGTGGATGCCAAAGAAATTAATCACTGAGATGGTGTTGGTGTGTGTGTATGTGGTGGGGAGAGTTGTCTGGGTGGCTATTGCGTATTGTTTTGCTAGTTCCTTCCTCCTTTCCTTCTTACCATTTCCAAAACATAATAGCGATAATGTTCGAGCATTGGCAATAATAAGACAAATAAGACATGGTAATTTATCCCAAGGGCCTCTCAGCCTAGACAGGGGGAAGAGAGATACATAGATAGATAAATGGAATAAAATATCATCACCCATGTTGTGATAGTTGCAGTAGAAATGTATAATAAATGGGAACACAAAGGACATGTGTGGTCAGTTGGGGGGGTGGGTGGTGCCAGTAAAGTCTTCACAGAAAAGCTTACCCTTAAGTTGGAGAAATAAAGAGAATTCACCATTTTAGGTGAATGTAAGGGTAGAGCCAGCAGAGGGAGGAGGAAGGCAAGGTCCTTCAGGCAGAGGTAGCAGTGCAAGAGTACATATGTGAGAAACAGGCTAAGAAATTGAGAGCAAGAGGGCCTGCAACAGGAGGTCAGACTCCAGGCAACTCATGGAACAACCCAGTTGTCTCTCAGAAATAGAGACAGTGGGACTTACTGAGGAGAGGAGCAGAGAAGGGGCAAGAACCTTGAGGAAGAGATGGTTTGGAAGAATCTCTGAGGCATAGAAAAAGGAGTTGGTGAAAAAGGAGGCATTGAAGCAAGCCTGAGGACCTAGATTCAGTTAGAGAAGGAGAGGCAATAAGACATATTACCAAGTTATGTTTTCTCCTGAGTGTTTAATAACCTCAGATTTTGAGGGAAGGAAACAGGAAGTGGGTCTGTTTCAAGGTTAGGACCTTGACAGTCCTGAGAAAGTAGTTGTTAAAATGTAAAGTTATAGTGTCTAAGTGTCTAGCAAAGGGAAGGAAACCAAGAACGAATCAAGTGTGAGAATAGTGTTAGGTGTACTGTGAGAAAGAGAGTGAGTGATCCAGAAGAACAAAAGCTTTGGTCTGTTGGAGCCTGTATTAGTTTCCTATTGCTGCTATAATGAATCACCACAAATTTAGTAGCTTAAGCAACAGTTCTGAAGGAACTGAAGTCTAAGATAGGTTGGCAGGGTTGATTTCCTTCTGGAGGGGGAATCTGTTTTCTTGCCTTTGCTAGATTCTAGAGGATGCCTTGGCTCATGGTCCTGTATACTCATAACTCCTCTCTTTCTCTGACCTTCCTGCTTTTGTCTTGTAAGAACTTTTGTGATACATTGGTAATCCTGGGTAATTGCAAGATCTTTAACTTAACCACATTTGCAAAGTGCCTTTTGCCATGTAAAATGACATATTCATGGGTTCCAGGGATTAGGATGTAGGCATGTTTGGGGGCTACTATTTGGCCTACTGCAGAGTCTAAACATCTGGAGATGGAAATGTTTTTGTGGTGTTGAAGTCTGTTTTTTTTTTAAGTTATAAGTTTGTGGACTAGGGTTTGGCTAATATGTTAGGGTTGAGGAAAGAGGAAATTTTTGAGTCCAAATTGTGGAGAAGAATAAGCTACATGGGTTTGAAAGTAGCTCATGATGATGGCAGAATTGGGGTAGAGAGAAAGACTGTGGTCTTGGTACAGAAGTTCTCAGTAAATGAGAAGGAGATTGATAGATGGTGTGATAAAGGTAGAGTATGGTAATACCAAAATAGGAAGAGAAAATTTTGCTTGGTGTGCCAGTTTGAAAATATTATGTACCCCCACAAATAGGATTATTAAACCTAATCTTATCTTTTGGGAACAGCCATTTCTCTTAATCCTGATTCAGTATTGTAGAGTGGATCTTTCAATTAGGTTATCTCCATGGAAATGTGAGTCACCGATTGTGGGTGTCACCTTTGGTTAGGTGAAGATGTGTCTGCACCTCTTACAGGTGTGTCTTGATTAGTTTACTGGAATCCTTTAAAAGAGGAAACATTTTGGGGAGAGAGCCAGAATCAACAGAAGCCTCGGAGTCGACAGAAACTTCACAGCAGGGTTGACACAGATGCAGACTCATGGAGAACAGAGACATGGATGTTTGGAAATGCTTGGAACCCAGCAGACATTGCCATGAGATGTTAAGCAAGCCAGAACCTGGGGAGAGCCAAGGGAAGCCAAGAGATGAAGGCCAGCCCTGGAGAAGTAAAGTGAGGAGAGCCCATGAAAGCAGTAGAGCCCAGGAGCAAGGGACCAGCAGATGCCTGCTATGTGACTTCACAGCTGACAGAGGTGTTCCTGACCTATTGACCTCTTTTCAGTGACGGTAATCTCTTGGTTCCTTAATTTGGACACTTTCGCTTCCTTAGAACTTTAAACGTGTAACTTATTAAATTTCCCTTTATAAAAGCCGTTCCATTTCTAGTATACTGCATTCTGGCAGCTTTCACACTAACACGTGTAAATTGGAAAATGAGTCCTCTGAAAGAAGCCACTAAGAACGAGGACATTGCCAAGTGTACCTGCGCATCTTGCCTTAGATGCCGTGTTGGAGGATAAATAGCCACTAGAGGGCAGCAGAGAGTACAGCAGCCTAAAGAGCGATTATAACACTGTTTCATTAGTTTGTCCATTCATAAATATCCATCCATTCATCCATGAGGCATTAAGATGGCCTTCATATGGTTGCTATTCTCAAAGAATTTACCGTCTAGTACAAGAGACAAACATTGATACAAGGTAACTGATGCTAAAAATAGAAGTATGTCGAAATATGGGAATGCAAAGTATTGGGGAAAATTTCTCAGGAACTTGCCTTGAAGGGTGGATTAAATTTCCCATGAAGACAAGAGGAACTGGTCATTCTAAACAAAAGCACACATAATACTGAGTGAGGTCTTTTTTCCCTCTTGGTTATATGAATAGTTGCTTTTCATATTTTTGATTATCATTCTACTGCAAAGGAGGAAGATAATTTTGATAGTTTCCAAGATGAGTTTTGTTTGCATACGAAATGGAAATAACACTGAGCTATGAGTTGATAAGATCTAGGCTTAACTCTGATGCCTGGGTGATTACAGTACTAAGTCTTCTGATTCCTTTCCAATGCAGAACAACTAGATCCTAAAAAGGACACACTTAAAAAAAATTTTAAATAGAGTATTTTTATTTATTTTTAATTAGAGAATTTGTAGGTTTACAGGAAAATCATGGAAAAAGTACAGTGTTCCATATACCCCCTATTTCTGATACTTTGCATTCGGCTGGCACCTGTATCACAATTGATGAAAATATGCTAAAATTGTACTGTTGACCGTAGTCCATCATTTACAATAGGGTTCATTGGGTTATGCAGACCTGTGTTTTCTATTTTAATTTTCATCTAGTAACATATATACAACCTAAAACTTCCCCTTTTAGCCTGATTCATATGTATATATTTCAGTGCTCTTAATTACAGTCACAATATTGTGCTGCTATTACCACCATCCATTTTCAAAATTTACAATCAACGTAAATAGAAATTCTGTACAAATTAAATATTAGCTCCCCATTCTCTACACCCAGCCCAGCCCCTGGTAAGATATATTCTAGATTCGAACTCCATGAATTTGCTCATTCTAATTATTCATATCAGAGAGATCATGCAGTATTTGTCCTGTTATGTCTGGCTTATTTTATCTTAGCACAATGTCTTCAAGGTTTATCTGTGTTGTCACATGCTTCAGGATTTCATTTCTTTTTATGGCTGAATAATACTCCATTTTATGTGTATACCACGTTTTGTTTATCTGTTTATCAGTTGATGGACACGTGGGTTGCCTCCATCTTTTGGTAATTGTAAATAAAGCCACTATGAACATGAGTGTGCAAGTCTCTGATTTCAGTTCTTTTGGGTATAAACCTGTCAGCATGATTGCCAGCTCATACTGTCATTCTGTACTTCGCTTTCTACAGAACTGCCAAACTGTCTTCCACAGAAACTGCTTCATCTTATATCACACTGGCAGTGAATGAGTGCTCCTGTTTCTCCACATCCTCATCAACACTTGTAATTTTCTGTTTTTTTTTTTAAATAGTAGCCATTCTAGTGGGTTTGAAATGGTATCTCATTGTGGTTTTAATTTGCATTTCCCTAGGGGCTAGTGATGTCAAGCATCTTTTCATCCATTTGCATATCCTGTTTGGAGAAATGTTTATTCAAATCTTTTGCACAATTGGGTTGTCTATCCTTTTATTGTTGTAAGATTTCTTCATATATTCTGTATATCAAACCCTTGTCAGATATATTGTTTCCAATTATTTCCTCCCATTGTATAGATTGTCTTTTCACTTTCATGATAAAGTCTTTTGGTACCTAAAAGTTTACATTTTGATGAGATTCCATTTATCTATTTTTTTCTTTTGTGGCTTGTGCTTTGGGTGTTAAGTCTGAAAAACCATTACCTGACATAAGATCCTGAAGATGCTTCCCCACATTTTCTTCTAGGGGTTGTATAGTCCTGGTTCTTATTTTTAGGCTTTTGATCCATTTTAGTTAATTTTTCTATATGGTGTAAGAGAGGGGTCCTCTTTCATTCTTTTGGATTTCAAGTTCTCCCAATACCATTTGTTGAAGAGACTATTATTTCCTAGTTGAGTGAACTTGGCAGACTTGTCAACAATCAGTTGGCATGTTAATAGACTTCCTAATAGTAAATGATTTTTGTAATCCTGAAGTAGACCCCACTTGGTTATGGTGTATTTATTTAGTGTGTTATGGAGTTCTTTTGCTAATATTTTATCCTTTTTATGCATTTGGCATTAATGTTATGCTTGTTTCATAAAAATAAATTAATATCATTAATTTCATTTTCTATGCTCTGGAATAGTTTAAGTAACATTCATATTATTTTATCTTTAAAAAGAAGATTTAGTTTAAATCATCTATGAAACTGTCTGTGCCAAGTGCTTTTCTGTTTTATAAATCTATATATTTCTTCTATAGACTATATAGATTTTTATCTTTATTTTTTTATCTTTACTGGGTAAGTTTTCATAAGTTATGTTTTCCTAGAAAAATTCTTCTGGATTTTCAGATTTATTTGCATAGAATTGTACAGATTAGTAGGCTCTGTTTTTGTGGCCATTTCTTCTTTGTCAGTGTTTTTTTTTTTTTTAAGAGAGAGGGAGGAAAGGAAGGAAAGACAGAGAAGGAAGGAAGGGAGGAAGAAAGGGAAACATTTTTAAACATTTTCTTGTTTTATTATATTTTGTTTGTTTGTTTGTTTTTTTTACATGGGCTGGGGCCGGGAATCGAACCGGGGTCCTCCGGCACGGCAGGCAAGCACTCTTGCCCGCTGAGCCACCGCGGCCCGCCCTGTCAGTGTTTTTTTTTGGTAAAAAAAAGTTAGCTAAGAGTTGTGTTTATTGTCGTGATTTATAAATATTTCTAAAATATTTATTATATTTACTCTTTCTGTTTTTTAATTCACTATTTTCTACTCTTATCTTATTAATTCCTTGTTTCTGTTTCTTTTGGTTTTCTTTGCTCTTTTAGTACCATTGTGACTCCAGTGTTTCATTTACTTTCACTTTTATTGATATATGTACTTAATACTATGAATTTTCCTCCAACAACTGCTTTAGTTGTAGGCCATTTATTCAGATATGTTTTCATTATCAGTAGTATTATTTTCAAGAATTCTATTTTTTTTTATTTTCCCATAATTGCAGGAGTCCTTCAAAAGTATGTGTATATTTAAAAAAATTTTCAAGTGGAAGAGACTTTATTATTATCATCAATTTCTAACTGTATAGCATTGTGGTCAGAAAATACTTTTGTAGTATTTGGATTTTATTGAGATATTCTTTATGGTCTAAGATACACATTTTTATGAACATTCCATGTGTACTTTAAAATAAGGGGTATTCATTGATATTGGCATTCAGAGTTTGCTATATATTTGTAAATGATACCATATTGATTATGTGGTGTAGGTCAATGCTACTCAAAATAGTCAGTCTACTATGTCACTAAACACTCTAGTTCAGCTGACTTAATTTTTTTTTTTTTTTTTTTTGGTAGCAAGATTTTCTCAATGAAGAAACTAGAGCAAACTTCATATGTTATGCAGACTATAACAACAGTTCAAGGACCGGCATTGATCTGTAGGCCACATTTTCAGTAGCACTGGATTATGTTGGCTAGATCCTTATTTAATTTTTTTTTGTCTATTTGACTTGTTTTGGGCTGAGAGTAATGTGTGAAATCTTCTCTTGTTAATGTATTTCTGTTTTCCCCACATCTGTAGTCTTTGCTTTTTGAAAATTGACTACTGTGTTTTTAAGTAAAAGTAAATAAATGTATGTGTATATATAAAAAATCAACTGGCTATAGATATAGGGGTCTATTTCTGAACTACCAATTCAATTCTATTGGTCCATATATCTATCCTCGTGCCAGTACCTTGCTGTTTTGACCACTGTAGCTTTGTAATAAGCTTTAAAGTCAGGAAATGTGAGTTCTCCAATTTCATTCTTCTTTTTCAAGATGTTTTTTGGCTATACTGGGCTCCCTACCCTCCCAAATATATTGAAAATTGGTATTTCCATTCCTTCAAGTAGGCTTTGGAATTTTGATTGGAATTGCATTGACTCAAGAAGTCATTTTGGCTATAATTGGCATCTTAATGATATTTAGTCTTCCAGCCTGTGATTCTGGAAGGTCCTTCCACTAGTTTAGGTTTTCTTTGATTTCTTTTAGCAATGTCATACAGTTTTCTGTGTACAAATCCTTTACGTCTTTGGTTAAATCTATTCCTAGATATTTTATTCTTTTAGTTGCTATTGTAAATGGAATTTTAAAATTTATTCCTCAGTTTGCTCACTACTAGTGTATAGAAATACTACTGATTTTTTTCATGTTGCTCTTGTACCCCACCACTTTGCTTAATTCACTTATTTGCTCTACTAGCTTTGTTGTCAATTTTTGGGGATTTTTCTGTATCATGTCATATGCAAATAGTAGACATTTTACTTCTTCTTTTTTGATTTGGGAACTTTTTATTTATTTTTCTTGCCTAATTGCTCAGGCTAGAATTCCCACTGTGTTGAATAATAGTGGTGGCAGTGGTCATCTTTGTCTTGTTCCTGATCTTAGAGGGTCTTTCACCATTGAGTATAATGTTAGCTGTGGATTTTTCCTATGCAGCTTTTATCATGTTGAGAAAGTTTCCCTCTATTCTTATTTTTCAAAGTGCTTTTATCAGGAAAGGATGCTGGATTTTGCCAAATGCCTTTTTTTGACAAAATTTTGAGAAGCTCATGTGATTTTTTTCCCCTTCATTATTAAAACTAATTTTCTTATGTTGAAATACCCTTGCATATCTGGGATAAAACCCACTTAATCATGGTGTATAATTCTTTTAATGTGCTGTTGGATTTTATTTTTGAGCATTTTGTTGAGAATTTTTTCATTTATATTCATAAGAGAAATTTGTTTGTAATTTTCTTTTCTTGTAGTACCTTTATCTGGCTTTGGTATTATGGTGATGTCAGCATCATAGAATGAATTAGTTCCCTCCTCCTCAATTTTTTTGAAGAGTTTAAGGAATGGTATTAATTCTTCTTGGAATAATTGATAGAATTCATCTGTGAAGCCATCTGGTCATGGGTTTTTCTTTGTTGGGACTGTTTTGATGACTGGTTCAATCTCTTTAATTTGTTGAGTTCTTCTATTTCTTGTAGAGTCAATGTAGGCTGTTCAGGTTTCTAGGAATTTTTCCATTTCGTTTAGGGTGTCTAGTTTGTTGCTATACGGTTGTTCGTAGATAGTATACTCTTATGGTCCTTTTTATTTGTGTGTGGTCAGTAGTAATGTTCTTCCTTTATTTCTGATTTTACTTGCATCTTCTCTCTTTTCTCATTTTCAGTCTAGCTAAGGGTTTGTCAATTTTATTCCTCTTTTCAAAGAATCAACTTTTGTTGCTCTTGCTTTTTATTTATGAATTAATAAGCTCATAAGAGGATAAGGTGGTAGTCAAATGTAAACAATCCATAACCCCTCCGAAAATAAAAGGAAAAACTCAGAAAACACATTCTGACATAATGGTGGAATGGGGAACAGTGAGTAGTGGGCAGATGAGAGGGGAAGGGTTACTCTGAAGTAGTTATACTGAGGACTTGTCCTGAGGGGAAGGGTAACTCTAAAGTACTTTTCCTGCATGAACCTTGTTCCAGAAGCATGCGGGTAGAACTGAGCCCCTGACTCTCATTTTAAGCCTCAGCTCTTGAGGGGAGTTTGAAGTGATTCCAAGTCAAAAGCATTCCTTAGCTCCCACAAGATGCAGAGGCAAATCCTTTCTGGGAGAAAGCATTTCCATTTTCAGCCCATAAAATTCCTGCATATTTAACCAATTAAGTATCAACTGTAAATCCAATGTCATCAAGTATATGGAGAGCAAGGAATATGTGTTTAAAAAAATTACTTAGATGGCAACAAAGAGAGCCATGAGAAAGAATATATGAAAGATAAGTGAAAAGGAATGGAGGCTAAAATACAGAATTCAAATATTATAATCAGAGTTTCATGGGAGATAATAGAATAGAGATGATACATTTAAAATGTCATTGGTAGAGAATTTTCTAAGACTGTAATGAAAGACATAAAGCCACAGATTGGGGTAACATTAATAATATAAAGTAGATCAGCAAAGCCAAAAGTTGTTTTGGAACTATTAATTTTAAAAAAACAGATGAAATTAAGAATAATAGCTGCAATAAATAATATTTAGAATGGAAAAAGAAACATAATTACAGATAAAGGGGAGATTAAACATTGTGCTAGTTTTAAAGTGTTGTGTACCCCAGAAAAGCTATGTCCTTTAATCCTGATTCAATTGTGTAGGGTGGGAACATTTTTTATTAGATTATCTCCACGGAAATGTGGCACTCCCTTTTGATTAGATTATCTCCACAAAGATGTAGTGTGCCCAATTGTGTGTGTGGCCTTTTGGTTAGATGGAGATGTGACTCTGCCCACTCAAGCTGGGTCTTGACTAGTTTACTGGAGTCGTTTAAAGGGGAAACATTTTGTAGAAATGTCAGATGCAAACACTTGGAGAACAATTGCTTCAGAGCTGACAGAGACATAGATATTTGGAGATAGTTGGAGTGCCTACAGAAAGAGTGGATGCCTAGACATGGCAGACATCACCATGTGCCTTCCCATGAGGTACAAGCAGAACCCAGAGTTGTGTCCTGGAGGATCTAAGTGAGTGCGCAACTCTGTGAGTGAAAGCATAACTCTACCCCCTGTGTGGGACATGACATCCAGGGGTGAAAGTCTCCCTGGTAACGTGGGATATGACTCCCATGGGTGAGCTTGGCCCTGGAACCATGGAGTTGATGATACCATCCTGACCAAAGAGGGGAAAACATGTGTGACGAATAAGGTGTCAGTGACTGAGAAAGTTCACATGGTGTTGAGAGGTTACTCTGGAGGCTACTCCTACTCAAGCTTCAGCTAGACATTGCTACCTATCATGGTTTGCTAGACCCCAACCAGGACTATTCCCTAAAGAACACCTAGGGCTTTATATGAGATTCTGTAAAGGTTCCATGCACTAGGATTACATTTCAGAAACCTACAGCCTCCAAATGAGTGCCTGGGTCAAATGGGTTTTGAAGCACAGGGGACCAGCCTCTCCAGAACATCAACTAACTCCATCCCCATCTCATATTGTCAATAGCCCCTTCCAGTATGAAAAGGTTAGAATGAGTATAGCCCAAATGACTCAAAAGAATGTGAGAAAGATAAAGGGAGATGGGTTTAACAAATGAGTATGATTGCTGAATCATATTGATATTTCATTTAGTCTCCAGTGTCTTGGAGCAGCTAGTGATAAACACCTAAAATTGTGGAATTGTAACCCATACCAAACTCTGAAATCTATTCTACAACTAATTGCTGTGATGTGCTTTGAAATTTATTACTTTTATATATATATGTTATTTTTCATACACAAAAAAGTCAATTGTGATAATAATAATAATAAAACGCTATTGGGCTCTCTCCCTCTCCTACCCTGCTTCCCTCTTTTCTCTCCTTCTTTTCTCTCTTTTATTTTTTTTTTTAACTCTTTAGAACCCAGTGAAAAATACCAGGGGACTGGTGTTACAACCCTTCCTTAAGATGGTCATTAATGCTTTAAGCAAAAGATATTAGCAGCTTTGACTGCAGTTTGAACAACAGGTTAAAAAAAAAGTTCCTTGCAGACAGGTAATTTTGCCATCAGTTTTGATGTAGAAACACTATGATATATAAATGTTGTTGGACATTCATAAAATATGAAAGGTTTAAAAAGTTTAAAAAAAAAAAAGGATTAGCTACATGAATCCAGCAGTACCTGTGAAAAAAGTTCATGTAGAGCGTGGTTAAACATTAACAGTTAAAGCAGAAAATCCATACGTTATTTCAGTAGATGCAGAGAAGACATTCAGTAATATTCAGCACCCATTCATGATTTAAAAACAAAAACAGAACAAGGGACTGTCATCAGAAATGATGAAAAGAGGGCATTTCCACAACATAAATCATTATTCTAAATGGAAAACGTTACAAGCATATTCCCCACACTATTTTTCTTATACGTAATTTTGATGGTTCTATTAAGCTATAATTGGCGTAAAATAAACTGCAGATACTTCAAGCACACAATTTGCTGTTTTGCCGTATGAATACGGCCATGAAGACTTTGCCACAATGAAGACAGTTAACATATCCATTATCTTTAAAGTTTCCTCGTGGTCTCCCATTACTGCCTTACCTTTCTGCTTCCCAACAATCACTGATCTACACTCTGTCACTGCAGGTTAGCCTGCATTTTCCAGAATTTTGTGTGACTGGAGTTATATTATGTATAATTATTTTGAGCTTTATCCATGTGGTTGTGTGGCTCAATAGTTTATAATTTGTTAATTGTATAAGCTGAGTAGCAATCCATTGCTTAGAAATACGATCGTGTGTTTATACTTTCACCTACTGATGGAATTTGGTTGTTATTGTTTTTGTCTACTACAAATAAAATGGGTGTGAAATTTGTATATATCTTTATATGGATATATGCTTTCATTTATCTTGCCAAAATACTTACTAAGGAAATGATTGGGTTGTGTGGTAGGTATATGTTTAACTTTCTAAGAGACTCTTAAATGGTTTTCTAGTGTGGTTGTATCAATTTATATCCCCACCACAAGTATAGGAGGTTCCAGTTGCTCCACATCCTTGCTAACATTTGATATGGTATTTTTAATTTGAAACATTTGAATAGGTGTTTAGTATTATCTCATTAAGATTTTAATTTGCATTTCCCTAGTGAACGATGATGTTAAACACCTTACAGTGTGCGTATTTGCCACCTGCGTTGATCTTTGGTGAAGTGTGTGTTAAAACCTCTCACCCATTTTTACTGGGTTTTGTATAATCTTTATTGAGTTTTTGGAATTATTTATATATGCTGGATGCAAGTTCTTTATCAGATATCCACTTGCCAATATTTTCTCCTATCCTTTGGCTTACTTTTTCTTTTTTTTTTTTCAGTATGTTTTCAAGAGCAAATTTATTAATTTTGATGAACTTGAGTTTATCAATTTTTTCCACTTATGCTCATTTTTGATGTCATATCTAAGCAATCTTTGCCGAACTCAAGATTACAAAGTATTTTCCCATATGTTCTTCTAGAAGTTTTATGTTTCACATTTAAGTATATGGCTAATTTGGGTTAATTATTAATATATGATGTGAGATATGAAGTTCATTTTGGGTATTCAGTTATTCCTATAACATTTGCTGAACAGACTATTCTTTTATTTTCAGAGTTACCTTTGCTTTTGTCAAAAGTAAACTTATCACATACATGTGAGAATATTTCCGGAATCCCCATTGTGTTCTACTGTTGGTTATGTTTCTCTGAAAATCCTGCCTAATGTACCTTCCTTTTCAGTTCTGAGCTTTGAGTTTTCTTTTTTAGAAAGTTTCTTAACTAAATTCAATTTCTAATAGAAATAGAGAAATTCAGGCTATTTAAAGTATTCATTGGTAGTTCGTGTCTTTCAAGGAATTTGCCCATTTTATTGTCATAAAATGTTCATAATACTCCCTTATTTTATGTCTGTAACATCTATAGTGATGTCACTTTTCTCATTCCTGCTATAGTTTGTGTCTTCTCTCTTTCTTCCTGATTAGTCTAGATTAAAGTTTATTGCTTTTATTGATCTTCTCAAAGAACCACCTCTTGGATTCATTGTATTTCACTATTGTTTTTCCTGCTTTCTGTGTCATTGATTTCCATTCTGATATTTATTATTTCCTTTCTGCTTTCTTTGCATTTAATTTACTTTTTCTCCATAGTATATTGAGGTGAAAATGGAGGTCATCCATTTAAGATCTATTTCCTTTTCTAAAAGAGGTGTTTAGTGTTATAAATTTCACTTTAATAATGCTTTAGGTACATCCCACATATTTTAATGTTACATTTTCATTTCAATTTAGCTTAGAATGCTTTCTAATTTCTCTTTTATTTCTTTTTTGATTCACTTAGAAGTGTGTTATTTAGCTTTCAAATATTTGGGGATTTCCCATATATTTATTAGATTTCTAATTTAATTTCATTGTGATCACAGAAGATGCTTTATATATAATATGAAGTCTTTTAAATTGAGTAAGACTTGTTTTATGGATCAAAATATGGTCAATTTGGTAAATATTCTGTGTACACTTGATAAGAATGTATATTCCACTATTGTTGGGTGGGATGGTCTATAAATATCAATTAGGCCAAAGTGGTTCATATTTGTGCCAGTTTGAATCTCTTGTGTATCCCAGAAAAGCCATGTCCTTTAATCCTTATTCAGTATGGCTGGGTGAGAGCTTTGTGATTGTGTCCATGGAATTGTGACCCACCCAGTAGTGGGTGGTAACTATTGTTTAGATGGTTTCCATTGAGATGTGTTGCACCCATTCAAGGTGGGGTTGCTTACTGGAGCCTTTTAAGAGGGAAACGTTTTGGAAAAAGCTTTTGTTCTAGTTTGCTAGCTGCTGGAATGCAATATACTAGAAATGGAATGGTTTTTAAAAGGGGGAATTTAATGAGTTTCTAGTTTACAGTTCTAAAGCCAAAAAAAAAAAAAATGTCCCAATTAAAACAAGTCTACAGAAATGTCTAATCTAAGGCATCCAGGGAAGGATACCTTGATTCAAGAAGGCCGATGAAGTTCATGGTTTCTCTATCAGGTGGAAGGGCACATGGCGAGCACAGTCAGAGTTTCTCTCTCGTCTGGAAAGGCACATCATGAACATGGTCAGGGTTTCTTTCTCATCTGGAAGGGCACATGGCAAACACAGCATCATCTGCTATCTTTTTCTCCTGACTTCCTGTCTCATGAAGTTCTCTGGGAGGCATTTTCCTTCTTCATCTCCAAAAGTTGCTGGCTGGTGGACTCTGCTTCTCATGGCTATGTCATTCTGCTCTGTTCTCTCTGAATTGTCCTCTGAATCTCCTTCATTCTTCAAAATATTTCCTCTTTTATAGGACTACAGAAACTTATCAAGATCCACCCAAATGGGTGGAGACATGTCGTCACCTAATCCAGCTTAACAACCACTCTTGATTGGGTTACACATCCAGGGAGATGATCAAATTACAGATTCAAACGTAGTATTGAATAGGGATTATTCTGCCTTTACAAAATGGAATTTTGATTAAAACATGGCTTTTCTAGGGTCCATACATCCTTTCAAATCAGCACATTCCACCCTCTGGACCCTAAAAAAGACATGTTTTCCCCATACACAAAATACATTAATTTCATAACAATATCACAAATCCTTAAACCATTTCAGTAGCAATACACATGAAATACGAAGTTAGAAACGTGCAAACTCCTATCAAAGTTAGTTACAGGCATAGTGTGTTCTAAGGCAATATTAACCTCTGTCTATGGGCCTATAAAAACCCAAAGCAAGTTATTTGCCAACATACAAATGAAGAAGAGTCATAGGATACATATACGCATTTCCATAGGCAGGAAACAACACAGGGGTCACCGGACCCAAGCAGTTGTGAAAACCCGCAGGGCAAAGTCTATTAGATTTCAAAGTTTGAGAGTCATTCATCTTCAGGGCTTCTGAAAGCAGCAGTCCCACCCTTTCCAAGGGCCTACACCGAGGCCTGCCTCTCTCCAAACACAACCTTGGGGGACATTGGGGAGACCACCTTTTTCTTGGCTCTGCCCTCTCCAAGCATTGGGACCACACCCGGGCTCTCTGCTATCTCCGGGGCATATACTCAACCCCTCCATATGGTGGCAGCCAGGCTCTCCTCAAACCCCAAGAAATGTGCTTCACCCTCTCCAAGGCCCAAGGTGGCATGACTCTTCTACTACAATGAGGTGGAAGGCTCATCCTCTGCCTTTGGAGCAAAGTTGCCCTCTCCATGGGCTTGGGTGGGACTGCTCTCCTGGCCTGAGGCTTCTTGACTTCAGACCTCAGCCTCCATGGTTTTGCCTCTGAAGTTATTTTTCCTCCAATGTGTCCCTTCTCTAAAACCCCCAGTCCAGACTGGCAGCAGCTCTGTTTATACATGTCCCACAGCACTCTCATTGGCTTTCTATGCAGTAGTCTTGGATCATGCCCATCAGATATAAGGAGTTTCCACAAATCCTTCCTGGATAACTCCATGTCCAATCCTGGCTTTCTCTGAAATGGCTGACCATTTCCACATCTGGCCAAATTCTCTGGGGTCTCTCTTTCTGGAAGCCCAGAATTTTCCAGGATATCAATTTCTGGTTTCTTTGTACCCAAGAGTTCAGTTTTCATCTTATCTCTCTCCTGTGACATTTCACTATAAGCTGTGAGGAGAAACCAGGCTGCACTTTCCACATTTAATTTGGAGATCTCTTCTGCTAAATATCCAAGTTTATGGCTTTTAAAATCTGCCTTCCAGCCAAAGCCACTCGTCAATTTTGCTAGATTAGCTGCCATTTTAAAACAAGGCTCACCTGCCTTCCAGTCTATAACACATACCTGATTTCTTTCTAAGACTTTATCAAAAGTGTCTTTAGAGTTCATATTTCTACCAACAGTCTCTTCAAAGCATTCTAGGCCTTCTCTATCAAGGTCCTCGCAACTCCTCCAAAATCTCCCCCCTAACCATTTAAAAAGCCATTCCAACATGTTTGGTATTTGCAAACTCTAGCAGCACCCCACTCCTCAGGTACCAAATTCTGTTCCAGTTTGCTAGCTGCCGGAATGTGATATACGAGAAACAGAATGGCTTTTGAAAGGGGGAATTTAATGAATTTACTAGTTTACAGTTCTAAAGCCAAGAAAATGTCCCAATTAAAACAAGTCTATAGAAATGTCCAATCTAAGGCATCCAGGAAAGGATACCTTGATTCAAGAAGGGCGATGAAGTTCATGGCTTCTCTTTCAAGTGGAAGGGCGCATGGCAAACACAGAGTTTCTCTCTCATCTGGAAAGGCACATTGTGAACACGGTCAGGGTTCCTTTCTCATCTGGAAGGGCACATGGCAAGCACAGCGTCATCTGCTAGCTTCTTCTCCTGGCTTCCTGTTTCATGAAGCTCCCCGGGAGGCATTTTCCTTCTTCATCTCTGAAGGTTGCTGGATGGTGGACTCTGTTTCTCATGGCTATGTCATTCTGCTCTGCTCTCTCTGAATCGCTCTCTGAGTCTCCTTCATTCTCCAAAATGTTTCCTCTTTTTTAGGACTCCAGAAATTTATCAAGACCCACCCAAATGGGTGGAGACATGTCATCACCTAATGCAGCTTAACAATCACTCTTGATTGGGTTACACATCCAGGGAGATGATCTAATTATAGATTCAAACATGTAGTATTGAATAGGGATTATTCTGCCTTTACAAAATGGGATTTTGATTAAAACATGGCTTTTCTAGAGTCCATACATCCTTTCAAACCAGCACATCTTTAAAGCCCACATAGCCAGAGAACTTTGTAGATGAAGAAGGTAAATGCCCATGGGGGAGCTTCATGAAACAAGAAGCTTGGAGAGGAGGCTAGCAAACATTGCCATATTCACAATGTGCCTTTCCAGGTGAGAGAGAAACCCTGAATGTCATTGGCCTTCTTGAACCAAGGTATCTTTCCATGGATGCCTTAGATTGGACATTTCTATAGCCTTGCTTCAATTTGGACATTTCCACAAACTTAGAACATGTAAACTTGCAACTTAATAAATGCCCCTTTTTAAAAGCCATGCTGTTTCTGGTATATCACATTCCAGTAACTTGCAAACTAGAACAATATTGTTTTTCAAGTATTCTATGTCATTACTGATTTTCTGTTTTTTTCTATCAATAATTGAGGGAGGGATGTTGACATCTCCAACTGTAATTGTGGATTTGTCTGTTTCTCCATGCAATTTTATCAGTTGTGGCTTCATTTATTTTAAATATATGCTATTATGTGCATAAATGTTTAGGATGGTTATGTCCTCTTAATAAGTTCACCCCCTAATCATTATGAAATATCCCTCTTTATCCCTGATAATATTATTTGCCCTAACATCTACTTATTCTGGTATTAATATAACCACTCCAGCTTTCTTTTGATTAGCATAAGCATGGTATACATTTTTCTATCTATTTACTTTTAACGGGTTGTGCTTTATATTTAAAGTGAGTGTTTCATAGGTAGCTTATAGTTGGTTCTTACTTTTTCAATCCAATGTGACAATCTCTGCTTTTTGATTAAAATGTTTAGACAATTTACATTTAATGCGATTACTTATGTGATTGAACTTAAATCTGTTATCTTGCTATTTGTTTTTCATTTGTTCCATCTGTTCTTTCTTACTTTTTTTTCTCTTTTTCTTCCTTCTTTGGAATTGAACTTTTATTTTTTATTTTTTGGCATGGGCAGGCACCAGGAATTGAAGCTTGGTCTCTGACATGGCAGGTGAGAACTCTGTCTGCTGAAACATTATGGAATTGAACATTTTTAATGATTCCATTTTGTCTCCTTTGTTGCCTTATTTGCTATAATTTTTTTACTGTTTCTTTTAGGATTTATAGTATCTTTTAACTTAACACAGCCTATCATAAAGTGATATTTTAATACTTTGCATATGGTGTAAGGATATTACAACAATATACTTTCTTTTCTCTGTTTCTGGCCATTGTGCTATTGTTGTCATACATTTTAACTTCAGAATATTTTTTATAAACTCAAGAATACATTTTTATTATTTTTGCTTTAAAGAATTAATTGTCCTTTGGAGAGATTTATGTAATAAAAAGGTTTTGTTTTACCCATGTCATTATGGTATCTGGTATTCTTCATTTCATTGTGTGGATCTGGATTTCCTGGTATCATTTTTTTTGTTTTTCTGCCTGAAGTTTTCCTTTAACCTTTCTCATAACACAGTTCTTCTGGTAATAAAACCTCTGACTTTTTGTATGCCTGAAAAAATCTTTATTTCATCTTTCTAAGTTATTTTCTCTGGGTATATCATTTTTGACAGGTCTTTTTTTTTTCCTTTCGGTATTTGAAGACACTGCTTCACTTTCTTCTAGCTCTCCTTGTTTCTGACTGGAAGTGTGCTATCATCCTTATCTTTGATATTTTGTATGAAATGTGCCTTTTATCCCTTGCTGTTTTAAGATTTTCTCTTAAACTCTGAGTTTAAGTATTTTAATTTTGATATACCTTCATATAGTTTTTTTTCCCCTATTCCTTTTGCTTAGAATTTGTTGAATCTCTTGGATCTGTAGTTTAACAGTTTTCTTAAGTTTTGGAAAACTTTTGGCTATTATTTTTCAACCATTTTTCTGCCCCTCGTTCCCCAACTTCTCTCCTTTAGAATATGCATATTAGGTCCCTTGAAATTGCCAGAGAGCTCAAATATACTCTGTTTTTGTCTGCCTGTTTTCTTCTCCATGTTTTATTTTGGATAGTTTCTATTACTATGTCTTCAAATGCACTGACATTTTCTCCTGCAATGTGTCTGTGATGGAAAATATCCAGGATGTGTATTTCCTACCTCCTTATTGTAGTGCCAATGTGAACTTAAAAATTTTCCCCTTGTCTCTTTTAACATGTTAAATCTTTCCTCTAGTTTTTGAACACGTGGAATACAGTTATGATTTCATTGTCTTTCTTTCATTGTCTAATTTCAATGTCCTGAAAAGCATTGTTTCCTTTTTGCTCCTGGATTAAATTCATTTCAGGAGGGAGGATAGATAAGGTCACTAAATGTTAGGTAGCCCAGTTCCAACTAAAATTCATAGTGTTCTATTACTAAAGGAAGAAGGTGAGAATATGTATTGGGTACAGTTAGCAGTCTCTGTCACACATGTTGATTAGAAATAAAAAGCAAACCTTTGTATACATAGAAATCTCAATTAATCTACTGATAAACTATTGGATACAATGAGAAGGCATATCTAAGTGACTGGTTAAAGAGCAATACATAGAAATTGAATATGTACATTTCTACATAGTATAAACAAAACATTTGAAAAACAATATTAAATAATGAAATGCACAAGAGCAAAGAAAATGATACTTAGATATGAAACTAATCAGACATGTGTAAGAACTTTGTGGAGTTTATTAAACTTGATTGAAAGACATTAATGTACAATGTTCATTATGGATGGCTCAATACTACAAAGATGCCAAGTTTATTCATAATGCAATTCCAATAAAAATCCCAGTAGTATTTTGAGTGAAACTTGACATACTGATTGAACAATTTATGTGGAAATTGAAAGGGCCAAGGATAGCAAAATACTAAGGGAGAGGAAGAAGAAAGTGGAAGGACTTATCCTACAAGATATCAAATCTTATTTTAAAGTGTGATGCTTAAGACTATGTGGTGCTGGTGTTGGGATAAATAAGTTGTCCTGTGAAATAAGACAAAGAGCCCAGAAACAAATTGTTGAATATATATATGATCCAAGAGGCTTTCAGATCAACTGGAAGAATGAGGGGACTATACAGTAATGAGTTGAGACAATTGATTTTCCATATCCCCCCAAAATGACATTGGATTCCTACTGTACAAAGAACACAAAAATCAATTCCAGATGGATTAAAGACCTAAAGCAAAACTTTAAGCCTGTTAGAATAAAATGTGAGAGAATATATTTCAGATCTCAGGGTAGAGAAGTATTTCTTTAGAAATGACAAAAATCACTAACCAAGACAGGAATATTGACATATTTTATTACAGTAAAACTTAAGAACTTTTGTTCATCGTAAGTCACCATGAAGAAAGTGGAAAGACAGGTAATATACTAGCAGAAGTTATTTGCAACACATGTAATTGAAAACGCAGTCATAGCTATAAATATAAAAAGCTACAAATCCATCAGAAAAAACAACCCAATAGAAAAACTGGCTAACTAAATGAATAGGCATTACACAGAATAGGAAATATGAATGGGGAATAAATATTTTAAATGATTTTCAAACTCATTAGTAAATCAGAAAATATAAATCAAGGCTATTATAATAAACATTCATTAGGTAGTTTCAAATCAAGAAGTCTGACAGTAGTAATTGTTAGAGAAGATATAAATTAAAAGAAACTCATACACATGCTGTATATGAATTTCATTTTGGAAAAAAATTTGGCATTGTAAAGTTAAATATTTATACAATTCATTTTCCATAAATCCCACTGCCAGGTATACATCTTACAAAAACACTTCACTTATGCATCAGGAAACATACAAGATTGTTCACAGCAATATTTTTTCTAATGTCAAAATTCTACAAAAAACTGGAAACAACCTAAATACACATTCATAGAACCACATCTACGTGCAACAACTTGGACAAATCTCAGTGATCAAACCAATTCTTTAGAACGGTATGTCTTAAACTTTAATTGCAGGAATCTTTCACTGGAATCGAAAATTTCAATTTAGTGGTCCAAGATTCTGCATTTCTAACACTCTTTCCTGTGATACTGCTGCTGGCCCAGGGGCTGCATTTTTTTTTTTAGTTTTGAAATTTTATTATTATTATTATTATTATTATTAGTCCACACATGGCAACCATATAATCAGTAACTCACATATCATCACATAGTTGTGATTATCAGCATGATCATTTTAAGAATATTTGCATCACTCCAGAAAAAGAAAAAAGAAAAGACTCATACATCCCATACCCCTTACTCCTCCCTCTCATTGACCACTAGTATTTCAATCTACCCAATTTTTCACCCTTTATCCCCCCTGTTATTTATTTATTTTTATCCTTATTTTTTTACACATCTGTCCATACCCTAATAAATAGGAGACACAAGGTTTTCACAGTTACATGGTCACATTGTAAAAGCCATATAGTTATACAATTGTCTTCAAGAGTCAAGGCTACTGGAAGCTCAACAGTTTCAGGTACCTCCCTCCAGCCACTCCAATATGTCATAAACTAAAAAGGGATATCTACATAATGCATAAGAATAATCTCCAGGATAACCTCACAACTCTATCTGAAATCTTTCAGCCACTAAAACTTTGTTTCATTGCTCTTTTTCCTTTTGGTCAGGAAGTCTTTCTCAATCCCCTGATGCAGGTCCTGGCTCATCCCAGAAATCCTGTACCACATTGCCAGAAGGATTTACACCCCTGGGAATCATGCCCCCCATAGGGAAGAGGGCAGTGAATTCACCTGCCAAGTTGATTTAGAGAGGCATGGCCTGCATTTTGAGTAGCTAGTTTCTAAGACTGCATACAGTAACAGTAGATTCTTTATAGCACTCAAAAACAAGTTAAATCAAGCAATGCATTATTAGGTCTATAGTACATATATATGTATGCATATGTATCTAGTTTATAGGATAAACTAACAAAAAGAGATAATCATAGGATTTGGGTGGTTTCCCAGGTATAGGTAGATGCGAGGTGTCAGTAATATTGCAGTTCTTAAGTTGTATGGTGGACCAAGGGTTTTATTATATTATTCTTTATAACTTATGTTATATATATGTTCTAGTTTGCTAGCTGCCGGAATGCAATATTCCAGAAATGGAATGTCTTTTAAAAGGGGGAATTTAATAAGTTGCTAGTTGATAGTTCTGAGGCCAAGAAAATGTCCCAGTTAAAACAAGTCTATAGAAATGTCCAATCTAAGGCATCCAGGGAAAGATACCTTGGTTCAAGAAGGCCGATGAAATTCAGGGTCTCTCTCTCTCAAGTGAGAAGGCACATGGCAAACACAGTCAGGGCTTCTCTCTCATCTGGAAAGGCATGTGGTGAACACAGCATCATCTGCTAGCTTTCACTCCTGGTTTCCTGTTTTATGAAGCTCCCCGGGAGGCGTTTTCCTTCTTCATCTACAAAGGTCACTGACTTGCAGGCCCCCTGCTTCTCATGGCTATGCTGTTCTTCTCTGCTCTCTCTGAAAATCTCATTCTCCAAAATGTTTCCTCTTTTATAGGACTCCAGGAAACCAATCAAGACCCATCCAAATGGGTGGAGACACATCTCCGCTAATCCAGCTTAACAACCACTGTTGATTTGGTTACACCTCCAGGGAGATGATTTAATTACATACATTATTGAATAGGGATTATTCTGCCTTTATGAAATGGGATTTTGATTAAAATATGGCTTTTCATGGGTACATACATCCTTTCAAACCAGCACAATATACTTTATGTATTAAAACATAATACAGGGAAAAGAAAGGGATCTTGACGCTACGCTTAACTCTCTAAACAGGTCCTTCTTTATGCCAATAGTCTGTAATTTGAACATGCAAATTTTATTTTTCTTATTAACTGGACTTCTTTGGAATGGGATATCCTGGGTCAGTTTAAATATCATGTTCTGCAGTAATCGAAAGAGGGACTTTTAGGCTGTTGCTCTTTGTAACTACAAAGGCTGTGTGTCTCTGGCTCACTATTGTCTTCCTGGTATCCAGGATAACATCCTGCATAGCTATCACCTGATCACCTATGAAGGTGCAAATGAGTGATGGTTAACTGGGCAGCACTGAACAGAAGGCTCCTCCAGGCCAATTTTTGTCTCTCCTCTGTGCTCCCACAGCAATTTGCCTTGCTCCATCCTCAGTACAATTTTTTGTTTGCTGGTCCCTCCCTCCCACTGCACCCCAGCTTCTCAAGGTCAGAGTCCAAGTTATACTCTTCTTAGGGACACATGGGATTAGCCTGGTACCTTACCACAGGAGATGTTCAATAACTGTTCAGCAAAGTCATAAATAAATGATTCTTGAGACATTTCCTACAATTTTATTACCCTCTGCCACTTCAGTTCCAGTCTAAATTGACTCCTTCTTTATGCATAAGGCCTGCAGAAGCAGCAGTCTGTAGAGAGGTCCTGGCTATTTTCTCTCTGCAGATCCACAAAGGCTAAGAGATGGGCCTTACATTTATTTTAAGCCCAAGATGCAGCATGGATATTTTTACATCTCTGATATCAGTCTGAAATCTGATTATGTGCCTCTTTATCCTGAAAAATGGAGAAAAGAAAAAAAAAATCTAGTTAAGAAAGGATTTAGGTTAACACTGCACTGGCTGGTGGAGGCTCTGTTATCTTGGCTTTGGCAGGCTGGTGACATGTCCATTGCTTCCCCATTCTTTAAGTGTGGGTAGGAAACTGCCACCTTTCACAGGCATACTGTCTTTGTGCTCAATCCCACCCTCTACCCCAATTAGCTGATAAAACTACCAGTGGCCTAAACCCTGATTGAATAAGAAGGAAGATGAGGTCCCTTCCTTCCTTCTCCCACATTTCCCTAGACATCTACAGTAACAGATAACTATGGAAAAAGTGATGAGCATACATACAGGTACAGGAAAGAGACTAGGCTCATCAAAGAGACAAGCGGCACTGGGTGTTCCTCCTTAGAATCTGGTAATGGATCAATTGAATTGATAAAAGACTTCTTTGGAATTTATAAGACAGAGAGAAAGACAATGAGAGAGAGAGAGAGAGAGAGAGAGAGAAACACAAAGACCCAGACAGAGGTGACAGAACTAGAGAGACAAGGAGGCAGAGATAGAGATGGACAGACAGAGACATGATGGAGATAGTGACAGAGACAAACAAATACTGAGACAGATAAAGACAGAGCAAGAGATAGAGAAAAGGGAGAGAGAAAGAGCTTTCGAATGTGCCCAGCTTTCACAGCCCAGGGATTCCTGGAAAATGAGAAAAGACCAAAAAAGGTAAATTCTTAAATGATAGGCAAGAGGGATGGACCTTGATTCTGTTTTGGGTCTGTCCTATGTCTGTGCCCAGGCAAACACCTGTGAGAAATTTCTTTAATTAAATTAAGCCTTGGTTTGTAAGAGGGGAGCCTCAGGCTAGGGCGTGTCTTCTGGCTTTCTTTGGGAAGCAGAAGAAATGACTGAGACTCTGAGGGTAAAGTGAAAGCCCCTTGCAAGGACCGTTTCAGGTTCTTGGGAAATAGGACTGAGCCTGTACTACTGCAGTTCCTGTCTGTCCCTCCCTGCCTCCTTGCCTTTCTTTTATTATTATCTGACAAGGATTTTAAAGCAGCAATCATAAAATTGCACCTACTATTTTTCAGGCACTGGTTGAGGTCATAGAAATGGAACAGTAAACAAGCCCCATCCTCATGGAGTTTACATTCTAGTGCACATGGATTTTGTCATGTCAGTCATTATACCTTTGCTTTAGTCTTGACCTTACTCATCTTTTTATTTATTTATTTTTGGGGGGTGCATGGTCTGGGAATCGAACCTGGGTCTCCCACATGAAAGGCAAGCATTCTACCACTGAACCACCCATGCACTGCTACTCACCATTTTTAAGGTCTCTCTCTCTCCTGTGTAGATTCTGTTGAATGTAAAACCCTTATTATCGGGTTTCTCTGCTGTGTTTTCTCTTGATAGCTGTGCCAATTAGAGCTCTGCTTGAAATACTGGCCATATTCATATGATGATAGGTTTTCTTCAACAGAACTCATGACTTGAAAATTCAGCTCATTTTTAAACTTTTAAACACTACATTTAAAAAATATTCTCTGCTGTGGGGACTTTCTGTTGAAAATGAGAAGTCTGAGTTCTGTAGAACATCTTTAACACACCTCATCACGTGTAGTGGTTTTATCACCATTTTGGACTCTGTGATGAACTTAAACCCATACTCTCTGACTAAAGTCCTTCCCATGTACCTCTAGATGGTTTCTCTCCAGTATGAACTCTCCAATGGACATGAAGTTGTGAACTCCAGCTGAAGCCCTTACCAGATGTCTCATGTTTGTTAGGGTTTCTCTCTTATATGTATTCTCTGATGGTCTGGAAGTTAGGAACTCTGACTAAAGCCCTTACCACATGCGCACAATTGTATAGCTTCTCTCCTGTGTGAATTATCTGATGAGCCTGAAGTTTTGTAATTCAGTTCAACTCCTTACCACATGCCTCACATTTGTATGATATCTCTCCAGTGTGGACTGTCTGATGAATCTGAAAATTAGAAATCTGACTGAACTCCTTACCGCCTGTCTCACATTTCCATGGTTTCTCTCCACTGATGGGCTTGAAGGGTTGAGGCCCCACTGAAGACTTCACCACACACCTCACATTGATATGGTTTGTCTCCACAGTGGACTCTTTGATGAAGACCTGAATTGTGATTAAATACCCTTTCACAGGTTTTCCATTTGTATGTTTTGTCTCCAGTGTGGGCTCCCTGGTGCTCCTGAAGTTGTGATGTCTGATTGAAACCTTTATTATACACATCACATTTATAGGATCTTTTCCCAGCGTTGTTAAGATCTAAGGTAAGACTAAAGCCCTTCCCACCCCTGCCACACTTATATGACTTCACTCCTGTGTGAATAAGTTCATACATGGGAAGAAAGGAATTCTGATGGAAGCTTTTAGCACATGCATGATATTTGTAGGGTTTCTTTCCTGTATTGACTTTCTGATGAGTTTGCAGATGTGAATTCTGACTGATGCCCTCACGGCACCCATCATTCCTATGCTCTCTCTGTGTGTTCTATGTGTCCTGTATGGCCGCTCTGAATGGGCTGCTCTGAGCCCTGTCCACACTGAATACTTATGTGAGGCTTCTCTTCTAAGTGCAATTGCTGATGAAGTTCAAAACTAGAATGGATGCTGACACCTATTCCATTCTCCTCAGAGGTTCTTCCTTGCCTTTGAAGTTGTTGTTCCACAGCTTGTTCTCCCCACACTTCTATCTCCTTGTATTTTCTGACATTGACCCCATGCTGCAATGTCCCTCCTCACTGTCCCCTCACCTATGGGCTGCCTTCTCTTTCTGTTCCTCTCTTCTGTATTTGCCTTTACGCCCCTTCCCTGGTCCCTCTCATTCCTTCCCTGATTTCACCCAAAGGGAATTAAAGAACACGAGCATAACAGAAAAAGGCACACGTCTTTGTTCCTTTTTAGAATTTGGAAAATAGCTTTCAGCTAAATCTGGGAGAGGAATTGGGAATTTATTGTCACCTACCCTTACGCAAAACTTTATCGAAATCATTGTCAGAAAGTACTCAGCTCAGAACATATCCTTTAGAAATTTCTGTAATATATGCAGTTTCAAGAGAGGACCCTCCGTGTGCTGCTAAAGAGCCCAGGCCCAGAGACGGAGACCCCATTCCAGGAACTGAACGCCTTCGGACAGGCCACCTAAGCGCATGGTGCCTTCATTGTCTTACATGGGGATATGGATAGTATTTGCTTCTCAAGGTAATGCGTTTTAATAAACTATATTTACCAGAATGATAGAACCTGGCATATAGCAATTGTTCTATAATGTTATTTTTTAATGAGAAGTAAAAATATGGTGTTTTACCTGACATAATTTTTCAGGCTCTTGGCAATATTTCTATGTTAAAACTCCCTTCCAAACATCCGTGTTTAGTGTTCAGGATAGGACAGACATTGAATGTAGAAGGCTGCTTAGGGCTATCAACAGGTTTCCTAGGAATTTCTTCCCTCTCCATCATCCATGCAAAACCAATTTCCTGCTGCAAGCCACGGCTCAGGTTTATCTTCGGCAGCTGTCTCCAATAGGGACTTGTCAGGGGCGAAATGAAAAATTTTATCATTATTTCTAATTTTTCTCTATGTCTCAGTCATTGAAGGCTCCACACTCAGGGCCATTTGAGTGCCATCAAAGCATAGGGCTTAAAGAGGAAAGATGATGACTCCTGAATGTTTATGAGGAAACGGCAGCAATTATAATGATGGTAATGAAGAGTGAAGTAAAAAGACGGGCCTACCGGGAGGGTTCTCCTGAGCCCAGGACGAAGCGGGAAAGTTCTCGAATGGACTTGGACATTACCACCGAATCAAGACGGATGGTGCTTCTTATCCCACAGCCCCTCCGGATTCATTATTTCTACAGAAATATGCGTTGTGGAACAAGGTCTGCAAGTTTTACATTGAGTGAACAGCTATTTCTTATGTTAAGTTATTTCAGCTGTAGAATAGAGGATTGTTGAAATAAATGGCTGGAGAATTCAAATCGCATTCATTCTTGACGTTGGAACTGACAAATAGCACCATTCCCCACTGAAATGGAAAATTTATTATTCTGAGACACAGGTGGGTTCAGGGGAGAAGAGGTGTCTGTATTTTATTTTACTGCAACCCTTCTAGATGTTCTGATACAGTAAAATAAAATGCTGTTCTGAAATCCTACTGGGATCCATCCCTCACTCCATACTCCACTTTTGACTGGAAATAAAACCAATTAAAACAGATTAATTTATAGCTAGTAAAAATCTCAATCTGAAAGCTGGATATTGTGGCATAAGCAGGGAGTTCTCTGGGGGGCATGGAGCTGGCAGGTAGAGGAAGTCGCAGGAGAAACCCCCATGTCCTGACAGGTAGAGCTGAAGCATCTCCAGAGGAAAAGTGTTTGGTGCTGGGGATCAACTTATCGAATCCAGAGGACAGTTTCACCTGAGCCTCGGATGCTGTTCATATGAAAATTACAGATTTCTCCTTGACATTTCCTAAAGAATTGGATGCCTCCTATCTCCCCTGCCAACTGGGACCAGTGCCAGGAGAGATGCAATGAGAGTGGAAATCAGGGAAGCTCTGGGCATATAGAGATGTAGTGAGGCTTCAGGCTCATGTGGCTTCACCTACTCCCTGTTGTTGCAAAGTCAGCCTCTTCCTTCTGATCATGTTTTTGGAGGAAATGGGATATAGCTGCTCAGCCTCACCACATGGTCCCTTCACACTCTGAAAGTCCTTGATCATCATGCCTCCTCACCTTTTCTTCTCAAACTTGTCAGACCCCTGCACATCTAACAAGCTTATATGTAGAAATGTGTCCACCCTGGAGCACAGCTGCCCCACTAACTCGGGTAAGTTAATGCTGATGGCAAATGTGGAAAATCCAGATGGAATGGCCTCCTGAGCCCTGACATTGTCCATACAGAAATCAAGGAATTCTTTCATCACCTGCCTCATTCTTCCCATGCGCCAGCAGGCCTCCCAGATGCAGGAGTGTGTGGGGGATGGTGTGGCCTTACCCGTGGCCAAGCCATGGGGATCTCTGGCTACTTTCAAGTCATGCGCTAGAAGTTTGGACTTGAAGTCAGGGAGCAGGGTCAGATCCTGGAAGCTGAAATATGAGTTGGAGCTTAACTTTGGCCTTGACCATAGCAGTGCAACTTAGCCAGGGCTTCTGACGCCCCCTCTTCCACACAACTGAGAGAAGTCCCCTGCAGGCGTGGGGCCCAAGGAAGCACCTGCTCCGAGGATCATGGGCATGTCCAGTTGATATAAGGAAAGCTGTTTCTTACATCGGCTCATTTCAGTCCTTCAATGGCCTCTGAATTAGAACTGGTGCTGATTCCTTGTGGAAATGGTAGTGTCACCCTTCCTCTGATGACATTGCAGATAAAATTAGAGTAACAGCTGCTGAAGAGATCCCGGTCTCCTCCCACGCTCATCTTGATGCTGCCCAGTGTAATTCCTTTACCTGTATCAGCCTGGCTCAAAAGCCTGTGTGTTTTCCTACTATCTCTTAAGAGAAGAGCACCAGGAAGTCGATGACCAAAGAAATACCTTGGAAAGAAAGATCTAAGATTGAGACCAAGTAGACATTTTGCAATTGTCTATCTGTGAGAAATAGTTTTCAGGTGTGAACCAGAGCACCAAGGCATGGCTTTTAGTGGGTTGCAGAAGCAGCTAGTGTGAATGCATCTGAGGTGTATGCATTAAGACAGGGTCTAGAGATGGGGTAGAGTTGGGTATGTAGGGTAGACATAGTTAAGTCTCCTTCCAAGTGTGGTCTGAATGTTGTTTTGTTTAAGGACCCTAATGCATCTATGGGCTAGATGTTATAATGTTGATAATGTGGTGGTGGTTTCATGAGTTGAACATGATGGGGAAGTTTTCACTAAAAATTAGGTAAGTACATTTCTTCAGCTTGATGGGCAAAGTCTGGGTCCATCCCAAAAGAGTGCTTTGCTCCAATTTGAAGGTTCTATTTCTGTCCCTGGGACACGCCTTACATATTCTTGTCTTCTACACCTTTGGATATTGTTCCTCTAGCCCTGAATGATTTTCACATCTAATTTCTGATTTCTACTCTTACCCTTATAAGCTCTTTCTAATCTATGAAACTTTTCAACCCCAACACACACTTTCTCCACTCCCCCTTCCTTTCTCTATACCTTCCTTCCTCTCTCTCTCCCTTCATTCTATCTCTTTCATTCTTGTCTCTACCATTATTGATTTGATGCTATTGCTAGAGGCAGTTCAGCCTAGCAGCTAAACATGGAAGCAGGTGGGCTTTGTAGAGAGAATGTCTGGGTTTAAAACCCAGCCCTTCTATTTACTAGCTGTGCCTCTTTGAAACTGTTTGTACCCCAGAAAAGCCATGTTCTTTAATCCTGATTCAATATTGTTGGGTGGTGTGATGGTTGGGTCTGGTGTCAACTTGGCCAGGTGATGGTACCCAGTTGTCTGGTCAGGAAACTACTGGTCTACCCATTACTGCAATGATATTTCATGGCTGGTTGATAAACCAGAAGGCTGGTTTATTAAATCATCAGTCAGTTGATTGTGGCTTATTGCATCTATTATCATTTAAGGGAGTGTGAGATAATCCACTCAGTTGGATTTGACCTGATCAGTTGAAGACTTTTAAGGGAAAAGAACATTTTCACTTCTTCTTCAGTCAGTGAACCTAAGGGAAAGGAGAGGATTTTCACTTCTTCTTCAGCCAGAGAATCTCTTCAGTGGAGTCTTCAAGACCCTTCATCAGAATTGCCAACTTCACAGCCTGCCCTATGGATTTTGGACTTTTGTATTCCCATGGTTGCATGAGACACTTCTATAAATCTCATATTTACAGATATCTCCTGTTGGTTCTGTTTTTCTAGAGAACCCTGACTAATACAGCTGCCATCTTTTTGATTAAGTTGTTTCTTCTGTGGAGATGTGACCCACACAATTGTGGGTGAGACCTTTTGATTAGGTGATTTCCATGGAGATATGTCTCCACCCATTCAGGGTGGTTCAAAGTAGAGTCCTTTGGAAAAAGCTTCAGAGTTGACATAGACAAGAGACCATTGGAGATGCAGAGGAAAATGCCCTCAGGAAAGCCTTTTGACATAAGAAGACAAGAGATAAAGCTAGAAGAAATTGCCATGTACCTTTCCTAGCTAACAGAGGTGTTCTAAACCTATAGGCCTTTCTTGAGTCAAGGTATCTTTCTTTGGATGCCTTAGTTTGAACATTCTTATGGCCTTAGAATTGTAAACTTGCAACTTAATAAATTTCCTTTATAAAAGCCAACCCATATCTGGTATATTGCATTCTGGCAGCATTAATAAATTAAAACACTAGCTATATGGCTATGGGGCATTAACTTCTCTGTGCCACAATTTCCTCATCTATAAATAGGGTGGGCATTCAAAGTACTTATCTCACAGGCTTATGTTAATATTAAGTAGGTTATTAGGAAGAAGCCCTTTTTACTGTGAGTCAGCTAAAGCTCTCCATATTGCCGAGTGCAAACTTTAGAGGAAGAGAGTCTGATGGATTGGCCTTATTGTCATCACAACTTCTGGATAGAGCTCATCACTCAGGATTATCTGAGCGAGATCAGGTGACACTTGGAAATGGCACACATTATGGAGATCCACATGTCTTAGAGACTGAAGGGAGTATGTGCAGTCTCCCAAGTTGAGGTAAGTTCCATGGAAGATTCCGTTGATGTATTTTCAAGTTTCAGAGGGTGAGAAAGTAGTCTCCATATTTCAGGTGGGACTTATGTCTTACCTCTTCTTGACCTAGCTAAGTGCATTCACATTCTTCAGTTATACTAATTCATACCATCATGCTACCTATAGTTAGTAACTTTGCTAACCATGGAGCAAAGGACTAAAACATCCTGGAGGGAGATTTCAGCCAAGTGCTTTTAAAAAGTGGAGGATAAAGGTCTTTTGTCCCTATCTGCATAGAGATCAAGAGGTTAAGTAAGTCAATTTTGGCAACATATTTTTAGTGGGTTCAAATAGAAAGTTGCTTCTAAACATAGAGGTGTTCTTACTGCAATCCTTGTATTTGATGTCAGCAAATTATCTGAAATTGGTCCCAGGACTCAAATAGGAAAATCAATTAGATTTTAAATGTCAATACTGTTAAGGAATTTTCTTGAATGCTGAGAGTGCTAAGTCCAGGGTTGTGGGGCCAGAGTCTTTACAGTCCTAGAAAAAGTCAAGGCTACTTATTCCATTTTATCCAGGACACCCAGGAATGGTTAAGCTTGCACTCTGGTGTTCTGCTTAACTTTTAATAGGGGATTAATTTTGAGGTCTCATAAATAAAATTTCTGCAGTTCTCTTACCTTCCTAAAGTTTGTATTTTTTCATAACCATTTCACATTCAGCTTCAATCTGTTTTTTCTTTTTAACTTTTTTAGGCTTTTAATAAACTTTCTTAATAGGGAGAATTTCAAAAATACATGAAAGTAGACAAAATAGTTTGATAATCTCCAGAGAGCCATCATCCAGCCCCAACAAACACAGTCACATAAGCTTGAACTTATAACTGGAAAAGGGACACATCATCTTTGAAAAGAAAGATGAATCATAAACACTGCCAGGGATCTGCAATTATAATGTCTGGAAGGTAAACTGAAGTAATGTATTGAAATTTCTCAAAGCTGTGCATAGGAATGGTAGGACTTAGGGTAGGAGGCATTGTTCAGAAGAGCAAACGATTGACTTTCCGTCTGTTCAAAACAAAAAAAGCCCACACATAAGGGACTGTTGCAGCATTCCTCTACAACTGAATGTTATTTTATTTTTTATCTTTTTGAATTTTGGCTGTGACAGTAGGCTGAAGGATGATTTCCTGTTGACTGATTGGTAAAACCGCTAGAGGTGTTATAAGGGTAGAGGGGAAAAAGAATAGAAGAATTAGGGTAGAGGCTGTGAGTCTGTGTATTTTCTCAGGGAAGATGGAAAGACCAAAAGAAAGTTGGGGCATAGCATCGTTGAAGGTAATAGGATTACCCGAGGGGATGTTTTATACACTTTAGACCCTTCTAAGGCACAGTGGATTTATATTAGAGATGAAGGGCAAATGGATCTCTAGGTTAAAAAAACAGAAGGAGAAGAATGAAATTTTAAGTAAGATTAAAACAGATTTTTTTCAGTGAATCCAAGATGCTTTTTGGAATAAGAATTATTCTATTAAATTAACATATTATGTGAGTAATTATGCTATCCTTTTCTATTAAGGTAATTTATTGGTTTGTGATTGACGCTAATGAGGTCTGAATCTAATCAGAGTTTTATCATAAACAGACTAAAGGCAGACTTTTAAAATATTAGAAAGAAATAAAAAACCATGCTTAAGAGTTCTCCATCCTCCTTAGGTGTAAATGAAGACTTATCAAGTGGAAACTGGAGAAATGAGTTACTGCTGTCTGCTTGCTATCCATTCCCTTGAGTTTCTGAGGGGAGGCAAGACTTCCCGCCAGGGTGCTTCTACCTTTATTCATTCTATTAAAGTTTTGGGAGGTCAGAGATGTATTTGAAGACAATACTCACTCCTGCCCTCTCCCCTTCATGCTGAGAAGGCCACAATCATTCTCTTTCAGGTTTTCTTTCCAGCCTTCTGTAACCTGGGTCTCAGAGTACTTAGGAGAGTATCCTCAGCAAAAATCTTTTAAAACTATGCATTCTTGTCAGGAGAATTAGAGTCTCTATAGAAAAGAGACTGCATAGAGAAAACTGACGAAAGTGCTACAAATCCATAATTTGTGCATCTACCCACAGAGGGACTTTTAACTGAAGTATACAGACTTAGCTCAACTGAAGAAGTTATTCAGCTCAAGTCTGCAGGGAAAATCAGAGGTAGATTAAGCAATGATTGACAAATTAAGTGAGTAATTATTTCTACTTTTTAATTTTTTGCTTTAATTGCATTCCCCTTTAAATGCATGGGGTAGAAATATGCTCGGTTCAGACAAGTCATTGCATTTATGGCAAACTAGTAAAGAGTCTTCCAGACGTCTCTTGGAGTGAGAAAGTGGAGACTCCCAGGAGGGTGCCCATCCTTAGGAAAGGGAGCCTGTTCTACAAGCTTGACCTGTCTTAAAGAGCCTTAGGGGCTGAAAGGAGAGTGATGAGTACCATGTGGTGAGTGCTACTAAGATCGCTACTGGCGCAAAGCACCACCCTGCACCCCTAATTCCTGTTCTTGGTCCTTGGAAGAGAAGTGGGTATACAGAATTGAGTACAGAAAGACCCATCTCACAATTCTTGAGTTTGAAGCCCCAGCAGCACAGCTTTTGCATCTCTGATCAAATCTATGCCAAAGTGAGAGTGGAGACTCGCTTGCCACACAGCCTTGAACCACTTTGCAGCATTAGTTTTTTAAAAGACAGTTTCTGTGATATGTATGTATGTACATATATATAGTTCACATAAAATAAATTATATATTTTAAGAGTATAATTTGATAATATTTTATTTTATATAACCATAAACTATCCCACAGTGAAGAAAATGGACATATCTATCATCCCAAAAGTTTCCTATACCCCACTGTAATCCCTCTTTCCCAGCGCCCTCTAAACTCCCCATCCTTAGGCAAACAATAATTTACTTTCTGTAATTAAAGATACATTTGCAGTTTCTAGAACTTTACATAAATGGAATGCCACAATATTTTTTTTTCTTGATTTTGTTCCTCAAGCATAATTACTTTGCAATTTGTCCAAGTCGGTGAATATACCAAGTGCCAAAAGTTCATTCCTTTTACTGCTCACTAGTATTCCATTGTATGGATAAACCGCAGTTTGTTTATCCGTTCACCTGTTGATGGACATGTGGATTGTTAATTGTTTTGGCTATGACAAATAAAGAGGTGTGACATTTGTTTACAAGACTTTTTATGGACATATGCTTTCGTATCTTTAGGGTACACACCAGGAGTGTGTTGTAGTAACAGCCAAACTGTTTTCTGAAGTGGTATAATATTTTTATATTACTACCAGCACTGTATGAGGGTTTCAGTTGATCCATATCCTCAGTAACCCTGGGGAGTCACTTTAATTTTAAATATCCTAACAGGTATGAAAGGGCATCTCATTTTAGTTTTAACTTGCATTTCCATAAATAATAATGATGTGAGCATCTTTTTTTGTGCTTATTTGAATGCCATCTTTGTATCATCTTTGGTGCAGTGCCAGTTTAAAACTTTGCCCATTTTTAAAAACTTTTTTCATTAATTAAAAAATTAACAAACAAAACATTAAGATATCATTCCATTCTACATATACAATCAGTAATTCTTAATATCATCACATAGTTGCATATTCATCATTTCTTAGAACATTTGCATCAATTTAGAAAAAGAAATAAAAAGACAACAGAAAAAGAAATAAAACGATAATAGAGAAAAAAAGATTGTACATACCATACCCCTTACCCCTCGCTTTCATTTACCACTAGCATTTCAAACTAAATTTATTTTAACATTTGTTCCCCTCTATTATTTATTTTTATTCCATGTGTTCTACTCTTCTGTTGATATAGTAGCTAAAAGGAGCATCAGACACAAGGGGTTGTCTCTTATTATTGAGTTTTGAGAGTTCTTTATATATTCTAGATGCAAATCCTTTATCAGAAATGTGATCTGCAAATATCTTCTCCCAGTGTATAGCTTGTCTTTTCATTATCTCAACAGTATCTTAGGCAAAGAAAAGTTCTTGATTTTCATGAAGTTCAATTTGTCACATTTTTTTTTGATATGGATCATGCTTTTCATGTTGTTATCTAAGATATCTTTGCCTAGCCCAAGGTCACAAATATTTTCTCCTATGTTTTCTTCTGGAATTTTTATAGTTTTAGTTTTACATTTAAGTACATGATCTGTTTTTAGTTAAATATTGTATATGGTATAAGATAAGGATCACTGTTCAATTAAATTTTTTTTCTGTATATCGACAGGCAATTTTTTCAGCAAATGTTTTGAAAAACATTCTTTTTTCTTCTCAATTGCCTTTTTACCCAAGTAGAGACTCAATTGACATGATATGTATCTGCTTCTGGACACTCTATATGTGCCATTGATCTACTTGTGTTCCTTGATGCCAATACCACAATGTCTTGATGACTGTAATTTTAAAAATAACTCTTGAAAACAGGTAATCTAAGCCCTCCATCTTTGCTCTTCTTTTTCAAAGATGTTTGGTTACTCTAGGAACTTTGGATTTCTTTATGAATTTTGGAATCAGCTTGCCAATTTCTCCATTGAGAAATAATACCTGCTGATGTTTTGATTGGGATTGTTTTAAATCTTTAGATCAATCTGGGGAGAATTGACATTTTAATATAGTTATCTGATTCATGAACATAATATGTCTCCCCATTTATTTAAATCTACTTTAATTTCCTTCAGCAGTGTTTTGTAGTTTCCATGTGTTCATCTTGCACATATTTTTAAGTATTTCATATTTTTGATGCTATTATAAATGTTATTTTTGTAATTTTAATTTCTGATGTTTTGTTTCTACTATATATAAACACAATTGATTTTGTATATTAATCTTTTATCTTACAATATTGATAAATTTATTTTTAGTTCTACTAGTAAATAGCTCCATAGATGCCACTGGATTATCTACAGATGATCATATCATGTACATATAAAGAGTTTTACTTCTTACATTTCAAACCTGGATTATTATGTTTTTTCTTGCATTACTGAACTTCCTGGAACCTCTGGCTCCTTGTTAAAGATAGAGTTTTCCTGATCTTAGGAAAAATATATTCAGTCTTTCACTACTAAGCATGATATTGGTTTCAATTTTATTGTCAATGGCCTTTATCGGGTTGAGGAAGTTTCCTTCTTTTCCTAGTTTGCTGAGATATTATTATTTTTATTTACATTTTTTTTACCAGAAATAAATGTTGGATTTTCTCAAATCCTTTTTCCATATCTATTAAGATGACCTTATTTTTAGTTTGTTAACAAGGTGAACTAAGTTAATTGATTTTTGAATGTTAAACCAACTTACATTTCTCATATAAACTCCATGTAGTCATGATTTATTTTCCTTTTTAACATAATTTTGTATTCAATTGACTCTAATTTTGTTAAAAATTTACTAAATATTTATGACTTCATAAGAAATACTGATTTGTATATTTTTTTCTTGTAATGTCTTTAGTTGATTTGTGTCAGAATAATGCTGCACTCGTAGAACGAGTTGGGAAGTGTTCCCTCCTTTTCAATTTGCTGTGAATGTTTGTGGAAACATCATATTATTTTTTCCTCAAATGCTTGAGAGAATTCTCCAGTGAAGCCACCTGGGCCTGGGGTTTAGTTTGTGTGAAGATTTGCATCCCTAGCAGATGTAGGGCTATTCTGATTATCTTTTCTTCTTGAGTGAGCTTTGGTAGTTGGTATTTTTAAAGGAATTTGCTCATTTCAACTAGATTTTTTATTTGATTTGCATAAAACTTTTCATAATATTGCCGAATTGTCTTCTAAAATTAAAAAAATCTGAATGATATTTTCAAAGGATAAGTTTGGCTTAATAGATTTTCTATGCTATTTTTTTCTTTTTCTGTTTTGATTTCACTGATACCCATTCTGATGTTTATTTCATTTCTTCTGAATATACAGGATTTTATTTGCTTTTTTTTTTCTTAAGGTAGAAACTGAAGGCATTGATTTGAGAACTTATTTTCTGAAATAAATGGTGGATAGTGCTGTACATTTCTAACTAATTTATTAATTGCATCCCACACTTTCATATATTGAATTTCATATAATACTTTCTAATTTGGTATTGATTTCTTCTTGACAAGGGTGTTACTTATCAGTGTGATGTTTAATTTACAAATATTTGCACATTTTCCATTTATCTTTCTGTGCCTCATTTCTAATTTACTTTTATCATGGCCAGAGAACATATTGTTCCTGACTTGAATAATTTTAAATTTATTGTATTAAGTCTTTCTTTGTATATGCTATATGTGCACTTAAAAAGAATGTAGATTTTTCTGTTGTTGGGTGGAGTGTCCTACAAATGAAAATTGGAGCAAATTGGTTGATTATGTGGCTCATGTCTTCTATGTCCTTATTTGTTTTCTTTGCGTTGAATCTATAAATTATTGAGAGGTGCTGTATTGATATCTCCAACTATGATTGTGGATCCACCTAATTCTCCTTGTGGTTCTCTCCATACTTTTCTTTAAGTTTTTTGAAGCCCTTTCTATTATGTGCATAAGCCTTTGGGATTGTCATATTTTCCCAGTGAATTAATCCATTTATCATTATGAAATTACCTAGTTAATCCTGGTGATATTCTTTGCTATGAAATCTACTTTGGCTAGCATTAATATTGCCACATGTTTTTTAAAAAACTAATGTTGGTGTGGTATATCCTTTCTCACCCTATTAGTTTAAATCTATTTTTGTTTTTATAATTAAAATGCATTTCTTATAGAAATTTTATATGTTGTTGCTTGGTTGTATTAAAAAAAATTCAGTTTGTGTACCTCTATTTTTAATTGAGGATGTTTAGACTACATTTAAGGTGATTTTTGATATGACTGGCTTTTAAATTTATGATCTTGCTATTTGTTTTCTATTTTTCTGTCTATTTTTTGTTCACTTTTTCATAATTTTCTGCCTTCCTTTGGATTGAGTATTTTTTATAATTTGATTTTATCTTTTGTTAGCCTATTAGCTGTATATCTTTGAGTTAATTTTGCTGTTGAAATATAGTATACACATTTAACTTATCACAGTCTACCTTCCAATGATATTATATTACTTCACTTATAATAAAGAATCCTATGACAGTTTACTTCCATATATTCCTTCTTGGTCTTCATGCCTTTTTTTTTTTTTGCATAATTTTAACTTCAATATATGTTGTGAAAGTTACACTATATTTTAGTTTTTCTTTAAATGCACAATTACCTCTTAAAGATATTTAGATAATAGGAAAAATAAGCCTTTATATATTTACCCGCATAATTTCCATTTCTGGTGTTCTTCATTCCTCTGATAGATCAAGGCTCTCATATAGAATTATTTTTCTACTACTTAAAGGACTTTCTTTGACATTTCTTATAAAATACCTTTTTTGACTATTATTCTGGATGCATTTAAATTACTTGGAAACAATTTGATCTTCTCATTTTTAAACTCTGTCAAGTGGTACCAGAGAAGCATTTACTTCTCTGGTGATTACTTTCAGCTCTATGGAGGGTCCTATAAGTCAATAAGCTTTCCATTATCGCTGGTGGAAAGATGCATTACTCGCAGCCCTGTGTGAGTGCCATGTTCTGTTCTCTCTACTCCTTTTGGTTGGTTCTCTGCCTGCCTTAGGTAGCTTCCCTTACATGCATGTGTTGACTGTACTCAGCTGAAAATTTTACAGAGATCCTCTGTAGATCTCTGGATCTTCTGTCTGTGCAGCTCACTCCTTTCTAATACTCTCCCTCCTTAATTCTAACTGCTCTAATTTCCCTGGACTCCCAGCTCCATCTCCTTCACTCAGGGAGGGTGTTTGGCTCTGCCTGGGTTCCCCCTCACTGTGCCACGACCTGAGAACTCTCTCCAGGCAGTGGGCCAGAGCAGTTTTAGGGGTAACCTTGTTCATTTTCCATCTCTCCACAATCCTTGCCCTCTAGTGCCTGATGTCTAATGTCTTCAGAACCGTTATTTCATATATTTGTATAGGTTTTTGTTGGTTTAGGTGAGAGGCTACATTCAGTCATTTTTACATCCTCTTGGCCCCTTGTTCAGTGTCCCAAGGCACTGGTAGAAGTGCAAGTCAGGAGACTACCTTGCCTGAAATTTGTGTCTTGTGACTATTGAGTATGCTTTCCCTTGGCGGAGATCACTACCCTATATTGCTCTAATGACTCTGAGTCCTCCAAGCCTCAGTCTAAACATGAACTTGTCCAGGAACCTGTCCTGAACTCTGGTCCTTTGTTAACTTCCCCTTTGTGATGGTTCCATGGTATTCTGCTCCTTCCTTTTTGCTACACTCCTCCACTGTTAAGATTTATTTTCCTTGTCTTTCTTCACTGCAATTACTAGTTCTATGAGAACAGAGCCATTTCTGCCTTGTTCCCTGCTGGCTCTAAGTAGATGTTTAATGAATGTTTGTTGAATGAATAAACAGGAGAAGGTGAGGTCAGTTGCACAGCTGGGGTAATGATGTCTGGTGGGTGATGGGCACTCAGAATAAACATTAAATCTGCTTGGCATGAACCATATGGCAGCTGGCTGAAATTACAGAAGGTGGTTTTCTATAAACGTATCAGAGGTATGTCCTAAAAATTCCAGATATAATTCAGATTTGGGAACTGGGGAAATCCTACATGGAAATGAAGTTCTTCATGGATAAATTGATGGGAAAGGAAATCAGTAAAATGGGGTTATTAATATGGTGACTCATTCTGTATTTATGGTGAGGTGGTGCCTGGGCAGTTGGACCATACATTTTTAATTTATCATAACATAATATTATATGGGATAAATATATATATTTATTCATTTGTTGCTTGTTTCATCCTCTTCTCCTTACCCCTCCCCCGTGTAAATTCTATGAAGTCAGGTCTTGGTTTGTCATGTTCTCTGGCCCATTCCTTATTCTAGAACAATGTTTGTCACATAATATACCCTCTATAAATATTGGGTGATGAATAAGATATTCACTACAATACTCTATTTTAATTCTAATTAAGTAGTATGCTAAACCACTTCTCTGATTCATCTTGTTTACTTTTCCTAAACATGATTTAGTGAAAAATAAACTGCATTCTCTTTCCATTTTATCATGCCTATGGGGAGTCTGGCTACTGAGATTAAAATGGTTTAATGAAGGCACCGGTGTCTGCCTGTTGGCGGTTTATGTTAAGCGCAGTCAAATCACCTCAGGAAATTCAAAGCTTTCCAAGAGCTGAGCCCAGCAACTCACCCTTATCGGAGCCCCAGGGTGCCTGGAATCCACTCCATGCCTGGCTCTGGAGACAAACGCAGCTCCACGATGAGCAGGAAGGAGCCATCATCGAGATTATGATAAGCTGCCTTGTGGGGGTAAAAAAAAAAAAAAAAATTCCTGCTGAGAGACGACTAAAGTCCTGCCAGAAGCATCACTGCTTTTTTTTTTTTTTAACTTATTACACATTTCTAGTGGTTTTCCTCCCCAAATCAAAAATAGAGAAAGTATTATTGCCCCAACATGAAGGCTGGCAGGATAAAAGTTAAGATGTGCAGTATGGAGTGTGAGAGAAGCAGCAACTGAGCTTGGATTTGTGTAATTCCAAGAAGTGGAGTTTTGGGGGACAGCCAGGGCCAGGTACTGTTTAGGGTGGGAGAAGTTGAGAGCTGACCCTGGGAGGCATCTGAGATGCAGCTGAGAAGGGAAACTTCGGATCTGTAGTTCGACACAGCATACATGGTCCTTGTGATGAGGGCAAAGTGAGCTGTTTCCAGGGAGATCTTAACTCACATCAATAGGACAGCATCTTTCCCCAGAGCTGCTTTTAATGAAAAGTCAAGCGCATGACAGCTACTGTTGCCTGGATGTTGGTTCCACCTGGCACCTCATTCCATGGCTATCTTGGCTCATGATAACAGAGCAAGTTCCAGATGGGAAAGGCTTGCATCTATGTAGGTACCGGAATTTGATGTGTCTATTAGGGTAAAGTAAAAACAAAAAAATAGCTAATTTTTTTTGCCATTCTTTAGCCACTGTTGCTGTCAGGGTCCAATGCGAGAAACATAAACAGCTTTGGATATCTTAAGCTGAAACAGACTTAATTTGGAAAATCAGGTATTTCCAAATATTTGGAATTACTGCAGGAATGGAGTCAAGGGTTGACATTGGAATCATTGAGTTTGGGACACAATTCTACAGCTGCAATCTGGGATCAGAAAGCCACTGCCTTTTCACAAAATGTCACTTGACAGTTGGGAAGTCTGGGAACTGGACCCTGGAATGCTGCATCTGGCTGGCACTACTGCTTCCCAAGTCTCACATCCTCAGGTCTTTAACTGCCAGCATAAACAAATTCCATCTTCAAAGTGTTGTTCAAGTGCATCCAATTGGCAGAAACTGAACTGCACGCAGAATCTGAAAGACGGGTAAATGTTGTGTTTTATTTACGATTTCAGTGTTTCATTCTCTAGCAAGGCCAGGACTACAATAAGGTAAAAGTGGTGCCTAAGGCATAAGCATTTACACAGGTGCTCACTGTCAGGGTCAGGCAAATACAGGGTGCCCAGTTCATAGGGTTTTTGTGACAAATTGCATGAAATAAAGTTTTCACAGTGTACAGTGTTTAGTACATAGTGAGTGCTCAATAATTGCCAGCTCGATCATTTTTATCTATAGGGAGAAAAAGAAAATGACATCACTTTCTCTATTCATGCAAATTCTCTTCAAAGAATCCTCCCCTCCAGTGAATCTCTAGCCTTAACATGTAGAGGTCTTTGTGGATGATGGTCACAGGGCCAATTTGGCCAGTTTGTAGCAAGTCCTGATGGGCATGTGTAGCACCTCTCTAGAATGGACAGGTCTCTATCCCCTGCTTCCTATGCTTTGAGACTTCAGCAACAAGAGAAGACCTTTTAATGCCTTGTAAAAATACAGCCATCTAATTCTTAGACACATAATGGCGGCTGCTGCAAAGTCTACCCGGGAGCACTGTCTTTTTTGGCCTAACCATTGTTTGAAATGTAGACACCTATGGGAATAAACCAATCTATGACCTTAGGCATATAGAGATATACAGAAAATATTTTTTGATGGAGAAATAGTGGAGAAGAGCATTAGGATATTGGGCCCTTGAGGAAGACAGAAAAAAGGAAAAGAAGAGGGAGAAGAGGTGACAAACTTAGAAGTTGGGTCAGTGGCCACCTGGGCCTGGTCTTATATATTTGACCCCAGGAGAAACACGTCATATTTTGGGGGTTCAGTTTCTTTACCAACTAAATGATGATATAGAAGAGCCATGTGATTTTCAAACCTTTGTAGCAATAAAAACATTTTTTATTCTTCCCAAAAATCTAAAGGGAGACTCTAGGTCATACTGCATGCAAAGTCAATTCCAGATAAATTTCAGCTCTCAATGAAAAAGGTAAAATAATAGGCTGATCCCTATAGATTAGGAGAAGGATTAAAGAAGAAGGAAGATGTATAACAGAGAAAATGGGATTTAACAAATGAATATGGCTACTGAATCTCTATATTAATATTCCTTCTAGTCTCTGGTATTTTGGAGCAGCTAGAAGGAAAAATATGAGATGATGGAACGACAGTCTGTGACAAACTCTGGGATCTGTTCTATAACCACCTTTTGAAGTGTGCTTTGAAAATTATTCCTTTTTTCTTTCTTTGCTTTATATATATATATATTATATTATACTACAAAAATGTTTTAAAAATAATAGGATTTAAGAGGCTAATATAGGAGAATATCTTCATACTTGGGATAGGAAAAATTTCTTAAACAAGAGACAGAAATAATTTACTATACAAGAAAAAATTATGTTGGACTATAATAAAATTAAGAACTTCTTGTCATCAAAAGACACCATAAAAAGAGTGAAAAAGGCAAGTCACAGAATGCCAGATATATGAAATATATAATGACAAAGACCTCATTCCAGAATATATATATATATATATGTTTAGATAAAATTCCTATATAAAACACCTATATAAAAAAGAGACAGATAATCTAATAAAAAGTAGGCAAGAGTTCTGAACAGGAACTTCAAAAAATATAATATTTAAATGGCTAAGAAACATATGAAAAGAAGCTCCTACCTCATTAGTCATCAGAGACAGGCAAATTAAATTCATAATGAGATACTAATATATAATTACCAGATATGATAAAATTGAAAAGACTAACAATAACAAATGTTGAATGTAGAGCAATGGAAATTCTCATATACCTCTGGTGGGCATGAAAATTGGCACACCCACTTTGGAAAATTATTTGGCATTGGCTAGTCAAATTAAATTTTGTTTATCTTATAACCACTAAACCCCTCCGCACCAAGATACATGTAAAAATGATCATAATTGCATTTGTAATAGTAAAAAATCAAGACAACCAAATTTCCATTGAGAGTAAAATGGGTGAACAAATTTTAGTATATTCATATAATAAAATTCCTTATATCTATGAAAACGAGTGAGCTATTATTTCACACACAACATGTATGAATCTCTTATTTTACATATATGTTGAACAAAAGGATCTCTCGGTATTCTCTATTATTTCATTTATATACAGTTAAAAACAGATAATATTAATTTATGTTTTTAGAAGTCAAAAGACTGCTTTTCTTTGGGGAGGAGAAAGTACAAGTAATTAGGAGTGAGCATAAAGGGGCTTCTAGGGTGATGGTTATGCTCTAATTTTATCTTACATGAATGAGTATGTTCACTTTATGATATATCATTAAGCCATACGCTTATGATTTGTGGCCTTTTCTGCATGTATGCTACATTTCAGTAAAAAGATAAACAAAAAGGGAAAAATGAATATACAGAAAGGACCCTAATGGAAGAAAGTGGCATATTGTTATTAGAAATAATTTCCTATGTTAAAATCATCAATACTTACAAGGTTAAATGAGAGCAATAAGGCCAATTATCTGAAATCAGGGTTTATATATAACATGTGCATTCTTTTCTCAGTGATTTATTATTCTCTTTTCCATCAATAAATTCCTGAATATCACAGAGAAGTAGTTCAAATGACATCTTTTAAAACAGCTCATCTTGCAGTTTTAAGATGGTTATTGTGGTAGATTAAATCACGTGCCCCAACATAGACATGTTCCTTAATCTTAATATACATTCCTGTGGATGTGAAGCCTCTGTAAATAGGACCTGTTGATGACGTTATTCGTTATTCAAGTGTGGTCCAACCGAATGAACGTGGGTATTAATCCATATTACTGGAGGCTTTATAAAGAGAAGAAACCAGAAACCAGGAGTTGGAGATGGACACATGGTCCTGCCATGCCTTGGGTTCAGACTTCTCAAAACCATGAGCTAATAAAAGCTTGTTATTTAAGCCAAACCAGTTTGTGTTATCTGTGACAGAAGTTCTGACAAATTAGGACAGTAAAGCTTTCAACTGAGGTTTACACAAAAGCTAGTGTTTTAGTTTCCTGGCTGTGAAACAGATACCGTGTATTGAGTTAGCTTAAATGGTGAGAATTTATTTTTGTCATTAAGGCAATGTTTTCTCCCAGAAGACTGTGGCATTCTTGGGCTGTCTGCCAGTGATCCTTGCTCCTTGGCTTTTCTGTCACATGGCAATACTCATGGTGGTCTCTCCTGGCGTCTCTGTTTCCTTTGACTTCTAGCTCTTTCCATGGCTTTCTTTCTCTCTGTGGCCCTCCTTATAAGGCCTTTGATAATAGGATTAAGGCCCATTCTCATTCATTTGGGCCAAACTTTAACTGAAGCACCTCATCATAAGGTCCTATTTACAAGGGTTCACACCCATGAGAATGATTAAGTTTAAGAACAGGTTTTTCTGAGTTACATAGCTCAAAGTCACCACTGCTAGCTAGTATCATTTCATAAATTAATGCATTTGCTTATCTCCAATGCATTATAAACTGACATAAAATGCATTTTTGTGTACATGTTATTTTCATATATATGAATTATATATAATATATAAATTTTATATATATGTATATATAGTTTGAATCACATATAGAGTACCCCGAAACCTGGAGGACACAGTTTAGAAACCAGTCCTTCCAGCCCTCACATTCTGTATGTGCATGAGACGATGCATAGGGATTGAATTAGTTTCTTGAGAGTAGGCTACCTCCTTTGGAGGTATGCTTCTGAGGGTTATCTTTCCAAGAAGGCAATCGAACTTTGACTAGCAGAGCTTCTGGGTAAGGTTTCCTATTTTCCTTTGTAGATAGATAGTAATGGCGGAAGTCTGCTTTTTTTGAAAACCACCTGCTGGTCCCTCCTGGGGTAGGGTGGTGATTGAAGTAGCTGTGGAATGAATGCATTCGCTCTGTGGTGGGAAGGTGGAAAACATAGACTCCTGCTGCTTCATGTTCGTAATTATGACTGCGATACAGATAAACAGTAACAGGAATGTCTCTACAGATTTCTTGAGATTCAAAGGGTTGAATGAAATTGCTGCTTTTTGTTTGCAAGATCAGTTTTCATCTTACATGAAACAGATTTGGCAATAATTTGACATAGATGGCCATGCCCTCCTTCTTGAAACATTTTTGGCCTCTGTGAAAATACAGTCACTCTGTTTCTTTTGCCTTTCTGGCTCTCAAATTTCTTTGATAATTTTTCTGCCTTTTTATACCCTTAAACATTAGAATTCCTATAAACTGTGTCTTAATCCTCTTCTTGCCTCATTGTACATCTTCTCTTCCTAGGTGACCTAATACATTCTTTTGGTTTTAAATATCATATATATGTCAACAGCATTGAATTTTATTTCCTCATTATAATTGTTCTGAGCATCCAAAGGAACAGATACTGATAAAGGAATATGGACTCTCAAAAATACATGTAAACATGTATTTGAGTAACATAAGGATCAAAAAGAAAAGATACACGGGAATTACTCCAGTAGAAGAATTAATGGAGTAGAGCAAACATGAATTTAAAACAAGGATAAGAAGACTTTTTAAAGAGATAAAGGAAGATACTGGAACCATGAAGCAGAAATAAGCAGCTATTAAGAAAAGGCAAAGTGATGTCAGTGAAAATGATGGAGTAAGGTCCTTTGAGAGTTCATCCTTTTATAAAAACAATGGAAAAAAACTAGAAAAATGGTCAGAATCAATTTTTTTTCAGAACTGTAGAAATTAACCAAAGGCTTACAGCAACACAGGGAATGTTTAGTTAATAAAGATGACTGAATTGTGGTGATTACTGTGAGTTCTGTGGCATTTTAACTTATGTTAATCCTATTTCCTATTTCCCTATTCAGCATCAGCCTTGAAAAATAACACCCTGCATTTTTGGTGCCAGAGGGGGCAGAATTTAGCTGGATGTCTTTCAAATCCTCATTCCCAAAGAAGATCCATTGTTTAATTTGTCTGGTGGTTCCTTGGAAAACCCCACTTGAAGGCTTGTCCTTATCTGATTTCACTCAAACTTGTCCAATGCTAAAAGCCTCTTCCTAGGCGGTATTTACTGAATGTTTTAACATCATGTCTGCCTGAGGCAATAATAGCAGTTGGGGCAGACAACAGACTAATGAAAAAATTTAAAAATGAAAGTTGAGGAATAAAGATGCCCATAGGAGCTTTGACGTATTCTTGGGAATCTCAAAGTCTGTATGCATGCCCAGGAGTGTGCATATGCCCGGGAAAGATATGGGAAGAGGATAAGACTTCACATCTGATGGAATTTGAGGCTCTGATAAGCAGGGAATGAAAGCTAAGGCAGAGTTGTCAACTGCCTGAATGAATGTTGAAGGCGTGCCCCGATATGCACACTGAGCCTCTTGGCAATGACTGGAAGATATACTGCTTCCAGGTATTGAAGGAAATCTCTGTCCAAATGTTAACTCACCACTAAGATAATCAAATATAGACTTCAGTGAACATGCATGACAGCAACACAGACTTTATTGAATTAGAACAGAAAAATCACAAAAATAACCACCACAAATAGAGACAACAAAACCTAGGGAGGGGAGAAGATATGATTTCCAGAATTGCCACATTATTGAACATTATTTGAAATGCTCAGTTTTCAACCAAAAAATATGAGACATACAAAGGAATAATAAAGTATGACTCATGAACAGAAGAAAATTAATAAGAATCATCTCTGAAGAACCCCATGTTTTGGGCTTACTGGACAAAGCCATAAATCAGCTTTCAAAGAGCTAAATGAATAATTTCCAAATAACTAAAGAAAATTATAAGACTGATGTCTTACCAACTAGAAAATACTAGTAAAGAGAAAATATGTAAATAAAATGAAATCCTAAGGAGTGTAATAATGGAAACAAAAAATTCACTAGAGGGGCTCAAAAGCAGATTTCATCAGGCAGAAGAGAGAATCAGTACACTTAAATATGTCAATTGAAATTATCCAGTCTGAGGAGCAGAAAAGAAAACAAATGAAGAAAAACACTCCTCAGAGACCCGTGGGACACCATTAAGAGTGCCAACATACGTATAGTGGGAGTCCTAGAAGGAGAAGAGAGAGAGAAAGGAGCAGAAGGATTATTTGAAGAAATAATGGCCAAAAAGTTACTAAATTTTATGAAAAACAATGCTCTATACATACAAGATGTATAACAAATTCCAACTAAGATAAGCTTATATCATGATATACACCAAAAATGTCAAACTAGATCAAAGATACATCATATGGGTAAAAAGATTTATCATTATAAAGGTATCAAAACTCCTCTAAATAGTATATAAATTCTATATAATTTAATAATATTCCAATATATATTTTTTATAAACTCAACAAATTGATTTTTAAATTTATTCACCAATCTCTAAGATACTTTGGAAAAAGAACAGAAACACGGAAGGTTTAACAAATATTATGATATATAATAAAATTAAGACATGGGAGCATGTGCTGATCTAGGAACAAAGCAATTAACCCCGGAGAAAGAATAGAGAGTCCATAAAAATCAATGCAAATGTGGAAAATCAGCGCATGATGAAAGTGGCTTTAAGGGCTAGATGGAAATATGGGTACTTAGGCATGCTATTTCAAAAACTGGTTCACTGAGTGAAGAAGAAAAACAGAACCCTTACGGTTAGATCTGATTAGTTGCTTAACCAATATCCATTTTCCCATTTTTCCTTGCTGATTGAATTTTTGTTTTATTTGAAGTGACACTGTGTCTAGCTAAATACTTACTTCTGCATCTTCCCTGATAGACTGGAGTGTCCATAATGCAGACATGATTCTGGCCTAGGTTTCTTTGAAAGAGTTTGTGTTATAGAAAAAGGAATGGATTCAGTTGGTGAGAATTGCCCCCAGCCCCCTTTCTTTTTCTTCCTTCTACAAATGCATACATGTCATCTGAATCTACAGGAGCCATCTTCTGACTATGAAATAATTGCCCAGGTATTCTCAGAGATGCTGGCCTTGACATCCTCAAACCTATGAACAACTCCACCAGACACCTATTTCCAATTCACCTACCTTTTTTTTTACTTACAAAATAACCAAACATGCTTGTGGGATGCAGAGACCTCCCCTGCTTTCTTCTAAAAACTTTGACTCCTTCAGTGTCTGGAGATGTCAAGGGACTATTTGGTGGACTGTAATGAGGGGGACATGCATCTTTCCCCTGGTATATGTCTTATTAAGGTATGAAATGTGGATTGAGAGGTTTCCTTCTGCTCTGATTACCAAAGAAGTAGGATCATGGGGAAGAATGTGTCCTATTGAAAACAAAGGGAGAAAGGGAGTAAGTGCTTGAAGGCCGAGTGCTGCCTCTTGAAATTCCAAGTCCATCTTCCTGAGAACATAGTTGCTTTGTGGCGTTTTTACAACCACAAATATAAGAAGGGAAAGATCAAGAGAGAGAATCTGGGGGAGAGGATTTTAATGTGCCCACAATATTGCATATTCTAATTGTGCAAGGGCTGGCTGGTGGTTGCAGAGAACTCGTATTCTTTGCAAGTTGGAGAGCGTAATTGAGCACAGGGACTTGATCCAACTTTGTCTGATCATCTATCTGATCATATCAACAAGGCTTGAGAGACTAAAGGAAATATGCCCAAGAAGTGTGTCCCTGTGGAATTTGCAGAGTGGAAGATGCTCTTGATAGTGCTCATGGCTCTTTAGAGTGGAATATAGAGACCAGTGGAAGAGCCAGAGGCTCAAGTTCACCTGGGTGGGGATTAGAGGAGGTTGTTTCTGGGAAGAGGCTGAAGAATGTCCTCTAAGATGGAGGGGTCTAGCTGAAGTTACCTCTGCTCCAAAAAGCAGTGCCACCTCATACACGGGACTACTTCAAAGCAAAGCCCATTGAGAGCAGGGAGTGGCAGGCCAATACTGCAGGAGTGGGGGCCCTACCCATTTTAAGTGGACTGACTGTAGCATAGTCAGACTCCTCTCCAGCTCTGCTGCCTCCTGACATGAGCAAGACAGGTAAGTGAGGCTTCCCGAAGGTTCTGATAGAGGGCAATGGCAGGAGATCCAAGAATAAGAAGGATTAAGAAAGAGAAGGAGGCCACAGATGAGTGTCCTAGCTTGAAATGATGTATGGTGGCTGTAAAAACAGCATTTGAATTTGATAGAATATTTTCCTGAAGGAGATTTTAAAAAGGATCAAGATTATAGAAATCGTTTGACCAGACTAAAATTTAAATAGGAAGAGACTGTAAAAGAAATAAGATGTGTGCACCAGGCAGATTGAATGTTGACGGCCAAGCAAAGTGCAAGCCATTTTGAAAATAAAATGTATTTCATGTTATACCCAAATGAATTGAGAACCCTGAATTCACCAAGCAATCATTTATTGACCACCTGGTATGTCTATACTATTTTCTAGGCACATAGAAATATAGCAGTGTATAATTCTGATAAAAATCTTTTCCTTCAGGGTACTTACTTTCTAGTGATGATCAAACCAGTTATGTATGTTATATACTAAAGAATACATAAGTGAGACAGCTGGTGTCTTAATCTCTACAGCAGTATTGTCCCATAGAACTTTCTCTAATGTAAAAATGTCTTATATCTGTGTTGTCCAATATGGCGATCACTCACTACATATGGCTATTGAGTCCTCAAAATATGGTTAATGAGACTAATGAACTGAATTTTAAATTTCATTTAATTTTAAGTTTTTTTAATTTAAACAGCCATCCCTATTTAGTGGTTACCATTTTTGACACTTAAGCTCTACTTTTAGTGAAACTACACCATCAACCTTTATTTAAAGCCCCCTTATTCCTTAGGACCCAGAAACCAATCCACATGATTGTTCCCTGGGTACTTGAAAAATAAAGCATAACTTCTGTTTTCAGAACAAAGGGTTTGATAAATATTGTTTAGAGTTATCCTATTATTCATGTTATTTAGGACATTGATGTCATTGCTGATTGTAATCAGCCACTTGATGTCATGGACAGAGAGAGCTAAAACTCCTACTTTTGTGCTTCTGTCAATCTCAGCTTCTAGAATTTGGTAATGTTGTTCTTCATAACACTTGTCTTTCCTGTAATCATTGCTTATTTGGAAAGGAGAGTGTCATAAAAATGTGTCAATGACCATTTGGTAATGAAAGACATGCACTCCTTTGTCTTACCACAAACCACCATGGAAGCTTGGTACTTCAAGAGCTTTCTAGCTGTGATGGAGCAAGAGGCCACAAAAACAGCAATACAAGAAGTCACAAAAACAGCAGTAGTTCCTTGAAGACAAAAACACAGCAGTTATCTAGACTTCATGAACCTATTTGATTCTCCCATAAATATGAGGGTTTTATATATAACACAGAGATAAGTATCTGCTGTGTTGTTTAATGGCTTGATGATGTCACCCCAGCAACTCTGTAAACTTCTTGTCAGTTCATGGTCAAGAGATAGTTCCTGTAGATTCACATGCTATACCCACATTCAAGGAGGAAAGCAAAGGAAAGGGGGAAAGACCGTGACAGATCCATACATTCCTTATCCCAAGAATGTGAAATCTTTTCCAGAGACATCCTGCCTACACATCATTAACTGTTTATGTGTCTGTCACATGGACATACACTCTGAGGGTGGATACGTAAGCAAACATTTAACCTGATACCCTGACACCCTAAATACAATAGGAGTTATATCAGCAAAGAAGAAAGGGGCAATGAAGATTGGATAACTAACTAACAGTATCTATAATAAGTAGGCATCCAACTTAGCTTTCTTTATATAGTCAGCACATTTTCCTAGGAGAGGAAAAGCAATTACTGTCTTTAAACAGTAATTTTTAAATCACAAATCTTCCAGTCTGTGGGACTGGAATGAGACAAAAGCTAGTGACAGACCCATACCGTCTTTAGAATCGATAGCTTTTTTTGTTTCAATGAATAGTGTTAATGGGTTGAGCTCACTTCAATAGCTGGCTTCTTATACCCTAATAGAGGATTCTCTCAGGAGGCTGCTCAGCTATCATGCAAATACAATTCTGTCAAACTTGAACATCAATTTGATGTGTCTGGTTCTACATGGCTGAACCTCCATAGAAATTATTTAGGTGAAGAGGAGGGCAGAGGGAACAGATTCACGCCAATGTGGGAAAGAGCTGAAACAGTTAAGAAATGAAAGGTCAGAATAAGCATTATAAGCCATGGGAGATTGGCTGGAGAGATTGGAAGGTGCTGTGTCACAGCACTTTGGAGGTCAATAGTAAGGACTGTGGATTTTATTCTAAGTCCAGTGTGAAGCTGTTGGAGTGCTTATTTCATACAAAGGACAAGCTCGGTTTATGAACTTCACTAGTGCAGCCATCCATAGGTAAAAACAACTTGATTTTGTTCAAATGTCTTCGCTCAAGTAGAAGAAATGATTTTTCAATTTCAGTATGTTCCATGTATTTCTTTGGTAGGCATCTCCTGTACTTCATACATCCAGGAGGAAAATGCAGCGATAGAGCACAGGGGACTTTCAGTGGGCTTCTCTCTCCCAACTTCACAGACTTGCAGGGTTCTCTGGCAACTAAATATCTCTTTCATGAGCTCTAGCTTCTCTTTTGTACTCCCCTGCCATCATGCATGAGCTTAATTATCTGTGTGCTACCCAAATACTGGAGCTCTCATGTCTGTTGAAGAACACATTGAAGATTCTATGACTCAATGGATCACTTTTGATTGACTTTTTAAAGAAAGTGATTGACTCCTGTGTAAGTAATAGGATAGAGTGGACAAGAGTTGGTAGTTACTTCTGCTGTGTAGGTGAGAGATCTTGGCTGTTTACTTTAGATTGGTGCCAATGAACACAAAGAACTGTAGTTGATTTGAAATACATTTTGGAAGTAAAATAGAATTTAATGATGGATTGGATTCAGGAAGACATGGAGAGGAATAATCAAGTATAACTTTCAGTTTTCCAGACTAGTGACAGTGCCATTTACATGACAGCTGTGGTTAAAACAGTGCTGGCTGAATACTGGTTACATATTAGTAGTATGTGTTGAGTAAATGGGAAAAAAAGGGGTACAGTAGTCACAACATGTATAACTCTTCATGGTTATGAAACATTTAAACCCCACGACAATCTTATGGTATTGTAAGATAGAGTTTATTAGTCTATCTTTGCAGGGGTGGAAATTGAAGTTCACACTCTTTAATCTCTACCTTTGTCAATCTGGAGACTGGTCACAGACAATATATGTGATATGAGAAGGGGTGAGCATATAGCCAAAGAGCCTAGGTGAATCTAAAAAAAAGGAAAGGAGCAGGAGGTTAGTTGGAAAGAAGAAGCTGTGTGGGCTTGAAAGATAGTCTGAGTTGTGGCGATATGAGGAAACTTGGAGAAGGGACATGGGCTTTGAGAAGTGCGGCTATGGGAAATGAATTCATCTCCTTTTGATGTTCTTTAAGCAATGTGAAAAAGAGACTGGATTTGGGAATAGGAGGAATAATCCCTTGACTTTTGGATTATTCTTTTGTTTTATGTGACTCCAGTCAGAGATTGTATTCCTTAAATTTCCACCTTTAACATTGTTCTGTTACCTTAAGCATATCCAAGAAACATATTGAGCTCTGACTGATTTGTAAAGGATCAGGAAATGATTTGGAGGAGTGAGGAAATAGATTTGACCAGAGTTTCCTTTTGGATTTTGTGGAAGACAAGACTGGATAGTGTGCTTGTTTGAAGCTGTTATGTACCCCAGAGAAGCCATGTTCTTTTTATCCAATCTTGTGCAGACAGACCTATTGTTGGGTGGAACCTCTTGATTAGGTTGTTTCCATGGAAATGTGATCTTGTCCATTCAAGGTGGGTCTTAATTAGTTTACTGGAGTTCTTAACAGAGGACAGAGAGATGAAACCAAAAGACAGAGACATTTGGAGATGCTTGGAGAGCTGACATAGAAAACCATTGGGATCAGAAGCTGAAAGCAATGCAACCTGGGAGCAAAGGGCCAGGAGATGGCAGCCACACACGAAGGTGTCCTCATATTGATGCCTTAATTTGGACACTTTTATGGCCTTAGAACTGTAAATTGTAACTTAATAAATCTCCTTTATAAAAGCCAATCCAAGGGCGGTGTGATGGTGGCTCAGTGGCAGAATACTTGCTTGCCATGCTGGAGACCTGAGTTCAACTCCTGGTGCCTGGTCATGCCAAAAAAAAAGAAAAAGAAAAAGAAAAAAGAAAAGCCAATTTGTTTCTGGTATATTGCATTTTAGCAGCATTTAGCAAACTGAAACAGATTTGGTACTTGAGAAGTGGGGTGTTGCATTTTGCAAATACCAAACATGTTGGAATGGCTTTTTACATAGATAGGGGGAAGATTCTGGAAGAATTGTGAGGACTATTAAAGGAAATGCCTAGAATGTTTTAAAGAGACTGTTGGTAAAAATATGTATGCTAAAGTTTCTTTCAATAAGGCCTTAGACAGAAATGATGAATTTGTCATTGCAAATTGGAAGAAAGGTGATCCTTGTTTTCAAGTGACAGAGAATCTGGCAAAATTGAGCCTGGTGTTGGATGGAAGATAGAATTTAAAGGTGCTGAGCTTGGATATCTAGCTGAGGAAATTTCCAAACTAAATGTGAAAAGTATAGCCTGGCTTCTTGCAGTTTATAATAAAATATGATAGGAAAGGGATAAGCTGAGAATGGAACCCTTGGGTACAAAGAAACTGGAAACTGATAGTTTGGAGAATCCTGAGCTTTTGGAAAATGAAACCCCAAAGAATATCGCCCCACATGAGGACTTAACCAAACATAGAAACAGTCACTTCAGAAAAAGCCAGTATTGGAGATGGAGTTATCCAGAAAGGATCTGTGGAAAGTTCTATTTTGTTTGTTTTTTACCCTGTACACTGCATGTCAAATCAACAAATTATTTGTGATAGCTGTATGAATGGAACCATGGCCAGTCTGGATTAAAAAGAACAGAAAAGGAACAGATTGTAAGAAATAAGATTTCAAAGGGAGAACCATGGAAGCTAAGGTCTGGAGTCAGGAAATCTCAGGCCAAGAGAGAAGATCCAGCCATGCATGTGAAGGGGGTATTTGCCTTGGAAGCAAAGGGTGAGCCTTTCACTTCATTCCTCCAGACAAGTGTTGCCCTTTAAGACCTCAGAGAGGATGGAGAACATTCCCCTGTGCATTGGAGAGGGCCTGGCCACCATTCCAGTGTTCTGAAGGGGTTGAATATGTGCTCTGGAGATGGCAGAGAGTCTGGGTGTCACCCAGATGCTTGAAGAGATTGATGCTCAGAACAAGGTGTTCTCCCAGTGCTTGGGTATGTGGCAACCCTCACCCATGTGCTTGGAGCAGGGCTGCTGCATAAGCCCTTGGAGAGGGTGGGACTGCCATTCTCTCAAGCCCCAAGAAGAAAGGATTCTCAAACGTTAAAATCTAATGGAGTTTGCCCTGCTGTTTTTCAGTACTGTTTGGACCAGGTGATCCCCTGTTTTCCTTTCACATTCTTCCCATGTAAATGGAAATGTTTATCCTATGACTGTCCCTCCTTTGTATATTGGCAGCAGATAATTTGTCCTGTATTTTACAGGTCCACAGCCATAGGAGAATTTTGCCTTAGGTTAGAACACACCTGTAACTGATTTTGATGAGATTTTGTACTGTTTTTGACTTGGTGTTGTGTTTGTATTGTTACTGAAAAGGTTTAAGGCTTTTGTAACATTGTGATGGAATGAATATATTTTGCAATTGGAAAGAACATGTCTTTTTGGGGTCCAGAGGGTGGAATGTGCTGGTTTGAAGCTGTTATGTACCCCAGAAAAGCTGTGTTCGTTTAATCCAATCTTGTGGGGCAGATGTATTGTGTGGGACCTCTTGATTAGGTTGCTTCCATGGAGATGGGACAATGGGACCCTCTGATTAGATATTTTCTATGGCGATGTGGCTCCACCCATTCAAGGTGGGTCTTAATTAGTCTACTGGAGTCCTTAGAAGAGTTGGCACAGAGGGTAGAGAGATGAAACCAAGAGACACAGACATTTGGGGAGACTTGGAGATCTGATATAGAAAGCCAATGGAAGCTGAAAGAATGCAACCTGGGAGCAACGGACCAGGAGACGCCAGCCACATGCCTTCCCAGCTGACAGAGAAACCCTGGATGTGATCACCCTTTTGATGCAGAGAAGGCATTTGACAAGATTCAACATCCTTTCCTGTTGAAAACACTTCAAAGGATAGGAATGCAAGGGAACCTCCTTAAAATGATAGAGGGAATATATGAAAAACCCACAGCTAATATCATCCTCAATGGGGAAAAATTGAAAACTTTTGTGAGTGGACATTTTTATGGCCTTAGAACTTTAATGTGCAACTTAAAAATCCCCTTTATAAAAGCCAATTCAGGGCGGTGCAACAGTGGCTCAGTGGCAGAATATTCAACTGCCATGCCAGAGACCTGGGTTCGATTACCGGAACCTGCCCATGCGAAAAAAAAAAAAATAGCCAATTCATGTCTGGTATATTGCATACCAACAAGCATTAGCAAACTAAAACAGATAGACATTATGTAAAGTCTTGGAAAATAATATGAATAGGAATTCTTACTTGCCAGATTTGTTGTCAACACTTTATTGGTCTGACAGAAATCTCTCCTATTGAATAGACTTTTAGAAGACATAAAAATTTACAGAGAAAAATATTCATAGTTACATCCTTTCGAAATAAAAAAAAATTTTGTGCATCTCTTCTAGTCTTGTGTGTGGGCAAAACTGAGTGCGAATACAATTGTATAATATGATTAGCAATTGGAATCATACTATACATACCACTGAACAACCAATTCAGACTGCTCCGTGAATGCTTTCTTTTAGCAGATGATTAGAACCTATTTCATTGTCTCCTCCCCAATACTGGAAATGAACATTTCAAAAATGAAATATGTTATCACATGGCTTTAATTTGCATGTTTTGGTTACTTTTGATTTTCCACAATTTTTCATGTGTTTATTGGATATTTTTTCTCTTAAAAATTAATTTCAAGTATTCAGTTTATTGTTCTGTTCCAACTTTCTTCATTGTTTAAGACAACTTTCACCCTGTACAGAGAAATAAGTAAGTAAATAATTTACAATGGACTGAAAATATATACGGACTTCCATCCAGGAACCATTAATACATACAGTTTGCTGCTCCTCTTCTACTAATGTTCCCAAATATAATGGTTTCTCCTGTCAACTGTAGTATTCAGAGAAAATGTGATTTCCTACTCCTTATAGCCTTAAGAGGCATTCTCTTGGCTGGAACTTTTCTCTCTTCATTTTCACCATTCTTCATTCATCATTTGTAGGACACTGTTGTAAGTAAGGGAGGGCAATGTATGGGCCAAATATTTATTGAGCTCTAATTGTATGTTTAAATGAATGCAATATCCAGGCAACTGCAAACACACATCTGAAAAATAATAATTTGCATAATTATCTGACAGGAAGGCCTGAGCTATTATTTAAGTTCACATATAACATTACTTCGCCAAGTGCTAATTTATGTTCTGTTCTTACCAGAATGATTGAACTGTTTGGAAGTTTTATTTATGACTCATGCTTAGATCCATTTTGCAGGGTTGATAATGTTGAGATAATGGGAATTTATGGTTAACTCTGACAAGAGACCATAGAACAAATGACTGGATGTTTTCTCTATTGCTGCAGGCTCAATTTGTAGCATAAAGTACTTAATAATTGTTATTAATGAACCCGCTGTGGTTAGTATATAGACACAGCTGGAAATCACATCTGTTATCAGACAGCCTAGGTTGAGTAAAGCACAAACACGGCAGGGAACTAATAGCTATAAAAGGAAATGACATCATGGAGCCATAGGAAGTGCTCAGGGGTATTAGCTCCACTGAGACAGAAGAGACTTGGGGACAGAGTTTAAGAGCGATGACAGAGAATTTGGCTCCTTTTCTTTGTTTTCTTGCCTATAGATCGCACATGTCTTAAATTGCAAGCAAGAATGCCAGTCCATTTTCTAATACTAATGAAGCTTTTGCCTTGCACTTTTAGATTTAAAAAAATGAAAAATAATTCAAAGACAGCCTATCTGTCAAAACTTTCTTCTGACATACCTTTCAGGATTATTTTCTGCTTCTCCTCTTGAAACACTCTGTTGTTTCATTTGCACTTTGTTTTTACAGATATATGTGATTTTCCTTGTCTTGTTATCTCCATCTGAGGCCATTTCCCTCAAATTATATCAAAAGGGAAAGAACTATTCTTACTTATTTACTTACTTATATTCATTCATCCCAATTCCCAACTTTCATTCTCCTCACTTACCATGGGCATCCATTTTTAAACATGTGTACGTATCATTTGTCTGCATGTAGTCTTATGTGATTTGTGTTGCGTGTTCACATTATAAAAATCTTGGAAATCATGGTAAATTATAGATCTCACTATATTTCTTTTACTTAGCACTGAAGTGCCACGGTGCTCAGTGAACATCTAGTCCATTCTTTTGAAATGCTTCCTAAAACTCCATGGTGTGTATCGCCCAAAATTGATCTGTCCATTCTCCCAGTCAGTGATGGACACTCCAGCTATAATGGATCTTGTATGTATATATATATATATATATATATATATATATATATATATATCTTATGGACCTGTGGGAGAATTTATTTAGGCTCTTTACCTAGGAGTGTCATTGCAAGCATTTGTCAACCTGAACTAAGTCCTGGCAGATAGCTCTCCAGATATCTGCACGATTCTGCCTCTACCAGGAGCACATGTGGGTTTCTATTCATTTCTGCCAAAAGTTGGGATTACCTAGTTTTATGTTTTAACCACATTAACAGGAATAAGGCGATCTTTCATTGTTGTTTTCATTTGTTTCTGTGGTTACTGCCAAGTTTGAGCACCTCTGGATTTTCTTATTAGCTCTTAAAATTTGTTTTAATTCCTATTTATACTTCTTGCCTGCTTTTTTCTTGGATTGTCTATTTCTTGTGGACTTGAAGGAGTTCCTTGTATTTTGGTGCATTGTCAGTTTTAGAGACTGGAAATCTTTTGCTGCATTCTGTCATTTCTCTATTAATTCTGCACATGCTCTTCTCCATTAAACGCAAATACTTAATTTCCATGTAATCAAATCCAACACTTTTTACCTTATAATTTGTGCTTTTCAAATGTTTTTAAAAACCTTTTCCTTACCTCTAAATCATAAAGATATATTCTGACATTTTATTCTATTTCTTTACTATTTTATGTCTCATTAATCTATCTGGATTCTGCATTTATATGTGATGTTATTTAGGAGTCAAATTATATTTTCTTCCTAACATTGTATACAAAGCAACCTATCTTTTCACCTTTATTTGTAGGGCTATATTCCTATCTTTATTATATTTCAAAATATCACATGTACATGATCTTCCTCTGAGTTCACTATTTTATTTCCTCCATCCATATGGCCGCCTGTTCTTCCATTAGTACTACATACTTCATTACTATGTTTTGTCTTTCTATATGTGCCATGCCCCTAAGAATTCCTGCACATCCCTGCTGAGTGTACCAAACTTCAAGGCTTATCTGTCCCCTGATATGAGCAGTTGCTGTAGCTGCTTATGCAGAAAACCAAATAGGTCAACTGACCACAGTGTGACTTCTGCTCACTCTCTGGTGTGGCAGAGTGAAGGACAGCTTACTGCAAAATGTGCTGAGCCCATGACACTGTGTTCCTTAGCTGTGGCACAACCATGGTATGTTGCAGCTCTGGGCCCATTACTTATGTCATGTCTGGGCCCATTGCATGTGTCATCTCTAGTTCCATCACATATGTCTTCTCTGATCCCATTCCATGTGTCATCTCTGGCCCCATTCCATGTGTCATCCCTGGCCCATGGCATGTATCATCCTGGTCCCATTACATGTGTCATCTCTGGCCCATGGTAAGTGTCATTTCTAGCTCCATAGATCTGCCCTGTAGGACTTTGGTCCAGGTGCATGAGGGCAAATCTTCTGATGTTGCTTGTTTCTCTGGTCCACTGAGTCTTGTTTGTCTACTTTCAGCATATGGCATTTGTGGCAGATTTGTTGCCTGCCACCTCTAAGGCAGAGGTTGGTAAACTGTTTCTGTAAAGAGCCAGATTATAAGTATTTTAGGCTTGCTGTCCATATAGCCTCTGTCCTAACTACTTAACTCTGCCATTATTGGACCTGAGCAACCATAAACCACATGTAAACAAATGAGAATGACTGTATTCCAATAAAGCATTATTTATTGTCACTGAAATTTGGATTTCATTTAATTTTCATGAAATCTTTTAGTGAAAAATATTGAAAATGTAAAAATCAGTTCTTAGCTCATGGGCCATAAAAAACAGGTGGAAGGTGTGTGGACTAGAGTTTGCTGACCCCTGTTCTATGAGGTTGGGGTTCCTCCCTGTAAGATTGACACACTGAGCTTGGTATCAATATAGACAATGACTTTACTGGAAGACAAAAAACAGGAACCCTGAAGACTGGTTTCAGGAATATGAGGAACCTCCCTGGAAGATGCAATGCTTTTATCCAGGTGATGGGAGAAATAACTGGTCTGTCACTGTCCTCATTATTAATGGACAGCTGTTGAGTTAATGGGTAGAGCTTAAGTTGGGAAATAAGATTGGAAAAAGCTGGCAAAATGGTGCAATTGTTGTTGCTTGTTCTCCTATGAGATAAGGAAATAGGATAGCTCTTGGATTATCACCAGGGAGGAAAACTCAAAACCACTTTTGTCAACAGATGGGGGAGCTGTTAAAGACTTTGCTGGTACCTTTGAGTTTAGAAACCAAGAGTGTCGCTATGGAACTGGTTTTCTCCATAGAGATTCATCTCACTCTAATGAAGTGATTAAGTAGTTGCCTTAGAATAAATTACTTCTTCAGTGCCTCCTCTTTCTGACTTTGCACTTTGTATCCTGATTTGGTAACCTTTAAGGGCAAGCAGAAGATGGGTAGAGCCAAGGTCCCTAAGAGGGACCAAAGACCTTATGTCCCAGTAAGTGTCAATGGGTTGAGGGGAAAGAGTGGATTCAATTAGCTGGATTTGGAAACAGTGAAATAGAGAAGTCCCTAACCGTCTGAGTAGGGTGGTTTGGACCCCTGTTGTGCATGGCTTTTGTTGCTAAAGGTACAATTAGTGTTGTTGTTTCACATACTTGTACTGTGAATCCACACACAGTTCAAGGGGGATTATCCCAAATGGAAAGCACCGCTCATAGAGAGAAATGAAAGTGGGACATGACAGACCACCAAAAGGTTTTATTTCCCTCCCGTTTTGTACAATGGAAACAATATAGAATTCCTGTAAACCCCAAGAATTCTTTTGAACTACAGTATCTGTTTCTAGTCATGCTGATTAGAATCAATCAGTACTAGTAAGTGTTCTGTCAACACTGGAAAAGAATGTGTATTCTGCTATTGATGTCAATTATGACAAATAGGATGATAGCGTCGTTCTGGTCTTCGACATGCTTGCTAATTTGCTGTCTAACTCATCTATCAGTTACTGATTGAGGAGTGTTGAAATCTCCCAATATAATTGTGCATTTGTCTATTTCTCATTTCAATTCTGTCAGTTTTGCTTCATATATTTTGAAGTTCTGTTATTTGATGCATACACACTTAAAATAGTTATTTTTTGTTGATTAATTAACCATTTTATTCTTAGGAAATAGTCCTCTTTATCTCTGGTAATAACACTTGTTCTGAAGTCTACTTTGTCTAATAATATCTTAGCCATTCCAGTCTGCTTTCAATTCATGTTATACGGCATATTTGGTTCTATCTTTTCACTTTTAATTTATCTATGTGTTTATAGTTAAAGTGGGTTTCTTTTTTGCAGATAACATTTAGCTATTTTTTTTCTTTTAAATCTAATTTGAGTAACTCTGCCTTTAAAAAGAATGTTTAGATCAGAAGCCAACAAACTTTTTTTGTAAATGGTAGGATAGTAAATATTTCAGGCTTTTGGTACCATATGATCTTTTTTGCAACTGCTCAGCTCTGCTGTTGTAGCCCAAAGGCAGTATAGACCATAAGTTCCTGAATAGGCATGGCTATGTTCCAATAAAACTTTACAGAAAAAGAAAAAGACAATGATTTGGAGTTGGTCCCTGGACCATAGTCTGCTCATCTGTGGTTTTGATTCTTTAAATTTAATGTAAATATTGATACGGTTGAATTTAACTTGTCGACTTTTTTTTTTTTTTTTTTTTCCTATTTGCCCTATATGTTACTTGTTCATTTACCTCCCTCTTTTCCCACCTCTTTTTGGATTGAATATTTTTTTAGGATTTTGTTTTCTTTCATTTTGATTTATGAACTGCATATCTTTGTGTACTTTTTAGTATTTGCTAAATAGTTTACAAAATACATCTTTATCTTTTCACAGTCTACCTAAAAATAACACTGTGGCACTTGTAGATGGTATAAGAATCTTATCACCCATTTGCTTGTGCTTTGTTGTCATACATTTTACCTCTGAGTATGTTATAAGCCCGGTGGCACACTTTGTACAATCAATTATCTTTAAAGAGATTACAAATGATAAAAAAATGAATTTATATTTACACACATACTTAGCATTTCTGGTTCTCTTTATTCCCTTTGTAGATTCAGATTTTCATATGGTAATATTTTCCTTCAGCTTAAATGATTCTTTTAACATTTATATAGTTATAGATTTTGATGTGCCTTCATTTGGTTTTCATAATGTTTATTCTGCTTAAGTTTTATAGGTTTCTTAGGTCTGTGAATTTATAGTTTTTATCAAGTTTGGAAACATTTCTGGCATATTTTCTTTAAATATTTATTCTCTTCCTCCCCATTTCTAAGAATTCAATTATTCATAGTTCACTGATGTTCTGTTCATTGCATACAGTCATTTTTTTCACTCTCTGTTCTTCATTTTAGAAAATTTATATTGCTAAATTGTCAAACTCACTGGTCATTTCTTATGTAATGTTTAATCTGCTCTTAATCACATCTAGTGTATTTGTTTTCATATCAGATATTGAGGAATTTTTATTACATTTCTTTTAATGTCCTTGTTTGCCTAGTTCATTTTTTATCTCTATTTCTGTTGAGTGGGTTTTCTATTATTCATGTGCAATAGTCTCCTGCTTCTTTGAATGCCTGCTAATTTTGGGTTGGATGGTGGGATATCATGATTTAGATTTAAGTGCACTGGATTTCTCCTTTAAATTGTGCTGTGCTTTGTTCTGGTTTGCAGCTTAGAATCAGTTTGAACCTTTCAAAACCTACTTTAAAAGCCTAGTTATGACAGGTACAGAGTATTCTTTAATATAATATTACTTTATCCCTAATTCTAAAGCATTTCTTTTCTGATGACCTGTGTATTATGAGGCCTTTCCACTCTGGCTGGTGAGAACAAACTACTATCAGCTATATGAGTTCCAATGTTCTGATTTTCAGTGATCCTTTCTCCAAACCTTGGTAGTTTCCTCTCATGCATGTATCAGTCAGTGTTCAGTCAAGAGCACTGTCTCTATGAACATCCCTCCACTTTGGTATTTGGTTTTATACATCTAGCCACTTTGACTTCACCAAGAGCACCTGAGCTCACAGGCAAAATATAACTAGATGCTTAAAGTGTACACTGACTATAAAAGAAATGCAGCCAACTAGAGAGCAGATCATTAAAAGACAGTTATTTAAAAAAATGGAGTAAGAATTTTAAATAAGGATAGTAAATTTATTTATCATGATAAGAAATGTTTGCAATATTAAACAAATCTAAGTAAAAATTTTGGTATGAAAAGGAAATAGTCAAAAGGAAAAAAAATATGGGGAAAACAAGATAAATAGGTATATCCGAAGACCATATTAATGAGTTGAAATACCAGATTGAAACATGTTCACAGAAGGCAGCAGAAAATAAGAGAAAGAAAAAATATTAAGAGATAGAGAGGATGATTCTGCTTTAGGTTATGATGGAGGTACAGTGACCATTTTACCTTCCTGCCTTTAAATTTTTAGAAAGCCAGACACTGTATATGAAACGATGCTTTTAGACAGTATGGGCCTGCTCTGTCTAAGAGAAGGGAAGCAAATGGGGTGAGTCAGTTTCCAGGCCTGTACCACAGGGACAGGCAACCCAAACAGGTATGAGAAGTCTCACTGAGTTGAGGAGATAGAGGTTAGAGTTAGAAGGCAGGATAGAATATGCCTTCAGGCCATCAGGACTGATTTCATTAGTCTCATTATCCCAGTGTATGTCAATAACTGTAAGAACCCACCCATTCCCAGGTAACCCCTTATCTCAGTTATGCTAATGTCCACATGGCTTGGCAAATCACCATCATCCAAATTTTCTAATTCTTAAAACCCTTCTTTCTGGTCTCTGGAACTTTTGGCTGGTCAGCAGCAAACTTATTTTCAACTTCACAGAATGTTCCCACAACTTTGAGGTTCCAACTGAAAATCAGCTATTCCATGAAGGGTCTGTTTCATGTGGTTCCTTTATATAACAGTCCTTGTACCAGTAGGGTTAGAATGACGTGGTTGGTCATGCTACTCACTGTCACTTTTCTCCTGTTGTCCCTTGCTCTATAGCCTCTCTCTGTTAGGGAGACTGAGACTGGGTTGGGAGCCAAACATCTTCAAGTATGATGGAGAATTGTAACAGCCAGGTCAATAGGTGATATAGACGAATTACCCTTGGTGATTTCAGTATCCACAAAGACATTCCTTCTAATATCCTAGATCAGGATTTCTCAACCTCAAACTATGGACATTTTGGCCTGAAAATATTCTTGCTATGAGGGCTGTACTGTACACTGTGAGATGTTTAGCAGCAACCCTCTCCCCCCAAATACTAGAAGCCAGTAGCATCCGCCCACTTGTAGTAATTCAAGTGTCTCTAGACATTCCAAATGTCCATTGAGAGCCACTATCCTAGACTCTACTTTCCTCCAAATATTTTTGTTCTTCATTTCTTCTGTAATTCTTCCTTTTCCCATTTTAGTCCAGGCATCTGACCCTACCACTGCTCTGAAACTGCTCTTGGTAAGATCGCCAGTGACCTCTTGTAGTTAAATCCAGTGTTCAAATGCAATGAAGCAAAGTCCTCCTCCTACCTGAACTATCAGAAGCATTTGGCATGGTTGATCATTTTCTCTTCGTTTAAGCATTTTCTTCACTTACCTTCTAATTCACCACAATCTTGATTTTTCTCCTATCATATTAGCCAATCTGCCTTGCTGGATCATCTTGGTCTCCTGACCCCTAAAATGTAGAAAGCTCCTGGGCTCTGTACTTGTACTTTTACAGTTCTGCGTTCATTGCTCTTTTATTGGTCTCATCTAGTTTTAAGATTTTAATTTCTTGTATATTCTATATGTCATAATTCTATATATGATATATTCTAAAGTTACATATCCAACTTGACTTATTCTTTAAAGTTCACAGCCTTACCAGTGGCTAATCAATATCTCGATTTGCACAGCCAACAGAAAGCTTAAACTTAAATTGTCCCCAAACAGGCTTCCCATCATTTACCTCTCTAAGGCTCCTTCTTCAGTAATCTTCAGTTCAGTTAAGGGAAATTGTTTTTCCATTTATCAGTCCAAAAAGATCTCAGAGTCTATTCTAGTCTGTTTTCTCTCTTACACCCTCTCCTACTTATTAAACATTTTCTGGAGGGAGACTGTGTTCAAACCATATAGAAATCTGGACCATTTTTCTCCATCCCCACTACTGCCACCGGGTCAAGCCATCATCATCTTTTTCCCAGATTGTTTTACTGGTCCTTAACTGGTATCCTTGCTTCTTCCATTGTTCCATTCCCTCTATGTTCTCTCTACTCTCCACACAGCAGGCAGATCAATTCTTATAAAGCTAGATTATCACTTGTCAGCTCAAAACTCTCTCCAGTGGCTTCCCCTATTTCTCAGGGTAAAAGCCAAAACCTTATAATGACATGGAATACCACATCTTCTACTATCATTCTCCTCATTATTTCTTTGTGGCCTCCTCATTCGTTTTGAAACATGTTTCTGAATTTAGAATTTTATATTCACTTTTTCCTTGGCTTGGAATCCTCCTTTCTAAAATCCACTTAGCTCATTCCCAGGCTTCCTTCCAGATTAGGTTTTGCTTTAAAAATCTTCTTCCCACTGAAAACTTTAAAATTGCACTCTTTACCCTCTCTGGTTCTCTATATCTTCATTGCTTCAAAATTTTTTCTTCTTAGTGCTTATCACCTTCTAATATGCTAAGTAATTTACTTACAAGTTTGGCTCAATTTCTAACTTCCTCTACAGGAATAGTAATCTCATATTATTACTATTGCTTGTTACTAGGAGAGAAGAAATATTTGCTTGATGCTTTACTGCTAAATGGCCAGTGCCTAGAAAACTAAAACACAATGAATATTTTTTTGAGTGTTTGACTTAAACCACATAGAACAATTTCCTTTTCTTAAAGATTAATATAGAAAAAAAATCATAGGCAGAGCCTTACAGGGCTCAACTAGTACCTTTAAACCTGATCTATCATCTGCCTCAGCAGCAGGGTAGACTGAATTCTTTTAAATATACACGAAGATTACTTACCACTCTGAAATTGAATATGATCTTAAACTGTATATCATCTCTATTTCCAAATTTCTTTATGCTATACAAATGAGTTCAGGACCAGAGCATCTATGTGTGTTGCTTTACAATAAGCAGATGGGGAAAGCATTATCCTGGATCATCAGTGGGGTGGGTCAAAGCTCAGGCCAACCATATTGTGTGCTGCCCTGTCCATCCTTGACTTGAGCATTTTTTTCGCATATAATAAAAATAGATTTTAAAATACCCTGATTAGATTAATAATACATGATCATTGTAATAAATTCCATTCATTCATAAAATATTAAGAAGAAAGTAAAGGTCACACTGAAATAACCAACATTAACATTTTAGCGATGATCTATATATGCATTTCTTCTCATAATATATAGTATACATATTATTTTTAATAAATGGGATCATGTTCATGTTTCTATTGTGGATTTTTATTTTAATGCCCTTTCTCTCCTACATTATCTGCCTTCCCCCAACCTGTCCACCCTCACCAAGGTTAACAACACGGTATTTATCATTCTATGCATAGTCTTCCTCAAGCTTATGGTCATATACAAATATAGTGATGTGCCAATTATTTTGTTTGTATTTGTCTTTCTTGGATTTCTATGATCTTGAATTTGCAAGGCAATTTTTTATATGTCATATTTGGGATATTTTTGACCATTGCTATTATTATTATTTTCAACATGGATGAATAGGTCATTACTTTTTCAAATATGTTTTTATACCTTTATCACCCTTCCCTTTGGTCTGTCTCCAGTTATACATATGTTAGACCTCTAGAGGTTTTCTGAAAGGGAACCGAGGCATTTCATTTTTTGAATAATTTTTTTCTGTTCTTCAGCTTAAAATATTTCCTTCATTTGTCCTCATGTTCACTGAGGATTTATTCTAGTCTTCAGTTTAATGTTTTGTTTTCTCCATATATTATACTTTTCAGTTCTAAAGTTTCCATTTGATTCTTTATCATTTTGAATTCTCTGATGAATTTTCCCATCTGTGCACTCATTATGTCCATATTGGTCTTTAAATCCTTGCAGCAGCTTAAAATTTTTGTTTCTAATTTCAACAACTGTGCAATCTTGGTGTCTGTTTCTATTAGCTTTTTTTCCTTTGCTTTGGGTCATATTTTCCTGTATCTTTCCATGTATACTAATTTGTATTAGGGTGTTTCCTTTGTTAAAACAAATGAACAAATGTTATTATAATTATATTACTAACTGTAGTCTATAGGTTGCACTAGGCTTCATTCTTTGTGTTTACAATTTTATGCTTTTCTTAAAAAAATCTATTCTGGTAACCTATAGACAACCTAATAGTTCCCATTTTAACTACTTTCAAATATGCAATTCAGTGATATTAATTACTCTTAACTGTTCTGCTATCATCACAACCATCCATTACCAAAACCCTCCCATCACTCCAAACAGAAACTCTGTACCAATTCCCCACTACCTCCTCGCTCCTGGCAATTTGCATTCTAAGTTCCGACTCTATGTATGTGCATATTATAATTATTTCATGTGCAATATTTTTCCTTTTGAATTTGGATTATTTCACTTAACATGATGTCTGCAAGGTTCATCCATGTTATAACATATAACAGAACTTCACTCTTTTTACAGTTAACAATCCCACTGGATATATATTCTGTGTTTTGCTATTCATTATTCCATGATGGACACCTGGGTTGCTTCCACCTTTGGACAATTGTGAATAATGTTGCTATGCACATTAGTGTGCAAACATCTGTTTGAGTCCCTGGTTTCAAGTCTTTTGTGTATATTCTTAGAAATGGGATGACCAACTCTTATGGTGATTCTCTACTTAACTTTCTGAGGAGTCACCAAATTGTTTTCCATACTGGCTGTGCCATTTGCCTTCACACTAATAATATATGAGGGTTTCTATTTCTCCATGTCCTCTACAACTCTTGTTATTTTCTGTTTTGTTTTGTTTTAATACTAGCCATTCTAGTGGATCTCTAATGGCATCTTATTATAGTTTTGGTTTGCATTTCTCCAGTTGATAATGCTGTTGAACATCTTTCATGTGCCTATTGGCCATTTGTATATGTTTTTGGAGAAATGTTTATTCAAGTCCTTTATCCCTTATTTAATTGACTTGTTTGGATTCTGTCATTGTGTTGTAGGAGTTCCTTATACATTTTGAACATTGAACATATCATATATATGGTTTCCAAATATTTTCTACCATCTTGTAGATTTTAATTTCTTGGTAAAGTCATTTGACACACAAAAGTTTTAAATTTTGATGGAACTCCATTTATCTTTTTTTTCTTCTGTTGCTTGTGCTTTTTAAAGTCTAAGAAATTATTGCTTAATACAAATTACTGAAGATGTTTCTTATGTTTCTTCTAGGACTTTTACAATTTCAGTTCTTTCTTTTAGTTTATTTCTCTAGGTCTTTGAAATATTTTGGGTTAATTTTTATATATGGTACCAGGTAGATATCAACCTTCATTTTTTTTGCAGGTAGATATTTAGTTGGCCCAGCCCATTTGTTGAAGAGACTATTTTTTCTCAATTAAGTGATCTTGGTGCCCTTGTCAAAAATCAATTGGATATAGATGTAAGGGTATATTACGGAACTCTTTATTTGATTACATTGGTATATATGTCTCTCCTTATGTCTGTACCATGTTGTTCTGCTTTGTAATAAGTTTGAAAATAAGGAAATGTGAGCCCTTTAACTTTGTTCTTATATTTCCAAGATGATTTTGGCTAATTAGTGCTCTTTACCCTTCCATATAAAATTGATGATTAGCTTTTCTATTTATGCAATGAAAACTGTTGGAATTTTGATTGGGATTGTGTTAACTCTGTAAATCACTTTGGGTAGAACTGACAATATTTAGTCTTCCAGTCATGAACACGGAATGTCCTTCAATTTATTTAAATCTTTGATTTCTTTGAACAATGTTTCGTAGTTTTCCTTGTACAAACCTTTTACATCCTTAGTTAAATTTTTTCCTAGATATTTCTTAGATATTTGTAAATGGAATATTTTCTTGATTTGCTTTTCAGATTGTTAATTACCAGTGTATAGAAACACTACTGATTTTTGCATGTTGATCTCATACCTTGGTACTTTGCTGAATTTCTTATTAGCTCCCAGAAGCTTTGTTGTGAGTATCTTGTCTCAAGTTTTAGTACTTTGTGTTCTACTGTTCTTTGTTTTTAAGCTTATTTTAAAAAGAGAAATAAAATTAAAATGAACAGCAAGGGTGGTCTCTGACACAAAACAATTGTTGACATGACAATAAGCAATTATTGTCTTATTGTGTGAAGAGGATCATGTTCTATTCCCCTAAGTACTAGTAGGGGAAAAGTGTGATGGAGTATAGGCTGCTTGTGTGGATGAGAGCCATTGATTTCTTTTGCTTTTATTTCCCCATTTAACTTGTCTATTTTCTTCTCCTGCATACTTTCTAGATTCCTGTTTACTGCATCAGGACAGTTTTGTCTGCTCCTCACCCCCACCCCATCTTGAAGGACAGTGCTTGCCAAAAAAGATGACGTTTGCGAGGTAAAGATGATTATTACCCAGGCATGTCATTTCTGATGGAAATAATGCTCTTTTCCTATACTATTATATCACTAGGAATGATGGGCCCATTCAGTAGGCAATGAGAAAGGGGAGTGGTTCCATCTCTTTTTGATCCTAGGATAGGAGAAATGTCAGTTTGAAAACCATGTAGAAATGAAGGGGCAGCAGGAAGTCTACAAGAAGTCATGGTGCCAACTGAACCCTTTACTTCTGGTCACCTCTCATGCCTTATAAAAATACATGCCTCTGGGTAAGTGAGTAACTGTAGTTTTGATGAATCAAACTGAAATGATGACTTTTTTTATACTTGGTCTTCCAGATTACATCTTAAGTCCTTTGTGGGAAAATAAAATATTGCTATTCTTTAAAGTGAATCCTGAGGGCCTAGGAAACTGGAGCCTCACAAACACCCAAATAATAATGAGTGATTGATTTTATTGCCAGATTAAGGATGCCTGGAGTTTCACATAACCATTTTATTCTGGTTTTAGTAAGTTTTAAACACATATATGAATAGTCTGGGACATGTCCCAATGTTCCATGCTAAGAACAACTAAAATCCCTGGGCATTATATATAAAACCTACAAAAGATCACTCTGAAACTTGTTGAGAAGTCAGACAAGCTAGAGACTTGGGGGCCTGAGGAATGATATGGTGGTGGATTACTTGGATTTTCTTTTTGTCTCAGACATGGAGCTGAGGAAACCAGCAATGCAGAATTTCCAACAGGCACAGATGAAAAAAAAAAGCCCGTCAAAATCCTGCTTTCTATAGCCAAAGAAGTAGGGAAAGGGGAATCCTACAAAATATAACTTTTAGAGATTAACCATTCTACCCCAGCCAAACAATAAAGAAAAAACTGTGGCCCCACTTCCACTTGTACCAGCAAAGGTCAAGTGAGGAACCTGTACTTCCACCCTTGCGAGGCTATGATGAGGTGCTTCAATACCTCGGTTGAGATGGTGTCACAGAAGACTTTGTAAGGTGTTGGGACATTCCTCTCCACTGAATGAAGCAAGGAAGCACCCTCTCATGGCATCACTGGAGACCAATTGGGGAGCCTAGATTTTCACCCCCACCCAGTATTTCCAGAGATTTCCACTCTTACCCAGGGAGAGGCAGTAAGGAGGTGCCTCTCACTCTTATTGTTGGGGTGGTACAATAAGAGGACTACTAGGGTCTGGATATCTATCATCACCCAGAAGTAGCAAGGCCACCCCTACCATGATGCCAGTGATGCCACATGGGGAGCTAAAATTCCCACCTCAAGTCAGCATTAACGGGGAAGCTTCCTCTGCTTTGGGTGTCAGTGGAGACAAAGTGGTAAACCTGATCTTCTAACTCTACCTGGAAGTATTGAAGCAGTGATTCCCCTTTCCCTGATGGAACTGTATCAGAGAAAGTCAACTAAAACACAGGTTTAAATAAGATCTAGTCTCATAACATAACACAAGTATGATTGAGTTTCAATTAAAAGTCACTCATCATACCAAGCACCAGAAATTTATCAAAATGAATGCAAAAAAGACTCAATAAATGGCAGCATAAAGATGAAAGAAATATTAGTATTATCTGACAATTATTTTAAATCATTTGTGATAAATATGCTTCAATAAGCAATTATAAAAGTGCTTTCAATAAATGAAAATATTGAAAGACTCAGCGAAGATATTGAAAGTCCCAACGCAGAAATGGGAGATACAAAAGGTAGAACTAAATGGAAATTTTAGAACTGAAAACAGAATACCCAAAATAAAAAGTTCGGGGGATTGGCTTAATAGCAGAACAGATGGGAAAGAGGAAAGAACGAGTGAATTGTAAGATAGAAAAATTGAATGACACAATCCGAAAAATATAAAGAAGATAGATAAAAAAATATATAAACAGAGCCTCAGGGATTTGTGGGAATCTAACAAAAGAGCTAATCCTCTTGTCGCTGGAGTCCTAGAAGGAAAAAGAGGTCAGAACTGAAAAAATACTTGAGGAAATAATGGCTGAAAATTTCCCAAATTTTGGCATGAGACATAAACCTACAGATTTATTAAGCTAACCTGACTCCAAGCAGGATATCTAACCCCCCCAAAAAATTATCTGAAGATGTGTCATAATTAGACTTCTGAAAACTAACAACAAAGGAAAACATCTTAAAAGTAGTCATTTAAAAACAACTCTTTACTCAAAGGAGAAAAACAGTTCAAATGACAATGATTTCTCATCAGAAAATGTGGTCCAGAAGGAAATGACAGAATAGTTTTCAAGTGATGAAAAAAAAAAAAAAAACTATCAACCCAGAATTTGATCCCCAGTGAAAATATGTTAAGAGCTGAGAGGAAATCAAGACATTCTTAGATAAAAGAAAACTTAGAGAAGTCACCAGCATACCTACCCTATAAGAATGGATAAAGACAGTTTCCTAAACAGAAATTAAATGATAGAAATAAAGAACCTTGGAAACCAGGAAGGAAGAAAGAACACAGTAAATAAAAATATGAGTAAACATGATATGCTTTCTTTCTAAAGTTTTCTAAATTATGTTTTATAATTAAGGGAGAAATTATAAAATCACATGTGGTTCTAAATGTATACAGAGGAAATATTTAAGACAATTCTATTATTATGGAGGAGAGCAATGGGTTCTAAATGGAGGGGAGATTTCAGTACTACACTTAATTCATAAAATCACAACCAGAATGTGATGTTATGTATATGTTATGTAGTATCTAGAGCAACCACTAAAAAGTTATACAAAGAGCGGGTACAAGGGTAGTTCAGTGGTAGAATTCTCACCTGCCATGTAGGAGACCTGGGTTTGATTCCCAGTCCATGCACTTCCCAAAAAACAAACAAAGAAGCCAAACAAACAAACAAAAACCAAACAAACAAAAATTCAAAAATGGTCTTGCAACCACCGGATATGCACATGGAAAAATAATTGAAATGTGACCCCACCATACCAGCATACGAACAAACAAACAAAAGTTATATGAAGAAATAAACTAAAAAATACTATAGATAAATCAGAACAGTATTTTAAGAAAATGTTTAATAACAGGAAAAAGAGAACAAAGGAATTAAAAACAAAAAGAATAAACATAAAACAAAAAAAAATGGCAGACTTAATCCCTAATGTATCAATAGCAATGTTAAATATAAATTGCTTAAGTATACCCATTAAAAGACAGGAAATGTCAGAGTGGTTTAAAAACATGAACCAACTATATCCTGTCTGTAAGAAACTCACATGTTATATGTAGACTAAAAATAAAAGTATGGAAAAAGATATTTGCAAAAATTTAATCAATGAAAGCAGGAATGGCTATATTAACACCAGATAAAGTAGACTTCAGAGAAATTCAAATTTTCAGAGACAGACAGGGATGTTATATAATGACTGAAGATAAATTCCAAATGCGTAATATAGCAAACAACAGTACTGCAAAATATGTGAAGGAGAAATGGATATAAATGAAAGGGAGAGTAGAAAATTCCACAATTCTAATTGGAGACTTCTACAACTCTTTCTCCACAGTTGATAGAATGACTAGATGGAAAATCAGCAAAGGTACAGAAGATCTGAACACCATCATTGCCCAAGAGATCTAAGCAACATTTCTAGAACACCATCAAGAACAACAAGTACTGGCAAGGATATGGAGAAACTAGATGGGCTCATATATTGATGTTGGGAATATAAAATGGTATAAGCACTTTGGAAAACATTTTGACAGTTTCTGAAAATTCTAAGCATGCAGTTACTAACTTATCGATCACACTCTTGGGCATTTATCCCGGAGAAATGAAGACTTATGTTCACATAAAAAGTTGTACATAAATGTTCATAGCAGTTTTATCCATAGTAGCTCCAAATGGAAACAAAACCAATGCCCTTGGAGGGGTGAACATTCCTTCCATACAATGGAATGCTATTCAACAATCAAAAGAAGCAAACTGTTGATTACACAAAACACCAGGGATGGATCTCTAGAAAATTCTGCTGAGTGAAAAAGAAAAACCAATCTCAAAAGCTCGCATAGTACATGATTCCATTTAGCATTCTTGATATGACAAAATTATAGAGTTTGAGAACAGATTAGTGGTTGCTAGGAGTTGAGGTGAGAGTGGGTTGGGACGCAAGTCGGTGTGGCTATAAAAAGACAACATGAGGCATCCTCTTGGTGATGGAAATGTTCTGAATCTTGATTGCTTCACAGTCGTGATCCTGGTTGTGTGATATTGTACTCTTGTTTTGCGAGATGATATCATTGGGATAAGTGGGTAAAGAATACTTGGATCACTCTGTATTATTTCTTACAACTGCATGTGAACTACCTCAAAATAAAAAGTTTGATTTAGAAAGAACAAAAGACTGGGAAAGAATAACTTACTTGCCTAACCCTTTGCAGTAGTCAGATTCAGGTGTCAACCTGGCCAGGTGATGGTGCCCTGTTGTTCTATTAGCATGTAAATTTCATCTATGGCTGATTACATCTTTGGTAGGCCAAGTGGGGGTCCCTTCCATAATGAGTGACGTTTAATTTAATTAGCTGGAGGCTTAAAAGAGAGAGATCAGAAGTGAGCTCAGTAGCTCAGACCCAGAGAGTTGGAGGTGGACAAAGGAGTCACCCTGAGGAAAGCCGTTTGAACCCAGAAGCCAGGAGAGAAGGCCAGCAGACATCGCTATGTGCCCTCCCGTGTGACAGAGAAAGCAAGAGGAAAGCCAGTTGCCTTTCCTCCGAGGAACTGTAAATTTGTAACTAAATAGATCCCATTATTAAAGGCTGATCCATCTCTGGTGTACTTCATTCCAGTAGCCTGAGCAAACTAAAACACCCTGTAAATGCTTTTGCATCCATTTGGTTCTCTGGTTTACAACACCTTGACATGCACTTCAGATCATACTGAACTTATCCTTTCATGATGCGGTTCCCACTGAGCTATAGGCCATAATTGAATCGCCCCTGTCACTAGACTGCATGTTTTAAGACAGCAGATTTTCCTTGTCTTGTTCCCTGTTGCTTCCCAGTATCTGACATGGTGTCTGTCAAAAACTAGGTGTTCGAATATTACTTGAATGCAAATCTCACAGGCATGTAAAATGATCGTGAGAGGTCTCAAGTCTTCTGACTCTACATCTAATCATTTTTATTGGATAATCACCCATTTTCTAATGACTCTCTACTTCTAGTCCTTCCAAAATTTGAGTCATATCAGGCTATAAGGATGGCTGGTAGTTTTGCCTTTCCCCAAAACAGCTGTTTGAAATGGATACCTTGCTTTAAGTATTAATGGTAAGTTCCACTAAACGTTTTGGAAAATTACTTGTATGCTTGATACAACCTTTTCCTCACCACCTAAAAGATTACATATAGAAATATTAAGGCAGAGTTTCTCACGCAAAAATAGGATTGACAGATCTGTAGCAATACCCCTTCTGAATAAATCAGAGATTGTCATATTTTTCTGGAACATATTTATCATTATCATATTTTTCTGGAACATTTCTTTCCCCTCCTCGTACCATTCTGCAATCCAAAGAATTTCTAAGGAACTATGTACTCAAAACCTAGTTCAGGGCAGAGCAATGGCGGCAGAGTTCTCGCCTGCCATGCCAGAGACCCTGGTTTGATTCCTGGTGCCTGCCCATGCCAAAAACACACACACACACACAAAAAACAAAACCTATTTCAGAAATACGAAAATATGTGGATGTTTCCAAATGCATTATTTGTAAACACTTTACTATTTTTGGCATTGGGGGGACTATAAAGAGGAAAATATAGCTGAGAAGCACAAAAGTCCTGGCCTGGGTCCCAGGATGGGAGGGAAAGGAGGCTTGAAGATGAAGGAATTGGTTGAGCGAATACAGGATGCTGTGGGTGAGCATATTGGAGTGGCATGTTGTCACCTCCTTGCTGTGCCTGCCTCCTCCCAGCAGAGGGAGATGTCAGCCTGCATGAAGCCTCCTGGGCCTCCGGCATTTTTTGATCATTGCAGTTTTGTATTCTTGCCATTACTTTCAAGACCCAGCTTTAGAGACCATAACCTTCTGAAAGCACCGAGATCTGAGGTTTGGGCAACAGTTCAGGGTTTATTGGGAAATGCTGTATTCACTTTCTCAGGATAGAAAGCATTCTCTCTAGTTGGCACCAAAGACCTGGGGATGGGATCGAAACTAAAATTAACAAGAAAGCTTTCAAGGCAAACAGCTCCATCTATTCTCCCAGACCCAGCTCTCCACTCCCTTTGAACACTGGGCTTTGAAATCAGACCTATTTTTTGCAGGTTGTAAAGCCACGTGGGAGCATGCAAGCACTGTTTAAATATGGCTTGTCTTGGAGGAGTGTGCTTCCTAGACTAAATTAGCTGAGATGTGAAGAGATGACAGCCAGAAAGACAAGGAGTAATGTATTTTTCATTCTATAGCAAGCTAAGGAGCATCTTTGTAGTTCACCGGAAAACCAGGAGAAATGCTGGGCAGTTAAGAATGGTAAAGCCTTTGGGACCCCTGCCAAGGAGACCTGGCGTACGTGCTCCAGGCCATAACAGCTTCATAGGGAACATCGAGAGTGACAGGTTGGCTTGCAGTGGAGGTTTTACACAGTGTATGCTTCAAGGCACTACTTAGCCACTGCTCTCCGCCACCCCCATTTTTGCAGCCACCTCCACCTCCAGAGAAGTTGGAAGATACATATGCGTGCAGAAAGCTGGTTGTGGAAAGAATATCTGTGGTCTCTTATAATAGACAGGTGCTGGGAGGTATTAAACCATGGCTTTCTTGATGTAAAAGATCAAGACTCTTACTGGTTGTAGGTTGAATGAGAACCAAGCCTTATGGCTAAGAGCTGTTGGTAAGAGGAAAAAATTAACATTTACTGAGTACCATATGTCAGGCATTTCAACTCCTTTAGCAACCTTACAGTTCTGTGGGATCAGCTTATTATCTCCCCTTTTACCATCATGGTCAACTTAAGACTGTATAGGTAACGCATCCGAAGCCATAGTCAGAGTGAGAACCAGGAATGTACCTAAGTCTCTTGGCCTCCAAGTTGCTGGTTCTTCCTACCCATTCATCTGGGTTTACTCAGGGCTCAAGGAGATCAAAACTCTTCCCACATGTGTAGTTCAGTTGCCTTCCTAGGGAAGGAACTGTGGGGAGCTGAAAGGAGATGGTTATAGGAACAAACAGGGGTGGACTATGGGAACCAGGTTACATTGGGTCATGGCTCTTCCAGGCAGCAAGGGTGAATTCCTGGAGCAGTCTTCCAAGATGCTTCCCCGTGGGTAGGTACGGGTCAGGCAGAGGTTTACCTGACCCCTTGCTGCTGGGTGGCTGGGTCTGATCTATAAAATCTCTGTTCCCCAGGCAGAAGGCTCAGGGGTTCCTGGGGAGAAAATGCTTCCCTGAACTGGCCGATTATGGTTTTATTGCAGGCCTTGTCCTAGTTTGCTAGCTGCCGGAATGCAATACACCAGAGACGAAGGGCTTTTAGAAAGGGGAATTTAAGAAGTTGCTAGTGTACAGTTCTAAGGCTGAGAAAATGTCCCAATTAAAAAAGTCTATAGAAATGTCCAATCACAGGCATCCAGGGAAAAATACTTTGACCAAAGAAGGCTGATGAAGTTCAGGGTTTCTCTCTCAAGTGAGAAGGCACATGGTGAACATGGTCAGAGTTTCTCGCTTGGCTGAAAGGGCACATGGCAAACAGAGCGTCATCTGATAGCTTTCTCTCCTGGCTTCCGGTTTCATGAAGCTCCCTGGGAGGTGTTTTCCTTCTTCACCTCCAAAGTGCTGGCTAGTGGACTCTCTGCTTCATGGTGCTGCAGCATTCTCTGCTCTCTCTGCATCTTCTTCATTCTCCAAAATGTTTCCTCTTCTACAGGACTTCAGAAACTCATCAAGACCCACCCAAATGGATGGAGATACATTTCCCCCAATCCAGCTTAACAACTACTCTTGATTGGGTTACATCTCCAGGGAGATGATCTAATTACAGATTCAAACATACAGTATTAAATAGGGATTATTCTGCCTTTATAAAATGGGATTTAGATTAAAACATGGCTTTTCTAGGGGACATACATCCTTTCAAACCAGCACAGCCCCTGAGAAAGGAAAGCATCTTAGGAAAAAAAATTTTAAATGCCATTTGGGGTAGAGAGCTAAATGTGTGATATTCAGGTATGGTCTACTAACCAGCTTTTCCTGGTATGGATTCCGAGAACATGATGGTAATGGTGATGATGGTGATGATGGTGATGATGACAGAACACCTGGCTAAATCATGTACAATATAGTAGATTTAAGGGACTTGGTCAACCTGAAACCAGGGAGATGCATTGTAGAGGAGTGAAGTAGGAACTAAAGAAAGCTCAACAGGGAATACAGTAGCGACAAAGTCTAATTGAAAGCACAATGTCTAGGAAGTAAAGCAGTTACCTTCTAGGGGACCAAGTGTTGCTCATTATCCTTGAAGACACTAATACAATATCACTGCTGGCCCAAACTCCTCAGTCATGAGAGAGGCAGAGTTTACTAAGACTCTAATCCTTCTGGGAGAAGGTTAAATTGTTCCCTTGGATGACCTGGGACTGGCACCCTTTAAGCCTTCTTATCTTTCAGTAGCCCTTCTCCTCTCACAATGTTCTTCTGTCTTCTGTAGAAAGTCAAGCCCCCTTTTTAAGACCTATTTCCCAAGCACCCTCTCATTCTTCCTTCTCATTGTCAAAAAGTGGCACCAAAATGATGTGTTAACAAGTCAAAGCTAAGTTTATTGTTACCGTGGGAAGGAAGAGTACCCAATTGGTAGAGTTCTCATAGCGTTCTGGAGAGAGTAGGGCAAAAGTCACAATACTTATGAGGTTTCGGTTTCTTGTTTAAGTCAGGTCTTTAAACCCAGAGGCTTGGGTAAAGATGATGCTGCAGTCGTTTGAGATTAGTGAACACAGGGAGGTGAGAGTATGGAGGATAGGGTTTAGAAAAGACTTGGGGTGTGACAATCAATAGATGCTACCAATTGGAAAGTTGAGCAGTTGCAATTTTAAAGACTTTTGAAAAAAGGTTCAGTTATTTGCAACTTTTTCTTTCCTGGGCAAGGCTTTTCTGAACATTAAAATCATGTTCATGAAGATAGTACAATGGTCAAGTCATGGAGGAGGGTAAGCTGTGGGTGAAGATGGTTTTGGTACTCACCATCCATTGGAAAGCTACTTCTCCCTCCATGCCAACATAGCCCCTTGTACAGAATTCTATCAGAACTGTCACCACAGTGTCTGCTAATTATGAGTTGACCTGCTTGCCCCACGTGTGAACCCCTTGAAGGTAGGGGTGGAGCTTATTCTTCTTGGGGCACAAACATGGAAACATTAAAAAGTGTGAAATAAATGAAAGAAAACCTTTCCAAAAACTGGTTCCTATACAGTAATAGGTTTCATTACAGTTGACAAAGACATTTTTCAATACATATTCAATTACACTTTTCATCTCTCTTTCCCTACCCTTTGCACTCAAAGAACCTAGGAGAAAAATGTGATCAATTTGGACAAAGGAGATAAAAATGAGACTACAATCTCCTACATTTAGTCTTTCCTAAGAAGTGTGTATATATATTTTTGTAGTAGGGGGAGAAAGGTCGAAATCAGCATTAAAAAATAAGTGATGTAACTTAGGTAATCCAGCATGAAACTTAGGTAATCATCAGCATGACTTTTTCCTCTGTATCAGCACATGAAATAAAGCCAGGTTACCTAACTGGCTACAATGTTATGGTGGCTTCATTTTCTTGCTTAATCTTCCAGAATCAATCAGAATTCAGTGTCTGAGCTTTGCTACAGTAATTACCTGGGAGGGACCTGAGTCAAGCTCATAAGGGGCATTTCATGAGTTTTCTACTGGGCCCATAGCAGTCACTGAAAACGAAAACTAGGCGGGGACCCAGAACTCCTGTTTTATTTGCCTTTTCTGCATTCAAACAACACACATGGAGCTTCTTCCAGCTGTTTCTTACCTATCTATGAATCTATGTATTAAACTAATCTGCAGTTTTTATTCTAGAACAATCAGTGAAAGGATAAAAGAAGGTGGGGGTGGGGGAAGAGATTTACACCAGGTGGGATTACAGTAGTGCCAGCTAATAAGAAGACCAACAATTCACTGTAATTTATTCACATTTGCATAACCGCTTTGTCAATAAAAGCTCTCCTAGTCTCACTGAAAAAATAATTGGCGACTACCAATTCACTATTTCTGTAGGTTACTTGTGCGAGTCTCTTCTTTCTATAGGGGATCCTGCTGACTGAGGAGGAGGAGTGTGTTTTGAGGACACGTATCTTAGGAAAGGGAAGAAGGAAACAGGCAGATGCATTCTTCATTGGTCTGTTGCTACTCAGGAGAGCAGTTCTATATTGAAAACACTGCCCATTGAAAAAGGAGTAAAAGCAAGGTTTGGGTGAGGATAAGGATAGGCAATGTCTTAGAGGTGGCAACGGAGGGGTAGCTAGTATTGAGTAAAAGTTGAAAATGATAACTAACATCTACTGAGTTCTAAAATAATTCGTGTTATAGTCTCACAGTGGAATATGATGCAGAAGGGAAAATGAGGGAATGCCGATTTCTGCAACAACATGGTTGAATCTATCTAAGGTAACTTTGAGGAAAAACAAGCAAGTCCCAGAAGGCTACATTTGGTATGATATTAGAATGAAACAATATGTTGCCAGCCTATAAATATATATACATAATAGTATAGTGAATCATAGTACAAAAGAGCTAGAAATGATCTACATACCATTTAGGATAAGTGGTTACCTCTCTTTGGGAGAGGGAGGGAATTGAAAGGTGGGAGGGTCTTATAGATTGATGGGTTATCGGGTGTTCATTATACCATAAATAAGTACATAAAACAAAAGAGAGTGGTGCATAGACAAATGATGGGCATAATGTTATAGGCCAAAGATTTTCATTAACTCCATTTCTGCCCAACTGAAGTAGACAGACAGCTATACACAGACACATATCAAATACACAAACAGCTGAGCAGCACAAATCAGTTACCAAATACTTACCAGAGGCAGAAAGTGGGCTCAGTATCTCAGTAAATCCTTATGACCACCTTACGAGGTAGGTCGCACCGTAAGTCCCATTTTACATTTGAAGGCACTGGGCACTTTAAATCACTTGACTAAGGTCATTCAGAGAACAAGTGGTAGAGCTAGGATTTGAACTAGGTCTAGTGGCCAAGCTCTGTTCAAAATTCTAAGCACAATTCCTTCCTGAACCTTGATGCTTGTTGGAGCCACCCTTTCTGCCTTCTGTCCTGGTGTATTCTACATCACAGGTCAGCTGGGGTGTATGCAACACCAGCATCACCTTTGGGCTGACACTGCCTACCCATGGCCCCCCCCCAGGGTAGCTGTGATGGGCAGCTTTTCACTGAAGTGGCCAATGGTTGACTACAGGTGCCAGCCCTAGCCACGGGTGGCCCAGCCACTGAAGTGAAGTGGTCTGTGATAAAGAACTTGGCCTAGAAGTGGCAAAGCCTAAGCTAATCAGACTGGGTCTTTCCACATTTGGATTGCAGAGTACTGAGAAGACTGGCCAGTTTATAGAAAATGGAAAAACAGTATGCAGAGAAAGAAGAGAGATGTAATGAGAAACCATGCAGACCCAGTAATGGATCAAGAAAGATAAAGGCTTTTATACGCAGTCACAGAACACAGTCATAATCTGTGATTATAGAGATGTGTGTAATGATACATCTGCCTAATATATATCTTTCATCCTCATAAACAAGGTAGGGAGACTAAATAAGAGTAATTATGGATGGGCTATGGTGAGTTCCCTTTTCTTTAAAATGTGTGCAAAAAGATGGTTATAAATGCACTCACTTTTCTCGAATGAGAGATTTCCTTTAAGCAACCTTTTCGTAGGGCTTACTTTAGAGGCTGCGGACAAGGAGGGCGTCTGGAGAGCCCAGGGACGAAACCAGCATGAGGAATGAAATTAAGTTGAAAACCTCCTTTGACATTTAAGAAAAGTCAACAACCATCTAAGTGATGAGAGAGACCAAAAATATAACTGGCTGAATGTCAATTTTAAAACTAGAAAGATAGCTGCTACTTTATCTCGCCGAGCAGGTGTTTCCGAGCAGTAAATAACTCACGGATGGTCTATTAAACTTTAATGCTTATGATAACAGCAAAGAGCATGTTGCCGTCCTCCTAAAAATACATATATATATATATATAAAAACAAACAGCAATTTTCAACATTTATGCTTTGCACCATTTTCTTTTCACAGTTGTTTTACTGCATTATCTTTTGCTATTATCTTGACCACAAGTCCCGGCTGTATAAAGTTGATTTACAGTTGTGGGCAGAAGAACCTAATGTAATTAACTATCTGGCAAGTGTACAATGATCATTTCCACATAAAAAAAGGATTCTCTCCTTCAATGAACACCCTCCAAAAAAGACACTGATTCCATTGCTTATAAAACAGGGAATGGGATTTTTAATTTTTTTGGAGGTGAGGGGCATGCTTCCCCAGCTTTCTTCAGTTACTTTAAACTCATCTTTGTGAGGTTTTTATTGAAATAGTAATTATGGCAGTTCGAATTGACTTTAAAAAATATACAGAAGAAAAAAAAATGAAGCAATGTAATTGGAAAAAGGTTAGACATGAAGAGATGTGCAATTTGAATCAGCCAGATGAGAGTTATTACCTAATAATGAGGCTTTGAACTCCTATTACACTGGATTTTGTATCCGAGTCTTTAAAAACCATGAGCTAATGAAGCTGCTTGCCTCCCCCAGGACTGAGGTCACTGTTGTCACTGGTTGATGAATGGAGAAAATAAGGCACCAAGACGAGGTGAACTCGGCTTCTCTTCAGTTCAAACCATTTATTAATGCTGGTGGTTTGGAATAAAACTTAGAAACCTCGGCTCCCAGGTCCTCTTACTTGTTTGTTTTCTTTTCCGAGTCTGCCAGGATTTTTTTATTCCTTGCTCTTAAGAATGAGACGCTAAGGTACAAAGACAGTGAGACATAGTGGTGAGGGGGGGCAGGGGTGGGAAATCCTAGGGCTCTGGATTTAAGAACCCATTCCTGGAAAGCTTAATGGACTGAGTATTGAGACTAAATCCTCTTATGGAAATTAGTGGGAGTGAAGGAGAGTGAGGAATAGGCAATTGTCAAATATTAACAATTCAGCTGATTGTTAAACCTATGGTAACTTGAAATCAGCCACAGTGAGAGTATTTATACCGTGGAATTCAGAAGATGCTACAACTCAGTACTCCGCACCCCCACCCCCATACTGGTTTACAGAACATGACTGAAAGCAAGTAAGGAGAATGAAGTATTTGTTCTAAGGTGTCACACAAAGCCCTTAAACCTGTTTTGTATTTGATGTGGATTGAGTTACCTCCCCTGTAAAGTCACGTTTAAGTCCTAACCCCTGGTCCTGTGGATGTGAGCCCATATGTAAATTGGATCTTCGAAGATGTTATTAGTTAAGATGAGGCAAAACTGAGTCAGGGTGGGCCTTGATCCATTTTGGCTTGAACCCTTATCAGCAGAGAAAATTTGACACTGAGGGAGGACACAGATGGGAGAGAGACAGCCATGTGTTGGAGGCAAAGCTTGTCTTATGGATTTGAGGCAAGTCACCCATAAGAAAGCTACAGACTTCAGAGAAAGCAGGACCCTGCTGACACTTTGATGTTGGACTGCTAGCATCAAAACCCTTGAAACCATAAATTTCAGTTACTTAAGCCAACCAGTCTGCGGTATTTGTTATAGAAGCCCTGACAAACTAAGACTGTAGACTTGATGAAAAGTAGTGTTTTATACATATAGAGTAGAAGGTGATACTGAAATGGAGGGAGAGAGAAACTCCCTAGGGGTTTAGTAAGCTTAGGTTCTAGTTTTAGGTACCAATTAAATTTAAGGTTTGGGTCATCAATGAAATGACTAGTGGGAAAGCCAATCACTGAAACCATGACATTAGCCTTTACCTTATTGTGCTTTTTGCCTTCATTTCTGCATCTTCTGCCATCTTCATTCAATCACCTTCACTCAATCATTAATTCATTCAGCAAGTCAGTGCTAAATCCCCCCTGAAGTACATTCATTTCAAGTGGGAAGGCAGGAAGAAGAGGCCAAAACAAGCCAACACTTAATTTAGCATGTTGTGTAGATGTTTTCCTATGCACTTTTTAATTGTTTAGTTATTTACTTATTTAATCCTCAGACAACCCAACTAGATGAATATTATTATCCCATATTTCAGATAAGGAAACTTAGGTTCAGAGAGTTTAATGTAATGTATTTCCATTTGGGCAGTGCCTGTTCAACAAACATTTAGACAATAACCTCCACAAAGGCATCAGATTGCTGAGAAAGGCTAGTCTGGGTTTCCCTTTAGATGCTGTAGAGGAAAGAATACTGAATTAGGGTTCTAAAGATCTGCATTCAAGAATTCTTTTCCACACTTACCTCATTCCCTGGAGCATCTTTTTTCATGCAAATGCAGATAATATCTGCTTCATTTTCTTTATATGTTTTGGTAAGGACTGAAAATACAATGTGGGTGAAAGCATTTTGGTTAATGATGAGCTGTTTTGCAAATGTAAGACCAGTGCAATTTTCTTCCTATTTGAATCATGCCTGCATTGCTTTCCTCCCACTAACTCTTTTTCCCACGGTCTCCATCAATCTAAGTGATTAATTTCTACTCCCAAGGAAGGTGATCTTTTAAGTCATTTCCAAAACCTGCTATGATCCTTGAACTGACAAGCTATATTTTATAAAAATGCTGAGTTGTCATACTGATGTTATATTTATGCCTAATTCCTGGGAGAGGGGTCTCAGTTCCTCTGAACAAGCATGGGAGCCTTATACACGTAAAGCTCTAGTTGCATACTTACAAACACATGTATATGCATAGTACACCCATTCAAACGATGTGGGAAGTATGGAGACAGAGACCAGCCTTATGGTCAGCGACTAACACTGCAAGTCCTCATCTCCTCTGCTGCTCAGAGCTGATCACAGAGAACAAGGTCACTTCAACATACCGATATCCACTGTTGCCCTGTCTGCCTCACTTACTTTCTGTCCCCACAGCCATCCCCATACCCCAGCCTGTCTCTTAGAGCCTAGATCCACTAGAGTATCCTCTTTCAAACCAGCCTCCCAGTCTAATTTGCTTCTAGGAGAAATCCTCCTTTCCCCTACCATGATGCTCCTTTCATCCCCTTGGACATTAGTGACCCACTCCAAGGGAAATGTGTTCTTAACTGTGAGGCGGGCTGTTTCAGCAGGGGAAGGCACAGCTTGGAGCAGATGCAGATTAAGCAAGTTCAGTAGGCTCACACTGGTGGAAGCCTAGTTGGCAGGACCCTGAACCCAGCCCATAGGTTTTAGCCATGACTCTACCTATAATTTGCCAAGTGATGTTGCCTTAAATAACTTAGGACTAGACTGTATGTATTCTGTTTCATGTCTGTTGCAAAGAAAAACGTGTTTACTGAGTTAATTCTCAGTATGCATTCACTAAGTGTTCAGACACTGATTTACATGCATCATCTTGTTTAATTCTCCCATCAAACCATGAAGTCATTACTATTATCATTTCTTCCATGTGTCTTTCCAAAGTTAAGACACTTTCCTAAGTTCACACCCTTAGTAGAACTAAAGAGCTGGACTATACACCCTGTATATCTACAGAAGCATCCACATCCTTGACTACTCATCTAGCATACCTCCTTTAAAGAGATTTTACAGATTATTTTCTGTTCAAATTGTTATTAAGGGGTAGGCTGTGGCAGGCAGAATTCTGAGGTCCAGTGATCTCCACTCCTTGGTGTTTCTCCCTGCATAATCCCTCCCCTTGAGTGTGGGTGGGACCTGCAACATGCTTCTAGCCAATAGGATCTGGCAAATCACTCCCATGATTAGATACATTATGTAAAACTACATTTTGCACTCTGGAGTGAAAGAGATGCTCCTGCTGGTCTTGAAGAAGCAAACAGCCAGGTTGGGAACTGTCTATGGACAGGACCATGGGGTAGGGAACTACAGGAGCCTCTAGATGCTGACGGTGGCTTCCAGCTGACAGCCAGTAAGAAACAGAAACCTTAGTCATTCAACCACAGGGAAGTGAACTCTGTTGACAGCTTGAATGGACTTGGAACAGATTCTTCCCCAGATGAGTCACCTGATAGCTTGGGGAACCCTGTGCAGAGGGCTCAGCTAAACCTGCCTGGGCCCCTGATCCATTGAGACCATGAGATAATAAATATGAGTTGTATTAAGCCACTAGTTTTGCAGTCATTTGTTATGCAGCAATAGAAAACGAATATACATCATGCATTTACTCAAGGTTACACATAAAATAAAAGAACTGGGATTTAAACCCTGTATGTCTGACATGAGTCCACATTCTTCACCATTTTTCTATCCTTCCTCTTTCAAAAGTTTTTATAGATGATTTTCTGTCTGATAATGTTATTATTTCTTCAATTTTCTACTGTTCTAACAGCTCGAAGCCCATAATATCCTTGACAGAAGGGGCCTTAGAGAAAGCCCTTGATATTTTCTCAGGACTTGAGTTTCTTTTTGTTGTTGTTGACAACAGAGCCAATTGGCATGTCACAGTCCTTGGCCATTTTAGACCCACCAACTGCTCCTGATCACAGTATCTTCAAATTCCTGTTGGTCTGTAACTAAATCCAGCTCCTATACCTCAAAAACCCTAAATTATGAAAATCTTTTATGATGGGTAGGAAAAAGTTAGGTCCCTATGAAGAAAGTCATGATGATTTCTGTAGAATGCAAAAGGAACATTAAGGCACTTAGTTAGAAAAATAAAATGAACAAAGACAGGAAGCCTGAAAGAAAACTGACCTGTATCAAGGACTATTTCAGCCTTGTAATCTCTTGCCCTTTAGTCTATTCAGAATCTGCTATGTAATTTGTGGGGCCCAACGCAGGGCTTCTTGTTTAAAAATATTAGGAATTTCAAGATGATGATAACAGAGCAGTAAGTCAATTGTGGGGTCCTTCTAAGCGTGGGGCTGTGAGTGACTGCATAAGCTGTCCATCCATGAAAACATCCTTAGCATTACCCACATGAATTCTAAGGAATATTGGACCTTGTAATGGTTATTGTTAGACATCTATTATTATAACTAATTTCTTTCTCTCTGTGCTTTTTACCTGCCCACTTATTCAAAAGAGCTTTCCAGTCAGTCCCTCGACTTCTGTTTCCCATCCCATCCTTTCTGCACTTAGCTATGCTGAGATGTTTATTCTGTGGGGTACGCAGGGCTCATGCTCCTTGGTTTTATAGGTTAGGGAATTTAATATGTAAAAATGGGCAATGCCTTGATCAAAGTCACAAAGGAAGTGCAGTTCCCTTATCTAGTAAGAACGCCAAATGAGGGCAGATTTTTTGTCCTAGTCCTTGCTTTTGGACTCTACCCTCCACCCCAGCAGATCCACTGCTCCTAGAACAGACTTATGGATATACTGATTATTTAAAAGATTGACTGAAATTCATTGGTAAGATCTAGATGAAAGGCATTTTGTGGGGATAGCAAGCAGGAATCGAGTGTTAAATGAAATTGGCTCTTTTTGGTAGGCACTTTGATTTGGAGCCCACCAACCATCCGGGCCCACCCTGCCCTAGATTCTGATTTTCTTTCCTGCCTACTTTGCTTCTCTATTTTCTGTTAATACCTAAAGGGGAAAACTGGACATTTCTCCATAGTAGGCTCCGTCTTTAAGGCCTGATACAGCTCCTTTTATGGAAATTGCAATTGTTATGAGAGGGAATTTGGAGCTATAAACTTGGTGGCTTGATTTTGGCCATCAGCCCATTGTATTGCCTCAGGTGCAGGTATACTTGTCTCTCCAGCCACTAAGGCCAGTGGGGCTCAAGCCTGGTCTTTCTGAAGGTTGGGCTTCAACCTTTGTTCTAATTCTTTACTCCAGTCTCAACATTCTCTACGGTCTTTAGCTCCCTTCTATTTGCAACACTACTTCATCTCCTATTTGATTTTTACTCACATTTCATGATTACAGTCATACCTGTGGGAAAGTTCAGTTATGAAGTTTAAGAGTTGTAAGGACATTCAAGTAATTTCACCCAATTTTCTCTTTACCTCATGAAAGAAACAAAGGTGAATTATTTTCAGGATAGCCTGCCAGTTTTAGGACTCGACTTCTGACTGTGCAACTACTCCACTCCTTTTTTTCTTTATACTAAGCACTGGTTGTATTTCTGTATACTAAGCACTGGTTGTTGTATTACTAGCTATGATCTCGGTACTTTTTCTTCCACGATCACCTTGGTCCTAAGATAGAAATGTCATTCTTCTTCAGCTGCATTAATGGGCTCCAAACTCCATTACTACACTTGGGTCTTCTATCTCAGACTCATTTCTTCTCTCTTTTTGTTTTTTAAAATCAGCCTTCTCTTTTGCAGATGTACATGGGTGGGTGGTAGTGATGGGGTGTGCTAACCAGTTCCAATTTATTTATCTCTTTTCAATATACGACTTTATTGATACTAACCATTAAGATTAAAATATTCTTACCAGAACCCTCTCAAAGTATTTATGACACAGCATCTTTAAATGTTATAAAAACTCTTTGTATCCTCCATTCCCTCCAACCTCTTTTTGGCCCTTGCTTTATGATGACCTTTCATCTTTGGTTGTTGAGCACCACTAAGGATTTTTTTTTCAGAGTCTGCCTTGTCCTTATGGATCATCCTGAAGACATCTTCTTTTATGTTAGGGTTTTCAGATATCTGAGGCTACAGTTCACCATGTGTTAGAGATGACTGTTGATATGAATTAAAATAAGGTATATGAGCTACCAGTTCCTAACTTTCTCCTTTTTCCTCCCCTGTTTCTTTCACATAGGAGCTAGGTCTTTGAATGAGAAGAAGGAGATGGAAGAAATCTGAGCCCAGGAGAACACATTCGATTTATTGGAGTTGAGTTCATGAATCACCACAACCTGTGGACCAAGGAAACATTATCTCTGGAAAGGAACACATTCCTGTTACTGTTATCTTCTTCCTAGCTGGACTCCAGGGAAACAGCCCTGCAATATTATAATTTCATAAGGTTTAATACTATCTCAAGGTAAATTTAATGGGTCAGATGAGTGGCTGCCCCCAGGTAAGGCAGGTAATATTTACCTACAAAGAAGCCCTGCATAGCTATAAGCTGAAAAAGGGGCAGAAATAATCAGAGCTGCCACCTGGCTGTGATGCCTGAAAGATTAAGATTCTAGGAATCAAAGGGAAAGTTGAAATCAGGGGACAATGACCAAAGAAGCACCTTAGTAACTGCTGGAGATTTGAGGAAGCATAGCAAAGGCAAATGAGATCAGCAGGAATGTGTCATTTGCTGGGTGGTGAATTAGAAGGCTGTTCGGGGATGGCTAGTAAACATTATGCAAACCTCAGCCTCCAAACTGGGTTGTCTGCCTTTCCTATTATAGGCATAGACTTATTTTACATAATCTAAGTACCTGCCTGGTTCATCCACATTTTTATTTTCTATCTTCTTTTATTCCTTCTGTGTGACCCCGAGTCAGTGAGTCTGCTGAGTGTGGCTACTCCAGCCTCTGCTGAAGCCTGATTGGACAGAATCCGATGTATCCCAGGCTGTACTCCATTCGGACAAAACCGGCCAGGGCTCAGTCCTATAGGTTTGCATATGTTGTGGGATTGGCTGCAAGTCTTTGATAACAAATAGAATAATACTGTTTGTATTCACCTGGGGAAAGACTTGACTATCAGAACTGAGCTCTTCACAGAATAATTACAGCTTGCTGAGTGCTGTGACTGTGGTGAACAATGGAGATGCAATCAGTGCACCTATTTGTCCTCCTGGATTCCAGCTGCTAAAGCAATTTCTTTTTCACAGAACTGACAGTTTTGTGGTTCTTGTGAAAATCCACCGTTTTCCCCCAGAAATCCTGTGAAATGGAGCTCGCCCATGGACACCCTGGAAAAGCAGCCTGCCTCCTGCATCGTCTCTGTGGAATTAGGCAGATACTGTTTTCAGCCCTGTCCTGATTGCATGTTTATTTAAAATGACAGTGGATGTTGTGCAGCTCTTTCATTAGGGAGCCTCAATGATCTTGACATTATTAACTAACTGCAGCACTTGCTGCATATAAACACTCACCCACAGAGACATCTCAGATAGCACTTGAAGATAAAAAAGGCTTTTTCAATGTGAGGAACCCATAGAAGCATCTCAGCTGTATTCGGGATTCAGCAGGTGCATTATTAAGCATCCACACATGAGCATTTTCCATAAGGCCTCGGCACCAGGATCCTGAGGGCAAACCTAGACATCTGGGTCCATGCGCTTTAAGTAGCCAAGTAAATGGAGGGGACATGGGAACTGCTGGAGGGGGAGAAACAGCCAGTGTGGGGCTGCTCTGCCTTCTTTTCTCTCTTTCTTGAGCTTTGGCTGCATTGAGCACTTAATGCTGGATAATAAATCCGATGCGGATGGGAATTACTACTTCGTCTTCCAGATATTTTGAATAAAACAGACACACTGAAGCCTTGATGGGAATTGAGCAGAGTTTGCAGACTGGGAGAACTGGATATGATTTGGTGTTTTCTCAGGTCTCTTTATAAGGTCTATGCAATCTCTTGTCCCTTGGGGGTACTGCCCCTTCAACACTCATGAGGGCTGGGTGCCCCGTTAAAAGGCCTTCTGGTGGGTGGGCCACGGTGGCTCAGCAGGCAAGAATGCTTGCCTGCCATGCCAGAGGACCCGGGTTCGATTTCCGGTGCCTGCCCATGTTAAAAAAAAAAAAAAAGGGCCTTCTGGTGATGGAATATTTCCTGGCCACACTCCCGTCTCTTCTTCACTTGGACTCATCCATGGTTATTCAGTGCTGGTTTGAGAGTTCTTGCCTCCTCCTTATTTTGCACTGGCCTCTGAAAACCTGCTTTGCTGACCACAAGTCTATTCCAACTAGGCTCCTGCTCCAACTAGGCCCTGCCTTGCCCTCTTCTTGCTTGGCACATCCTTACCCATCCCTTCCAGGGGCTGGCCTTGACCTGGGTCTTAGTCTGCACACCCCTCCCCCAACTCTGGTCACCTGCCCACCTGCCCACCTGTGGAGCTTCCCTATGAAGCTCACAAGCTGCTGGGCCCTTAAAGAGCTGACCCCAAATTAGCGCTTTGCTGACACCACGTGACACACTGTGGTTCTATGTGGGTCTATTTCTGGCACAATCTCCAATCCACTCTTATTTTGAAAATGGAAAAATAATAGCTCTTGTGGGAAGAAAGGATGGGGTAAAGGGGTTAAATCATATTTAGGTCTATAAAAGCGGGGCAATGATCTTGGGCTCTCACACTCATTGCATTTCACCTCCCTTTCCCCTCTTTTCCTTTTGACTGCCAAAATCATTAATTTTACCCTGTTGACCCTTCTCCAGAATGGAAGAGGCGTGCTGGGTGGGGGTGGGGGCGGAGGGTGTTCTTGCCCAACCAAAGGCTCTTGAAACCAGCACATTCCACCTGGGGACAAAGTTTATTACATATAAATGGACTCAAGTTTTGTCTGATTTACACCTAATTATGTGGACTACCACTGAAGTCTGGAACATAAATTTTTCTCAATTGCCCAGCATATCATCCAAAGTCAGTATGAGACTTAGAAAGCTCAACTGCATAGAAGTCACATATTATCAGTTCATCCTGGAAATAGTAGCATCCATCCTAATATAGGAGGGTGATATATTTGTTGGTTTGCCTGGGATGGCCCCAGTTTAAATTTCAAGTCCCAGGTTGACTATCAGCAACACCTCTTCTCACTTTCAAAAGTTTCCTGGTTTGGATGATAAATTACGTGGTCGCCCATTCATAGGTTCCTTGATGTCTGTAATTGTCCTAAAGCCCAGGTGAACCCTGGTTGGGGGAATGGGCAGGGCTGGACAACAGTAACAAGTTAGGGGATTGGTTTTTATGTCCTAAATGAAGATGAGTTTAGAAAGTGAAGGGAGTTCAAGAGAACAGGTAGAAATAAGAATCTATAAGCAGGAGAAGTTTTAGAGGTAAAAGAGGTGAGACAAACTAGAAGGTTCTAGCACATTAAAGCTTGGCAGATCCCCAGAGGCATCAGTAAACATTCCTAGGCTTCTAGCCCTTGGGTAGAGAGGGAGTTATCACTGGACTAGGAGTTTGTACAGGAAGGTGCTTACGGTGCTTATTAATCAGAAACATTTGATTCTGCTTCCTAGACCCTTGGTCCCTCAGTTTCCCTTTAGGGTCTGTGTAGGTATATGAACAACTCAGCCCTTTGTCAGAGGAGGTGATGATATATTCTTCTTGTTTTCAAAAGTGCTCTTGTGGGAATCATTAATTTCTTAAACAAGAGAGCTAAGTTGGTGTTTGATCAGACAGGTGAAACCTACCATCTGCTGTAAGCCTTTGTCCTTCTGGAAAATTACTGAACTGCAGTATATCAAAACTATACACAAACAAAAATCAATCGCTTGAGAGTCCAACTCTGACCACAAAGTCGATGATAATGACAAGGATGAATTTCTTCTTCCCTAAAATGCTCTTAGAACATAAATGGAATAGAGTTCAATATGGAGATCTATGTAGCGGGCCATTTGAAGATGGAGGGATAAAGAAGAAATGGGAAAGTTGAAAAGAGGCAGATATGGTCAAGGAAGAAAAGAAACAGAGCAAGGGGGAGATGTGATGGAAATTACTAGCAAAAACAGTGAAGTTCTTTTCTTCCCTGAAATATCGTAGGAGTTCTTACTATTTTTCTATAACCTTTTCATGTATCTCAAGGGTAGGACAGGGTAAAGAAGAGACTGCTAATACCTCTGTGATACTTGCTGAAGGTGAGGAGTAGAGAGATTATAGCTCTATAGAAAAAGTTCCAGAATTAGATAAAGTGATTATGATGATGATGATTGTGATAATAACTCATTCATGTTGACCATTTAAAATGTCAGATATTTTTTGAAGGGCAGTATGTGTATTAATTAGCTGAATTTTCATAACCACTCTCCGAGTCAGTTCCTATTTTTATCTTAATTTTGCTAATGGGGAAATTGAGGCATAGGGTGGCTAAGTTAATTGCATGAGTCACACAACCCGTAACTGGCAGATTTGAGATTTAGAGCAATTGATTGGGAGTGGGGAATGACAGGAAGTTCTTAGTTACTTCCAGGATTCAATGTATGGAGTGGCGGGACATTCTGGAAAATTTCCTGAGACTGATTATAGAAAGGAAGGCACCTGAATCTCATCTATTTATTCAGGAAAGAAAGCTAAAAGTCCATGGTTGAGAGTGAGGTGAACGAGCTTGCAGATATAAGTCTTCCAGGATATGTGTGTGGCTAATTTAGTTAATTTAATCTACTGCTTTAATATTCATTATATATGTATTTCATAACTCAACTGGTTATATTATTATAGTTTTTAATAAGAATACTTGTCTCATATATTAGCATGGAGGTAGGGGAGATAGCAGATAGGTCAAACAGTAATATTTTATGAAACTAATTATCTGCAGGAATTTTGTGAAAGGCAACATAAATGATGGAGATGCATCAGGCAAAGAATCTGTGTCTTACAGAATGAAGGAACTCATCCAAGCTCTGGCAGCAAGACCACAGAGAGAAACAAGGGTACCAAAATACAGGGAGATTCTTTGAAGTTGTTGACTGCTCTGATCCAGACTTTTTACTGCCTTAGCTTATCACATGCAAAGAAGTTCTCCTTAAGCCTTTCTTCCCTTGAGGAGTTTATAATCTAACTGTGAAGACTAGACCACATAAAAGGGTATATGCTAATATTTAACCCGGATAGAATGCAGACCCAGCAAGGTCAAGGAACATCTCAAGGAAAAGCAAATCCAATTGAAATGACTTATACAGTAAGATGCTTTTATCTCACAGACCAAGGCGTTCAGAGACAGAGTGTTACCTCACTGATTAATGCACTGGCTCAAAGAAACATCAGGGCTCTGGAATAAACTTCTCTATGATTTTCTTTGCTTTCCCCTCACAGCCGCAAGATGGCTGCTGCAGTTCCAGAAATCACAGAAGATGACAATGTCCAGAGACAGACAAGAAAATTTTGTGTCCTGGCTTCTTTTATAAGAATAAGTGAGACCTCCCCAGAAGTCTTACAGCATACTTCCTTCATGAATCACAGGCCGAGATTGCCTCACGTGCTCAGAACAAGGTGGTTTACCCAGCAAGGAAGAGTGAGATTGCGTGATTAGCTCAGACACCAGGGCTCACACTGCAGTCCCCAAGATCCTTTTAGGGGATCAACAAGGTCAAACTGCTTTTATAATAATCCTGAGACATTATTGTCTTTCTGACTGTGTAGATATTTCCACCAAAGATACAAAAGTAATGGCAGCTTAAACCACTGGCACCTTAGCACAAATCAAAACAGTAGCACTAAACTTTTCAGCTGACATTGTATCCTTCGCCACCAGATACTCAAAGTGAAGGAAAATGTCAATCAGTTATGAATATCTTTAACAAAGCAGTACAAAGTAATTTCATTAAATCTTGACCCTTAAATACTTGAATTTTTAAATATTCACTATGGCAAAATGGGAAGCACACATAATGCAGTTTTGTTGTATTTTGAAATGTGATGATTTTCTTGAGGCAAAACACTTGTGTGGTTATTTGAGTTGTAAGGCTGAAGTAGCCACTTTTTTTCAAAGAACACCATTTTTACTTGAAAGAACAGCTGACAATCTCTGGTCATTCAGACTTGGGTATTTGGCAGGCATTTTCTCAAAAATGAATGAGGTGAACCACTTCAAGGAAAGCAATGGCATTGTTGTCAATGATAAAATTTGAGCTCTCAAATGCTTGGGGAAAAACTTGTACTGCCTACCTTGAGCTTGACTTTTTCCCAATATGTAATGACTTTTCTGATGAAATTAATGGTAAGGTTAACAAATGTGGTTAAAAAAATATATCAATATTTGGAAGAGGTGTATATTTTCCAAATGATCAACGTTGGCTAATACAACATCACGAAAGGGTAAATGATCCATTCAAGGAACAAGATAAATAAGTGTGTGAAAAGTTCATTGACTATAGTTTCAGTTTCCACAACACAACTGGGCTTTAAGAAATTACTTCATTTCAAGTGTTAGTACATTAAAGAATAATATCCACAATTACCTGAAAAGGAAAATCTTCTCTCTTTTTAAATTACATACCTGTATAATTAGAGGCTAGATTTTCTTCTTATACTTCAACAAAAACAAATATTATGGCAGATTGAATGCAGAAGAAGATATGAGAATCCAGCTGTCTTCTATTAAGTTGGAATTAAAGAGATTTACAAAAGAGTAAACCAGTGCCACTTGTCTCACCAAATTGTTTTGGAACATGTAGTTATTTTTCATTAAAAATATGTTATGTTAACATGTCCCGGGTTTCTGCTGTTCTTTAAAAAGGAATTTACAAATAAACATTTAAAATATTTCTCAGTTTTGAATTGTAACATGGCGAATAGAAATAGATAAAATTCATATAAACAAAAACTCTTTGAGGTCCTCAAATATTTTTAAGGGAGTAAAGGCATCCCAAGATGAAAAATTTGAGAACTGCTGGATTAGAGAAATAAGATTCATCCTGGGCATGGGAGGGACCTGGCCAACCTTGAAGGACAAGGTGGCTGGATGCCTGGTCTAGTTTGGATTCTATTAGGCAGGACCAAGTGGAGGTTGTAAGGACATTCCAGTGTCTACCACAGGGAGGATTAAGGGAGAAACGGGAAGAGGAAGTGTCAGCTACTCTTTCAAAGACAGAGGATCAGAGCTCCTGGGAGGAAACAGGGTCCATCCCAGAATCATTCTCTTCTTCCTTCTTTCATTTTGGAAAGAGAGATTTTTATTTTATTTTATAAAAGATACTCATATAGTGTGTAAGGCCAGGGCCGCAGCCATCAGTGCAGGGCTCCATGGGGAATGTGCAGAACTCGTGGTTGGAAGGCGATCCAAATCATTTCGTTTCAACTTTGTTTTTTCAACATTGAATAATTTCCCACTTTCCTGGAATCTGTAGTTGCACACATGCACATGCACACACACACAATTTTGAAATTTATGCTTCCCTAAAAGCTCATGTCTCAGTGGGACCTGGAAATATGCAGCCTGCAGCTAACAGTCTACATAGACATGAGGGAAATCTTTGGGGTTCTGTTTCGATGTCTCATTTTAATTTTTTCTTCGGGGGGCTTCTGAGGGCAGAAGGATAAACTAAGCAGAATGTGTTCCATCTTACAAGGCCAAGTGAAGATAAGAATAAAATATTAGAAAAATTTTAACAGAACTGAATCTTATGACATGGCCGGTAATCATCTTTTTATGGAGCTGAAGGGAGAGGATCCAGCTTAAGCAATTATGGGCTTCCACCATAATAGCAGATGAATAAGCAAAATAATAATTAATATTGCACATAACCACCCCCAGATTCTCGAGGCCCCTTCCCGATAGAGCTGCCTCTGGATCATTGTCATTGCCTCACCGTATCTCTATGCTCAAGAAGACCTTTTATTTCTTTGTCATTGTCTTCTTTTCTAGTAGTAGGGGTCAATGCATGCTTCTTAACACTAAATCATCTTTACGTTTGCACTCCCAGTTCTAGCACAAACTTGATAAATATTAGGGATTTAGCATAGGTTTGTTTCTATAAGCTCATCATTCCGAGGCTAGTTTCTGTGACCTGGATCTTTTTTATACTGTAGGTAGATGCAGGTGTGACAGCAGACCCTGAGCACACAAGGAACACAGCTTGTCAATCAGGATACAAAGGAAATTAATGCCTTCTGAGCTATCACTCTAAGTTGTTTAGCCACCTGCACCATCTAGTTTCTATTCTTTCTCTGACTTCTTCTTCTTCTTTTTTTTTTTGTAAGGTGTGTGGTGGAGGTCACATTTCATTCTTTTTCCATGTGAGTATCTCGTTATTGCAGCACCAATTGTTAAATTTTGATTTGTTTGTTTGCTTATTTGTTTGGTTTTTGGGGAAGTGCATGTGCTGGGAATCAAATCCGGGTCTCCCGCATGGCAGGGGAGAATTCTACCACTGAACTACCCTTGCACCCCGCTCTGACTTACTTCTTTATATTTGTGAATTCTCTCTTTTTTTTTTCTCTCTACTTAGCACCCCATCGATTCCAAGCTTTTCGTCAGCTGCCCTGGCTCCTGACCATACAAATGCAGCTTCCCCTCTTGCTCCTACTTCCATCTTACCTCTCTTGCTATTGTACGTTTCTCTCAGCCTGGAATATCCTCCTCTAGTTTACCATCTAGGACACACTCAAAAGTCCCATGTTTTCTTTGATTCTCCCAGGAAGAATGAATTAACTCCTTTCCTCCACAGCTTGTATTAACATCTATGTGATAGCACTTATTACAATGTATCAAACTTCACTGCTTCCACACAGGCCTTCTGGAGGATGCTGTGAGCTCTCAGGGAGCATAAACTTTGCATTATTCACCAGTGTCATCCAGCACCCAGCAACGAACTGGCCCATGCATGGTACATGTTTCACAAATGCCTATGATTCAAGGAAAGGATGAAAATAGCATCTCAGTCTAAGCCTCGATGCCACTTGTCTAATCATTCCTATACTTTCTACGGAATTTGCCCCACTTATTCATTCTCTTTTCTTTTTTGTCTCTCTCTTCTTTGCCTTCAATCAGAAGCTTGAGCCTTTCTTCTGTCGTTCAGGGAGCCTGTTTCTCACCTAGGGCCAAGCTGCTGAATAATCATTACCGATTAGAATACACAGGTATTGTCATTTAGCATAAGCTTCCACAAGGCAGAATTCTGTCCATACTAAATAGGGACACACATCAGTACACTGGATGGGTGAAATTTTTCAAGCAATGAATCAATTAGCCTTTTAACTAGTATGTACAGAGCCCCTCCAACATGCTCACTTAGTAGATAGCAGGGAGGGTTATAAAAGAAATAAATCAGTTTGAATTATATGAAATTGCCAATATGCAAACCCTACAAAAATCACTTCTAAACTCAAGCAGCTTTAATCTGCTAGAGTGGCTTAGTCGACATATTTTGAAAAAGCAGAGACCAGGAAGGGTAAATACAACCACCGTAGGGTTATAGAAAGAGGACTGTGTGGTTAGAGCAGTTAGGAGGTATGGGAGCACCACTTGCTGCTTGTCCTAAAGGTGAGTCGTAGTCATACGCTGGAGAATGAGGTACTCAAACATCAGTGAGCACACGGAGCTCTGTGTTTGGGGTGGGCTGGGGAGAGCCTCAGCTGCAGTAGAGACAACTGGATTTGGGGTCTGTTGAGCAGCGAGTCTAGGTAGAGGAGTAGGTCAGATCTCAGATCTTACAGGGCAATTAAGAGTATGCATGGGGAGACACTCCTGATTGGCTGCTGTATGGTTTGGGACAGGCTGGCCACTTACAGTAATATCTTTAGAGGCACATCACAGCTCTGCTCAGTGCAAAGCAGAATGCCTCCCTGTCACTGTCACCCAGAGTGAGATGTCTTGGTGCTTTTCAAGGCAAAGGCATCTGCAGAATGCTGTTTTCAGTTAAGACTCAGATCTGGGGCTTCTCAAGGCTCAGAACTGCATCTCAGGGTTCATTAAGCCCAGTGCCTCTGGAAGGGATAAGAAGTCCTTTTACCAAAACCTTTTTTGGGGGCCAGGATTTTATACTGACTCCAGGGTACAGGGATCCAGGAATAGTCAATGGTGAGTTACCACTGGGGCAAATCTACGGATCTAAAAAATAAGCAAACTTAGAACAACAACAAAATCATTGTTTCACAGCAGAGGGTAGCACCGTGTTGAAAATCCTCATATAAACCCAGATTGTGTCCTACAGGGAAAGACTGACCTCATAGCTCATGTGTACTATCTCATCTAAAACCCATTTTTTAAATTTAAAATTTTCATTTTTTTTAATTAGATAAGTTTTGGTTTTATAGAACTTCCTGCAATCCTCTTGAAAATATATATTGAATGTCAACTCAAGACCCCAGGCACCCATTTTCCCTTAGTGCAGCCTTGGTAAAGGAAAGGTTCTACACCTTTTCTCTACATGGAAACTCAGCCCTAGGCTGGGACTTAGGTTTCCCAGGGACAGGTCAGGCTTATGCTTGTTGTGTTATACCTATGACTAGCACCTCCTTTCATTTTTAAAAGTTCCCAGTTTAGACAAGAAAATGAAACATATGAAATATGTCATCACCCTACTGACCCAACTTATGAAGCCCTAAGAGCTTTAGCAGGACAGAGAAGAGGTATCGGGGGTGCTGGAGGGTGCCTGGGTGGGTGGGTATGAAGTGGGGGGCTGCTGACTGCAAGCCCCATAGACATGTGGCAATGCCAGGTGGGATATGGTTTAAATGAAAGTTTCTGCACCTGAGGAATAAATAATGTCAGTGTTAATTTCTGCTTTACAAAAAGTGTTTGCTCCAAAATAAAAAAGAAGAAAACAAATTGGGGGAAACCTTAGATGCTCACCTCCCATTGGGCTTAAAGAGTCTGGCTCTTTTGCCACCCCACCAGCTCTTTCCTTTCTGAGACGTCATTCGCAGGAAATTCTGATGCCAATGAGAAGGAATAAAATGTAGCCAGGTTCTCTGAGCTCCTGTTGGGCAGGCGGCGGCTGCCTTCTCATCCTGGGCTGAAGCCGTTTTCCTGCTGAACAAAATACAGCTGTGAAATGCCAGCCTGGGAAGGCCTTGCTGGGCATCGCTCACAGCCTCTCCTTCTGGGGGCCTCATCTCCTGGCAGAGCCAAGGACGGCCATCCAATCACATCTGCGCACCGCTCCCCTGCAGTCAACAGGGGGTTATCATATCAATAGACTCACAAATAATTGCCTCCACCAACTCTTCCATTTCCCAGAGAAGCTAATCTCTAAGGAAGAGAGAGAGAGAGAGAGGGAAAAAAAAAAGAGCTAATGAACCACATCAGAAGGTGAAGCAGAGGGAAAATCTCTTCCAGGTTGGTCAGGGCAGCAAATGCCTTTCGGTGAGATTAAGCACTGGGGTAGGTGATGGGGAGGGATCTTTAGGTGCAAACCGGACTGAGGAAGTACGGGCAGATGGGTAGAGAGGGGGGTGAGGGGGTGGGGAGGGAGAAGGAAGCACAGAATCGGCTTTTTACCCTGTGTGCCTCATAAAATGAACGATCAAAAGTAAATTACAGACTTGCAAATGGGTGGTTAGCGATGGAGACAATATCAGTGCTGAGAGAAGCTCATCAAAACACACTGAGCAGGAGCTGAGAGGGAGAGGAAGGGATGGAATACAAATGACAGCTCCATAAAGATAAAGCCAGAGCATCAAAGCCAGTGGCCCCCAGTGGAGGGTCCCTTCCCTCACTGGTCAGGGACAAGGGGACAGCACACAGAGGCTTATTTGAAAGGAAGAGGCAGGGAAGGGGCTGGGCATGGAGGGAAGAAAACAAGGGAAGGAATGAGGGAGGAGAGAAGCATAGATCAGCGGCCCCAGGTCCCTCAGACGCAGTAGTAGTTAGGATCGGTGTCAACTTGGCCAGATGATGGTACCCAGTTCTGTTGCTGTGGATTCACATCATCAGCATGTGAATTTCATCTATGGCTGATTACATCTGCAGTTGCTAAAGGGAGTGCCTTTCTCAATGAGTGCCCTTTTAGTTTGATCAACTGGAGGCTTAAAGGAAGAAGTCAGAAGTGACAGAAAGAGCTCAGCACAGCTCAGCACACCTCAGTTCAGCACCCAAAGCAGCTCAGACCCAGATGTTTGGAGAAGCAGAGAGGAATCACCTGGGGGGAGCCGTTTGAATACAGATGCGGGGGGAGAGGACCAGCAGGCGTCACTGAGTGTCTTTCCCCATGACGGAGAAAGCCAGAGGAAAGTTAGCTGCCTTTCCTCTGAGGAACCGTAAATTTGTAACGAAATAAATCCCCTTTGAAAAAGCCAGTCTATCTCTGGTACGTTGCATTTCGGCAGCCTTAGCAAACTAAAACAGATGCTGATCAGAGCAATCCCCTCTTGCCTAAACAGAGGGGTGGGTTGTCAGCAGACTGGAAGGACAGGTACATGGAGATGCTCTTAGCCAAGGATGGGGATGGGCAGGAGAGACTGAGGGAGAACCATTTATTCTCTGCAGCAATTCACTGCCTCTTAGTACCAGCTGCATCCTGAACTGAATAAATCTTATAAGGGGAGAGATGGTTGGGTTAGGAAGCCAAAGAGGCAATCATGATTCATGGGAATCTCCTTCAGTTACCTACCTTCGGCTCATTTCTTGGGGACTTGACAAAACAGTGGAGCATTGGAGCTCTGGGAGTGTCTCAGTGGGAAGAAGGGTGCTGACTTGCAGTGGGTATTTCTAGGAGGAGGGAGCATAGTCAAGCCTTGCATTAGTTCGGGGCAGAATGAGGGCAGACCATTTTAGAGTGAGCTGCTTTGGTGAAGACAAATGCTTCTTGTATACCTACGAAGTCAGAGGTACCTTGGATTATGGTTAATTATGTAGCAAATAATTTTGAACCTCCGGATGTACCAGGCACTATATGAGATGCTGAGAATACACAAATGGTTGTGATCAGTTTCTGCAATTTAGAAGCTTAGGGTCTGGTGGGGAGATAGATACACAAGTAAATATTTGCAAGAATAATTGCAGTACAGCAGAAGGTCTGCTCTTATGAAAAAGCTCTAAGATCCCAAAGGAATGGAGAACGCCTAAGTCTGAGTAAGCACTGTAGGAGGCTTCCTGGAGGAGGTGACATAAATTCTGGGTCTTAAAGCATGAGGAAGAACCCACCAGAAGATGGGAGCGGGTGAGGGGAGCATGCCAGAAGAGGAAACAGTATGTGCAAAGGCTCAGAAGGGAGAAGAACACGACAAGCTTAGGAAATGGAAAGCAGCTCAGCATGTCTTGAGAGTAGGAACTGAGCAGTGGGAGATTATGGATGGATTGGGGAGGGTGTTTTAAATTGTGTTAAAGTGATTGGACTTCACCCGGTAGGGAAGCAACTGGTATGTGTGTGCATGCATGTGTGTGTGTGTGTATACTTGGAGAGACCTCCCTGGCAGCTGTGGGGAGGAGACACACAGAGAGCTGCCTGGAGGCCTCTCTGGACAATAGTCACTGAGTACATCTGCTGTGCCAGGTGCACCTGCTCATGGACAGGGATGAGGCTCAGCAGGTGCTAGTATGTATTGGCAGGGCTAGGCGTGGGCCTTGGGTTTTTCTACCCCATGCAGGGAGGAGACCTAGCTGTCCATGCAGTTTCATGCCAAGCCACCCAGTGGACTGCTTTACTATCTGCCCCTCAGGCTCAGGGGATAAATGCCTGATTCAAAGGATGTACAAGTGCCCAACCTAACATGGTGCTGGGAACTGGAGGACTGGCATTAACATCTGTGCAGAAATTACTTTAAGAAGACAAGGCAGGGACAACCTTTCCAATAGGTTTCAATTTCTGATAAGTTGATCAATTAGCAAAGACAATTATGATGGCTCAGCATGACATTTGTTCCAATTTAATTTTCATTTGTTAACACTTGCAAAGGAGGTTAGAAGCCTTCTACCCCCAACCCATACCCCATTATTTAATTGAATCCCATTGAAGCTTTAGGTTCTGCAGCTTAAGATCTTTCTCGAAGTTTGGGAACTAGCTTTGGTTCTCCTGTTATGTGTTTTATCAACACCTATCTCTTCAGTAAGGACCCTCATTCAATTCTTTTACTGGCTTCCCTCTTCTTTCTACTTCAGAACAGAATTTGCCCCATGATACATCCATGGAACATGTTCCAATACCCCAATGGACAGAAGCTACTGGTTGCCGACCTAGTCCATTCTCACTTTCTTCCTTTTCCCTGTGTTAGGGACAGAAATGCATCAATTTCTTAGCTTTCCTTGCAGCTGAAAGTAGACATTTGACACTGTTCTGTTCAATAAGATACCAGCCAAAGTTTGTGGCGCTCCTAGGAAAGCTGTTTAATTCAGCTGATAGATGCACTTTTTTGCACTTCCCTCATCCTGGAACTAGGATGTGGTGACTAGAGCCAGAGCAGCAATCTCGTAACATGAGGCAAAGACTGAGAGCATTCCAGGACCTCAACTTTGACATCCTGAAGCCACTCAACCAATGTCAGCAACAGCCCACACATACACTTCTCACTAAGGGAGGAAAATAGACCCTGATCTCATTCAAGCCATTATACATGGGGTTTGGGTTAGGTGAAGCAAAATATTGATCATGCTTTGCAGATACTTTGCTGAGAGAGGCTGTTGACACTGGTTGAGTGCCTGCTGGGTGTGGTACTGTGTAGGCACTAGGAAATATCTCTGGCCTCAGTGATGTGAGAACCTATAAGAAAGAATGTTTGCCTTACTTAGGTCTACAAGGCTCAGCCAGGCAAAGCTCCTATCTCCCTCATGAATCTCATTTCATGCCATCTCTACCTCTTCTCCTGCAAGGACTCTCGACCCCACTGCTCAAATACCTGGAACACATCTTTCCTAGGCTCTCAGCTGTTGTGCTGATTATTTTTTCTGCCTCGAACATCCCCTTCCTCCGTTTACACATGTCCCTCAAATCTCCCCATGACTGCTTCTTATTCCCCAAGTCTGCCCTAAATACCATCTCCTCACCCTGACCACTATGTACAAATGGGCCCCTTATTTTCCCTCCTATTCTCTGTCTCAACACTTCTAGTTTATTTTTTTATTCATTGCACTTATCACAATCTGAAGTTTTTTTTATTACTCATTGGGTTGGCATTTTTTTGGCTTTTCCCTGTGTGTCCTCTCCCCACCCCACATAGACTAAAGACTCTGTCTGCTAGAATAGGGAAAATTTCTATCTTAATCAGCCTTTGATTCTCATAGCCCTTTCATAAAACCTTACATAGTGCTGGCCCAAAAGAGGAGTTCAGGGTCTATTAGGTGGTGAATATCTCACTTTCTGAAGTGGACAGTGGGGCACAGGAGCAGGAGTGGGTTCCCCCAGATTCCACCTACTGCACAGACTGGCTGCAGGAGCTCTGCTCTCAAGCTGACAGATCTTGTGGTTGTTTACTGAGGGTGGGGGGACACTGGTCTCTAATTCTCTTGGCACCATCCTGCTTCTCCCCAGAAAGACTGAAATCAGTGGCCCAAGGCCCAAAGGTGCCCTGAGGTAGGGAAGTTTTCAGGAAGGGAATTAAGAGCCAGAACCTCTCCATGCCTGCCTCTTTCAAATGATTACACAGAAGAAGAATGACAAGAGAAAATGAAAAGGAAATGGGCTGACAGTCTGCAGAGTGGTATTTCAACTCCAACACAAAACATTCAGGCATAATTATAGAATAACCTTCATTTAAATGCAAATAAGCCTGTAATTAAGATAAGGGACCAGCCATTTGCCAGCACTTTTTGTTGTTTCTTTTTATTTTTTAAATTTTGGGGGGTGACAATTATGGTTTCTCAGTCATTCCTCTGCTTTATTGATGAGTAGTCATTATGTTTATGGATTGTGTTGTGAGTGCAATATTTGGATAACTGCAGAAGAGAAATTAGTGTCACTTACTTTCAGCTGCCCCCAGCGATAGAAAAAAAATGTATATGTTGCATAATGTTGACATAAGCAAAACTTCATAAGTGGCACGGCCCTGGATGGTATTGGCTAATGCACTGTCCCAGATCACCAGGGGCCTGAGACACATGCCTCCAGCTCAGAATTATAGGAGGAAACAAACAGCTCTCCTGATGACTTCTAGCAGAGCTGCTGAGCCCTGGGAAAGTAACTACAATTGCAGTTAAGTGCTTCTGCTTGGTGTAAAATAGGCAGAACCGAGGACACAATTTTTAGACATCTTCTCAGATGAGGGATGAAAGTTGGTTGATGCTGACCTGACCTTGTTCTTCCCATGAGTTATGACAAAGGAGAGTCTCCTAATCTCTGTTCCCAAGTTACTGTTGACACCCCAGTTTTCACCTGCTCTGGACTCCAGTTGTCCCACAACTCTGAATTAGGGACAGTCAGACACCTAGGTGGATTACAAACAAAGGGGCTATTTGCCAGGTAAGCATTCACTCATTCAGTTATTCAGTAAATATACACTGAGCATCTACCAGTATCACAACCGTTCTAGATGTTTGGGGGTAGAGGAGTGACCCCGAAGCAAGCTGTTCCAGTTTGCTAAACCTGCTGGAATGCAATATATCTGAATGGATTAGTTTTTATAAAGGGGATTTATTAAGTTACGAATTACAATTCTAAGGCCAAGAAAATACAAATTAACACACCAACAAGAGGATACCTTCTCAGAGGAAAGGTAGCCAGTATCTGGAATGCCTCTGCCCACTGGGAAGGCATGTGGCTGGCGTGAGCTGAGGCTTGCTCCCAGTTCATTGCTTTCAGCTTCTGATTCCCGTGACTTTGTTTCTGAGAGTCTGTGTGTCCTCATCTTCTCTGGGGCAAACTCTGGATTTCATCTCTTAGCTTAGCATCTCCAAGCATCTGTGTCTTGTTCGATTTCTCTGCTCTCTCTGTTAATTCTGAGCTCTTTCTTCGAGAGCTCTTCTAAGGACTCCAGTAAACTAATTAAGACCCACCTTGAATGGGAGGAGTCACATCTCCATGGAAATAATATAATCAAAGGTCCCCACCATCTCCATGGGAACAACCTAATCAGAAGATCCCACCCAAATAACAGGTCTGCCCCCACAAGATTGGTTTAGGATTAAAAGGACATGGAGTACATAATAGTTTCAAACCAGCACACAAGCCATCCAAAGCAAACCTTGGACTACTTCCGCAGGTGCAGGGGTTACTATTTCAGGACCTTGCCCTAAGACCTGGTCTAGCCACCTCTACCAGTTCCTGTGGTCACTATTCCTTAACTCATTAACTCAGCTTGGGCTGGAAACTTTCTTTTCAGCTGGAAAACATTGGAAGTGGAGGGTTTCACAGCAGTGAAAGGTTCAGCAAGTTCAATTTATTCTTTTAATTAGCAAGGGGGTTGCCTTAGCAGTTCATTAGCTATCATTTAATTAAAGAAAATTTTCCCCCCCTAAACTGTATAAAATTGCATCCAGAACTTCCTAAAACTTTTTTCCCCCCTGCAGGGGGTTGTAAGAAGCTCTTTGTGCTGTTGTATATTCTTCTGTAAGTAGTCAGGCAGCTGCCTCCTTAGCTATTTTGTTGGTTCGTTTTCTTGCTTAAATTATGCTTTGGAAGCATGTTGTATAGTTCTGGGGTCCTTTGCTGAGTTGGAGAAGTCTGGGACATGGACACAGACAAATTTAGATGGCAAATGCAACAAGCCTGATGATGCGAACTTCCTCACCCAGTTTTTCTTGACCCTTCTTCCCCATCCTAACTTTCCTTTCAAAAAAGAGGATTTTACCAAAATTATGCACTTTTAATTAATGCCCCTTGCCTAGAAGTTGATGCCACAGCTTTCAACATACAGAGATACCCTCTGTATCTCTATTAAGTGTAATCTGGTTGTTTGGCTAGAGAACTTTCCTAGGGAACCTAAGATGCCCTTGATAGAGTTTACAAACTGCTACCCAAGACAGAAATACGTTTGGTGGATTAACTGGGGAACTTTCGAAACTTAAATGCCTTTCTTTTTTGTAAAAACATCTAACTTTGTATACTCTGGGGTGATTGTTAACTTCAAAAGCCATTTCAAGGTTCAATAAAACTAACGGAGGTGAGATGGGCCTAGTAAAGCATTCTCAGATTCCTGTTGTCACCCTTCTTTGTCACTCACAAGATGAGCTTGCTAGTTATTCTTCAGTCTCCACAGAAAACCTGCAGTCCTTCATTTTAGCTCACATAACACCACCTCCAAGGAGCCTTCTATAACCTCCCCTAAGAATACCAGAATCAGTTGACAATTCCTTCTTTCATGTTTTCGATATGAGGCCTCCCCTCACCCCCAGTCCCAAACGTGATTTAAAAGCTATCAATCATTTTTCCCTGTTTTATGAGGTAGAAAAAGATCTTAAAATTGTCCTGGGAAGCTTACTTTGTACTGGAAAGCAAGTTTTGTGTTCCATCCACAGTTCTTGGAAGAGATTGAAGTCGGTAGTAACAAAAAGAAACTTTAGCCTTAGATGTTTTGATAGCCTGGGTAATAACAAAAATTTAGACACTTAATATACTTGATGTTTGATAGTCTGTTTAACAATTAAGGGAAGCTGTCTTCGTATGTGTGTTTGTAGAGAATGGCATGGGGATAACGCGGTCTTGATTCCCCTGGCTGGAGCCAGTTGGGAAGGGTTACCTGAACTTCGGGAAGGTGTGTAATTGTAGGGGGCTTGTACCTGGCAGGTGAGCAAGGCTGGTCACATGGCCAAGGGTTGCCAACTGAGAAAAGAGATGGCCATTCCTGGCCACTGTGGAAACTCTTGGCCAGTGGATTCAGGGAGTCTTATCTACAATAATCTATTTTTTTTTTTTGCATGGGCAGGTACTGGGAATTGACCCCGGGTCTCCAGCACAGCAGGTGAGAACTCTGCCATTGAACCACCATCACGCCGCCCTACAATAATCTAATTTTTAATATTCCCTTTTAATTCTTGTGATTCTTTTATTCCTAAGCTTCAGTAAAGTTTGTAAGATGTCACAGCATTGTGTTAGCTGCAGTCACAGCCGTGAACGGATGTACCTATGCCTCTGTTTGGGGGGAAAGGAGAAAGGAAGATGCAGCCACGTTTGAGAAGCAGCTATGAGAAAAACTGAGGGTATGGGTAGAGGACACAGAAGCAATGGCTTGGAGAAAAAACATTGATTTGCAGAAGTTGAAAGTACTCCTGTCTGGGGAAGGTACTGGATTTCTTAGAACTATTCAGACTTGGGATCTCAGCACAATAATTTTGCAGTGTGATTTGACATTCATTTGAATGATAATCCTCTTACCCTTAGAGGTTTGGGGGCGTGAATTTACTCATTGTTCCTGTTCTCTGATATCTAGTGAGTTAAGTGTGGATACAAGGCTCCATATGGAAATCAAAATACAGCATTGCTTTATTACTGGTAAATCTAGATGGGAGAATTCAGTTACCTTAAACCTTGGGACCCGTGTGATTCTGGTTTAGACCACCAACCTCCAGCAGGATGAAGCCGAGCTGAGCATAAAAGATATATTGAGACATTGCAACAGGTACTGCAAATATTTCTATGGCTCATTGCATACATCCAGATGATTAGAAAGTGCTAAATTCCAGCTAGAGGTTAAAAATAGATATGCATGTTTTTGCCATCCCAGTCCATAAACTTCCTGCATTCTATCCCTGAACTCCTTTGAAATCTGGGGACCACAGATTAAGACGCTCTTTCAAAGAGAGGAACTTAATAGGCAAGAAAAACATCAGCAAGCATTTTATAGGGACTAGGACGGCTGCAAAGCCCCAGCTCCCTTGACTAACTCCTTCAGACATATCACTGCTGGGGAATTAAGGTAAAAAAGACAGGGGAAGGTATCTTTCTGGCCCTGCATACTGATCTTTTCCCCATATTCTGTTCCAGGTCTACTCTGCCTTGGGTTTGTTTGCTCTATTCAGCAGCTCTCTGCTGCCTTAGCATCCTGCCATAGCTACTGCCCCATCCAGAATTTCACATTGTTCCTAAGTGAGAAAAGCTCATTTAGTTTCCTCTCACTTTCTCCTGAAGGGAAAACAAAACAAACACACACAAAATGATGGATGTCTTACCAGACGCAGACAAATTCATCTCTTTGCAGGATATTCTATTTTCACTTTTGACAGCAGTCATAAGACTTGGTCAGCTCTCCCCCAAGGATGGTTCATTAGGGATGGGAGAAGGAGCATCCAAAACAGTCACCATCCTAATCTATTGCCTACTGTTGTGAAAACTACAGGGCAAGGAACACAGTCAGAAAAGCTAACATAATTGTCAGCGTGGGCTTTTTAGTGACCTTTCTGAGAAACACAGTGGGGGAAAATCCCCCTCTCTGACTTAATTGTCATCAAATTGGTTGTAGACAAATTGCCGTGCTTGGACATTTCAGGGACTATGAAGGTCATTATGAACCATTTGGCTCAGCACCTACTATGTCTTTAAAGACTGCGAGGAAGAATCCAATGATACATGACAGTAAGCAACACCAGAGAGACCCCTGAGAAGGTGTAGGAACACACATGTCTCACATCTATCTTTTCCATCTTTTTGTTACCTTTAAGGCATTTTCCCCCCGGGGGAATATGTCTATGACCAAGCTCTCTCATGGCAGCATTGCCTACTATTTCTTCTGGGACTCAGTGGAGAAATTCATCTGTCTTTAGGAACCTTGGATTTCTGCAAGGAGAGTCCAAACATGGAGTAATAGTATTAGGTTGAGCAAAGCAATAAACAAGAGGCAAGTGATCATTGAATACTTTATCCCCACATGTGTGGCTTACAGAGTGATTTTCCTTCCTTGGACAGAGCAATCCTTACACTCCTTGACTAGGAAGGAACTGCTGAGTCATTCACATGTCCAGTCCAGGGTTTGTGGGAAATGGAGGTGTACTGATTAAACAGGCTTGGATTTTGGTGGATCCTGCTGATCCTATACCAGCCCCTCTCCTCAGGGGTCCATCATGCTAATCCATGACAGAATTATCACTCCATGATGATGAGTCTTATAGCCTATACTGGCTCTGAGACCCAAGCCAATAGATCCTGTGCATCTTTACAATTCCTCTTGGATGTATCATGGGACTCTTAACCCTACCATGTTCAAATCTAAGTATGTCATCTTCATTGCAAATTCCCAAACCTGTCCCCATTCTGTATTCTCCATCCCAGTGAATGTGCACCTACCCACCCAACAGTCTAAACCAGAAACTTGGGCTCCTTCGTAAGCTCAACTTTGTCTCTTTCTTGTTTTTCTATTGTTTTAGTGCAATTCTTTATTAGTTCAAGACTGGCTTATTGTAGTAGTCTCTTCCCAAGTATCTCTTTCTTTCTTTCCCTCCTCTTCTCATTTTATTCTCCATATGATAACCCAATGACCTTTCCAGTGTGTAAAGTGTTTTCTACCCCTTTACAATTCTATATTAGTTTTCTATCAATTTCAGAATAATGCTGAAATGTCCCAGCCTGGTGTATTTGTAATCTATTGCTGCATAGCAATAACCCTGAAATTTATCAGCTTAAAGCAACAAACACTCATTGTCTCATACAGTTCTGTGTATCAGGAATCTGGGAGCAGCTTAGTAGGGTGATTCTGGCTCAGGGTGTCTTATTAGGTTGCAGTCAACTGTGGGCCTAGGCTGTAGGCTCTGAAGGTTTGACTGGGGCTGGAGGATCTGCTCCAAACCCACTCAGATGAATGTCAGCAGAAGTCTTCATTTTCTCACCCCATGTATCCCTCCATAGGCTGCTCATAACATGTGATCCAAAAGAGAAAGGAGAGCTCAAGATGGAAGACTCAGATGTTTATACACTAACCTTGGAAGCAATATACCATCACTTCTGCTCTATTCTATCTATTGGTTACATAGACCAATTCTGCTACAATGAGGGAGTGATGAACAAGTATATGTTCACTTGTCTGTAGTCAGTGAGTCAGTCCTGGAGACTGACTACCACATGGGGAACTTAACAACTTTCAAAAGTCTTGGTCTTAAAAAAATGATCATGGTGATGAATGCACAACTATGTGCTAATATTGTGTACCATTGATAGCACACCACGTATGTGAAAATTTGTCAATTAAAATATACTTTTTAAAACAGTCTTGCTTTCACCTAATTCTCTAGCTGCTTTTCCTATTGCTTTGTATCAACTTCCATCAGTGCTTTCTACTACTTCCTTGCACTCTGGACTTGGCTACACCAAACTTCCAAAGCTTTGTGCCTTTCAAAACTCTTTGCTATGGCAAGCCATTTTTCCTCCCTGAAATCCTTTCTGCCCTCTTTATTTTGCCTTGCTAACTCTGTTCATCTTATACGACTCCCACTGCCAAAGGACCTCCCTTGATATTTCTTTTCCACAATTCTACATCTTTCTATGTGCTTTCAAAGCACCTACATTCACCTCTACAATGCTATTTTAAATTCTATGATAACTATTGGTTTATGAGTCTTCTACATTTCACTCTGACTTTCCTGAGTTCAGAGAGGGTGTATTATTTATCATCCATTTTATTCCCAATGCCACTCAAATTGCTGGAACATACATGGAGTTTAATAAATGTGTGATGAATGAGTGAATAAAAGGATGAAAAATTTAGTGAAGAATATGAATTTTAGGAGGACGGAACCAAGCTCTTTCGTTAAATTGGTTTACTAAAGCCAGCTTTTGAGAACCTAAGGCCATCTTCTGGCTCTGACTTCCCCTGGCTCAGGAAACTCACTCCCTCCTTTGAATTCTCTTTGAGGTCTTGCTTTTTAACTCTCAATTTAACTAGTGGATGTGGAATGGCAAAGTTATATTTTCTGAGTTACAGGGGATCTTTTGTAATGGGATGTGGTAAATATAAGAGACCAAAAAGAAAAAGACTAAAAAATGAAAAAAGAAAAGAGAAGTTTTAAAGTCAAAATTATGGTTAACAAGTATGTAAAGAAAATAAATATATTTCTATTCACTAATTAGTATTTACTCACATGTCTGTAGTCAATTATTGTTGCCATTACCTATTGCTTACTTAATGGCTTAAGATAGCAATCATTTTCTCACAATTTTGTGGTTCAGGGATATGGGAAGTCTTCTCTTGGCAATTTTCTTGTGGCATCGAGTGAGGTTGCTCAGTGGTATTTAGCGATTGGATGGGCTGCTCTGGACAGTTAAAGATGGCTTCATTTGCCACCTTGGTAGTGATGGCGAGAAGGTTGGACTCAGCTGGAAGTTCCCCTGTGTGGCTTCACCTGTACAGCCATCTTGGGGTACTCAGTCTTCTTGCTTAGCAGCCCTGGGCTGCCAGAGAGTATTCGAAGAGGGCAAGGTAGAAGCCATAGGCATACTTCTGACCAAGCCTTGGAGGTGTCCATCATGCTGCACTTTATAGGTTCAAGCAGAACACAGATTCAGGGAGCCAAGGCTCCAAGGTCATGAGTAACAAATGAAATGGTTCATTGAGGAGACAACTCTGGCAGTTAGCTACAACTGTAATCAACTATTGCCACTCCTCTTTTTTCTTTGACTATGTCAAGTCTCTCTACTTTGTATCTGAATATGTGATTTTCAAACTTTTTCATTCTTTCTTTGTTAATAAGAAAGAGAAACATGGTGTGTGGTTTGTAGCGTATGTACCTCGAAAGACATGAGCTTAAATTGAATCCATTCCTGTGGACTGTAAATAGGACATTTTGATGAGGTTACTTGAGTTAAGATATGGTCCACCTCAATCAGGATTTGTCTTAATCTATTACTAGAGTCCTTGATAAGTGGAGTGAAATTCAGACAGATAGAGAAAGCCCCAGTAAAGCAAGAAGTAGAACATCAGTGGAACATAGAAGAGAAAGGAGAAGCCAGGAGATGCCAACATGTGCCTTGCCACATGACAAGCTAAGGACTAAAGATCACCAGCAGCCAGCCCTAGAATACCACAGTCTTCAGAAAAATGCCTGGCCTTGAGGATGCCTTGATTAGCTCTTTCTCCATGCCTCAAACTGTGAGCAAATAACTTCCATTGTTTGAGTGACCCATTTCATGATATTTACTTGAGCAGCCTAGGAAACTAAAACACCTTGGTTTATTCATGTTAAATTTAGGTGGATGAATAAGTGGTTGAAAATCATATCCATACAATGCTCACTATAAAACACATGACAACCTTAAAGGAAGTCTAAACTTGGCTTGATAAGAGGGTTTTGTTTTCCATGCTAAAATATTTTAATTGATAATTTGGAACAGATTCTCAACTGCAGTGGTATCTCTTTCCTAGCAGTGTTTAAGAAGTGTTCAGGGTCATATTTGATTGTCATGTTGACACTAACATTTAATGTGTGAGGCCAGGAGATGCTAAACCTTCTGCATGTGTGGGAGAGTCCCATATAATAAAGAATTGTCTTATCCAAGATTTCATTGGCATTCTTGTTTGAGAAACACTGAACAGATAAATGTATTCCTCTCTTCTTCACAAATGTCACAACCTAATATGATCAGGGTAGGAGAGAACCAGCTTGATAAGACGTTATGTGAAAAAGATAAACATAGATTTTAGTTAGATGCAAGCTCAACAAGAGCCAACACCATGATGTGTCTGCGAAAAATTACTTTTATTTTAAGCTATCTTAAGAGAAATTTCAGTCCAGAACACAAAGGGAATCAATTTCACATATACCAGTCAAGTTACACTTGAATTATTATTATTTTAAAATTTTATTGTGATAAAAAAGATATAATATAAAATTTTCCATCAGAACCATTTTTAAGTATATAATTTGTTGGCCTTAATTACATTCACAGTACTGTGCAACTATCACCACTATCTATTTCTAAAACTTTTTCATCAACCCAAAGCTCTTGGAGTTTTATAGCTGATTCTTGGCAGCTGGTTTCAGGAGTGGCCTGGAAAGTCAGATAATGGTCACTGGGAGATTGAAGAGTCTATAGCCATGTCTTGTGAGCAGCAGTGGTAAAAACTAGATAAATTTATACTATAAAACAACTCTAAAGAGAGAGTGGAAAAAATGACAGCTATCATCAAGGATTTGAAATATTATGTGGGAGAGGTATCCAGCATATTCTTTGAGATGCTAGACAGGAGAAGTAGGATAAGTGAAAGAAGGCTTTTCTAACAATTAAAACAGTGTCTCAAAAAATGGAGTGTCCTACACTGTGGGATAATCGACCCTGTTCGTTATGAGTATCCCTGCAGAGAGTGGAGGCCACGGGCCACGAGGTGATTTTAAATAAACTGAATATTATGGATGGGACTCCTGTATGCAGTGGGAATTCTAAGTTGACCTTCCATTTGTAGTATCGGAGGATTGAAGGACACATCCACATGAAGTACTCGTGGATGCCACCTCCCCATGCTTCTACCTAGCTTTGTAAGCCAAGTCAGTCCTTAACGCCTTTTAAACCTTTGTTTCTTTAAACATAATGTAGGCATTCATAACGGCTGACATATTTATTACACAGGATAGCTATTATAATCAATTTTCATAATAGTTTTAAAATGTAAGGTATGTGAAAACATAAGAATTTGTTAATTTTATTTTCCATAAAAGCTATGGACAGTGTGAGTTCCTTTAACTGTCTTCTATCAGAGAAATGTTATAAAATTCTTTATAAAGGCCATTCTAATGACTTGTAATTGTTTTCCAGATTTATGATAAGGTGTGAAGGTCTCTAATAGCTGTCAACAACATGTCATGTGGAGTGATTTAAGTAGCACTTACTGTTCTCTTATTGGTTAGCTTTTATTGGGTCCAATAAAGAGTACAACTTTTGAACTAAGGAAGGAGAAAGGGAAGGGTAAAGGGGAGATATGTTGGATTAGCTTTTACTTAAATGTTGTTTATTTTGGGAAAAAAATTCCATCATCATTATCTTCAAAAAACAAATGAATATTGACATCTACTCTCTAACTTTGAGATGTCTACATAATGGTGAAATCATTCAAATGCCTTTGCTTGTTACAAGAAATTATCAAAAGGAAACAGAACACATAAACTTATTTCTGCTGTTTTTTCTTTTTAAAGAGATCCAAGTTAGCCAAATCAGTCTCAACAAGCTCTTCTAAATTCTAAGAAGGTGAACAAAATTATTGTTCATTTAATGTTTAATTAAATTTATTATAGCTAGGGTACTGGTATAAGGTCGAATTTATGTTACACTAATGTTAGAGTTTTATGCATTCTGTACACTTTATAGCACATTGGGGTCCCTTGTATAATCAACATGTACAATACACTTATGCCTGTTTTATATTACTTGGAGCACAATTTTACTATTTTAAATGCTTATAGAATTTTATAGTTATATTTTTCTCCTTATATCATATGGTTAGCTATGTCTATGATTGATTTGAAGCCCAATTCTTGGTATGGAACACAATCCCCAATTATAGCAATCTTCCTACAGGGAAAATGGTATTTGGTTCATAATGATCCACTTTAGTATGGGATTTCCAGAAATGCATTTACAAAATGGGGCAAGTACATTCATTTTCACTGATGTAAAAGGCTAATGTGTTTTTGTTTTGCTCTGTTTCTGTGTTTTATTAAAGATCACAATGATGGTTCTTCACAATGGAACTACGAATAAGCTCCATGGAAGTTAAAGTGAGGGATATTGATCTCTGCATGGAAGTTAGTTCTTGTTGGTCTCCAGCACATTCATTTAGACCCACTCCTTCCTCTACCCTTCAGCAAATTAAAGAGTATCGGCACCCTGTATTAAGGCAAAAGAAGAATTTTCTAGAACATCTTGTCCAAGTCCAATCCTGCCCTTACAAAAATGGAGACTGAAGTCCAAAATGTTCCCTGGAGTGACTGGTCTGGGGCTAGACAGCTGGTAAAGGTGACTCTCCCTCTTGAAATCAGATCTTCTGACTTCAAGCCCAGGATGATTTTTACTGCTGACATTTTCCCTTACTATTGGGTGGAGGTTGTTGCTGAACCAAGCAGGAGGCACGGCAATTTATCTGGTACCAAGTCCCTGCCATGGAAATAACCCCATTTCCTCCTCTCCAAGTTTATTTTTTAGACTAACTTTATCTACAAACTCCATATCCATCAAACACACCCTTCCCTTCCTTCTCACCCCCCACTCCACCCCCCGGCAACTTCAAATCTACTTTCTGTCTCTGTGGATTTTCCAATTCGCGATATCTCTTCTAAATGATATCATATAATATTTGTTCTTGTGTGTCTTGTTAGTTCACTGAACATAATTTTTTCAAGTTTCTTCCATGTTGCAGCATGTCTCAGAATCTCATTCCTTCTTATGGCTGAATAACGTTCCCCTGGGTGTATGTGCCTCATTTTGTTTATCCATTCATCTGTTGATGGACACGAGTGGTTTTCACTTTTTGGCCACTGAGTATATAAACTAAGCACAGTGGTGTGCAAGTATCTGTTTGTGACACTGTGTTCATTCTCTCTGAGTATATACCTAGCAGTGGTACGGCTGGGTCACATGATAATTCCATACTTAGCTTTTTGAGGAGTTGCCACATTGCTTTCCACAGTAGCTGCTTTTATTTTATGTTCCCACACTTCCTCAGCTTTTCTGATTGTAATCCATAGTCTCCCAGTGACTTCAGGGTAAGACTGGGTTCTAAAACCTCTGCATAGAAATGGAGAATGGCATTTGAGGTGCCAGAGGAAAATAAACGTGACTGATGCCCTTTCTTACCCCTGGGGCAAGTCCCTGTTATTCTCTCTGATCCTTCCCTCCTGGGCCCCAGGCACCCCCTACCTAGATTAACTGGTTACTATATACTTACTTATGTTCTATCAGCCCATATCCTTCAGCAACAGTGGCAAGAACCTTGATTTGTTTCCCTCTTTTACAGCTTTGTTGCTAGAATAGGTGTAAATTAATATGGCATTAAATTCTAATCTGGGGCATTGTCCCCTGTGGCAAAGGTGTTGTGGATAGTTCATTTTTATAGTTTTGCTCAGTTCAACTCATTTTTATGCCCAGGGAAGAGTTTCTGCTCAAGCTGTTCCTGTTTCTCCTGCAGTTTTATTTCCTATTTCATATAGATGATTTCGTAGAGTGAAATACTCTGCTTTTCCTTTATATGCAGACAACTATTTTCTGTGAGAAGAGTTGGCAACAACCTTGTTTCTGTACATTTGTGCAAAATAGATCATTATTTTTTTTTTGTATGCTGTATGGAGGGGGTCACATTTCATTCTTTTTCCATGTGAGTATCCTATTATTGCAGCACCATTTGTTGAATTTTTTTTTGTTTGTTCTTTCTTTGCTTGTTTGTTTGTTTTTTGGGAAGTGTATGTGCTGGGAATCGAACCTGGGTCTCCCGCATGGCAGGTGAGAATTCTACTACTGAACTACGCTTGCATTCAGTGGGCATTTAAATTTTTTTGTTGCTGTTTTATTATTATTATTATTTTTTGCATGGGCAAGCACCGGGAATCGAACCTGGATCTCCAGCACCTGAGCATTTAAATTTTGAGTGGAGTTCTAGCCTTGAGAGATATGCTGTATGTCAAAGGGAGACAGGATGGGGATATTTTGCATCTGTGAGTTTTTGCCATCCCACTTGCATGTCAGAAAGAGATGCATCTTACCTCTTGTACTTGATTTCATAGCGAATCTTATGGTGGAGGCTCCACTTCCTTTTCCCCTTGTCAGCCTTTGATTACCCTCAGTAGGGTTGACAGCCAGCTTTTTCTGCGTGTTGGTATGTTAGAGCCAAAACTCTTTAGAAATTGAATTGTCCTCTCTCCTAAAGTGAGGCTTTAATGGTCTTAAGAGGTTGCCGAAAACTTTCTGGTCCCAGACCTGACTATGGTCCCCATCGTCTCAAGACTCCATGCATTCCTAACTCCTGACTTCTGTGCGCAGAAACACTCCTCTGCTCTCTATTCTTCTTTGAATTGGCCCTCTTCTCTCATCAGGCCAGCCAAGATTCCCTTCTCCATAAACTCTGAAAAACATTTGCCTCCAGTTTCCTCCTCTACCCAGGAACTGACCACAGCAGCCATCTCATTGTTTCCCTCGACTGTCTGTCTAATCTCTTACCACAAAGAGCTTCTTGTGTGTGTGTGTGTGTGTGTGTGTGTGTGTGCGCGCGCGCGCATGTCCATGAATAGCAGAGAGCGAGAGAAGACAGAGGCGAGAGTGGTGAGGAAGTGGTGAGGTAAGGAAAGGCTTTTACAAGGTCCTCACCACTCCATTTGCTCCTTCAAGGCTGTCTTGATCCCAGATTTTCCAGGTTCGCATACTGTACTCAGCTCCCTGGCCTGATGGAATCCAGAATCCTTTGTCTCTGAAAGAAGCCATCCTTCCTCATGTCTGTGAGCAAAAGAGGGATAAAAAGCAGAGAGAAAACACACTGAATTGCAAATCTTACACAGGATGTTGAAACAAAAAAAAGGAAGATTGTAGCAAAAAAATTACAGGAAAGGATAAGAGTTAACTGGAGAGAGAAAAAGAATTTTCCATGCCTGGTCTAGTTCTATAATTCCACTGTTAATGCATATCCTATCTTTTTCTGCTGGAAGCTTGGGACATGCTTAACCAGGAATCAATCCTCCAACTATTCATTGAGCTTTCCACCCTCGAAAGTGCCTGTTTTGCATCACCAGGATGCAATAAAAAGTCCAGGGGACAAGACACTGTGGCTGCTTCTGACATTAAACACTAGATGGAGCTCTTGCTATGCACAATTCTAGCCCCAGGGGCCCTGGGGTAGTTGGCAAAGTTTTTAGCTGAAGGGCAGCCCTTTTCAGGAGTGGGACCTGTTAAGAGACCCATTTTTCCTCCATTTAGGCCAGAAGCCCAGCTGCTGTTACAGGTGCTCAGAAATGCTCAGTAGCTCCTTTAGCTATAACTCATAGTATCCTAAGTCACACACATATACCCTCACACACAATCTCACACACCTTTACTAACTATTGGAAGCCTGAAAGTGTCCCACCATCAGCCTTGGTCCTTCCAGGCAACCCTGCAATAGCTGGAAGCTTCCCACTTTGGGGCGAGACTCTTTGGCTTCATGCACACAGCTTCAATATAATTAGCTGTCTAATTACTCACCCACACTGAGCCCATGTGGGTGTCACTAATTTTGATTTATTTAAAAACTCTCTGTTTGCCATTCTTTGTTCTCTATTTCCTCCCTATTAAAGGGCCAAGAAAGGGATTTGATTTGGAAAATGTTCTGAATGGTAGGTTTAACTTTCCTTTGCATTTATCTGGATGTCTCCTTCCAGACTTCCTAAAGTCTGGGCAGCTTCTCTATGTGATTCCCAGGGTGCATATTCACTACTGGCTAGCAACAAAAGGTACAAAGCCAGATGTGGCTGCATCCTGTGGAAAGGTAAAATCACCTCATCATATATCACGTCGACTTACATGGTAACTGTATTTCTAACCCAGGTCTTATACCCGAGCTTCAATTCTGCATGCAGAACTTCATGCTCAAGGCGACTGCCTGGTTGCACACAGGTAGTTCCAACCAGACATGGGTGGGCAAAGCTGCCTGGGCACAATGTTGCCAGAGCCCAGACCACACAGCCCTGCAGCTGTCGCTCCTTGCCTGTCTGACCCTAGAGACTGCAGACTCCAGAAGGCCAGGGGCTGCCCAAAACAGACCATCAGAGCCCCCAGTGCTAGGCGAGATGCTTCAGAGTTGCTCCGCAAACACTTAGGGAAAAAATAAAAGCACACAAACTGTGAGCATTTGAGTGCAGTGGTGCTCAGCCAGCGGCAGCTGGAGCGACTGTGCTTGCATCTCTAAAGGTGTGCATGTGTGTGTAAGAGACAAAGAGCAGAGAAACAGAGGGACAGAGACAGAAACAGAGAGACAGAGGGAGAGAGACAGAGAGAAACAGAGGGAAAGGGAGAAACAGAGATAGGGAGGTGGGGAGAGAGAGATGGAGAGACACAGAGACAGAGTGGGGTGGAGAGAGAGAGAGGAAGAGGGAGAGAGAAAAAGAATATGACTAATTCTTGGGCTCACAGCAGGTCCTCATTCTCTCCCTTTTAGTTAATTATTATCTAAATGAAGACCCTGCAGGGCATGTGGCATTTTGCTTGCAGCCTGGGGGATGCTACCTACAAAGTGAAATATTCATAAAGTATGCCAATGGCATACACAACAAACACATGCCCAAGGTGAGAGGAACATTTGAGAAGGAAAGTCAGTGGTAAACATAGGATTGGTAAACAGACTGGTAAGTAGCTGAGAGCCCTGGATTATTCGGTCCCCCTCCCTGTGATGTAAACGTTATGATTTGCTTGTGGATGCAGTACTTCCTGGCTGCGGTAGACTTGGAGTTTTGTGGCTCCAACCTGTTAGGACTTGCTGCCAAGCTGGGGCCATGCCCTCTGTATACATCTCCCCTCTCAGCTCCTTCAGGGTCTGTCTCAAGTTCAGGGGCCTCCTACACCCTTGCCACACCCTTCCCTGCCTGGTACTCCTAACCTGACAGGAAGGACACTGAAAGGCGATGCTTTCCCTGGAGCCCTCTGCCAGGTTGGCTGACATTTGTGGGACCTCCTTCACAGTTGGTTTCTCTTCTCCCTCTTCCCCACTGTGCTCCCTCCCCTTCCCTGACACATAGATTGTACTCCAAACTATCTCAGTCTCTTTACAGAGAACCCACATGTGCTGGCACTGACCTCTGATGGTATGATGTGGGCTTAGATGAAGTTCACCTTCTGTGTCATTCATTTCCTGGCACCTCCACACTGAAGAAGGAAGCATACTGCCCATGGTCCTCTGTGGGTTCGGGGAACAGATTATTTCATACCCAGGGATATCTAGTGACACAAAAGGCTGCCTGATTTGGGTGGGGCCAGAAAAATGAGGGGTTTTGAAACAAGTCCAGGCTGTGGACTGGGAGTCCTGCCACTTAGGTCATATAACCCAGAAGGGCCTATGTTTTCAGAGGTGTCTACAATGAATAAAATGGTGTGTAGAGTTTGTGGTAAGCTCCAGTGAGGAAATAATAGTGTGGGCCCCAGGGATTTTGGAACAAAGCAGTGCCATCTGCAGTGGAGAATTATATGCCATTTGGAGACCAGCCCTGGAAGAGAGGGAATGCCTGACCACATGAATCCATAAAGGTGACCAGATCCAGCAATAATCTGTCACAAGGTCTTATATCCAGAATCAGGCATGAGCAGAACCAGAGAGCACAAGGCAGCTGTGTGAGCAGGATGCACACATGCCCAGAGCCACCTCGGAATCTACCATGATTGCACAACACCCTTCCCTCAGCTCACACCCATGGCTGTATGAGACAGTGCCCATGACTAGCTGAGGGAGAATGGAAAAGCCGAGTTCAGTTTATAGAGTATCCTTATTAGGTAGGTAAAAGATGAAATGGCTAGCAGCTGCATTATGGCCTAGCTCAGGGATTTCTCAAAGGATAATAGTAAAGGGAAGATCTTCCCAATGAGCAGAACTTCAGATGGTATATCTGGACCCCTCTTGAAAAGAAAAGTGGTGTGAAGTTGTACAAACACATGGGCAATGGCTAATCATCTGGATGATTGGACTGAAGTGTAGAATGAAACGAATTCAGGCCCACCAGAATTCTGGAGTAGCTGATCCCAAAATATCTATGGAGAAATGGGTCCAAGTAGCAAAGAAGTAGGTGCTAGTGGGCATGGAGTGTACAACCCAGCTCCCTTTCAAGGAAGGACTTGCTGCCCAGATATGGAAGTGCAGTCAGCAGACATCTTCCTGCTCTCAACTTTTCAGTCTACATCCTTCCTGGAACAGGATAAACACCTTGCTTATATGGTGTATAAGCAAGGTGGGGTATAAAGGTGTGACCATTTGGGCCCAACACAGGAGATCTTTGATGGCTGGAGCAAATGATGGGTTAGCAAGGCTTTGGGGGGACAAGCATCACAGTCCTCTTCTTTCTTTCTTCAACCCCAATTCATCCCCTTTCTTTTATTTTTTTTCCTCCCCTTTCTTTTAATATTTTTGATTCCTAATCTTGCTCCCCAAACTCGGTCTAAGTATAGGTTTGTGGGAAACCCACCTAGGGCACTATCCATTAGTGTGAGCCTTTCTGGCTCTGGCTTGAATGATTCCAAGTTCTTATATTTTGCTTCTCTTGGTCAGAATTATTAAGATTCTGAGATTGGAAGCAGCCCGAATTCTTCTTGGTAGACTTCTACTCTAGCTCATCATGGAAACATGATGTAAAGAAAGCCTGAGTGAAAACATTTTGTCTTTAGTTTCAACATGAATGTCTTCCATTAGTCTTGATGACACATCTGATTCTTGGCCAGAAACCCATTTCTTCTCATCAATTTACTGTGATCCTTTCAGGGGATTGACATTCAATTCAGTGATGAAAACTATAATCTAGTGTTTCTGTGATTAGAACAGAAAACAGAAACTTTGAAGTCCAGCTAGAGAAGAACCTAGTAACTTAGTTGGCAGAAAGGGTGCGTTCAGATAAATGTATATGCACAAAAATAACAGTTTTGGGAGATCAATACTAATAACTGTACCAGACCCAGTTAATGGAATATAATAGATCCGTTTGATCATCCCTGACCCCATGCCTTAGCTGCTTTCCTGAAGCAGTTCCAGTGCTTAGGTCTGAACTGACCAGCTCCTCAGAGGTCTGGAAACTGGAGCCAGGTAACACAACTCAAAAGAAGAGAGAAGTAAATCTCTGTAAGGTGAAATATGACCAGTGAAAGGCAGGGGATGTGAAGAAGTCAAGGACTAATTGTTCAGTCTTGTCCACTAATACACTATCCTTAGCTGCAGTAGTTCTATGTAGTCTCTCAGTGATGACCTGAGAGATGGACAACCAGCTGTGATTTCTTGTGAAGTAGTTGCCATTTTGGTGACCACTTTGCATTTGTTTTCCCCCTTCTGAATTGTATTCTCCATAAAGATATGTTCAATACTAACCGCCCTGACCTGTGAAAGTGAACTTATTTGTAAATAGGATCTTTGTAGATATTAATTACCATGAGGACAAACTTGAGTGAGGTGGGCCCCAATCCTTATAAGCAGACTAAAATTGGACACCATGAGTAAGAGAAGAGACAGAGAGAGATGGCCATGTGACGGTGGCAGAGATTGTGTTATGCTACCACAAGCCAAGGGAAGTCATGAATTTCTGGCCACCCACCAGAAGCCATGGGAGAGACATGGGATGGGTTCTCTCCTTTAAGAAGGAAACTGACACCTTGATTTTGGACTTATAGCCTCCAGAACTGTGATATAATACATTTCTGTTGTTTAACTCAACTAGTTTGTGGTATTTTGTTATAGCAACCTTGGAAAACTAAGGAAAACTCTTTCCCAGTTTCCCTCCCCTTTACCCATCATTCTTGTTTCCTGGAATTTTGTCCCGTCCCCCCCCCCCCCCCCCCATTAAGGGTTATGGCATAAGCTTTACCCCAAGCTCTATTTTCCAACGGAACCTAAGGCTAAGGCAATGACTAAAACTTACTGAGTTCTTGCTAAGTCCCAGGCACTGTTCATAGTGCTATATAGGTATTGTCTTAAATATTAAAATAAACACATACAATGGGTTGGCTTAAACAATGGAAATTTATTGGTTCACAGTTTTGAGGCTAGGAGAAGTTCAAAACTGAGGTATCAGCAAGGCAATGCTCTCTCCCTAAAGACTTTGGTATTCTGGGGTTCATTGCTAGTAATCCTTGGGGTTCCTTGGTTTTTCTGCCACATGGCTTTGCACATGAACATATCCTCTCCTTTGTCTCCTGGGTTATGTTGACTTTCAGCTTCTGGCTACTCCTTGTGGCTTCTGTATCCAATTTCCTTTGCTTAAAAGGACTCCAACCATATTGGATTAAGGCCCATCTTTATTCAGTTTGGGTATCCTCAAGTAATCACATCATCAAAGGTTCTATTTACAAATGAGTTCACACCCGCAGGACCTTGCCTTTTGCGGGGGACGTGTTTCAGCCCCTTTTCCTCTCCATAACGATACTATTAGGTGCTATTATTATTTCTATCTTACAGATGAGGAAAGTGAAACACAGAGGGTTTAGGTGATTTTCCCAAGTTTAACCAGCTAGTAAGTCTAAGAACAGAAATTTAGATCCATCATTCAGACATCCAAATATGTGCTCTTGAAACTTGAAGAACAGCTACTTTTGCAGAATTGGCTAAGATTTTCAAATATCACCTGGGCTGGGACCTTCAGAAAGTCTTCCCTGAATAATGAAGGAGAGGTGTTACCTCTTTCTGGAATGGAACTCTTATCTTGTAATAAAAGACCACCATATATACAGCATCTGTTAATGTTGCAATCGGATTCTCAAAACACATTAATTGTGTTTGTTTTTGATTGTTGATTGCCAACTTTGTTGATGAACGATCTCAGAGAATGAGAAACTTTTCCTTTCCTCCCTTTTAATATTAACAGCATAATAATGACTCACTGATGTTCTAACTCAAATAATCAAAAAGAAGCTTATGGTGGGATGTGTGTGGTTCTCAGTAAAATCTTGGCAGAAAGATGATCTGGTGGGCAGAGAGGTTCAGTGCTGGAGATGCAGAGCTTCTTAACATGGAATGTATCCAGGGTAAGTAGACTTGAAGTCCATGAACATTCTGAAATTTAAGGGAAATTTCCTGATAAAGCCAATATCTGCATTTCTTTGTTGGGGGAAGACATATACATTTTATCATATTTTAAGAACCGTTGCTATAATGGAAAATAAAACTGTGTCTTAAGCCTTGGTATTACTCTTTTCTGTGTGGAGTGCCATAAATCATTTAACAACTAGAGCCTCAATTTCCTCATATGGAAATGGTAGCCCTAGTATTTCTTAATGCTCAAGATTACTATAAAGATCAGATGAGATGAAAAATGATTATAAAGGAATGTTGTAATCTCTAAAGTGCCTTGCCAATGTGGGATGGGAAATTATTCCCTATCTCCTGAACCTCAGAGTATAGAATCTAGAAAAGGAGCATATCTGGCATTGACTAAGGACATATGTTTTAGATTAGGTTCATCCAGAGAGTCTCGGCTCGTGTAGATGTGAGATAAGTATTTCAGTGTAAGTAGTTTCTTCAGAATACGATTCCAAGATGCACTTGTAGAAGAGTGGCGCAGGGGAGGATTGAAAGAAGCCTATATAGGGTGTGATAATAAGCAAGTTGCTTCTGGGAGCAACTAGGACTCAGTCCCAGTGTGGCACATGCCTCAGAGCTGTCTTCCCCAAAGGACCAGTTGTGTTCCTGCAGCCAGAGAAAGTGCTAGGGCAGTTAGTAGCAGGTGTCTGCACTAAGGAAATATGGGTGGGACAAGGACAGCTTTTGCTGCAGTAAACTATGGGCTAGATTCCACCACATGCACGATCCATACTACATTCAAAGTCAATGGCCCCCAAACATAAAATTCTCCAGATACCACCTAGGAAGCGAAATAAAATATAATCATCCAGAATCCAGGGTGAGGTCTGAGAATTGACAATTTTCAAAGACTCTCCAGGTAATTCAGATGATCAGTTAATTTGGGAAATACAGCAGTTAAAAACCTTCCCCATGTATTTATTGTACACTCCATTTTAAAGATAAAAACATTGATAGTTGATGTGTTAACTATTTTATACAAAATTACAACTGGACTGTGATGGGCAGACTTCCAGCCCAGCTCCTATTTCTTTACCTCAGCATCACACTGTCTGTTTAAGGACCTGCTTCTCTTTCAGGTACCACATCTCCTGAACCTTCAAGGAAACTGGGTGAAGCATAAAACCCTCAGCCTGCTCTTGCAACAGGCACCTGTGCTACCTACAAATAGAACCAAGCCCAAGAATTGTCATTTTAATCTATTGCTTTCTCTTCATTTCAATTGCATTGCCAGGGTTCTAACATCCAATGCCCAGATTATTGAAATGTCTTCTTCCTTCATCTCCCTGCTTTCAGCCCCCGCTTCTCTAGTCCCTGTGGACTACCCCAGTTGATCTCTTTCCCAGACACTGCAGGAGCTCCTCATTCTTTATCTGTAAGACAGAGTCAAATACTCCTAATAGCATCCAAAACCTTCCACAATCCAGTTCTCTCCTGACCTCTCCAACCTTCTTCTTGTAGCTCATGTATGATGGATCAGTCAGCATCCAGGTGGGAAAACAGAAACTTCTCTAGGTATTGAAACAGAAAATATTTAAATTAAGCCATTGAGTAGCTGGTTATTGAAGAACTTAAAAAAAAAAGGGGGGGTGGAGGCATTAAGTTATTCCAGAGGTGATAGTTATAGGAAGCAGCCACAATACCTAAACTTTAGGCTCAAAGGGAAGAGATGGTGTTGGCAACGATGATGATAGTGATGATGATTAGAATCTAGAAGCTCAGAGAAGGAGCTTTCTGGAGTTGGGGCTCAGGTCTCTGAGGTAGGAGACTTCAGGGCTCAGAAGCAATCCCTTTGGAGGACTTACTCATAGTTCTGAGGAGGAGGGACTTATGCAGCCTCTATGGTACTTCAGGAGATTGGAGAAAAGGCCTGTGGAGCTGAGCTTAGATCTCTGATAAAAGAGAAGCCCTGCTGATGTTTGTACCTTTGAGGGGTCAGCAGATACTAAAGAATGGATCCAATTGCTGCGGCCAGGTTGGAGGGCAATTAGTGAGGTGTAGCTGACATGAACTGCAAGCCAATGGGGAGGGGCAAGTCCCTTCTTCTCCATTCCTTCATGTTTGCTCTAGTGCTACTATTTCTTAAGCCCACCAGGGAATCAGAGGACAAAGGAGGTATCCAACCTGCAGATCTTCAGCCCACCTAGCAGAATACAAAGGGTGGTTCAGAGCTGAGAGACCATAGCATAATAACAGTTACAATGCCTGAAAAGTTAGCGCCATGGCCCTTTATACGTCTCAGATTTAGGCTGATGCTATCTGCTCTCCTTGGAATATTCTTCCTAACTTCAGATTGTTTGGCCCACATCAATGTTCAAATGTCTCCTCCTTCCAGAGCCAAACCCCCAACCCAGGAAGAAGTCCTTTCCTTACTAGTTTTCTCCTAGCATCCATGCTCCTATAAAGCACTGATCATATTGTGCAGCAATTACTCGCTTCAAGTCTGTATCTTTTGCTTGACTCTGCATTCATCAAGGGAAGGATGTTGCTTTAATTATCTTTGCATCTCTAGTAGGGCAATAAATGTGTGTTGAATGGCAAACAACCAGATATATGAATGAAGAAATGAAAGAAGTGGGCAGATACAGATGTCCAAGATCAAGAAGAGAGTGATGACCTTATTCTCCCTCAAGTATCTACCCTAGCTTTTGTAAACCACAGAAACAAGAAATAACGCAAACATTGTTTTCTAGTGGTATTTCTAAAGTATCCTGAAATCTCGTTGGATTTTTTAGCTCCTTGCTCCTTGAAGTCCCCTCTAAAAATAGAGAATTTAATAGACATTTGGTTACCCCCAGCACAATGTGCTTACTTAATTTTCTTCCCTTTCTCTTATTTATGCAAGATCTTGATTCTTTTCAGGTAGCAATTAATTCTTGTGGAGGTGTTAAGTAATATCGGCCAGAGGTTCTGGAGGGTCTTCATTTACTTTGAATTTACAAAGGCCGACAGCCCTACTAGTCTAAAACACTAATGGTGGAACTTTGGACATTAATAACAGACTACAAGTGAAGGTATTTTTCAATCCCATCATATTTATACTTGGGATACTGAAAACTCATTCAAATTCAGATCCAGCATATACTTATCCAACATTAGTGTGGTCTAAGCATTCTATGAAACCCTTTTTCATTCATTACATCATCCAATTTAATCTTTACAATAAATCCAAGGTAGGTATTATTATCTCATTTTTATACCTAAGGAAACTTGGATCAGAGATAGCAACCATGATAACACAGCTTGTAAGTGACAGGGCTAGAATTTGAATCTAGGTTGAATTTCATGCTCATTGCTCCTTTCTCATTAATTCTGCTTACCGGTAAGTTCAGTTACAAATTGGATTTGGTCTCCACGGGAGTATGAGATTTAAAGTTACCATGATGAAAGAGAACTTTGTCTTAATATCCAGAAATGCAGAAAGAATAGTCAAGTAATGTGGGGAAGTCTTTTTCTTTTCCAGGGATCCACAATATTTGGGTGCTTATTTCTCAAAAAATTAGTCTCAGTTAATGCATGAGTGTTCTACTCCAGAGGAAAATTTACTTGAAGGTATGTGAAACAGTTGCAAGATCTATGGTTAGGAAAGGCACTTTACTTCCAGACCCTGTGTGGTCTCAATAATAAAATTAGAGGTCTGGAAGGTATGATCTCTAAGTTCTCTTTAGCCCCAAGATAAACGGAGTGCTCCCTGTTTTGGAATGTGGGGGTTCTTTTACCTCCAAAGCCAAGGCCTCTGATTGGTTGTTAAGGACTCTCAGAAAATGCAAAAGATCGCAAGGGTTGGGGACAACAAATATCTGGTTTAAAGATCAGCTTTTTTTGGGTAGGATCCTCAGTTGCCAATTTATGACCTATGAAGAAAGTGAACCAACATGGACAAACGTCCCCATCATAACCGTGCATAACAAATCTACATAAACTAACCCAATCAACACTTGCTCAGTATTTGGAACCAATCTTGAGCTGTTGTGGGTAAATGCTAAATTATTCATTACACTCTTTTTTCCTGCTTTTATTGCCTTGAACAGCTCTTGACTCTGCCCTTTTCTGCTGCTCCTGGAGCTTATGTGAATTACGGTTTGGGGAGGAAGACATGTGAGTCTTGGAGGATGCTAGTCCCCAGGGAATGGAGACAAACATAGTCCTGGTTTCTACGGCACCCTTGAGACCCCAAACTGCTGAGTCTCCCACATCTCTTATCGTAACATTAAGAGCTGCCTTGTAGTTCACCTGAGGACATGTTCCAATGAAATCATAGAATATTTATTAGCATTATTACATTTTCTCCAACACCTTTCATCCCAGAGAATCCCAAAATGCTTGGCTAACAAAATATCCAGGGAGATTTTACCCATTTCTAAAATCAAGCCACTGCTGCTCACTTTCTCTCTCTCCATACCCCTTCCATTTACCTTCCCTCAATCAATCTTTCACCTGAATTATTATAACTCTTCATTTTCTAATGAATAACACTGAATTACCTTAACCTGCTCATATTAGGTTCCTATGGCTGCTGTAACAAATTACCATAAACCTGGTCATTTAAAACAATGCACATTTATTCTCTTACTGTCCTGGAGGCCAGAAGTCTGACATGGATTTAACGGGGCTGAAACCAAGGTATTGGTAAGGCCATACTCTCTCTAGAGGCTTTAAATGACAACCCATTTCCTTGTCTTTTCCAGATTCTAGACAGATATTCCATGCATTCATTGGCTCATGGCACCTCATTTTCAAGGCCTGCAGTGTAGTATTTTCAATCTTCCCTCTGCTCCTTTTTCACATTGCCTTCTCCTCCATTGTCAAACTCCCTCAGCCTCCTTTCATAAGTACACTTGTAATTACACTGAGCACACTTGGATAAACCAGGATAATCTCCTTATCTCAAAATCTTTAAATAAATCGCACCTGCAAAGTCACTTTTGTCATATACGTTAACATTGACAGTCCAGGGATTAGGACCTGGGTAATTCAGTCCACTACACATAGCAACACAGGCTCTTTTCACTAGTCCGAACACATCTAGTTTCCCACCACTTCCCACCACTAATGGAATGATACAGCCAAAATGAATGGCTCACAGATCTGCTTGAAAGGTTTTGCATATGTCTTCAGTCATTATTTTGCTAATGTGTGGACCTAAAGGTCTTCTGTTCCTCCATGATGTCCTTCCTTCCCTGTCCACCCTGGCTTGAACAAATCACTTTGAAGTGTGTGCTGTGCATACATTCTTGATTACCTATAATTATGTAAGGTGGTGGCTGGCTTCCCTGGTAAGGTGCACATGTCCTAGGACCTCCTGCAATCACTTTCCTATGGAGAGCCCTTAGTAAATACCAAGAAAAGTTACTCCCCTGGAATGATGGGATGGAGATACTTTTTAGATTGATTCCACAACTTATGCTTTTTGACATTCAATAAATACTTATCATTCATTTAAAATATTGATTAAGTACTTCCTCTGCCCCCAGAGGCAGAGGTGACAAACAAGGCATGAATTTTTTAGCCCTTCAGGAACTTGAGTCTTAGAGGGGACTTTGAACATTACAAACAAACGCAAATAGGACCACTGCTAAGAAAAAAGGAAAGCTCAGGGTGTTGTGTGGTTACATGACAGAGTATCCACCTGGCCTTGAGGTGGGAAGTAATGGAAATTAATTCAGCAATTAGAGAGTCCACTAAAGGGACAATCATAATATTATTATTCATAACAAAGATTCATTTTGCATTTGCATAGTGCTTTTTATGAGGTGTGACCATAATGTAATAGAGTGATTTTTTATAAAAACAAACAGAACAAATTATATCACAGACAGTCCCAGTGTTGTAAAGAACCTTAAAGGTCATATTGTTCAACTCTCTTTCTTACTCAGCTATTCTGTATACCATGTGCCTAATAAGGGTTTGCTTGGATTCTGCCTGAAAATCTCAAATGAACATTGTTATCAAAGAAGTCACCTTGGACTCTGTGTGTACATTACAGAATACATTATCTATCTATCTATCTATCTATTTATCTATCTATCTATCTATCTATCTATCTACCTACCCCCACACAGTATATATACATATATATATATTGGTGCTGTAAGGTCCAGAAGGTAGAATTGGTTGGTATGGATTTATAGTTATTATGTATGAGTATGTGTATAGCAAGTGCTAAAAATATTTTGGAAAGTGTCAGTATTGTTGGAACCCATTGGGATATACGTATGTTCTCATAAATTGGCAAATTTGAACAGAATCACATAAATGCATACAAAAGTCTGGAGCTATTTAAAAATTATTTTCTGTATTTCATAATTATTTCAGAATAACTATGCATAGATACTACCCATCTGCTTTTCTGAAATGAAGAACCATCCTCAAAACTAGGGTGGGCAAGCAGGAGCTCAATTCATGGCTCTCTTATTTAAAAGCTGCGTGGTCTTGATGAAGTCATTTAACTTCTCTGAGTCTCTGAGGCTAGTGACACTTTCCTTAAAGGTCAGTTGCAAAAAGTAAATAAGAGAATATAATGTAAAGTACCTAGCATGTAAAGGAAATGCAATTTGTTTTCTACTCTTTTCAAGAAGTTGGGACTAAACTTAAATGCAACTTCTGATAAATAAAACCAAGACTAAGGATGTAAGATGAGTTTCCTAAAGGTCCATGAATTTCAAAATACAAAGTATGGCTTAATTGTTTCTGATAAATACTTTTTTACCCCATTTACACACACATACACATACACCTTTATCATCTCCAAACACTTTTTCTGCCTTCAGTTTTATATTTTTTAGATGGCCTACTCAAAGATATAAGCTAGTCTGCACTGGGGCCTCATTTTTTGAAACTGAGACCTATATCTGATGACTTCATGGAGAAGCGCATCTTATGATTTTGGGAGGCTCAGTTGATATGTGGAAGGACAGCTGAGTTTTAATTTCTATTTGATTTCCATTTCTGTAGGAGTTAGTTTTGCTACGGGGCTGTACCCCATTCTGTACGTGTGATCACTGAGCACACGTTACTGTTTGCTTCCTCGATGTGAACCAGTTCCACCCTCAGAGATGGAAGGGTGGTTATTTTATGTCAGAGTTCAGCCATAGAAATAGAGTCACTGTACGTGGTGTGGGATGAAGGACTTATTGTGGGGAATAGATCTTGCAAAATTGGGCACAAACTTGGAAAACGAAGGCCCAAAAAGGGAGCTGAAGGAACTGAAAGTGAGTTAGAATGAAGCAGACAATCTGAGAACACGTGTAGCCTCTGAAGTGGAACCATGTGGGGGAGCTGCTGGGGAGGTCTATGGAAATGTGCCTTTCTCACCTCTACGGGTCCTCAGTCAGGTACATGGGGGTCAGTCTGGGTCTGAGGTTGGTCGACGGGGTCAGCAACTGGGAAACAGAGCTTGATACGGAGCAGATGAGAACGAAAACAAGATGGAACCCCTCAGGCAATTCTGTGTGTGTCCGTCACCACTTCTGAATATGACAATCATCGGAGAATAGTAGCTCTTGTTTCACTTCTGCCTTCCAAATATTGTGAATGTTCTCTTTTTGGCCAACTGTAATCTGGAAATATACAGAGAAGGGAATTCTAGGAAAAGTTGTCATGGAATAATCCCCTAGAGTCGCTTACTAAAGAAGACAAAGAAAAATAGGTTTGCTGCATGTCTCCTCTCATCTATATTCATCTGAAAACCTCCTTCTCTTTTTTACAATGTAGTCTACCAAAGGGAAATTGCAATTATTTATTATCTTTTTTATTGAGGTAAAATTTGTCTTCAGTTGAAGGCTCAGGTATCAACTGTGCAATTCAATGTGTTTTGAAAAATATATACACTGGTACAATCAACATCCCACTGAAAATAAAGCACGTTCTCATCACCTTAGAAGGTTCCTTTATGCTTCCTTATAGTTAATTCCCACCTCCCGTAGAAAACCACTCTTCTGATCTCTATCACCCCAGAACGGTTTCAACTGCTATTGAAATTCATATCATTAGAATCACACACTACTCATTTTTTGTTTGTTTGTTTCTGGCAAGTTTTGCTTAGCATTATGCCTATGAAATTCATCCTACTAAGTGTAGAAGTCATTCATTCTTTGTATCATTAAGTTGAATTCAGTTACACAAATTTACCAATTTGTTTATTCATTATCCTGCTGAGGAACACGGGAGTTGCTTTCAGTTGATGATTTTGAATAAAGCTACTAAAAACATTCTTATACAAGTCTATTTTGTGGACATATGTTTCACGCCTTTTGGATAAACTTCTGAAAATGGAATTGCCAGAATAGGTGCATGTATAACTCTATAAGAAACTGCCATTTTTTACTCCAAGGTTGCTTATGTTTTAAAACTCCCACCAGCAACAGAGGATAGTTTAAGTTGCTACATTCTTGTCTATTTTTGATGTTGTCAGTCTTTTACATTTTAACTATCCTAGTTTGTGTAAAGTGGTATGAATACTTAAGTATTATTTCAAGTGCTTATTAGACATTTGTATATTTTCTTTTGTGAAGTATCTGTTTGTGTCTTTTGTTCACTTTTAAACTGGGTTGTCTTTTTCATTACATTTTTTGTTGGTAAGAGTTATATATTTTGGACACAAGAACTTTGCCAGATACGTTTTCTCCCGGGTAGCAATTTGCTTTGTAATTTTCTTAACAGTGCCTTTTTTTTGAGAAGAGTTTTAAACATTTTGATGAAGGCCAATTTATTTATTTTTTCTTTTACTGTTGGTGATTTTTATGTTAGCTCCAAGAAATCTTTGTCAGACTCAAAATTTCAAATATTCCATTATGTTTTCTTTGAGAAATTTTATAGTTTTAGCTTTCACACTTAGGTCTACATTCATTTTCAGTTAATTTTTGTGGCTGAGCTGTCCAGTTATTTCAGCACCATTTCCTGAAAACAATTCCCTTTCCCCCATTGAACTGTGTTAACACCTAGCAAAAATCATTTAACCATATATATGTAGGACGGCTTAGGAGTCTCTATTTTTTTCTTTTGATCTATGGCTTAGCTTTACACAAATACCTTAATACCTTGGTGAATATGCTTTATAGTAAGACTTGAAACCAAGCAATGTGAGCTCCCCAAATTCGTTCCTCTTTTTATGATTGTTTAGGCTAATCTAGGCCTTTTGCATTTTCATAAATGTTATAATCCATGTGTAGTTTTCTGTAAAATAGCTGGTGGAAATTTTTATTGAGATTTAATTGACTCTATAGAAAATTTCGGGAGAATTATCATTTTAATGATATTGAGTCTTCTGATTAATGAACCTGGACTATCTCTTCATTCATTTTGATTTTCTTTAGTCTCTCCCAGTAATATTTTGTAGTTTTCAAAATGGCTTTATAATTTTCAAATTAGTTTTGTAGTTTTCAATCCAGAGGTCTTGCATACCTTTTGCTAATTTTATTCCTAAGTATGTATATCTCGTGAATTACTGTAATGTTATCTTAAAATTTCATTATTCGAAGTTTGTATACTGATGTTTATATATTGGCCTTGCCTCCTGTGACCTTGCTCCAAATTCTGAATTTTGTAGACTTGTTAAGATTTTTACATAAGCGATCATATTGATGAATAAACACAGAAATTCTTTCTTTCCATTCTTTATGCTGTATATTTATTTTTCATGCTTTATTTTACTGGTTAGAACCACTAGTACAATGTTGAATGCAAGTAGTCAGAAAGAACACCCTCATATTTTTCCTGAAATAAAGGAGAATGTGTTAAATATTTCACTATTTAGTATGTTGTTAGGTTTAGGTTTTTTTTGTCAGTGCTCATTGTTAGATTGAGAAGTTACCTTCTATTCCTAGTTTGTTAAGAGTTTTTACCATGAATGGATGATGAGATTTTTCTAATTATTTTTTCTATTGAAATAATCATCTTTGATATAACATATAGCTTTACTCCATTATTTTGTTTATAAGGTAAATTACATTGATTAGTTTTTGAAAGTTCAAACAAATTTGTATTCCTGGCCTAAACCCCAGTTGATCATAATTTAGAATTGCTGTATATTGCTGGATTCAACTTGTTAATATTCTGGGAAAGATTTTTGCACCTGCATTAAGGGGAATATTTGTCCATAATTTTCTTTACTTGAAATGTCTTTGTTAGGTTTTGATATTGGGATTTTGCTGGCTTCATACAGCAAGATGTAAAATCGTCCTCTTTCTCCAATTTCAGAAGAAAGTTGGTGATAGATTGCATTACTTCTCTTTAAACACATTATAATACTACTAGTAAAATCATCTGCACCTCAAATTTTCTTTTGGATTATCAATTCCAATTTTTTAAACTGGTGTTATGGATTGAATTATGTCCTCACAAAGCAATGTTCAAGTCCTAACTTCTGGTCCTTTGTTGTGAAGTTATTTGTAAACAGGACTTTTGAAGATCCTGTTAGGATGAGGTGAAATGGACTCAGGGTGGGCCTTTATCCTATATAACAGGAGTCCTTAAAAGCAGAGAAATTTGGATATAATATTAGGGATGAAGAGTAGAGAGAAGGAGAAATGTGGCCATGTGATGGAGGCAGAGATTGAGTTATTAATTGCTGGTAAGCCACCACCAGGGTACTACTAATTTCAAAGAGAGCATGGTCCTCTGACACCTTGATTTTGGACTTGTAGCCTCGAAAACTGAGGTAATAAATTCCTGTTGATAAACCAACCCATTCTGTTGTATTTTTCATAGCAGCCCTGCCAAACTGACAGAATCTATTTCATCTGATATCAATATAGCTACCATAAGCTTCTTAAAACCACTGTTTGTGATTTATCTCATTCCATTCTTTTACTTTCACCCCAGCTAGGTCTTTATATTTACAGAGTGTCTCTTGTGAACAGTGTGCAATTCAGTCTTGTTTACTTTTTAAAATGCTGTCTGAACATTTTTGCTTGTAACTGGAGTATTTAGTCCATTTGCTTTTAATTTACTACCTTGGGATGTAAGTCTACCATCTTACCAGGTATTTTCCACTTGTCTCATCTTTTTTGTTTGTTTCTCCTTTCTTGCTATCTTTTAAGTTCATCAAATGATTTTCAGAAAACATTCCATTTTTTAGAATAAATTTCATTTACTCTATTGACTTTCTAGCCATGCTTCTTAGTGTTTTTAGGGTTGTTCTAGGAATTAATATATGATCTTTAATTCCTTACCATTTGGAGATAATATTGCATCTCACCACCTACAATGGAAGAATCTTCAGGAACATGGAATCTCTGTTCTTTTTCCTTTAAAAAATTCTTTTACCTATGCTTCTTCAATTTGGATAATTTATAGAGATCTGTCTTTAAATCCATGGATCTTTTCTTCTGATATCGCTAATCTGCTTTTAAGCCCATTATGTACATTTCCATTTTAGATATTGTCATTTCTGCTTTAGAATTCCATTTAATTCTGTTTTTATCTCCTGGGATTTCCATCTGATTACTTAGTTATGTTCATCTTTTCTTTTAAATTCTTGAACATATAACAGCTGTTTTAAAATCTTTGTCTGCCAATTCTAATATCAGTGACATCTTAGGATCTGTCTCTGTTGATTGTTTTTTGTTCCTTTTTCTTTCTTCGAGGCACATTATTCTAATTCATTACAGGTATAGTACTTTTTATGTGTGTGCTAGACCCTGCAGATGATACGTTGTAAGAAATATGGATTATTGTGCCCCTTTAAAAAGAAAATTGATGGTCGTTCCAGCTGTTAAGTTGTTGATGGATCATTTTGATTCTGGCAGGATTGTTTTAATTTTTGTATCAGTGTGGGTCCAGTTCAGGTTTGTCCTCAGTCCTAGGTGGTGGCTATAACTTTAAGGTCTTAATCCCTAACGCGTGGTCTTTATGAGGTCTCAACTAAACCATGAGGTTCTCAGTGAAGTCTCCATACTCTGTATCCCAGGATGGTGAGACTCTGGTATCTCCAATCAGCTCTAAACCCTACAGGATCCATTCTCTGATAGACCTTGTGGAGTTTTGCCACTTCTGAAGTTGTGCTTCTGTGCAGCTTCCTCTTTTCCTGCATCCTGCCCTGCAAATTTTAGGAGCTTCTGAGGTCCTGAATACTAATCTCTGTTTCCCGATATCAGAGAGACTAATGTGTTCTTGCACTCCACTTCCCTTTGCCATTGTCTGAAAAATGCTCTTGGGCAGAAAACCTGTCCAAACAAGAAGCTCACCTAGTGTGTTTAACTTCTGTCTAGGAAAACCATGCTGTATTTTCTGTTGTCCAATGCCTAAAAGGGATTCCCCATACATTTTGGTCCGTTTTATGGTTGTGTACACTGGCATTGAAACTGGAAATCTCAGCTATTTTTTACACTTCAGGTTCTCTGTGAATACTATATATTTCTTTTCTTTTGCTGCCATCAAGGCTACAACAGCAGCCAATGACTGACTTCGCCCACTGTTTCTACTTCCTGAAATTCATTCAGCTTAATACCCCTGAGGGCTGGTAATAGACATTATCTGTTCACACGAGTCTACAAGTACGGAACAAAACAGAGCGGCAGCTTCTAGGGCAGCAGACAGTGTGCAATGGAGTTGCATAATAAATTTCTTTGAAGAGATTTGGTTGAGGAGCTGATGTCTCTATCTTGTCTAACCCCAAGCAGGACAGGTAACTGTGGACTAGTGAAAGAATGAATATTGGAAGAGATCTTGCCACCTAGTGTATAACTTAGTATTGCAATACTAAAAGAGAAAAACTATTAAATTCCATTTACTTTTAAAGATGAGGAGACTTGATTTATAGTGGCTTACAACAGTCCCCACAGAGCTTAAATTTCCATCCTCTGTTAGAAGTGGAGCATTTATATTTCAACTGCCTCTGAATTCTTCCAAAATCTGTCACTAGCCTATTTTAGGTGCTGAATGGCCAGCTCCATGAAGGGCAGCAATGAGCAAATGCAGCAATATGCAATATTTGCTTACTGGAGAAGTAAATTTTGCATTCAGAGGTCGGTGGTGTTATAAATCCAATGCTAAAACTAGATCATACTTCCAATTCAATCCTTAATTCCCATGTGAAAAAAGAAATGTTGAGCTCATCATCCATAATGTTACATCATGTAATATCCTGTATTATGATTTTTTAAACTTTTTTTCCTTTATTACAGAAGCTGTGGGTTTATACAGTGATCACACATAAAATACAAGATTCCCATATACCACCCTATTATTAACACCCTGCCTCCGTGGGGAACATTTGATGCATTGATGATAGCACATTTTTATAATTGTACTTTTAACTATAATCCAAGGTTTAATTTAGGGTCCACTATGCAGTGTACTTCCAGAGTTTTTAAATTTTTTATTCTGTTACCATTTATATAATCTCATATTTCCTTTTAAAATCACATTCAAATACATATTTCAGTGTTGTTAATCACATGCACAATGTTAATCACACACACGACATTGTGCATATAATTAACAGTACCGTCCATTACCAATATACTTTTGTGTTGGTCTGAATCTGTGGTGGACCCCAGAAAAGCCATGCCCTTTAATCCTCATTCAATATTGCTGGGTGGGAGCATTTTGATTGTTCTTGTGAAGATGTGACCCACCCAATTGTGGGTGGTAACTTTTAATTAGATGATTTCCATGGAGGTGTGTCTCCAGCCACTGAAGGTGGAGTTGCTTACTGGAATCCTTTAAAAGAGGAAACATTTTGGAAAGAGTCCCTTTTGGTAGAGCCACGAGAAAGCCAGCAGATGCCACCATGTTCACCATGTGCCCTTACAGCTGAGAGAGAAATGCTGAACTTCATCGGTCTTCTTGAACCAAGGTATCTTTCCCTGGATGCTTTAAATTGGACATTTCTATAGACTTGTTTTAATTGGGATGTTTTCTCGGCCTTAAAACTATAAACTAGCAACTTATTAAATTCCCCTTTTAAAAAACCATTCTGTTTCTGGTATATTGCATTCTGGCAGCTAGAAAACTAGAACAACTTCCATTATTTCAAATAAGAACCTTGTGCATTTTAAGCCTTTACTTCCCATTATACTATCCTGACCCCATCTTCTGGCCGCCTTTGTTCAAGATTCTGACTCCATAGATTTGCTAATTCTAACTCTCTCAAATCACTGTGATCATATAATATTTGTCTTTTTCTGTCTGGCTTATTTCAATCAACATGATGTCTTCAAGGTTCACTCATGTTGTTGCGTGAATCAGAACTTCATTCCTTTTTATGGTTGAATAATATTCCATGTATGTATATACCACATTTTATTTGTACATTCATCAGCTGATGGACACTTGGGTTGCTTCCAGATCTTGGTAATTGTGAATAATGCTGCCATGACCATTTGTGTGAAAATATCTATTTGAATCCCTGCTCTCAAGTCTTTGGGGTATATGCCTAGTAGCAGGATTGCTGAGTCATGTAATAGTTCTATATTTAGCTTTCTGAGGAACCACCAAACAGTCTACCACAGTGGCTGTGCCATTTTATGTTGCCATCAGCAATTTCTCCACTTCCTCTGCAACACTTATTATTTTCCTTTTTTTTTTTTTAAATAATAGTCATTCTAATGGGTGTGAAATGGTGTCTCATTGTGGTTTTGATTTGCATTTCCCTGATAGCTGATGATATTGAACATCTTTTCATGTGCTTTCTGGCCAGGGTATTATGTTTTAAGTTAGTATTCTTTGTCTATTTATCTGTTTATTTGTTTATTATCTGTTTTCCCCTACTATAGTGGCAAGGTCTGATAAAACAGAATCCTTTGCAAGTTTTATCCATTTGTTCTCTCCTCAGGGCATAGAATATCCAATAGTATGTGCTCAACAAACATCTGTTACATAAATATCTCTTCTCACTAGATTGCAAAATCCTTGAGGATGGTGCCTTATCTTCTCAACATATGTTTGTATGGGGAAGCGCCTCAATTAATAATGACTGATTTGATAAATGATGAAACCTCTGAACAGCTCAGTTGATGTCATTATGTGTTAACGTTGAAATAGTGTTTGAATACTCAATAGTGAGAGAAGGAAAGGAGGCCTAGCACCTGAAAGGGAAGTGGATATGTCTGATTATTTGTGAAGATGGTTACCTGTATGCCCAGGAGTGACAAAATCCCCTTTGGTACTTTCTATAGAAACACTGAATTCAGATAGGGTATTGTCACATTATGGAAGTTGGGGACTGAAGGTTAGAATTCCATAGTCTTTTCTTGGCTCTGTTACGCTCTGTTTGCACAGTATGACCTTGGAGAATCATAGGCTTTTTGTGCTACTCTGTCCCTATGGAGATGGTGGTGCAGACGGAAAGAGGTTTTTTCTCCCCACTTTCCACATAAGTGTTTGTTTTTAGCCTCATGAATTTGCCAGAGTGCTTAGATACCAAGGTGACAGACGGCAGAGAAAATGTGATGGCAAAATAACTTGTTAGGAAGATGTATAGAAATGGAGTGTAATCCTAAAGGGATGTGGGGCATAGGGTCTGGAATTATTTAGTGAAAGATTTGGAGTTTTAAACTCCACTAGTTTAAATTTAGCAGGTAGACAGTTTAGTGCCGACTCAGACAGGATTTTGGTTCAAGTCAAAGGAATGAGCTCGTTTTAATGGGCAGTGATCTGAGTCACCCCATAGGGTCTTGGGTAGGGCAAAAATGGTGGAAGCTGAAGCCAGAAAGCATTAGAATTGAATGTGCCACCTGTCTTCCACTAACACATTTGGCCTGGTGTGATTGTTGCTCTAAAACTGAGAAGCTGCCTCCAAAGGTGTCGCACTCGCTAAGGTCCTCAAATAACCACTTGCAACTCAAGCTCAAACATTCCACAGTTACATTTTTGTTAGAGTAGTATATAATACTGCTTTGGTACCAAAGATACATGACCTTTTATACTTCATTTTTTTCAGCTTTTGCTTGTTACCTGTGTAAGATGGAAGTAGTTGTGGGGTGGAGACAATGATGAGTATGAGAAAAAGACTTAGGCAAGGGACTGGGGGGAAGTAAAACCTGTCTTCATTTCTCTGACATCCTCATTTGCAGCTACCTCATGAGAGAGAGAGAGAGGTATTCAGAGAAATCCGGAGTTGCCATAACAACTAATAAACTGTAATTAGGCAAAGAAGGGGGAAAAGAGTCAAGAGAACCAAAAAACAAAAACAAAAAGAAAAAGAAAGAAAGGGAAGAAAGAAGAATGAGAAGGAAATTTAGGGAAGAAAAGAATGAGCTTTCAGGGTACATTGAAATGCATCCAAAAGTGTGTTTTATACCATGTCGGTGGATGACTTATGACAATGAATTAACATATGGAAGAGAAAACTGGCAATCATACATTTAAGCGTATATTTTAAAATTGGAAGTTCTATAAGTGTGAGAGTTGATTGAAGATCACAAATTAGAGGAATATCACATACATACATACGCAGACACACACGCCTACATGGCTACTACACGCAAACCCAAATTGACTTAGATGATTTTTGTCTGGAGATTTCCAGGGCACCTTTCCATGATTGAGTGGATGCATTACGTGAGGGGTAGCACTGTGTCTCCAGGGATCAAGGTTTTGTCAAGTCCTCCCTTTCCCCTCACAGACCACAGTGATACCTGGGTGACAGGATGGGAGGCAGCTGTCAGATTCACCTGACAGCTTCCCTCAAAGCCTGGCCTGCTGGGTGTCAGGGGATAATGGGTTTTGTCCTTCAACAGATGCTTTCTGAGTCCTGAATCACAGCTATATGTTAGGTAATAGTGACTGGGGAATGAGAAAATATGGTTTATGCCCACAGTGAAGTTATGTTTGGCCCGTAGTTAGAAAGTGAGATTTAGGGGGTTGGACAGAGAAGGAACCTCCTTGTCTCTAAGTTCTATTCTCGAGAGCTAGGAAGTGATCCGATGATGGTTGGCCCAGAGCAGGACCGTGTAAAAGGAAGCTGAAGTATAATTCTCAGAAATAAGAGTAGCAGACATATTGCCATGTAGTAAAAGGATTAAGGAAATTGAAATTTCAGTGATCAAACACATCTCTTTCTCTCACCTTGGTTGAGCACACGTGGATCCATTTCACAACTGATCTTAGCATACCCTCTACCTGGTGAGCAGGGAGGATATTGCTTCCCTCAGGGTAGCCTGACAGCTGTTCCTTAAAGCAGAGTGAGACTGATGAAGTATGACTGTGTCTGTTTTCAGTCAGAAACATTAACAAATTCAACTACAAAAGGCCACCTCACAGAACAAAATAAAACTTACGATGTGCAAAGGACAATGGAGATCTCTGGTTGCAAACAGAAGTGTCTGTAGCTGCCAACAAAGAGGGACCTTGCAGAAGATGGAGCATGAAAGGGATTCTGCACAAAACAAAAGTCAGAATACAATGGTGTATATTTCAGGCACATGAAAGGGGATGTGACAGCAATACTAAAGAGACAAGATATTCCTGCAGAATGGGGGCAGAGGAATCGCAGAAACCTAATCAGGCAATACAATTGTTGCAGAGAAACAGATCTGGCCCTGTAAAGGGAGAGAGGAGAAAAGCTTATTTCTTATGAATTAATCTCTAGTTGGTTTTCATAAGTTGTTCAGAAAGAAGCGAGCATATGAATAATACATACTGTACACAGGTCCAAAAACACAGAGCTATCTCCAGTTGAGACTGAGAAAATGAAGGCATTTTGGAAAATATAATTGAGTAAAGGGACCAGAGAGAAGGCAACTTGAGGTGTGGGTGCAGGCAGCAGCAGGGAACAGATACCCCCGAGGGGGAATAGGCACATTTTACATCTCCCCAATTAATTTGCAAATTCCTGGAGAGTTGGAATAATCCTTTCATCTTTTACAGATTTGTATGTTCCCGGATCACCTCACACAATACTTTGCACATGGTAGATGCTCAAAAATATTCATAGATAAACTATTTCAATGCTGATGTGACGATGAATGTGATTAATCACTGGACTGGAAATTATTATATCATTGGTATGAAAGCAGAAAAGAAGGAATCTATGTTCTCAGAGCCAACATACACAGAGGCAAATCATCCTTTAGTTGTTAGACGGACGAATAAATCCAGAGATGTTGTGCCTACAGTGATGTTTTTATATGGCAGTCCAAGTCATTGATTAGCCAACCAACTCCAAAGTAACACAGTTGTTTCATCTAAATTCTGCAACACTGAACTGAAGTTTGAGGTCCTGGTCAGTGTTTCCACAGAACAATAGTCCCACAAGAAGCTCTGTGGAAAAAGAATCCCAAGGTCAATTACATTTGGGAAATGTTGCTTTCTATATTCCCCTCATTATCATTTAAAAGGCTCTAACAGTAAATTGCCCTGTTGAGCCTTGAGCCTTGTTTAATCCAATGCTTTCCAAACTAAGTTGTCTATGGAAGGTTTTCTTTGTTTTTTTGTTTTTTTTTCTTTCTTTCTCTTTTAAAAAATACCCATCAGCATCATTTAGAACTTGTTTTCCATGCAGTGAGCTTTGAGGAGCCCTGGGCTGTGTGGTTGTTATTAAGCAGGGCATTTACCAAACAGCTTCCATGCTCTAAACCCTATTCTGTGAGGGTGGGCTGGAAAGGGTAACACATGGCTCCATATCTTCAGGAGCTTGTGGACTAGTGGAGGAGACAAACCATGCACGAGCTCCTTTGACCCTAAGCACAGGCTATGCTCCTTCTGAAATACACCCCAGATGTGATCTTCTCATCCAGCGGGATATTCTCACTCCACCCTCCCACCCTGACAAATTCATCTAGCGCGGCTCTGCTGTCAGGGTCTTGGTTTCCATTTGTACTTGGGCTTCCACAATTGCCACTATGAAGGTGTGAGAGAAGCTAAAAGTGTGCTTCTCCAACACAGCAGCCTCCTTCTATAAGCAATTGCCACTCAGGGGCCCCTGAAGAGCTGTTATTGTTATTAGTGAAGTTCTCAGATGGGCCTGCAAAAGAGCAGCTTGGAAGAGGGGCAACAAGCAGAAGGTGCAAAGAGCTGCTCCAAGGGACCTGGCTGTTGAAGCTCTCTGTAAACAGGTCCATCCTGACCCTATCGTGCATCTATTTTTGCAGCAACACCTCACAGGGAACCAGATCTACACTCTTGAGTTTTCACCAGAAGCCTAGGCTAGATTAGACAGATCTGTCCTCATTTTCCTAGTGTGAAGAGGTTGTCTCCAGCCTCAGTAAAAGAGGGATGGGCCAGTAGGGTGTCTGGAGTACCCTTGATATGATGACTTTTCAGCTAAGCCTAATGAGATAAGACCTCCATATTGCTCTTGTCCCCCAATCCTTGGCAATGTAATGTTGATGCCTACTCAGGACTTCCTCCCAGTTTAAAGGAGACTCACGTATATATGGAGAGGACAGCTATAGCTTTCCCCTGTGGAGGTGCATGGTGAAGGGGAGGGAGCCTGCTTCTTTCATTAGAGTTAGTAATTTGCATTCTTGGTCCAATTCTTGATCATCCCTCATCTCCACACCCCCACACAACTGACTGCACATTTCCATGTTTCATACCTTGATCTCATCATAAGATCTACAGTAGAGTTCCAATTTGGGCAGTCCTAGATCCATCAGCTTTGCCACTTACCAAGGCTCCAGGTGAGTTAACTTTTGTGAGCCTCTAATTCTTCATCTGGAAAGTAAGGATTATATTGTTTGCTGTATAGATTACCAGATCCTTTCATGAGCCACCCCTGCACAAAGATCTTCATCCATAACAAGCACTGATAATTGATAGTTTCCCCACTCTTCTCAGTTTTCCTTTAGTCAGGGCAGTCAGACAGAGTTTTCTGTGATGATGGAAATACTCTGTATCTGTCTGTCAATCATGGAAGCTTCTAGCCACGTGTGTTTAATCAGCACTTGAAATGTGGCTAGTGGAACAGGGGAACTGAAATTTTAATTTTATTTATTTTTAATTAGCTTAAATAGCCATATGTGGCTGGCGATGGCTATATTGAAGACTGCAGCCTTCGAGTACTCAGGGACTCCAGTAGAAGGAGAGTTAATTCAATGTGGGGAGTCAGTGGAAGAATCTTCTGGCTATATAACTTCACTAGGTCTCCTCTTGGAATCTGATGCCAATATAAGCTTTTAGAAATAGGACTGGGGCAGCTGCTTTGCCTCTAAGACTGGGAAAGAATTCACAGACCCATTTGAATGGACTTAGACCTCAGCGAATGGAGGAGGCTGGGCCTGCATCTTGGTGATATTTCGAATGTGCCTGAACCTGAAGAAGGTGTTATACACAATGTGGAGGGGCCCATCAGATTCCATCTCACTCCACCCCACTTAATTCTATGCATCTCCCCCTGATCCAGAGATGAGATAATGATAATGTGTTACAAAAAGGTTTTCGAATCTCACCAATGCATACTATCTAAACCCCTTTGAAATCACTTTCCCCTTAGATTTAAACTAAATTTATGAATTTCAAACTCTTAGAAATGTTAAACCATTAAACATAGAGGGTTGGGGAATTTGGGGGGGAGGGGAATGTAAATTTGGTGAAAAATTAGAATAACATGCAATATTTATTTTTGTAGTACAATTTACATATCTAAAATCATTTTGCTAAGAAGAAACATAAAATGTATTATGTATAACTTGATTTGCTCATAAAATTATCATTTAGGTAAAATTAGAGACGTGAAGAACGGGAAAAACAAAATGGAAAAAATAGGAGAGAACAGATTTTTTAACTGATTCATATTCTTTATATATTTATTTTGCAAAACAGCATCCTCAGGGGGAAAAAGTTCGTTCTGAGATATTTGTTGATTTTTTCTTTTTCTTTTTTTCTCTTTTTGGTCTTCACCTTGACCTAAATCACTCCCTTTACAATTCAGACCCATTTTCTTGCTATAGGCACTGTAGTGAACAGCTAGCTATTATTTCCCTTAAACCAACCCTCCCTGTTACAATTATTTTGAGACTTCTCAGGTGGGAATTCTCAGATGGGAATTCTTTTCCCTTCCTTTCTCCCATCAATTCCCTTTTCATCATTCTCCCCTGCTTACAGGTCCAAAGGCATAAGGGAGCTGGAGTTGCTTTTTTTTTTTTTTTTTGCATGGGTAGACACCAGGAATTGAACCCTGGTCTCCAGCATGGCAGGCAAGACTTTCATCACTGAGCCACCATGGCCCACCATGGAATTGTTTTTGCAATCTGTTTCCATCTGGTTTCTTCTTGCATTCATGACCTGTGGGTAGGCTGGTGGTTGTTTGGGGGAGTGGGCATTGCTTTGGTTCTCCAAGTGTCTCTTTGGGAATTAGGCAGAGGGAAAATCCTAACAGCTCCACCCATAAGGACTGACATCTATTGACTGCCTATCATGTGCTAAACACTGTCCAAGCACTTTGCATTCATCACTGCATTTCTTCTTCCAAACCCTAAAAACACAGAACTATAACAAGGGGCTTAAGGAAGGCCCAGTGACTCTCCTGAGGTCATGCAGCTGGTGAGCTACTAAGCCAGGCCTCTGGACTTGGATTTGGGCCCAGTTTATGTGACTCCAATCCCTGAGATATTAACCACTCCCAAAAGGGCCTTAACACACTAAGCAGCCTTCTACTTACGTAGGGTTCACATTACCTTTATTTCACTTGATTTTTGCTGCAACAAATTTAGTGGAGGAGACAATAGTGTGCCCAAATTAGAGATAAACAAACAGGCTTGGACAGGTTAAAAGCCTGGCCCCAAGTTCCATGTAATGGTGCCACAGGTATTCAAGCAGCAGGTTTTCTTTCAGACAGAAATTCACTTTCTCTTTCCACTCCTGAGGTGGCCAGAACAAAGGAAAATAATGTCTTTGGAAATAATGTGCACACACATGCCAACTTTTCAGCTTTGCAGCCAATGAATTGTGGGTTGGGTGGAAGGGAGGAAACCTTATACCTTATATAGCCACAGGGATTTTTGCCCCTGTCCCGAGGCCAAGTTTTACTACAAGGATTAAGAGACTTCAGAATAGAAAGCTTCTAGCCTTTCTTACTGTTTTTGTTTATTTGTTTCTCCTTCTAAAAATCTTTTTTTATGAGGCTGCCATAAAAACACTCATTAGGCGGTGTTGATTTTCATTAATGCTGATTCTCCAAGAGCTTAATCAATCTTCTGTGACCAATGACCTCATTCCCATGGGAGAAGAAAACTGTTTAACAAATTAGCTCTACAGATTGTAGGTAAGGCATACAGATGTGAGGTAGCTGGTGTTGCCAAAATAGGATGTGGATTAGTGCTTTAATATGCACGGCAAGGATGGCATTTGACTATCTCCTTGCTAGAACCCAATGCATCATTAGAAAACAGCTGTCCCCCTTCCCCTACAGCACCTCTCTCCCTCCTGGCTCCCCTTCTTTGCACTTACTTTTGGTTCTGAGGAATCTATGCTTTAAAAGCACTTAGAGGCAACAGCACAACTGCAGTTAGTATGAAGGCATTTTTGTTTTCTCTTTCCTATGGGAAATTTACTGGGAAATTTCCTATGGGAATTTACTGGCTCATGGTTTCGAGCCTAGGAGAAGTCCAATCAAGGCCTCATCAGGGTGATTCTTCTCAAAGACTGGCATGTTCTGGGGCTGGTTGATGGTAGCCATTAATCCTGAGCTCTTCCATCTCATGGAAATGCACATGGCGGCCTCTCCATTTCTCTTCTGGGTTCTGTTGGCTTTCAGCTCCTGGCTGCTCTTCCTCTGAGGCTTTTTTATCTCTTTGTGACCTTCCCTATAAGGCCTTCAGTAATAGTATTAAGACCCACCCTAGGCCACACCTATCTAAAGTGGCCTCATCCAAAAGGTCCTATTTATAAGGGTTGATAACCACAAGAGTGGATTAAGAACATGTCTTTTTCTGGGGTACATAGCTCCAAGCCACCACAGAAGGGGACACAAGTCACGAGTGCACTGAGGTAAACAGGGAAGGGGAGCTCAGCATAGTGACTGGCATTGGCTTGGAACCTAGCAACTTCCCAGGGAATGCTTAAGATTCGAGGTTAAGGGAAGAACCTCATCTCCTGAATGTTTCCTCCATTCCAGGGTAACTTGGTTGAAACTCCATTGTTTCTGAGATTACTTGCTTTGGGCTGATTAAGTGTTCCATCTCTTCCAGGAGGCCTTTGAAAAGGCAGATAGCTTCAGGATGGGTAGCCCAATTCATCACTGCAAGAAGCATGAGAGAGTCAGGGGCCTTAGCAGGAAGGTGGTGCAAAGACAATATTTTCCCATGACCCAGTTTTGCTCATGATGGCCTGGCAGCACCTGCATGACTTCAGTGCAGGTCGAGTGGCTTCCCACACCCTGCACATCTGGAAGAGAAGGCAAGCCCCTTCTTCAGGCAGACAGGAAGGCTCCAGAATGCGGGAGCAACCCAGGCAGCTGTGTGTTGATGCAGGCACTTTTACTTCCAGGGACTTTCACAGCTGTCACATTGTTTTATTTTCTCAGCAATTATTGTTTTTGTGCTGGAGAAGGATGACACCCAGCAGCATACAGAATTGACCATGGGCCCCCATGGCCAAGGGTGGGTGTCAGCTCCTGTCCTCAAAGACTGTCCCTTCTGAGGCTCAGGAGACTGACTGGGCATAGGGTGAGAAGTCCTGTCTGTCCTGTTGTCCCTTTCATGCTTTCCATCTGGTTCCTGGGGTAACAGGCACTGGCTGCTCCCTTCCCCTGGGGCTGGGGCTGAGACTGCTGCCTGGCTGCCTCTGTGAATAGAAGAAGATCTTTCAAAACAGGACAAATTCATCCAGTTTCCACCTGATATTGATCTTTGACATGCCTTCAGTTCCACTGTCAGCAAACTGCAGAGGGATGTGTGTGTGTGTTTGCAGGCACCTTGAGCTGCTCACAACCCCATTCAGTGCTGCTGCAGTGGGGAGAGAGGCTCCTTGCTTTGGCCATGTCCCCAAATGGCCTGGCTTATGCAATAAGGAGCCTCTCCTTCTTTCCACCTCCAGCTTCGGTTGCCTGCAGAGCAGTCACATGTCCAAAATCAGGCCATCGTCGTCAGCCCTGTGGCTGCCCAGCACTCCGAGTCAGCCCTGCCTTATGAGCAATCTGAGGGCCCTGACCATTAGCTGTGATTCCCCAGGAGCAGTCAGGAAGGCCACCAACTTTATGTTTGCACTTCTTTCACTCTCATTTAAATGGATCTGATAAATTCTGAGTTAACTACTACAGACAAAGCCTTCTAACAGGCCTGCAGAGGCCCAATCAAAGACAAGTTAGATGTAGCCTGATGGCAGTGAGCTTTCTTGTTCCCATGAAGAGGTCCTTTTGCCAGTGATGTTTTTGGTTGTCTGGATATTTCCTGATTTCTATGCATGCTTCCTAAAGTGGGACCCTTTAGTTTTGTGCTCCAGTCTTTATCCAGCACCTAGCTGTTTCTTAGTATGCATCACTATGTACATTGCTTCTTTGGTCTTCAATAAATATTTGATGAGTGACAAATAAATGGATTTCCTGGTTAGGGCACTAAATGTACACTTTCTGGCTCCTGGGATGGCAATTCTGATTGCTCAGTTGTTAGAATTTCTTGAGTACTTACTATATGAGATGCAACACCAAATGGTCCAAGTACACTATCTCTAACCCTCCCAGCAACACCACATGGCAGGTGTTCTGATCCCCGGTTGCAGACAAGGAAAGGGAAACCTAGGGAAGCTTGCACTTGGTTAAGGATTATATAGGCAGGACGAAGCTGAGGCAAGATTTAAATCCATGTTTTCAGCCCCTAGAACCATTGTCTTTTCTCCACTGTTTTTAACCAGGTAGAATAATCCCCCAAATCTGGTCATTACATCAGAATTTCTACCTGTTGTGTATCATATAGGAAAAAAGTTTGTGGAGGCAAAGCCACAACCCATGCACTTGCTGGAACCATCATGTCTTGATCCTGTCTGGGTCACTCTGAGGAAGGACCTCATCACTGTGCTGTCTCCTTTGTGACCCTGGGCATGCCTTGACCCAAGGCATCCCGTGATCTCTTAGTGGACCACAGGGGCAGGAGAGTATGGAAAGCAGACTTGCAAGCTGTCTCCTTGAAATTGGGAACAGTCTGAAAATGAAACTCAGATTCCCCAGTGTTTCCCAAAGATCTTCAAGCCTCTGCCCAAAAGCAATGACTTTAAGTGTCAATCGTCCCTTGGGCTAGAAGTGAGGCAGTGACCTCAAGGTGAAAGTCTCCATATCCCATTACCAATCCAATTACCTGGTACTCGCAGGTTGGATGGGAACTGCCAGACCGGAACCCAACAATGGATCATTTAGTCCTGTGTCTTGTCTCTGACAGTTGAGAGGGTTCAGTGTCTCACAGATGCTCCTTATTGTCAGTCTGCTGATGTACTTTCCTCTAGGAGCAGGAACAGAGCTAGAAATGGAAAACAGTGGGCAACACCAAAACCCTGTGTTTTATTATAATTCCCACCCAGCCCCAGCCTCTATCCCCATGCTCATTAATTCATTCAACAAATATTTATTGAACAGCTGCTATCCTCTAGTCATTGCTAGATATCAATGGCTAACCAAAGCCTCCATTTTCCTGGGTTTTCATTATATGGGAGAGTACAGGGAACAAAGAGGTGGCATACATTGGGACAATTGTGATAAGTATTATGGAGAAAACAAAGCATGAGAAAGGGGGTGGACGACAATGGGCAATTGATACGCTGTGGTCAGGGGAGCCCTCTCAGACATGAGGACATTTCAGTAGAGGCTTGAAGGAATTCTAGATGTCAGATAGCACCTTCTGCAGGAAGATCCAGTGGGGACTCTTGTGTTTTGTCTCCTATCTTGTGGGTTGGGAGAGGTCTTGTTGCTAGAAGCAGAGCAGTAAGTGGGTACAAAGTAGAGATGCATTTGAAGTGGTGAGGGTAGAAGATGGTTTCTGAGAGGTCATAGTTGGGGGGTGGTGGTGCTGAACTGGCAAGCTTTTCAGACTGCAATATTTATGGTCATTGTATTTTACCCTGGTGACAAGGAAATTCACTCAGAGGGGTTTGAACAGTACAGACTACCTAATAATAAAGTATTCATTGAACATCACTTCAGATGGACATTTCTTGAATGAATACATGAAATATTTGTTGCATGACTGAGAGAACAAATATCCCTGAATCACACAAGTAACTATGCAGAGAGACAAAATATCTAGAATAGCATACTCTGTCCTGTCCATATTTGCTCAGAAAGATTTGGGGTGGGGGGATGTTTTCCACTGAAAATATGATTTGCTGTCAGCTACTTTATCTTTTGTCTTCCAAATGGAGAGTGATCTTGGTGCCTAGTAGAAGAGATCTGGACATATATAGGGAAAACCTTAGAAAGTAAGCCACCAGCATCCTTTCAGGAATGGGGGCTGGAGAGAAAATTGACTTTCCAGGGACCCTCCTGCCTGTTGAAGATCAAGTGGGCTGGGTCTGAGGCACACTTTACATATCTCTGCCCCCAACATCTACCTGTTCTTTGTCTCAGTGCCTGAAATTCCACATCATAGTTCCCTCCAATTTGGGGTAGAGTGACAAAAAATAATTTCATTCTTTGACTCTCCCCCTAAACAGACTGGGAGGTAAATCAGTTAGGTTGTCCCCTTCTCTTCGTAATGAGAATCCTGTTCAAATGCCATCTTCTTTGAGACTCCTTTCCTTGCCTCCTTCTTTTACAGGATTGGCAGCTTCCCTTTGTGCTCTTTGCACACCTCATTCGTAGTACTATAATTGTCCCTGGGCCACTGTCTTGGGGTCAGCAGTTTGCATTTCTCTCTTGCTTCCAGACTGTGAATTTCTTGATGCTGGGATTCATGGGCTCTGCATCTTTGTCTTCAGCCCCCAGCATGGGGTCTACACATGGTTCTTTCTTTTACTTTCCATTTTCCCTCCCTTCTTGCTTCCTTGCTTACTGGCTTTTCTTTTTAATTAAGTATGGGGAAGTCACCGAGAGATCACATCCAGAAACAGTCAGGAGAGGGAGGGTATTACAATGGAAGGGGAATGGAACTTGATTGGATAATCAGGATCTTAGTCTCAGTTTCTTCATAAATAGAATGGGATTCTTAATATCCACTTCACTGGGTAGTTGTAGGAAATGAATAGGATGAATATTGAAACTGCTTTGCAAATGAAGAAAAAATCTAAGCAAGTTTTTAAATCATTCATTTTCAATAAAAATGCATAGCTATAATTGAAAAGGTTCTACCAGACCCCAGGAAGCTGGCTTGAGAATAAGCTGCTGTCGGAATGCCTCATACAGAAGGCAGGTGAAGGTGAGTGTGAACACAAAGTTGCTAACCAGCTGTGAGGTGAGTCTGGGGATTGGCAATTCCTTGGAAATTGCACAGAGCCACTTGGAAGATTGGAATTTTAGAAAACCTTTTTCCTTTCGTTTATTATACAGGGAATATTTGGTCACTATAAACAATTAGAAAGCATAGGCAACTGTGGAAATAAAAATGGGCTTTATTCTATCACCCCCCAAGAAAGCCTAGTAATATTTTTGTAGTTAGCCTTCTGAAGCCTTATTCTAGGCATTTTAGAAGTCACAGTTTCTGGGAGACTTGGCAGAATCAGGGAAAGGAGGGCAGGGTGGGGCTAGGGGCAGGTGCTCTGACAAGCGTTGGCGATGATTGTGCTGAGGTTTGTCTGCAGGTGACTCAACCCACTCTTGGCATTGTCTTTCCTCTGATTAGACTACCAGGGACCCAAGCTGGTCCCTATTCAGTGGGATGGTCACTGGGCCACTACTGGTTGACTTTCTGAATTCTAACAGCCAGGTACCTTTTAACTTGTACTTCCCTTCTCTCCAAGCCCAATTTGCCTTTTTTTCCAGCCCTCACAGTGAGTTCCCAGGCTATCTCCTCTACACACTTGACAATTAGCCCAGTCACAGAAGACACCAAGATGCTGCTTTCACCAGGGACTTACAGGCTGGGCTAATTTACCCACCTGAATGTTACTGCTTAATTGACTGAATCTATGGAAAACAAACTGGGGTTGATCAATAGAGAAATAATTTTGCAAATTGTGGGCATAAATCTTTAGAGATCTGTGTGCACTGCCATTTGTTAAAATGTTGAAAAGGCAAATCAATTTTCTTTATTAAAACACAATTGCTTCATCTATTGCTGGTTTAGGCTGAGGCCAGGAGGCTGTGCGAGGGTGGTGTTAGAGGGGGAGGGTTTGGACTGCTTTTCTGCTCTTCTTTCAGGGGTCACTTGTTAGTCTAAAAAGAGTCAAGTGTTGGGGCTAAGACAAGAGAGCTTTGGGGCTGGCAGATTGTTTTAATTTGCTAGCTGCCTGACTGCAATATATCAGAAACAGAGCAGCTTTTAAAAGGGGAAATTTATTAAGTTGCAAATTTACAGTTCTAAGGCCGTGAAAATGTCCAAATTAAGGCATCAATAAGAGGTTAACTTCACTCAAGAAAGACTGATGAAGTTCAGGGTTTCTCTCTGAACTGGAAAGGCATTTAGTGAACACGGCAAAGTCTGCTAGCCTTCTCTTGAGGCTTCTTGTTTCATGAAGCTCCCCCAGGGGCATGTTCCTCATTTATCTCCAAAGGTCTTTGACTGTATGGGCTGTTGTAGCTCTGAAGCTTTTTCCAAAATGTTTCCTCTTTTAAAGGATTCCAGTAAACTAATCAAGATGCACTTGGAATGGGTAGAGTCACATCTCCCTCTATTCAAGGTTAATACCCACAATTGGGAGCATCACATCTCTGTGGAGATAATCTAATCAAGTTGCCAGCCTACAGTGCTGAATAGGGATTAAAAGAAATGATTGCCTCCACAAGACAGATCAGGATTAAAACATTCCTTTTCTAGGGACCATCATCCTTTCAAACCAGCACACAGATGTTTTAAAGTTGGTGGAAAAAAAGCAGTCATGGTCTAATGTGATGAGTAGAGCTTGAGATTGCAGAAGAAGTGATAAGGAAAAACCAAGCACTCTCTTCATCAATCCAGACTACATCAGCCAGGATAAATTCTATCAATGCTGCAGTAACAAACTCAAAATCTTAGTGGCTTAAAATAGCAAAGGTTTATTTTTTGGTTACACTACACAATCATTGCTTCCCAGCAGAAATCAGTCTGAAAGAATAGCCACCATCTTAAATTTGGCTGCTCAGTGTGCTGGAGATGAAGAGAGAAGAGGTGAAGAATCAGCACATTGGTTCCTAAAGCTCCCACTTGGAAGTGAAATTAGTCACTTCTATTCTTGTCCTATTGGTCACAGTAGAGGTGATGGGAAGTGTGGTCATGTCATGCATCCTGAGGTGTAGAGTCAGAGACATTTGTGGAAGGTGGTAACACATATCATATGCATAGCAATTGCAGTAGATTGTCTGACTTCTTGTGCTGTGCTGTCATTTTACATTAATATGTATGTGAGCACCAGGTGGAGGCCAGTTCAAATCCATCTTACCACCTTAGACATAGTATGAGCTAGAAAACAAAAGTTTGCTTTGCAGATTGAATAATTAATGGTAGCAACAAAGGAAGACACTACAGGACATAGTGTGACACAAAGAGGCAACTCTTCGACAATGTCTGTCAAAGCCTCTTGTCCTGGATCTGGCATGATCTACATTTTACCTCCATCATTTTAATGTGTCTGACACTGGGTTTGGGTCTTTAAATATGTTGTCTTATTTAATCCTTGCAAGTGCCTTCTTATTATACTCATTTTACAGATTTGGAAGCATTTTGCCTTCTATGATGAAGATCATTATGGATTTCAGAGACCACAGTCTCCACACAACTTCCACACAACCATTGTATCATGATGAGGTTGAAAGGAAGGCCACACTGGGACAATAACTTACCTTTTCTTGACCTTACTTTCTTCACTGGACTTTCAAAAAAACAAGATCCCTTTTTAATGGGGTGTTAATGATTTGCTCCCTAATGGTTTCCACCTGGACTAACAGGAAAACAAAAATGGAAAGGATAACCAAGAATGAAGTTCTTCTGGTGTTGGTGTGGGCACGTTACATTTGAGTCACACTCAAGGAAGGAAAAAACGACAACAAAAGCCAAGTTTTAAACCCAAAATGACATTGGATATAATACTATTCAGATAGAGGCTCCCCAGTGTTGACAAACTGTTATTAATATTGAAATTCCTGAGATAGATACAATGTCATAAGTGATGGAGACAGTGCTGAGGAGTTACCTCAGGAAGGAGTTTTCAGAGGCACAGAGTATCAAAGTGGATTTCATTAAACTTCATTGCCATGGGCCATGTTGGGATGTTGGCACTCCCAACCCCATAAAGACTCTCAGAACCACAAGGAAATGAACTGGGAGCTGGCTACCCCATTTCTTACTGCTCTGCTTAAAAAGGAGACTAGGTTAAATGACAAAGCCTCTTTGGCCAGTCCTTGAGAGGCCAGGGTCTTAGGCAATGTCCTCTTTTGATTGAATACGACAGGAGGACAGAAAATAAGAAAATCAAGCACAATGTGGTAGACTAGGGAATAGGAATTGTGAGGAAGTTCATTCTTTAAAAAGTCCCAACTCTCCTAAAGGTCCATCAGAGAAGCATAAAAGAGGCGATGCTATGGCTCAAAGTTCTGAAACATTTGCTATGTGCCAGAAACTGCTCTCAGCATGTCACAAGAATTATTTAATTCAATCCTGTTAATGTCAACACTCTTCAGATGAAGTGTCTAGGAGACAGAGAGCCTAAGAAACATGCCCAAGGACACAGCCACCAGTGATGGAGCCAGATTTGCATCAAGGCAGGGAATTCACACTCTCAAATAGTACATGTTGCCATCTCAAACATTTTAAAAGACACCTAGATACTGAGTGCTCATATAGGAATATAAAAACAGCATGTGGAAACCCCCAGGACGTGGTGTTCCAGTCCCCTGGTCCCATGTTGTCTGTCATACTATTTTCCATAGCTTGTGTGATTCCAGAAATCTTTTCAGTGAGAACCTCACAGGCAGGACCTCTTCTTCCTTTCTGCTTTCCTGGCAATCAACAGCATCTGCTACATAGTTGGTACTTACTATGAAACAATAAACATGGTTATGTCCAGACTCTGTATCTTACAAAGGATTTGAAAACTATGAGTCTGCTTATTGCTTAATGCAAAGGATGATCAATGGAAGACTAAACATATGAGAGGGTAGGAATTAAAAATGCTCTTTCTTTCTTTCTCTTTCTCTCTCTCCCCTAGAGAAAAGAAGGCTGGGCAGATATAAGAATGGTTTGTCCTTCCAGAGATGTCTATGTAGAGTCTTTGAGCAACTTAACAAACATTTCTGGAGCCCAGGTCTATCAAGCTCTGTTCTTGGCCCTGGGGGATGCAGTAGACACCAAGACAAAGTCTTCCCTTCAGGGACCATCATCCTTGGTAAGTTACATGGATTTGGGTTTTCTGGACCCTGGAATTTAATGAAAAAGGAAAGGGATCACCAGGATCTGGTGTGCACCTGCTCAAGATCTTTAGGAACAGGTGAATTTTGGGCTTAGGAGCCTTGCTCATGTTTCTATCAAAAGGAACATAGCTAATGAAATCAAGTTAGCTATTTTTAAAATCTTGTACTTTTTCTCCCAATGATTTTTAGTGGTTCTGTGGAGCTGCCTTGGGGCTGCTGGGGGCTGGAGGTGGGTTTGGAAGAGAAGGGTTGCAGAAAGAGGTCTGGTAGCTCCCACTCCACTTTAACTATGTAATAGTGCTGCTTTTTTCTGTAGATGAGTTCTACCTAAGATTTCTCTTGTAGAAAACAAAGGGCACTGCTGCTTCAAACAAACGTGCAGATGGTTTTAAAAGTACTGGTTTAGGTTTTGCCTTGCCTTTGTCCTTCCCTCTCAGGAGAACAAGGAGAGAAAGGAAAGAAGCTCTTCCTCCTTCCAGGGATAAAGGAAGGCTGTAAGGAGAAACTGGCTGCTGTGTTGATTTCCCAAAACAAAATATTCCCTTATGCAAATGTGCAAAGGTTCTATCTAGGTGAAAGGGAAGAAATTGGGAGTTCTCTGGCAAAGAACTAGGAGCTCACTAGGTAGAAGCACAGAGAAGTAGGAGAATGAGTATTTTCACACAGATGGTGGATCTAGGATAAAAGGAAATGAGTTTCTAGAGGCATTATGGATATGAGATGGATGCTTAGAGGGGGGAGAAGAGGCCAACAAAGGAGGGACCACCTGTCTTTTCAGGCTCTGTCTTTCTAGACCGATGGAAAGACAGAAATGTGGTGAAAGAACACTGGACTCAGAAGCAGAGAAGTTGAGTTCAAATCCTAGTAATTTAATGGTCTGAAGACTACTGGTATTTTCAAAGTTCCCTCTAGGCCATTTTCCCATCTATAAATTAAAGATGCCACATGGGTCATAACTGACAGTACAAGTAAAAGCATCTAGCACAGAATGAACACATTTTAATTGAAAACATCTTGAAGCAAAATAAACAAAATTATTATCAAGAAGTCATCCCTAGAGGAGAACACTCTGCCTTTCAGAAGTGCCTCGCTCATGGGAACAGACAGCACATAAAACTGACAGGCAGAACAGTGGGTCAATGCCAAGTATATTTAAAAGGTGGGTTGGAAACAGGTGGGGTTAGGGTAGAAGGTACTGTGGAAAGCCTGGTGGGGATGAAGGGGCTTTCCTCAGACATTCAGAGAGAAACTGTATTAGTTGCAAAAGGTGTGGGGGAAGAATGGAGAGGACTGATCTTAACCAGTGTAGGGGGCCAGGTACCAGGAATCATGGACACCATCTGTCCATCCTCAGCCATGCTACCCCAGCAGAAAGGCAAGCATGGAGAAAGAGGGGTGTGGGGCTGATGGTGAGTGGGGGGCCAGCAGAGAAGTGATGGAGGGCTCTGGGGGAGCTGGTGGTTCCAGTTGACAAGATAACAAAGTAGCGAATAAAAAAATTAAGGAGAGGAAGAAGAAAATCCATGATAAATCCATCTTTCACAGGCAGTGGAGACAGATAAACTCTCCTCCTGGACGTTAATGATGGCTTTTCTCCTCTCAGTTTCTCAAGTTCATTCAAAGTGACACAAAGTTGGCATTTTCTCTTCCCTTTTGCTCCCCTTTTTCTCAGGACTTCCTGACCTTTCCTCTGTGGCTCTTTTCAGCTTGTTCTGGTGTCTAAGGTTGTGGATGTCGGAGATGATGGGACAAACAGCTCATGCCAGTTAAAATCTGAAGATACTGAAAGGAGAGCCTCTCTGAAGACCAGCTCCGTCCTCTTCCCTGGTATGCTCATTCTGAAATACTGCCTGATATTTACATAAACCACCAGCCTTTCTTTTTTATTCCCTCTTTCGTACTTTTCTTCTTTTCATTTCCTTATTTCTACTGTACTTATAATTCACCCTCACCCAGAGAGGGGGGTTCACATTTGTAATGTTTGATTTACATGTTTACAAAACATTTTCACATATATTATTCCATTTAATCTTCTTAGCAGCCCTGTGAGTTAGATATGGATTATCGAAATTACATTGATGAGAAGCCTATGATTCAGGACATTTCAGAATTAGGGATAGAGTTAGGCTGCAAGTGACAGAAAACCCCAAATAACAGTTGCTATAAACGAAATGGAAATGTATTTCTCTTTCACTTTAAACAAAGTTTGGAAGCAGGCAGTGGAGTGGTATGGCAGGTCCAAAAGATTATCAGGGACTCAGCGTTCTTTGGGTCACTGTTCAAAAGCTGTGACCTCATCCGCATGGGCTAAGATGGCAGCTGGGCACAGCTCCAGACTTGGTTCATGCCTTCCATGTGGCAGGAGGCAGCAATGGGTCAAAAAGAAGGGGCAGAATCTCACACCACGGCCACTTCCTCATCACTGTCTGGAACTTGGCCACACAGTCGTACCAAGCTCCAAGAGGCAATGGAAAATATTGTGTTTATTCCATTGGCCATGTTTTAGCCTAAAACAGAGGTGCTGAACAGATGCTGGGAGGGGCAACTATTAGACTCTGGGGCATGTGACTTGCCCAGGGTCACATAGTAACAAGGCAAAGAACTTAAACCCAGTCTCTGATTTAGGGTCCACTGTTCTTTCTAGCACACAGATAAATGGATATAACCAACAGTGAGGAGGTAGACAGCATCAGAGACCTAGTAAAAAGTAAGCTACACTTTCTGCCCTGAAGGATTGTTCTTTCTAACCTGTGAAATATTTAATAAAGGTTAAACGGTGTATGTGTGAGTATCAAGAGAAGGGACACAGGCAACAAATGCATCAGGAGTTCAAAACAAAGAAACATTTCCTTATGGGTTGGACCTGGGTGAGGGATTGAGGCTAATTCTGAGGGCTGGCTTGCTTCCTAGAGAAAGAGGAATGGTAAGGCATTCTAAGAGTTGGATGCATGTGAGCACCAAATAATTCACAAAGGAGCTCAGTGTGTTTGCAGGTTTTGAGGCTGTAGCTGCAGGGTCTGTGCAGGGTACTTGTGGTGGGGCTGGAGCGGTTAACTGAAAGTAAACTTAATTTTCCAAAATGCTTTTCTATTTTCTCACATCTCTAAATCCACAGGCTCCTACTTTCTATGACTACTCACCCTCCACATAGCACTTAGGGATCTGGGCTTTCTCCTTGTTAGTGTATGAACTAAGATCCCTTCTGAAGGCCTTGCTTTTCCCTCTTTCAGCTTTCTGCAGAATATAGGCAGAATTAATGACTTTGGGTTTGCAAATTCCCTGGCAACTCTTAGAGAAGAACTTCCCATGGAATGACTAAGCATTTCTCAGAACCTCCAGACAATGCCCGAGCATATCCAGGGCCCATGTTGCAGTCTGTTTGATGAAGAGCTTGTCGGAGAGGTTGGAGTCTTCTCTTTGGAGGGCAATGTGATTTTAATACATGAACTGTTGCTCAACTGGACCTCTGAGTTAACAAAAAATTAAATTAAAACACAATAAAGTAAAAATATATAGAATAAAAATTAAATTAAATTGAAACCTAAACTGAGGCTTTCCTTCTGCACACATATACTCAGAAAACACTTGACTGCATAACAACACCTTTCTGCAAAACCCTCCAGTAGTAACAGTAATTTAATGAGCACTAACATTTAATGAGCACTTATGTGTTGTATGCCCTCTAAGCGTTAACTCACTTATTCTATCTCTGGGGTAGCCATTATGATAATTCTATTTTAGAGTAAAGGAAACTGAAGCATGGAGAGGTTTAGTAACTTGCCCAAGACCACAAGACCATGCATTTGATAAGCATTAGAGTTGGTGTTTGAATCCAGGCACTCTGTTTCCAGAATCTGCATTCTTAAAGCTGATGTGATGCCACCGTTCCTGTAGCAGCCTTAGCTTTTGGGAGTTTATCCCTTTAAAGCTGCAGACTGAGAATTGTTAAGGCTTTAAGAGAAGTAGTTGCAGGGAAAACAGAGAGTTGGATTGACAGAGACTGAGGGTAAAGTCAACATTGTAAGTGGGAGTTCCTTTGCTGCCTGTTTGTTTCGTTATGGATAGGCTTCTTACATCCAGGTTTCTAGAAATGAAAATGAGAAAGGTGAGACCCTGAGATTTGGGTAAATCTTTGGACTTTCCTTGGCCTCAGTTTCTGCATTGGGGTGTTCTATGAAATTCTAATTCAGTTCTTCAAATCTGTGCTGTGTGTCCTAATACTAAAGACCTTCCTGATCTACATTCTCTTCATTTTCTAACCTGCAATGCATAGAAGCAAGACAAGCTCAATCAACAGTAGCAACTCCATCCTCTACCTGCACAGTTCCATATTTGTCTTCATAAGTCAGTAATAATCGTGGCACCCAGTTTACCAGGAAGTTCTCTCCCCGTGTTCCATCACAGCCTTCTAGAGAAAGTCTGAACCATTCAATAAACATTTGTTAAGCATCTAGTATTGGCCTTACACTGTATCAGACCAGGAGGTGCAGTGGTGAACAAGATAGAGTTACTGGCCTCAGACAGCTGTGCCAAGCTAGGGGACAGCTGTGCCAGGCTAGGTGCTCTCACCCTGAGGTCCATGAATAGTTTTCAGTGAATCTGAGAACACTGTATGCACTCTTGTGTATATTTTCTAGGATGTGCATCTTTTTTCCCTAGGGAGAAATTTCATAGCTTTCATCAACTTCTGTAAGGAGTTGAATCTAGAAAAGACTAAGAGAAGTGGTCAAGACATAAATCTAAACAAATAGAACATACATCAGAAGTTCTAATGGCAGACACCTGAACAAATACCCCCAAGAAGACAGCAAGTCACACACTCACCTGGGGTTGAGGCAGATCAGGGAACCCTTTGCAGGTGATATCACCTTAGGCTACCTGCATAAGTAGGAGTTTGATAGCTGGAAAGGCAAAGGAGAGAGCACTCCAGGTCAGGAATTCAGAGCCCCAGCAGATCCAACCTGCCCTGTAACAAGAGAATCACAAGCAGCAGGGACTTGACCTTTGAGACTGGTAGCCTGAACCTTAGAGAAGGTCAACCTCACATCTCAGTTTCCTCTTCCTGAAAACTAGGCTTGATATTTAATAAATAAATCATGCAATCTTCCCTTCACACCTTTCCCCAAATAAAAACATTCACCATCACGTTAGTACCACTTCACAACTGGGCACTATGGGCCCCTGACAATCAATTACCCACCGGAGATGAAATTATTGTTTAATGGCTCCTGGAATGGTCTCCCACTCTGACATTCATCACAATCAATAATGCATCAGCAGGAACAAAAGAAATTACCTGCCTCCTGCTAAGTGAAAGAGTTCATTTGTTTGTAGCACAGCCCCTTCATGCTCACTGAGCAGCCAGCCACGGGTGGGTGTCCACACTGTAGAGCTGCTCACTCTGGGGAGGTGGTAAGTGGGCTCCTGGGTGCAACCATGCCCACTTATGCCCAGCCGAGTCAAGGTGGGTCTCGTGGGTGGGCTGGAGTTGGAGATAGTAAACAAGCAATCATGGTTGGCCAAATTTATATTGAACCTATTGTGACTCTTCTGTCCCATAGTTTGTCACTGTACCTTGTATCTGATTTTCCCCAGAGATGGACAGGGAACAATTTACTTAGAGGTATGTAGTGCATGACTGTATTTGGCTTCTGGGTGAGTACTGGCTCTGCCACTTCCTGGCAGATGACCTCAGGTGAGTTTTTCACTTCATAGGTCTGTGTTTTCTCATGCATAAAATTGGGGTAATAACACTGACTTTAGAGGATCGTTCTGAGGAGTAAGTGAAATATCATATTTAACGCACATAATAAACCCTCCATTCTCTTCCCACCTATATTTGGGCAAACATTCTACAGATAGTGTGATTCACCCTAATATCTCTGATGGGTCAGATTGATTGAAAAAAAAAAAGACAAGTCAACAAAGGAATCATATTTAAATTTCAAGTCTTCAATCTTAGTGACCTTCTATACTACTTCAACTCCTTATACATCAGCAAATAACATGAAAATCCCAATTCTATCATTAGATCAGCTCAGAGTTGTTTAACCTGAACCAACACTTTCCCTCTCTTCCTCCCTTCATTCATTCTTTAGCAGAGTTTTATTAGGGCTGAAGACTGCTCAGGGGTTGTGTTGGTTGGCCCTTGGGATATGCAGATGAAAACACACTGGGTTTTTTGTTTGTTTTTCTTTCAAAGAATGTACATATAGTAGAGTGTAAGAGCTGTAAGTAGATAGCCATAGAGTAGTGCAGTAAGTATCCATTCTTTTTGGATAGGATTGGAAGGCTTCAGTGAGGAAATCATGTTTGGGCTGACTCCCATAAGGGGGGCAGGAGTTTATTAGTAGACAAGGTAGAAAGGGCCCCTAGGTAGATGGATATGTCTTACTGTTACTTGTTTATGATGTTCAAAGTCAATTCCTTACTTATTTTTCCCCTAGTGACAATAATTTGTCCTGTACGCATTTTACAGATGGACAAACTAATCTGAAGGAAGCTCAATGACTTGTCTAAAATTATAGAAAATTTGCAGATAGAGCTCAGGAATTCACTTTTCCTGAGTCCCAGCCTAGGGATTTTCATCCATTACTAGGCCTACGTGGTGCCTTACATAGGAATGGCAGAATTACTCCACACCCATTTACCTTCAGCAGCATGCACACCCTTTAGGCCTTGGTGAGGAAACCCTGGTGCCATGCAGCATCCGTCTAGAAGATTTGTAACAAAGAACTAAGGATGCACAGAGAAAATGATAATTAATATTGGGGAAGGGAGTGGGGAAAAGTTTCCCAGGCAAGACGGGCTTTGAGGAACTAATCACTGCCATCTTTGCTGGATTGCGTGAAGCACACATCAGCTCACTGTTGCTTTGAAGGGATTCTAGGACTATATAATTACATTGACCGTTTATGACCCGGCTGCCCCACCTTTCTGACATACGTGCATCCTGATGGACTGAAAAAGTCAGCTCCTCCACTTCCACCCCTTCTGAGGTTTCTCTTGAGCCTGAGTTTGGATGCTCAGCAATAGCCAAGCAATAAGGCGTGTGCAAATGCACAGCGTAGGAGTGTTTTATTGTGATTGAAAAACGTTATTCCTTAAAACAACAATCTATGTTGGTAATTATGCGCTGAGGTCCATCAGCTTTGTGCTCTGAAGGAGGCAAACGTTATTGTCAAGAACACTCGGATGCTTGCCTCTGGTTTTATAGTCTTGGACTGTACTCTCGGTTCCATCCTACGTAGTAATGGAGAGACCAAGAATGAGGCCGTGATGAATCCCAAGACTTGAATGTGCTCCCGCCACCCTGTTCCCTGCTTCAGTGCAACGTGGACAACAAGGGAGCTGACTGGTAAACCAGCTGCCAGGCTCCTCTACTTGAGACAGCGGATCCTGAGACATGGGGACCTCTGAGCAGAGAGGTAAACACATGGACAGAAGGAGCCCCACATCAAGTCAGACATGACCTACCTCTTACTATATTTCATGTTTCCCCCACACTTTTTAAATGTGTTTCCCATTTAAAACACCCTGAAATTCCACCCTGGGGCACCATTACTTTGGGTTAACAAGACCTCCTCGCTTATTCACTTTCTTCTTTTCTTTCTTTCTATCTGCTTCTCTCTCTTACTTCCCTGCTCCTTTGCTCTTTCCCAACATACATACAGGGGGGTGATTTTAATTTGTACTTCTATGAAACCAGAGTCCAGTAAGTATATTTCCCTGCAACTTGTTTTTTCTCATTTAACAATGTATCGTAGAAATCCCTCTGGGTTCATAGATACAGAATGACAATACATTCCTTTTATTAGTTGAAAAGTATTTTTATGGTATGAGTGTTCTGCAGGGGACTTAACCATTCCCCCTATCGAGGGGTGTTCAGTTCGTTCCCATCTGGTAGTCGTTACAAACCCTGCTGAGATAAATGACTGCGCACACACCCTTTAGTAGTCAGCTTTCATTTCCGTGGGTTTGGTGTGCATAACTGGGATTTGGCGGGGAGAGTATGTGTGTATTTTGAGTTTTAATAGATTTTACCTAATCGCTGTAGCCATCCACATTCTGATCAGTAATATCTGGAGTGCCTCACCCCCTGCATTCTTTTAGTTTTTGTTTTTACTTCTTTGTTTGTGTTTTTAACTCCTGCAGTTTTCTTATCAATGGGAAATAGGTTAACAGCAGCTAAGGAAATCTCTCCTAAAATGCAAATACTTCTGGAAAGGTGGTCAGCAGTCAAAACAACAATGACTAAAATTTATATAATCTTTTTGCTTCTTTATTATATATATTATCTCATCTAATACCCCCAGCTGTCCCGCTGGATTATTTTTTTAGAAGAGCCTCAGGCCCAGAGTGCAAAGTGATTTGCTCAAGGCCAGATGACAAGGAGGTGACAGAGGGACAGCAGATTTAGAGCTGACAACTCTAGGTCTCTTTCTCCTACACTCAGCCCTACAGCTAGGTAAGTGTAAATTACATGTTCTTTTTTTTTTTTTTTTTATTAACGGAAAGAAAAAAAAAAAAGAAATTAACACAACATTTAGAAATCATACCATTCTACATATGCACTCAGTAATTCTTAACATCATCACATAGATGCATGATCATTGTTTCTTAGTACATTTGCATCGGTTTAGAGGAACTAGCAACACAACAGAAAAAGATATAAAATGTTAATATAAAGAAAAGAAATAAAAATAGTAGTAATAGTAAAAAAAAACAACAACAAACAAACCAACAAGCAAACAAAAACAAAAAAAACCCTATAGCTCAGATGCAGCTTCATTCAGTATTTTAACATGATTACTTTACAATTAGGTATTATTGTGCTGTCCATTTTTGAGTTTTTGTATCTAGTCCTGTTGCACAGTCTGTATCCCTTCAGCTTCAATTACCCATTGTCTTACCCTGTTTCTAACTCCTGCTGAACTCTGTTACCAATGACATATTTCAAGTTTATTCTCGAATGTCCGTTCACATCAGTGGGACCATACAGTCTTTGTCCTTTAGTTTTTGGCTGAATTCACTCAGCATAATATTCTCTAGGTCCATCCATGTTATTACATGGTTCATAAGTTTATCTTGTCTTAAAGCTGCATAATATTCCATCGTATGTATATACCACAGTTTGTTTAGCCATTCTTCTGTTGATGGAGATTTTGGCTGTTTCCATCTCTTTGCAATTGTAAATAACGCTGCTATAAACATTGGTGTGCAAATTTCCGTTTGTGTCTTTGCCCTTAAGTCCTTTGAGTAGATACCTAGCAATGGTATTGCTGGGTCATATGGCAATTCTATATTCAGCTTTTTGAGGAACCGCCAAACTGCCTTCCACAGTGGTTGCACCCTTTGACATTCCCACCAACAGTGGATAAGTGTGCCTCTTTCTCCGCATCCTCTCCAGCACTTGTCATTTTCTGTTTTGTTGATAATGGCCATTCTGGTGGGTGTGAGATGATATCTCATTGTGGTTTTGATTTGCATTTCTCTAATGGCCAGGGACATTGAGCATCTCTTCATGTGCCTCTTGGCCATTCGTATTTCTTCTTCTGGTAGGTGTCTGTTTAAGTCTTTTTCCCATTTTGTAATTGGGTTGGCTGTCTTTTTGTTGTTGAGTTGAATAATCTCTTTATAAATTCTGGATACTAGACCTTTATCTGATATGTCGTTTCCAAATATTGTCTCCCATTGTGTAGGCTGTCTTTCTACTTTCTTGATGAAGTTCTCTGATGCACAAAAGTGTTTAATTTTGAGGAGCTCCCATTTATTTATTTCCTTCTTCAGTGTTCTTGCTTTAGGTTTAAGGTCCATAAAACCACCTCCAGTTGTAAGATCCATAAGATATCTCCCAACATTTTCCTCTATCTGTTTTATGGTCTTAGACCTAATGTTTAGATCTTTGATCCATTTTGAGTTAACTTTTGTATAGGGTGTGAGAGATGGGTCTTTTTTCATTCTTTTGCATATGGATATCCAGTTCTCTAGGCACCATTTATTGAAGAGACTGCTCTGTCCCAGGTGAGTTGGCTTGACTGCCTTATCAAAGATCAAATGTCCATAGATGAGAGGGTCTATATCTGAGCACTCTATTCGATTCCATTGGTCGATATATCTATCTTTATGCCAATACCATGCTGTTTTGACCACTGTGGCTTCATAATATGCCTTAAAGTCAGGCAGCGCGAGACCTCCAGCTTCGTTTTTTTTCCTCAAGATGTTTTTAGCAATTCGGGGCACCCTGCCCTTCCAGATAAATTTGCTTATTGGTTTTTCTATTTCTGAAAAATAAGTTGTTGGGATTTTGATTGGTATTGCATTGAATCTGTAAATCAATTTAGGTAGGATTGACATCTTAACTATATTTAGTCTTCCAATCCATGAACACGGTATGCCCTTCCATCTATTTAGGTCTTCTGTGATTTCTTTTAACAGTTTTTTGTAGTTTTCTTTATATAGGTTTTTTGTCTCTTTGGTTAAATTTATTCCTAGGTATTTTATTCTTTTAGTTGCGATTGTAAATGGGATTCGTTTCTTGATTTCCGCCTCAGCTTGTTCATTACTAGTGTATAGAAAAGCTACAGATTTTTGAATGTTGATCTTGTAGCCTGCTACTTTGCTGTACTCATTTATTAGCTCTAGTAATTTTGTTGTGGATTTTTCTGGGTTTTCTACATATAGTATCATATCGTCTGCAAACAGTGATAGTTTTACTTCTTCCTTTCCAATTTTGATGCCTTGTATTTCTTTTTCTTGCCTAATTGCTCTGGCTAGAACTTCCAACACAATGTTGAATAATAGTGGTGATAGTGGACATCCTTGTCTTGTTCCTGATCTTAGGGGGAAAGTTTTCAATTTTTCCCCATTGAGGATGATATTAGCTGTGGGTTTTTCATATATTCCCTCTATCATTTTAAGGAAGTTCCCTTGTATTCCTATCTTTTGAAGTGTTTTCAGCAGGAAAGGATGTTGAATCTTGTCAAATGCCTTCTCTGCATCAATTGAGATGATCATGTGATTTTTCTGCTTTGATTTGTTGATATGGTGTATTACATTAATTGATTTTCTTATGTTGAACCATCCTTGCATACCTGGGATGAATCCTACTTGGTCATGATGTATAATTCTTTTAATGTGTTGTTGGATACGATTTGCTAGAATTTTATTGAGGATTTTTGCATCTGTATTCATTAGAGAGATTGGTCTGTAGTTTTCTTTTTTTGTAATATCTTTGCCTGGTTTTGGTATGAGGGTGATGTTGGCTTCATAGAATGAATTAGGTAGTTTTCCCTCCACTTTGATTATGTTGAAGAGTTTGAGGAGAGTAGGTACTAATTCTTTCTGGAATGTTTGATAGAATTCACATGTGAAGCCATCTGGTCCTGGACTTTTCTTTTTAGGGAGCTTTTGAATAACTAATTCAATCTCTTTACTTGTGATTGGTTTGTTGAGGTCATCTATTTCTTCTTGAGTCAAAGTTGGTTGTTCATGTCTTTCCAGGAACCTGTCCATTTCTTCTAAATTGTTGTATTTATTAGCGTAAAGTTGTTCATAGTATCCTGTTATTACCTTCTTTATTTCTGTGAGGTCAGTAGTTATGTCTCCTCTTTCATTTCTAATCTTATTTATTTGCATCCTCTCTCTTCTTCTTGTCAATCTTGCTAAGGGCCCATCAATCTTGTTGATTTTCTCATAGAACCAACTTCTGGTCTTATTGATTTTCTCTATTGTTTTCATGTTTTCAATTTCATTTATTTCTGCTCTAATCTTTGTTATTTCTTTCCTTTTGCTTGCTTTGGGATTAGTTTGCTGTTCTTTCTCCAGTTCTTCCAAGTGGACAGTTAATTCCTGCATTTTTGCCTTTTCTTCTTTTCTGATAAAGGCATTTAGGGCAATAAATTTCCCTCTTAGCACTGCCTTTGCTGCGTCCCATAAGTTTTGATATGTTGTGTCTTCATTTTCATTTGCCTCTAGGTATTTACTAATTTCTCTTGCAATTTCTTCTTTGACCCACTTGTTGTTTAAGAGTGTGTTGTTGAGCCTCCATGTATTTATGAATTTTCTGGCCCTCCGCCTATTATTGATTTCCAACTTCATTCCTTTATGATCCGAGAAAGTGTTGTGCATGATTTCAATATTTTTAAATTTGTTAAGACTTGCTTTGTGACCCAGCATATGGTCTATCTTTGAGAATGATCCATGAGCACTTGAAAAAAAGGTGTATCCTGCTGTTGTGGGATGTAATGTCCTATAAATGTCTGTTAAGTCAATCTCATTTATAGTAATATTCAGGTTCTCTATTTCTTTATTGATCCTCTGTCTAGATGTTCTGTCCATTGATGAGAGTGGTGAATTGAAGTCTCCAACTATTATGGTATATGTGTCTATTTCCGTCTTCAGTGTTTGCAGTGTATTCCTCACGTATTTTGGGGCATTCTGGTTCGGTGCATAAATATTTATGATTGTTATGTCTTCTTGCTTAATTGTTCCTTTTAATAGTATATAGTGTCCTTCTTTGTCTCTTTTAACTGTTTTACATTTGAAGTCTAATTTGTTGGATATTAGTATAGCCACTCCTGCTCTTTACTGGTTGTTGTTTGCATGAAATATCTTTTCCCAACCTTTCACTTTCAACCTATATTTATCTTTGGGTCTAAGATGTGTTTCCTGTAGACAGCATATAGAAGGATCCTGTTTTTTAATCCATTCTGCCAGTCTATGTCTTTTAATTGGGGAATTCAGTCCATTGACATTTAGAGTTATTACTGTTTGGATAATATTTTCCTCTACCATTTTGCCTTTTGTATTATATATATCATATCTGACTTTCCTTCTTTCTACACTTTTCTCCATGTCTCTCTCTTCTGTCTTTTTGTATCTGACTCTAGTGCTTCCTTTAGTATTTCTTGCAGAGCTGGTCTCTTGGTCACAAATTCTCTTAGTGACTTTTTGTCTGAGAATGTTTTAATTTCTCCCTCATTTTTGAAGGACAATTTTGCTGGATATAGGAGTCTTGGCTGGCAGTTTTTCTCTTTTAGTAACTTAAATATATCATCCCACTGTCTTCTAGCTTCCATGGTTTCTGCTGAGAAATCTACACATAGTCTTATTGGGTTTCCCTTGTATGTGACGGATTGTTTTTCTCTCGCTGCCTTCAAGATCCTCTCTTTCTCTTTGACCTCTGACATTCTAACTAGTAAGTGTCTTGGGGAACGCCTATTTGTGTCTAATCTCTTTGGGGTGCGCTGCACTTCTTAGATCTGTAGTTTTAGGTCTTTCATAAGAGTTGGGAAATTTTCAGTGATAATTTCTTCCATTAGTTTTTCTCCTCCTTTTCCCTTCTCTTCTCCTTCTGGGATACCCACTACACGTATATTTGTACGGTTCACATTGTCCTTGAGTTCCCTGATACCTTGTTCAAATTTTTCCATTCTTTTCCGGATAGTTTCTGTTTCTTTTTGGAATTCAGATGTTTCATCCTCCAAATCACTAATTCTATCTTCTGTTTCTTTAAATCTGTCATTGTAGGTATCCATTGTTTTTTCCATCTTTTCTACTTTATCTTTCACTTCCATAAGTTCTGTGATTTGTTTTTTCAGTTTTTCTATTTCTTCTTTATGTTCAGCCCATGTCTTCTTCATGTCCTCCCTCAATTTATCGATTTCGTTTTTGAAGAGGTTTTCCATTTCTGTTCGTATATTCAGCATTAGTTGTTTCAGCTCCTGTATCTCATTTGAACTATTGGTTTCTTCGTTTGACTGGGCCATATGTTAATTTTCTGTGCGTGATCCGTTATCTTCTGCTGGCGTCTGGGCATTTAGTCAGATTTCCCCGGGTGTTCGACCCCACAGCTTGAAAGATTTTTCTGTGCAATCTCTGGGTTCTGTTCTTCCTATCCTGCCCAGTAGGTGGCGCTCGTGGCACACGCCTGTCTGTGGGTTCCACCAGCGAAAGTTGCTGTGGGTCCCTCAACTCTGGAAAACTCTTGCCGTAGGGGAGGTTCGGCAACCGAAGCGTCTTGGAAGAATGCCAGCCGGCCCGGGGTTCCAAACGCGGGGAGGGTCGCCGGCCGTCGCAGCACAGGAGAGCGTCCGGCCAAATTAGCCAGTCGGCCCGGGGCACCAAGCGTGGCGGGAGGGTGCCAGCTGTCGCAGCCCGGGAGAGTACACTGTTCCCAGCCGACGGGGGAGTCACGTGTTTGGAAGGGATCCCCCGGTCACTGTTCTCCGCAGTCTGGGGATTTCCAACCCAACTATCTCAGTTGTTCCGGGGGGCCTCGTGTGGTGGGGGCACCAGCCGCTGCGGCCTAAGGGGACCGCCTGTCCAATTCTACCAGCTGGCCCAGGAAGGTGGAAGGGAGGGACTCCGGTCGCTTGCCGTCCCACCCAGGAAAGCCCGTGCCCCTTGGTGATCTCACCGGAGCTGGTTCTCCCAGATAGTCAGCCGTTCCAGGATGGGGTACGCTGTCCCTTTGATCTCCCTCGTGGTTCCGGGAGCTGCTCTGTATTATCTCCACTCCCCCAGTAGCTGTTCTGGAGGAGGAAAGGTGAGGGCGGCAAGGCTGTCGAGGCTGGTGGCGGAGGAGCACGGTGAAGGCGGGGGAAGAGGGCACCGTGGTGGTTGGAGAGCAGCCTGAGCAGGAGGGGGAGGAGAGGGGAGAAGGAGGGCGGGCGGCTCGGCTGCTGCGGGGCTTGGGCGCCGCGCGGCGGGCCGGCGGAGAAAGAGAGGGGAGAAGGAGGGCGGGCGGCTCGGCTGCTGCGGGGCTTGGGCGCCGCGCGGCGGGCCGGCGGAGAAAGAGAGGGGAGAAGGAGGGCGGGCGGCTCGGCTGCTGCGGGGCTTGGGCGCCGTGCCGCGGGCCGGCGGAGAAAGAGAGGGGAGAAGGAGGGCGGGCCGGCGGAGAAAGAGAGGGGAGAAGGAGGGCGGGCGGCCCGGCTGTTGCGGGGCTTGGGCGCCACGCGGCAGGCCGGCGGAGAAAGAGAGGGGAGAAGGAGGGCGGGCGGCTCGGCTGCTGCGGGGCTTAAATTACATGTTCTTAATGTGCAGTGAAAAGAGTGTTTACTGCGTCTGTGCTCAGGCCTGGTTCTGCAGCTAATACCTGGCTGGTTTTGGACAAGCCATTTCACTTGCTGGGCCTCCAGTTACCTATCTGTAAATGTGGAATTAAACCACATGCTCTCCAAGGTCCCTTTCAGCTCTAACAATATGAGCCCAGGTGACAGATGTTGCAGGAGTGCAGAGGCCTAAGAAAAAAGGAATGCTAACTGGCAATGGGGGTAGAGTAGGTAAAGGAGAAAGATAATCTTTGAAATTAATAAACAGCATACAAATCACAAGTCTTCGGTTTATGGAGGATTAAAGCAATAAAGTCAGATATATGTCTACAATGGTGTATTTAGTAGCTACCACTAAATATTTAGGAACATACCTACTGCTTTAGGTTTCCCACTGGGATCACTGATATTGGGTATTTGTGGTTGCAGGGTAAGGACTGACAGGAACTGGGAAAAACTGGGTTCCTTTTTTCAGCAGCTTAGGGTAGCAACCCAAAAGATCTCGAAGCAAGTGGTCTTGGATCTGGCATTTAAAGATTTGCTACTTGACAGGCAGAGTATTAGTGGCTTGGTTAGACCTTGTGCCATTTCCCCTGGAGAATGTTGAAGTCCGCACGAGGGTTTCCCTGACAGGTCCTTTAGGTTAAATGGACATTGCCAAGCCCTTCTTACCATTGAGGTGGCCTTTAGAAGCCTCTTGCTCAGGTTAGCCCGCCTAAAACCCTTAGGTTTTATTTCATACAATCCATTGTCAATCCTGTCTCATCCATTCTATTGATTATTTTTTTCTGATTGTAAAAGTAATCCATAATCATTATAGATGTATTAGTAACTGTTAACATTAGCATAAACAGACTTCTAGTCATTTAAAAACATTTTTAACACAGCGGAGATCGTACTGTGTCTGTGTGTGTGTGTGTTGTCTGTGTGTGCAAAATCTGGGGTCCTGCTGTCTTTCCCACTTGACATTTTAACATGCACATTTTTTCGACTCCTCCTGACCCAGATAAGGCTTCAGTCCAGCCCTGCTCACCAGGTGCGGGTGCAGAAGCTGGAAGAGAAAGTATTTTCACAGATATACAGTATCTTTCAAAGCAAAGACTTCACCTACTCTTGAAATGTGGCCCAGTGGATCTCCAGCTTTCACAATTAAATTAACGTTTCCTCATCCCCTGAGGGAAGGCTGGGAAGAGGTTTGAAAGAGGCTGTGATGGCGCATTTGGGGAGAAGGCCCCAAGAGTTCCTCTCTCCCTGATAGACTTTTTTCAAGAATCAAATTGGATGAAATAAAGATTGTTGGGTGTTGATATCTTGCTTTTTATTTCTTTATGATAGAGATAGAGATATAACATGGCTTTGTTAAAGATTCATATTTTAAAAGTTTCTGGGTACATGTTTGTGCAATTTATTTCTGAAACTAAATGTAATTAAGACTACTTTGAAACTGTAAAGTGACATCCAAATATCATTAAAGATTCCTATTGCTATTAAATTAAACTGGATGCTTGGGGGACCTCTCTTTTTTGCTCTGTTTTAAGTGTTTAAAAGTACCTTGTAAATGTTGATTTAGGCCACATCGGCTTCTTCCCCTGTGTAGTGAATATAGTAATACTACGTACTTACTTGTTTCTGTTGAGGATGAAGTAAAGTAACAGGGGCAAAGTTGCTTTGTAAACCGTAAAGTACTAATCAGATGTTGAAAATAATAATCTTATTGTTATATTAGCTATCCTTCCTACTTTTCTGTTATCTGAAGCTTTATAAGCAAGCCTTCTGTGTCGCCAACTAATTTCTACTGAGGAGTTACACTTCTCCAGGTCAACAGCAGTCAACTGGTCAACAGTGACTCCTTAGATTGATGCTCAAGAGATAAAGTGGAGAAACTGACCTGACACTTCCTAGCTATATGAACTTAGAAAGCTCTAGAACTTTTTGAGCCAAGTATAACATAACACATTTTATGTGTGCGTGTGATTGCTGTAAGGGTTAGGTACCATAATCCTTGGTATGTCATAGTGATTTATTAATGATTATTATTTGTTGAGGGGTCCCCTTAGCTCTAGGATCAAATGACAATTATTACACATTCTCGTTATCCCAGGAGGGAAGGTTCCAGCTGAGCAGTGGAGAGACCTGAGCCTGCTTAGAAATGTTTCTCAAAAAAACTCCTATTATGATGTATATAAGCTACTGTTAGATGTTCAGAAAACAGACAGATACTGCAAATGTGGCAAAATGTTAAAAATGAGTGGATCTGGGTATCTGGATGAGGAGTATGTTAGACTTCTCTGTATGGATTTTATAGTATTTTCACAACTGTCCAATAAACTTGAAATTATTTTAAATTAAAAAGCTCAGAAAAAAACCTTTCATTGATATATACATGAAAATTCTTCAATCAAAAAGGCATTATTTTTAAAATGGAAACATACTTAAACTTTTATGTGAGTGAGAAAGAAAAGACTCGTATGACCCTGACAATACTCAGTTCCTCTTTTAACACATCTTCATTAATAATCATACAAATGAACAAATTTTGATCCTGAGAATTATAATATGGGACTCTGATTTTTAAAAGATTCAATATAGCAGGCAAGGCACCAGAAACCAGCAGAAAACAAGACAAGAGATATAGGTTTTTGTTCTGGCTTTGATTTGTCTGCATCTTGTGGGGAGGCTGCTCTTTTTTGTCTGAGGAAGCAGGAGTCTCTGGACTTGGTTGGACAAAGCTGGCACTGAGCTGGCACTCACGTCACTCCATTCTATCTGGATTTGTTATCTTGCTCACTCTGATTCTGACTGAGGTGGGCTGTCCCACTCACAGCAGAGCCCTCAGGGCAGAGGAGACTGTGAAATCTTGGGGAGGAAAGTTCCTTCTGAGGTCAGGTGCCTGCAGACAGGACCTGCAGCCCGGGAGGATCTGCTGCAGTGTTCTGGGCAAGGCGGACACATGGAGGGGGTGAGACAAAGGGGTGGAGTAGAACAAGTCCTGGGGTCAACCTGGGAAAGGAGGAGAGAGAAGGGAAGGCAGATGAAAATCATATGTGCCTGTGTGTAGCTGTAATCCAACATGACTTTCCCCTCTGCTGGTAAAGGGGGGCACACAATGTTAACATTCATTATCATGTCATATTCGATTGACTGCCAGGATTTATTATACTTCCTGCTGTTACGCACTGAATACTGACAAAACCCATTCCCTTGCCCAAGAAAGGTCTGTGCTTTCTAATCTTCACAGAATAACGGGGAGGTGGAAGGCCATCAATACTGGAGTAATGAGTGTCAGAGTGAGGCCAGGGATGTGGCACGTTATTCCAGGAGCTGCAGGAAGAGAAGGGAAAGGAAGGATGGAGGGAAGTTTACCAGCCTGGGACAATGGAGTGCTGAGATGGGGGTTGTGAGGGTGGGTGGCAGAGGACAGTGCTCACTGGATCATTCCCTACAGGTGTGGTTTTGTACAACTTTCTGTTAAGTATTTAAGGACAGCAATAGGTGAAGGAGGAGGGGGCATTTCTGCTGTGAAAGGAAATCAGCTTTTGGTGAAGACTTTTGCCTAATGAAATTAACTCCAAAACTATCATTGAGCATCCTCTACAGGCCAGACACTGTGCTAAACCCCTAGGGAGTCAGGAATAAACAGGCACAGTTCTTATCACCCCCCCCCCCGAATATAGCTGGCTAATGACGAAGATGGACAATTTAACAGTTGCCGTAGAGTTCCATTCGGTCACTCTAATATTGATTAGAACTCTTTGTTTAAGACCCTGAGCTAGATGCTGGTAACAAGAAGACCAATGAAACAGGAATGCTGTCCTCTAGGACTCCCCAGAGAGTGCAAAGGGAGCAGTGAGGAGGAGGAGTGTCTAACACCTTTGAAGGGGATGGAGTTGAAGGTAGCAGATTGTTGTGGGTTAACTAGTAACCAGGCAGGTGTGGGCGAGTGCGGAGAAGGCTGTGAAAGGGATGAGACGGAGAAGGAGAAAGCTCACTGGAGAGACTTTAGGGAGGGTGGGGTGTGCCTGGAGCTTGGGGTCAGTGTGTGGAAGTAACCAGAGAGACCATCCGAACCCCGGGCCGAGTGCGTTGTGCAGGCCTGGCAAGAGCAGACCTTGGGTGGGATCCATTTCCTCCTTTAAGGCTCCTTTGGCCTCTTCCTCCCAACATCCTCCACCTGATCCTTAATTATATTTGCTTCAGCATTTCATCTGAGTTAATATTAGCTGGCCACTGATGAGCACTCCAAGGAGATTTGCATTTTCATGGAGATTCTTAAAGTCTGGATGAACTTCCGACCTCAGACTCCAGGGAACCGTGTGGGGTAGAGGCAGGCAGTGGGTTTTCCCAGCATCTCTCCCAGTACGCCACGTGCTCATCCTCCTCATCTGTTTGAGGGAAATGAGGACAGAGAAAGGGAAGCCCTGAATTTGGGGAAATGTGTGCTTTGAGAAATCAGGCTGCTAAAGGCCAAAGCCAAGCCCAGACCCAAAACTCCAAGGATACAACTCAGACGCAGATCCTTTTTTCTATGACTGCAGAAAGAAAATTCCAGAGAGAGTTTTTAAATTTAAAAACTATGTATTTTTTATTTTCACATTTATTTCAACCCTGAAGAACAACATCATGAGGAGTTTAAAATATCCTTAATGGGGCGGGGGGGTGGCACAGAGATGCAATGCTTTAAATTCTCTCGTATGGAAGGCTGATGTTTTATTTATATTGGAATTATTCATATTTGTCAGAGCTTTAAGGATGGGTCACCTGAGGTAAAGTTTCTTGTAAATCTAAGGATACATTTGCATCTCTGTTTGTACAAATTAAAATAATTATTTGCATACTATTTGCATACGGTGTAAACTCTGTGTATTTAAGATTAAATTAATTAGTAGCTTTGGTAGGTAAGTTGTAACCATTAACTACCAATGATGTTGCATTGTGGAAAGCGCTTGGACTTTGAAGTCTTTGTAGCAGAATTGGGCCTATGTAAATCCTGTTCCTGTCACTTGTTAGCTGTATGACTTCTCTTTGAGTCTCAATTTCTTCATGTATAAAAATGAGTTAAACACTCATGCATTGTTGGTAGAAATGTAAAATGGTACAACTGCCGTGGAAAATAGTAGAGTACTCCTCAAAAAATTAAACATAAAATTACCATATGATCCATCAGTTCTACTCCTAGGTATATATCCAAAGAAGTTGAGAACAGGGACTCACACAAATCCTTGCACATCAACGTTTAAGCAACATTTTGCACAGTGGACAAAAGGCAGAAGCAACCCAAGTGTCCATCCAAAGATGAATAGATAAGCAAAATATGGTATATCCATTTATTCCATAATACGATGGAATATTAAGAAGGAATAAAGTTCTGAAATATACTCTATCACAGATAAAACTTGCAAACTTTATGGTGAAATAAAAAGACACAAAAGGACAAATGCTACATGTTGTCACTTAGATGAAATATATAAAAATAGCAATTTCATAGAGAGGTCACCAGTGGATATGAGGGGTGTGGGGAGGAGTTGCTGTTTGGTGTATATAGGATGCTGGTATATTCTGTAAATTTTTAAATAAAATTAAGGTCAAAATAGGATAAAACTCTATCTACTTCACCTAGCTATTGTTTAATCCTGAAATACCTAATTAACAAAGTGTCTAGCACAATGCTAGACACAATGAAAATATGAAATATAAATTTATTCCTTCTACAACATCAGGTTATGACCCAAAGTGAGAAAGATATCAAGAGCAATCTGTAGTAGGGAGTCTCTATCTTCCCTGGTTTAGTTCTCCAAAGAAGAGAATGGCCTGTAAGGTTGTGAGATAAAAGTAAGCTTAGCTGTTGCATGGCCTGAGTCTCCCAAATTTGCAGGTTCCATAACCATTCTCATGGCCTCACGTCTTGGCTAAACCAACTTAGATTCCATTTTCATAGTTAAATCTGCATATATTCCTTTGTCCTCCATCACTCCTTCATGCTCACCTGGCAAAGTCCAGATCTCACCACACTTCAGGTTTGTACCATGCCTGGAGAATTTGAAGGTGACTGGAGGAAAAGCCCCAAACCATGTTGTGTTATTTGGAACAAATGACAAGATGAAGTTAGAAGTGGGGGGTTAGGCAAAACTATTCTGACAGATAAACTTGGAGAAGGAGCAGGAATAGACATGAAAAAAAATTCAGACTGTGTTGCTGGTGTAACACAGGAGCAGGTGAAAGAGAGCCATTAGATTATGCAATAATTCTGTAATTTTGCAGCCCTGGTACATGGACTGCCTACAATGGAGTCCCATGCTGGGCAGAAATGGTCAGAGCTCTAAGTGCCTTCTGAGCTGAGTATTTTCTGGAACCTCCAAGAAAGAGCAGAGCCTTGACTCAAATGTTGAGCAGATCCTAAAGGCACTAATGAGGGTTGTCAGCCAATGACCCTCCCTCATGAGCTCTCTTGTGAAGTGGGACCTGAGGAGAACTTCTCCGTGGCTACTACACAAGTCTACCAGAGTCCTTTAAATGTAAGACCAAAAATATTCATAGGTCATTATCACTTTTTGCCAATCCTTTTACAGTCCCTGAATCAGTTCACTCAACCTCCCTTAGAGAACTATTTCACATCTTCTCTTCTCCTCTCAAAGTTCTAAAACTACCACTCTCTTTTATTCTCAGATCATTTTCCCATATTTTATTTCAATGAGAAAATATAAGTGATTCAGAGTGAAATTTCTCCTCTATCCTCCAAGTCCATCACCCTATGTGCTTCTGTTCCTACATACTCTATTTTCTTGTCTCTAATAGCTGAACAGTCCTGCTCCCATTCAAGCCAATACCTCCATTGGGTCCTACTGGGTATATATACTAGATCTCACTCCGTTTTAATCACTCAAATATCTTGCTGCTTTTCTCTTCTCATCATTCCAGCAGGCAGATATTAGATTAATGAATTGTAATCAAGGAGTTGTAATAGTCCTTGAAATGTTTGTCCATACTTTTTTCCATTTTCCCAGTTACAATTTTTTCTTAATCTCATTCCAAATAAGATTTTGCCTCCACCAAACTAATGGAATTATTTTGTCAAGGTCATCACAGATTAGGTCTTATTTGACTTTGGAGCCATGCTCCACTTAGTTTTTTGCTTCCTCCTTCTTGAACCACTTTCTTCACTTGGTTGAAGTGAAGAGCGCTTGGTTTTTCTCCACCTCAGTGGTGACTCCTTTATGTCCATTCCTGGCTTGTTCTCATTTCCACAACTTCAAATTGGGGTGTTACAGGTCCCAGCTTTTAGATCTTAATCCCATTGAAATTTATTCCCTGGTGATTTGCTTATCTCCTGTTTTGGCTTTAAATAATATTTGTTCAATGACATATTTCAACTCTAGCTCTTTCATCCTCATTTCACTTCAGAGTCTAGCCATATCCTTTTTAATAGCAAATAGATATGTGAAGATCAACAAGTTCAATACAGAATTCCTTTAAGCCTCCTTGTTTCCTATTTATCCAGATATTCAAGGCAAGACTCTTGGCAATTATCCTTGCCTGTTCTTTCACACATCAGTAAATTATCCAGGCTTGATTTTTGAAATATATCTAGGATGTGACTGCTTCTTCCCTCCTCCAACTCTACCCTCTATTCCAAGCCAACAACACTTTTCACCTGTTCTACTAAGACCATCTCCTAACTAATCTCCCTACTATCAATCATGTACCTCCATCTCTACTCTTCACCAGCAGTAGGTCATTCCCTTGCTGCCAAGCCTCCAATGGCTACCATCACACTGGCTTAAAAAAGCAAACAATTATTTGTATTATAACTTATGATTTTGTGGGTTAGGAATTCAAGCAAAGTGACTCTTCTGTTCTGTATGGCATCTACTAGGGTCACTTAATAGGATTTGAGTTGATGTTGGTCTGGTCTAGAGGGTCCAAGAAAGCTTCACTGTCATGCCTGGTACCTTGGCACAGATGATTGAAAGGCTGAGCCTCCTCTCCTCACCATGTAGTCCAATGGCTTCTTCATATCATCTCTCTTTCTGGACTTCTATATGGTGGCTAAGACCTTCCAGAGACCGGAATGGAAGCTGACAGTTCTCTTGGAGGTTGGGTCTAGAATTGATACAGCATCATCTCTGCCTAATCCACTGGTCAAAGTCATTATAGGCCAGCCCAGATCCAGGGGCTAACAACGGGATGGGTAACAATGGATTTGTAGCTAACTGAATCTATTGCATTAAGAATGCAGTTTAAAAAAAAGAATACAATCACACTTCTATTGTACAGGCAACAAGGTCCCACATGATCAGTGTCTTAGTTTCCCTGCTAAGAAAAATTTCATGTAATGGGTTGACTTAACAACAGGACTTTATTTTCTCATGGTTTCAAAGGCCAGAAGACTTCTTCCCAGGGCCAGTAGCACTCTGGCTGACTGACAATCCTTGGGTTTCCTTGGCTTTACCCATTACATAGTAATGTCCTTTCTTTTCTCTTCTGGGTTTCTGCTCCTCCACTTGACTTTGTCTTCATAAAATCTCCAGTAATAGGAATAAATTTCAACCTCATTCAGCTGACCACACCTTAACTAAAAATAACATCTTCAGAAGATGGATTAAGATTAAGAATATTTTTTTTCTGGGGTACATAATTCAACCTACTGCAATTGGTTTCTTGTCACTACTTTAACTCCATTTCCTCTAATCATTTTGTTCTGCCTATACAAGCTTCCTTGCTGTTTCTTAAACATTTTTCCAATTCAAGTCATTTGCAGCTGAATAATCCCCTAAACTTCCACACAACTTTCCCTCTCTACATTCAGGCATCTGCTCTGTGGCCAACCCCCTTGAGCATTCTTCTTTAACTGACCTGGCCCACCTGTACCCATGTGCCCCACTTGATGCTGCTCCTTAGTCCTAACTTGTCACCTGACCTTAGGCTACTCTGATTTGTTTATTCTTTGCAGCTTGCTTGGAACAGAATAGTGATTGTTTTGCTCACCCTTGAATCCTTAACCTCTGGAATAAGGGAGGACACTTGAGAAGTCCTCAGAAAATGTTTGTTAAATGTTAAGAAATTCAAATAATGCCTGCCGTCTTCAAGGAGCTTAGCACTGAGGTGGGAAGATGAGAGAACCAGACAGTTGCTGTACCCTCCAATGCAACTCATTAGAAATAGGTTTACTTGACTTGCGTTTATTTCCTATAATTGCCTATGGGAATTAAGAGAGAGGAAAGTCCCAAATGTAGTGATAGAAAAGAGGCTCTGGAGGTCTTTCTTCCAGAAAACAAAGTCGGCAACACCTAGGATTTACTGTTCAGCTTAAGTATATCAGTGTAGTCAAAGTATCTGCAGGGGAATAGAGTTCTGGGTTTCCAAATGTGCTTGTCTTGAAGAGGTGGGAATTGGGGTGGGCTGGACTGTTTAGTCAGAGTGAACACATGTCATTGAGAATTTTATGATGAAAAGTAGTTTGAAGTACCATAGCTCTGTAAAAAAAATCTGCAAGCCAATTGTTTTATTTTTTCATTAAATTCCAAGCACAGAGCTCAGTGCCTTTCACATAATAGGCACTCAATAAATATTAATAGAATAATGAATTCTTTTAGGGATTACATATGAGTGTTTTGCTGAACTGAAATGTGAGACTTGATGTTGCTGATAAAACTCTGGCCAGCTGTAACTACCACTTACAGGGCCAGCTGGAAGCACATGTGTTGGGTGGGACAGAGTCCTGGAGATGTCTCAAGAGCCATCCTGCCTACACCTTTGTAAGAACAGTAAGAATGCTTTGTTTTATAGCAATAGAGACCCAAATAAGCTAAAGCAAAATGGCAAGCTTGATGGAAGAATTCTGGGATAATTTATAGAATTCTTGGAAACTGAACATGAAGCCGAAGCTAGGAAGGCAGGGAAGCAGTACGGTCTCAGGAGAAAGCATAGCTAGTGTTTAAAATACTGATCTTTTTCATTCTGCACCTCACTTTTTTCCCTTACTGAGTGTTGGCATCTTTCTTTCATGCTGGTTTTTGGTTTTCTGCATCTGGCAAAAACACATGGCCACCAACAGCACCCAAGATTTACTGTGTTAGTGAAAAGAGGGAGGCTCATATGGATCTCTCATCTACTCATCTTCCATAATTAGGTAGAGGAAAATTACTGGTCACTTTGGCTACAGGTGTCACATCATGAACAAGTCAACTGTGATCAGAAGTGGAGTCTGTAAGAACATGGTAGTTATTGTGTAACTGTATGGATTGGGGGTAGGGGTGGGAGGCTTGTTCTCGAAGCAGGATAGGACTCCATGGGTCAGGCAATTACATAGTTACCTACTGCAACCACTGAAGAGGATTGGTTGCTACCCTAGTTTGGACAGGTTCTTGATCTTGGTCCACATTCTGGTGAGTGTGGATGCACTATAAAAATCTCTTCAAGATGTTACTTCTCTTGGGGTGTGACCCAACTGAATCAGGTTAAACTTTTTAAAATGTATTTTTATTGATAAATATTAACATACAAACATCCTTAATATAAAACATTCTATACGTGGTGTACAATCAATGGCTCACAATATCATCACATAGCGGTGTATTCATCACCATGACCATTTTTAGAACATTTGCATAACTCCAAAAAAAGAAATAAAAAGAAAAAAAAAAAACTCATACATACCAAACCCCTTACCCCTCCTTCTCACTGACCACTTGTATTTCCATCTATCCATTTATTTTAACCTTTGTCCCCATTATTTGTTTATTTTTTACCCATATTTTTTACTCATCTGTCCATACTCCAGATAAAAGAAGCATCAGACATAAGGTTTTCACAACCACACAGTCACATTGCAAAAGCTATATTATTATACAGTCATCTTCAAGACATATGGCTACTGGGAAGGCCATGGGGGCTCAGTGGCAGAGTTCTTGCCTACCATACCGGAGACCCAAGTTTGATTCCTGGTGCCTGCCCATGCAAAAAATACAAAACAAAAACATGGCTACTGGAAAACAGCTCTACAGTTTCAGGTACTTTCTTCTAGCCACTCTAACAAACCATAAAATAAAAGGGGATATCTATATAATGCATAAGAATGACCTCCAGAATAGCCTCTCAACAGCAATCTCTCAGACACATTATTTTGTCTCATTCTCTCTTCTCCCTTTTGGTTGAGATTTCCCCAATCCCTTGATGCTGAGTCCCAGCTCATCCCAGGATTTCTATCCCATGTTGTCAGGGAGGTTTACATCCCTGGGAATCATGTCCCACGTGAGGGGCAGGGAGGGCAGTGAGTTTGCTTGCCCTGTTGGCTTAGAGAGAAAGAGGCCACATCTGAGTAGCAAAAGAGATTCTCTGCCATCTAAAATTTGGCATAATTTTAAGTAGGCTGGCTTGTCCTTTGCATGGGTAAGTTACATAGGGGCAAACCCCAAGCTCGAGAGCTAGGCCTAGTGATTTGGTTGTCCCCACTGTTTACAAGAATATCAGAAATTCTCCAAATGGGGAAGTTGAATATTTCCTCCTGTCATGGTCAGCTTCATGTGTCAACTTGGCCAAGTGGTGGTACCTGTTTGTCTGGTTGGGCAAGTGCTGGCCTGTCTGTTGCAATGAGAACATTTCATAGAATTAGCTCATGAGCATATCAGCTGCATCCACAGCTGATTCCATTTGTAATCAGCCAAAGGGGAGTGTCTTCTGCAATGAGTGATGCTCAATCTAATCACTGGAAGCCTTTTAAGAAGGATTCAGAAGAGACAGGCTCTCTTCCTGCTTCGACTGGCAAGCCTCTCCTGTGGAGTTCATCCAGATCCTCCATTGGAATCATTGGCTTCACAGCCTGCCCTGTGGATTTTGGACTCTGCATTCCCGAGGTCACGTGAGACACTTTTGTTAATTTTATATTTGTGAGTGTTCCCTATTGATTCTGTTTCTCTAGAGAATGCTAACTAATGCACCTCCTTTCTCTCCATTCCCCCAAGGGAACTTTGCAAATACTTCTTTATTCACTGCCCAAATCACTTTGGGATTTATTGGAGTATCACACTAATCTGGACAAACCAACAAAATCTCATGCTCTATTCAAGAGTCCATGTACTTATGGTGTTCACCTAAACTGACCATACAAGTTAAATTAGGAAATGCACTACCCAAAATATACATTTTGCACCAAATAAACATCTCTCCCTTTAGTCTCACACAGAAGTTGAAGTTTTAAAATATGGACAATATCATCCTTTACCCAGTCTTATGATATACCTTAGTCCTATCCATGTCAGCTTCATTCATATCTCTATTCTATGTCTAATCACTTTTTCAACTTTTTAAACAGTTCTGAATCAGAGCTTTAATCCAGATCATCGAAGTCCTTTATAAGCAGAATAGAAACTAGGCATAGAGAAAATCCACAGGTTGCAGCTAGAAGCCAGAAGTCAATGGAACCCAGAGGAGAAAGGAGAATATGCTGCCATATGCAGTAAGGACCAAGGATCACCAGCAGCCAGAGCAGAATTCTGTGGTCTTCAGGGGGAAAGCATGGGCTTGCTGACACCTCAATTTTGGACTTTTCCTAACCTGAAAATTTTGAGTCAGTAAATTCCCATTGTTTCAGTCAACTTATTTTGTTGTATTTGTTTTAGTAGCTGGGAAACAGGAACACTCACCCTCCAGGTGAAGCTAATCAATATATAAACCCTTCTGAGAATCAAAAAGCCATAATTTCTTCCATATGACCACTCTTTATAGCCACAGATTATTGGGCTTTTGCCTCAAGGGCAACATATTCATATTATTCATAATTTATGGGCTATCCCAAAGGGAAATATTGGGCTTGATCAAGTTACTTGCTAGGAAATTTGGATTTGGTCAATCTAGGTCTTGTAGGGGTTAGCAGAGAGGGAAGAAGCTGAAAGGATGCATTGTGAGATGACACAGGAAAGATTTGCACCCAATGGGCTAGCCAAAGTCACATGCTATTCAAAGTTATAAGGAAATAAAAGACACATGTCAGCAGGGAGAGCTTCTTGGTGGCATGGGTTTTGAACTCATGCACAGGCAGATGCAGAGTGCTATGACAAAAGGCAGGGACAGGGCACAGAGTGGCTCCTGAGAGAGGAGCCCAGAGCTGATTTCCAGAGCTTCCTTAATCCTTGCTGGCACTCTGTGTCTGTCGCTGTCCACCTACACCCCCAAGCTTAAGCTCTTCTACATGAGTTAGCTTGAATTGGTCTCTGCTCCTTGTAACCAAACACATTTCAAGGACAAGTCTGTCCTTCTATTTTTGTGTTTTGCCATCTTTCCCCTGCCATGCTTTGAGAGCACAGATCGGGTCACTGAAAGACTCAGTATTCCTGGTGAACATTATGAAGGTAAGGATGATTACCCCCTTTTACAAATGAGGAAACTGGAGATCATAGAGGAGGTTACCCTGATGAGTACAAGTTTGCAAACCAGATCCTTCAAGTCCAACTCCAGTGAGCTTCAAATTCCATCACATCTGCCTCATCTTCGGTTAGGGCACCAGGATGACAGGTCTTAGGGCCCTAATAGATCTAAGTAGAATGACATTTACAATAAAAACCCTGTAAGGAAAGCACTTTTTTTTTTTACTTAAGCATCAGTAGAAGCAGTACTCTGACTTATGAAGTTTAAATTTACCACGGTGTGTGTCATCATACACACACAATATACAGTTTCAGAAGAGTAAAAGTCCGTATTTCTACTCTAAATCATTATTGCTTTCTGAAAAAATAACTTCTATTTTCCCCTTTATTTGCAATGTTAATTTTATGTTGCCTTATTCCTTTCACTGAAGCATAATTAATACAGAGGTGCAAAAATATTGTGTACTATTCGACGAATTTTAAGAAATGCATACACCTCTGTAACACATTCTCTTTTTTTATTTTTCCAAACAACATCATTATAACTTCTACTAAGATAACTTTCCTCCCACAGCAATTGATTAATTTTAAATAATCACTACTCAGAATATTTTTAAATTATCTACTTAACTGAATTTTACTGGTAACATCGTTATTTAATCAACACCTTCATTTTTCTTTAAAGAAAAGCTTTGTTTTTTGTTTTTTTAACTTTTATTTCCTCAAGTGAATTTACAGCATTTGCTTTGTTCTTTGTTTTTTAAGAGTTTATTGAGGATTTACTATGCTACGGGCACAATGTCTAGTGCTTTGCAGGGATTATGTTACCAAAATTTATGAGCATGTTATCCTCTTTTTATGTGCAGGGAACCTAGAGAGGTTAAATTATTTACCAAAGGTCACAAAGCTGCTGGGAGGACTTGGTCAGGATTTGAACCTGGGCTATGGGAGTCAAGAGCCCGCAGTCTCATTCTCCAGGCTATAGCTCTGAATCTAAAGCCCTGCTTTAAGGCATAAGAGACTTGGGGACTTCAAAAAAATCAATGTTGGCTCCTTTGACTAGGTATGTGCTTGCAGGAATGGCCTTTGTGTCCTGGTAACTTTGTATAGAATGCTGTGTGCTACCGTCCCCTTGTATCCTGCTACCTCCTTTGCCAAGAAGAGCTGCCTTTCTCCCAACACCTTCTCTTAGCATCTGTGACCAGTTCATCTCTGCATCCCATCTGTCCTGCACATTTGAAATGAACTTGAGAGGTAAAAGTGGAGAAGGTTCCAGTGTAACCCTGATCATCTCTTCCCAGATAAGATACAATTAATTGTATGGGATACTCACATGGAAAAAGAATGAAATGTGACCCTGCTGTACAGCATACAAAAAAAAGAAAAAGGCAATATGGTGATATTGTGAACTAATGATTATACACTTTGGATGATCACATGGTATGTAAATATATAATATATATCAATAAAAATAAATAACTAAAAAAGATACGGTTATAATGTAGCAATCAGTCTTAAGGTCTCTCTCTCTCTCTCTCTCTCTCTCTCTCTTTTTTGTATGCGTATGGTGGGAGGCACATTTAATTCTTTTTCCATGTGAGTTATCCCCTTATTGCCACATCGTTTGCTGATTTTGTTTGTTTGTTTGTTTGCTTGTTTGTTTGTTTAAAGTGCATGGGCTGGGAATGGAACTGAACCTAGGTCTCCCACATGGCAGGTGAGAATTCTACCACTGAACTACCCTCGCACCCTCTCAAGGTCTCTCTTAAAAGTCCCTCCTAGAAGTTGATCGACTGAATTATTATTCTTATTATTTTGCATATAATACTTGAAATCATCCTATTGATTCTTCAGTTAAAGACTATTGGTAACTTTATAAAAGGGCTCGGGCTAGGCTTGCTCTTTCTCTCTCTTAAACATCTTGACATTTACAATGAAATTTCATTTAAGTAAAGTAGAACATTTGTCCAACACTCTGACATAGCAGTTTTCCTACATCAAACTTGGCTGGTTAGGATTCATCTTTAACTGACTTTTTTTCTCTTTTTATCTTTGGTATAAACCAAGTTCTTTCTACGGTCTATCTACGTTGATAGGAAATTAAACAGCTTGATCACTGTTTATCACCCCCTTCCCTCTGCTTCCACCAGACCTACTAGTGTGTTTGTGCTGTCTGGGAGTCCCCTTGGAAACCTTGTCATTAAGGTTCACTTTCTGTCAACCTCTTGTGGTAGGCAGAATTCCATACTCCGATGGAAGAGAGGGTCTTCATCTTAATTCCTGTTCCTCTGGGGCAAATTCATGTGTAAATAAGACCTTCTGAAGATGTTAGGTTAAGGTGCGACCACGCTGAATTAGATTGGGCCTAAACCCATAACATTGGAGTCTTTTATAAGAGGAAGAAATCTGGGCACAGTCTTTCAGAGAAGGCCACACAGGAGCTGGATGTCAGCAGGAGCCAAAAGAGCAGGCAAAAAGAGGGAGAGAAGGTTGTTTTTGACAGGAGGCAGAGATGCAATCCAAGGAAGCTCCAAGGACTGTGGCACGCCAGTGCCAGAACTCTGCAGCCTCCTAGGAGAAGGGATTACCTGGTACACTCCTTGATTTTGGACTTCCAACCTCTGAAACCGTGAGACAATAAATGCTCATTAAGCCAATTTATTGCATGGCATTTGTCATAGCAGTTAGCTATGACATACTTCTTAACAAGTTTATATAAAGGGTATTTGAAGACAACTCAAGAATTTCCTAAAACATTGAAGAAGTAGGAGAGGAAATTAGGCACCATGGCTAATTATTCGTTTCAAATTAAACATTTTTACCACTCAACACCACCACTGACACACACACACACACACACACACACACACACACACACACGCCAGATTTTTTTTATAAAGAAATGCTGTTCTAGTCAGGATTACTTATGTAAATGCTTTAAAGAATGGGCCTAAAGATATTTTTCTTCTCAGAAGCCTTTTGAGCACTTCCTATCTTTTTCATCTGTTTTCATCTAAGCTGCTCTTTAATGTCTTTTAACTGTATAGTTTTATGTGTCACCACCGATGCTTGTCGCCAGATAAATACAGTTGAGTGCTGGCATAGATCTTCTTTATGGGGTATATATATACAAAGTTGCTTCCACATTTGTACACGTCCTCCATATTTTTGGAACCTGAAGCTGACAGGAAAAATAATAAACCAACTTTGTAAAGTCACAGATTCCCCATAGTTTAAGGCATTGAAGAAATTTTGACAACCCTCTTTATTATGATGTATAGACAGCATTGATTCAGGAGCAAACACTTATTCTGTTGCTACCAAACACCCGCCCCCCTGCTAGGCACTGCGATACCACCATAATTAAAATATAGGGTCTGTGCTCAAGGCTCTTGAGGCCTTAAGAGGCAGCCATGGGCACCAGTGAGCTGAAACTGAACAATGTAATAATTTAGATAGAGCATCTTGTGAGCACTGAGGAAAGAACAAGAAGCATTTCTCAGAAGTAGGGGCAGAAAAGGCTTTGAACTCCAATGAAATTCAGTGGTCTCTTGAGATATAAAGAGTTAACAGAGGTAGATTTGGTGCTGAAAGTGGCATTTACTCTACTTTTAAAATAGAGAACAGTAACAGGGTGACAAATTGCTCTATGTTTATTTCTTCCTTAAGAAATGAAAATATTGCAGGCCACTGTGGATAAATGTTTCCTGCTTGCCAAGGTCTGCTCCTAAGTCAGGTGGAAGGAAAAAATAATGAAAAGGAGCCATGATAGCTGCCTTCAAATATTTGAGGTCTGTCATGTGGAGAAAGAATAAGACTTGCTCAGAGGTACTCCAGTGGGTCATGGCTGGGACCCAGAGGCAACATTGACAAGGAGGCAGCTCTTTGCTTTGTTGAGAGAAAAGGAGTTGTCTGTCTCCCACGGGCCCAAGTGCCTCGTGGGTAGTGATATCTCCATCACCAGGAGCATTCAAGCAGAGATAGATGATCAGGTTGGAGGTATGGCCAAACTCAGATTGCTTCTAACCCAATGGTTTCTACATTGCACACATGCCTTTTGAAGACAAAACAATGTTTTCGGGAGAGAGTGGGGCACTAAGGCACAGTGGTGGTGTTTGGAACAAAAGGGTCTAATTTCCCCTTTGAGATCTCCACGCAGGTTTGTTCTACCCCATTATCCACTCAAGCCTCTGGAGGTGATGAGATATGAATGTTATCATTCCAAACCTATAGAGGAGGAAACCTTTCAAACACAGCAAGGATAACATCTACCTTCCATCAAGACAGAAAGGACCCAAGGCTTATTTCATGATGACATGCAGGGGAGCTGCAGATTCTCAGAAGAAAGTGAGGCAGAAGGGCGAAGTCGTCTTTATTTATAAAGCCAGATTTTACATACAGCGCCCGCCAAGGCTTTAGCGCCACGCTTCAAGTGAATAAATCCCTCTGGTGTCAGAGACATAAGACATTGTCAAGCTGCCTGTGAGACAATGTGATCATAAAGTCTTAGAACCGAAATACCTTCAGTCACCTTGGTAAGAAAATAATCCTCTCTCAAGTGATGCTTTGAAGTTTAATGGAGTTGCTCCCTAGCCAGTAAATGAAATCTGGAGTTGTGCTGCTTCAAGAGCGCCTGCAGGAGCCGAGGAGGAGGGGTGCTTCTTTCTGCCTCCTTCTGTATCCTTCCAAGGCTGACCCCAATCTACTTTTATAGCTCAATTTCCCATAACTGTCCTACACAAAACATATGCCCCAGCCAGACTGTCTACTCAGGCTGCCCAGGAAGGCTATAGTGAAGAATTCAAGCCAGGGGGGCAGCGAAAGGGCAAGGAGTGCCCGCTGCTGGAATGTGGGTTTGGCTGAACAGGGAGGCTGGGGTTCAAAGGAAGTGTGGTAGGGTTTGGGTGGACAGCTGAAGGAGGCCCTTGGCCAGGTGGCCAAGGTGTACTTGGTCAGGTGGACAGAGGTGGAAGCCTGCTGGCTAGGCCTCATTCCAGTAGTGAGATCCAGGCAATGCCACAAAGATTGAGTCCTGGGTGGTGAGGAAATGGAGAGGAGCATGAAGATTGACCTGAGGCCAGGAAAGGGGTCTCACATGCAGAAGGTGGGGAGCCAGCTAGCTCGTGATCCTGGCAGTCACGTGACTTACTCCCAGAGAGATGAGTTTCCCTGTAAGAAGCAGGCATCCGAATGCCATTTCATACAAAGGGGAGAGTCTTTAAGGCCACAGAAGTGAAGTGCACACCTGACCCTGTCATTGCTATAGGCCAGAATGGGGACTCCAGCTGCGGGGAACTGCTTTTTTTTTTTATTTATTTTTTTTTTTTATTTTTTTTAAAGAGAGAGGGAGGAAAGGAAGAAAAGACAGAGAAGGAAGGAAGGATGGAAGGAAAGAAGGGAGGAAGAAAGGGAAACATTTTTAAACATTTTCTTGTTTTATTATATTTTGTTTGTTTGTTTGTTTTTTACATGGGCTGGGGCCGGGAATCGAACCGGGGTCCTCCGGCACGGCAGGCAAGCACTCTTGCCCGCTGAGCCACCGCGGCCCGCCGGGGACTGCTTTTGTATATGACAGTGGCTGGAGAGATGCTTTAACTGGGGGCTTTGTGGCAGTGACAAAACGACTCAAGTGTGGCATAGCCCACAACATGCCAAGAGAATGATCTACAGTTCATTTTACTTGGAACTTTGGAACAAAACAGAAAGGAAATATAGTGAGCTCTGTGACAGGTTTTCAGTTTCTTTTCGCTAAGGAATTGGTGATAATCCTTAATTACTGCAGTTTAACCTGTTTTGTCCTGATATGGTTTGGATCTCTATTGAGTATTTCCTGTATTGCACTTAACCCAAAATCTATGGGCTGGTATAAATATTTCTTGCTAAAGAAGATTATTTGTCAGTGTGCATTTTCCAGAGGATACTTTTTAAGGCCTAGGCCATTATTAGTTCAGTTCTAGGGAGAGTTATACTTCCTTGTAATATGTTCCTGAAACAGCTGATTGTGACTGAGATGTCTCTCAGGTGTGCCTTAACCTAAGTGCCCTTTGACCCCTACCTGAGACAGATGAGGCTAGGTGGAGAGGTAGAACCAAATCAGATAAGACCTATCAGACCCTGCTGAAGGCCTAACCTCCAGCTTTATATTATAAATATATATATTTATATTATGGTCAAGGGGTCTCACATGCAGAAGGTGGGGAGCCAGCTAGCTCGTGATCCTGCAATGCCACATTGCAGGCTATGCAAGGCAGCAGGTCACTCTGGGAGCAGAATGGAGAGGATAGATGGCAGACAAATGACATACAGGAGACCATTTCATGGCTTGCCCATTAGGAAGATCTTCTTCCTGGCGGAGTGAGGTGCTTCTCATGAAACGCCAATTGTTTCCAGAATACATTGACAGAAGTAGAAGATTTCCAGATAGTTGAATTTGGAGGTACAGACTAGAAGTTAAACCATCCTTGGTGATGGGGATGGGGTCATCCTTATCTTAGGAAGTTTGGATACAAAGAAACGATCACATAGAAAAGCAAAGGTTGCTCCTTACTTGCCAGTGGACTGATGCTTTCTGATTTAAATCCTGGACAAATCCTTGGCCTTCTACAGCAAAAGTATAATCTGACCTGTGAGACTTCATGGTTTGGAGGCAGTGCCTTCAATATAAAACTTTGTTCTCTTGGTGCACAGAGGCTCAGATAAACTTATTAGAGATAAACGGTGGCAGGGGGATAATGTTGGAGGGCTCTTCCAGGCAATTTGACCTTTCTGCCTCACTCTCAGCAGAGGGATGTGGAAGATAGGACAAGAGCAATTGGATTTGCAAAACGAAGATGAATTTCTGTCAAAGCTTGGGAACAAACTTGGAAACAAACCTTTAGACAAAAACAAAACAAAACAAAAAAACTGTGTGGTGAGATGGCTTTTGGAGATTGAATGTTTCTTAGATAAACTGGTAGAGCCCCTTGGTTAGAAGAAGCAGGCTATTTTTTTAGTATGCAATGACTATGATATTAATATTGCTATCCCTGAAATGGGTATTCTTAATAAAACACACAAACCAGGGACTGGGGTCATTAGGACTTGGTAGGATTAGAGGAGATTTTCAGACTTTCTAGATCCCTTTTTGGCACAAACAAACCCTCCAAAGTTACCTGGAGGGTTGGTATCTTCTGACAAGGATTAAGACTGTGTGTACTCAAACGATTTTCTCTCCTAAGTTTCTCCCCAGTGATTCTTTTCCCCATTTTCAACATGTGACCGTGGTAGTGATTTGTGTGTTTGTGTGTATAACTCTTTGCAAAACATCTATCGACAATGAATTCAAAGAAAGTGGATGTGGGCCAATGAAATGACCTGAAAAGCAAGTTCTTGGCTAATATACCCAGGATCCTCACTGGAAATTAACTTGAAAGATTAGGAACATGTAGTTAATTCCAATCAGAAGTTGGTGTCTGATTTTCTGCAAGGGGATAATATGTTTTTCAGTGTTCTTTTGGTGCATTGCTGTGCAATGCTGTAATAAGTACAAAAACCAAACCCTTTAAGACTATCTCTGAAAAGAGAACCTCATGGTAGGGAAGGGCTCTTGGAGCTCAGGGCTCTGCTTCACCTCCCAGAAATTCCTTTTTGTAAGTTTCTTTCTCACTTCTATTTCCTGGGCCAATTCAACAGGATGAGACATTTTCCCCTCTAAGACCCTTCCTTTTACATCTTTCAATGTGTCCCTAAAGCAAGACCCAATATTCTCATTCATTATTTTAAAATTTTGCAGACTCAAGTAATTCAAGTAAGGGTTTGCTAAAATTAAGGAGCTTTTTAAATGGCAACTATTTTATAGCAATTAATTACTAAAGTGTTTACTACATGCTGGGAGGGACAATGCATGCAATAACTTATTCTCATCTTCACATCAACTCTGTGAATTAGGCTCTGTGATTATTTCCAGTTTAAAGATAATGAAAGGTGGCCCAAGAAGAGAAAACACCTTTTCCAAGATTACCCAGATAGTTAGTGATGGAGTCAGGATATGAATGAAAGCAGTTTTCCTCCAGAGTTCCTGCTCGTAATTACTCTGATATTTCTCTCCTCATAATGAATGGAAAATGACACACATCTAAGGAATCTTCCAATTTGTGACTGCACACATGAGAAAGCCCTCTCCATAAAGTCAAAGGCATTCTTTGCTCCTGGGCTAGTTCCTTGTTCTAGATATCAGTACAGCAGCCACTGCCCAGGGGTACACACATGTGTTCGGGTTCTCTAGAGAAACAGAGCCAACAGGAGAGATATGTAAAGATGAGATTTGTAAAGGTGTCTCACGCAACTGTGGAAATGGAAGAGTCCAAAATCCACAGGGCAGGCTGTGAAGCTGAGAGCTCCGATGAAAGGTCTGGATGAAGTCCACAGGAGAGGCTGGCTGGCTGAAGAAGCAGTGAAAGAGTCTCCCTTCTTCCTTAAGAATCTTCAGTTGATTGGATTATCTCATTGTGGGAGACATGCCTTAGTTGATCGCAGATATAATCAGCCACAGATGCAATCAACTGACGATTTAATAAACCAGCCTTTCGGTTTATCAACCAGCCATGAAATATTCTTACAGCAATGGTCAGACCAGTGCTTGCCTGGCCAGTCAACTGGGCCTCATCCCTTGGCCAAGCTGACACCAGAATCTAACCCTCACAGCACCTAAGGTTACATACCCTACCCCAGAGGTCTAAGATCAGAGAGAGAGAAAATGAGTCCTTCCCTCCCTAAGCAGCTTCCTAAGCTCTGGAGCACCACCTGGGGCATGGTCAACAAAAAATTGTCTCCTATCTTTAGAACAACTCTACTTCACAAATGAATGGGTCCCAGCTCTATGTTTCTATCAACAGAGCAAACCTGAAATACATACCGACGTTGCCCGTAGGTGCCATTATTGAGTGGGTCATTGTGGGGGTGGAAGGTAATTCTCTGGCTCCTCTAGGAAGAGATGACTACTGACCATTTTCTCTAGGCTTCTTTTCTTTTGGCCCCACCCCCCACCCTGCCCTTGTAGCCTGTTCTTGATTTAACCGTGATATCTGCTGCAGAATCCTCTGGCTTCATAAGCACCTTGAGGACAATGATTTGTCCTCTGTTTCTGAAGCACCTAACTTAGCCTTGGGAATAGGGGGTTCATGCAAATGTGTGTTAAATTGATCAGTGACTGAGTGAATAAACTTAATGGAGCTCAACCCTCATTTTAGCATCCAGCCTTCTGCCCTCTGGCCCCTCTTTCAAAGGCCCTCCTCAATTTTTCCCTTGGATGGACATTTTCGAAAACAGATCATACAATTCAGTGGTAATTTAATATATTCCTCCAGAATCTTCTGTAATTAACTTAGTGATTTAGCAACACCGGACTTTACTGTCATTTTGTAGTGCTTTGCTAATAATTCATTTTTATTCTCATCTTATTTCTCCACCCCCTAATCTGAATTAATTTTTACTATCTTCCAGGCAGCACTTTTTTTTATCCCTCCTAATCAATAATAATTTCATTGTAAGATCCTATTTTGAGATCGAGCTGCTTGCTTGGTTCACATTGGGAGATCAAGAGGTAGTTTGTAGAATCTGTGTTTTCAAAGAAAATTTCTTATTAAGATAATTATCTGCCAGGCTAGCAGGATAATTTCAATCACATTTTTGCAGAACTCACACACTAACGTATTTCTGCTTCAAGGTGACCCTCTGTGAAATTGCCACAGCTTGGGTGAAATCTGCATAGAGGGCGAAAGGAAAAGGAGTCAAAAAGGCAGGTGGTGTTCTCCCCGTCGACCTGGATTTCTGTACAGTTGGCGTGGTGGGGCTTGGCGTGGGGAGAAAGGAACACGTCTCTCCAAGCTCTCGGCAGCATTTGATGTGCTGTGCAGAAGGAAGGTTCTAGGAACAAAGCCATCAATTGGGGGGGGCTGAAGAGGGGTGGGGAGAGCTGGTGAATACATATCAAAAGGTGAAATTCAGGAGAATCGCAGAGATCTGAGAAAACTTCTTGGGATGCTTGTGAAGAGCCTTTGCTTCACGTTCAAGATGCTCCATTTGTCGTTAACACTTAAAAGGACTTTGGTAGGATTTTTTTTTTATTATTAAGATGAATAATAGGATTATCTTATTCATCATTTAAAAAGCCAAGAAGTTGCTATAGAATTACAGAACAGGAGCAAAATAAGGAAGCATTTCTGTTCTTTCTGGAATCAGCATTTCTGAAAAATTCAAATGAGGCTTTCTTTACTTGGCTCGGTTTTTTGTTTGTTTGCTTGGGTTTTTTTTTTTTTTTTCTGGTCAGGAGAATGTTATCAATTGAGTAATTATGCAAAAGGTTCACATGAGGAGAATGCAGAAAACTGAGATAACTCTTTAAAAAGGGAAAGTAAATACGATCATGACTTATTCAAAAGAAATCCTTCTGATTCATAAATATATCCATGAGATGGTGGAGCTGGAAACAGAACTAGCATCCAGAGGGTGAGAATGGGCACTTGGTCTATCTCCTCCACATTTATATATATAGTCATTTTTTTTCCTCTCATTCTCTGTTTTAAACAGCCAAATGAAAACTGTTCTAGCATCCTTCCTCTCTCCCTCCTGACTTTCTCCCATTCTCTTTCCCCTTTTTTTCCTTCTCTCTCTCTTTCCCTCTCTTTCCCACTCAACTTTCTCTTTTAATTTCTCTCTTACCTATCTCCAAGAATGCAGATTTTCTTTTTAAATTATATCATTTTCTTCAGGCTTTAGTTTGAAAAAGCTTGTGTGTGGGCTCTCATGTTTGAAAGCTCATACTTAGAGCCGTAGGTGTTCACTAAATGTATTTTAAGTGCTTCATTGTTATTAGATCCTTTGTGGTATACTAAGCATTTTCAAATTCTGTTATTTAATTTGATTCTCACTAGTATCTTGGGAAGCAAGTAAGAAAGATTGTCTTCCCAGGCTTCCTTACCTAGTAATGGGAAGGCCTCAGAAGCAGAGCTACAGTTTGTGACTCCGAGCCTGGTATTTTTTCTATCCTTTCTGGCTTCCTGGGACTATTATAGTAGTCTCAACTTGACTGGCACTTTCACTCGTTCTTACCACTTTGCAACTTATTCCGCCAGTCGAAGCCCAAGTGGCCTTTTAAAAGTGTAGATCTGATCTTGCCATGCTATTGCATAAATGACTCCAGGTTGCGCATGGGACAGACTCAGAAATGGTTGAAGCACGTTTACCAGGTTCTGTGTGGTTTGCTCCTCTTCCACCCCCACCAGCCGTTCCAGCTCTTCCTTTCCTTTCACTTTCCATTGCTCTTGCCACTCCAGCACAGTTGCTTCTCTTTAGCTCCTTGTTGTCCTCTGCTCTGCCTGCCGCAGGATCTTTGATCCCTCTGCTTGATAGAATCTCCTCTCCCTCTTTCATGCTTCTCCCCTATTTAACTTCTATCCAGCCTTCAGGCATTGACTTAGGCATGGATTCCTTGAGAAATCTCTGACCATCTTCCCCCCCACCTTCAGGCCAAATCCCAACTTCTCTCTTGTCATAGTACAGCAGAAATTTTACATTCATGCATATGAAATGTTATGTATACTTAACAAAGATTGGCTAATACTTTTCCCCTGCAGTAGACTGTAAGCCCCATGAGGCTAGATATTGTGACTTTATTTGCTTATAAGCATATCCTAATAGGTACACAAAGACTGTTTGTTGAAACATGCCAGTGATAACTGGCAGAAGGAAATACAGATTTTATTATGTCATTCATCATGGAAGGGGTCAATTTAACAATTTCTTTAGGGACTGGGTAGATAGACTAAAGGGTACAATTGCTAAGTATGAAAATTGAAGACAGTTCAAAATAACTTTGAAAACTAAGGGAAGCCATTAAAAAGGTGGTTGGACACAATTCTCTAAGGTCAGCCTTAAATATTATACCTTTGTTGAAAATCTTTCTGGATCAACTCAGGTCAACCTGCATACTTTCTGCTCGTTTTTGTCCTTGACACTATGTCAGGTATTGCGTGCCAATTGTTTATATTCCTGTCTGCCTCCCCCCAACTCTGACCTTCTCAAGAGCAAGGATTCTCCTGTATTTCTATTTACCTGTCCAACTCTTCATAGGATTTCTCACGTGCAGGAATTTAATATTATTGAATGAACGAATGTGTTCTTAGAAAGCAAGAAGAACCATGTCCCTGTAATCAGGGAGAACTGTACAAAGGTTAAAAGGGTTAGGAGATCTCAAGCCAACTGGGAGTCAGCTACTGTGTTTCTGGTTATCTCTCCCACTCCTATTATATCTGCTCCACTGAAGGATAATGAAGAATAGAACATAAGCATGTTATTGTTCTTATCATCATCTCAGATTCGTTTCATCTCTTCCACGGGAGACTCATGGTTTGGTGGAAACATTCTAGGTTATGTTGTCATACAAATCTTGATTCTAATGCTTATTCTGTCCCTTGATAGGTGTGTGACCTCAGACAACTCATCCAGGCTTCCAATTTCTCACCCATGGAATTGGGATAATGATGTCTTCTCCTTGAAGTTGTCATGAGGCTTGTGAAACAGACACATGCCATTAGCATGGTGGTGACCCTAGACTTTGTTTTCCTTACCCTAACTAGCCCCAATCCACAGAAGGAAATTTTGTCTTTGCAGCCTGCACAGCGTTCCTCCCCCCCTTCCTTCTAATGAGAATTCAGTCTTTGACAGGGAGTTCTGAGGGTTTTTTGACCTAGAATCAAGTGAATGGGTAAAGAGAGGAGGTGATGGGGCGGAGGAAGAGGATTAAATCAAATCAAAGGCCAAGTGCTCATGGCAGGGCCCCAGGAGGAGTCTGCAGGGAGCGTGAAGGAGGAATTCAGCCAATGCCTCAAGGTAGCTGTGGGGCTGGAGAGAAATAGGGTCCAGAGTCAAGGTTTTTTTTAATTCTTTTTTTGTTTGTTTGTTTGTTTAGAAAGTATCGCTGGGTATCTTATGAACTGGATTCCCTGTGATACAATTTAAGAAAGTTAAAACTACAATTCCTTTTAAACTTTTTGATGTCTTCAGGATTATGATTCTTTGAATGAATGAATCACCCTTCCAGTGGGACCATGTAGAGCCCCAGAGTTTAGGTGATGAGAGATGATGCAATGCATCAAGGCCCCTGTATCCTGCCTGGAGCAAAAGAGGCACTTACCTAATTACACCCTTTCTCCCCCAGCCAACCACACTCTTTACTGATACCCAGGGCGAGGTAAACTGAGTGCTGTGGCCAATGAGGGCAGTTACTGATGTCCTTGGCCCCCAAGGCCTCTGGCTTCAATTATCTGAGTGTTTCTAGGGAAAATGTGTTTGGGTTGAATTATTTAGGTAATTGATCTGAGTCTCCAATTTACTTTGCCCTAAAGTCAGAAAGCACTGCAGAGCTCATTGCAAAGTTGGCTTCTGGGGTTTGCTTTGTTTTTCTAGGTTGTTTATTGAAAATGAAGACTAGACCCTGATGTTCTCAAGCCAGCTGCCCATCATGAGTGAGATGCTTGGGTCTGATTGGCTAGATCTGGGCTGACATGCAGGTCAGCCTCCAGAGGCCCTGGGCTTCGTGATGATTCAAACTGCCAGAGCTGATGACGACCCTTTCCAATCGACGTTGGCAGGTTCAGAGCTCTGTGGAGAGGGCAACAGCTCTGAATGGCATTTAAAGAAAAAGAAGGAAAAGAAATAAAAAAAAAAAACCAACGAATAAATAAAACACAAGAAGAGAAAAGGCGATTTTGACATCAAAGGACATCAATGCTATGAAAGATGAAGAGAAGTTTCTGGTGATTTAGACCTCATTGGTGGCTAGCCTTGCCTCTCCCTTTTGACTCTCTGGTCTGTATTCTAGGGAAAACATAGAGAAATGTTCTCACCGATTTTTGTGAAGTGAAAGATGCTTAATATGGTAATCAGTCCCTTCTGAGAAGACTGTATGTGGAAACTCAGACCCAGCAGCAGTGATTATACAGTCCCTAATTGTCTCTGGTGTCGGCTCAGACCAAAAAAGATGAAGAAGAGAGGGGGAAAACCAAAAGGGGAAATTTTAATCACACACCATGGGGCATTCTCCAAACAGGGAGATAAGCTGGCAGTAAGGGACCTGCACAAATCCTAGTTTTTACCTTGACGTTACTGCAACTGATTTTGGCTTCATTGTTATTGCTTGCAATTTCCATAGCTTGATTCCCCTACAAGGATTTGGGCATTTGCATAGGAACCTGTGCTGAATCCTGATCTGCTTATTTTCTCATATTCTCAGTGAGTTGAAGTTAAAGGATATGAGCCCTTAAAAGGGACGGATCCAGCCCCCCTAACATGTCTCCAGGTGTGAGAAAACAACAACTCTTCTCTCTCTGCTCATTACCAAGGGGTTAGGGTTTTCTCACTCAGTGTTTAGCATCAGATGTATTTCAGTGAATCTCTTTAAAAGCAAATGTTGCTAAGGAGCCCTAACCTGATCACTCAACCGTTCATCCATCACCCACCGATTCAGCCATGTATTTGGAGGTAATATATTATAATGGGAAAAAATAGGAGTTTGTAGCCAAATGACCCGCTTAGTCACCTACTAGCTCTGTGACCTTGAGAATGTCACTGAATCTCTGAGGCTCTGTTTCCTAGACTGTAACAATGGAGATCATTAATACCTACTTGGTAGAATTGTTGTGCAGAATATACACCTGCAGGGATTTGTAGATAGACAGGTAGATAAAGGCTGAAAGAGAGATTGAGATTGGGAGTGTCTGACTCAGTGCTGGCACATAATAAGCACTCAGCTCAAAGTGCTGGGATGCAGCCATCCTGTAACCATTAAGAGTTGATGCAGTACTAGGCATCAAGCTCAGTACTCTGGTTTGATGAAAAATAGACACCCCATGTGGAACTATTTAGGAACCTAATATGATGTTTACTCTCTTGTCTACAGGAACTCCATGGTCCTGGATGGCACTACGATCTTTGGGAAGGCATTAACCGTGACTGGAATGTTTTGTGCAGCACAACAAGCATTTTTGACATGCTAATGATATCATGATACTGCTGGAGCTGCATCAGTGTACCTCTGGGCTGGTTCACATCACTGATGATTAAGGAAACAAGCATACATGCTTGTAATAAACATCGTTGGTGCATGCTGCTGCTGCAGAGTATTAAAAAATAAAAACAAAACAAAACTCCTGTGGGTAAGAAACAAAAGGGTTCCGGGTAAATCTAACTTTATCCTTCATTGGAGACCTGTGGGAGCGAGGAGGGTGCTATTATAGTAATGGCTCAGGATTGCAATCTCTTTCAAAAAACATTTCCAGTCTTAATTAAGGAGCGATTAATGTATAGATTCCAGGCCATCTGTGGCAGAACTTAATGGAACAAGGTGTTTAGGGGGTGGGACTTATGTGAGCCATAAATCTGTGCTTCTAAACCCATGTGCACAAGAATCTCTCAGGGATCTTGTTAAAATGCAAATTCTGATTCAGTTGGTCTGGGGTGGATGAAAGCCTATGTTCTAAAGCTGCTGGTGCTACTGGTCCTTGGAACACACATTGAGTAATGAAGGAACACTTCATAGCATTTCAGAAGCCTTCTCTATGCTTAGGAGATATTGCACCTCCATCACCTTGCAGAAGGGGGCCTGATGATTAAATGTCCTCCTTCATTGGCTTTTTATAACCAGAAGATTCTCCTTCAGCTTGGAGTCCCACCTGATTCATTAGGTGAATTCCCCCACACTTGCTGGAGACAAATCTTCCAGAATCCAAGAGAATAATGGCTCTTTGGAGGGGATTCCATTCGGAGCCGGGTGGGCCAGAGATTGTACAACTTCCCTGGATTTAACCAGCAAGAATTCTCCCTCTGCTGGCTGCTGCTCTGCCCGTGTTTGGACAGTGATGATTATGGACCGCAAGTTTCCCAGGCCAGTGCTGGTGATTGGCTGGCCAGCTTGGAAACCCCTGCTTTTCCAGAGGTCACTAAACATTAGGGGAATGTTTTTCATGCTGAGCAGGATGACGCAAATTGCTCGACATCTGGATGAAGTGTTGTATGGGCACCTGGGTTACAAAGAAGCCGAAGAGAGAGGGCTTCAGTGAGACAAAGACTGAGTCCCTGACTCTGTGAGAGGGGACGGGTAGCTCAGGAACCTGGGAATGCTCATGCTCAGCCCCCAGCCCCACCCTCATTTCCAGGTGTAGGGAACAGCCTTCCTCTAGAGGAGCAGAGAGGAGTAGAAGAAGTCTGTTGCAACAACATAGAGGCAGGGTTTTGCAAAGCACAGAAAATGCAGACTTTGAAAAAGGGAGGGGTCCTCATTAGAGATGATAGCCCTGCCAGCGAGCCTCCAAGTTGCAGGTACACTGTGGGCCCCTCCAAGATGCAGGTACACTGTGGGCCCCTAAATGCAACATGCATCTTCATTAATCCTTAAATTAACCCTTTGAAGTAGACACGTTCTTTTTCATCCCTATTTTATTAGAATTTTTTTGTTTTTTTTTTTTTTGCGTGGACAGGCTCCAGAAATCGAACTTGGGTCTCCGGCATGGCAGGTGAGCATCCCTCTTTTATTGATGGAAAAATGGTGGTGGCCTAGAGAGGTAATGCAAGGAGTCCAAGAGTACAGAGCTAGTTGGAGGAGCCCATCATGAGGGGAGCACTCAGCAGAGCACCTGCCTCATCCCTTGGTGCTGTCCCCCTGGATGTGCTCACCTGCTCCTCTCTGCTGCTCCTGTGGTGACTTCTGCTGCCTGTCCTTCACCTCCACACCTGCCCTTCACCTCCACACCTGTCCTTCACCTCCACACCTGTCCTTCACCTCCACACCTGCCCTTCACCTCCACACCTGCCCTTCACCTCCACACCTGTCCTTCACCTCCACACCTGCCCTTCACCTCCACACCTGTCCTTCACCTCCACACCTGCCCTTCACCCATTGATCTACCAACCTCCCCATTCTGCACAGGATACATTCCTGCCCTCAATTCTTTCCTCTTGGTAATACCCTCCTTCCTCCAGAATTCTGCATGTCCCACTTCCATTCCATTTTTTTGTGTGTCCTCTGAAAGGATGAAGGCAATAGCTAGCAAGGCTGATAAAATTGGCTCATGCTGCTTCAGCCTTGGGTGTGGGTTGGCTCTGGTCTTTCTGACCTTGCCTCCACTTCCCTGCAAGGGAGCAGTCACAGAATATGGTTCAGGCCACACCAGCCTGGCCCAGCCCGAATCCTGGGGTAGGTGCACCTCTCCTGCACCTACCACTGGGTGAACAAGCAGACGAACTGCATATTTAACCTGGAAATGATAAATATCCATATCCTCCAAATTTAGCATTCCCCATCAATCCTTGAACTCGTTTGTGGTCAGCTCAACCATTTGGTCTCTGGATGCCTCCCAGCTCCTTCAGGACTTCTTTCTAATATTTTACTGTGTTCCATTTCTTCAACTCTTCCTTTCCTTTGCTTTCTTTTTCTCTGCCTAGAAGCACACCACTCCTCCTATGGTCAGCTGAGCATGTCCCCCACTCCCCAAAGATATGTTCACATCCTGATCCCCAGAACCTGTGTGTTTTCCCTTAGATGGCAAGAGATGTGATGAAGTTAAGGATCTTGAAAGGAGGGGATTATCCTGGGTTTTCAAGAGGAGAAAGCTATATCAAATCATGGGGGACTTTATAAGGGAGAGGCAGAGGGAATTTTAGAGACAGGCAGAGCCAAAGGTGTTGTGAAGACAGAGACGAAGAAGCAGGGATATGACCATAAGCTAAGGCATGCCCGCAGCCTCCAAAAGCTTGGAGAGGCAAGGAGCAGTTTCTCCCCTAGAACCTGTGGAGATAACGTGACTCTGCAGACACCTTGCTTTTGGAGTGCAGGAGGATAAATTTCTGTTGTTTTGTGGTAATTTGTTATGTCAACCCTAGGAAACTGATACACTCTTTTATATATAATCATCCTCCCTAAACCCTATCTCTCTTTAGCTGCTGCTGTATTTCTCCCCCCTCCCCTTTATTATCCAAACCTAATAGTCTATAATCCATTTCTACTTCCTTACACTGTGTGCTTCTCCACAGCCCTGCAATCTGGCTTCCATTCTAACCTACTGAGATTGCTCTGATAAGGTCAACAGGTGCCACTTAATTGTCAAATCCATCGGCCATGCCTGCTGCCTCTGACACTACTTCCCTCTGTGACATACCATCTGATTTCATTTGTCCTTTCAGTGTCACTGCTCCTTCCTTCTATGCCTCCTCTTCCCCTCCCAATCTTGAAATGTTGGCCTTTACCTGGTTTTTTCACTTGACCCACCCCTCTTCTCCATCCACAAACCATCCACTCTGGGATTTTATTCACAAGGTACAAGATCATGTGGGAAGTTGCTGCTCAATGCTTGGTCCAAATCTCAGTCACTAATTTCCTTCTGCTCTCGACTTCCACAACACAGGCTGACTTCACCTCTTTTGAGCTTGTTAAAATCAAAAGTAGCAATCATACACCGCAACTAAATCAAGAGTGTGTTACATTTATCAGAAGAGGCCATTGACACAGCAGGAACTTACACACATACACTAATCAAGGCACATTTCCTTAGCTGTCCTGGCTTTCCAGGTATTCTTGGTTTTGTACTGTGGAAGCAATGGCAGAGATGGGTTCTCTGCAGTTGAGGATGAGGCAGGCCTCCATCTGTCTACCAGACAATTCCCTCGGCTGTTATTTTTTATTGTTGTGCTTTTTTGTTTTGTTTTTTTTTTTTGGTCATTTAATAGTTCCTGAAAACCTGGGAGGCAATCATTCAGGTTGACCAGAGCCCCTTTGCCTGGGGTTCCTAAGACCTCATGCTAGTTCACTCCTCAGTTGCTATCAAAGGAGAAAAGGTCAGTGGAATGAATGACTTTAAGGAGAATCAGGGAGGAGTGAGCCTGGACTGGCTGCTGCCTAGCCCCACTGGAAGAAGTGGGTGTAACTGATCCTAGGGTCCTACTGGGACCAGACGCTAGAATGCGAGGTCATTTATGATAGGGTGGGCTTAGGCCTTCACTTTTTCAGTGTCACCTTCTATCAGTTCTTCAAACTGTAAGTCAAGATCATTTCTTTCATTATACTTTACTTAGACACTGGACAGGATACAGGTACTGTTTAAATCTGCTCTCCAGAGGGGCAGAATCAAAAGGATATCATACTGATATGGATATGGATTTCTAGACCCAGGCTTGTGACTCTACCTACGCCTATACCTATAATTATACCTATGTCTTATCTCTGTCTCTATCCTCTCCACCATCTCTACCATTTTTCTCTCCATTACTATCTCTCTCTCTATCCTCTCTATCATCTCCATCGCTATCATCTCTATCTCTAGCCTCTATATCTGTGTCTCTATCCTATCATTTCTATGTCTATCTCTATCTTTATTTCTATCTTTAGCTATTTATTTTGAGGAATTTGCTCACATGATTGTGGGGGCTCGCAAGTTTGAAATCTGTAGGGCTGCTGGAAATTCTGGACTAGAGTTGATATTACAGTCTTGAATCTTAAATCCGTATGGGAGGTTAGAAGGCTGCAAAACAAGAGTCGGTGTGGTACTCTTGAGACCTAATTTCTTCCTCTTGGGAAACCTTAGTTTTTGCTGTCAAGGCCTTCAACTCATTGGATGACTCGCTATATTGAGGGTAATCTCCTTAAAGTCACCTGATTGTAGGTGTTAACCACATCTAACAAGTGCTTTCACAGCGACATCTAATATAGTGTTTGACCAAACAACTAGATGCCATAGCCAAGTTGACACACAAAATTAACCATCACAGGTGTTTTCAGCATTTAAAGAATCTTCTTATGACAAACTACCAGCTCTATGTAATGACTCCCACCTATTATTTGTACCCTAAAATACTCTAAGTTTCGTTTATCTTCATCTGCCTAAACATCATTAGTGCTTTGATGTTACAGGGTAGCTCAGACTCAGGTTCCAAATTGAACTCATCTTTCCCCTTCTGCATTAAAAAAATAATTCTTAAATTATTGTTGACACTCCCATCCCCAGTGGCCTCTGCTGGACCCTAGGGTATTGCTGTGCCCCCCTCCCTCCTGTCATATGGCAACTCTTCCCAGTTGGCCTTCTAAATCTTTCTTGAATCTACCTCCTTCCCTTCAATTTTACAATTCTCTCAGCTATATTTCCATGGGAAGCCCCGACCTCCTTTTATCTTACTTTCTCTTCTATAAAGTAAAAATTGTAATAGTGCCTTCCTAGTAGGGTTTTAGTGAAAATTAGATGTGCTAAAACTGTTAAGAGCTTTGAATGGTGCCTGGCACATAATAAGCACTCAATAAATATTAGCTATAGAGTTATTATTATTAGTTAAGGCCATTATCATCTTCTGTATATAAACAAGTCAGTGTTATTTGCTGTTAACTGGTCTTTCTGCCTTATTTTGCCCTGCCAAAATCTGTTCTTTCCAGAACTACCAGAGTGATTGACTGAACGCACAAATCTAAGCATATCATGCCTTTTTTTCCCCCCAAAGCTCTTCCTATGGTTCCCCATTGCCCACAGGATAAGACAGTTTTCTTAAAAACGTGAATGAGCTCCTCCATGATATAGCTACTTCCTACTTCTCCAGCTTCACCACTAGAATTTTCTGATTCACATTTTACGTTCCGTCTGCACTAAACTCCATAGATAGCCACTTAACCACAGGGTATGTGGATGCAGGGCCCATGCCTACGCAAATCCTTTCTTTAAAGTTTCCCACCCCTACTTCAACCCACTTTCTTTACATGGCTAACCCTAATCAATTTAAGACTTAGTTCAGGGGTGCCCCATTGGGTATCCTTATAGAATTGACTAGGTGCTCCTATCTCAAAGCCTGCTGAGTGTAAACTGTGTCAGAAATCTCAAAAAAATGTGTGTAATTATGTGTTTATCTCCCCTACATCATTTTCTTTGAGTCCTTAGTGTGTGGCCAGTATATTGAAATGCCTGAAAATGCTTGCTCTGATTAATTGTCTCCTCTGGCTAGGTTTAGGATCTCTCCGAAGGGTCCATGGAAGTCACTTCTTTGTGACTTTGGTGAATTGGGGAGGGCAGGGTGCAGCTGGGCCGTGCTTAGCCATGCAGGTTGAGCACTGCATAATTCCAGTGTTTCTATTCTGTTAGAACACAAGTGGGTGGTTTCTCCTGGAGCTGAGCATTGCAATGGCTTCCACCAGGAGCGACCATGGCACAGGAAACAAAATCATTCAGAAGCAACTATTCTGCACATGATTAATACACAATTCACCATTAACATTTGATGATGAAAAACATTTGAGGTTAGTTAAGGCATCAGGGGCCAGATAGTGAACTGCTGGAACCAGATAGCAGGAGACTGAAACATCAGGTTGAGGCAACATCTAGGAGTGAGAACAGCTATGGAGTTGGCTTCCAGAGGTACAGCTGGAGGAGATAAGCACAGTTCCAGAATGGCCCCCAACAGAAGTCTGTGGTAGGGATAAAGGAGTGTATATTAGGTTGCCTCTTTCAAGAAAACTTGAAGCCAGACAACCCTGGGGGTTCTCAGAGAAATCGAGACCTCAACCAGGGGCTGATGCTGTGAGCATTCTTGACTCCGACTCAGGAAAGAATTCAAAGATTAGTCAACGTGTACAGCCAATTAGTTTAATAAGCTCGATGCTAGAGATCCCTGGGAGTCCTCAGCTAGATGCCGGTGAGTCCTGGGAATTCTTGGCTGGATGCCGGTGAGCCCCGGGAGTTCTAGGCTGATGCCAGGGAGCTCTGGGAATTCTCTGCTGGGTACAGGAGAACCCTGGGAATTCTTTGCTGGATGCCAGAGAGCCGTGGGAATTCTCAGAGAAGTCTAGACCCTGACCAGGGGCTGATGCTGTGAAAGTTCTTGGCTCAGCCGCAGGAAATTCAGCTGTAAAAAAACTCAGCAGTAGGAAAGAACTCGAGGACTAGTGAGTGTGTACAGCCAATTAATCTAAAGACTATACAGTGTGTATGGCTAAGACTAGTGAGTATATACAGCCAATTAATCCAAAGACTATACAATGTGTACGGCTAAAAACTTTAATGCATAGCGAAGGTATGTGCTTGAAGATGAGTGCCGGCATTCTCTAAAGGAAGAGAAGCAGTCGGAGACCAGGATCCTTGCACTGTAAGAACCTGGAGGGCTGTCCCCCTCTGGCTATGCTAATAAACTGCACTTTATTTCTTTTGTGTGTGTGCATGAGCAGACAATGGGAATCGAACCTGGGTCTCCAGCATGGCAGGCAAAAACTCTGCCTACTGAGCCACCATCTCACCTCCATGAGCTGTATTTTTAATTGGTTCTTTTCAAGTGCTGACCTGAGCGAGGGCTAGGTGTGTGTGGGCTGGGTGCATGCACCAAAAGGAACTCTTGTTATGGGGTTTAGGGTCACTTCCTTCCCCCTCCGTCCCTATCTAACCTGCCTCGAACTGATCTACCACTGACCAGGTGCATGGGACAAGTTTCCCTATCCACAAGGGATCATTAACTTGAGTAAAGCAAGGTAAGAATGACTTTCCATTGCTAGGTGGTGTGTATAGGGCTGGGCTCATGTCCTGCCAGAAGGAAGATCAATCAGAAGTAAGGAAAAGTGACCCAGGAAATAGGTCAGTCATATGACGTGGCTGGGAGAGTGGCCAGTGTCCTTCTTGATGTGGTGGCAATGTAGGATGCCTAAGGTCACGCTTGGACACTGCCTCTCAGGCAATCTGCACAGTAGAGTCATCAGGCAGCTGGCACTGGGCACCTGCATCCTGGCGGACAGGGCAGCTTATTTCCAACCCTCACTAAAGGTTGTGCTGGCACTGTTGATGCATCATATTTTCTCAGTCCTTGAGGTGCTCAGTGATTGTGGAAGGGGACATTCTGGGTGCAGTCTGCTGCTTTTCCCTGTGACCCACACGTGAGTCCTGTGCTTGGGACCAGCTGTGTCCACTTGGTGCCGAGGGTAGAGGATGAACGTGAGCTGACTTCCTTTCTGGGGCATCTCATCATAAAACACATCCCATAGCATATAGTGATCTGTGTGCAGGCACATTTCTTTTTCCCACTTGCCCTGAGCACTTTCCCAGGAACTGTTTAGCTAAGTGTGTGCATTTTATGGCTCCTGGCCAACCCTACTGCAGGGAGAGAACTGAGCCTTTCACAGCACAAGAGGGATGCGTGTAGACCATCTCCCTGCCTTGATGGTAGATTGAGACCTGTTGAAGGTGAGCTTACTTTGTCTCATCTCTATGTGAGTAAAGCATTACTTCATCCAGTGCTTCTGTGGGTCATGCTTTTGTTGACGACTGACACCTACAAACCATGAAGTAGGTTGATACTCTAGGACTCCTCACCTGGAGGAGGTAACAGGTGTCTCTCCCCTGCAATGATAAGATGCAACATCACTCAAAAGATAGATTTCCAAGGGAAACAGGATATATATCGGGTATACATCTACTTGGAAGGTGCACATTGATTGCAAGAGGCATCCTGATTTCAGAAATATGCAAATGAAAAACAAGCGCATCTCGATGGAAAGAAATGCGGTTTTTATTAGCTCTGTGGGAGGTGGTTCAGGAACTGGAGCAAGGTGAATCCCACAGCAGGGGATGCGGGTGGCAGGTGAAGGCGGAGGATGATGACTGCCCAGCAGCTTGGGACCCTGCCTTGGGGGGTGTGAGGGTGGGCTCAAAGAGCTTCCTGCTCTGAGGACTCTCCTTTGACTTCTGCTTCAACCACTTTATGAATCATTTATCTGTAAAGCTACAAGACCCCAGAATTATATGGTCTCCTCACTTCCTCTAAATTAGGACCAGACCAGACTGTCCCTTAGCTTTGATGTTTTCCAGATTTCCCAAGGTGACTCCATACTCGTCAGTTGCTGAACCAAGTTCTTAGCATCCTTCACTATCAAGGACGTGACCTCCTCATGTCCCAAGGGTTGCAGTGTAAGCCTGGTCCTCTTGGAGGAACACAGGAGGAATGGCCATCAGTCATTCCTCTGAGCTGTTGGTTCTTTTTCCTTCCCTGGCCCCCTGCCCCACGTGACAGATATTTCATGAGAGCCCTTCTCACCTCCTGCATATTGGCAGGGCAGCCATTCATCACTGCATTTTTAAAATCCCCATTAAGGCAAATTAAAGCGGCAAAGCTGGCAACAGAGGGTTTTCTTAAAAAATTGCATTCTTGAAATATTTATTAAAACAGCCATGGTAATAAATATTTGAAACCCAGTTATTAATGTTAAATCATATCAGTGTCAAGCATATGTTACATACGGCCTCTTCTGCTAATTGAGTGTCAGGGTCAGGTGCTCCCTCTCTCAGCAGGTCAGCCGGAGCAGTGTGTCCCCGGTCTGTGATAGCTTCCCCAAAGTCCCCAAAGTCTCCTCCGAGACCGCTCCATGAGGACGACAGATGGACATGCACCGTTGGCCAGCACGGAGACCCTGCCAAGATGGAGAAGCTCCAGGCGTGGACTGTGCTTGGACAGCTTCTTGCCCAGCAAGGGTGTATGTGGGAGACAACAGTGTCAGTAGGGTAATGAACTCGTTCTGCCAGCATTTAAGATTTCTTCATAGATGAGATTAGTGGAGTTGGAGAATTTTTTTAATTCTAGAAACAATAGTGATTGTTGGGAATGGGCCTTGTTATTGAGCCCTGTTTGATGTCACTATACCACACCTATGGTTTGACCTCACTGATTTCCTTCCCCTTCTTAATGGGCATGATGTGTCTGTTGGTGATTCTAGCCTGTCTGGCTCTTCTAAGTCCTGTGTCTGTCCATAACCTGTCCTGGGTGCCTCCTAAGGAACCCAGCCTGTACACTGCTGTCTCATCCCCAGCGGTGCCCATGGGGTTCTGCTTTCAGCTTCACTGGCCACTATTCTTACTACATGTGCTCTCATTTCCATCCTTACCTCCCTATATATTAGTTTTTTTTCTTTAATACCAAAAAATTATAAAGAAGAAAACATAAGGGGTCCATAAATCCCGGAACAATTGCTCTCATTTCACCTTGCATTACTTTCAGCCCCCTAAAAGTTTGCTTCCCATCTCCCACCTTTCTTCAGGTCCTCCCCCTCTCTGAGCCGCATATACTCTTCCCTTGGCCTGGATGCTGTTCCCTCAACCTTAGCAAAGGCTCAGGCCTCAACTCAAGTGCCCGTTCCTAGGGTTCCATCCCCTGTTCCAGGCTTCCTGAGCTCCAGGCACCTCTTTCCATAGACCTTGTCACAGCTATATTTTATATTTGTTTGTGGAACTATTTGACCAATGTCTGTGTTCCCACCTAACTTTAAGATCTCCAATAGCATGATTTATGTGTTTTGTCCCCTCCTGTAACTCCAGCCCGTATACACAGTAGGTATGTAATAAGTATTTATTGAGTATACAAATTAGTGAGTGAATGAATCAGTGGATACCCCTCCCCCACAACTGTGTTCCCTCCAGAGATTTTTGCATAAGTTCACACATTATGACATCGTGCAAACACATATTTATATGTACCTTTACACTGTTAAGCCATGGTACAGGATGTAATTTATTTAATACACATACTAAATGCTAAGACATATACCTGAGTTACTATTTCTATTAAGGCAGGACTCTAAGGCTCAGAGAGGTTAGGTGATTTGTTTAGAGCCACACAGCTGATAAAGAGTAGATCCCAGATTCCTTGGCTTCTGATCCCATGCTCTTTCCACTTCTTGTAACATATCCTAAGGTTTCGTGCACTTGTGAAACATCTGGTGCATAGTGACTCTATGAATCTAAGATTAGTTTTCTTGAGGTTATCATGCCCTCCAGTTACTCTGTTGCTCACTTCTTATGGCCACTAACCAAGATACCTTAGGACTGGCTGTAGCCTAAGGTGTATTCTTTGAATCCATAAAAACACAGGCAAAAGGCAATGGTAGAAATTGGAACTGAGGAGTGGAAGCCTCAGTGGGCTTTTTAGTGTACAAAGGAAATGGAGTTGCCAGAAACCTCAGAGTGGGGCTCTTGCTTATACAGGTTCAGGTTTCTGCATCCCCAACAGCTCCAAAGGCTGCGGAGATACTATCAGAAAGTACATCTTCATAATAAAGCCGTTCAAACCTGATGAGGGGTTTAAAATAATAAAGCCAATTATTATTTCTCAATACGGTAGACGGCGAATGATTTGCCAGCGGGGCAAAATAATTATCCCACGAGCTTTCCTGAGAGAATAGAGTAAATGTTCATTCTATAAACTACAATCTCATGCAAAGTGGAGCAAGACAATAAATCTTACAGTCAGGATAAATAACAGATACAGTAAAATCAATATTGATTATTTGGAGAAAAAGGCAGTAAACATGTTAAGTTCTAAGGCTAAAATTATACTAAAAAAGCTATAGTTTAAACACAGAGCATGGCTCAGGAATGCATATAAAGCATTTTCTGAGCACCAGTACGGATATTTTATTTCTGTTGTCAGCATGGTCTGCTTTATGGGAGGATCTGGCTGCATGTTTAGAGTTCTTAGAAGCGGGAGGCAACTGACAGTCCCAACAGTTTCTATTAATTGGGATCTCATGGGGTCTATAAATCTCTTACCTTTGCCTCTGGCCCTGTCATATTTCTCTATGGCTGCGGGAAGAACGATGGAGATATATGTGTCCTTCATGTTGATATAAGTGAAAAGAAGAAACAAAGAGCAGAAACTGCCAGAAAAAAAGTAAACTCAGCTACTCTGTAATGTGATGTATATCAGGCAAGTCGCTCTCTCTGCCTCAGCCTCTATGAAATGGAGATAGCTTTGCAGCTGGGATGCAGTACCGTTTTGCCACGGAGGCTCACGGAGAAAGTAAATTGAAGGCCAAATAGAAGCAGAATGCGAGATGATTTAGTTTATTTTGAAAGAGAAAGTGGCCTAAAGCAGATTGAGATATCTATTTTAAAAATGAGAAAACACATTCCAATTTAAGACAGAACCATGTTCTGTACAATGTGTTTTCTGTGTTCCCCTTAGATGAGTGAAAAGAAGGGAATGGGGACCTGGGGGGAGGAACAAAGCATGTGAAAAGAGCCCTTGCAGGGGACACATAAACATGGAACTGGAAGAAGAGGGAGTTGGTTAACCATGTGTGTATGTGTGTGTGTGTGTGTGTGTGTGTGCGTGTGTGTGTGACACAGAAGGCTGGGAGAGAGATGGTAGAGTTGAGATGTGTCCTAGCATATGAGTCCTGACTCTGTCACTTGCCTTGGAACCCGAGGCGGCACATACTTAGCATCTCCGAGCCAGTGTCTGTGTCTCTAAAATAAGGAAAGAAGGGCTGGGACTCCTTTATAATGCCCCAGAGTCCCAAATCCTCTGGATCCACACCTGTTTCTCCCCTGAGCATACTTATGTATGTTTCCGGTTCCCAAATGCACTTTTAAAGTTAAAAGCATAATTTTTAATTATGATTATATGTTCATATAGTCGTCAATCAAACAGTATAGATTTGTTTAGGCTGGCCCCACCCTCACCACCTCTAGTTTAATCCACAGAGGCAAACATTATGGACAGTTTTACCCCATTTGGGACAGTGATTTCCAACCTTGGCTGCACATTCAAATCACCTGGGGACCTTTTCAAACTCCCAATGCTCCAGCCTCACCACAGAGGGATTAAATCAGAATCTCCTGGGGTAGGAGCCAGACATTTATATCTTTTAAAGCTCCCCGGGGGATTGTAATGTGCAGCCAAGGTCAGGAACTGTGTTCTAATCTAGGACATGACCATGTCACCTGGGGAATATGCTTAGAACTCTACTTCTTGATTTATCAATGTTAGCCATTCACAACACACTTCTTACATGAAAACTGAGAAATTGTAAGCGTTATGGCTAGTGCTTTCCCTCCCCCCAACGATAAATCTAAAGCAATATTTGGAATTTTTATTATGATTGATAGTAATCCTATTTGGTTATATTTAAAAATATGTACTTACATCTAGCTAAACTCCTATTTTTATAGCATCAACTTCTAACAGTGACTTTTGAATACTCTGGACAAGATGAGGATACAAGGATTGACTGACCTAACTTTTCATCCCCACTTTCTTTCCCCTTTGTTATCACATCCCATCCTAGCTACACTTTGTCTTTCACATCCGCAAAGCTGATGAAACATTTGCATTCTGCTCTGCAGCCACAAACAAGACTTCTGCTCTTTTCCCACACGTTCTCTTTAAAAGTTGAAAACGAACAAATAGTGTTTACAATATTGTGACCACAAACTAATATTCTTCCATATCTGGGGAAGAAGAGGCTGGAATTGCATTTCCTTCTTGGCAGGGGGTCCCCTCTAGGAGATTGCTCCTAGATTCGAAGTCAAATGGATTCTCTTTTCTCAGACCGTACCAATTGCTTACATTACAATCATGCCTCATTTTACATTGCTTCATATTTCAAACAAGACTTTCTTATGTAATGTTTTTTTCATGAGGCACTAATTACCTTTCTCTTCTACCATTGCCCCTGTCAGACCTTCAATTATTTTTCAGACTCTTAATTACACCAGTTATTTGCCTGACTCTCATTTCCTCTGTTCACCTCCATCCTTTTCCTCCAATTTGTCCTGCTCACTTTTTGGGCTTTGCACACAGCAGCCACTTCCAAAGTCAACTCCTGTGTTTCTCTGATCAGATGCTTTCCTTTTCTGAGATTATCTTTATAGTGGAATGAACTATCAAACAATTTCTCAAGAATAGATGCTTGGGAAGTAAAGTTTTTTAGTCTTTACATTCTAAATGTGACCCTATTCTAAACCTTTATACTTGGTTGATTGTTATGTGGACAGAGAATTCTAGATTAAAATCGTATTCCCTCAAACTTCTGAAAATGTCACTCTATTGTAGGTAATGATTTTTTGTCTCTCCGGAAGCTCTTAGAATCTCCTCTTTATCCTTGGTGATATGTCTATGCGCACATCTTTTTCTTGGATTTTGCTGGGTACTCTGAGAGCTCTTTTAATCTGTCCCTCATGTCTCCCATCTCTGGAAATTCACATCCATAATTTCATTGATAATGTCTTCCTTCCATTTATTTTGCTCTCTCTTTCTAGTACTTATATTCTTTGGATGTTTGATCTCTTGAATTATTCCTCTTTGCCTCTTAGTTGTCATCTCATACTTTCTTTTCCTTTGACTTCTTATTTTTCATTCTGGGGGATTTTCTTGATTTTGCTTTCTAGTCATAGCACCTAAAATTCATCAGTTGTATTTTAAGTATTTATGAGTTTATTTGTATGCTCCAGTTACTCCTTTTTTCACAATGGAAAAAATGTCTTGTTCTATCTCTGTGAACTGATGATGGTGATGATGATGGAGATGATGCTGATGGAGATGATGCTGCTGATGGAGATGCTGATGGAAATGATGATGATGATGATGATGGAGATGATGATGATGGAGATGATGATGATGGAGATGCTGATGGAAATGATGATGATGATGATGATGGAGATGATGATGATGGAGATGATGATGATGGAGATGCTGATGGAAATGATGATGATGATGGTGATGATGATGGAGATGATGATGATGGAGATGATGCTGCTGATGGAGATGCTGATGGAAACAATGATGATGATGATGGAGATGATGGTAATGATGATGACGATGATGATGAAGATGATGATGATGGAGACGATGATAATGATGGAAATGATGGTGATGATGATGATGGAGATGATGATCATGTTGATGATTAAAGTCCTTTTCTGTTTTCTAAATCATCTCTTTTTCTTCAAGGGTGCTTTCTTTCTATTTGTTAATCTAAGCCTTTCTCATTCCTGCTTCTGATTCACGTCATGTACCAAAGCAATCTTCATTTATTTCTCAATACTTAAGAAAGATTCACTGGAGATTTTGACCTTATGCTCTGGGAGGTATGGGGCACAGCCAGAATTCAGAGCAGTGATATACCTCAGCTTCCACAATTCATTCAATTTCTTTAGCAAATACTTTCTTTCTCCTGTTTTTAGTCTGGCTTTTCATTCTCTCCCTTGCTGTTTCTGCTCACTCTGAGTCCACAGCCTCATAAGCAGGGGTGGGGGGCGGCAGTAAGGATTTCCCCTCACCTGTTAGGTCCTTGCAGCTGTGGCTTTCTGTATTTGATTCAGGAGTCAGCCTTCTGCCTCCAAGAAATGTATTAAAATACCTTATTTGTTAGCACTTATATATTTATTCCTTTTTACATATATATCCTTTTGTTTTGGTTGTTCCTTAGAAGGAATGCAAGGTAAATATGTGTGTGCCTGCTACACCATTTTAGTACTAGAAGAGCACTTTAAATGTTCAATTTTTGCTTTATAAACATGTCTCAGCTCTAATTTAGTCTTAAGTTTTCTGAATCCCTGTTCTGGATAAGATAGCTATCTGAGAAAGGAGATATTTTTCTGGGCTAAATCCAAGCATTATTGCCTATGCCAGATGAAGCCCATTCAAGGACTAGAGGGTTTCTTCCTTTGATATAGGCAGTTATTGTTCACAAAACTGCAGTCCAGAGAATTTTAGAATTAGAAAAAACCTCCAAGAACATCTGGTAACAGCCTCCCATTTTAGGAATGAGGGAGCTGAAACTCAGAGAAACTAACCGAGCTTCCCAAATCACACAGCTAATGAATCTAAATCTCTGAACTCCCACTCAATTGTTTTTTCCACTACACGGCCTTACTTCTGATTAAATTGCTGTTGATTGAAATATAATTCAGATTCTTTAACTGGTGGTTAAAAGGCTGCATTTGAACAGGCACAGCTCAAGAAGCACTAATGTTGAGACCCTACCAGAGGCTGGTAACTGCTTACAGCAGCTTTAGAATAAAATCCAAACAGGCTCCGTACTCTTCCGTGGGGCCTCAGAAATGAACTCAGAACTGTTTCCCTTGACTCCAGTGGGGCATTTCTGGGGTCCAGCCCTGCAGAGTCAGCTCTGGCAACGGCACCACAGGAACATAGCTACATAGTCCAAAGCTCGGAACATGGTCACATGTGGGTGCATTCGCTGGAGACTGCTGGAAGTGGTACCATAGCAAAGCATCACATCTAGAAGGAGACAGGGGGTGCCTGGCTTCCCCAGAGATTTTCTCTGAAGAAAAGTGAATTTGATTATTTACAAAGCAAATCATCTGAGTCAGCTGGAGATAAATTTATTAATTTATTTATTTTTAGCTTAGTTTTTAAAAAATGAAAATAGGAAAAAAAAAGAAGGTAATGAAGCCCTGGTTCACATAAAAGCTGATGTAAAACAGATTTACAGCAATGCACTGCCATGCTTTTATGTGAGACTGAGCTTCGGAGAGGGACACATCCATCACGGAAGGAGCCTGAGTGAGCGAGATTTAAAAAGCGGCCTTTCATTGTTCTTTAATAGGTGGACACTTCAGAGTAAAAAGAATCAAAAGCTGTTAAGGATGATATTTATAACGACAGCATTGCACACTTATTTTGGTAATAGGCTTTAAGTACTTAAGACATAGAATTATCTTATGTTTCATGTGCTAGGCTGTAGGTAGTTTTTTACCTTGTCTTCTTTTGTACATTTGTCTCATTGGTCTGATGTCAATGCAGCCTGCAAATAATTGGGGATTAAACCAGAGAGCTCGGTGCCCAGGACCTCAGTGCTGTGTTTAAAAGGTCCTCCCTTCCCAGGATGATTCAGGAGGCATGTAAATGCATTGTTTCACAGGCGAGAGGGGCTTCTCTACATAATATTAAAGCCCTGGGAAATAATTACAAAAATCCAAAAACCTTTCAGAAGTATAGTCTGTGTATCATCAACTATTCAGAAACTGGATATATATAAAACAAATGGATCCCCCACTCTGCCTTTTGTTTATCATATAGACAGGGCTAAAAACCTCTGTAATGCTTTTTCAGTGAGTCCGTTGTGCTATAGGTGGAGCTAGATTTTTTTTTTTTTCAAGGTGTTCCAAAGAGCTGGTCCTAGTTGTTTCAGCCTTTGGAGACTCAGTCTTCTTGGTGACTGGGGAAGAGGGGAGAGGCTGTTGAGTGCTGCAGAGGCAACTGAGAAGTTTTCACTAGTGTGATAAGGCAGGAGGAGAGGAACTTTCCATTCATGCACACTTAAGGAAATGCTTCAGAACCTAAAGTCACGTTATGCTGGATGAGGTGAAAATGCGTTTCAGAGTCAAATGAGGGCACCTGAGCTTTGTAGAGAAAGCTGAAAGGAGAACAATGCCTTTGTCCATGTTGAGTGCATAACAATTAAGTGAGACAGAAGAAGACATACAAAGAGGAAAAGTTGATAAATTTCCCCACTTCTGGTGTGAAAAGTTCATCAACTGAAAAGCCAAGAGTGCATGAGTAACAAGGTAAAAATGCATCTCACTGTCAGGATCATTCCCCTAATTCATTCCTCCCCCTCTACCCCTTACTCCTGTCATAGGCTTATAATAAATGTACATTTTTTTGTTATCTCTTTGAATCTCAAAGTATCTTTTTTTTAAATGAACTCCTTGCAAGGGTCAGTGACAAGTTTCCACTATTACAAAGAAAATAAAAACCTATACAGATGATGAAACCAGATTTTCCCTGTGCCTGTGCCATTCCCCTGACCAAAGAAGACCAATTTATGAGCATTGCTGTCACCTTGAGGACCTTAACGAAAAGAAAATGTAAATTAATATTTTCTTCCTCTTCTATAAGAGTCCTCATAGTTTTCACAGCACCAAGCTTTTGGTTTTCAATAGAACCCCACACATGTACATTAATAAATATATGTACATCAAACATTTTGCAAAAGTTCCTGCCATCTTCCTTCCTCATCAGCCATGGATGCAGGAAGAGCAGTGGGGAGTGTTCGAGCATTTGCATCTATATGCAGTGATAACTTCTCTTCCAGAAGATTTCTGAGTAGGAAAAAGAGTTGTTAGCCTACCAATTTATGTGCATTTCTCTCCAGGGCGAACTAAGACCAGATGCTCACAACACCAAACTAAGTATGCATTTGGCAATCATCTGGTGAATTTTCTGCAGTGGGGACAACCCTAGATCAAAAAATTGGAAGGGAGTAGTTTTGATTCAATCTTGCCCAGTTTCAGCCTGGAATTTCTCACCTGAGTCACCAATCTGGGCTCAGGTGCCTGAGATAATGACATCTCTATTTGGCTCTGAGCCTCATAGATGATCTCTTTGGTTTGCACTCACCCCAGTTTCCCGGAAGGCTCCATGAACAATCTCTATAGTGTAAACGACAGGGGGAATTTCATTAGAGTGATTAGATTTAATTATCCAGTTTTAGAATTGACTAAGGATGCAAGGCTAACAGCTCAACACTTGCCAGAAGTGCCCGGGGACCATTTCCTATGAAGATAAGTTTGTTCAGGGCCTTAGTTGCCACGCTCCCACTGCAAACCCACAGAGACTGTTCCTTTCCCCATTGCCGGACTCGCTTCACACCCTGCTGGGTGCTGAGCCAAAATCCCAGACAGAGGATCCCAATCATTAGATCTCACAAAAGCTTTTTATTTTGATCTTATTTCCATTTATCCTATTTTTGTCACTTAGTCTTTTCTTCACAGTCTAGTCCTGTACATCACCAGGTCAGTTTATTGCCTTCTTCAATAACCAAACTCTACTTCTCTTTCAGTTATTATTATTATTTTTTGTATGGTTGGATTATCTAGTTTTCCAGGGAAAATAGAATCATTTCAGTTTTTGCTCCTATTTGAACTTACTTTGTGCCCACACACCTCCCACTGGAGCGATGGGAAATGGGAGACATTTGACACTTGGGAAGCTACCTTCTGTAGCACTATGGCTGCAATTGCCTCCAGGGTGACTGTGTCACTCCTGCAAACCTTCCCTTCCTGTCCGCGACTTCTCGCTCAGCGTCAAGCCCCCGGCCGGCGGGTGAGACAATGAGGAGAGACAGAGAGACGCAGACAAATCCGCGCTGGTGAGAAACACAGATCCAAGACACGTAGCAGTTGTAAGCACAGACCTTTACTGGAGTTAAGCTTGCATTCTCTGTTACAGGTTCCGCGCGGGCGAAATATCCCGCGGGGGAACAACCTCTATGCGGCCGTCAGGCACGGCTCCCTGTGGGTCGTCTCCACCCACCCCGTCCGGGTAACCTCTTATATACTGTGCCCAAACCCAATAGGTTAGTGCCACGTATACAGAGGTGATTGGAAGATAGGGTTGGTGGGCGTGTGCGTCATTTGCGGAAGCAGGATGTGAGCGCCATCTTGGCTCACTCGATGGGCGGGGGGAACTCTAGAGCAGGCTGCAGCGTGTCCACTAGGCCAAACCCGGAAAGCGGCTCTCTACACCTTCCAACTTTCTAGATGGCATTTGTGGGTTCACATGGATTGAATCATACAAGTTATATAGGCATAAGAACATTTAAACTTGGGGAAATTTGTTAAAAACTCTCTCACTTTTTTTGGCATGGGCAGGCACCGGGAATTGAACCTAGGTCTCTGGCATGGCAGGGGAGAACTCTGCCTGCAGAGCCACCATGACCCCAACATTCTCTTCTTTTAACTCATTTCTCCCTGACATCCTGTTTGATTTACCTATCGTGCAATCTTCATGATATTCTAGGACAAAGGAAAAAGAGCCTTTTGCTCTTTTCTGCCATTTGCCAGAATCCCTTTTAGAAATATCTTTCTCTTCCTTTTCCAGCCACGGTAACTATTGCCATTGGAGTTCAAAGGCCTGAACTCTCTCCTGATCCCCCAATTTGTGTGTGTGTGTTTGTGTGTGTGTGTTTCTAATTGAAGTATCCACTGGCTATCTAATACACCTCTCAGACAACTATTCTTTCTAATCACCTCTCAAATTTAACATTTCCTTCAATTTCTCTCTTGCTCTCATCTATATTTTATATCTACCTATCTATCTCTATTTAACTATCATCTATCTACCGATTCAATATCTATCTACCTAACTACCATCTATCTCTCTGCCATCATATCACTCTATCTACTATCATCTATCAGCTACTATCTCATTTGCAAATAGGTAATAAAAAAACACTTTCTCATGGTATAATAAAGCAGAATATAGAGTTAAAAGTTCATCTACAATGCCGTATTTCATCCATACGCTTTCCTATCTAAACTACAGCAAAACAAAAAACAACCAAATCACATAAGTAACCAAACCTTATGCAGTTGCCAGTTTTCAATAATTTCTTGACCTTAAAAGCAGCAATTGAGTATGATCTGATCTGCTAGTTCCTCCTAATTCCTTTTGGATATTTCATAATATTTATACATGTGTGTATTAAAAAAAGGGTAATTTGTGACCCTCCTGTTTTGCTTAAAAAGCAGTGTCCTTTGCGTTTTGATTTTATCACTTTTTTTCATTTAACAATATACCTTGGAAATCTTTCGTCAACAGTAAGTAAAGATTTTCTTCATTTTTTAAAAACAAATGTAAAGTTGTCCCATTATTGTTCTATATCAGAATTTACTTGTATACTCTTCTATTTATTCATGCACATTTAAGTTATTTCCAATATTTTGCCTTTACATACAATGGTGCAATGATTGATCTTGTATATACATTGCTTTGAAAGCACTAAGTACTTAGCTGATTTCTTATCAGTCACTCTTCCGTTCCTCCAATCCATCCTCTAATGACCAAAGTCATCCTTTTAAAAAGATAACTTAAATTATGCCACATTTAAAGTCCTTCAGTGAGTTCCCAGCACATTCAAAATCCCCCATCCTCCATGCTGTGCCCTGACTTACGTGATCCCAGATATTCCATCTTTGGCCATCCTCTTCTATCTTCTTTTGCAGCTGCGCTCCCCAGAGTCACCACACTCTGGTCTTCTTTGTGTTCCTCAAACTTGCCCAGCTTCTTCCATATAGTAGAGCCTTTGTACTGGTTGCCTAGAATATTCTCTCTTGCATCTTCGTATTGCCGACTCCTTGTCATTTGGTGGTGTGCCTAAATGTAGTGGTGTGCTGGTAAATGCTTAACAGCAGGCTTTCTGGTAAAGAAAAGTCATGATTTGTAGCATCTGCCAATTTATGTAATTATTCCTGCCATGACTTACTTACAGCTACCAGTGTAACATCAAGTAGCTCACAAGATTGCTGAAATTTTAACAATCTGTTCTTCTGAGCTGGTAGCTGGCTACAGCATAACAGTGCTTTAAATGCTACTTTTTGAGAACATCCGTTCTAAAGTAGGCCTCAAGCCTTATTAACTCAGCTTCTTTTATTTTCATCTTAACCATATCACTATTAGCTCATCTTCTCTTATTCACTGACTTATGTGAACTATGGATGAGTTCTGCCCTTCCCCAGAATAAACACATACCCATTTCGGAACCAGAGCTCCATGGAAGCAGGGACCTTATCTGTCTTTTCAATGCTGCTATTTCCTGTGCTTCAATTAGTGTCTGGCACATTTTATATATTCCTAAAAAAAAGTGTGTAGAATGAATATATGAATTGATTCATATGGATTTCAATCAGCAATTAATTCCCCTGCTTTGTCTTGACCCATACCCCTAATCACAATTCTAGAATACATCCACCACAGTTATGCTCCAAAAAGCTCATGTGACTGACTGAATTCCATGTACGTTTAAATTTTCTTAGTAGTTAGTCACCATATCTTTGAGTGCCCAAATGGCAAACCTCTCTGTACTCTGATTCCACTGGACTTGTCCAGATTCATTCTCAACTATGTAGCCTTGATCTGATTCTAACAGCCCCCAGTAAAAGCCACATTTCTGTGTCTTTGTGCATGCTATTCATCTACTCCCATTTGAACATTTCTTGCTACTCCCTCTATGATTTTCAGCTTTTCACTGTCCAATTCAAGCCACATGTCCTCTGTGAAGATTTGTCCTTGCTATTCAGCCCATACACATTTTTCCATCTGCAGTTGAGAAAAATCTCAATCCTTGGGCAAGTTTCAACGTTCCCCAAGACCATCCTCAGGCTCAAGAATTTGATAGAAGGATATACAGAATTCAGTATAAGTTATTACACTCTCAGTTATGGTTTATTACAGTGAAATGATGCAGATTAAATCAGCCATGGGAAAGGGCAGCTTGGCAGGATCCTGCAGAGAACACATGTGAGTTTCATCTTTCTGTCCCAGTGGTATCATGTAGGCAACTTTTATTTCTCCAAGTGACAATGCGTGACAGCATGTACAAAGTATTGCCAACCAAGGAAGGGTACCATAGAATTTTTATGGGGAGTTGAATCTCATAGACCAATCAGTTCTTCAGTCTCCAGACCCTCCAGAGCTTGAACAGGTGCTACATTTCACAAGTTCCCCACAATAAATCACATTGTTTGTGTAGACTAACCAAGGTCCCAGGTCAGCAAAGGCACTCCTCAGGCAAGACACTCCATGGGTTTAGAGGTTACCTCGCAGGAACTAGGGACAAAGGGCTAAACTTTCCTTGGCCAAAGTTAATCCTTTACTGCACAACCTGGCCTAAAAAAAAGAGGGCTAGTTTTGATATGGACTATATATTTTGGTCATATTAATGGATTGAGATTAATTTCCTAGGGGTGATTATAATATTGGGATCACATAGAAAAAAAGTCTTTATTCTTGGAAGACACATGCTAAAGATTTGTTTTTATTTTTTAATTTTTAAATTAATATTAGAGAAGATCCCCTTTCTTGAATGCTGTTCCTTGACCCGATGATAGCTCATAGCTTTCTCTTTCTGCAGAGAACTGTCCTTGGGCAATCTTCACTGGGGTGGCTACCTCCCACCACCACCAGACCCTCTTCCAAACCAGATCCCAGCAATGACTTCCTGGTACAGGGATACAAAAGATCAGATAGTTGCTTCAATTGAAATTAAGTCTGCAGTGTGGCTTGTGCTCTGTAGCTTTCCTATGGGATGTGCCTAAAGCTCCTCTGTAGATGAGAGAACATACTTGCTTGGCTCTTTCCCTCTGCCTTACTCTGCTTTCTTCACTCTTCTTCTGGTAGCTGATCCCCAGTTAAACATGTGATCTCAGGCTCTACTTCTAAGAAACCAGATCGAAGGGGCTGCACATCAGTATCAGCTGAGGAATTTTATAGAAAAACCAATACCTGGACCTAATAGTCCAGACCTATCAAACCACAATCTCTAGATCTTCAGGATTGGGATTCAGAACTAATTGCTTAAAAACTTAATAGGCATTTCCAATGTACCAGTTGACATCCACTACTTCATTCTGAAATTTTAAAACTTACAGGAATAATGGAAAAATACTACAATGATGAACGCCTATATAACCCTCATCTAGATGCACGAGTTATTAACATTTTGCTCCATTTTCTTTCTCTCACACTATTTCTTTAATTTAATTTTTTTTATTAGGGAAGTTGTGGGAATCCTGCATTTTTTGCAACATGTTCTGTAACACCTTGTATAGGAGAAGTACATTTGTTATAATTGATCTCTCTCACTTTTAAAAATCATTTGCAGGTAAATTGTAAATATGAAAATTCATTCTTAAAAGCCTCAGCATAATGGGGAATTAATGTTTATTTGATACAGAGCTTCTGTTTGCAGTTATAGAAAATTTTGGTAATGGATGGTGATATAACTAATACCATTGAATTATATATTTGAATGTGGTTAAAAGGGAAATTTTTATGTTATATATTTGTTATAAAATAAAAGAAAATTGAAGTCATAGAACTCCCAACACAGTGATCCCTAATATAAACTATGGATAATATACTTATTTAATGATATTGTTTCATCAATTATAACAATGGCCAACACTACTGCAAAGTGTTGTTAATAGGGAAAACTGTGAGTGTGAGTGGTGGGGTTTATGGGATCTGTTTATGGGATCTCTGTATTTTCTGAATGGTTTGTCTGTAAAACCAAGCTACTGTCATCAACAGTGGTAAGTTAATTGATGACGAGCCACATATTGGCTACCTTCTCTTCTGCAATAGTTAATGCCATGTGCCAACTTGGTTAGGTTATGTAATCAGTTGTTTGGTCAAGCAATATTGTTACTGTGGCCTTTTGTTACAAGGCTTGATTGTTACTGTGAGGGCATTTCAGAGATGGATTTATATCAATAGTCAAGTGATTGTATCTATGGCTGATTGCATCTACAATCAACAAAGGAGGACACTCTGTGATGAGGAGTCTCCTCATCCAATCATTCAGAGGTCTTAGAGCAGAGCTAGAGATTTCAGCAGTCAGAAAGAAAATTTCTGCTTATTTTTTTCTTGTATGCTGTATGGTGGAGGTCACATTTCATTCTTTTTCCGTGAGAGTATCTTGTTATTACAGCACCATTTGTGAATTTTTATTTGTTTGTGTTTTTGTGTATTTGCTTGCTTCTTTTTGGGAAATGAAGGGTCAGGAATCAAAGCTGACTCTCCCACATGGCAGGTGAGCATTCTAGCACTGAACTACCCTTGCACCCTCCTCTGCCTCTTTTTGAACTATCCAGTAGCCAGTTTCTCCTGGGAAATACAACTTTACCTTCATCGGAGTTTGCAGCTTGTGGCCTGACCTACAGTGTTTGGACTTGCCAATCCCCATGATCACATGAGCCAATTCCTGTAATCTCTCCCTCTCCCTCTCTCTCTCTCTCCACACACACACACACACACACACACACACACACACACACACACACACACACACACAGTGGTGATAGCTGCTCAATCCTTCTGGGAAACACTGGGCACCAGTATAGATTATGCATCTCAGAGTTATCATACCCCAGTGCTAAAGAATCAAGATATTTATATGCAATCGCATCCCTGCTTGAGCGATGCTACTGTGGAGCTGATTGGAGAAGGGTCTTGTATCCTCAGACTCCTCTTGCCAGTATTGCATGGGGGCAGGGTAGTCTCCAGGCACAGAAGGAAAGCCCTCAGGCAAAGTCAGGTGGCTGCTAAGCTGGCAATGGTGAGGACTGTGACAATGGTGAGGACTAGCCCCTGCCATCCCATTTTATCTGCACCACAACACTTTAAGGCAGGAGTGATGGTCTCCTTTCCAGAAACTAGGAAATTCCAAATGCTCTATGTTTCATAGTTGGTAAAACAGAATTAGAACTCTGATATTCAGACCCAAATCTGTGCTATTACTTTTACCCAGTGTGGCTTCTTGACGTCCACTTGCACCATGGGTGCTTCATAGAGGCATTTGGTGTTGGTGACCACAATTACTGTCGCTGAAGGAATGGCCGGGTTGCAGGTGTTGGCAGCTTTCTTCAGGTTCCATGGTGAGGAAAAGTCCACTCAATGTTGGTGATTGGGAAAGAGGCTGTGTGCCAGCTTGAGGCTGTTACATATTCCAGAAAAGCCATGTCTTTTTCCTGATCCAATTTTGTGGGGACAGCCATGTTTTTCTTTAATCCTGACTCAATATTGTAGGGTGGAAACCCTTTGATTGGATTGTTACCGTGGAGATGTGGTACATCCAATTGTGGGTGTGCCCTTTTGATTGGATGGAGATGTGGCTCCACCCACTAAAGTGGATCTTGATGAGATTACCAGAGTTTTTTAAAAGGGGAAACATTTGGAGAAAGCACAGTTGCTTCAGAACTGACATAGATGCCTAGACATGGACATTTGGAGATGCAGAGCCCAGCAGATGTGACCATGTATCTTCCTGTGAGATGCTAAATGTGCCAGTTTGATTCTGTTGTGTACCCCAAAAAAGCCATGTCCTTTAATCCTCATTCAATATTTCTGTGTGGGATCTTTTTTATTGTTTCCATGGAGATATGACCCACCCAAGGTGGGGTTGCTTACTGCAGCCCATTAGGAGGGAACCATTTTGGAAAAAGCTTTAGAGAAACAAGAACCAACAGAGTTCGCATAGCCATAGACCTTTGGAGATGAAGAAGGAAAATGACCCTGCAGGAATTTTGTGAAACAAGAAGCCCAGAGAGAAAGCTAGCAGATGTCACCATGTGCCCTTCAGCTGAGAAAAAAACCCCTGGATTTCACTGGCCTTTCCTGAGTGAAGGTAACCTCTTGTTGGTGGCTTAATTTGGACATTTTCACAGCCTTAGAACTGTAAATTTGCAACTTAATAAATTCCCCTTTTCAGAGCCAGTCTATTTCTGGTATATAATATTCCTGCAGCTTTTGCAAACTAGAACACTAAGCAAGCCAGAACCCAGAATTGTGTCCCAGAGGAACTAAGCGAAGGCCCACCGAAACTTAGAGAGGAAACCACTGGCGTCAGAAGCTGGAAGCAACAGAACCAGGATCAAGGACCAGCAGGTGCCAGCCACGTGCCTCCCCATGTGAAAAATGTTGGCCTTCCTTGAGCCAAGGTATTTTTCCCTGGATGCCTTAGTTTGGACACTTTTGAGGCCTTAGAACCGTAAATTTGTAACTTAATAAATTCCCTATTAAAAGCTGTTCTTTTCTGGTATATTGCATTCTGGCAGCATTTAACAAACTAATACAGGCTGAGAGGCTGCGCCCACCTACTTAGCAACAAAGGTCAATCTGTCTAGAAGCATTCATGCAGGAGCAAGCTGGCACTGAGTGATTTCTCCCAAACGGCTAACCCTCTAAGAACACCATTCATTCCCTGTCGTCACATTTCTAGTCTGCACAGGGTTCCAGTGGCTGCCTCCCCAGCCTTCCCATCAGTGCAGAGTCATCCACGCATTGCATTCGGCACCCCCCAGCTGCCTGTCAGTCACCTGCCAGTTCTTTTAAAGAGGAGTTTCAGTTCAGTTGTGCAGATTGACGATTTCCGCAATTCATAAACACAAAAAAGAAAGCTAATGGGGGAGGTTAAAGTCAAAAGACAAACAGCACTTGGCACTAACGCTTGCAGCTGGCAGACTCAATACAACAAGCTTATGGCCTACAGGGATTTCACTGTCCAGGGTATTCACAAGTCTCTGTGTCTCCTGATGATTGTTTGTTGTTTTTATCAGGTAGTGCACCCAGGGGTACCATGCATGCTGATCCTGGATTACTGTTCTCCTGAACACCTGTGTCCATGGCCTGGCTCACACTTTGCATTTGTGGAGTGAGCTGGGTACACAGCTTTGCCTGGGCCTAAAGCTGGGGTAAATAGAGCTGACTCATAGGAAAGAAATGGTTGATATCTCCTTTGCCATCATATACTGGCAAAGAAAACTGCTTGGAAAGCTGTGAACCTAGAGTGCTTAAGAGGAGACTGGAAGTTAATCCTAGAAATCCTAGCCAGAGTGGGTAGGAAGCAGGAAGTAGGATTATATGTTGTTGAAATTTCCCTCCCAACTCTAAAATCCTGCAATTCTATATTTCAAGATAGTTTTTTTTTGATCACCATCTGTAAAGTAAGTTTGAGCAGCAACCTCACTACATGTATACTCATAAAATACATGTATTATTGTACCTGTGTATTGTCTACATTGTGGAACTTCTATATACCCACTTCCAAGGATGACATTTAAATATATAGACATGTTTATATTTCCTTCCAGATCTCTGATGGATAAACTTGTTCCTCCTTGAGGTTTAAGTGCTCTCGTTTAGATATCATGCAATAAACACAATAATTCTATTTCCCTGTCTTTCCTAATACTAAGTTTGTAGACCAAAGATACATAAAACATTAACTTTTCATTTTTTTAGGCAAAACCATTTTTTTTAGGTGGGCAGTTTGCAGAGCCCATCAGAGTGTAGGAGCTCAAGAGTTGGACAGACCTAGATTTAAATGCTGGTTCCACTCAAATTTTAGCTACATGGCTTTAACTGGTTACTTAATTTATAGAGCCTCTATTTTTGTTTTGTGTTTCACATGTGAAATAGAGGTAGTTCTTTTAATAAACGTACCCATCTTACTAGGTTGTTGCGACAAATGGAGAGAAAGCCTGCAAAACGCTGAGTTTTATGCCAGGTACATCATACAATAGGAATACAATGAATGACAACTTCTCTTTTAAAATTAATATATGCCTCCCCATTTCCACCATCTCTTTCCCCAACATACAGTACTGATGGCTACTCTAGCTGAAAAAAAACAAGCATCTCAGTCTGTACCAAAGCTAAAAGTTACAAGGTGGAAGTTCAGGTCTCAGGCTCCTCTTCTGTCCTTTGTCCTCCTGAAGGGGCCCAAGGTCCTGGAAAAGCACCTCTGGGACAAGTTCCTATCAAGGTTCAAAGCTACTGCCTGATTGCCATGCCTTCCCCCCAACCCCTACTTGGCCTCGTTTTGCCCATTACCATCAATTTATAGAAAAGAGGGAAGAAAGTCCTCCAACTGTCAGAGGTGGGGACAAGAAATATAGTGGAAGAAAAGGGGGACCCGTATTTTTGAGATGCCTTGGAGGGTTTTATACCGGTTCTATCACCCTCAAGTAGATTCCTTGCAGAATTCCTTTCAGAGTGTGAAGTTGCTTCCATTCAAAATCTGTTTCATATTTTTTAGTGAGCAAAATCCACGGAATGTCGGTGATTGGGAAACAGGCAGTGTGCCAGTCTGAAGCTGTTATGCACCCCAGGAAAGTCATGGCTTTTGTAATGTAATATGTTACAACATATTTACAATTTTTCCTCAAAATTTTTCTTGACCAAGATTAAAAGTTAAGAGTAGGAACCAGAGTCTACCACATATTGGTGATGGAACATTGGGGAAATTATTCATCTTTTTGAGCATCAATGAGTTCCTATGTAAACTGGGGATACAAAGGAGGATAAAAATGGATGATGTAAGGAAAACTGTTTTGCATAAATTTCCATGTATATGTAAGGATTATTTTTGGTTCTTCCTCTGAAGGGAAATGGTATGATAAAATTGTGAACAACAAAACAGAAACTCTATTTTGATACTCCATGCTTCTGTGGATCCTACCATTGAGAGAGAGAGAGAGAACACACAAGAGAGTTAGAATAGGCACAAGAGAGAAAGAGAGAGAGGACTCTTAAAGTAATATAAGTCAGCACGCTTCAGAGGTACAGGGGAACAAAATGAAGGGTGAGGAATTTAACTATTATAATTTTGATCTATTGCACCATCTAAAAAAGACATCTATTTGAACTCTTGTACAAGCAGCAATTACCTGGAAAATAAATGTAATACGAATCACCTAAGTTGGCAGTAAAATAAGCATCGATGAATGTTAATTAGCAGTCCATCTTGGAAGGAATGTGCTTCTCCCTTAGATGGAAAGAATGGCCTCAACCACAAAGCAAGAGCTCATTCAAATTGGGGCTGTTAGTAGATATTTTTATTTCTCTGTTTCCTGGAGATTTTTCCACACATAATGTCCCCAGGAGAAATATGAGAGCAAGAATATTATAGCAGCCCATCCAAAAGAAATGAAATTGATTATTAGTGACAATCTCCATGGGCCTCAGTTTCCTCATTTGCTAAAGGGTGGAAAGGTTTGCCTTAGGCATGGAAGCTTCAGGCTGCTCAACTTTAATATTTCTTGTATTTTGATCCATGTTCTTTCCAGGTTTCAGGAAAGGTGGAACATTGCCATGATGATGATGATGATGATGATGATGATGATGATGATGATGATGACGACGACGACGACGATGTTGATGGGATGTACTGAGACCCTCCTGTGTTCTAGGAGCTATATGAGGAGCTTCACAAGCACGATTAATTTTGGTCTTCTTGGCATTCCTTTGAGGTAGCTACTTTTTTCATCCCCAATGTAGTGATGAGGATGCTCAGAAAAGCCTGACCCTTTCAGATTGGCAGTAAGTACAAGTGGTCATGATGACAACGAGAAGGATAAAACTTACGTGAAGATTTTTCACTGAAGCTTTTGAGAGTCAGGAAAATGTCCTGCTTCTGGGAATCTTAGACTCAGCAGGGCTAATTCTCTTATAATATTCAATCCCCTGTACATATCGTATTCCCTGGCTGATTCATTTCTCCTCCCATTTCCACTGAATGGAGTATAAATATTTTCTTACTCTTGTCCACCAGAAATTTTGAGATTAACTTTGGTTATTTCTTCTTCCTTTTTCATATGCAAGCATTCATCACATTACGCTCTCTCATTACTTAATTAATTCAATGACTGTGTGTCAGATAATGCACGAGAACCTTAATGATAATAGCTCCTTAATTTATATAGTGCTTTACAGTTTTTAAAGGGCATTCATGTGCATTATCTTATTGAGTCCTCACAATGACTCCCTGAAAGAGATGATCTATATTTTACAGATAAAGCGGTGGTAGCTCAGAGAGTCAGTAGCTGCTCAGAATCAGATGACTAACCTGAGAAAGAGCTGAACCTTGAATCCAGGTCTTCTTCCTACTTTAAAATCCAGTAGACTCTGTCATTGGTTCCCCGCATTGTCTCATAGATCAGTCTTTAAATTTTTTTTTATTTACCCGGATTCTGCCAAAGCTGAAGCCTACATCATTTCACTTCAGGTTTCTGTCAGCCTCCTGGTTGATATTCTTGATTTCTAACTCTACTTCAATCCAGCTTTACACTCTAATTCCTTGTTTTGAAACCTACAGCAGATCCCTATTTTCTTGTATCTAAACTACACACCTCTAGAATGCTTTCATGTTTCCCCATAATCACTCCCTATTCTGCATTTGCAAGAATGAAGCCTACCTTCCTCTCATGCCATGTGAGTCTTGCTATGGCTCTCCAAATGGCTTGTGCTTATTTGCTGTTATTGTTTGTTTACACATTCCCTTCCCTGCATACCTGCTTCCTCGCTGCACCCTTAGTCCCCAGCATCTCGCATACAGTAAGCACTCAACACCCTGAGCAGTTTGTCATGACCTTTTTCATTCTAATCCCATGGTCTGTGATACAAACTCCCATTATCATTAAACTAAGAACTCCTTCTGAAAGGGGTCTGTGGTTGTTACATTTAGCTGTGAATTTGGCCAGGTGATGGTGCTCAGTTTTCCTGTTACTGTGGACTTAAATCATCAGCATGTGAAATTCATCTATGGCTGATTGTATCTGTGGTTGGCTAAGGGAAATGACTTCTGCAACGAATGTTGTTTAGTTTAATTAGCTGGAGGCTTAAAAGGAGAGCCTAGCAGAGCTCAGCTCAGCCCAGTCCAGCCCAGCTCAGAGCTCAGAGATGACTCAGACACAGACGTTTGGAGA